>NC_072424.2:34232500-35595000 GCF_028878055.3 Symphalangus syndactylus | reverse complement strand
TGTTTTTTCTTTTTCTTCTGTTTCTTGATGGCTCTGATTAAGTTAGAGTTAATAAACTCTCTTCTGATGCCACATTAGTGGGCATTTATTTTCTGGCTTGTAAAAGCAGGATTAGTCCCTTAGACTGAAGCCACACTTGTGTTTTTCTTACTCATAATGCAAATAATGACTTCAGGCAATGGCGTGGGTGTTCAGCGAATGCATACTTGTATTTGCAGAGCAGTTTTACCTGTATCTAGAGCAGGGAAGCCCCTCTGGGCTTTATTTAGTAGGTGACAAAGGAAATTAGAATGGCCTGGCTAAGCACATCAATATGCGTAATTGACAGGCTATTCAATACTGTTAAAGATAAGTACTTTCCATTCTTTAACTATCAAATGCAGCTCAAATGTATTCTAGATTGTATTATTTTCTGACTATTTTGTTACAGATCCTTCACGTATATATGCAAACCTAAACAAATCTAAGGAACTAGAAAAACACAGGCTTGTCTCTGGGCAAGGTCTTTAAAATTATCAATGTGATTATAATGAACGAATAACATATAGCCCTTCGAAGGGATAAGGTAAACACCAAGACTGGAAAGGCAGACATAAAATTTTATTCACAGATGACACGATCTTCTATATAGAAAATGCTGAGGAATCGACTACAGAAGTATTAGATTTAGGCCGGCACAGTGGCTCACGCCTGTAATCCCAGCTCTTTGGGAGGCAAAGCCAGTTGGATTGCTTGAGACTAGGAGTTTGAGACCACCCTGGCCAACATGGTGAAACCCTGTCTCTACTAAAAGACAAACCAAAAAACCTATTAGAATTAATAAATGAGTTCAGCAGGGTTGCAGGGTACAAGAGCAATATTAAAAAATCACTTATTTCTTTTTGTTTGTTTTTTGAGACAGGGTCTCATTCTGTTGCCCAGGCTAGAGTGCAGTGGCGCAATCCGGGCTCACTACAGCCTCTGCTTCCGGGGTTCAAGTGATTCTTGTGCCTCAGCCTCCCGAGTAGCCGGGATTACAGGCAAAAAAAATTGCTTATATTTCTTTTTTTCTTTTTTTTTTTTTTTTTTTTGAGACGGAGTCTTGCTCTGTCGCCCAGGCTGGAGTGTAGTGGCACCATCTTGGCTCACTGCAAGCCCCGCCTCCTGGGTTCACACCATTCTCCTGCCTCAGCCTCCTGAGTAGCTGGGACTACAGGTGCCCGTCACCATGCCTGGCTAATTTTTTTTTTTTTTTTTTTGTATTTTTAGTAGAGTCGGGGTTTCACCAGGTTAGCCAGGATGGTCTCGATCTCCTGACCTTGTGATCTGCCTGTCTCAGCCTCCCAAAGTGCTGGGATTACAGGCGTGAGCCACTGCACCCGGCCAAAAATTGCTTATATTTCTATACATTTGGATCTGACAATGAAATTAAGAAAACAGTTTTATTTACAATAAAATACTTAGGAATAATTTAATTAAAAATTTCGAAACTTGTGTTCTACAAACTAAAACATTAAAAGGAATTAAAGACTCAAATGGAAAGCTGTGTTTGTGGACTCATGGATTCATGAATTAGAGGACTATTTTTAAAATGGCAATACTTATCAGATCTACGTATTTAATACAATCCTTATCAAAATCCAGGCTGCCCTTCCCCCCGCAACCCCGCCCCAGAAGTTGGCATATTGATCCCAAAATTCATGTGGAAATGCAAGGGACACAGAATAGCTAAAAACAGTCTTGAAAAAACTTTCAAAATTTACTGTTGGCCAATAAGCACATGCAAAGATTCTCATCACTAATCACTAGGAAAATGCAAATTAAAACTTTCATAAGATGTTACCTCAGACCCATTCTGATGACTACTGTCAAAAAAACAGAACATAAGAAGTGTTGGCAAAGATGTGGGGAAATTGGAACCCTTGTGCAGTGTTAGTGGTAGTTTAAAATGGAATAGCTGGGCATGGTGGCTCATGCCTGTAATCCCAGCACTTTGAGAGGTCGAGGCGGATGGATCACCTTAGGTCAGGAGTTCCAGACCAGCCTGGTCAACATTGTGAAACTCCATCTCTACTAAAAATAGAAAAATTAGCTGGGCGTGGTGGCAGGCACCTATAATACCAGCTACTTGGGAGGCTGAGGCAGGAGCTCGCTTGAACCTGGGGAGTGGAAGTTGCAGTGAGCCGATATCATGCCGTTGCACTCCAGCGTGGGCGACAAGAGCGAAACTCCGCCTCAAAAATAAATAAATAAATAAAATGGAATAGCTGCTGTAGAAAGCTGTGTGGCGTCTCCTCAAAAAGTTAAAAATAGAATTACCGTATGATCCAGCAATTCCAATTCTGAGTATATGTCAAAAATAGAGCAGTGTCTTGAAGAGATATTTGTATACCCCTTTGTTTTTTTGTGTGTGTGGTTTTTTTTATTTTTATTTTTTGAGACAGGATCTCACCATGTCACTCAGGATGGAGTGCAGTGGCGCAATCTCGGCCCACTACAGCCTCTGCCTCCTGGGTTCAAGCAATTCTTGTGCCTTTCCCTCCCAAGTAGCTGGGATTACAGGTGTGTGCCACCACGCCTGGCTCATTTTTAGTAGAGTAAGGGTTTCACCATATTGGCCAGGCTGTTCTCAAACTCCTGACCTCAAATGATCCACTGACTCGGCCTCCCAAAGTGCTGGGATTACAGGCATGCACTACCATGCCCAGCTAATTTTTGTATTTTAGTAGAGATGGGGTTTCGCCATGTTGGCCAGGCTGGTCTTGAGCTCCTGACCTCAAGTGATCTGCCCTCCTTGGCTTCCCAGAGTGCTGGGATTGCAGGCGTGAGCCACTGTGCCTGGCCTGTACACCATGTTTATAGTAGCATTATTCACAGTAGCCAAAACATGGAAGCCAACCAACTGTCCATCAGTGGATGAATGAATAAGCAAAATGTGGTATTTACCAACAATGGAGTATATTCTGTCTTAGGAAGGAAGAAATTCTGACATATGCTACAACATGGATGGACCTTGAAGATAGTATACTAAGTGAAATAAGCCAGTCACAGAAAGACAATTACTATATGATTCTACTTATATGAAGAACTTAAATTAGTCAAAATTATAGAGATAGAAAGTATTTAGGGTAGTTGTCAGGGGCTGTGGAGAGGGGAATATGGGAAATTGTTGAATGCATTTTAGTTTTGCAGGATTAAAAGAGGTGTGGAGATGGGTGTTGGTGATGGTTGTACAATATGAATGTACTCAGTGCCACTGAACTGTACAGTTAAAAGGTTAAAATGGTAAATCTTACGTATGTTTTACTGCAATACAAAAAATTGAGGAAAAAATCTTACTACACACGTACAGTAATGAAGACTCTGTATTAGTGGCCAAAGGATAAGCATAGATCAATGGAATAGAATTGAATAAGCATAGATCAGTGGAATAGAAATAAACCCTAATGTTTATGGTCAATTGATGTCTGCCCCATCCCAGCCCCCAGAAGGATGTCAGACAAGTCAATGGAGGAAAGAAAAGAGCCAATCTATTTGTAGACTGTTCATTCTCATAGTCTTTTCAACAAAACAGTGTGCTGAGACAATTGGATATCTACATGCAAAAGAATAGAAGTAGACCCCTTCCTTATGTCCTACACAAAAATGAACTAAAAATATATCAAAGACCTAAATGTATGAACTAAAACTATAAAACAGGCCAGGCGCGCTGGCTCATACCTGTAATCCCAGCACTTTGGGAGGCTGAGGTGGGTGGATCATTTGAGGTCAGGACCAATCTAGCCAAAATGGTGAAACCCCCTGTATACTAAAAATACAGGCTGGGCGCGGTGGCTCACGCTTGTAATCCCAGCACTTTGGGAGGCCGAGGCGGGCGGATCACGAGGTCAGGAGATCGAGACCACGGTGAAACCCCGTCTCTACTAAAAAAATACAAAAAATTAGCCGGGCGTGGTGGCGGGCGCCTGTAGTCCCAGCTACTCGGAGAGGCTGAGGCAGGAGAATGGCGTGAACCCGGGAGGCGGAGCTTGCAGTGAGCCGAGATTGCGCCACTGCACTCCAGCCTGGGCGAAAGAGCAAGACTCCGTCTCAAAAAAAAAAAAAAAAAAAAAAAAAAAAAAAAAAAAAAATACAAAAATAGCCATGTGCACTCCTGTAATACCAGCTACTTGGGAGGCTGAGACACGGGAGAATCACTTGAATCGGGAGGCAGAGGTTGCAGTGAGCCGAGGTCGTGCCACTGCGCCCCAGCCTGGGTGATCAGAGCGAGACTGTCTCCAAAATAAATAAATAAATAAAACTATAAAACACCTAGAAGAAAACAGGAATAAACCTTCATGACTTTGGATTAGGTAAAGCTTCCTTTGATATGATACCAAAAGCAAAAGCAACCACAGAAAAAAATTGAATTGGACATTCCAGTTAAAAATTTCTGCTCCTAAAGGGTACCATCAAGGAAGTGAAAAGAGCCCACAGAATGTGAGAATATTTTTGCAAATTATATCTGATAAGGGACTGTAAGAGTTCTTTATTCTGTATACAACTTAATAGTAAAAAGACAATCCAATTTAAAAATGGGCAAAGGATCTTAATAGACATATCTCCAACAAGGATGTACAAATGACCAATAAGCACGTGAAAAGATGGGAGATACAAATCAAAACTACAAGATACCACTTTATACTCACTAGGATGGCTATAATAGAAAAAGATAACAAGCCTGGGCTGGCGAGGATGTGGCTGGCAAGACTGGAATCTTTTTTTTTTCTTTTTTTTTTTTTTGAGACAGTTTCGCTCTTGTTGCCCAGGCTGGAGTGCAATGGCATGATCTTGGCTCACTGCAGCCTCCACCTCCCGGGTTCAAGTGATTCTCCTGCCTCAGTCTCCCGAGTAGCTGGGATTACAGGCATGCGCCACCACACCTGGCTAATTTTTATTTTTAGTAGAGAGGGAGTTTCTCTGTGTTGGTCAGGCTGGTCTCGAACTCCCAACCTCAGGTGATCCACTTGACTCAGCCTCCCAAAGTGCAGGGATTACAGGCGCGAGGCACCATGCCTGGCCAATTGGAATCCTTATACATTGGTGGAGGTAATGTGGAATGGTCTAACTGCTCTGAAATAGTTTGGCAGTTACTCCAAATGCTAAACATAGATTTACCATATGACCCTGCAATTCTACTACTAGGTATATGCTCAAGAGAAAGAAAAACATATATTCACATAAAAACTTGTATGCAGTTGTTCATAGCGGCATTATTTATAATACTTGAAAAATGGAAACAACCCAAATGTTCATCATTTGGTAAATGGGTAAATAAATGTGGTGTATCCATGCTATGGACTATTATTCACCCATAAAAAGGAATGAAGTATGCATACATGCTATAACATGTATGAATCTTTTTTTTTTTTTTAATAGGAGTCTCACTCTGTTGCCCAGGCTGGAGTGCAGTGGCATGGTCTCAGCTCACTGCAACCTCTGCCTCCTGGGTCCAAGCGATTCTCATGGCCTCAGCCTCCTGAGTAGCTGGGATTACAGGCACGAGCCACCACACCTGGATAATTTTTGTGGTTTTAGTAGAGACAGGGTTTCACCATGTTGGCCAAGCTGGTCGCCAACTCCTGACCTCAGGTAATCCGCCTGCCTCAGCCTCTCAAAGTCCTGGGATTACAGGCATAAGCCACCACACCCAGCCCTCCTTCTAGTACTTTTTTAAGTGAACTTTTAAATTATAACGTGTATACAGAAAAGTACGCAAAAAGTTACTAGTATATAGCTTGATGTGTTTTCCCATCCATGTAAAATTATGCATGTCACGAAATAAACCGGGTATGGTGGCTCATGCTTGTAATCCTAGCACTTTGGGAGGCTGAGCCAAGCAGATAACTTGAGGTCAGAAGTTTGAGACCAGCCTGGCTAACATGGTGAAACCCTGTCTCTACTAAAAATACAAAAATTAGCCAGAAATCACTTAAACCCAGGATGCTGTGGTTGCATTGAGCCAAGATTGCATCACTGCACTCCAGCCTGGGCACCAGAGTGAGACTCTATCTTTTAAAAAAAAAAAAAAAAAAAAAAAACCGAATCCAGCAGCACATCAAAAAGCTTATCCACCATGATCAAGTGGGCTTCATCCCTGGGATGCAAGGCTGGTTCAACATATGCAAATCAATAAATGTAATCCAGCATATAAACAGAACCAAAGACAAAAACCACATGATTATCTCAATAGATCCAGAAAAGGCCTTTGACAAAATTCAACAACCTTCATGCTAAAAACTCTGAATAAATTAGGTATTGATGGGACGTATCTCAAAATAATAAGAGCTATCTATGACAAACCCACAGCCAATATCATTCTGAATGGGCAAAAACTGGAAGCATTCCCTTTGAAAATGGGCACAAGACAGGGATGCCCTCTCTCACCACTCCTATTCAACATAGTGTTGGAAGTTCTGGCCAGGGCAATCAGGCAGGAGAAAGAAATAAAGGATATTCAATTAGGAAAAGAGGAAGTCAAATTGTCCCTGTTTGCAGATGACATGATTGTTTATCTAGAAAACCCCATTGTCTCAGCCCAAAATCTCCTCAAGCTGATAAGCAACTTCAGCAAAGTCTCAGGATACAAAATCAATGTACAAAAATCACAAGCATTCTTATACACCAATAACAGACAAACAGCCAAATCATGAGTGAATTCCCATTCACAATTGCTTCAAAGAGAATAAAATACCTAGGAATCCAATTTAAAGGGATGTAAAGGACCTCTTCAAGGAGAACTACAAACCACTGCTCAATAAAATAAGAGGATACAAACAAATGGAAGAACATTCCATGCTCATGGGTAGGAAGAATTAATATTGTGAAAATGGCCATACTGCCCAAGGTAATTTATAGATTCAATGCCATCCCCATCAAGCTACCAATGACTTTCTTCACAGAATTGGAAAAAACTACTTTAAAGTTCATATGGAACCAAAAAAGAGCCCACATTGCCAAGTCAATCCTAAGCCAAAAGAACAAAGCTGGAGGCATCACGCTACCTGACTTCCAAGGCTACAGTAACCAAAACAGCATGGTACTGGTACCAAAACAGAGATATAGACCAATGGAACATAACAGAGCCCTCAGAAATAATGCTGCATATCTACAACTATCTGATCTTTGATAAACCTGACAAAAACAAGTGATGGGGAAAGGATTCCCTATTTAATAAATGGTGCTGGGAAAACTGGCTAGCTATATATAGAAAGCTGAAACTGGATCCCTTCCTTACACCTTTTACAAAAATTAATTCAAGATGGATTAAAGACTTAAATGTTAGACCTAAAACCATAAAAACCCTAGAAGAAAACCTAGGCAATACCATTCAGGACATAGGCATGGGCAAGGACTTCATGTCTAAAACACCAAAAGCAATGGCAACAAAAGCCAACATTGACAAATGGGATCTAATTAAACTAAAGAGCTTCTGCACAGCAAAAGAAACTACCATCAGAGTGAACAGGCAACCTACAGAATGGGAGAAAATTTTTGCAACCTACTCATCTGACAAAGGGCTAATATCCAGAATCTACCATGAACTCCAACAAATTTACGAGAAAAAAACCGCATCAAAAAGTGGGCAAAGGATATGAACAGACACTTCTCAAAAGAAGACATCTATGCAGCCAAAAAAACACATGAAAAAATGCTCATCATCACTGGCCATCAGAGAAATGCAAATCAAAACCACAATGAGATACCATCTCACACCAGTTAGAATGGCCATCATTAAAAAGTCAGGAAACAACAGGTGCTGGAGAGGATGTGGAGAAATAGGAACACTTTTACACTGTTGGTGGGACTGTAAACTAGTTCAACCATTGTGGAAGTCAGTGTGGCGATTCCTCAGGGATCTAGAACTAGAAATACCATTTGACCTGGCCATCCCATTACTGGGTATATACCCAAAGGATTATAAATCATGCTGCTATAAAGACACATGCACACGTATGTTTATAGCAGCACTATTAACAATAGCAAAGACTTGGAACCAACCTAAATGTCCAACAACAATAGACAGGATTAAGAAAATGTGGCACATATACACCATGGAATACTATGCAGCCATAAAAAATGATGAGTTCATGTCCTTTGTAGGGACATGGGTGAAACTGGAAACCATCATTCTCAGCAAACTATCGCAAGGACAAAAAAACCAAACATCGCATGTTCTTACTCATAGGTGGGAATTGAACAATGAGAACACATGGACACAGGAAGGGGAACATCACACTCCAGGGACTGTTGTGGGGTGGGGGGAGGGGGGAGGGATAGCATTAGGAGATATACCTAATGCTAAATGACGAGTTAATGGGTGCAGCACACCAACATGGCACATGTATACATATGTAATAAACCTGCACGTCATGCACATGTGCCCTAAAACAAAGTATAATAATAATAAAATTAAAAAAAAATAAAAAAATAAACTTTCCAAAAAAAAGAAGAAAGGCACTATTCTCTCTTAGTTACTGTATCCCCCAGGGTAACCACTGTCCTGACATTAACATCAGTTTTTCCAGTTTTTATACTTTATATAAATGAAAACATACAAGGTGTATTCTTTTGATATGATTTCGTTTACACAGCATTATATTTGTGAGTTGTATTGTAGACTGCATTCTCATTGCTGAGTAGTACTCCATTGCATGATTTTTTTTTTTTTTTGAGACAGAGTCTTGCTCTGTTTCCAGGCTGGAGTGCAATGGCGCAATCTCAGCTCACTGCAACCCCTGCCCCCACCCCCACCCCGGGTTCAAGCGATTCTCCTGCCTCAGCCTCCCAAGTAGCTAGAATTACAGGCACCTGCCACCAAGCCTGGCTAATTTTTTTGTATTTTTAGTAGTGATGGGGTTTCACCATGTTGGCCAGGCTGGTCTCGAACTCCCGACCTCAGGTGATCTGCCTGCCTCGACCTCCCTAAGTGCTGGATTACAGGCATGAGCCACCATGCTTGGCCCAGTGCATGATTATACCACACTTTATTCTATTTTTGAGCATTTAGGTAGTTTTCTTATTTTTAGCTATTATGAATAATGTTGCTGTGAATATTCTCGAACATGTCTTTTGGTGGACATATGTGTGCATTTCTGATAAATGTGTGCCAGGAAGTGGAATTGCTGGATCATAGGGCAGTGCTTTTCAAACTGTACTGTGCACATCAGTTTCCCGGGAATCTTGTTAAAAGGTAGATTCTGCTTCAGTAGTTCCAGGGTAGAGCCTGAGAGTCTGCATTTGTCAGGAGCCAGTTGGCCTGGCTGTGGACCACACTTTGAGTATAGCAAGGCCATAGGATATGCTTGTGTTCAGTTTTAGTAAAGAATGCCAAACGGTTTTCCAAAGTTACTGTCTCAGTTTACGTCTCCAGCAGCAGTGCATGAGATTCCTTTGTTTAGGTGTGTGTGAGTCTGTTTCTCTCAAACTTTTATATATCTTCTTCTAGATCATCTTGGCTTTTCTTGGACCTTTGTGTTTTCACATAAATTTTATAATTGGTATCAGTTTCCACATACAACCTGCTGGATTTTTGATTTGGATTGTATTGAATCTGTAGATCAACTTGAGAACTAGTGTTTCAACATCCAAATTCCTGAACATGGCATATAGCCCTCCATTATTGAATGGTCTTTAATTTCTTTTTTCTAACCCCCCTCCAGGTTCAAGTGATTCTCCTTCCTCAGCCTCCCGAGTAGCTGGGATTATAGGCATGCGCCACCACACCCAGCTAATTTTTTTGTATTTTTAGTAGAGACGGGGTTTTGTCCTGTTGGCCAGGCTGGTCTCAAACTCATGATCTCAAGTGATCCACCCACCTCGGCTCCCAAAGTGATAGGATTACAGACATGAGCCACTGTGTCTGGCCTAATTTCTTTCAGTAATACTTCTAGTTTTCTGTATAGAGATTTTATTTTGCTAGTTCATTCTTAAGTATTTGATTTGTTGATACTATTGTCAATGATTTCATTCTAAAATTTCTATTTAATAATTGTTGGCTGCTGGTATATAGAAATACAGTTGGCCAGTTGTGGTGTCTCACACCTGTAATCCCAGCACTTTGGGAGGCCGAGGCGGGTGGATCACCTGAGGTCAGGAGTACAAGACCAGCCGGGCCAACATGGTGAAACCCTGTGTCTGCTAAAAATACAAAAAGTAGCTGAGCATGGTGGCGCACACCTGTAATCACAGCTACATAGGAGGCTGAGGCAGGAGAATTGCTTCAACCTGGGAGGCAGAGATTGCAGTGAGCTGAGATCGCGCCACTGCACTCCAGCCTGGGCAACAAGAGCGAAACTCCGTCTCTCAAAAAAAAAAAAAAAAAAAAAAAAAAAAAAAAAAAAAAAATTGATTTTTGTATGTTAACCTTTAATTGAACAATATTGGTAAATTCACTTACCATTTTTCATTGTATATATTACTTTATTTTTTTGAGACAGGGTCTCATTTGTTCACCCGGGCTGGAGTGCAGTGGCACATAGCTCACCGCAGCCTTGATCTCTTAGTCTCAAATAGTCCTCTTGCCTCAGCCTCCCAAGTAGCTGGGACCACAGGCACGTACCACCATGCCCAGCTAATTTTTGTATGTTTTGTAGAGACAGGGTTTCACCATGTTGCCCAGGCTGGTCTCAAACCCCTGGGCTCAAGCTCATGGTTATATATAGATTCTCTTGGATTTTCTTTATGAATGTAATCGTGTCATATGCAAATCATGATAGTTTAATATATTTCCTTTCCGAGGTTATTTCTTTCTCTTTCTGGAATGTACTGTTTGGGACCTGCAGTTGAATAGGAGTGATAGTGATATCCTTGTCTTATTTCCCATTGCAGGGGGAAAGCTTTCAGTATTTCACCATTAAGTATGATGTTTGCTTTAGATTTATTTTATTTTTTCTTTTTTTTTTTTTGAGATGGAGTCTGGCTTTGTCATCCAGGCTGGAGCACAGTGTCTGAATCTTGGCTCACTGCAACCTCTGCCTCGGGGGTTCAAGCAGTTCTCCTGCTTCAGCCTCCCAAGTAGCTGGGATTATAAGCACCTGCTGCCATGCCCAGCTAATTTTTGTATTATTGGTAGAGACTGGGTTTCACCATGTTGGCCAGGCTGGTCTAGAATCCTGACCTCAAGTGATCGACCCACCTCAACCTCTCAAAGTGCTGGGATTACAGGTGTGAGCCACCACTCCTGGCCTGCTTTAGATTTTGTATAGCTCCCCTTCATCAGATTGAAAAAGGCCTTATATTCCTAAATTTGCTAAAAGATGTTTTTGGTTTTTTGGTTTTAAAATCATGGCCAGATACTGAATTTTGTCAAATGCTGGTTCTTCTTTTACTGAGGGTCTCACTGTGTCACCCAGGCTGGAGTGCAATGGTGTGATCTCAGCTTACCACAGCCTTGACCCCTCTAGCTCAAGCGGTCCTCCCACCACAGCCTCCTGAGTAGCTGGGACTACAGGTGTGCACCACCATACTCAGATAATTTTATTTATTTATTTATTTATTTATTTATTTATTTATTTATTTATAGTGATGGGGTCTTGCTGTGTTGCCCAGGCTGGTCTGAAATTCCTGGCCTCAAGCGATCCTTCTGCCTTAGCTGCTGAAGCACTGGTATTACAGGTGTGCGCCTCCACCCCTGGCCCATTTATATGATTTTCATTTTTGAGGCCTTAAGTTCTATAACCCAATAAATTTCTATCAGGGGAACCCGCTCCTAGTATTTCAATGTAGGTTCTTTCTATTTTCCCTAAGTGTCAGCCAATCTGAGAAATAGAGTATAAATGGAGGAATTTTACAGCTGGGCCTCTGGGGGTGACATCACATGTCGGTAGGACCATGATGCCCACCTGAGCTGCAAAACCAGCAGGCTTTTATTAAGGACTTCAAAAGGGGAGGGCGTGTACGAACAGGGAGTAGGTCACAAAGATCACATGCTTCAAAGGGCAAAAAGGAGAACAAAGATCATAGGCTTTTGAGGAAACAGGACCAGGGCAAAATCAAACTCCTGATAAGGGTCTATATTCAGTGGTTCACGTATTGTCTTGATAAACATCTTAACAGAAAACAGGGTTCAGAGAGCAGAGAACCGGTCTGACCTCAGATTTGCCAGGGTGGGGTTTCTTCCCCACCCTAATAAGCCTGAGGGTACTGCAGGAGACCAGGGTGTGTGTCAGTCCTTATCTCAACCACATAAGACAGATACTCCCAGAGCGGCCATTTATAGACCTCCCCCCAGGAATGCATTCCTTTCCCAGGGTCTTAATTATTAATATTCCTTCCTAGGAAAAGAATTCAGCGATATCTTCCCTACTTGCACGTCCATTTATAGGCTGTCTGCAAGAAGAAAAATATGGCTCTATTCTGCCTGATGCCGCAGGCAGTCAGACCTTATGGTTATCTTCCCTTGTTCCCTGAAAATCGCTGTTATTCTGTTCTTTTTCCAGGTGCACTGATTTCATATTGTTCAAACTCACGTTTTACAATCAGTTTGTACAGTTAGATACAATTATCACAGTGATCCTGAGGTGACGTACATCCTCAGTTTACGAAGATAACAGGATTAAGAGATTAAAATAAGACAGGCGTAAGAAATTATAAAAGTGTTAATTTGGGGAACTGATATATGTCCATATTAAAATGAAATCTTCACAATTTATGTTCCTCTGCCGCAGCTCCAGCCAGTCCCTCTGTTCGGGGTCCCTGACTTCCCACAACAATTTCTCTTCACTAAAATAACCACATTTTTGCTCTATGTCTCTGAAATTGTTCCTAAATCCCACTGAGTAGAGCTTGTGTTCTGAATCTCTTCAGTCACATATTTACGATTTCTTGTGTTAGATTGCTGGAGGATTTTTTTTTTTTTTAACCAGTTTCTATGTTTGATTCTAGAGAGAAACCTTTATTTATCTTAGCTTCAAATTGTTGGGCAGAGGGCTGTACCTCACTGTCACTCAGGATCAACTGTGTAATTTGTAAGACCCAGGGCAAGATGAAAATGTGAAATACTTTCCTCAAAAATTAAGAATTTCAGGCCGGGCACGGTGGCTCACGCCTGTAATCCCAGCACTTTGGGAGGCCGAGGCAGGCGGATCACCTGAGGTCGGGAGTTCGAGACTAGCCTGACCAACATGGAGAAACACCGTCTCTACTAAAAATACAAAATTAACCAGGCGTGGTGGCACATGCCTATAATCCCAGCTACTAGGGAGGCTGAGGCAGGAGAATTGCTTGAACCTAGGAGGTGGAGGTTGCGCTGAGCCGAGATCATGCCATTGCACTCCAGCCTGGGCAACAAGAGTGAAACTCCGTCTCAAAAAAAAAAAAAAAAAAAAAAATTTCAAAACAGCGGCAGAGCTTTATACCAAGTGCAGGCCCTTCCAAACGTGGGGCTTGTGTGATGGCATGTGTTGTATACTCGAGAAGCCACCCTTGCTGTCACCACTGTGTATAGACTAGCTTTGGATTAGAAATACTCCATCAGAAATTAAATGAGTTTCAAATGTTTAACTTTTGGCTAGGGTGGTGCCTCACACTTTTAATCCCAGCACTTTGGGAGGCCAAGGTGGGCGGATCACTTGAGGTCAGGAATTTGAGACCATCCTGGCCAACATGGCAAAACCCTGTCTCTACCAAAAATACAAAAATTAGCCAGGCATGGTGGCACACGCCTGTAGTCCTAGCTACTAGGGAGACTGAAGCAGGAGAATCACTTGAACTGGGGAGGTGGAGGCTGCTGTGAGCCGAGATCAAGCCACTGCACTCCAGCCTGGGCGTCAGAGTTGAGACCCTGTCTCAAAAAAAAAAGAAGAAAAAAAACCAAATGCTCATACTGTACTTCTACAAATATGGACTCTGAAATGCATATTCCCAAGCATTTGTAAAACAAGATTTTTCGAGTTCCCATTTATAATTGTAGTATAGTTTATAATATGAGCTAAATGCCTGTCAGTTTAGACAACCTGATGTACTTAACTGTGGGACACTTTGAGAGTTCTTAAAAATACAGCTAATGGCCAGACATGGTGGCCCACACCTGTAATCCCAGCACTTTGGGAGGCTGAGGCAGGCGGATCACCTGAGGTCAGGAGTTTGAGACCAGCCTGACCAACATGGAGAAACCCTGTCTCTACTAAAAATATGAAAGTAGCCAGGCGTGGTGGCACATGCCTGTTATCCCAGCTACTTGGGAGGCTGAGGCAGGAGAATAACTTGAACCAGGAGGCAGAGGTTGTGCTGGGCCAAGATCACACCATTGCATTCCAGCCTGGGCAACAAGATTGAAACTCTGTCTCAAAAAAACAAAAAACACAACTAACTTATACAACTTATTCTCTGTAAGAGAAATTTCTTGTTGGTTTATGACATTTGAGTTAACTAAAAAATTGAGATTGAACCAGAAAAATTTTGCTCAATAACTAGATTTTAGGCCAGGTATGATGGCTCACGCCTTTAATCACAGCACTTTGGGAAGCCAAGGTGGGAATATCGCTTGAGCCTGGGAATTTGAGACCAGCCTGGGCAACACAGTGAGACACTTGTCTACAAAATTTTAAAAAATTAGCTGAACATGTGGCGGGCGCCTGTAGTCCCAGCTACTCAGAGAGGCTGAGGCAGGAGAATGGCGTGAACCCAGGAGGCGGAGCTTGCAGTGAGCCGAGATCGCGCCACTGCACTCCAGCCTGGGCGACAGAGCGAGACTCCGTCTCAAAAAAAAAAAAAAAAAAAAAAAATTAGCTGAACATGATGGTGTGTTCCTATAGTCTCAGCTCCTTGGAAGGCTGAGGCAGGGGGACTGCTTGAGCCGAGGAGGTGGGAGGCTGCAGTGAGCCATGATCACACCACTGCATTCTAGCCTGAGTCTCCAAAAAAAAAAAAAAAACCATATTGGGAGAATGGAGAACCAGATGTGCAAGATATTGAAAATGATCTGTAGTGAGTTGAAGTCCATAGACAGTGTCTAAATGAGATATATCCAGAAAAAGTAGTAGTCAAGAGCTGTTGACTGTCTGGAAGATTACCTTGTTTATTGCTGTTCCTCTTAAGGTATTTATATTAGTACAGCACACCTGCATCAGACTGGATTTGTGGCTGTCACATGCAAATGGAGGAAATTTAAGACTTTTTTTTCCACAATTAGTAGAGACAAAAATTGCTAAGAACTTATTAAACTTCACTAATACAGATTATTTTATTAAAATATCATGTCAAATAATGATAGAAACATTTAGAGAGATGGAAATAATTACAAAAGACTGCTAAAAGAAGTTGGAACAAGTTGGGGGATGTTTAATTATATATACATATTTGATTTAGAACAATTTAAAACATTTCAATAATGTAATATAGAAACATGTTCATATACAAGAGGAAAATGTACATTGCAAAATAGTATATATAATATGACCATCTTTCCCCCCCCCCCCCCCCCCGGGAGACAGGGTTTCACTCTGTTGCCCAGACTGGGTGCAGTGGTGCAATCATGGCACACTACAGCCTTGACCTCCTGGGGTCAGGTGATCCTCCCACGTCAGCCTCCCAGATAGCTGGGACTACAGGCATGTGCCACCGTGCCTGGCTAATTTTTTGTAGAGACGGGGTTTCACCATGTTGCCCAGGCTGGTCTTGAACTCATGGGCTCAAGCAATCCACCTGCCTTGGCCTCTCAAAGTGCTGAGATTATAGGCATGAGCCACTGTACCTGGCCTCATTTTTGTTTCTAAAAAGAGATGAAATGAAAAATTTTGGACAGATAAACACTGAAATGTTAAAGGGTAGTGGGATTTAACATTATTTTTATTTTCTTTTTTGAGACAGTCTCCCTCTTTCGCCCAGGCTGGAGTGCAGTGGTGTGATATTGGCTCACTGTAACCTTTGCCTCCTGGGTTCAAGCGATTCTCCTGCCTCAGCGTCTGGAGTAGCTGGGATTATAGGCGCCCACAACCATGCCTGGCTAATTTTTGTGTTTTTAGTAGAGACAGGGTTTCACCATGTTGGCCAGCCTGGTCTGGTCTTGAAGTCCTGACCACAGGTGATCCACACCACCCCCCCGCCATCCCCCCGGCCTTCCAGAGTGGTGGGATTACAGGTGTAAGCTACCGCGCCTGGCCATGATTTTTATATTCTTATGTTTTATATTACTCTTTCGTTTTTTCAGAGCAATGACCCTGTATTACTTTCTCATAATCAGAGGGAAAAAATTTCATTTTGAAAAAAGTAGTAATTGTGACATAATTTTAAGCAGGGACTATATATCTTTTTTTTTTTTTTTTTTTTTTTTTTGAGACGGAGTCTCGCTATGTCGCCCAGGCTGGAGTGCAGTGGCGCAATCTCGGCTCACTGCAAGCTCCGCCTCCCGGGTTCACGCCATTCTCCTGCCTCAGCCTCTCCGAGTAGCTGGGACTACAGGCGCCTGCCACCACGCCCGGCTAATTTTTTTGTATTTTTAGTAGAGACGGGTTTTCACCATGGTCTCGATCTGCTGACCTCGTGATCCGCCCGCCTCGGCCTCCCAAAGTGCTGGGATTACAAGCGTGAGCCACCATGCCCTGCCGACTATATATCTTTTTATTTCAAACATCCACCACAATGCTTAGCATGTGGAAGATGTAAATATCTGCACATACTGAGGAAAGGTGTGCGTCAGTGAGTTACTTCTTTGCTTAATAAAAGCATTCCGGCCAGGCACAGTGGCTCATGCCTGTAATCTCAACACTTTAGGAGGCCGAGGCAGGCGGATCATGAGGTCAGGAGTTTGAGACCAGCTTGACCAACATGGTGAAACCCTGTCTCTACTAAAAATACAAAAATTAGCCAGGCGTGGTGGTGCGCGCCTGTAATCCCAGCTACTCAGGAGGCTGAGGCAGGAGAATCATTTGAACCCAGGAGGCGGAGGTTGCAGTAAGCTGAGATTGTGCCACTGCACTCCAGCCTGGGTGACAGAGCAAGACTCCATCTCAAAAAATAAAATAAAAGCATTCCATGGCCATTGGTAAAGCAAAATAAGCTATCTAAGAAACAGTATATTATAAAAAATGCTTCAAGAATTAAATGAAAAGCTTAGGAATTATGATTGTCAGGTAGAGATAAGTGAGAAAAGAAAATGCAAAAAGCACCTGGTAACTGTTATTTAGTTTTCTTTTGCATAAGTAATACTTGCACTGTGTGTGTGTGTATGTGTGTATGTATATGTAATTTTTTTTTTTGTAAGATGGAGTTTCACTCTTGTTGCCTAGGCTGCAGTGCAGTGGCGTGATCTTGGCTCACTGCAACCTCCCACTCCCAGGTTTGTTCAAGCGATTCTTCTGCCTCAACCTCCCAAGTAGCTGGGACTACAAGCACGCGCCACCATGCCCAGCTAATTTTTGTATTTTTAGTAGAGACGGGGTTTCACCATGTTGGCCAAGCTGATCTTGAACTCCTGACCTTGTGATCCGCCCACCTCAGCCTCCCAAAGTGCTGAGATTACAGGTGTGAGCCACCACGCCCAGCCTAATGTATACAATTTTTAAAGCACAGAAAAGTACATAGTGAAAATTCTTCCCCTTGCTATCAGATCAGCACTCTCTCTTCAGAGGCAGCCATTGTTATACTTGTATATCCTTCCAGAAATACAGGATATTAACAGTACAACAAAGAATTTCATTGTTTACACATCATTTTATGCTTGTGTAAGTTTCCCTGTAGGATAAATTCCTAGAAGTAGAATTGCTGAATCAAGGGATACCTGCATTTGTAATTTTTGTAGATTTGGCCAAATTGCCCTCCAATGAAATTATATCAGTTAACACCCCCACCACCAATGTAGGATAGATTTTATGTAATTTCCTAGGTATCATTGATAATGTTTAAGAATTTCTTATTGCCAGGCTGGGCATGGTGGCTCACACCTGTAATCCCAGCACTTTGGGAGGCCGAGGCAGGTGGATCACTTGAGGTCAGGAGTTCAAGACCAGCCTGGCCTACATGGTGAAATCCTGACTCTACTAAAAATACAAAAAAATTAGCCAGGTGTGGTGGTGGGTGCCTGTAATCCCAGCTACTTGGGAGGCTAAGGCAGGAGAATTGCTTGAAGCTGGGAGGCAGAGGTTGCAGTGAGCCAAGATTGCACCACTGCACTCCAGCCTGGGAAACAGAGAAATACTTTTTTTTAAGACAAATTCTTATTGCCTATATGAGTGATCTAATCCTTGACAAATGAGTTTTCATTTTCAGTGTATAGTTTGGTGGATAAACTCTTCTCTACAACAGCAGTCTATACCACACTGGCTAGAGTTATAGTGAAATATGGTTAAGTACTGAACCCTTTCTTGGACCCTGTCAGATCCAAAGATACTGAACATTCTCCAGTGCTATCAAATCTTTGGAGAGAAAGTTTACCATAGCCTTTCCTTCCTTTTCTTTCCTTTTCCTATCTTGCTTCAAACATAGAAGTACAATATGAAATAAGAAAGCCTTTTTTGGCAGTTTTTTCATTCCTTAGCTGAGAGTAGAAGAGTGTGCTGCAAAAGACCTTCATAAAATTGAATAGGTAACATAGCAAAATAAGCTACAGTGTGGATCTTGGAATAAGACAGACTTGAATTCTGGTTCTGTGTGCCTCTTAGCTGTATAATCTTTGATATTTAATATTTATAAAATGATAATAATTCATAGGGCCCTATTCTACAAAAGGAAACTGTTTTTGTCAAATCCAGACACCTTCAAAGGAAGGATAAAAACCCAGAGAATGTTAGTTCCTTTTTAAGTCTGTTTTGTGATTTATAAAATGGGATAAATAGTCTCTTCACGAGTTCTTAGAATAATTAAGATATACAAACACATTGGCATGCAGAGCACCCTCAATAATTGTGAGTTATTTTTACTGTTACTGCAATCATTTGATGTCTGTTGAAGGAATTATAGCCTGCATGGACTTACTGTGCACTGGAAGGAAGGGAAATGCTTTACCTGGTGGGTTAAAGCATTTTGCTTTAAAAGGTCGTTAGTAGAAGGCAGGCTGAGTACTGGGTGCACTCAGGTGTGACTGACTGCAGGACACCAAGAAGAATTGGGGTTTGAAGTAACAGCTCCCTTTATCCAAGCCGAAAACTGTGACGCAAACAATGCTTTCTAAATGGCTGTGAATGGAACAACCTATTGGGGAAAGTTTCCATCTGGAGTACTGGTAATGAACTCAAATGAGAGTAAACTGCTGGAAAATTGCAAAAGCAATGGAAAATAAAAAGGGTGCCTATATTGAATGAGTTAAGATTGTATTATACTTTAGTTCAGAAGCAAGTTTTGGTGACTGGAAAAAGTTTAATTCTAGAGTAAACTGTGTTAGATTAAATTTATTGGAGGGACATCTCAAATTCTGTATTAAATCTGTGTAATTCTAGATCTAGGGTCAAGATTTAGATGAGCTATCATCATCTAATCCCAATAGAAATTCCCTTAAGACAATTAGGACCTGAGAAACTCCTAGAGTAAGTAAGAACCACTCCAAATTATAAGAAACAGTATTTTCTGACTGTATAAAATCTTGTTTTTATTGGCCTGTTTATCTTTGCCCCTGCCATTTATCATGTTGGTTCTCTTTACGCATTACAGCTTGAAAGTCACACCCTGATAGCTAGAATTTTAGACTTTTCAGTTAAATTCAGGCAGTATTAATTGCATGCCTACTGGGTACCAGGCAGCATGCTAAATGTTAGGCATATAAAGACAAGACATTGTCCTTGCCCTCAAAGGATGCATAGCCTTGGCAGGTGATAACAGTGATACTAATGATGGTGATAATCTAGCTAACATTGATGAAGCACTTGCAATTTACTCAATAACAGTTCTTGGTGCTTTGTATATATTAACTCAATCCTCACAGGGGTCTTGATGTAGGTATTAATAGTATTATTTCATTTTACAAATGGAGACCCTGAGGCACAAAAATTCGAGTAACTTGCCTAAGGTCAAGCGGGTGAGAATTTGGAGCAAAGCTCTTGATTCTGCTATGCCAGATAGTTCCGGAGTTATTTATGCTTTGATCAGAGCTTAGCTTATTAAAATTATGATTTTTAAAAGCCCACTTTTCTTTAAATCTTAAATACACTTAAAAATCCACTGAAAAATTTAGTCGAGTGTTAATATTAAAAATGCCTATTTGCTTGTTTTTTGACTGATGCTCAAGTGCTTTTACATTTGACAGATGAAATTCCTGTATTAAATACCATTTACAGGCTGGGTGCAGTGGCTCATGCGTATAATGCTAGAGCTTTGGGAGGCTGAGGTGGGAGGATCACTTGAACCCAGCAGTTCAGGGCTGCAGTTATGTATGATTGTGCCACTGCACTCCAGCTTGGGTGGCAGAGCACTACCCTGTCTCTTTAAGAAAAAAAAAAAAATTATAAACTTGACTAGAATTCCTTAAACATTTCAAAACATGCTTACAAATTTAATATATCTGATATCCCCAGGCACTTCAAACTTCTTCCAATAAATCAACTATGTAACTTTAATAAGTCAAATAGTCTCTTAAGAATTTTAAACATTTGAAAAACCAGAACATATACTCATGAGTGTAATGGTTACAAAAATGATGATTACACTTACTTAAATACAACTTATACAAATATATCGCTACCATTTATTCATTCAGGGGTTACAAATTTACCCAACCAAGGTGGACAAAATTACCATTGCAAACCTGCTGTACAGTTTTGGGGGTGGAGATTTAAGACTGGGTCAGTAACTTTGAGGCTTGTTTATTGGGCTAAGCTCTTTCATAGTGATGGGATTGTCCAAGCCTGTACCTCTTGTGCTTACCCAATTTTTGACCACAATCTCTTACCTGCTCTAGAGGGGATGGAATTCTGCAGACCCTACCCAAACTGTGTCTTTACTGACTGATTTGCACTGATAGAACTGTGTCTAATAAATACTCATGTAGTAATTTGGGTTGATTGATTTATAACACTTTTTACAAATTATTGGAAACTCCTGTATGTCATAATTCCATACCGAGGACCATCTCTAGCACAAATAGTACCTTTGTGTGAATTAACGGAAAGGTGCCCGGCCAGGTGCTTTGGCTCATGCCTGTAATCACAGCACTTTAGAAGGCCCAGGAGGGTGAATCGCTTGACATCGGGAGTTCGAGACCAGCCTGGCGAATGTGGTGAAACCCCATCTCTACTAAAAATACAAAGATTAGCCAGGTGTAGTGCTGCACGTCTGTAATCCCAGCTCCCCGGGAGGCTGAAGCAGGAGAATCGCTTGAACCTGGGAGGTAGAAGTTCCAGTGAGCTGAGATCATGCCACTGCACTCCAACCTGGGCAAGAGAGCGAGACTCCATCTCAAAAAAAAAAAAAAAAACTCAGAAAGGTGCCCTTCTAGGTAGATGAATTACAAAAGCTCAAAGTTCAGCTCACCCCAGGCCTGGCTGGATTTTAATCTCTACTTGCTCCCTTACAGCTTTTAAGATTTCTCCCCTTTTAAGTACCATTAAGACTGATGAATCTTAACTGAATTGTCAGATTGCCATTTGAGCGTTTAAACTGGCTCCTTTGTAGACTTTGTGACAGAAACAAGATCTAGCCCCATCTAGATTCCCGCACCCCCAACCCCCCCACTTCCCCCAAGACTAGAATCAACTCTTCTCCATGGAGCCAGTTGCTTTCATGGTAGAATAGTGTTAGATACTGTTAGATACATTAGTGATTTCATTGCATATCAAATTTTTCCATTGGATTACTGATACAGTTCTCTAGTGACAAAGTTCTAAAAGATCTCTTTTTAATGGGTCATGGTGTTTCCAGTGTAATTTTAATCCTTTAAAAATCTTTTCAATATTTCAATATTCAAAATATTGAAAAGATTTTTAAAGGACTTATTTAAGTCCTACTATGTGGCAGACAGCGTTCTAGGCACAGAGGAGACGGCAGTGAATCAGGTCATGTCCCTGCCTTCGTGGATTCAGTATCTAAGTGGGGAGCAGACAAGCCTTACATCTATCCCCCGCTTATTTTCGAGCCACAAGCTTGTTTCTTGTGTCATTTGCAATACTTATTTGCCAGTTTTGATATATGCTGCCATGCCAAGCGGTGTGATTAAATTAGTGTCGTCTAAACTTTCTATGATGTAACTGGATGTGTATTAACCAATTCGATCCTGGTCTTGCAGCCAGGCTTCGTTTGTAATCATTCGCTGCCTACTTGATGATCCTTCTATAGTTCAAGCATTCAATAGGGAAGACGGCGAATAGAGGCCAGTTCTTCACATTGCCTCACTCTTGCCCGTAGCCTCCTTGCCTGGGTGTTACTCCTCAGACACTCTGCCTGCCCCTGCTACTTCCTGCCTTGTTTGTTTCTTCCTTTTGTTTTCTCCATCCAAAAGCCCCAGTCTCACTGCAACACAGGGCTTTTTTTTGTGTGTGTGTGGGGGGGGGTACTTTGTCATATAGTTTTGTTTCCTTTTTTTTTTTTTTTTAAGCAGGTTAAAAAAAGGGTGAATCAAACACTTTTCTCTTTCAGGTTCTCTTCAAGCCTGGTATTAAGTTCCCTCAGTGGGGTGGGTATTTGTGAGGCCCAACAATACTTGGAAAGGTTTTATTCCTTAAGCTTGGTGGTAAGAACGTGGATGTTTGTTTTCTTTTACACTGTTTGTCATGTCTGAAATCTTTTGTAATAACTTCATGTTTTAATATTCTGGTCTGATAACTTCTGGAGGAGTGGCAAAAGATGGATTATTAACAGCTAGTAGACGAATGCATGAAGACGTATGATGGAGGATGTCATTAGGTGCCTACTATGTGGCAGACAGCGTTCTAGGCATGGAGGAGACAGCAGTGAATCAGGTCATGTCCCTGCCTTCGTGGATTCAGTATCTAAGTGGGGAGCACACTAAGCAAATAAATATGAACCAAAACATCCGATGCTGGCAGTTGGTATGTATGGCAGAGAAAGGGCATAGCGACTGGGCAGGGGAACTGTTTTAGATGGTGGTCAGCAAAGGCCTTGTGAGGAGGTGACATTGAGCAGAGACCTGAAGTGGGGGATAATGAGTGTGAACATGTGGGGAAGAGCTGTCCAGAAGTGGGGACAGGAAGAGCAAAGACTCTTCTTGGATAGGACTGTGTTTGATAAACAGCAAGAAGTGCCTAGAGAAAGGCAAGCTAGGCTGGGCACAGTGGCTCACACCTGTAATCCCAGCACTTTGGGAGGCTGAGGCAGGTGATGACCTGAGGTCAGGAATTCAAGGCCAACCTGGCCAATGTGGTGAAACCCTGTCTCTACTAAACATACAGATTAGCTGGGCATGGTAGTGGGTGCCTGTAATCCCAGCTACTAGGGAGGCTGAGGCAGGAAAATCACTTGAGCCTGGGAGGCGGAGGTTGTAGTGAACCAAGTTAGCACCATTGCTCTCCAGCCTGGAGGACAGAGCAAGAATCTGTCTCAAAAAAAAAAAAAAAAAAAAAAAAAAAAGGCAAGCCGCCAGGCCAAAATCAGTGGGCTGTGGCACCATAAAGATCCTCAGGTGCCGCTCTAGTGGGGAGATTTGGGAGAATTTTGAGCAGGGGAGTGACAGAATCTTACCCTTTAGAAAAGATTACTTTGGCTATTCTGCAAAGGACTTACTGTGGAGAGCAAGGATGAGACAAAGAGATCAGTAAGCTGTTGTAATTCAGGGGAGAAAGAATAGTGACTTGGACCAAGAGGGTAGAGATATGGGAGTGGTGAGAAAAAATCAGATTCTGGATAGAAAAAGAGAAGAGGTAAGGATGAGGCCTAGGTTTTTGGCTTGAACAACTGGATAGACGTTAATGCATCCTTCCCCTCCTTAAAGGAGGAACAGATTTAGAGAAAGAAAGTGTGATATGCTTGGTAGACAGCCAGTGGAGATACTAAGTAGGCAATCGGATGTATAAATCCAGAATTCAGAGGAATGATCTGGAGGGAAACATAAAAGATCACCAGCAGATAGATAATGAAAATTTGGAGACAAAATGAGATCATTACTCAAATGAAGAAGTGTAGACAGAAGAAAAGGGATCCAAAAGTGGAGGTTCAAGAGTGCTCTGATTTTTAGAGGTCAGGAATGAGGAACTAACACAGAGGACTGAGGTGGAATCTCCACTAAGGAGAACCAGGAAAATATGGTGGAAGCAAAGTAAATATACTCGTCTTTCCCTTTTTTTTTTTGTTTTTTGTTTTTTGTTTTTTGAGATGGAGTCTTCCTCTCGCACTCACTGCAACCTGCAACTCCCTAGTTCAAGTGATTCTCCTCCCTCAGCCCCCCGAGTAGCTGGGATTACAGGCATGAGCTACCACACCCAGCTAATTTTTGTATTTTTAGTAGAGATGGGGTTTCACTATGTTGGCCAGGATGGTCTCGATCTCCTGACCTTGTGATCTACCACCTCAGCCTCCCAAAGTGCTGGGATTACAGGTGTGAGCTGCTGTACCTGGCCTGTTTACTCCTTTCTTAAAAGGATATTTACGGCCGGGTGCGGTGGCTCACGCCTGTAATCCCAGCACTTTGGGAGGCTGAGGCAGGCAAATCACTTGAGCCTAGGAGTTAGAGACCAGCCTGGGCAGCACAGCAAGATCCCATCCCTACTAAAAATACAAAAACTTACTCAGGTGTGGTGACATACACCTGTAGTCCCAGCTACTCAGGAGGCTGAGTTGGGAGGATCACCTGAGCCAGGGAGGTTGAGACTGCAGTAAGCCATGATAGCACCACTGTACTCCAGCCTGGGCTACATAGTGAGACCTTGTCTCAAAAAAAAAAAAAAAAAAGTAATGAAATACTGAACGAGATGAGGGCTAAGAATCATTGTATTTAGCAAAATGAGAGGTCATGGAGATCACAAGAGGGGTTCTATTGGACAAGACTAATTTGGAGCATGTGGAAGAGAAATGAAAGTTGAGCAAGTGGGAACAGTGAATAGAGACAGCTCTCCTAAGGCTTTTGCTGTAAAGAGAAGTAAAGTAGAGCGATAGCAGGAACCAGATAGGGGACATGGAGAAGTTTTTCATTTTTAAAGATGGGAGGTATTTCAGCCTTTGGATGTGCTAATGCAGATTATCTAGGAGGGGAAAGCCTGTGACGATGGAGGCATCTCACCATGTAGCACTCTGTGGCCTCCTCTAAATCCTGTGGAGGTGGTAGTTAAGGGAAGGAATAGTTTTACCAGGAGCAAATATTAAACATATGATAGAATGAATCATTGGAAACAATGGAAATATCTAACACAGAGGAATTAAATACACTGTTCTATAGCCATAATTGTTAGATATGCATAAATTGAACTATTGAGCCACTAAAAATCATAATAAGGTTCTATTTTGATATGAAAAGACTTTCAAGACTTAAGTGAAAGAGGTAATTTTTATGAAAAAAATATGTAAGACACACACACTTTGGAAAAAAATGTCTGAAAGGTATTATGAATGATTTTCAATTTTTCCATTAGGTTCTAATTGTTTTCCAAGTTACTCCCCCATGGATTCTCTACAATGAACATGTGTTACTCGTGTGTTTTTTTTTTTTAAGTTATTAATATGTCAGTGAGTTCAACTCGTTCATAGCAATTATAAAAGATTTCTATATTTTGACTTTTTTAGCCATTTTATTTCAGGTTTTCAATCTTGCAATTTTTGCTCTTTTTTTTTTTTTTTTTCTGAGACAGAGGCTTGCTCTGTCACCCAGACTAGAAACGCAATGGTGCGATCTCAGCTCACTGCAACCTCCGCCTCCTGGGTTCAAGCGATTCTCCTGCCTCAGTCTCCCGAGTAGCTGGGATTATAGACACCCACCACCACACCCAGCTAATTTTTGTATTTTTCGTAGAGATGGGGTTTCACCATGTTGGCCAGGCTAGTCTCAAACTCCTGACCTCAGGTGATCCGCCTGCCTCAGCCTCCCAAAGTGCTGGGATTACAGGCATGAGCACTTCTGAATTCTTGTTTTGAGCATCGGGTTATATTAATTAATCCATTCAACAAATATTTAATCAGTATTTTCCATGGGTTGATAACTGTTTTAAGCTTTGGGAATACAATAATAAACAATACAACAATAAACAATAACAGATGAGCATCCCTGCCCTAGTAGAACTTTCTTTCTAGTGGGATGTAAAATAATAAACAAAAGTATAAAATTCATACTGTTTCTTAGGTAGTGAGTTGGATTTAAGCCAGGTTGTCATGTGGCCAAGCAAATAAGATGAGGTGAGAGGGGAAAGGGAGTTGAGGGTCTGATTAGAATTATTGACAGTAGAATGAATGAAAGCTAGATTGGGAAGGGGTGAAGGGCATGAGGGTGTAGGAACAGTGGATTGAAAACCAGGCAAAGGCTTGTTGGAATTGGGTACTAACAGGAGGGATCTGTAAAGATATAGGTAGTGGCTGGAGAGGGTATGTTTGGAAGTGAGATAATGGATAGGTTGTAGTAATTGTGAATTGCAAGGTCAATGGAGTCATCATAGAAGAGAGTGACTAAGTTAAGATTGAAAATATAAAACATGAGAAGAGAGACCTTTGCTTCTCCCTATGGTGGAGTAGCAGGGCCCAGATTTTATGCCCTTTCCTTAACAAGGAAACTATGCAGAATATCCTGAAATAGTGGTTTTTAGACACTAGACAACAGGCAAGGCAGGAGAGAAGGCAGTGCTTGGGAGAAAAGTGAGCCCTGTGATTGTCCCAGCTGACCAACTGGAGATCACAGGGCAAGGAGGGACAGGCTAAATGGAGCCCCACAGCCTCCCTGACAAAGGAGACAGAGTGGAGAATGTAAGGAGACCAAAGAGAGTAGAATTCCCAGAACCTTGGAAGAATGCACTGCACACCTCCCAGAGAACTGTGGCGCATTCCTGAGTCTTCAGCAGAGTCCGTCGAATGTGTGTGTGTGAGGAGGCCACCAAGGCTGCTGAAAAAGAAGGGATGGCCTTGGAGTCCCCGGCTTCTTGTGGTGAGTCGATGAAATTAGTCCTGATGGTGCTAAGACAGACAATAATGGAGAGGCTGTGAGTATTGAGGGGCAGGGGGAGGAGTGGTCTTGCCCGAAACACGAGTTCTGGTGCTTCCACTCGATTTTGACAATGAATGAGACCTGTAGGGTGATGATAGTCTTGCTCCCACAGTTCCCTCTTGACTTCTGCTGCTTCCCTTGACTCCTGCTGTAGGAAACACAGAGTCCTGCCAAGAGTTGGACTTCATTGTTAATCATCCGGATTAAAGGATAACATTGTCGGTGTTCTCCTTTTTCTGTGGACTCTTTCCCCCTGAAGAATACAACCCTATGGTTTCAAAACAGGAGTCATTGAACAAAATATTTTCTAGCGAATTTTTGAGAAAATACTGGTTCCTTTAGATAAGAATTACTTCTGCCATGTATGTATGAGTATATATGTATATGTAGTAATCTCAGCCAAAGATAGTTGCCTATGGTTAGATCAATTCCTGGTAAAGAAGGTTTTGAAGGCCAAATTAGAATTCTTTAGGGTCAGAGGGAGAGTTCTGTTCATCTTTGATGAATGTGTTTAAGTGAGACGTGGCATTCTGAGTGAGTGAAAGCGTCATATGAATTTCATCATGGGACTGAAGCAGCCACAATTCTGACTTCTTATATAAACAGACCTGTGAAACTGTAGCTTCTACCACGTCAGCTGGGCATGCTGATTTGGAACTTTTTCTTAGGGTTTGTAGTTGTTGAGATGACCTTCTAGATTTTGGATCAGGTTAGGAAATGATAGTAATAGAAGGTTCTTAGTAAGTTGGTCATTATTTCATGTGCCAAGCATTGTGCTGAGTATTTTATATGTAATTTATTTAATCTTCAAAGCAGCTCTTTGAGGAAGATCCTATCATACTTTTTTTCTTGTGTTTAAACTCTTTCTTCTTCATCCTCTATTGTCAGCTGGTGACCTTATGGACAAGGTGTCCCCCTGCTATGGTCTGGCTCCAGTGATGTTAGAACTGGATCCTATACCGGCTTAAGAAACAGATTGTGCTTATCTCTTTCCAACTCTGTTTGGTGACACTGTGTTAATAACTTGGGATCAGCCATGGTAGGAATACTTACACCATGGAAATTGCCAAATGCTACAAATCAACTTTTTCCAGAGAGCTGGCTGTTAAACATTTATCATCACACCACCTTCTGGGTCCTCTCCTGTCTTACCCTTAGTTGGTTCATGTATTAGTCCATTTACATTGCTGTAAAGGAATATCTGAGACTGGGTAATTTATAAAGAAAAAAGGTTTATTTTGGCATACGGTTCTGCAGGCTGTACAGGAAGCATGACGCTGGCGTCTGCTCCTGGTGAGGGTCTCAGGAAGTTTACGATCATGGCGAAAGGCAAAGGGGGAGCAGACGTATCACAATGGCAAGAGAGAGAGCAAGAGAAAGAAGGAGGAGGTCCAGACTCTATTTTTTTTTTTTTTTTTTTTTTGAGACAGGGTCTTACTGTGGTTGCCCAGGCTGGAGTGCAGTGGCATGATTTCAGTTCACTGCAGCCTTGACCTTCCAGGCTCAGGTGATTCTCCTACCTCAGCCTCTCGAGTAGCTGGGATTACAGGTGCACACCACCACACTCAGCTAATTTTTTATATTTTTTAGTAGAGAGGAGGCTTCGCCATGTTGCCCAAGCTGGTCTTGAACTCCTGGACTCAAGCAATTCACCTGCCTTAGCCTCCCAGAGGGCTGGGATTACAGGCATGAGCTACCATGCCCAGCCAAGGTCCCAGACTCTTTTAAATGATCAGATCTTGGGTGAACTGAGCAAGAACTCACCCAACACTGGGCCTGGCACAGTGGCCCACGCCTATAATCCCAACACTTTGGGTGGCTGATGGCAGGTGGATCACCTGAGGTCAGGAGTTCAAGACCAGCCTAACCAAAATGGTGAAACCCCATCTCTACTAAAAATAGAGAGTGTGGCATGGTGGTGAGTACCTGTAATCCCAGCTACTCAGGAGGCTGAGGCAGGAGAATCGCTTGAACCTGGGAGGTGGAGACTTTAGTGAGCCGAGATCACGCCATTGCACTCCAGCCTGGGTGACAAGAGTGAAACTCTGTTCTCCCCACCCCATCCCCCCAAAAAAACTCACCCAACACCAACTGAATAGCACTAAGCCATTCGTGAGGAATCCACCCCCATCATCCAGTATCTCTCACTAGGCCCCATCTCCAACATTGGGGATCACATTTCAACAAGAGATTTGGAGGGGACACACATCCAGACCATGTGATTTCCATTAAACAACAAAGTCAGCAAAAGGATGGAATCATTAAAAATTATATATACCCTAAATATTATTTTGAAATAAAATAAATTTGCAATCATTTGACAAACAAGTTTTGATTATAAAAATGTGCAAAAATGTAAAAATTGAGACTAGTATAATGAATATACATATATCTTTTAGATGTGATAATTCTTAATTTTTTGAACCATTTCAAAGAAAGTTACAGATATCACACTTTATCCTCAACTGTTTTTGCATACTTCTCCCACATAATCCTAATTCCATCATCACTCTTAAGAAAATTAGGGTACCCTAAAATCATTGACTACTCTCTCCATATTCACATTTTCCCAGTTGTCCCACAAATGTCATTTATAGTTGGTTTTCTTCTAACAAGGATGCAATCAAGATTTTTGCATTGCATTGTGATATTATGCTTTTTTTTTTGGTCTCGTTAAAGCTAGAATAATTCCTCTCATTTTTTCATGACATTGAGTATTTTTTCATGATATTGACTTTTTAATAAGTTTAAAGTATATATAAAAGTAGAGAAAATAGACAATAAACCACAATATACCCATTACCAATTCAATAAATATCATGGCTTTGTTATATTGGTTTCGTTTATCTTTTTTCTTTGCAAAAATATTTCAAAACAGATTCAAGACATATCATTTCATGCCTCATACGTCTAAGCAATGAAGTCATTTTGTGATGAACCAAATACGGTACTGTGATAATACCAAGCAAAATTGATTTTTATTTTTATTTTATTTTTTTTGAGTTGGAGTCTCGCTCTGTTGCCCAGGCTGGAATGTGGTGGCGTGATCTCGGCTCACTGCACTCTCCGCCTCCCGGGTTCGAGTGATTCTCCTGCCTCAGCCTCCCAAGTAGCTGGGACTACAGGTGTGTGCCACCATGCCTGGCTAGTTTTTTGTATTTTTAGTAGAGATGGGGTTTCACCGTGTTAGTTAGGATGGTCTTGATCTCCTGACCTCGTGATCGACCTGCTTCAGCCTCCCAAATTGTTGGGATTACAGGCGTGAGCCACTGCGCCCGGCCGATATTGGCTTTTTAAAGAAACCAAGCTAGTTGTTTTGTAGAGTGCCCTACATTTGGGGCTTGTATGATTGTTTTGTCATTGTATCATTTAACTCATTTCTCTATCCCATGTATTTCCTGTACACTGGAAGCTAGATCCAAATTCCTGACTAGATTAAACACCTTCATCAATAATATTTTATAAAGGATGAAATATATTTTGGTGTGCAATACTTTAGGTGATACATATGGTCTGGTTATCCACGATTAATGATTTTAAATTTGATCACTTGATTAAGGTGGTGACTGTAGTTGGCTCCGTTCTATTTTATTTATTTTTTTATTTTTATTTTTATTTTGAGACAGAGTCTTGCCCTGTTGCCCAGGCTGGAGTGCAGTGGCGCGATCTCCACTCACTGCAACCTCCAACTCCCTGGTTCAAGCGCTTCTCCTGCCTCAGCCTCCCAAGTAGCTGGGATTACAGGCATGTGCTACCACGCCCGGCTAATTTTTGTATTTTAGTAGAGATGGGGTTTCACCGTGTTGGCCAGGATGGTCTTGATCTCCTGACCTTGTGATCCACCCACCTCGGCCTCCCAAAGTGCTGGGATTACAGGCGTGAGCCACCATGCCCAGCCAAGTTGGCTCCGTTCTAGAGATAAGCTTTCTTCTTTGGGATTAGCAATGATATGTGGAGTGATACTTTGGCACCACACAAATATTATTTTCGCCATCAACCTCACCCCCTAGTAGTTTTAGCATCTGTTAATGTTCTTTGCCTGAATCAATACATTTCAACAGGCATTGGAAGATGATGTTGCCATTCTTCTGAAGTAGGACCCAGGCATTTTCTTTGAGTTGGGCTTACTGATTGGTGTTCATACAATTGTGCATGAATCACATCCGTAATATATCTTCTCTAAGTTATCCAAATCTTTTCTAAATCTGAGTTTTCATTTCAAGTGGAACAAGCAATGCAAAGCATTTTCAAAGCAATACAAGTGCAGAATCTTTCTAGATTTGTTTTCTCTTACCCCCTCCTAATTCAATAGCAGGGATTTTTTTGTTTAACAACCTGCTTTTACTGATTCTTTCTGAAGGATTCATCATAATGTTTGCTGTGGGTTGAATGTGTCTCACAAAGTTCATGTGGCAAAACTTAATCTCCAATGCAAACACTGGGAGATATGGGGGTCTAATAAGAGGTGATTGGGTCATCAGGTTCCTCATGAATGGATTGGTGTCATTATGGAGTTAGGTTAGTTATTGTGAGAATGGGCTTGTTATAGAAGCAAGTTCAGTCCCCTCTTGCTCTCTTGCCCTTCTGCCATGGGATAACACAGCATGAAGGCCCTTGCCAGATGCGGGCCCCTCAATCTTGCACTTCCCAGCCTCCAAACTGTGAGAAATCTGTTCTTCATAAATTAACCAGTCTTGGGTATTGCGATGTAGTAGCACAAAATGAACTGAGACAGTATCTGTAGAAACAACTTTTCTATTAAGTTTTTATAATACTTAAATTACATAATTGCAGCATCAAGTACAAATGTCATAAATATTTTTGGAGTCTGGGAGTGGTGGCTCATGCCTGTAATCCCAGCACTTTGGGAGGCCAAGGCAGGTGGATCGCTTGAGCTCAGGAGTTTGAGACCAGCCTGGGCAACATGGCAGAACTGTGTCTCTACAAAAAATACAAAAATTTAACTGGGCATGGTTGCACACACCTGTAGTCTCAGCTACTCAAGAGGCTGAGGTGAGAGAATTGCTGGAGCCCAGGAGGTCGAGGTTGCAGTGAGCCGTGATAGTGCCACTGCACTCTAGCCTTAGGGACAGAGTGAGACCTTGTCTCCAAAAAAAAGAAAAAGAAAAAAAGAAAAGGTTTGGAAACAGAAATAACCAATTCTTAGTAAAAAATTCTACTTAATCTAGGGGAATTTAGAATGCAGAGTACTAGATAGCAGTCTTTTAGATAAAAGCATTCAGTGTGCTGTGGGCCTCAGTCAGTGTGTTTTACAGGGAGAATGGAGTGTGTTCATTAGTACATTGTTACATGGAGGTCAGTTAAGAGAAGAGTCTACCATGTTGTAATTTTCCTTGCCTGTCTTCCTTGGTCGACTTCCAGTTCCTTGACAGTAAGGAAATCAGTCTTGTATGTGTTTGAGTTTAATCGCTGGTGCATGGTACAGTGCTTAGCATATAGTGAGTGCTCAGAAAAAATACTTGTTGAATGAATTCATGACTGGCCATATTGACCTCAAATGAACTCTAATCATAAACATAGAAATATTTGCAATACCTTTAAAAATGTCAAGTTTGGTATGGCCATTGCACATAATTTATTCTTTCATTGGCTTTTCCCTTTCTCATTCCCTCAGTCTTTGAGTCTTTCTCTGCTCTGTGCCAACTTCCTTCAATTTATTGTGTATTACAAGCTACCTGTGTTTATTATCATTCCAGTTTCCTGACAAAGTTGCAGAAAGAATGTGTAACAGTTTGGCTGCAATGGCGCTCTGCACAAAGAGAGATGAGATTCTTAGGAAAATACAAAGTAGTTCCTTAGTTCTCTATTCTAGAGCTTAACCAATCCCAGGAACTGAAGTCTTCTGTTTCTTCACAGAGGAAATATGACAAAGGCAGTGGCTGTACAAGCTTCCTTCATGGGCCGCCCTCCCCACTGCCTCATCCAGTAAGCGGGAGCAACTACTTCTAGAGGTGAGAGGGGAGGGAGGACAATCTCCATAACCCATTTGATGCACCCAGCTGCAAAATTTTGGTCTTGAGAAACAGAGCAAACAATTTGTAGAGTTGCTATATTGAACTTTAAAGCAAAATAAGCCTACATAGGATTGAATGCTCGGGTGATACAAATGATGGTCTTTGATAGAAGCCTACAATCTGTATTTTGAAAGAAGCTACTTATAGCTGTATAATTCCAATAATCCCAAGATCCTGTTTCTATGGATATTAAAAGGTATTATGCATGTACATTTGAGATGATTTTTAGCTTCCTAACCCATGAGAAAGTTCATCAGTAATATAATCATTATCACTTATTGAGCACTTACTATGTGCCAGGCACTATTTAAATTGTTTTTTCATTTGATTTTTCAATTTTTATAGTAAACATAGGGTATATCTCCATTTACAGACGGTCAAAGTGGGAGGCCATGAGAAGGTAAATGATTTGCTCTCAGTCACACAGGTAGTATGTAACTGAGTCAAAGCATCTACACCCATACTTGTCTAATTTTAGAGTTTAAGTTCTTAATCACTGATAGTATGCCTAGGGTCCTGTCACATATTTGAGCTCTTAAAATCTGTGCCTTTTTTGATGAGGGGTCAGTGACCGAGAGCAGCCTAGATCTGCTGAACATTGTATCAGGAACTGAAGTGATGTTCCATAAGGCATTTGTAGTGCGTACTCACAGAAACCTTAAGACAGTTTGTCATTTTTACCAAGGAGCAGGTCCCTCAAAAGGACGGTCTGTTTCTAAGGTTCTTTACGGAAGCAAATGAATGTTGAGTTCTTTTGGCCATTCATTCACTCATTTATTCATCTAGTCATTCAGTAAACCCTTACCTTTTTTTACTTGACAACTCATTGTATTTGAATATCAGAGTCTCGGTTTTCAGGCTGAATTCATGTTTTGTGTTTATAAGAAGATAATGAAAATTCTTGAAGACATTCTCAAGCACAACAGGAAGGGAGCACAGGGTTTGATTTCTACTTGTTTTTCAAGTGGGCTTCAGCTGAGGACAAACTCTATTGTAACCTTTCTAGAATTTGGTGCCAGTAAGAGTTAAAATAATAAAATCAGTACAATTAAATAGGAAATGAGTGTCTTTCATGTACAAGGCCTTAGATTAGGTAACAACAGTTGGTCATTCCTCTGGGAAATGGTTGCTAAAATTATAATCAACTGGCAGTCACTGATTGGCCTTGTTTACTGCATTGTGTCCCAGGAAAAAAAAGACAATCTCCTCTTATGACAAGATCTTGCAGAGATAATACCATTTCCGCCATAATCTTCATCCCTCTCATTTTCTTCTTCTTTTTTTTTTTTTTTTTTTTTTTTTTTTTTGAGACAGTCTCGCTCTGTCACTCAGGCTGAAGTACAGTGATGTGCTATCGGCTCACTGCAACCTCCGCACCCCAGGTTCAATCGATTGTCGTGTCTCAGTCTCCCAAGTAGCTGGCATTATAGGCATTTGCCACCATGCCCAGCTAACTTTTGTATTTTTAGTAAAGACATTTCACCATGTTGGCCAGGCTGGTTTTGAACTCCTGGCCTCAAGTGATCCACCCACCTCGGCCTCCCAAAGTGCTAGGATTACAGGTGTGAGCCACCATGCCCAGCCCCCACTCCTATTTTCTTAAGATTAATTTGAGCTATTTAGTTAAGCTTTATTAAAAGTATTGGCCAGGTGTGGTGGCTCACACCTGTAATCCCAGTACTTCAGGAGGCCGAGGTGGGTGGATCACCTGAGGTTAGGAGTTCAAGACCAGCTTGACCAACATGGCGAAACCCCATCTCTACTTAAAAAAAAAAAAAAAAAAAAGCCGGGCGTGGTGGCCAGCACCTGTAATCCCAGCTACTTGGGAGGCTGAGGAGAATCGCTTGAACCCAGGTGGCAGAGGTTGCAGTGAGCTGAGATGGTGCTACTGCACTCCAGCCTGGGTGACAGAGCAAAACTCCATCTCAAAATAAATAAATAAATAAATTATCTACTAGGCACTGTGCTAGTTTCTGAGGCTTTAGATGTGAAAGAGAACCCTTCCCTTCAATAATCTCACAAAGGACTAAAAATTCAGAGGAGCTGGGCACGGTGGCCCACGCCTGTAATCCTAGCACTTCAGGAGGCTGAGGCGGGTGGATCACGAGGTCAGAAGATCGAGACCAGCCTGGCTAACACGATGAAACCCCGTCTCTACTAAAAATACAAAAAAAAAATTAGCCAGGCGTGGCGGCACGTGCCTGTAGCCTCAGCTACTAGGGAGGCTGAGGCGGGAGAATCCCTTGAACCTGGGAGGTGGAGGTTGCAGTGAGCCAGGATCACGCCACTGCACTCTAGCCTGGGAGACAGAGCAAGACTCCATCTCAAAAAAACAAAACAAAACAAAAAATCTCAGAGGAGAGTGAGATAGTTATTAATACAGGGTAATAAGTGCCCTAATGGAGCCAATGAAGGCTTTATGGGAACAGTGACAGGCACCAAACCCAGCTGGTCTAGGTGAGGTTAGGAAGACTTCCAAGATGAGATGATACTTGAATATTTGAGGGAGAATAAGAGTAAAGGAGCCAAGGGGAGGCCAGTGCTTATGGCAAAGAGAACAGTGAAATAGCATATCTAGTTTGGGGAATTGGAAAATGTATGCTCTGGCATGGAATGAGCAAAACTATGGGAGATGTGGCTAGAGAAGGATCCCATCATGAAGGGTTTTGAAGGCCATCCCAAAGAACTTAAACGTTCTTAAACGCAATGGGAAGTTTTGGAAGAATTTTAAGCAGAGGAGTAACATGTTCAGATTTGGTCTTTAATAAGATTACTATGGCATCAGTGAGGTGGCCTTGAGGAGATTACATTAAAGTTAGGTACATTAGAAGTAATGAGGACTTGGAATTTAGGTGAACTGGTGATAGGGATGGAGACTATGAAATAATCAATATTGGCTGGACATGGTGGCTCACGCTTATAATCTCAGCACTTTGGGAGGCCGAGGCAGGTGGATCACTTGAGGTCAGGAGTTCAAGACCAGCCTGGCTGACACAAGCCCCATCTGTACTAAAAATACAAAAATTAGCCAGGTGTGGTGGCATGCCTGTAGTCCCAGCCACTTGTGAGATGGGAGAATTGCTTGAGCCTGGGAGGCGGAGGCTGCAGTGAGCTGAGATCATGCCACTGCACTCTAGCCTGGGCAACAGAGTGAGGCTCCCTCTCAGCGGGGGGGGGGGAGTCGATATTTAGGAGGCAGTCTTAAATTTAGAACCTAACACAATGTTAGGTACCAATATGTCATAGCCGGGTGAAACTAGAGGGAAAAGAGGCGTCTAAGTTGACTTTCACAGTTTCACATTTGACCTTTACAGATGACATTAGTACGAGGATTAGAAGCAGGGAAACAGGTTTTGTGAAGAAGATGATAGGTTTAGTTTTGGACCTGTTGAACTTAAGATGCTTATTGGACAAGAGGAGGTGGAGGACCAGATGGACAGATGGAATATTTTTGTATCTGAGGTTTAGATGAGACTGGGATGGTGGAGTATGTAGATTTTAGGGTTTTCAGTCTGTGCTTTATGCTCCTTTTGTTGTAGTTACTCAATTAGTGCATCATGAAAAGCATATTACCACAAAGCTAATGGAGCTAAAGCTTAAGTGCTCAGATGTATGGGCTGCTTCCAAGGCCCTGGGAAGACCCCTAGCAAGTTTTACATGTTTATGTGTGTTTGTAAATTTTGAAAAATCGGAAAGTTTATAGTGGGCCAAAATTACTCCTTCCACATTGAGTTACCCTCTCTTACTCTTGTGTGTGGCAATGTTGGAGTGGTCCCAAGCATTTTTGGGATTCAGCTGTGGGAAAGTTAAGCTGTGGATATACACTTCATTTGAGTTTACTAGGATATATCTCTGTGGTTGCATTCACTTTGATGTATAGTTATTGGTGGCCATCTCACTGCACAAATGATATTCAACAATGTGGATGTCACTCAAAGGTACAAGACCAGCATTGTATTGAGACAGGAGTGTGTTCTAACACATCTGGCACTGGAATCTGCAAGTAGAAGAGCATGAAATGTGTGAAACCAAAAAGTGGCTGGTGGAAAAACTTTCCACTCACCCGATGTCTTAGCCTGAACATCAGCCTGGTAGAAAGATTTGCATGCAGGGAAGTTTATATGGAGTGCAGTCCCAGGAAGCAGGAGTTCAAGACAAGGAAAGTGAAATGAGAAGGAGGGAAAGAAAATTTAAGGATCTGATAGTGCCTAGGCAGCAGGTGTTCAATCCCACTAGAACCTTTTTAGGAACCTATGGAATGGAATGCTCTCAGAACTGTCTGCTTAAGTACAAAATGCGGGGGTGAGGGGATTTATCCCATTGATTTCTCCCTCTTGTTTGCATATGCATAACTGCAGAATAAGTTTCAAGAGAAATCCTAACGCAGGAAATGAAATATTGAGCATTAGCAATGAGGCAGTGTCTACTTGCACTGATGCACGAGCATGAAGCCACTGCAAGCCTGCGTGAACTAGTCACTGCGGCAGTAGAGGGAGTGAGCATTGGGGCCTAGAGGGTTGGAAGTGGCTCTTTAGAGGTGTCCAACACTGACAGAGGACCCTATTCTCCTTGATCCCTGGTTGAAATAAACATTTTCTCTTGTTAGAAATATATACATTAGGGGCCGGGTACGGTGACTCATGCTTGTAATCCCAGCACTTTGGGAGGCCGAGGCGGGTGGATCACCTGAGGTCAGGAGTTCAAGACCAGCCTGGCCAACATGGTGAAACCCCATCTCTACTAAAAAAGACAAAAAGTAGCTGGGTGCGATGGTGCACATCTGTAATTCCAGCTACCCAGGAGGCTGAGGCACGAGAATCGCTTGAACCTGGGAGATGGGGGTTGCAGTGAGCCGAGATCACCCCACTGCACTCCAACCTGGGGGACACAGCGAGATTCCGTCTCAAAAAGAAAAAAGAGGCCGGGCGCGGTGGCTCACGCTTGTAATCCCAGCACTTTGGGAGGCCGAGGCGGGCGGATCACGAGGTCAGGAGATCGAGACCACGGTGAAACCCCGTCTCTACTAAAAATACAAAAAAAATTAGCCGGGCGTGGTGGCGGGCGCCTGTAGTCCCAGCTACTCGGAGAGGCTGAGGCAGGAGAATGGCGTGAACCCAGGAGGCGGAGCTTGCAGTGAGCCGAGATTGCGCCACTGCACTCCAGCCTGGGCGACAGAGCGAGACTCCGTCTCAAAAAAAATAAAAATAAAAATAAAAAAAAAAAAAAAAAAGAAAAAAGAATTACCCTGTAGAATGCAAATTTGTAACAGTACTACAAATTTCATCCAGAATGCCACTGTTAACATTGGTTTCTAGAGTTTTCTATATATAGTTATGATTAATGCAATTAATTACAATGAATACAAATGGGAACATACTATAATATTCTACAGGGCTTTTTAGAGTAGCTTTTCATAACAATTGATGTAGCTCTAACTTTTTTTTTTTTTTTTAAATAGCTGCATAGAATTCTATTGCTGATAGAATCCTACTATATCCATGCTAGCTGCATAGCATTCTAGTGTGGATATTGTAGAGTTTACTTAATGGGGCTTTATCGTGGATGTTTAGGTGGTGACTTTTTTCTTTTCTTTTTTTTTTTTTTTTTGAGATGGAGTCTTGCTCTGTCGCCCAGGCTGGAGTGCAGTGGCGCAATCTCTGCTCACTGCAAGCTCCGCCTCCCAGGTTCATGCCATTCTCCTGCCTCAGCCTCTCCAAGTAGCTGGGACTACAGGCGCCTGCCACCACGCCCGGCTAATTTTTTGTATTTTTAGTAGAGATGAGGTTTCACCGTGGTCGCGATCTCCTGACCTCGTGATCCGCTTGCCTCGGCCTCCCAAAGTGCTGGGATTACAAGCTTGAGCCACCGCGCCCGGCCGGTGGTGACTTTTTTCTTATAGAAATATAAAAACTTAGCTGAGTGTGGTGGCTTACGTCTGTAATCCCAACATTTTGGGAGGCTGAGGTGGATGGATTGCTTGAGCTCCAGAGTTTGAGACCAGCCTGGGCAACATGGTGAAACCCCATCACTACAAAAGATACAAAAATTAGCCGGATGTGGCTACACATGCCTGTAATCCCAGCTACTTGTGAGGCTGAGGCAGGAGAATCACATGAACCCGGGAGGTGGAGGTTGTAGTGAGCCATGATTGTGCCACTGCACTCTAGCCTGAGTGACAGAGTAAGACCCTGTCCAAAAAAAAAAAGAAAAATAGAAAAACTGATTTTTGTCTTCTATACATTTTTTAAATTTATTTTATTTTTATTTTTATTTTTATTTTTTTGAGATAGAGTCTTGCTCTGTCACCCAGGCTGGAGTACAATGGCATGATCTCAGTTCACTGCAACCTCCGCGTCTCAGGTTCAAGCAATTCTCCTGCCTCAGCCTCCTGAGTAGCTGGGACTACAGGCACCCACCACCACGCCTGCCTAATTTTTCGTATTTTTAGTAGAGACGGGGTTTCACTGTGTTATCCAGGACAGTCTCGATCTCCAGACCTCCTGATCTGCCCGCCTTGGCCTCCCAAAGTGCTGGGATTACAAATAGGCGTGAGCCACCGTGTGTGGCCGATCTAAAGTTTTTTAAAAAAGCTTCTGGTGAAGAAAAAACATGTACAAACAATTGTGAAAACGTTGCAAAAAATTTCCTCTCTTGAAATACATCCGTCTCTACAAATTAAAGGAGGGATGAGTAAGGAAAGCCATAAACACAAATTCTACCCTAGAATCCTGTTTTTGGTTGGTAGAAATGGGGGTTTCACCATGTTGGCCAGGCTGGTCTCGAACTCCTGACCTTGTGATCCACCTGCCTCGGCCTCCCAAAGTGCTGGGATTACAGGCGTGAGCCACCGCGCCCAGCCCTTCTACACATTTTTAAGAGCTATTGGGGGAAAGTAGATCATGGGAATGGTGAGTAGGAATTATGAAGGAATCTATAATAGAGAACACTGGGTTTTAAAGTTGTTTGCATCTTTTTTCTCCTCTATAATGAAGATGAAGTGCTTGAAGTTTCTGGGGACAGGAAGCAAAAGTAAAATGCTAGGATTTTAGGACAATGAGGAAGACCTTGAAATATTTTCACCCTTTTGTTTTTTTTGAAGTTTATCATATGCACAAAATTTACAGGAGATAACTAATACATTGGATAAGAATTTATCTAGATGATTAATTTTCCTTCTAATATCCAGAGATTTTTTTTGGGGGGGGATAATTTTGATAGCTCTTTTCCCTTATATCACATAATTATTAACTATGTAATATATGTTTACTATTAACTGTATAATAATATATAATAGCAATTCTACCTCATTCCAAATTGAGGTCATCAGGAAGGACTTCCTAAAAAGAGGAGACTTGAGTGAGAAAAGGGGTTAAGGTCTGTCTTTTTTTTTTTTTTTTTTTAAAAAAAACAAAAAAACATTACTTTCCCCTTCAAGCAGGTTTAAAAACCGACCTCATTCCTCTCCTTAAAACGCCTGTGACTGCAGCAAATGTACGGTGTGGTTTGATCTGCAGTGTTATTTAGCACATTGTCTGAGCTTAGGTAATTTTTGTTCAGTGACTGTGACAATAGGACTACATTTTTATGTATGACTTTTGTATAATTACTGATCTTGTCTACTTGTGTTGTAGAAATCAGCCAAGAAATTAGTTTAGTTGAAATCAATAAGTTTGGACTATAAAACAAAGTTTCTAAATAATTATTGGTCTAAAAACTAAAACCTAATAATGGAACAGAAGAGTAAATCATAAAACCAAAGCCCTAACATTTGGGCTTAGCAGCAGAAGTATAGATCTCTTTTAAAAATCTCCTAGTATTGGCTGGGCATGGTGGCTCATGTCTATAATCCCAGCACTTTGGGAGGCTGAGGTGGAAGGATCACTTGAGTCCAGGAATTCGAGACCAGTCTGGGCAACACAGTGGGACCGTGTCTCGAAAAATAAAGAATAACTCCTACTATTATTGGATATATTGGACTACTACTAAACGGACTACTAAGTAGTCTAGTCAGTCCTCATTTATCATTCTTATAAATGCTGCAGGCCTAAAGGAAAGACAGAAATAGTCTCATTGGTTCTAAAATAAACCCCTTAGTTCTATAGAAGAACTACCTGTCTCTTGGGGAACATGAGAAGGTTCCCATCATCTCAGCCTGAAAGCCATCTTTTGTCTTAGCCATGTTTTCCATTGCCCATCACTTACTAGGAAAACATTCCAATGAGTGTACAGTGAGTGTTACAGATGAAGTGGAGATGCCCAGCATGCCTCACTATTTATAAGAAAATATTTCCCCAAAAGATGGGAAAATCCGAATCTTTAAATACTCTGAGAGAGAGAAATAATGGAAAAAACTCTTCAGTCTCTATTCTGTTGGTTCATGAGATTTTCTCACAAGTCATTTGGATGGGCCATTAAGTAAGTCACATAATGACTGGAATTTTCTATTAATTGCCTCACTTTGGGTTTCTGGCTAAAGTATCTGGCAACAAGACTGAAGAACAAGCGAAAGAGAAAAGGAGTGGGTGGTGGTGGGAATGTGAGACCATCCATTGTTTGTTTATTGCCTGGAATCCTAACTTAGGGGAGAGGGCTGGAGGGCTGTCTTTGATAGTACCATCCGCTTGGATGGATAGAAGTAAATGACTTGGCTTCTTGTCTTTTAAACAGTTTAAGTGTTTTTGTTTCAGAGGGTTACTTTACTTTCTATGTCTGCTGTTGTCACCAGGAAGTTCATGGATGGGATTCTCTGGCATAGCGCACACACATTAGTTTGTCTTCCTATACACATCAGTCATTTGTTGTCTTGGCTTTGGGAAATGAGAACTTAGTTTAATCCTAGTTTTCCTTCTGCTTTCTGCTTTCTATTAATCCCTTTGTGGTGTGGATCCTGAGTCTATCAGCCAGGATCCAACCAGAGAAACAAAACCAACAGGATACACACACACACACACACACACACACACACACACACACTCTTTCATCAAGGGATTTATTATAAGAATCTAGCTTACGTATTGTGGAGGTTGTTTAAGAAAGCCCAAATTGATAGGACAGGTCATTAGGAAGAGAAGATCACAAGCAGGCTGGAATCCCACAGGCACAGTCTGAAGTTGTTTTCTATGGGAGGAATTTCTTCTCTCCTTCAGAAAGTCTTAAGGCCCTGCTTTTAAGGCCTTCCAACTGATTAAGTCAGGTCTACCAAGAGTGATCTCCCTTAAAGTCAACCCATGAAGTCGCTAATGGGACTTCATTTGCATCTGCAAAATCCCTTCACAACAGCACCTAGATTAGTATTTAATTGAATTACCAGGGACTGTTAAATTCATAAACACTTTGGGAGAAGCCAAAGAGGAGCTGCCTGGAAAATCATCCTGCCACAGATGTGCCTCTGCAGACTTTTATCAAATTGAGGCTGGGGTCTCTGCTACACTCTCCAAAAACCGTTTCTCTCTTAGTTATATAACTACCTGCTGTATACCTCACCCAGGGAAGCATGGTTGGCTAATCTTTGTCAGGATTGCACCTCACTCTTGGGTTTTCAAACGTTGCATGTAAAACAATTTTTTGTTGACTGAAAAATGTTTTTCTGTTGATAACCATTGAGTGAGCTTTTTAAATATTTGTTTAAACTTAAACACTAAAGCATAAGGGCCACTGTCAATAGAAAACTAAGGTCTTATTTTACCAAGGAAAGCATTAAAATGATTAGTTTGTGGGTATGGCTATAAAAGGGAAATAGGAAGGTCATTGTGGTGGTAGAAGTGTCCTATACTGTGGCTCTGTCAGTGCTCATATCCTGGTTGTGACTGTGTGCTGTAGTTTTGCAAGATGTTACGTTACCATTGGGGGAAACTGGATAAAAGTACATGAGATCTTGGGCAAAATCCACAGGATCTTTCTGTTGTTTCTTACAATTGCATGTGAATATATAATTGTTTCAAAATTAAAATGTTCCATTTTGTAACAGCAAAGGATTTTTCAAATAATATGAACAATCATTTCCTAATTGATCTTTTTAATCATATTAAAGAAGTAGACATCTATATATATTTAGCCCTGTGCTGGGAATTGTATATATTATATAGTATTATATAATAAGTATATATATTTTATTTTTATATATAATACATTTTCATAGAGAGGGGGGCCTCACTGTGTTACCCAGGCTAGACTCACTTGTGGGCTCAAGTAATCTTCTAGCCTCAGCTTCCCAAGTAGCTGGGACTATGGAGGCACACCACCACGACCACCATGTCTGGCTACTCAATATGTATTTGAGTGGAATAAAGCATACGATGGGAAAATTGATGGTGACAGTTAAGTATAGTGTTGAATATAAAAAGGTTTTTGTAAAAATCAGGGTCAAATTATTAAATGAAATATTGGGTATAGTATAAGAAGATGGAGTCTTCTCTCTGTAATGATGACTTAGAGAAGATAGATAGCATAGCCTCAAAAAATAATGCCAGACATAAACATAAAGTACAAAGGAAACCTCTAAAAATGTGGAGAAGGTAGTTTTAGGACAAATATAAAATATCTTTCAGCTCAGAAAGTTGTATACATTGAAAATATGTTCAAAAGGTTTAAATGTGATTTGTGGATTCACTCATTCAGTAAATATCTGCATGCCTATAGTGTGTCAGGCAGGTATCTACAGTTTTTTTTTTGTTTTTTTGTTTTTTTTGTTTTTTTTTAAACAGATCTTAGTTTTGTCACCCAGGCTGGAGTGCAGTGGTGCAATCTTGGCTCACTGTAACCTCCACCTCTTGGGTTCAAGCGATTCTCCTGCCTCATCCTCACGAGTAGCTGGGATTACAGGCGTGTACCACTATACCCAGCTAATTTTTGTATTTTTTAGTAGAGACGGGGTTTCACCATGTTAGCCAGCCTGGTCTCGAACTCCTGACCTCAAGCCATTTGCCCACCTTAGCCTCCCAAAGTGCAGGGATTACAGGTGTTGAGTCACCGTGCCTAGCGTACAGTCTTGTGTATTTCAGGAACTTTCCTAACATGTAAATGTTGATGTCCTTGAGGGTAACCATACCTTTCCCAAATCTCCATTGATAAAACTGTAAAATCTGAGAACCACCTGGATTAGTTTTTCTCAATGTATAATATTTCTGGTCTTGCTGCATGGAGATTTTTACGGAGAAGTGAAATTCAACCAGTCAATTTTAAAATAACACTCCTGGCTGCTGCATGCACTGTGCCAAGACTGTTTAGCCACTAATGGAGAGGACTTGTCTACTTTGCTTCTCCTGGTTTTAAACAAAGTCTTTTAGAGGTTGACCACCTCAGTGAGTGCTACCTCCCTACTGTCAGAGTTGTTCAAGTGGCCAAAGAGCAGCAGCAATACTGTCATTTACACTAATAGATAAATTCAGGGTCCTGTCCAGGAGAGGGCCGTGTATCAAATAAACCTCTACCCTCACCAAAAAATGTTAGATTTTTTTTTAAAGAAACCATGATTCCATATTCCACCAGTCAGCCTCACTGGCAGACGCATTAGTTCAGGCCTAACCAGAAGTGAGGATGTTCATGGCTGGACTGAAGGAACTGTCCTGCTAGGGAGGTCTGGGCCGGCCACTTATGGGTCAGACTTTGGAATTTTTGGAAGTAGTAAAAGGGGGCTTTTGTCTCCCAGAATAGCAACAGTTATCATTTAAAACCAGTGGCTTCTATATACAGCAAGTGCTTCTATATATATACTCATGTATTGTTTATATAGGACTATTTTAAGATCTGTGTCACATTTTTCTGGTGTATTTTATGGTGGGAAAATTCAATTGGAAAAAATGCAGTTAGCTCTGGTGGGGATGGTAAGGTAAAATAAGTACTTAAAAAAAAAGATACACACAGTTTGTTTTTATTTTTATTTTAGCTTTCAACAGTACAGAAATAGCTAGGTGATAGTTTCCTAAATGAAATTGTATTGCTTCTCCTTAAGCAGGTTTGATTATAGCTCGTGTTCTAATACTAAATTTTTTTTGCTTTTTTTTTTTTGAGATGGAGTCTCACTCTGTCAGCCAGGCTGGAATGCATGGCGTGATCTCAGCTCATTGCAGCCTCTACCTCCCAGGTTCAGTCCTGCCTCAGCCTCCCGAGTAGCTGGGACTACAGGAGTGCACCACCACGCCCAGCTAATTTTTGTATTTTTAGTAGAGACGGGGTTTCGCCCTGTTGGCCAAGTTGGTCTCGAACTCCTGACCTGAGGTGATCTGCCCGCCTCGGCCTCCCAAAGTGCTGGGATTTCAGGTGTGACCCATTGCGCCTGGCCTCTAATACTAGGTTGATCGCCACAGTGGTCAGAAGACTTGCAAGGCACATATCAGCATTCATCCATGTATTCATTACAAAAATTTGAGTGTGTGTTATGTGGCTTGTAATTCAGGGTTTATTTTTCTTTGGGTTTTGCGGGTGTTGAATTGAGAGGGAAATGGATAGGGAAAGGACCTATCTAAAATACTATTAAGGGTAATGTGGGTATAGAGTCCCAGGCACTCCCATAGCCTGGGTACGGTGCGGCTGTGGCAGGGCAGCCCCAGTGGGTTGTGTGTGTTAGGGCAGTGAGTGAGGGGCTGGGGCTCTATGAGGGCTGACCCCGTCCTACCTGCTCTTTGTAGAGGGTGGCATCAAGCTAGGTGTTCTGGGAGAAAGATGAGAAACAAGGAACTTCCAGTCTAGCAGGGAAAAGATCACAAACTTAGTATAAGAAAGAGATGTGGCCAGATGGCAGTGGCTCATTCCTGTAATCCTAGCACCTCTGGGAGGCCAAGAAGGGTGGATCACCTGAGGTCGGGAGTTCAAGACCAGCCTGGCCAACATGGTGAAACCCTGTCTCTACTAAAAATACAAAAATTAGCCAGGCGTGGTGGTGCACGCCTGTAATCTCAGCTACTTGGGAGGCTGAGGCAGGAGAATCACTTGAACCTGGGAGGTAGAGGTTGTAATGAGCCAAGATTGCACCACCGCACTTCGGCCTGCTTAACAGAGTAAGACTCCATCTCAAAAAACAAAAAAGACATGCCTTAAGAGGAATTCAGATGACATAGGAGCTCAAAAATATAAAAGATAATTTCTACCTTTGGGAATAGAACAGGCTTCCTGGTATGGGTGATATTATGCATGGAATTAAGAGCAAGGTAAAAAAAAAAGGATTAAAAGGGCTCAAGCAGAGGAAGGGGCACGTAGAGCCATGGAGGACCTGACTGTGAAAAGTCAAGTTTGGGCGGATGAAGATTAAGAAGGGGAGAGTGGAGGTTGCAGCGTGGCGATGCCTTTGAGCCCTGCCCTAGGAACATTTTCTCCTTAATTCAGTAGCTGGTGGGAAGTGAGCACTGTGCGTGCGTGATGGAATGCTGTGGTTATGTTATGGTGAGTAAGTCTTCCTTTGTGAATGGAGGAGTAGAGAAGAAACAGGAATGTTGGCCATTGGCTAGACTTGGCAGGGGCTGACACAAAGGTGGATCCTGAGTTGATCTGGAGCTGATGGCCTAATCAGGGAGACCATGTTGTAGCACACTGAGCTACAGGTGTGCAGATAACAAGCTGTGGGGTGAGGAGGCATGGAGCTGACTGATTTCACATATTTGAAGGCTGCTGTCAACCTCATCCCTGTCCAGATGTCTCTTCCATCTAAATGTCTCTGACTTATGTAATGTTCCTCCTGTGACATAGTTTGTATGTCATACAGCATTTCCCCTCAGTTTGCCTCTTGTAAAATACAAGATCCAGACCTGAACTAAGATTCCAGATATAGCTAAATACGGGAGGAGAATTGCTTCTCTTATTCTGAAGTTGTGCTGCCCCCCAGTTATCATGACATGCCCTGTTGCTGGACCAGCGTGTGATCTGTCTATCCTTAAGGGACCTGCTGTCAACAAAGAGAAGGGGCAGGAAAGGGAGCCCTACCGAAGGGGCCACATGGAGGGTGTTCCCCTTGGAACCTGAAGTCTGCTGAACCTACTTAGCCCCTCCTCTTATCACCGCATTACCTATTCCCCGCTCCTGTCTCCAGCCCCATCTTCTGCCTCACCCACCCCTGTAGCTGTTGTCAACACCCTGACTCCCACCAGCTCTTCCCGGTGGTAGTTTTCCAGGTATACACAAATGTTAGGTTTCACTGAGCTGTGAAACTTACGCAGCTGTGTGTGTGTACCTATTCATTCATTCATTCTTCACTGAAAAAGAAGAAAAAGAGAAAAGACAAAGATTTCAGGGTTTTAAAGCCTGGGTGATTGGAAATCTAATGGTGTCATGTTCAGATCTAGGGACTCAAAAAGGGAGGTGTTATTTTGAAGAGGACAGCCGAACTGTCCTAATGACAGGCCTTTTCTCTATGGTCAAGGCTACTTGGCAGAAGCAGGCCAGTTCGGGCCTCCCTGTTAGAAGCAGAAAGGGCTCGAGGGGAAAGCACACTGGCCAGACTCTAGGGTCTTCAGCATGTCACTTACACTGTGGCCCTCAGGCCCTTCCTCCACCACAGTCTTTATCTCCAGCATCTTCTGTCGCCAAAATCACCTTTCATGACCTTTCGGCTGCATTTGATACTTTTGACTGCTGTCTGCTCTTTGGGACAGTTTTTATTTTTTGTTTTTTAATGTGGCTTCCAAAACACCCATTGCCTTTTTTCTCCCCTCCCCTTGCTGCTGGCCACTCTTTCTCAAGTCTCTCTTTGGTTCTATCTCAGCCTCCTGACCCAGGAAACTTGGGCACCCCCACGCTTAGCGCTGGCTCTTTTCACCATCCACGGCCTAGGTGATCTCAGTGGGTTTCTGGCTCTGCTACCATCTGTACTTGCTCAGTTTTTATCTGTAGCTTACATGTGTGTCTTTCTCTCTTGAATTCTGGACTCATGTATCTGACATTTCCACTAGGATGTCAAACTTGTCCAAAACTGAGCTGACTTCTGCCTTACTAGACTGATGCCATGCACTGTCCTCCACTGGGAGCGGCAGCTCTGTTCCTCTCATTGCTCAGGCCAAAAAGCAAGTCAGCCTGACTCTCTGATTCTCCTCCACCCCCTATCCAGTCTATCAGCAAATCCTGCTGGCTCTTTCTAAAACACTGTCTATCCAGAATGCAGGTACTTCTCATCACCTGCACCATTGCTCCTGGGCCCAAGCCACCATCCTCCCTGGCTTGGCTTACTGGTAACTTACCGATTGGGTTTCCCCGCCTCAGCCCTTTCCCAGGGCTATTCTCCTCCCACCTGCTGCCAGGCCTTTCCCTGGCCATCCTGTGTTAAATGTCATCCCACCCCTACTGTTGTGTTCTCCACAGCACTAGAACACGACCCGACATGCCTTTTCACTTCAAGGTTTATTCTTCTATTAGTTTTCCCAGAGTCTGCTTCCCTAGTGTCTGTCTCCCCTGCTCGAATGCCTCTTGAGAGCCAGCGCTTGTATTTTGGTCCTTGTGGTATGGGCCTGGCACATAGTAGGCAGTCAGCAGATACTTATGGAACAAATGAATTTGTGCGACTATAGTTCATTGTTCATAGTTCATTCATAGCCTGGATTTTATGGCTTATATATTATGTTCGTATACGTTCTCTCACTCGATCAGTTTGTTCACTTGTAAATCTGACTAAATCCAATTGTAATTATATTTAAAGTGTATTGACTTCCTTGACTGCCAATATGCAAATTGGCTTCCTCTGGAGATCTTAAGTATAGCCATTAAAAGATCATGTCATTTTTTGTTAGTGACATGGGACCTAAATTTAGACTTGGAGAGCTTTTGCTTCTTTTATCACTAGTTCTATAGAACTCCCTCTTTGGAATTTTATTGATTCCTATTTATTGAATTATTATAATTTTATGTTAGTAGATCAGAAATTTAAAAACAAAAGCATATCAGATGCTTCATTTGCTGTCTCCTTGGTTAGTAAGGAGGCCGCAGCATCTCACAACTTCAGGGAAACATGAAGCATTGCATTCTGTGCTAACGGTGCCCCCTGGAGTTGTGCAACGCAGATGTCATGGCGAATGTAAGATGTTTGGCTTGAGTTTCTCATGACGGGGTCTCTGTTTTCTTCCTGCTGTTTGAGTGGCATTTTAGGACCCCACAGGCTCAGTTTGCCTTGTGCTTGCATTATTGGGTCTTCTCGACTACTCTGTGTCACTTTTTATTAGCACAGCTATATCATGTTGTTCTTAATTCCCTTCCGCTACATCCATTACATCGACTTTCTTCCTTAATGTCTGCCTAGTCCCATTTCACTTCATTGACATCAACATTGTCTGATAGCAAACAAGTCCATATTTTCGTCTGGCCATTACAGGTGTCCTTGTTGGCTTAATCATAATAAAAACAGTTATTACCATCAAAATACAAATGGTATCTGTCATTTAAAATTTGAGCCTAGAAGTGTGATAAGGTGGTTAAAAGATGCAAATGTGGTAATCCACTACCATTCTGGGCTGGTTTACCAATTCAGAGAGAATATGCAAATAATGAACTTTAATTTGTGGAGCAGTGGAAGCAGGCAGAGGTAGAAATTTGATCCCAATTCTACCTTGTATAGATTATTTTAGTTGCTTAGTCCATCTCCCAGTGCAGACATGGTTTTTGTAATTTCAGCTGTGCTACTGCCCTGCCCTGAGCACTAGTGGTTATAGAAAGATGGGCAATCTAGGCTGTTCATAATAGCTTGCTTAGGATTCTGAATTTGAGGAGAGATGTATTTGTAAAGCCCTGTACTCTGAAAACAGGCCTGTTTAGATTCCCTTAGGACCAGAAAAGGAGGACAAGGGCTAGGTATTTAAATACCAGAACAGTTCAAACTGCCTGGTGTACAGCAAGATCTCTTACAGCTCGCAAGAAAGGGCCCTCTCGCAAGCCCTGATCGTGACAATTTATGCTTTATTTGATCTATATGCAGTTTATAAAGTTTATTTAGTCTATGCATATTTAAAAGTTTTAGTGTTTAATATCTGTGATTAAATATTTTGCCGACTGCTATATTTTCATTCTTCTTGTTGGAAGTAAAGAATCCATCAGTTTATCATCTTTTTAAGTTTTGGGTTTATTCTTCTATTCGTTTTCCCAGAGTCGCTTTTCTGCTTTCAGTCCTGACTTAATTTTTCCAATGCTCAGGTTAAGAAAGGTCCTATTTGAGCTCGGTTTTGAAAATTTATGTATTGAAAAGTTGTTTATTTGGGAGGCCCATGTGGATCACTTGAGGCCAGGAGTTCCAGACCAGCCTGAGCAATATAGCGAGACCCTGTCTCAACAAAAAATTTAAAAATTAGTTGGGCATGGTGGTGCACACCTATAGTCCTAGCTACTCAGGAGACTGAGGTGGGAGGATCACTTGAGCCCAGGAGTTCAAGGCTGCAGTGAGCTACGATCATGCCACTGCACTCCAGCCAGGGAGTGAGACCCTGTCTCAAAAAAAAAAAAAAAGAAAAAAAAGTTGTTTACATTTTCCTTTTGATTGATCCCTTGACAAGGACTAAAGTCCCTGCAGTGAATGGTTAAGTGAGAAGGTGCATGGAGTCACTGTTCTCCAAAAGCCTGAGTGAAGGAGAGAGGTGTCATTGTTTTTCCTTTGTACTGTGCACAGGGAAGAAGTTTCAGAAAACAGGACTTTTCACCAGGAATTCAAAAGTTAAAAGAATGTGGCCCTGGGACAGATGCAGAAGTTTTAGCCTTGAAACAACTGAACTTGAAGGAAAACTTAATTTTCAGTCTAAGAAGCCTAATTCACAGAAATAATTTCTCCTAGAGTAAGGCCCTTTCCAGCCAAATCTGTCGGTGCTATTGAGCTGGTATTTCAAGTATGTCCATCTGCATTTAAACGAGTTGCTCCAAGACAATCTGATTATACAGTAGTTACTTTGGTGAGAATAGCGCCTCAGTGGAATGGAAACTTCATTTTGAGTCTAATATTAGACCTTGCTTTGGAAAATTCCTTTTAAATGATCACAAGCTGGGAATAGCAAAAGAATTTAACTTTCGACAGACAGCATTCACCAAGAATTTTTAACTGCTTATGTTGGGTCCTTGGGAAAGCAGATGTGAGAAACCTACCGGACCAAGTGGATGAGATGAGAATTGACTTGACCTGATGCAGTGTTTATATCCATTGCTGATAAGTTTCCCTCCTCGTCTCCTCTGCTCAAAATATTTTCATTCTTTGAGTGTGAGCATGCTAGGGATGAAAATTGTAGGACGCCTAATTGTCTAACAATCTAAACTTCTAGGCTTGTAGACATGGCTGCCTAGAAGGGGGTCTGAGGCAGAGCAGAAGCTGACTTAGACTGCCAAGTTAAGAAAGGGCCAACAGATCCGCAGGACCAGAACCAGTGTCTGCGTAAGTGCTGGGAACTTGATCAGATGCAGCCCTTAGAATATTTTTAATGTGGCTGGTTGTATCTGGGTGAACTTACCCAACTTAAAGTGTTAACTAAACTTTATTTAAAGCTCTTGCACCCTGCCCGTCCCCGCCCACCACCACCAAGAAAACACTGTCATTAAACAAAAATTATACAAAAATTAGCTGATTGTGAAGTTTCCAGATAATGCCTACTTTGGCTTCATTTATGGATATGTTTTAGATACTTCACATGCTTTGGATTGGGAAAACCAATATTGTTGTTTGAGAGATGCTATTACTATTTTAAAAGATCTTTGAGATTGAAATGCATCTTTTTTACTTTTTTTTATAGAGATGAGTTCTTACTATGTTGCCCAGGCTGGTCCCAAACTCCTGGCCTCAAGCGATCCTCCTGCCTTGGCCTCCCAAAATGCTGGGATTACAGGCGTGAGCCGTTGTGCCTTGCCTGAGGTGCATCTTCTAATCACTGTGTACATTTAATCATATAGTGGGGTTTTTTCCCTCTAAACTGGTAATAAGTTGATGGTGCCTTAGAATTTAGGAAAAACAGTAATAAAATATCGAGCATTACCACTTAGTGATCACCCAGCCGATTCCAGGCAGTGTCTTTGCTGGGTCCCAGCATTATCTCTGATCTTCACAACAACCCTATTGCAGTAGCAATTATGAGGCTGGCTTTAAAGATAAGGAGACTGAAGCTCAGAAAAGTTATGTTTGCTCATGGTCTTCTGCTAGTAATGGCTAATGAGTGGCCTGCTGGAGTTCAAATCCAGAACTGTTCGACTCATGTTCTTCCCTTGCCATCCTGGTCTCAAGCAATCCATCCCCAAAAGCAGCAGTCTTTAACCTATTTATGCCTAGTGTTCCATTATTGGAACGCTAAGCTTGTGGGAGTTATTTATATTCTACTGCTCAAGGTCATCACCAAGGTCTGATTTTTCACAAAAACTTTGCAACCTGTGACATAAATGGGTTAAACTTTTTTTGGTCTCAGGACCCCTTGAAACTCTTAAAAGTGATTGAGGATCCTTTTATTTATGTGGGTTCTATCTTTTGATATTTACTGTATATGAATTAAAACAGAGACCTTCAAAACATTGGTTGATTTAAAGGACAGTAATCCATTGCATGCTAATATAGTGTTATTAATAAAAATATTTTCTAAAACAAATGGTAGAAGAGTGTCATTGTTTTACTTTTTGCATGTCTAATCAAGCTAAAGGGAAGGCAGCTGGGTTCAGTCTTGTGCATTCAGTCTGTGCAGTATACTGTGTTAGTTGAACTATGTCAGGAGAATCTGGCCTCACACAGGTATGTATTTGGAAAAGGGAGGAGTATTAGCTTTTTTGGACAGTGATGGGTATTCTCCTTTGATATTATGTCAAAACTCCATACATAGTAATTTCTTAAAGGTTAGTTGCAATGTAGAATCTGAAACCATACCAGTAGACCTTTGGACTCTTATATTAACTTTGTTTGGTCCGAAATCTTTACAGAAGAATACTGAATAATATATGCAGGTACTCCCCCTTCCAAATAATATATGTAGATACTCCCATATTCCAGGAAGTAGAGCTTAACTCCCACCCTTGTATGGGTGGGCTAGACTTAGTGACTTGTTTTCAAATAATAGAATTAAGGAAAGGGAAAAATGGGTAACTTTCTAATGGAGAAACCTGGGAAACACAGCCTTAACCAAGTGATGAAAAAGGTGAATGTCAGCAGTGATGTCATATAACCACTGATGTGATGTAACTAGAAAACCTATAACCCAGAATACTCATGGGTGAAGCATCAGACAAGCTCAAATCGGGGGACATTCTGCAGGAGGCCTGACCAGTACCCTTCAATATTGTCAATGTCATAAAAAGCAAAGACCGAAAAACCATCACAGACCAGAGGAGACTAAAGAGACATGACAACTAAATGTGGTGTAGTGCCCTGAACCAGGCAACAAAACAAAGAGGATGTTATAGAAATAATCAGCGAAATCCAAATAAAGTCTGGAGTTTACTTAATAGTAATGTACCAATGTCAATTTCTTAGTTTTGACAAATATATCATGGTAGTGTAAAATGTTAACAATGGGGGAAACCCGGTGAAGGGTTTATAGGAACTCTCTGTACTCTTTGCAACTTTTCTGTAAATCTAAAATTATTCCAAAGCAAGAATTTTTAAAAATCCATTGTTCTGTCTTATACACCAAATGGATTGTGTACTCTTGCATGATTTTGTAACATTGCCATAGTCACTTGGAAAATATTGGTTCACTGAGTTATACAGATCTTCAAAATGTTGACAGATTGCAATATTCAATATTTTTAACAATCATTTGTTAATATCACCAGGAATCTCATCAGAAAAGTCTTTAATTGTTGAGAAGCTATTATGCTCGTGGCTACAAGTCTCCCAAAATTTTAATTTTCTTTTCTTTTTTTTTTTTTTTTTTTTGAGACAGAGTCTCACTTGTTGCCCAGGCTGGAGTGTAATGGCACGATCGTGGCTCACTGCAACCTCTACCTTCTGGGTTCAAGCCATTCTCCTGCCTCAGCCTCCCGAGTAGCTGGGATTACAGGCGTGTGCCACCACACCTGGCTGATGTATTTTGTATTTTTAGTAGAGACAGGGTTTCACCGTGTTGGCCAGGTTGGTCTTGAACTCCTGACTTCAAGTGATCCGCCTCCCAAAGGGCTGGGATTACAAATGTGAGCCACTGCACTCAGCATTTTTTCTTTTTTTTTTGAGTAGGAGTCTCACTCTGTTGCCCAGGCCTGGAGTGCAGTGGCACAATCTCGGCTCACTGCAACTTCCGCCTCCCAGATTCAACTGATTCTCCCACCTCAGCCTCCTGAATAGCTGGAATCACAGACACATACCACCACATCCAGCTAATTTTTGTGTTTTTAGTAGAGATGGGGTTTTGCCATGTCGGCCAGGCTGGTCTCAAAGTCCTGACCTCAGGTGATCCACCCGCCTCAGCCTCCCAAAACGCTGGGATTACAGGCGTGAGCCACTGTGCCCAGCTGAAATTTTAACTTTCTGTTGAAAGCTCCAATTTTATCATTGGCCATTCGCACTGCCTGTTGTTTTCCTTGATGCGACAGGTTCATTTTTGAAAAATGCCTGACAAATACCCAAGTCTATATAACCATAGTTTGTCTAGTAGTCGTCTTTGAAGTAAAAACATTCAACAACGAAAGTGGCCAGTCCAACTTGCAAGTCAATCACAAGAGTCTTTCCTCAGGACAGCTGCCATACTTCAGAATTCAGCAGAAGTGTTTTATGGCAATTCCCATGTTGTCATACAGATTACCAAAAGACAAGTACTCGGGTCAGGATTTAATGAAATTAATGTTAACTGCTTCAGCAAGGACTTTTTTTTTTAAGACAGTGTCTTACTCTGTCGCCTAGGCTGGAGTGCAGTGGCTCGATCATAGCTCACTGCAGCCTCAAACTCCTGGATCCTCCCACCTCGGCCTCCCAGGAAGCTGGGACTGTAGGCCTACATGTCCAGCTACTTTTTCTGTTTTTTTTTTGTAGAGACAGGATCTCACTGTGTTGCCTAGGCTGATCGTGAACCCCTGGGCTCAAGCAGTCTTCCCGCCTGGGCCTCCCAGAGCTCTTGGATTACAGAGAGTGAGCCATCACTCCCAGCCAAGTACATTCTTAAGAGAAGCTACTTCCTTCCCTTTACTGCATGTGTGTTGTGACACAGAACAGTGATCACTAAGTGCAGCTTGCTCCCACTACGTTCATCTGTGCTAAGGTGCCTTTTCACCATCAGTTCAAATTTCAACACAGTGAAAACAGCCAATAGCATCTTAGTATTCTTATGAAAATAGTTGGGCCTCATGGACGTCCTATAAGGGTCTTGGGAATCCCTAGGGCACCATGGACCACACTTTGAGAACCACTCTCTTTAGGTGGCAGTTGCTGAAAGGTTATGCACCAAGAGACATTACCATTAGGAGGCAGAGAAAAATGGTGCAGTGCAATGTATGTGGAGGGTGACGCTCTTCTGGCATAACTTTCTGCCTTTTAATGGCTCATGAAGTTCTTCCATTTGTTTATGATGTCTCAGTACCATTTTAAAATGCTAAAACAGAGATTTTGATAATCCGGCATCTGTTTGCTGGTGTTTTTTACCATATCACATATAACATGTCATTCAGGAAATTCAGAAAGTCACTTCCTAAACTTTTTCTTTTCTCTAAAGGTAAATCTCACCTGGCTATCGTGCAGCGGGTAAACAATGAGGGAGAAGGGGATCCGTTTTATGAAGTTCTGGGAATTGTCACCTTAGAAGATGTGATTGAAGAAATCATCAAATCTGAGATTCTAGATGAAACAGATTTATACAGTAAGTAGCATTGTCTGAGTGTATTTCCCGAAACCTTTGCTTTTTTTGTTGTGCTGTTTGTGAGTCTTCTGACGTTTCTCCAGTTGCTGCCTGTTTATAATGACACATGATGTGTACAGGCCATGCACGACCTGTCGGTATATTCCAGTCCCTTTATCAGAAGGAGCAGACCCTGTAATGTCAAGCAACAGCGTTCTTCTGAACAGCCAGCTGCTTCTGACCACTGATGAGGGCATTACTTGCCCTAAACAGAAAACTACTGTTGGTTTTAAATTTTATTTTACATATGTAAAAAAATCTCTACTAAAATTTCATTTTATACAACTAGGTATATTGTTTTCAGATAAACTTCTGTTTGTACTTTTCATAACTCAAGTACTCTCTAAAGTGAATGGGAGGCCGGGCGCGGTGGCTCACATGTGTAATCCCAGCACTTTAGGAGGCCGAGGCAGGCGAATCACCTGAGGTCAGGAGTTCAAGACCAGCCTGGCTGACATGGTGAAACCTTGTCTTTACTAAAGATACAAAATTAGCTGGGCGTAGTGGTAGTGGTGCATGCCTGTAAGTCCAGCTACTCTGGAGGCTAAGGCAGGAGAATCGCTTGAACCCAGGAGACAGAGGTTGCAGTGAGCCAAGATTGTGCCACTGTACTCCAGCCTGGTTAACAGAGTGAGAGTCCGTCTCAAAAAAAAAAAAAAAAAAAAAGTGAATGGGATTTGTTAAACTGATAGATGACAACTGTTTATACTTTCTTGTTCCAGAACCCTTGGGTCAGGGGTGGAGGTGAGATTTGCAAGTGTAGCTTGCTGGGGCAGCGGGTCGGGGGTGTGGGAAGCAGGATAGGGTAGGATACACAGTAAGAATGTGTTTTTCCTGTTCTCTGCTTTCTCTTTTGGGGAAGGTGAAAGTGGGAAGTGGCTTGGATCAGGGCAGGGTGAGGTAAGTATGGATACCTTATTTGCCCAGGTGTAGACTTGATCCTGAACTGAGTGTTGAACTGAGTCCTGTCTCATTAAAGTGTAAAACATGATTGCTGGACTGTGGAACTTAAATCTTCTTTGGCCGCACTCTTAGCGATGCTCAAGGGTTCCATAAAGCCAGAGATGGCCCAGACCTGAGATGTTTGAGGGTCCCAGGGGTGGGATAGAGAAAGAGCATCTGGGCTCTGTGTATGCTGCCTGGTTTTAAAGCATGGCTTGGCGGAGGGGAAATGGACTGTCTGAGCTTCCCAACAAGCTGGTCATTCAGGATAAAGTCTGCTTTGCTCAAAGCAGGGTGCTTTTTATTCAGTCCTGCTAGAAGGAAACATCCCACATTTTAAAATTGAGAAAGTTCAGGAGGCTGAGGTGGGCAGATTACAAAGTCAAGAGATCGAAACCATCCTGGCCAACATGGTGAAACCCCGTCTCTACTAAAAATAAAAAAATTAGCTGGGCGTGGTGGCACATGCCTGTAGTCTCAGCTACTTGGGAGGCTGAGGCAGGAGAATCACTTGAACCCAGGAGGCGGAGGTTGCAGTGAGCTGAGATTGTGTCACTGCACTCCAGCCTGGTGACAGAGCAAGTCTCTCTCTCCAAAATATGATGATAATAATTGAGAAAGTCACTGGGCATGGTGGCTCACCGCTGTAATCCCAGCACTTTGGGAGGCCGAGGCGGGTGGATCACTTGAGTTCGGGAGTTAGAGACCAGCCTGACCAACATGGCGAAACACCATCTCTACAAAAATACAAAAATTAGCTGGTCATGGTGGCACGCACCTGTGATCCCAGCTACTCAGGAAGCTGAGGCAGGAGAATCGCCTGAACCCAGGAGGTGGAGGTTGCAGTGAGCCAAGATTACACCACTGCACTCCAGCCTGGGCAACAGAGTGAGACTCTCTCAAAATAAATAAATAAATAAAACTGAGAAAGTCTTCCCTGTACCCACAAAAGAAAAAATTTTATACTTAACTAATGACTGTTTTCTGAAAAGGTATCCTGTTTTATCCTCACATCTGAATAGCATTCTTAAAAAACACCCTTTCCCACATCTGTTTTATCCTTTCCTCACTTGGAGGGTCGTCAGAGGTCTCAGAGAATATTATTTGTATGTTTACATTCTTTTCATCCTTTCTCACAAATGACCGTTTAAAAACCAAGTGTGGCCAGGCGTGGTGGCTCATGCCTGTAATCCCAGCACTTTGGGAGGGCGAGGCAGGCAGATCACGAGGTCAAGAGATGGAGACCATCCTGGTCAACATAGTAAAACCCTGTCTCTACTAAAAAAAAAAAATACAAAAATTAGCTGGGCGTGGTGGTGTGCGCCTGTAGTCCCAGCTGCTCGGGAGGCTGAGGCAGGAGAATCACTTGAACCCGGGAGGCAGAGGTTGCAGTGAGCAGAGATCGTGCCACTGCACTCCAGCCTGGCGACAGAGCGAGAATCCATCTCAAAACAAACAAACAAAAAAACAAAAAACCAAGTGTGTCTCTGTATTTCTGTTTCCCCAGGGATAGTACTTACCATTAGGAAGGTGATTTACCGTTTGGGAGATGCTATGTTTGCACTTCAGTTTTATACAAATGTTAGTTTAACTTCTCTTAAGCCTTGATTGGACTGATCTCCTACAGAAGTGTTGCCTAATGTTACTGGCTGGAGATGCTGGACTTGTGGTTTCAGGTTTTTTTTTTTTTTTTTTTTTTAAGACTAAATCTTGCTCTATTGCCCAGGCTGGAGTACAGTGGCACGATCTCACCTCACTGCAACCTCCACCTCCCAGGTTCAAGTGAGTCTCCTGCCTCAGCCTCCCGAGTAGCTGGGATTACAGGGCACCCACCATCACACCTGGCTAATTTTTGTATTTTTAGTAGAGACAAGGTTTCACCATGTTGGTCAGGCTGGTCTCGAACTCCTGACCTCAAGTGATCCACCTGCCTTGGCCTTCCAAAGTGCTGGGATTATAGGCATGAGTCACTGTGCCTGGCCAATTTCAGGTATATTCTTGATCTGGATAGAGATTGGGAGTGACAGCTGTTGCCTTTAGAAAATTATTTTTAAATTCTGTATTGATTTCTACTGTCTGGTTCTCAAAAGAATTGAGAGTTGCAGTCACTTTCTTAGGAAAAGCCTAGTAATCAATCTGTTTTGCTTTATGCAAGAGACAATAATGCAGTGACTCAGTTCTTGGGAAGGAGCAAGCGATTGGGATCTTGTCTTTAAGCTCATTTTTTCTTGATCATTACTTTGTCCAGAAAAATACTTGAAAGATGGTTTTGCAGGAGGTACCTTCCAGGTCAGGAGCTGGCAAACCAAAGCCCATGAGTGCCTGCACTCTGCTTCTGGTGACCTGCAAGCTAAGAGTGTCTTTTCACATCTTAAAATTGTTGCAAGATGGCTAAGTATGGTGGCTCATGTCTGTAATCCCAGCACTTTGGTTTGGGAGGCTGAGGCAGGAGGATTGCTTGAGCCCAGGAGTTCAATACCAGCCTGGGTAACATAGTGAGACTCTGTCTCTGCAAAAAAACTTTTAAATTAGCTAGGCCTGGTGGCTCACACCTGCAGTCCCAGCTACTTGGGAGGCAGAGGTGAGAGGATCACTTGAGCCTTGGAGTTGAGGCTGCAGTGAGCTGCGATTGTGCTGCTGCACTCCAGCCTGGGCAATAGAGCAAGAGCCTATCTCAAGAAAAGAAAAGAAACCAAAAGAAGAACAATTACTTTGTGACATGCAAAAATTATATGCAATTCAAATTGCAGTGTTCATAAAGAAAGTTTGATTGGAAAACAGCCATGCTCCTTCATTTTTCTAAACAGCAGTGTGGAGACTATGTAGACCCACAGAGCCTAAAATACTAACTCTCTGGCCCTTTTCAGAGGAAGTTCGCAGACCTCTGTCCAGATCCCATTCGTATCTGCATGACCTTGAGGATCTTATGGTCTGGAGTAGCAGTGAAGCAAACATATTATTAAAACACTGCTCTGCGAAAGCATTCTTGTTTGTTTCTTAAGGGGGTTTTGTTTGTGTGTTGTCTTTCAGCAGAGGCAAGGGGCCTCTTACAGGCAGGGACACTCCTCCCTTGTGTGTACACAGTAGTGGTCCTTTGCTGGAGGATGGTGACATTGAGCAGCAGTGGACTGTGCACTCCAGGCTGCGCACCCTGTTGCTGTGTGCTTCTGTGGGTCCTGTGAGAGGCTCTGTCAGCATTTGCCTGATGTTGTGCTCACAAGGGCCCCCTACAGACCTTCCTGAAGTACATTCACTAATCAGTCTGCCTGCAGTCACTCGCTGTGGACTGCTTGGTGCCCAGGCCGCCGTGCTGATTTGATGAGGATCTGGCTCTCCCTCCCTCCTTCCCTGTGGCATCTGTGCATAGAGCACCTGCATCTGGAAATACAGTCCAGCCCTTCCAATATATTTTGTCTTTTTCATTCAAAAAGAGCCCTCGTCTCATGGGATGCATTTCTTTTTTCTTTTTTTCTCTCTTTTCATTCCTCCCTTAGCTGACAACAGAACGAAAAAGAAAGTGGCTCACCGGGAACGAAAGCAAGATTTTTCTGCTTTTAAGCAGACAGACAGCGAGATGAAGGTTAAAATATCACCACAGCTCCTCCTGGCCATGCACCGTTTCCTAGCAACAGGCAAGTGCAGCTTATCACAGTTCGAGATCTCTACCAACCCTGGAGCGTGTTTCTCACCCACCACTGACTGGGGTGGGCTGGGGATGGACACTGGGAAATGGGGTGATAAGTAATGCCACTTTTGTGTTTTGTTTTTTTTTTTGTTTTTTTGTTTTGTTTTGTTTTTTTCTTTTTAAATTCTCTCCTCTCCTATGTTCAGTGTCGGCATGAACCCTCTGAGACATTTACCAGGGGTGGACCAGTAACTTAAAATTGGTCTGAAAGGTAAGGATGAATGTTAGTGCCACACTGCATGTGTACAGTAGGCCAGGCCATCTCCTTCCAGCTAGGTCCGTGGGAGAGCCAGCTGGCGGAGCAGGCTGATGGTGCCAGCCTGGCACCAGCTTGTTTGATGGACAATTGAGTCCAATCTCTCTTCAGCTTGTCCTGGAAGCACAGTTGGACATCAGTGGTAACACAGGGGCTGTGATTTGCAAAGAAAACTAGGTTTTCACAATTAAATCTTTATCTTTTATGAGTTTAATGAAATCAAATTCTAAGAACTTTGATATGGATTTCTTGATGGCCTCCTCAGATCAGATTAACTCGAGTCCATTTCAGGAGGCAAGTGTTCATGTTATTTAAACCACCAACCCAGCCGGCACTGACTGCTCCAGAGAGGTCAAGGTTGAACGGACTTAAGATACTGACCAATACTGACCAACCCTTCTCCCATACCCAGATGCTCTCCAGGGTTGAGCTCTGGTGGCCAGGGGAAGTGTGAGAAAGTCTAAAGCATCCAGTGGCTTTAGAAGACATCGGTGTCCCTGATAGGCAGCCAGTGCCTTTCATCTGCATGCAGTAAACTTAAACCATGTTTAAAAGAAGGCTAGCCGCAACCACGTGATGGAATGCTGTTTAACTCTTTAAGGTCGTGTTCTCAGACACATGGAAATGCTCACAATATTATATTTATCACATCAGAAAATATTTATAACTTAATACAAAGTGGGGAGAAACAGAATCTAAAGCTATGTGTACATTAAGATTAGGGTTGTGTTTTTGTGTGTACACACATGTATACACGAGCACACATGCCTGGGCATGGCACTGGAAAGAAATGCTCACTCGATTGCTCAGAACGGTAATCTGAGTGGTTAGCTTATAGTTAATTTTTACTTTCTTCTTTCTTTTTCTGTATTTTCTAAAATTCCTATAATTACTATCTTATTACAAAAAAGTCAAGTTAATACAGAACTTACAGCTTTCATAAATACATAATTAGAAAATAAAAGAACAGACAATGTCTTTCACTTATTACTCTTTTTCTAATTTTGATAATATTGTTCCTCATCATTTAAGAACCACAAATTAAAACTAAACATCTAGGCCGGGCATGGTGGCTCATTGCCTGTAATCTCAGCTCTTGGGGAGGCCAAGGCAGGCTGATTGCTTGAGACCAGTCTGGCCAACATGATGAAACTCTTATCTCCACTAAAAATACAAAAATTAGCCAGGCATGGTGGTGGGTGCCTGTAGTCCCAGTTACTTGGGAGGCTGAGGCAGAAGAATCACTTGAACCCGGGAGGTGGCGGTTGCAGTGAGCCGAGATTGCGTCACTGCACTCCAGCCTGGGTGACAGTGAGACTCCTTCTCAAAAAAAAAAAAAAAAAAAGTTAAAAGAAAACTAAAACTAAATCTCCTACTCTGCTTCTGAGATATCATAGAGTCCAGTTGTAGGATAGCACCCTTCAGTCAGTAATTTTTGTTTTTGTTATTTAAAATAAAATTGCTGTCTTTGTGAATACTTTTGAACATTACTTTTTTTTTTAAATTAGCATGTTGATGTGTGCACATGCCCTGCTCTTATTTCCAGTCTCAACCCTCTTTGTTCCCCACATTCCTTGGGGTAGTTGAGTGGGAGAGGGAGATGTGGGGCACCTGTGTGTGTGCGCTGGCACTAACCGCACCCGATGCTCCTGACCTTGGCTTCTTCCTTTGGCTGTTGGTCGACAGTCAGACTGTTATGGCTTGTTGAGGGGCATCCCGCGCACTCAAGGAGCCCGCTTGCGGTTGATTTTCGTTTCTGTCAGTCAAATTAGTGTACTTTTATGAGGACTGAAGTCAATGATGGGTTGAAAAGGAAAGAAGTAAAAGGAACAAATGTGAGAATTCAGCACTTTCTAATTTCTCCCAGGTAATCTGTCCCCAGTGGATCACCAAACGGAAGCCTCGTCCATTCAAATGCTATCACTTTGACTCCAAGTATTCTTATCTAAACACCTCAATTACTATTAATAGTATAATTTTTCTCTCTCCGTTTGAAATGTAATATCAAGTTGTGTTTATATCTATAGAAGTAGAAGCATTTAGCCCATCCCAGATGTCAGAGAAGATCCTTCTAAGGCTGCTAAAGCACCCCAATGTCATCCAGGAACTGAAGTATGATGAGAAGAACAAGAAGGCCCCCGAATACTACCTCTACCAGCGCAACAAGCCAGTAGACTACTTCGTTCTCATTCTGCAGGTCAGAAGAATTATTCAATAGTGGTTTGCTCTCACTGAGTATCCGTCTTTCAGTTTGGTGTAAGTGAATGGGTGTCACCGTGTACATACTGAACCCTTTCTATAGGGGGTAGCCTTAGACATGGGAGAATTTTATCTTCCTGTTTTCATATCTGTAAAGTAATTCTAATATAAAGCAATGCCAATAGTTACTTTAATTTTCAATACTAAAAGGTACTTAGTAGGCTGGGTGCAGTGGCACATACCTGTAATTCCTCTACTTTGAGAGGCCAAGGTGGGAGGATTGCTTGAGGCCAGAAGTTCAAGACCAGCCTGGGCAACATGGCGAGACCTCCATCTCTACAAAAAATTTAAAAATGAGCTGGATGTGGTGGCATGCACCTGTGGTCCCAGCTACTTGGGAGGCTAAGACGGGGCGGGGCAGGGATTGCTTGAGCCCAGGAGGTTGCCATGTTTGCACCACTGCGCTCCAGCCTGGATGACAGCAAAACCCTGTCTCAAAAAAAAAAAAAAAAAATTGGGGGGATGCACTTAGTGATTACTGAGTCAGAAGAAAATAGTGAATTCAATTGTTAGTATTTTTTGAAGAGTGTGGGAGAGTTTACCAGTACATGTCCGAATCTCAGGGGGTGTTTGAAATTTAAGTGTCATGGGTTATTGGTCCTTTTTCCATCCTTTTTTCCATTCTTCGTTAGGACTTAAGTTTATACAGCTTCTTAGAGATATCTTAGCATCTCTTCCATTAACACCATCAAAATAATCCATTTGTTGTTGTTTTTATTCCTGGTTACCAACCAAACTTTTATAGAGGAACTGATAGGATAATTACAGCCTCTTACAGCAGGGTAGCTAATTCCTTCTCACTGTAACATAATTCAGTAGATGAGGTGGGAAGGTCAATTCATTCTGAACTTCCTTTGAGTGGCTTTGGTGCTTGGGTTGACAGGAGGCCTTGTTTTATCACAGTTTCACTTAATAGAGCTCTATCCTTGGCATGGAGGCCAGGGTGGATATTAGTCGATAAAATGCTAATGTGATCAAATGTGTAAATTCAAGCTCGGGAAAGTGTTGTGTTCATGTGTGACCCCATGTTTGGGCAGCATTGTGGTGTTTGGAAGCAGGAGTGAGGAGTAGGAAAATGCTGAGGAGTAGGAAAAAACTGATTACATGTCACTTTCTTACAGTCCTTCTTAGAAACTTCTGTAGGCAAGTTTACTAATTTAGTACCCTGATTCATCTTCTAAATTTAGTTTTCCTCAATTGTTTTTTTTCCTCTTTGGAGAGAATATAAGCTTGAAACTCTGAGTGCACTGTTGGGAATTTAGTTTATTTACTGCAGTGAGGGAATAAAACATTCATGTTTCTCATAAGAGTGAGATGTGAATATTCCTTAAGCCTGGAGAAACTCTGGATACATCGAAGACTGTCACAGGAGGAATTGGAATATTGACATTGTGAATTTCAGTGTTAATATTAGAAACTGTGATTTTCAGTTGTCTACTTTTGTATAGTTAGTGTTTATGAAGTTGTGATTCAGTAATGCTTTATTGCTATATAAGAAAGCCATGGATCTAAAAATCTTATGGAAAAGGGACTTCATAATCTCTGTCCGTTTACAAGTAAATCTTTTAAGATATTTTTGATAAGACATTTATGTATATTTACCTGTATTTGTATACCAATTTGTGTTAAATACTTACATAAAAGTGACAAGTTTTTTGAACTGTTAGGCTGATGATGCCATGGGGGTTTTACAAGTAGTGTGTATGTTTGATGAACAGGACTTATGGAGATGTTTGGTGAAAAATCATGATCTTGCAGACAGCCAGTTACCTAAGGTACGAAGAGAAGAGCAAAATGAAACACCCTCACAGCCTCAGTCAATCTGGCATAGCTGCCATCATTACAAAGCATATTCTACCTAATATGTCACTAAGCCAGCGTTGGAAGTTCATGCCACTTTAGGGAGCATGTTCCACTGTGGAGTTTGTTTTTTTTGTTTTGTTTTTTGTTTGTTTGTTTTGAGAGGGAATCTCGCTCTGTCACCCAGGCTAGAGTGCAGTGGTGTGATCTGGGCTCACCGCAACCTCTGCTTCCCAAATTTAAGCAATTCTCCTGCCTCAGGCTCCCGAGTAGTTGGGACCACAGGTGTGCTCCACCACACCCGGCTAATTTTTGTATTCTTAGTCAAGATGGGGTTTCACCTTGTTGGCCAGGCTGGTCTCGAACTCCTGACCTCAAGTGATCCACCTGCCTTAGCCTCCCAAAGCACTGGGATTTCAAGCATTAGCCACTGCATCTGGCCTCCACTGCATTTCAAGAGCACTAAATAAGAAAGAAGCAATAATATCTGCCTTCCCTGCCTCGCCTCAGTGCCAGTGAGATGCTCTCCCTGCAGGAAAAAAACCCTTTAAGTAATTGATAGGAATATAATTGTAAATAGAAACACATCATTTTTTAGTTTAAGCCCTAGATAAGATAAATTCCAAATTATTCAAGGAAAATGACCTAAGTAAACAAGAGTATTTTGTAAGTTACCACGTACATACCTCCCACTACATATGCATAAAAAAGCCAAAACTTCAAGTTTTATCTGTAAAAGTAGATCTTTACACCAAAATGCATTTCAGAAGCAATAAAGACAGTTAAAAGCACAGTAAATCATGGAAAAAACTTTATTGGCTCTACATGCTTTAAGTAACAAAATACTTATGTAAGAAATAGGAACATGATTTTGGTGGAAGTGTTTTTCCACCATCATAGAAGATCAGGCATACTAAAAAAAAAGTCATAGTTCTAAACTGAATACCTTGTAAAATAGAATTAACAGATTTGAAGGAAATTAAACATAATCAAGAGAAATACACTTTCAAAAGCGCTTATGTGGGCTGGGTGTGGTAGCTCATGCCTGTAATCCCAGCACTTTGGGAGGTCAAGATAGGAGGATCGTTTGAGGCCAGAAGTTTATCAGCCTGGGCTGCAGAGCAAGATCCCCTTCTCTACAAAAAATTTTTTAAAAATTAGCCGGGCTTGGTGACCTGTGCCTACAGTCCCAGCTACTCAGGAGGCTGAGGCAGGACTGCTTAAGCCCAGGTGTTCAAGGCTGCAGTGAGCTGTGATGGTGCCACTGTACTCCAGCCTGGGCAACAGAGTGAGAATGTCTCAATAAAAAAGCTATGTGACTCATAAAAATTGATCATTCATCATGTTACAGTGTACATGCTAGTAAATACAAAAAGATAGAAATTTCGTAAAACTACCTGAATCGATCATAATGAAATAAAATTCAAAATAAAAAATACATAAAAGTGCTGGGCATGGTGGCTCACGCCTGTAATCCCAGAACTTTGGGAGGTTGAGGCGGGCAGATCACTTGAGTCCAGGAGTTCAAGACCAGCCTGGGCAACGTGGTGAAACCCTGTCTTTACAAAAAATACAAACATTAGCTAGGAGTGGTAGCAGCTGCTCCGGAGGCTGAGGTGGGAGAATCGCTTGAGCCTGGGAGGCAGAGATTGCAGTGAGCTGAGATCATGCCACTGCACTCCAGCCTGAGGGACAGGGTGAGACCCCCATCTCCAAACAAAATAAGATAAATTTAAAAAAAGAAAAGGCTATATATTAAAAAATACTAAGTCATGTTAAAATTGTGATAAATGCTCTTATGTAGGTTTATATTCAAGACACAGAACATAGTGTATAATGTACTCTCGTTTTTGTAAAAGAAACATGCAAATCTACATGAAATATCTTCAGAAGGTTACCCAAGAAACTGGTAACAGCGAGTCTCTCTAAGGAGGCAACTTGAAAGGCTGGAAACAGGGTGGAAAGAAGACTGACTTCTTCCTTGTGTAGTTTAAATTTCTCACCATGTGCATGTACTATTTAATTTAAAAATAGAGCTAATGGCAAAATAAAAGTCCTAAATAGCAATGAGTTAGAGAAAACATATAGAATGTAATAAAATGTATATAGTATTACCATAAAAGTCTATTATTAAATAATGTAAATACCATAGAGGTGGTCTGTCAGTTTTAAGAAATCTTATTTCTTACATACTTAAAAAGAAAATAGAGAACTATAATTATGTGGAAAAAGAGCAAAGCAGCAAACTAAAAAAGAACAAATTAATGAAGATTGTTGTATAAACTGGCCGGGCGTGGTGGCTTGCACCTGTAATCCCAGCACTTTGGGAGGCCGAGGTGGGGCAGATCACCTGAGGTCAGCCTGACCAACATGGTGAAACTCCGTCTCTACTAAAATTGCAAAATTAGCTGGACGTGTTGGCGTGCGCCTGTGGTCCCGGCTACTCAGGAAGCTGAGGCCTGAGAATCGCTTGAACCCAGAAGGCGGAGGTTGCGGTGAGCTGAGATTGCACCACTGTGCTCCAGCCTGGGCAACAGAGCGAGACTGTCTCAAAAAAATATATATAATAATAATTTAAAATTGAAAATGCCTTATAACTCACAAATACAATCAAGATTTGGCTCTTTGAAAATATGAACAAAGTCAGTGTTCTGTTGGCATAATTGATGTGATAAAAGGAAAAAAAAGTTCTCTCTTCCCCCATAAAAGCAGCTAGAATAAAAGGATTTGCTAGAAAAAAGTCAATCTTCAAAAAACTCACAATTTCTATATTATAGAACAAGAGATGGCATGATAGTCAATTGCATTCTTTAAGGCTAATATGGGCTTAATCCTAAAATCTGATAATATAGGCCAATCTCACTTGTCAACATTGATGTAGAATTTCTAAATAAAATGGTAGCAGATAGCAACACACACCCAGGGTTACTGACTTGTGGCTGTGACTGAACTGGGTTTATTTTAGGAATGCAGTTCTAGTTCAAGAACAACAAAACCAAAATATGTCACATTAATTGGGAAAGTAGTAAAAAAAAAAAAAGATATGTATGTCAGTATAAAATTGACTAGGTATGAGATCCCTTTGCTTAGAACTCTTATATATAACTATAAACTAAAACAAACTATCAAATAAATTCTCAATGTGTAGATGATATTTGGCTGACCCGGAAGGGCCCCCGTCCCAGGGCTGTGGAGGGCTGCTGCCGTGCGAGCTCCCTTGCATTCAGCACACCTGGGCCTTTGTGTGTCCAAGATGACTGCACCCTCCAGCCCTTTGCCAAATTTGAGCTACTTTGAATATTTCTACAGTGTGTCCTGCTATTATTTGGCCTCCACTGGGTGTGACTGAATTACTTCCCTGTTAAATCCCACTCTGTTCCCTACTCATTAGCTCAGTGCTTCTCACAATTTAATGTGCAGAGGATTCACCTGTGGGTCTTGTTGAATTGCAGATCCTTCAATATGAAATGAATGCTTCAGTAGGTCTGGGGTGGAGTCTGAGATGCTGCGTTACCAGCAAGCTCCCAGTTGACAGTAGCAAGGCTTAGCTGTGATGCTCCAAGTAATACCACGTGGCACCAGAGTGGCCAAGGCGGGTGCTGGCACTGACATCTGGTGGTAGCACTTGATTGGAAAATGGTCAGTCAGATGGTCCAAAATGTGTCTAAGTTAATTTTGACCATCAATATTTAGAAAAGTAAATTTAGCAAACTTGCTGAGTCTGGCCATTCCATCGCAGACTCTAGATTGAAAGCATTGCTAGAGAGTGTCGGGGCACCAGGTCTCCCCAGGCTTTGAGTGGGCCTCTTTGGGTGCTGCTACTCCTCTCTCGGTTAATACAACCCAGTCTTTGTGCCCCTGGCATCTCATCACCTCCTTTCAGGAGTCAGGCCCGCCTGAATACTTTGTGATGGCGATTTAAAAAACAAGATGGTGAGCGGGAGACCTGGTGGCTGCTCAGCATGTGGCACATGGGGAAGTCCCACCTGGGAGCCGCATGGACTGATCCCGGGTTGGCACTGTTTGCACCAGTGTGGTTGTGCCCACGCTGGCTAGGGAAGCTTAGGATTCCACTTTGAAGCCAGGCATGGCACGGGCTGTTGAGTAGGTTGTGGACACTTAGAAACTTTGAGAAGAGGTTATCTGATACCTTTGTCCAAAGAAGGGCAGGATGCTGTGAGAGATGCTTTATTCAGGAAGCCAACTTTGCTGGTCCAGTGAGGCCTTCTTCCAAGTTCGTCAGTTTATAAGCATGAAGCCCTACTTCCCTCTGGGAATTCTTGGAATTCGTCATGTCCTGTCCTGGTTTTTTTGGCGATATGCTCGACTAGAGTAAACTTACAGATGTTTCAAAAGTAAAATCAATATGTAGCTTCCTTATATGGAAAAAGTTGTTATCTGAAAAGACACCTAATTAATTTCAAGCCAGGTAAGCCATCTCCTCCTGGGCCCTAATTTGTATACTGGTATGTTATTTGAAAATGAATGTTTTTTGGAACTACTAACACGTAAATGAATAAGATATGTTTACTGGATGTTTTTAAAACTTGTCTGCCAGAAAAGCTTAAATCCTATAGAGAGGGATGTAGTGGGGTGGGCAGGTTTGAAAACTCTTGGAATTGTAGAGTCATAGAATGCTATTATAGAACTGAAAGAACTGCAGATACCCTTTAATCTATTGCAATTTTATATGAAGTAAAATTACTCTAATGTGATAACTCCTGCTAAGTGCTGAGATATTTTAACAAAGTTTTTGCCAGTTTGAGGCAGAATGAGAAAAATACAGTTTCGATGAGCTTTTCATAAAGCTATGTATATTCAGTTTGAAGACCTATTACTCTGAAATGATATATTTTCTAAATTTGAGGGGTTAAATGTCTGGTCTTTTATGAAATGATGGTTAACAGTAGACAGCTGGGTTTTTTTGTTTGTTTTGTTTTGTTTTGTTTTGTTTTTTGAGACAGTGCCTCACTATTTCGCCCAGGCTGGTCTTGAGCTCCTGACCTCAAGCAATCCTCCTGCCTCAGCCTCCCCAGTAACCGGGATTACAGGTGTGAGCCACTGTGCCTGGCAATAGTTGTGTTTTTTAAAATAAATACCTTTATTTTGCCCAGGCACGGTGGCTCATGCCTGTAATCCCAACACTTTGGGAGACTGAGGAGGGAGGATCAGCCAGGAGTTTAAGACCAGCCTGGGAAACATAGTGAGATCCCGTCTCTATGAAAAAATAGAAAAATTAGCAGGCATGGTGGTGCACGCCTGTAGTGCCAGCTGCTCTGGAGGCTGAGTTACAGGCGTTGCTTGAACTCGGGAGTTCAAGGCTGCAGGATTCTCACCGCAGGTGCGGTTAGCCATGATTGCACCACTGCACTCCAGCCTGGGTGACAGAGTTAAGACCTTGTCTGAAAAAAATAAATTTTAAAACCATCTTTATGAAAAAAAATTTGGCAACCCCATATCTTTCCCTGTATCTGTCTCTGTAGAGTTGCGTCTTACTGGCCATTAGGATGGAAATGTCTAGGAATCACTAAGCTAGCATATCCACCCCACAGCATTGGATCTCGACTAGATGGAGTCCAGAGGGAAGATGCCAGATCCTCCCCTGCTTGGGATCCTGTCTGGAAGGACAGAAGAAGCATCAGCTGGAATGGCAGTGGTCTGGAGTTTTGAGTCTTGCAACTGCCCTTGCTTAATCAGCTGACTCAGCTACACTGCCTTTGAGGGAGTCCCTTGAGAGGCCAGGGCACACAGTTTCCAGGGCTGGGGCCATTATTCACAGACAGAGCCTTAAAGGAATGATTCCCAAAGTTTGTGGCTTGCTAGAATCACCTGGAAAGCTTTTTAAATAAAATCCTGATACCCAGATTCACCTATATTGTTAAATGAGAACGGCTGAGGGCCGGAGCCAGAGTCGGTAATTTGGGAATTTCTGCTTTGAGTGTGCAAGGCAGAGCTTCATGCCTCAGAGTGGAACCACCACACACTTCCAAGAGACAGATGGTGTGAACCTATGGATTAAATAGAAAAAAAGACGCACGGTTTTCTGTTGTAGTCTTGTTTTGGTAGTGCCTGCCCTACTAGTCCTGACAAGTTTTATCTCCAAAGAATAGTGACCTGGCATCTCTCTGCAGGGACACAACACAAAAGGCCCTGTAACTTGTACAACAAACGCTCCAGATAACTGGAGACCCCCAGGAACGGAAGTCACCATGAGGCTCCACTGCATTTTGACCCTTCCTCCTGATTTCCTGCATGGAGGGTCAGGCTCAGAGCTGGTCACGCAGCCACTCTTGAGGTTACAAACGACAAAGCAGACATTTGCAGCCAGCACATAAGTGTCAGTTCAGGAAGAGATGGACACGGAATTGGGGAGACATGTACCGCAGCCACTCCTGTGTTTGTTGCTATCTCTGAACCTTGTTCCTATCTCTGAACCTTGTTCCTCCCCTCCTCTTTGAAGGGACCCTACTTCAGGGACTTCCCCAGCACCCAGAGTCCTGAATTTTCAACAGCCTTCCCGTGGCCCCACAGATGGGGACGTCCTGCTGCCTGTCCCTCTCCTGCCAGGGCCACCGTCCTCCCACTGATTCCTCTGTGGGGTAGGAAAGCCTCCTGCAGCCCCCAGCGGCCTGTGGTCAGTGATTGCTCCCGGCGGCCTTGAGCACCTTGAGGCCCTGACCGTCCTTGCCCCTGGAATGCTCCTGTCCCCTGCTCTTCTGCTGTGGTGCCGCTGTCTGGCCCTCCCTTGTCAGGTTCTGCCATGGTCCTGTTAGTTTCAGTTTTCCCTCCTGCTCTCAGTCACGGGCCGCGCTTCGGTCCTTTTCCTGTCTCACGTCCCTGTCTCCAGTCCTGACCTCTCTCCAGACCTTCTTTCTCCCACTCGTGGTGTCCCTGTTCCTCAGCCCCTCCCAATGGCCCTCTGGTTCCTATACTCCTGTCTCCCTGATGGCTGCTTCAAATCATGCTGGTCCCTTATCAATAGCTTCTCTACCGCACTCCCTCCCCAGGCGTGTGGCTGCCACCCTCGCGGAAGCAGACTCTGTTCCTCCACCCAGGACCCAACCCCGCCAGCCAATCGCCTGGGGATCTGCTCACCCAGCTGCCTTCCAGAACTGCCCTAACTCCTCCCTGCAAACCCAGAGCCTGGCCGGCCGCTGCTGCCACCCTGGGCCTCCCTCATGCTGTCCCCTTCTCTTGGTCATCCGCAGCTTTTCCTTCCTGTATGCGATTTGTCTTTATGTAAGAAGAAGTAAGATTTTTCTGGGAGTTTCTGTTCCCAATGTCGTTTTCCTCATGCTGAGCTCTTGTATGCCATGTGGACCATTGCTTCTCATGTGCTCGCCTGTCCCCGCTGCATGGTCAGCCCCATGGGGGATGACGGCTGTCGTCTCCGACTCCACAGTGTCATCTCTAGGGCCCTGCCTGTGTGGGGAGGGTTTGCAGCACCTGCCCATTTGCAGGTGGATTTTATATCATGGGTGGAGTTGTAAGTTTATATGGCAAGATAATTGGCTAGGGACTGGTGATCCGTCATTTCTGTTGAGCAGGAAAACCTGAGAGGCAGTAGTTCTGAAGAAATGGCCCAAGAAAGAGCTTTTGTAATTGGAAACTTAATATAAAATAATAGTTTGCATCAGGTGGCATAGCATCTTTTTTTTGTTTTTTCTTTGAGACAGGGTCTCATTCTGTGGCCCGGGCTGGAGTGCAGTGGCGCGACCACGGCTCACTGCCTCACAGGTTCAAGTAATTCTCCCAAGTAGCTGAGACTACAGGTGCACGCCACCATGCCTGGCTAATTTTTGTAGAGGTGGGGTCTTGCCGTGTTGCCCAGGCTGATCTTGAACTCCTGGGCTCAAGCAATTTGCCCGCCTCGGTCTCCCAAAGTGCTGAGGTTACAGGTATGAGCCACTGCCCCCAGCCTCCTAGCATCCTGATGAAGAGCTTGTTCTTTACTAAATCTTGCTGATCCCCTCCCCCCCGATTTGTAGGAGGGGAATGATTTGTCTGCTGCATCAAGTTGTGCACATTAAATGAATTCATAAAACACTGATATGTTAGCACAATTCCTTTTCAATACATGGCATCTTAATTTTCACCCATTGTAAAGGATGCCTCACACAGTTGTAGCAGTGGGAACAAGAGCATTTCTGACCCTTGGCCTGAGAATCTAGAAGTGAAACTGACTTAGAGCATTTCAGTAGCCCAGAAAACACAATGAGCACCTACCATGCAGGGATTATAGTGGACCCTAAGGTTCCAGGGATGAATAAGACACTCTGTCCCAAAAGAACTCATCAAGGTAAAGAAGAAGTTGTCGACAAGTTAGTGAAAGTGAAGAAAAGGGAAGATCTTAGGGGGAGGAGAGAAGAACTTTGTTTTAATGGAAGGAGACTTTCTTCAAAGTGCTTTTCCAAGACAGGAGAAAAATCCCATGGAACTTAAGTGCCTCCAGGAGTGTAGACAGCAAGTTACCAGCCTGCGAGGGGTCTGCTCAGTGGTCAGGACACCATGCTCGTGAGACAGAGTGGGTTCTACCCAGGTTATTCCTCTCTGCTCCATGGCCACAAACCATGTTGGCCCTTGACCCTGATTCAGCCCTGGCCCTGGCTCCTCGGACAGCCTAGTCAGCCATCGCCCAGCGTCATCTTGGTGCTGGTCCCACTGATGGAGCAAGAGCACCATTTTTCCATTGCTGGAGGCCTCCTGAAGAATCCAAGAACTACAGATATTGGGAAGATACTAAGTGGACTCACAGAAAGTAAACATCACAGGCCAGGCACAGTGGTTCACGCCTGTAATCCCTTTGGGAGCACTTTGGGAGGCCAAGACAGTGAGACAGGATTATTTGAGCTCAAGAGTTAAAAACCAGCCTAGGTAACGTAGCGAGATCTATCTCTACAAAGAAAATTGTATTTTAAGTTTTTAATATAAGAATTATTTTAAAAATAAACATCACATTTACACTGTCACCTCTGCATAATCAGCCAAATCCAGTTTTCATATTTAAAGCGAATGAGCCCCCTCCTCTCAGTGGGAAAGATGAGCTGAAGCTTTGCTCCCTCGATAGTGTTGGGAAAGGAAATTAGCTAAGGAAGGACCAAATATTGTACAGAGTGTGCCAGTAGGCTTTTGCAACTGGACTGAAAATATCTGCCTTTTCTCTCCACAGGGGAAAGTGGAAGTTGAAGCTGGGAAAGAAGGTATGAAGTTTGAAGCGAGTGCCTTCTCATACTATGGCGTGATGGCCCTGACAGCCTCTCCAGGTATGTTTGGTTCCCAGCCGCATAGGGCAGGACCACGTGTTAGGAAGTAAGGCCCCTCTCCTTTCATCCTTCCCTCTCTATCTGCCAGCTGACCCCATTCATTTCCTTTTTGAACTTTTTTTTGAAGTATATCATATATGCAGAAAATCTGCACAAATCCAAAGTATACACCTCCATGAATTCTCACAAACTGAACACGTGTAAAGCGGCACCGAGACCAAGAGACAGGGCGTTACCAGCCCTACAGAACTCCCATCACACTCCCTTTTAGTCACTGGTCCCCCAGAGTAACTGCTGTCTTGACTTCTCAGTTAGCCTAATTTTGCCTGCTTTTGAACTTGGCATAAATGGAGACACTGTGTGTGTTACACAGAGGCTAGCTCATTTCTCTGTGTCGTGCTTGTCACGTCACCTCTGTTGCTGTGTGTGATCACACACTATTTCCTCTTGCCATGTCTAGTACACCACTGTGTGAATACACAGCAGTGCACGTGTCCTTTCATTGCTGATAGACATTGGGGTAGTCCTGTCTGGGGCTACTGTGAATATGTGGCTTTGAACATTCTTATACATGTCTTTGGGCGAACGTGTGTGTCCATTTCTGCTGGCTGTGCACCTGGGACTGACACTGGGGGTCAGAGGGTGTGCCTCTGGATTCAGCTCTGATGTACCTGCTTACTCCCAACCTGTGCTGTGTGAATTCCGGTTGCTCTGCATCCAGCCCTTGGTATTGTTGAGTCTGTTAAATGTTAGCAGTTTGGGAGGTCTTAATTTGCATGTTCTGAGGACGAATGAGGTTGTTGCTGTATACTGACTGCCTGTGGCCGGCTCTTATCTGGAGAGCTGGCCAGGTGAGTCAGCCAGTTAAGGGTGGGTGGCCATGGGGGATTGACAGTTCTCTGAGCACAAGATTCCAAGATGCCAGCCAGCGGGATGTGCTCTCAGACATGAACACAGATAGATACCTGGTGGCTTGCTGGCCTCTGGGGATGGCGCTGCTTGGCAGAGCGCACACGCTTGCTATTCATACCTTAGGCAGCCCGAACAGGTCGGGCAGGTCGACAGAGGTGCTGGGGTGCCACCTTGTGGCAAAAACACCAAATGATGTGCGGTTTTAGGAAACTTTATTTACAAACCTCAAACCTAAAAATAACTCATTTTAAAAGAATTCCTGAAAGCCAGGCTTCAAAGGGGAGGAGATACCTCCAGACAAGACTGTTTCTGTGACATTGGTCTTCATCGACTGCTCCACCCAGTAGTCCGAGGAACCCAAAGATGTTTCAGTTAGAAAGTCACTGAGACTTCAAGAATTCTGTCGTATTTCTAAACTTCCTCTGTCCCAAATGCCCCTTCTCACTATCCTCGTGCAGGTGTTTGAGTCCTGGGGGCACGGTGTCCCCACTGTCAACTGCTGACCAACACCCATTGTGAACATGGGCCTGTCTGACCCTACTTAATGAGTAGGTTTCTGTTGTAAACTTGAAGGTGACCTTCGTTTTCACTGCTTAGTGAGAGAGACAGGGTAGCTCTTACCTAGGCTTGAGAAGACCTGGGTTATAGCTTCAGTTCCATCACAGGCAGGTCGTGTGGTGTTGAACGAGGCCCTGGGTCTCCTCCTTGTTAAGAGGATATAATGATACCAGCTCATGTGATTATTAGAAGACTAGGATGCAGTGATCCTCACACAAGTGCTTCGTCCCCTTGAAAGCATGAGGGGAAATGTGGGTATAGTAGAAAGGTGCCTGACTGAGTTTCGGCAGCTGACCTCAGATTAGCCCCAAGTGAGCAGAACCAGATTTTTTTTTTTTTTTTTTTTTTTTTTTTGGAGACGGAGTCTTTCTGTGTCCCCCAGGCTGGCCTCCCGGCAGAACCAGATTTATAAGATGGCTTTGAAAAGAAACTAGGAGTGGGTTGTACATTTCTACCAATTACTGGTTCCTGAAACATAAATACCAGCCCAGTTCCTATTGAACTGTAATGGAAGGACAAGTCTCATTCAGAAGAGGATGTGGTGAGCAGTCCTCTGAGTCTGGAACTGCTAACAAGGAAGGGGAAATCACTTGAGGTCAGGAGTTCAAGACCAGCCTGGCCAACATGGTGAAACCCCGTCTCTACTAAAAATACAAAAATTAGGCAGGCATGGTGGCCACATGCCTGTAGTCCTAGCTACTTGGGAGGCTGAGGCAGGAGAATCGCTTGAACCCAGGAGGAGGAGGTTGCGGTGAGCTCAGAGCACGCCACTATACTCCAGCCCAGGTGACAGAGTGAGAATCCATCTCAAAAAAGTGGGGAGAATTTCATTAATGGCATCTTATCTATTCCAAAGCCTAGTATTTTACTTAACTTTACAACTAAGATTTGGGATTTTGTATATTCATTGAGAGGCACAGTACAGATATCGTAAGGTAAAGTTTCTGTTTATTGATGTTCACTGTCTGGGGAAAACCGACAATAATCAGTTCTTAAGACCTACCTGCCCCAGAGGTGTGATTCCTGCTCAACATTTCATGTTCTGAGACTTTTCAATCTGATGGGGCAGTGAGTAAGCGGTGATGAGGATGACTCTGGTCTGCATTCCCAGGAAATCTGTGTATGCGTTCTTTACTTACTTTCCTCTATGTTGAGATTTGAAGGCATTCCTAACAATTCAAAGCTTCAGGTCAAAATTAAAATAAGCTAAAGTTGCACAGATGGGGAGCTGTAGGCTGTGCAGTGAGTGAGTATTGGGGTGCAGGCACCAGCGGTTTGGGTCAGGCTCTTAGGGCAGTTGACTAATTGAGCTCCCCTTTTGCGCAGCTACTTGTGATTTAAGCCCTTAAGAGTTGCACGTTTCGAGCTATCAACCCCAATTGGTTATTAGTGGCTTAAGAGATTTCTTGGTTAGTAACAAACTCGTGGGTAGGATTTCTCCTGATCTTGGCCTCCCTGTATTCCTCTTCCTGGAAAGCAGTGTGTGTTGTTTTGTTTCTATAATACCATACCGACTTGCATTTCTGCAACTGAATGCTCATACTGTATTGGTAGAAAAGTATCCCCTCCTGTCCCCTGATTACAGAGATCTCTTTTCTTGCCTTTTGATGTGATCTCACCCTGTTTTTCTCCATTTTTCAGTTCCTTTGTCCCTGTCTCGTACCTTTGTTGTCAGCAGAACAGAGTTGTTAGCCGCAGGTTCTCCAGGTAATTCTGCATGCTTCCTTTCCGTAATTCTCCCGATTGCCTTCCTTGTCCCCCATCATGCCTGGCTGGCTGGGTCTGCTCCCTTTACCTGGACAGGCTATTTTCAGTGTTCCTTGGAGCGCTAAAGCTCTAAGGTTCCATAACTTTATAGCGAGCTCTCCAGGAAAGCATAAGCCACAGCAGGTGGAGAGTCCGGAACACCACAAAGTCACCATGCACAGGAGTAGCCATGAAGCGTGGAAAGGGAGGGCGGCTCTGGTGTGGATTGTTAGCGCTCCCTGCCCGCGCGGCTGACCTTGAATTTTCAGGTCAGCAGTAGGGGAGTGTTCTTGGTTCTTATTCTGACCTCAGCAAGTTATGGGTGTGGAGTTTGCAGAGGCCCTGAGGGCCTCAAACCCTGAGGCCGCTTTTATAGAGCACATTTGCCAAAGACCTGAGAGCTGTGAACTCTTCTTGGTAAGCAAGAAAAATACCCCGTCCACACAGGCGCACGACATTCCTGTATCCTGGGTTCTTCCCATATCCGTGTGAGTGGAGCACGAGCACCTGTGCTGTCTGCCAGGCAGGTGGCCCTACTTCTCCCACCACCAGGCAGGCGGCCCCGCTTCTCCCCACCACCTGACTTTGTTTTGGAGTGAACACCCAGCACATTCCTATCCCGCTGCTGCCGACTGCCCTGCAGGAGAGGGTGGCCAGTCCTAACTAATACGTCCAGCCATTAAAAAGGGAAAAGGCTTAATCTGTCTTTAATTAAAATTGCTGGGATTTCCTAGTTGGTAACACAATTTTCCTATATTTATCTTCGGAGTTTTTTCCATAATTACTATCATAAAACTTTGGAACATAAATTTGGCCACAAAACCTGCCCTGAACTGGGGGTCAGCCACTACGGTTTTCGCTCTACTTAATGTGAATCCTCGTCCGTCTCACCAAAAGTTAATGTGTTTGCAGACTAGGGCCGCCCCAGAATTGCTGGTGGTATATGTAACGGGTGTACGGACTGTATCACCTTCCAGAATTCAAACATCTCTCTGGCCCCCAAGGGCTTCATGTGAAGAATGTAGACCTTTATTATTATTAATATTTTAAGTAAGATGGCATTTGAGGCTCTGAGCAGTGGGCTGAAGCTCAGGGTTGCAGCGCCCCTGCTGGCGCTGGCACCTGTCGAGCTGTTGAAAGGGACATGGAAGGCAGGGCCTGCTCCTCCAGAGGGTGGCCATGGGGCCAGGCATCAGGCTCTTGGCAGAGGAGAGGGTCCACTCACACAAACAGAGGGCAGTGGGGCGAGAGGAAGCAGACTGAGTCTAGATGCTTTGGAAGATCAGAGAAATCGCCCTAAAATCCTCCTCAGGAGAAAACAGGAGACTCAGAATTAATGCAGGAGGCCTCAGACCAGCAAAGTACCTTGAAATGTTTTGTTTTTATAGCCTTCAAATGTTAACACACAAACACTGTTTCAAAGGTATCTGTAGAAATGGTGATGAGATTGGTGGCCAAAGCGCAGGGATACAGCAGGATCTCGTTTCAAAAATGGACTAATCTGGCACCCTGGGTGAAGTCACTGCATGTGCAAAACCTTGGTCATGGGGTGGGCGCATGGTGGCAAGATCTGGGAGGAAGCTGACAAGAAAGAATAGAAAATGCCAACTGGGCTCACTTATGGGGTACCTACTGTTGTCAGATAAGCACTTTGTACATGATCTTATTTTTAATCCTTGTCAGACCTTATAAGATGGGTACCAGGGCTGGGTGCAGCACTCACGCCTGTAATCCCAGCACTTTGGGAGGCCGAGGCGGGTGGATCACCTGAGGTCACGAGTTCAAGACCAGCTTGGTCAACACAGTAAAACCCCGTCTCTACTAAAAATACAAAAATTAGCTGGGCTTGGTGGTGCATGCCTGTAATCCCAGCTACTCAGGAGGCTGAGGCAAGAGAATTGCTTGAACCTGGGAGGCAGAGGTTGCAGTGAGCCAAGATCGCAGCACTGCACTCCAGCCTGGGTGACGAGAGGGAGACTGTCTCAAAACAAAACAAAAGGGGGTACCAGGTACCATCATCCACGTTTTACAGATAAAGAATCTGAAACTTAGCAAAATTGGGTCACCTATTCAAAGATCCATTCTGCTAAATATAAAAGTCTGATAAATTGTTAATTTGCCTTGTTCTCATAGAAGTGGAAACAAGGGGAACTGCCACTCTGAATTTAATTTGTCTAACAATGGAAAATTAGTTCATGACTTGACAATTGGAGGGAGAGTTAAGATACAAAAATTTTAGGAGAAAGTGGCCGGGCGCGGTGGCTCACGCCTGTAATCCCAGCACTTTGGGAGGCTGAGGCGACCAGATCACTTGAGCTCAGGAGTTCAAGACCAGGCTGGGGAACATGGCAAAACCCCATCTGTACCAAAAATACAAAAATTAGCCGGGCATGGTGGCACACGCCTATAGTCCCAGCTACTTAGGAGGCTGAGGTAGGAGGATCCCCTGAGCCCAGGAGGTTGAGGCTACAATGAGCCAAGATCACACTGCTGCATTCCAGCCTGGGTGACAAAGCAAGACCCTGTCTCAAAAAGAAAAAAATATTAGGAGAAAGTGAACTCATCACTGGAGATTCTTGGAGTACTTATGTTTTGTTCTGGGTGTCCTGTTTTAAGACAGTGATGGGGTGAGATGAACAGCTGCAGGATTTATCCTAGAGAAGAGACTTGAGACCATCGCTGTCTTCACCTATCTAAGGGCTATTTTGAATAGCAGAGGAAGAAAAGGTACTAAAGCTCCACAGAGAGGAAGTGAGGCCTGTCATCTGAAGTTAGGGAGGCACATTTTGATGGGCGTGATGACAAACTTTCCCGATAGCTGAAGGGCAGGTGCAGCCAAGGGCCAGCTCCTCTGAGGGCAGCTGTCAGGGACAACATTGCAAAGAGGAGCCAAGTGTCAGATGGGAGAATTTGTCCCCTCCAATCCTGTGATACGATGCAATTCAAGACCTGGCCAGGGTGGGCACACAGTTCCTATCTGCAGTAGTTGGTTAGAAAAGCAAAAAGTGAAAGAAGCCTTGGTGAGGGGGCATTTTTTTAATGACGTTTCCATTAGAAGCCACAGTGAACTTCCCTTTAAGAGCAACACGACCCACACTGGCGCTCCTTCCACTTTGTTTTAAGGGAAGGATGCTACAAAACCTCACTGAAGACTCTCTAGCACCCAAGATAACTTACTCAAGCTCGTTAGGGGTTTGGTGTCTTCTAGCGTTCTTGAATTCCGGAGACATCCTCGGGCTACCTGATGGGGGATTTTACTGGGGTCAAAGACGAAGATAATAGGTTCAGCTAGAGGGTATGGTATGAGCAGATGAGTATTTTGATCCCTTTATAATACATACTGATTTATTAATATTCTCAAGAGTCCCTTGTTTTTACTTCCGGCAAAATAATGAAGTGCTGTCCTCTTCGTAGCCTACATTTGATATCAAGCAGCTTCTGCATGTTGGGCCTTGGCCCAACCTCACCTGAGCATCTCACAGCACACCGGGAATGTTCCTCACGAAGGCACACAGTGCAGGGTTTTTGCTGTTAGAGACTTGGGAGGATTGTGTCTGTCACATACACAGGGCCAAGCAGCTGAGATGGACATATCCTGCCGGTACAGGGAAGCCCGCGAGTCCGCCATATGTAGGAGACTCTCTGGCGTACTGTGCGGCCGAGACATCTGGAAGCAATTGGCTGGGCTTGTGTGGCATTTAGTATTTTTTATTTTGGAAAATAAAGAGCTGGTTTTATTGGCTGTATCTACTTCACTTAAACGGTTGGATTTTTCCCTCCTTTTCCAGGTGAAAATAAGTCCCCTCCTCGCCCATGTGGCTTGAATCACTCAGACTCTCTCAGTCGGAGTGACCGGATTGACGCCGTCACACCAACACTGGGGAGCAGCAATAACCAGCTCAATTCTTCACTCCTCCAAGTCTACATCCCCGATTACTCGGTGCGAGCCCTTTCGGATCTGCAGTTTGTTAAGGTGAGAGACGTGAGTGCAGCGTGGCTGGACCTGGCAGTTAGGTGTCAACTTCCCTGGCAAATTGTCTGTTTTGCTCCTTGCCCTCCGCGGAGCTTTCTCTTTGTCACTTTGTGGGTGCCCTGCCTTCCATTCTCAACTACACACCCTGTCTTTGTCTGTTGTGCCCAAGCCTCAGGTTGAGAAAAACATTGATCTTCTTGGTTCTATCCAGTGAGCTGCCAAATCAAATGTGGCTCTTTCAGGGAATGGGAGCCAGAGATCCTGGAAAAAAGAGTAGCCCCTTTTCAGAGAGCTCCTGGGTACGTGGCTCCCTGCCTGGCCCTGGGAAGGCTGAGGTCAGGAGACTTGGAGGGTTGCGGGGAAGGCTCCACCTCTATCTTCTGCCGGGCAGTCAGAGTACTCATCTTGGTCTGAAATAAAGATGACTTTTGGAGAACAAGCCAGCTTTAGCTGAGGGAAACCAGTCTCTATTTTCTAGTCCCTAAAATTTTGAGACAATATTTGGAAGTGGGTTACGTCAGTAAGAACTGACTTGTTCACCAAAGTCAACTTGAACTTTACAAAGTGGCTCACTGCGCTCAAGTGTGATTTTCTCCTAGAGAGGCTGCTGTGGGCCTCTCGGGATTGAACGTGTGGAGATAAGAGAACCTAAAAATAAGCATTATCTTGGTTTGTTTTCTGTGCCATCTTCTGGCCCCAGATCTCAAGACAGCAATACCAAAATGCCTTGATGGCATCCCGGATGGACAAAACCCCCCAGTCATCAGACAGTGAAAACACTAAAATCGAATTGACTCTTACGGAGCTGCATGACGGGTTGCCAGACGAGACAGCCAACCTGCTCAACGAACAGAACTGTGTGACGCACAGTAAGGCCAACCACAGCCTGCACAACGAAGGCGCCATCTAGGCCGCACTGGCTGCACCCGCCCAGGCCCGCACCCGCCCAGTCCCGAGGGCCCAGCCCTGTCTGCCCATGACTTCACTGGTGTGAGCTTGTCTGCCATGCTGCACCCTGCAACATCCTGAGACCAAAGACCTTGTGCCCTTCCCAGCAGCCGCGGAGGAGGACGGTGAGGGGAGGAATGGAAACGAGAGACGTGAAGTTGGCAGCTGGGGCATGGCGTTCAAGATTGTGGAGATGAATGGATTCCGCCCAAATAGAATCATGTTTATTTTTTCAGCTCTCCCTTTTATCATTATTCACGCTCCTCTGCCCTCGATTTGCATGAAGTTGAAAATTGTTGCGATTTATTTTTTCAAGAGATCATGTTTTTAAAGTGTCTTCTGCAGAGTTTTAAGTTGTTCTATCTGAACTCTGCTGCAATCCCATGATGTGACCCTAATAGGCTGGACTTGCCCCTCCAGTAGCCTTCCTTGGCCCTCCCAGGGAGGGGCACCCTTCCTCTGCACCCCAGTGGGCATCACCGTCGAACTCACTGGCTGAATGAAGAAGACCGTGTTACTGCAGAACCTGCCAAGTCTGTCATCACTGTGGGGTGTAGCCTGCCTCAGAGGGACCTGCAATCACCTCTCTGAGCTCAGTGGTATTTTGAGAATTTAATGTTTAACTGTACCCCTTTCCCTCAGGAAGATTTAACATTTGCTTGGGAATGTGATTTTGCTCCCACCCTAAGGAATTTTTATCACCAAAATGAATGTTAATGAATTTAAAACCCATGGTTTATCATTGGCAAGAGGCAAGTTGACTTCATCCTGTCATTCCAGCCTGGGGTCTCCCAGCCAGCCCTCCTCCCCGACCCAGCACCCAAGCTCACAGAGTGTCGTCGCCCACCTCCCTGGGTCCTTGCTTGTTAACCCAAGATGCTGCTACACAGATGCCAAATGGAAATCTTCCACAGGGCTTTTTCAGTAAACATGTAATGTGGAGTGCAAGCTCCTCCCCTTCCCACTAGAACATACGTTAACAGAAAAGGAGTCGGACCTTCTAGCTGCACTCTGTACTGTGTGCCGAGAAGGCATTTCTAGACCCATGTTTTTAAAGGAGGGAACTTTGGGGATTGCCAGCCCCTGCTCCTCCTCCCAGGGAGCCAACTGTCCCTCCTCCCCTGTCCCTGGGCCCATGGGGCCCGGCAGTGGCTGTGTCCCCTGCCTGAGGGCCTCTGTGCCTCCTGCCTCAGATGCGGCCCATGCCAGAGAGGCTGCCTGTACAGCCAGGGTCAGTTTGGCCCCAAACAGGGATTCAGAAACCAAATGTGTGTTGTGGCCATTTTATGTGTGTCTCCGTCTTATTTTAATACCAAATTCATCATGTAGTGAAATTATGTCAGGAGGTATTTGAGTGACTGAATTCTTAACTATAGCTTATCTGTGTTTTGTTAGCCCGAGGGATATGTGCAGGTTGTTGGCACTATTCATACACTGAAATGAAATCATACTGACCAGTGTACACATGAGATTATCAGTGCCCGCCGCATCCATCACTAGGAAAAGGAGAGAGCGATTTCTGTTTAGGCTCACTGCGCAAAGGGAGGCCTTGGCTAAGCGGCAGTTTTCTTCTCCCTACTCCAGGTAGGAAGTCTGTTCAGCCATGGCCGGGCTGTGTGTGGGGCAGGGAGCGTGGCTGAGGAGCAGACAGCAGCGGGCTGGGCTGGCTGCCTGGTGGGCAGTTTGGTGCTTCGGGTGTTGTGCGTGCCCGGCTCAGTATTTCCTCTGGGATGCCAGTCCTGGAGTGTCTTCCTCAGAAGGTACCATGTCCCTTAGCGGGGGGAAGTACTGATCTCACTTGGTGTAGAGGGTCATGGGGACCCCCCGAGGGTGCTGAGTGGCCTGCTACTGGCACGCAACCTGCCCCCGTGGGATGAAGCCCCACCGTGTAGCTTGACCTTAGAGGGGACTCCACTCTAAGCATCCTTTGTTTTTAAACAGAGCCATCTAGATATAAAAGTCAGTTTCTTAAGATGCCTCTCACTGAGCACAACACCAGTGTGATGAGTGTATAAAGATGAGGGGTCCCTGCAACAAAGCAAAGCGTAGCCTATGCTGGGGGAGGGCATCTATCCCCCTCTTCGGGTCTGCGCAGTGCTGGCCTTCCCTGAGCTGTGGGGAGCCAGGCCTGCCTAGCCCAGCTTCTCTGGCCTCAGGAGCTCTGCCCTGTCAGCCTATCCGGGCTCACGTCTGCTTCTCCACACACAGTCTCTCAGGGATGCCTTGCTACCGGGAGAGCCTCTGGAATCAGAGCTAGTGTGTTGGTACCCTTTTCAGAGCTCTGCTGTTGCTTTATAAATCCTAAAGAACTGAGTCTGGGGAGAGGAGAGGGGATGCCAGCTGCCGCCTCTGACTTCAGGGAGAAGCAGACTTCTTAATACTGTCTTACCTGCTCGGTGTGATGGCTTCTTCCAAATTATTCTCTTATAAAAGAGCTCGGCAGGAGTGGCATCAGTGGGGCTCCCAAAGGATGAAATGTTAGCCGCCAAGTTCGTATTCATTTTCTGTTATTCTTTACCTTCTATTAGTCACACTATTTTATAACATTAAGGAATCTAAAATAATTCCTGTCAGGTCCCTGAAGGAATGAAGGCTAACATCTCCTTTGGGTAGAGCTTAGGACCCTTCAAACAACACTCATGTCTGAGCGACCAGATTCCTTTTCCAGGCCCCATTTTCCCTTGAGAAACCAACCTCTCAGATGGAGGAGAAACACTGCACTGTTGCTTCTTTGGGGCAGCAGGAGAATGACTTTGGCTTGGAAGGCCTCTGCCATTCATCTCTACAAAGCCAGTGGGGTCCGGCAGAGAAAGACTGTGGAATAGCTGCAGTCTTGATGTGGCTGCTCTTTGGCACCTCCGCTGGACTGTCCTCCCATGGCTGTGACCTTTTCAAGTGTGGAAGGGAGTTGGTCGAGTGGACCAGATGCAGACCCCTGAGGTCTGGATACTGATGGTAGGCCTCACCCTCCTTTACGGGGCCTCTCTGGGTGGGACAGAGCCTCACCTGCTCCTGAGCAGCCACTGGTGCCCCACGGTTCCTCTGAAACTAAATCCCTAGCATCCAGATAGTCCTGGGACACTCTGCCTTCTCTGTAAATGAGGAGGGCTTTTCTCCTGCTGTTTTGGAGGTTCCTTCCCTTCACTGCTTGTCCCATATGCATCAGGCAAATTCAAAATCATACATTTAAACTCTTAGGAAAACAAAATCTAAGACTTACACAGATATCAGGGTGCTAATCAACTAACTGAAATCTTGATTCTTACATAATTTGAACTTGAAAGGGTACATTGAACTCTGTTCTTTCCTCCCTCCTCATCTCACTCCCTGCAGGGAGTTCAATGCCATGTTGAAGCGGTTGGCATCCCCAAGTGGGAGGGAGTGGGGCATCTTACTATCTTCTAATGTGACTTCAAGGAACAGTGCAAATGTTGAATGCAGAGCTTCACACTAATATGGAACAGTAACTGTGAGTATATTTACTTGTGCTGTCGTCAGCACTGTACGCTAAAGGACCAGCTTTTCCAAGCCTAGGAAAATAATGGTAGATACAAATAGAAATACATTTTCCCTAGGAAATGGAGCAATAGGAATTTGAGCTAAGCAGATACCATGAACTTCTGCCCTCAAATTCTCTTTCAGTTGAGGAGCAGACCTGTATAGGCCCTGGCTGATCAAGTCTGTGTCCTGCCTAGTAAAAACACACAACCACCTCTGTCATCTGAAGGCCAGCCGGGGATCTGTAGCCATCCCTGCCTTGCCTAGGCCCAGGAAGGTGAGGTCTCCTGGGCAACCAGAGTTGCCCCTGTTGTTCCCCAGGGGTGATCCTAGGCAGATGACTCACCTGGGCTGGCACAGGAAGGTGTTCACCTTGTTTTCTGGGGCTCCAAGCAAGAGCAGGCCAGGGAGGGCTGGCTTTGCACACTACGTAGCATGACCCAAGCTCCCTAGTAGCATGGGAAAAACTCCCCTCTGCTTTTGAGCCCAGATACGGGCTTTTCTTTGCAAAGGGTTGAGGAGAAATACAAGACTGAGCTGGCAGGTTAGGGTCCAGAAGGCCTCTGAGGTGCCATTGCTTACTTCCTTACTGAGGAAACTGGCTCTTGTCCTGGGCCATGTAGTTCCATTCTGGGCTCTAGGCTAGTGGTGCTTCTGTCCATCAAGAGTATCTGGGTGAGTTGTAGGTTAACCCAGAATTTAGTAGGGATATAGGGGTTTGAATAGGAAAGTGATCTGGGGATTCAGAAATTTTTCTGATGTAATTTATCAATGAGCAACTTCTCAGTGGATTTTTATACCTCAGGGTCATTTGCAAATCTTTCTCTTTTCCTATTTCTTAGGTGTTCAAGTTGGTTAATAGGAGAGAGACGTTCAGAGACTTCTAAGTTGAGGTTCATTTGCCTCCGTTTGAGGGGTGAGTGGTGCACCAATAGCTTGCTGCTGTTACTCAGCAAGGCTGTGAGACAAGCAGGCCTTCCTCCTCTAGCACTTGCAAGCTTTCTGTCTGCAATCACGGTTTACTTGCCCGTTTCCCCTTTGCTACCTTCTTTCCTATCTGGAGATTCACATTCTAGAGTCCCTGGTCAACCCTATGGATGCGAAGAAGAGATGGCAGTTCACAGCAACTGCATAGAGTAGGGAGCAGCTTTCCTCCCACCATCCTAGGCTGGGGACCTTCTTTGCTTCTCAGACCACTGTGGTTGGCTCAGCTCAAGTAAGCGTGTTCTCTCTGTATGCTAGAGCTACTGACATCATCTCTACTAGAATTGTTTTAAATATCTTTTGATGGGAAATACCAGGTTGAACTTCAAGCAGCATGGAAAAAAAGGTTCTAGCTGCAAGAGAGTAAAGTTCTAGGTGTTTGTAAGCCAAGGTTTATATGTACACAGATCCAACACATACTGTAAGAAAGACTTCAGTACACAAGGTTTTCAGGTTTTAATGCCCATTGGGACCGTGAACAAATGAGAAGAATGGAAGCATTGTCTTGCCTCGCTTGGAAGGATGCCTTCTGGCATCTGATCCACATGGATTCACTTTTAGGATGCAGTTCTTTGGGGGCCAGATTCTGCTGCAGATTCACCCTGAAGAGAACTATCCAATGGGCCTGGTGGGGCTTGGGTGCCTGCCCTTTTTGTTGGAGGCTCAGACTTCTAGAGCAGAGCAAAGTTAGGAAGAATGAGGTCTTAGGATTCTCATTCCCCAGAGAGCCCCAGCCTCGCTTCTGATCATTACTCCCCAAGTCTGAAGTCTACTGTGAAGGTGAAGTTATCAATTTTTTCTTGAGTCCTTTAAACCCACAAATGTATATGCTTTATTTTATATTATTTATTATGTACATATGCCTGTTAGTACTTCATCTATGACTAGGACAAGATCTGTCTTGAAGCTTCCTTATCCATGGATCCTAGGGTTCTGCTGTCCTTTAAGGTGGGTGAGAGGGTAGTGTTGTTTTTTATAAACAGGTTGCTGCTTTTATGTTGGCCCTAGCATCCTCAGCCCCTTTAGTTGGGCCCACCTGTATTCCTTATGACCAGTGTTTTGGGTGAGGATGGAAGCAGGTCTCCTACCTTGTGGGCAGGGCCTCTCAAGTACCTCCATGAAGTATTTCCGAGGTAGTTTCTTGGTGACAGGCTCTCTTCCCCTATGTAGGGTACAGTACAACTCTGAGTCCACGGCCTCCTTCCTCCCAAGGCAGGTCACTTGCCTGGCCCCACAATGATAATGGTTTCTTCTACTTACCTTAGATTGCATAATCCATCTTTCTGGATAATGGAAGCTGCCTGCCCATCTGGGCTCTTAATAGGCCTTTTCTTGGTTTTGAGGCCCAGTGCCAACATTGCCTTGGCCCTCAAATAAGACCCTGCTTTGTGTCTGATGTTCATCCTCCTCGGCCTTGATTCACTGTATCATAGTGTACAGGTCATGCATTTGAGCAGTGAAGTTTTCTGAACACAGTATTCAGAGCTGTGTACATAAACCTAAATAAGCACAAATGACATGTATAGGATTAATGAGCTGATTGTCATAATGAATGCGTTTTATAATTCAAATGATGTTGTAGATGTACAGTCTCGTATTTATTTTGTACCAATTTATTTGTAAATTTTGTGATTGTTTTACAAGGTGTTTATTTCTATTCTATTTAGATAAATGATGTTCTGTTGACCCTGCTAGCAGATGTGTGTTCCCTCTTCCCTTTCATCTATGCAACACCAACCATGCCATTGTATTCAGCTTGGCTGAACCAACTGCCCTGCCCACTTGCCTGGCTTTGCTGGTGGGAAACCTGGGACTGGATCTCAGCATGACAACATAGAAGAGCATCTTCTTTGGACAGTGTAAAGTCTTAAGAGAAGTGGGTACTAGTTCTGTGCCTCCAAGTCACAGCCTGGTACAGCCAATCCTAGGGGGAAGGTGTCCTCCTTTGCAAGGATTATAATCTGTCCTCCATCAGTTACTCTCTACATAAGAACATTCGGAGTATCCAGTCAAATTGCCCCAGACATTGGCTGCTCAGTCACTAATAACACACAGTGCAGCTGGGCCAAGCCGACATTTCCTAGGTAAGACCAAAGGCCTCATTCAGGCCTCTCAATTGGCTCTTGAAGACAAGGATGGCTTTATAGGTCCTCCTCTGCTATGCTAAGCCTGGGAGGAAGGTCAGAGCAGGCATGGATACTCACTTTCAAGTGGAAGACATCCTGCCTGAGTGTGGTGAGGCGTGTGCAGGTGGGTCTTCAGGATTCAGTGGACATCCTACATTCCCCAGTAATCGGTGTGTATGATACACGTTCTTTTCCATCACTACTTTGTCTTCTGTTCCTTCTTACCTCGTCACTCACATGAGACCAGTCCCTGAAGAACTTATGGTGGAGCTTCAGGGACCCTCTGTAATCCATTCCTAAACCACATCTTTTTGGAATCCCTTTTCTCTCCACTTTTAGTCTCTATTTTACATTCCAAAAAGGATCGTGCTCTGAAAATTTAGCCTCTTGACTGGTCCATTTATAGTCCCCACTGAATTTATTTAACCGTGGCATTTGCAGTCTTACTTACACTTGTTCTGTGGACGGAGACATTTCAGGGAAGAACTGCTGACAGAATTGGCTTTCAGACGCTGCCTGACTTAACTACCACTCCCATCTCCCCCGCTATCACCCAACTACCTGAAAGTAGAATGAGGTGTATCTTTAGCCCAGTGAAATGCTGTCTTCAGACCCTGCTTGCTTTCCTTAGAAGCAGGGCAGAAAGTGGCAGCAGAGCTAGGGAAAGAAATCACGGTAGCACATTCACTCCCAGCCTCCTGCCTTGGTTTGTTTTTCCTGTTTTACTCACTTGGTCTAGATGAGCCCTTAGCTCACATCAGGAAATGCTCCAAGGAAAATGGAGGCAATTTTTCCTGCTGTCAAGATGAGATTTGCCTAAAATTCCCCCCTGCATCCTTGGAGTGTGCACACATCCGCTCATTTCTAAGCTTTATCGTGATGCACCCCAGGGCTTCTATTTCACAAAAATTGTGCTCCCTAGAGCCATTTTTCAACTCGGCACTTCTGGAGGAAACAAATATTGATCAGAGGGTCTTGTAGAGAAAGTGATTAAAAACTGACCTTTTTATAGCTTAGAGTTGATTTCTGGAAACTTATTTTATACTTTTTGAAGGTAATAAAGAGATGATTCTTTATTAAAGCCAAAAAGTTGAATTCTATTAGATGGATAATAAACTCTTTTGCTTTCTTTGTATGGTGGTTTTGTCATTTTCCCTCCCAGGGCCTCATATCTGTGCTCTTATTTTCAAGCAGTCCCAGGACAAAGGGATGGTTCTAGGGCCCTTTTCTCTGACTTTTGCTGGCATGCCATCTCCCCTAGTGGATGACTGAGGACTGAGGATGCACGTTTCTAAGGGAGAATTAGTTGCCCAACTTCTGAAGTGCTTTTCCTGTGAAGGTATGAGTGACTGTGCAGTGTTTCAAACAGGAGGCCAGCACATGACAGGAAATTTTAGATTGGGCCAGTTTTCCTACTGCAATTCTACTAAGTCATTGACTTGAGGTCAGTGGGTCCAAAAAGTTACTTGTTTCAAAATACCCACACACTCAAGTTAAAGATACCTCTGGTGAGAACACTCAAAGACTGGACACTGAATAAACATTTTTCAGTATGGGGAAGGTTTGCTTGGCAAATCTTTCCAAGTATCTCAAGAACTTGTGAGACGTGGAAGGACTATTACTGCCTTTCATGGGAAAAATGTGTGTTCAGCTGCTTGGGCTCCAGTTTGTGTGGGAAGGTTTATCTCAGGCCTTCTCTACTCCCCTCGCCAGACATGGCTTTGGGAAGAGCTCCATGGGAGACCAGAACATCTGGGGACATATTTGTACCTAGTTATTTTGTGTGAAGAAACAAAGGGACGAGATTCAAAACTCATCATTGTGTCTTAAATTTAAATTGGAAAACATAGATTCCTCATCCTTAAACAGAGTCAGCAAGTTTGAGATGAAATGTTTGTGTTCAGTGGGGAGTACTTTGTGTTAAAGCTCTACAGAGAAACTTGGGTATATATTTTATTTTTGAGATCACATATCTTTGTTGGAACGAATCAGACTGTTGTGGCCTTGGGATGAAGACATTGTGTCTGAGGACAGGGAAAAATGGTTGAGAAATCCAGGTTAAAGAATAGAAAAGCTTTTTACTCATTCTATAAATTAATATGCTGCCTGTTTAAAGGACTTGCTTTCTGCTGTTTCTAGATACCTAGCAGTGTGAGAACTGCGTGACGTGCTGCGTTCCTGTTGTGGGAGGTGCGTGACGGGGCGGCGTGGGTTTCTGGAAGTCACCTGTTTCTGCTTTCTGGCTGCCTGTGCCTGTGGTCATCCCTGCTCCTTAGCAGTAGTGCATGTTTTTCTTCTATCTTCAGGGTTGCTCTGGTAGCTCCATGGTAGAGATTTCATTCTCAGGGCCTCCCAAAAGTTGTGTATCATTTGAAATTGTTCTATTTGAGGAAAAACTTTTAAGAAAAGCTGGATTCCCTGATCACCACTAAAGATCATCATGAGAAACATAAGTATTTGAGCCCTAAACTATTAAGTCCAATGAGGAATTGGAGCGTTAACTGTATGGCAATAGCTAGATCACAGTTACCATTTTTCCCACCATCAAAGACAGATTAAATAGTTTCCATAACATGGAATGTGGATAAGGTTCCTACCCTAATACAGACTTAAATATGCAGTTGTTTGTCTCAGGCTATTCGTGGTGAATAAGCAGAGTATTTATTTTAAAATGACCAGGCAGCCTTGGAAAAATTGCTGGGCTTTAAAGTTGTTGACAAAGTATTTCTTAAATAAATACATCTGATTTAGAAATACCTAAACATGGACAAAATACTTTTAAATCTGACATGCAACTGCATGTGGCTTTTTAAAGTGATTTCTTAACAATGCTAACGTGACTTAAGGATTTGTAGTTCTATTAAAAACCACTTCTAAAAGTATCTTAGAAAGGGTAGCTTGAAGGGTTTGCCTTATTATTTTAGGTCTCAGCAGAGGTATGCTTATGGCAAGAGAAAAATCTCAGGTCTAAATAGAACACTAAACTTTCTTGGCTGTGACCAACTTTTCTGAAGTACACCATCAGAGTTTTCACTGACTGTCTTTGCAGAGATAAATGAATGTACTGGGCAATTCCTCTCCCCAAGGAAACCCAGCAGGGCCTGGGTCTGCTGTACCACTGACCAACTGCTGGGGAGGCTAGGGGCCCTGTCAGTACATGCTGTAAGGCTGGGAGTTCAGTCTAGCACCCAAGAAGGGGTTGCCTGGTGTTCTACAATGCCTGTAAATAGTGTTTTCAAAATGCCTGGGAAAAAAATTGTGAAAAGAGATGGCAGAATGGTCTTCTCATGGTGTAAAACTCTGCAGGATTTTTTTTTTTTTAAAGGAAAAAAGTATACCTTTTAAGTTCAGCTTCCGTAACTACTGGCAACAGAGAGAAACTTACGTTTTAAAAAAAAAAGCCCAGTTACAGCTGCCCTGCCTACCCATGGACCATTGACTTCCCAGCACACTCTTAAGAATAATATACAGAGAGGCACCATTTTGCTCTGGGTCTTATGGAATCCTAGAGCTCTTTAATACGTTTTGGTGGTCCTATGGAGAGCTGTGACTAGCAGTGGAGTTCTTGCTTATTCCAGCTGTGTGCTTTTCACTTTCCGATCTTTGGACCCAGAGAATCATTTGCCATGGAATCATCTGGCTAGTAAGACACTCTTACATGGATGCAATACAAAAAGTGGTAAATTAAAGCAAAGCAATCATGTGTTCCTTACTCTAAAAGGGACAATATGTGAATGTACTATTATAATAAGGTAGCTCTGTAGATGTAAGCAGCTACTCATAAATTATTTGGGTTTAAGAAAACTTAAGACTATGTTAAACTGGGCAACATCTCCATCTTGAGAGTAATTAGTAACTAGGATGACCACACATTCTCCTAACATGGGCAACAGTCTAATTGTTATTGCATTTCTGACCTGATTCTTTTAAAGGGGCATATGTTCCCAATATATACCATTTAGAATGCATGTTTGTTTCTTCCAAAGTAGTGAGACAGTACATCCTTGACTAAGTTATCAGGCTGTGTTCTCTGCTTATAAAATGATTTTTTTAAAAGCCTCATTTTACAGTCCTGTTCCAAAAATATTTCTGTGAAAAAACTGAGGCCTATGTAATACCATGAACATAATCATGTTAGAACATATCAGTTCTTGAGTATTTATTTCCTTTAAGAGAATATCAAACTGATGTCACCAAATCTAAACCCACTTGAAGACCAATAGCTATTGTTGTGCTACAGAATAGGTCAAAGTCACCGTTAGAAATATTACACTTTATTGAATTCTGGAGCAGCTAATCTACCCTCCCCTATTGACCAATGACAAGAATAGAAGAAAATATACGATGGTTAAAGTAAGAGTCTATATCCACTGTTTAAGATGTTGAAACAACTTTCACTGTACTGGTGAAACAGTTTTATTTAATACCCTAACATACACAGTAATGATTCATTCTTGTTTAAAACAAGTAGTGATTTCGACTTGGGATTGGGATTTTTATTTATTTTATTTTTTTGAGATGGAGTTTCACTCTTGTTGCCCAGGCTGGAGTGCAATGGCACAATCTTGGCTCACTGCAACCTCCGTCTCCTGGGTTCAAGTGATTCTCCGGCCTCAGCCTCCTGAGTAGCTAGGATTACAGGCATGTGCCACCACGCCCAGCTAATTTTGTATTTTTAGTAGAGATGGGGTTTCTCCATGTTGGTCAGGCTGGTCTCGAACTCCCGACCTCAGGTGATCCGCCTGTCTCGGCCTCCCAAAGTGCTGGGATTATAGGCGTGAGCCACCGTGCCCGGCCTTGACTTGTGATTCTGAAGTGAATTTATTCACACTGATGATTGATTGTGCCCTCTACTTTAGTAAGGTTCTGGCTTACAGAGCCCTCTTCCCATCCTCTGATGTTCAACTTTAATATACAGCAATCAACTCTAGAGGATAAAGAAATCTGGAATTGGGTAGCATGAGCCACAGCTATATAGCCCACACTAACGAATGTTCTGTAGTATAAAAAGGAAGTCCTTCCCTTTCTTTTCTGGGGGCTTGTTCCTTTGTCCACTTGCAGCTAAATTCTTTCTATAGACTTATCACAGATAAGAAAAAGGTTGTTTTTGGATAACAAATAATAAGCATTTGTGCTATTAAACAGAAGGTAATAAGGATACTGTCTTTTCCCTCAAAATAGAATCCTGCCCTAAAGCAAGTAGAGAATACTTCTGTGCAAAGCCAGTGATAGAGAAGCAGCCTTGCCAGAGTCACTGAGGATGAATTAAAGGCTTATAAAAGGAAACTTGACCTTAACAGAGACTACATTTGATCATGGAAATAATACATTTCTCCACTGATATACAATACCATGTAATGCACCGGAAAAGTTGGATCTTGGAGTAATAGCACAATTTGTAACATTACAGATCACCTCTTCCCACTCTTTGTTCCGCTCTTGAGACTCTTGCCTTTTCCTCGTGTATCCAGATACACTGACATACGGATGATTTTTAAAAAGTGTCACAAGCCACAATGGAGCCATATACATGCAGTTCAGCCTGATTTTACCCTTATTTTCTTCTAATAGACTCCATTACAATTTTGGACCATCTGCAAAGAATACAGATACACAAAACCAAAACAAGTATCTATGATAATAAAATCTTCAGAAACTTTTCAGACATACCTTTCATGGAGCCCCCTCCCTCCCCCCAGTAGAACCCTAACAGGGACATCATTTGTTCCTGTGAGTCCTGCCAGGACTTGTTTAATGGGTGCTTGGGGTTTTGCTTTTCCTCCTTATTCCTCCTCCTCCTCCTCCTCCTCATCATCATCTTCATCATGGCAGTGTGTAATTTCCTGGGGCGCCAGTGGGAAGAGGTTGGGAGGTTTAATCTCACTAATGGACCGTGTCAGCTGGTGCCGCTTGTAGTCAGTGTCTTTGAAATCCACTGATGTGCGGTTCCGGGTGGCAAGAGGAGACTCCATCTCATTGATATCTACGTGTGTGTGCTCCACCGTTGATTCATGAGGCATCTAGACAGAAAAAAGCTAGAGGCTCAGAAAGCAGGCAGAGCAAAGTAGCTACTTCCCAAATCCTAACCCCTCTCCTCTGTTAGGTGGCCATGCAGTTACATCTATAATGGACGACAGGACAAGTCAATGTAGACTTATCTTCATAGAACTACTTATAGTTGCCTGTCTTCCTCTCTCCCTGTGCCTCAAAATGGCAGCCGGAAATTGGAAAAGATGGAGAGGGGAGTTTATTTCCTATTTTACAGCAAAAACAAAATAGTCCTGAAACAGATCAGAATATAGGAATGTAAAAACCACATTTTCTTTTTCTTGAGACAGGGTCTCTCGCTGTCACCCACGCTGGAGTACAGTGGAGCAATCACAGCCCACTGCAGCCTCGACTTCCTGGGCTCAGTCAATCCTCCCACCTCAGCCTCCAAAGTTCTGGGGTTACAGGCATGAGCCGCCATGCCTGGCCTACATACAGCTTTTAATAGAGTAGACTTCAGAGAGTAAAGTTATACTCTGTAACTTCCAATATTGGTTCTACTTTCTCAAAGACTCCTTCGTATGCAACCATATAACCTGCCCCTGGGCTCTGCACATCAGAAAGAAATGTTCAAACTATCTCCTGTGCCATCTCACAAAGCTGGTTGCTGACCCTGGGCTTAGAGTACATCTTGGCTGTCCATTATAGCTTTAACTCACCAAGACATGGGCAGCCCTGAAGAGGTAGCTGAATGGGTAATACAGCAGGTTGATGAAAGATGCTGCATAGAGGTCAGCATAACGCATCACTTGACTGGCAAAAAGGGTCTGCCGGGAGCCACTGCGAAACAGGCTTCCCATCATCCCATAGCACATGTCCATGTCATGAGTTACTTTCTAAAACAAAGAACAAGATTGATTCTTGGCTCATTCAACAAATATTTATTGAGCAGTAGTTGAATGCCAGTCTCTATAAAAATCAGAAATGTGAAAAAATCATTTAAACTTATTTCCCAAGTTTTCTCCCAAATCCCATTTGGATACCTTAATACGTCTCTGGATGGAACTAATGTCTGGACGCTCATTGCTACTGCTGTCCAGGTGCCTAAAAATAAAAGAAAAACTCGGTGAAAATCCCTGGGAAGAGCTTTTTTTTTTTTTTTTTTTTTTTTTTTTTAAAAGACAGTCTCACTCTGTCACTCAGGCTGGAGTGCAGGGGTGTGATCTCGGCCCACTGCAACCTCTGCCTCCCAGCTTCAAGCGATTCTCCTGCCTCAGCCACCCTAATTAGCTGGGATTACAGGCATGTGCCACCACACTCAGCTAATTTTTGTATTTCTGGTAGAGAGAGATGGGGTTTCGCCATGTTGGCCAGGCTGGTCTCAAAATTCTGGCCTCCTTTGTGCTGGGATTACAAGGCTGCCTGCCTTGGCCTCCCAAAGTGCTGGGATTACAGGCATGAGCCACTGCGCTTGGCCTGGAAAGAATTTTTTTTTTGAAACGGAGTTTCAGTCTTGTCACCCAGGCGGGAGTGCAATGGTGCAATCTCAGCTCACTACAACCTCCACCTCCCTGGTTCAAGCGATTCTCCTGCCTCAGCCTCCCAAATAGCTGGGATTACCTGCCTGGAAAGAACATTTCTTATACCTAAGTGATTCCTGAAGAAGTTTTTAGGAAAGAAATTTTTAGAAAACTTACTTGTAGAGTTCAGCCAAGAAAATATCCAAGCTCTGAAGTTCTTCGAAAAGTGCTAGTTAAGGTTTGGAAGGAAAAGGAAGATATTTTAAATAAATAAGCACCCAGTTCTTAACTGCTGCTAAAACTAAAAGGTTGCAGATGTGACTGAAAAGTATAACCTGGGACTAACATGCTATAGGTGAGTATACAGTTACCTCCTCTTTCCCTCTTCAGGGTAACTCATTGATACCCGCTTGGAGTCTGACAACAGATGAACACCATCACCTTCTCTTTAACTGCCTTTCCTCCTGCTTAAACACCATGATGACAACTTTCCCTATCAGCTGCATGCTCATTCTGAGCTTGTAAAGTACCAGAATTTACATGCTGTCTCAGGTGCAGTCAGCTAAGCAAATGTTAACAGTCCCATTTTCAGATGAAAGACTGAGAATTAGGTGACTTGTCCTGAGTCACAGGTCCAGGGCCAAATCAACTAGATTTCTAAAACTTCATAGGTAGAAAGTTGAAAATGTGAATGAAAGGCTAGCCACCACTGATAGTACAGACAATAGTAACAGCAACAGCCAGCATCTACAGCATGCTGCCAGTTTGTTGCAGCCTTTGTCAACCTGGGTTCCTCAAGACAAGCCCTCCTTCATCTACTGTATATAACACATTTTCTTCTATCTACCATCTTTAGGAGAACTGAGAAAAGTGTTACTCAGATAATCTTCTGTATTCAGCTCCGTTGGAAAGGTAAAATAATAGTAGTAATTTTCTGTGTTTCGGATAAGGAGCCTTGGTTGAGAAAGGCTGTCATGTCTGTCTATCTTTATACACATATTACCTCCGTTTTTCATCAGCTTTAGGAGGTAGGTATTATCCCCATTTTTACATTTGAGGAAACTAAGGCACAGGGTATCTCATTAACTTGCCTAACGGCATGCAGATTTCAAGTTATGGAGCCAGGACTCCTACCCCAGGCAGGCTGAGTTTCCGGAGTCACCTTCACCACACTGCAGGTAATGCAGATCAAGGCTGGCTGGAGAAATTGCGTATCAAACACTTTTACAGAACTATATCCGTAACTCAGTTCGGCACAGTGTGTATACTGCATATACACAGTGTAGCTTAGTTCAAGAATACAGTATGGCCTCATTCTCTAGATCTCAGAAGAGTAAATAAAAAATACCAGAGGTGATTAACATTCAGAGCCATCACTGCCCCAGAATCACAGATATGGGCTGTTAGCAGAGAGACTGGGACTGCTAGGCATGGTTGGGAAAATACAGGACCACAGAGGAAAAGTTGAGCTCCAGTTCACAACTTAGTGTTACTGTAACACAACTCAAGACAACAACATTCTAAACTTAACCTCGAAGAGATTCAAGAAGGTTAAACAAGATAACCTCTCATATTTATTCCAATTCTGGAGTTCTGTGAAATATCTGAATATTCTATGGGAAGGAAGTATCCAAATATCAAGGCCTACCTTTTGACCACCTCTGACTTCCTGAATACAAAGTAATGGTTTATCAAAGACGACTGATTCAAAGCTGGTCATTTAGATATAAATTACATCAAAGATTTATGAATGGCTTACAACTCTTGTCGGTCCAGACATGCAGCTCCTGTGCAAGTTCAGGAATCACCAAAAAAGTTCGCCACCCTTGCCGTTTCTTTGATTTTAAAATGTCCCCAAAAATGTGATCTCCAATATACAAAATGTCTTTTCCCTTGGCTCCCAACAGGTCACAGATCGTATCAGAAGAACCTGAAACAACAGAGTGAACAATGAGAAAACTGTCCCTATATTAAAATCGGCATTCCAATAGTATTTAACCGTTAAATACTATGATTCATTTTATTCTTATATGAGGAACAGACTAGGAAAAAAAGACAAAGACTCACCATTCTCTTTTTACTGCCTTCTAAGACAAGGCCTTCAGCTCCACTGTGCTGACCAGAGCTCTTGATCACCAAATCCAAGAGCAACAAAACTACATCCTCAGCTTAGTGAAAATAACCTTCAAAAGAGCCACTGCCAATTTCATCACAAATCTGCCATTAAGCTGGCTTTATTCAACTGTTTCTAACTCCAACATACTATGTACCTATACCCACGGAACTCCTTGAGAAACCCTTGAGAACATATTGAGAAGTACCCCCAAGTGATTCGAAGCACTGAGAAAAAGCCTCCAATAGGATTTAAAAAAAAGAAAACTGATCATTTTAGTGAAAATCAGATTCATTAGGATATACTAACAACTGCTCAAACCCAGACTCCTATTGCATTAAGAGGTGACTAAACTATTTACCTTCAGTAGATGACATCTTAGACTACTAAAAAGTACATGTGGTACTTTGCTGAGAGATTACCAAAGCTTTCACAGTGAGGTCTGAGCAAAGATGTTAAATAAAGGGAAGTCTGTGACTTACCTCCTGAGTAGACGATACCATGCTGTAGGGGCCCTGTGTAGGTACCAATTTTCAGCTTGCCAGTTTTCTGTGTGAAGAATATGGATTTTGTAATACTTTATCATCCTATCACAATCCTCCCCTCACCCCCCACCACCAGTGCTACTTGGCCAGACAGCCAAATGAATGGCACTTACTCTTTCCAATTAGTGGGGTTTGTTTGACTGCTTCAGTTAAGACCAAAACTCTTAATTTCAAAAGAGAGATACGGCTAATTAAAAAAAAAATTCCTGTTTCCTTACGTAGAGTAAGAGTGGGGAAAGGAGAAACATTACGGACGGCATGCTAGCAGACAGATCATTCTCGTGACTTACAGTATCCACCTGACGCAGTACTGTGCCTTCTCCAAAGAAGAGTGGTTTCCGTGCATCCACCAAGATCAGGTCAAAGTAGGACTGCCATGGTCGATGGGAGCTCCCAGGCTGGTGAAGGAGAAACAGCAAAAGTTGAAACATCACTCCTTACCTTAAGGCATTACTATTTAATCTCACTCAGATGCAAGGAATATAAAAATACTAAGTATAGCCAGAAGATCCCACTATTTTATTTTTTAAAAAGGTATTGTGTCAGCCAGGCGCAGTGGCTCACACCTGTAATCCCAGCACTTTGGGAGGCCGAGGCGGGCGGATCACAAGGTCCGGAGATCAAGACCATCCTGGACAATATGGTGAAAACCTGTCTCTACTAAAACTACAAAAATTAGCCGGGCGCGGTGGCAGGCGCCTGTAGTCCCAGCTACTTGGGAGGCTGAGGCTCGAGAATCGCTTGAACCCAGGACGGGGAGGTTGCAGTGAGCCGAGATCGTACCACTGCACTCCAGCCTGGCAACAGAGGAAGACTCCATCTCAAAAAATAAAGTATTGTGTCTATGTATTATAAGCCATATCCTTTGGGAAGCAGACAAGGTATAAATAATAACTGTAATAACATATTCTATACATTAAATCATTTCATCTACTACTAAATTACAATAACTTATTTTACAGCACTTTAATATATGAAAGTGTGCTCACCTGAAATTTGCTAAAAGGAGCTCAAAAGAGCTAGGGAGAGATGCAAATCAATACCCAAGGGACAGATTGAGAGAGAGGCAGATCAGCATCAGAGCTAAAGTATACAAACTAACATGGAACTATTAGGAAATTTTACTGGTTACATTCTCAGAATGATGGCTCTAGGTACACACTGGCTTTTGGTTCATAGTGTAAGCTAATCACAATACTAATAATGAGTTATGCCCATTAAAATCATGACTATCCTGAAATGGAACCCTGGCATTAACCTTTTAAGACCAACCTGAAGGGCACTGCACAGTGTGATTTCAGGTGTTCTCAAAACAGGGATTTGCTGACGTTTATTCACTAAAGTCTAGGACTAAAATTCTGTAAGTATGTGACTAAGTTGCAAGGAGTATTCCTTAAACCTAAGTGCAGCCACACTGCAGAAATGAAGACTTCTCTGCTAAATATCAAGGTTGAGTGCCCTCTTGGCAAAAACTTAGCAACAACTAATACAAAATCTAGAAGTTGTCTAAAATATACATACATTTTCTGTTTCTGTTAATCAAATATCTTCCACAACCTGAAAATTCCTTTCATTGCCACACAAACTTAATTTTGCATAGAACTTCTTGGGCATAAAATTATTCTGATCCCATCCTACTAAATATCACATGAATATCCCTTTTATTTCTGTCTACTAAGTATTCAAGTTGCGGACTCTAAATTAGCAATTTGATTTTAAATTCTACTAGCTCCTGGATTACTTCTAATGTTAATGAAGATTAGACAATAGGCTTGAAAAGTAGGACTTTTCTGGGTGGGTTCTGACCAATTCTTTCCCCCTTAATATTCCAGAATGATTAAATGCATTCATTGTTATTAAAGCAATGGTCTATTGAGTCACATACAGTACCTTGGGGCCATGTGGGAAGTCAAACAGGTAAGTCATAATTTTCTGGAAAAAAATTTAACATAAGGTCCATATACTACTTTTGCAAAAGGCATATAACCTAAAGAAATTACAAGCTTTTCACAAAACATGTCTTTTTCAACATAGGACTCACCACATTCTTGTTTCCTCTAAATTTTATGAAATCATGGCAGTGGAAGCCAGAAATTAATGCTTTACCATATACCAAAAAGAAAAAAAGGCTTTTGACATTCTCAGGGAGGATACATACTTCCTCTTGAAGATGTTTTTGAACACACATTTGGAGGTAAGCAGCATATGAGGTAGGGGTATAGAGAAAACTAACAACACAGAAATAACCTATCACCTTGGCTTCACTACTACCATCCCTAGATCAACTAAGTCAACAAACCAACGGTTTATGTAAGACTGTTTACTACAAATCACCAGGTGTCTAAATCAAGTTTACATGTACAACAAATTGGGGGAAGTGGAACTTCTTGCCAGTATTATAAACTTGTGTCTCAGCAAAAGTAAGATGAAGTTAAGGAGTTAGATCAGTTTTTCCACATGCTTTAATCATGGGAAAAAACTGTTTTTAAGAGGTAGTAAATTTTGGGCTGGGCACAGTGACTCACGCCTGTAATCCTAGCACTTTGGGAGGCTGAGGTGGGTGGATCACGAGGTCAGGAGTTCAAGACCAGCCTGTCCAAGATGTTAAAACCTCGTCTCTACTAAAAATACAAAAAAATTAGCCAGGCGCAGTGGCAGGTGCCTGTAATCCCAGCTACTTGGGAGGCTGAGGCAGGAGAATTGCTTGAACCCAGGCGGCAGAGGTTGCAGTGAGCCAAGATCGCACCACTGCACCCAGCCTGGGTGACAGTGAGACTCTGTCTCAAAAAAAAAAAAAAGATGTAAATTTTGATGGCTAAGAGCCAAAACATCTGTGCAGCATCTATTGCTGCAGGTCTTCCAACAGCAGGGAAGTCATATATACACATCAATAAGGGGTGTGACTGCTCAAGTTTATAGAAATGATGCTCCAAAGAGACACAAAAGCCATTTTAATCTTTACAAATGTTTTAGATAACCCCAAGATTAAAATTTTCAAGTAGCCAATTATAATCAGTGAAAATGGTTAAAATAAATTTCTAGAAAAATTTGAGAACCACTGTCATCCTGTATATTTTTACCTTTTTACTCTTTGAAAATGAGAAGGCAAGAAGCTATTTTCACTTAATAAACTTCTGTCCTCCTCATTGTCTTCACAGTTCTTTAGGCCAAAATAATTCCACTGCATAAATAAATATAAACATTAAGCACTTACATCTGTATATTTATAGTCACTGTTGGTAGCAAGAAATACTTTCCCTACTTCCTTCATCCGGCTCAGAAGCAAAGGCAGTTTTCCCTGAAATGTAATTGGATAATGAGTGAAACACGAAAACATTTTTATCTTTACACTTTGGAGTTGTCATATACTGGATTTCTGTCCACAACAGGAATGGGGGAACCTTTTAAGGGTTAGCTGATTTCGGAATTTTGCACTTAAAAGCCCACATTATCACTATAAATGAATAAAGTATTAACATATGTAGTATACACAGTGTATGTAATAGATTCACATGTAAAATTATGCACATATTTATAGGGGTTATATGGCTGTTAACAACATATCTCTACCTTCCTCGTGATGTCTGCCTCAGGGAAGAGTTTAAACTACCTTGAAATTTCTTGAAGTATGTGAGGTGTGTTAGAGGTCAGCAGAAGCTGATTTAAACATGCTCTACATAGAGATTATTAGATATGGCTTTCAGTGTGTACACTATGGTTTTATAAAACACCTTGCAGAATGAAATGACATGTGCAGATGCTACCTAGAAATACCCACACCCACGTGTGATTAAATGAGGAATTTCTAACCCCTCACGTGCCTGGAAAGAAAAATATCTTTTCCTTCTCGCATAGCAAATAGATTCCTTCACTCAAATTCTCCCGGACCCTCCCCATTCAGTGTTCTTTCTTGAAATAAGGGAGGTGGGTGAAAATAGGAAGCACAAAAACTGAAAACAAGAAATCTTTACCACAGTACTTTGAGAAAATACTGTATTCTGCTACTTTTACTCTGTAGGAAAAGAAAGAAGTATGTCACCTTGGGGCACTATGTGTGTTTAATTTTTATTCTAAAACAGTTCTAGACTTATAGAAAAGCTGTGAAAATAGAGTTCCCATATATTCTTTCTCCAGTTTCCCTTAATATTAACATCTTATATAACCACAGTATAATTATCAAAAGTATGAAATTAACATTGGTACAATACTATTAACCACAGATTTTTAAAAAAATTTTACCAGGTTTGCCACTAATGCCTTTTAAGGTACTTCAAAGCTTTCCTCATTACTCTCTGTTGACAGGTTAAAGGCATTTTAAGTAACAGTAACATATATGCACATTTTTGAGATGATCTAGTGCAGTAGTTATGATTTGGGTGTGACTTAGCTTTACTACTTACTAACTGTGTGACCTTTGGCAAGTTATTTAATCCCTCTATTTCTCAGGTTTTTTATCTATAAAACAGAGGCAACAATAATACCTAACTCAAGGTCATACAGAAAATTAAATGGCATAATGCATGTAATCACTTAGCATGGTGATGTGCATACAGTAAACCTCTAACTGCTATTATAATTGAAGCTAAGTGAACAAATGAAATACTGAGTCTTCTTGCCTATCAAGAAACAGGAAAAACTCTACTAAGACCTATGCTCTAGCTGAATATTCTTGGTGATTATACCCGGCACATACTATGCCAAGACAAAGAAATCTCTTCCTTTGTCCATTTCTTTATAAGTCAGCTTGTTATTAATTTCCCTAATAGGTAAAATGAGCTATTATGCAGATCTATTTTCCCCTATATTACTTACATCTTTGACTACATACTTCTCAAGATTTTCAACTGTCTTTTCCTTAAGGGAGCCCTGGAGGAAGAAAAAAAAAAAGGAATTAAGAAAAGAACAAAATCAGTTTTTAACATGTAGTTTATAAGAAAAATGGTGTTTACTAATCAACCCAAATCCTTTCTTTTTTTGAGACAAGGTCACCCTGTTGCCCATGCTGGAGTGCAGTGGTACAATCTCGGCTCACCGCTGCCTCGACCTCCCCAGGCTCAGGCGATCCTCCCACTTCAGCCTCCCAAGTAGCTAGGACCACAGGTCCACACCAACATGCCTGGCTAATTTTCTGTATTTTTTGTACAGACAGGGTTTTGTCATGTTGCCCAGGCTAGTCTTGAACTCCTGAACTCAAGCAATCCACCTGCCTTGGCATCACAAAGTGCTGGGATTACAGGCATGAGCCATCATGCCCAGCCCCAAATGCATTTCTTAAGGATTTACCAAAATGGAAAAGTGGACAAACTAGAGAAGGCCAGAAAAAAGTAGCAGGTATGATTTGCTGCAACCCTGCCTCTAAAATTTGTCTTCAAAATATAAAAGCTTCTATTTTAAGTTTGAAATTAAAAGGCATTTCATATTTTATTCAATAGTTTATAATAAATGTAAATTTAATATTAATGTTATTAGTCGGGTGGGAGGTATCTGGACAAAAAAAATGGACCACTGTCATCCACAAAGGATATGTTAAGTATAATGTAATACACTAAAACCTCTTCTAAGTTTGAGAAATGCAAACTAAAATAAAATCCAGAAGCCAAACATCATCACTGAGGAAAGATCAACATTACCTCCGAGACCAAAGACAAGAACAAATGTATTCTAGAGAGCTATCACTAGGGGGCAAATCTGTTTCTTCTTTTCTAAAAAAAAGAAATATTCTGCTCCATTTGGAAAGTTAATGCCAGGCCATAAAACACATGCCAGAAAGCGAGCAGGTGAAGAAACAGCTTCTAGGTACCTTGTAATGAACCCAGTCAACAGCATCTCTTACATCCTGGAACATACTCCGGTAGGACATGAAGAGGTCCCCATCTTTAAATCCTGTTTCACAACTACAGAAAGATAAAAATAACATGACAGGGGATCCAAAACAGGGTAAATAAAATATATATCAAAAATTTCTCAGGGGACCCAAAGGTTCCATATCACATGGGTAAAGGCTGTGGCTAATGAGGAAAATAATTACTCCCTAATGAAAGTCCACTTTGACCACCAGAAATGGCTACAGTGTTCAATGGAATACAATAATTGTGAACAAATACAAAGTGATAGAAGAATATATTGAATGGAAGCTAAAAGGCCAAAGTTCCAAAAATGTCAGGTTTTTTATTTATCACTTTTTAGAAACAGGTTGAAGAAACATTTAAAACTTAAAATTGGTCATTTAGGTTCTTTCCACCCTGATTTTCCTGACACTGTCCCTAAGTACAAAGGTACTGTCCATTTTTTTATTTAGCTCAGTGACTCAGCTTTCCACCAAATTTAGTGTCTTCAAGTGGACAAAGCCCAAAGAGGATATGAAGTTAGCCAACTCTGGTATATATATGGCTAAACTTTCAGTATTGGCTATATAATTCTCCCTAAAGGGAGATGATAACTTGTTTTAAGACTTATGCAAAATTTTACTTCTGGTAAGATAGACAGTATTTATTCCTTAATCAAATCTTGCTGGGCCTGGTAATGAAATTAAATTACCATCCCTGAATGGCTCCTGGGTAGCTGCTGTGAAATGAGTTGGGGGGTTTTAGTGTAATTCTGCTTGGACAGATAATCATCACACAAACCTCCCACTCAGTTGTCACAATTAGCACCTCTGCTGGCCGTCTTCATTCCCAGGAGAAGCCAATCAGAAGTGGTGGCTGCAGCACACTGGCAAGGAGAGGGGCCGTGTGGGAGGTGAGAGCCTGCATGGAGCTGCTGGTGCTGTCCCATCTCTCAGGTTGGCAATGTGGCATCTCTCACTAGCACTAAATTCACTTTAGAAAAGCAGAAAAGACCTACAATGGCCAGTTCTCTAAAACCCTGTGCATTAATTTAAAAAATCAATTGGAAAAAAATAATTATAGTATATACATACCTGGTATATCTGGGACAATTAGTAAAAAAATCTACTAGGCAGGCCAACAGGTAGGTCTCTGAAAAACGAAGAACAGATATTCATAAGCTATAATGAAATAATTCAAACTTATTTCATTACCTCCCTTGAATACAGACTAATGGTCACAGAAGGGAAAGCATCAGTATAAATAAGCATAGAATGAATCTACCTGGTAGGTTGAATAGTGTGTTCAGAATGTAAAATCTTTCAGTATCATCTCGCTGGATAAATTTATTTGGATACTGTTCTCTAGTTTCTGGTCTGAAAGAAAAATTTAAAAATTAACTGACTTTTAAAATAACATAATAATTGAGAAATAGCATTATTCAAAAATTAACTCAAATATTTTGATGGCTATGTGCAAGACAGGATTCCGAATATTACGCATGGGTAGCTATGAAGATGAACGAGTTCAGGTTCCAGCTCTTTATTTTTTTAATTTTAATTTTTTTTAAGACAGAGTCTTGCTAAGTCCAGGCTGGACTCAAACTTCTGAAGATTGCTCAATCTTCCCACCTCAGCCTCCCAAGTAGCTGGGATTACAGGTGTGATGTCCAGCTTAGGTTCCAGCTCTTAAAAGAGTTGTCAGTGTGGTGGGCGAGGTGGGTCACATACACATATAAGGTAAAAAATCACAACTACTACAAGAGAGGTGCAAAAATTTATGAGAAAACCAAAGAAGGGAACAACATTTCAACTTAAGAGGTAGAGAGAAGCAAATGTGAGGACTAAGGAGAGGAAAATCTAGGAAGGATTCATGCACGTGCTGGTATACGAGCTGGGCCTTAAAGGCTAGGTGGACCAGTTGTGAAACTAGTCCAATTTGGGTAGAGAAAGGGGAGCAGAGAAAAATTAAGCTAGAAAGATGGGTTGAGGCAGATTAAGCTACTGTTCCTACACCACTTAGGGGCAAGAGGGTAGTACTGACAGTTTTAAAGCAGAGGGATAATCCCATTGGGGCTGAGTTGTAAAACAAAATTAAATTAGTGGCTGTTTCAGGATAAACTGGGGAAAGACAATGTGATGCACTCCAACAATGGCTACAAATTCTTCCTGTCTCTTTGTGATGCAATTTTGTGGCTCCTCCCATTAGAACTCAGTCTATTTCTCTATCCTTGAATATAGGCTTGTATAGCAGCAAATGGGATCCAAGCAGAGACCTAGAAAAACGTGTGTGTATTGAGGCTTAATCTCTCTTGCAGCACTTGGAACCATGGACTACTATGTGCATGAGAGTGAGATAGTCTGCTGGAGGACAGAAGGCTACATGTAGAAATGAAGCACTGGGCCAACAGCCTGCGAATGCCAGACATGTGCATGAGGCCATTCTAGATCAGATGCCAGTTCACCCATCAGCTAACCACAGACATGTGAAAGAGCGTAGAGAGATCAGCTGTGTAACCCAGAATCACCCAGTTGACTCTCAGAATTTTCTTTTTCTTTTTCTTTTTTTTTGGAGACAGAGTCTCACTCTGTCGGCCAGGCTGGAGTGCAGTGGCATGATCTCAGCTCACTCATATATTGAAGACAGATTACCAAGGTAAAATAAGACCCAGCAGACTGAGCAGATTTGGCTGGGGGAACATTAAGAGTCAAAGATGATGATGTCCATGCTAAGGTGTCTCTCTCTGAGAGGTGTTGGTACGATGAACAGAAATATGAAAACTGGATAAGAAGCAATGTGAGAGTAGTTCTATTTTGGTGATACTAAGTTTGAAGTAAACAGATTTTTATTAGGCAATTAGAAACAAAGGTCAAGAACTTAAAAGAGATTCAGCCTTGAGAGATAACTGAGATCATCTACATACAGATACTAGATGGAATCATGAAAAGTATTAGAGGAGATGAAACCACTTAGTGTGCAGGGAAGGAAGAGAAGAGAGAGAACAGAACCATGAAGAAAATTCAAGGTTTAAAAGAAAAAAGCCAGTGAAGCAGAATTTGTTAAGGATGCAGAAACACTTCTAGAAGAAAACATTTCAGAGAAACTCAAAGGGAAAAATACTAAAATATAAAAATGCACAGTTCTGACAGTGAATACATGGAGATTAACAATCTAAATAAAGGAAATCAAATTTAAAGCTCACACTGAGTGACCTGGATTAATTCCTGCCTGGGTTTGTTAACTACAAACGGCATAAACTCTAGTTAGACATATAAAAATCACATTAGCTCCCTGTCTTAAGTCACTCTTCTGAGATAAGAGTTCCCAATAATGAATAATTTTGTAGAGTATCTCATCTGCTAGCTTTCCAAGATTTTCTTTAATAAAAGTAAGGTGGAAGGTAACAGTAAAAATATACGTTCTTCAGTTAGGTTTAATAAACTGACACTGTCTCCTTAGATACAATATACTTCCCTATTCCCTCCATCATTAAAGAAAAAATCCTTTACATAAAGATGGTTAACAGTTATTTATTAGGCAGTTAGAACCCAAATTGATTTATAAATGTAGTTAGCAATTACATTGTAAACTTCAGTGTCAAATCACACTAGTATATATTTAAAATAAAAATCAATTTGGGGGAAGTAATGTATCATAAAAGAAGAAATGCTACACTTGAAATGGGAAGAAAACAGTTACAGCACAGATTACTACTAACTTTCTGTGACCCACAGAATAAAGATTTATCAAAAAATAAGGTCCTAACTCATTAGCAAAGCCTGATGGAGTCCTTCTTTTCCAGCCTTGTCTACCACTGTAATAGCTTCGATAACTCTTTCTTTCTAAACCTTCTATCTTCAGTCTCTTCTTTTCATGGGAATTTTAATTTTATTAATTTATTTTTATTTTTTTGAGATAGGGTCTTGCTCTGTTACACAGGCTAGACTACAGTGGCACCAACACAGCTCACTGCTGCCTCAACCTCCTGGGCTCAAGCAATCCTCCTGCCTCAGTCTCCCATATAGCTGGGACCAAAGGCATACACCACCATGCCCAGCTAATTTTTGATATTTGTAGAGATAGCGTTTCACTTTATTGTCCAGGCTGGTCTCGAACCCCTGGGCTCAAGAAGTCTTCTTGCCTTGTCCTCCCAAAGTGCTGACATTATAGGCTTAAGCCACTGTGCCTGGCCAGCTTTTCTGTTTAACTCTAAAGACTGCACAGTGTTAAGTGCTATTTGAATGATTCTGCATTTACTCATAAATGACTTATTTTTGAAACACTATTAAATGCATTAGCAAAGGAGCTATGTGAAAACTTTATTGGCTTATTTAGGGGAAGAGAGGAAGTCTGTGGATCTTGAGTTGGAAATTTGATCGTAGTACTAACTTATCCAACTGCTTCTCTTTTCCTCTCTGCCTACCCCTCCCTTATAATACAAAAATTCCTTTTTAGACATAATAGAACCCTGGTTCATCTTCACTGAGATTCTGAGTTATGATGACAATATCTGTGTATAAAACAGCTTAAGTTACTAGTACAACCTGTAATTACTTCATATTCCAAATCCTCTTTCCTGATATTTTCATGGATCCTGAACAAACCCCCTCATGAAAGAAACAGTGAAGGAAATGTGGACGTAATCACTGGCTTGCTCAGATGTGTCAAGATGGGTGTTTACTTCACATCATTCTCATGTATACATGGAAATCTCTGAGCCTGTGTAATGTCAGTAATGCCAACTAAAGAGTCTTAGATGCTTCAATTCTAAGGGGCATCCTGTGACCTCAAATCCAAAGGAAGCTCTGGCACAATTACAGTTGGTTTGTGCCTCTTATCACAAAAAAAGACATTGTCTTTTTAAACATTTCAATGTAGCCTGGTGTTTTTGCTATTCTGCCATCAAGAATGAATAGTAAATGGAAAAGTTTACATAAGAGACTGACACACATCCTATTCTGGTTTTACGAGCTGTTGTTCTGACCTTAATACAATGTCAATAGTAAATAAGGTAGCATAACAGTAGAGAAAATGTATAACTGTAAAGCTATAGCTACAGAAGTTGTCAAATTGTGGCATTATGATTTGAAAATATTGGGACATTTCACAAAAAAATAGATATTAAATTTCATCTGCTGTTTACTAGGGTAAAAAGTTCAAATTAGTGACAATAGTGGAAATATTTTTATTTTGAAAATAAAGCTTATCCTTATTTGTTTTAAATATTATCAGCACATATTCACTTTAACCTTATGTTTAAATTTTTTTTAATGACACAATCAAATGCCAGGATTCAAAATTTAGATTCATTAGAATCTAAAAAACGTACTGGCTATTAAAAATCTCTTAATCATTTAAATTGCTACAGTTTAAAATTTTTCAAAGCATTTTTATATACATACCTCTTCTGAACAGCTACCTGAGAACTGTATTAGAAAGAAGAAAATAAAAATCTTAGAATTTCAAATAAGTAAAAACTACTAAAGTTCTTCTGGGCAAGTTTCAATATTAGTTTTGTTGTATGCTGTATAATTGGAAGGCACTTAATTTAAACAAAATGTAATTGCTAACTATATATCAGTTTGGGTTCCAACTGCCTAATAAATGTTAACTAACCTTATGTAAGGGAATTTGCTCTTTAATGATGAAAATAGGGAAATACATTACATCTGGAGAGATGATGTCATCTTCACATTGTTTGACTTTAACATTAGAAAGAGGCTAAAGGTTCTCTGTACTCACCCCCTTATAAAGTTAAATCCATGTGCACAGACCAAGAGGTTTCCATAGGCATCGACTTTCAAAAGATTTCCATATAGTGTGTCAAAGACAAGTCCCCTATGTGAAAATGAAGACATTATTGATAATGCAAAGTAATATAGGCAATAATTTTATGTAGTAGTATTTAATCATCGTGAACCAACCTCATCTAATTCAAGCTTTGTACCAACTCAAAGTATTTCCTAATATAGCTAAAGTGAGTAAAATCTTAAAAACTAATTCTAAAGCAACTAAAAAATACTGACTCTGTCCAGACAGATAATCATAATTGTTTTCTGTAAGGAATAAGTGCTTAATCAAACAAGGTATAAAAAACATTCCTCTTACTACACAGCTGGTACCATTCTAAAACATAGTCTTTTTTTCTTGGACAACTGAGAAGGCTTATATTTTTCTCCATTAGATGCTGTATGTGGGATATATATGATACCATCTCAAATAAACATCATTTTCTTAATCTTAAATAGTCCCTATCAAATCCAGAAATGGAAACTGCCAAGCTTCTATCATGTTAAGTGTATTAGAGAAACACATACCTATTTGCCAACAGCCCCAAATAGCACCACCTGTGATTACTGCCCGTCAGTTTTAGTAATCTCCTTTTTTACCTGGAAGTGGGTCTTCCTCAGTTGCAATAAACTGAGCTTAATTCAGGAACACCAAGATATGGTGTATATGAAAAGTTCATGGTAATTTTAGAATCAACATCAACCAACCAAGAAAACAACAAAGAATTATTCAATGTTTTGGGAGGTTTTTTTTGTTAAGGATAAATTTGGAATGTGAGGGATAAGGAAAGTAGTCTTAATCTAGTCTTAATCCAAAGATATCTTTAAAAATTACCTGGTAGGGAATGTAGAATCATAAGCAAAGCTGAGCAACTCCTGGGGATAGCCAATAGAAACTAATCTCTCCACAGTAAGCTCAAAACCAAGGGACTCATACTCTGGGGACTTGTACACTGCACAAAGAGGAGGTTTTCATTAGTTAGCAGAAAGAACAGCCAATTAAAACAGAATGCAAATGAATGAATTTTGCTCTTTCCCAGTTCTTCCACCCTCCTAATTCTGCCATTTTTCTTCTTCCCCCTCAAACTCCATGTTCTGTACTGCCCCAAGTAATTAGAGAACTCAATTGTTAGTCTGTGGAAATAGGTCATATTATATAGCAGGAGCACAGCAACAAGCTGAATTATCAAATTATTCAGTATAGTTCCTTCTTCTCAGGAAACCTATTCCAAACTTTTTTTTCCTTTATTCTTTCATTCCCACAGTTTAAAAAAATGAATATGCATAGCTGTGATATTAATCATGAGAATAAAAGTACACAGAAAACTAGGTAAGGTTGGTCTATGTATGTTGAAGGCTTTGGTGTTGTGCATAATTGTTGCAGAAATCCTTCAAAATGAACTTTTAAAATCATTTATTTTTGGAATTCCTGTTTGGCTTGGGTAGTTGCTTTATATGCCTTCTCCAATCGACATATTTGTTCCACTTGTTAGATTAATTGTTTTCTTATCAGCTCTAACAATGTATGCCATCAAAATTGTATTTTGCAAGTTATTATTGTAAACCAACCACAAAAAGACATGTTTGTGACAATTAGGGAAATCTAAATATGAACTGGAGTTAGATATTGAAGAATTGGTCAGGCGTGGTGGCTCATGCCTGTAGTTCCAGCACTTTGAGAAGCCGAGGTGGGCAGATCACTTGAGGTGAAGAGTTCGAGACCAGCCTGACCAACATGGTGACACCCCGTCTCTATTAAAAACACAAAAAATTAGCCGGGTGTGGTGGTGCATGCCTGTTGTCCCAGCTAGGAGGCTGAGGTGGGAGAATCTCTTGAACCTGAGAGGCGGAGGTTGCAGTGAACTGAGATCATGCCACTGCACTCCAGCCTGGGTGACAGAGTGAGACTTTGTCTCAAAAAAAAAAAAAAAAAAAAAAATGCAAGTGTGTATATAAAACTAAATCTCTCCTTATCTGCCAAAGGAGCACTGAGTTTGTTACAGGTCAAATAACAGGGATTTCAGGCAATGAGGGGTTCTCTCTACTATTGTATAAGTCTGAAATTTTCCATAATGAAAAAACTTTTTAGAGTTACTACTGAAATTCAAACATAAAGAAAATGTTGTGGCCAGGTGCGGTGGCTCACGCCTGTAATCCCAGCACTTTGGGAGCCCAAGGCGGGCGGATCACTTGACGTCAGGAGTTCCAGACCAGCCTGGCCAACACAGTGAAACCCCGTCTCTACTAAGAACACAAAAATTAGCTGGGCGTGGTGGCGGGCACCTGTAATCCCAGCTACTCGGGAGGGTGAGGCAGGAGAATCACTTGAACCCAGGAGGTGGAGGCTGCAGTGAGCCGAGACCGTGCCACTACACTCCAGCCTTGGCGACAAAGTGAGACTCTGTCTCAAAAAGAAAAAAAAAGAAAAGAAAAGAAAAAAAGAAAATGTTGCTCCTTTAAATAGGTTTCTTCCAAATGAAATATTTAGGTAAGCATCTTTCCATCAGTCTCCAGGAGTGAGTAAGCCATATTAAAAATAACAACTAAAAAGACCTGCTAGCTTGCTAAATGCCAAATGAGGCAAAAATATCCATCCTATTCTTGTAATCTCATAATAATGCAACTATTATTATTATAGTTCTTCCATCTACTATTAACATCTTTAGCTTATGGCGCAAACTGATTTTTCATTGCAATTAGTCTACCTATCCAAGTTGGTGCTAATACTTTAATGAGTGTGATTCAACTTTCCCTTCCCAAAAACAATCCTTTAGAATATTTCTGGAAATATATAACAGTAATACTAGTTGCCTCCTAGGAAAGGAACTCAGTGGCTTTTAAGAGACAGGGAAGGAGACTGTCATGTACCTCCTGTATCTTTAAAACTTATATTAATGTATATCTATTTTTAAAATTAAACTGAAGTTTTTAAAAAGCAAGCTAGGCTTTCAAAATCCTTTAATAAATATTTGTCAGATTTTAAAACCAGAAGCCTAAAATTTTTAAGGTCTTTTGAGTCTCATCAGAACAATGCCAAAAGAAAAAAAACCATCTTTATTTATTTTGTTGTCACAAGGGTAATAATAATTTAATGCCAATGCTAACCCTGGCTAACTCTTTTTTTCTTTTTCTTTTTTTTTTTTTTCTGAGTCAGAGTCTCGCTCCATTGCCCAGGCTGGAGTGCAGTGGCCGTGATCTTGGCTCACTGCAACCTCTGCCTCCCAGATTCAAGCGATTCTCATGACTCAGCCTCCCAAGTAGCTGTGATTACAGGTGCCCGCCACCACACCTGGTATTTTTAGTTGAGAGAGGGGTTTCACCACGTTGGCCAGGCTGGTCTCGAACTCCTGACCTCAAGTGATCCGCCTGCCTTGGGCTCCCAAAGTGCTGCTATTACAGGCTGAGCCACCACGCCCAGCCATGGCTAACATTTGCAAAACTGGCTATATTACCTTCTTCCCCTTAAATCCTGCCTCATCCTCTCCCATCCCCCTAAAAAAAAACTTGTTGTAGACTTAAGTGTAGAATTCCTAAATCTATATGATGTACACTGTGGTTAAAAAAATAAAGTGCTATATACACTAATAGAGTAAGAGCTGGTGTATCATAAAACCATAAGGCATGGCACCTACTGTTGTAAATTTGAGTTATAAGTATAACCACTCTCACCTTACCCTCCTCAATGCTCCATGCTCCTACCCCATTTGCAAGTAAATCTCATTTTAGTACAATCTCCATAAAACAAAAATTATTTCTCAATCCTAACCAAGGCCTGATTTATTTCAAACAGTATTTAATGAAATAAAATTCCAGTTAGCTAAGTAATTTGGGTAATCTACTGACAATTATTCTTATAGGATTTGGTACATATAAAATGTTTTCAATTGTTAATTTTTTCAGAAGGACAATTTGCTGGATATGCCTTAAGAGTGGGAGACAAAAAACAAACCTTAATTACTCCCACCCACACTCACCCCTAAATTAGCAATTTCTCCAGCTAGAGAATCAGGTAACTATAGAGCAATGGAGCAACTAGTGAGTAAAACCTATGTCTATGAGACAATTTGGATTTGAAGCTCAAATTAATGTATTCATAATTTTCAGTGAAAAACAATACAGGGGAGAAAAAGTCTCAAATCCCCATTTTGACAGTACAAATCCTAGAATAGCAGAAAATAAAAACACTATACTTGCCACATTATATTTACTGGCAGGGCAGAATTTCCCAAGTGTTCAACCGAAGTGACTTTCTAGAAATTCCACCTATGGAAACATTTTAAATTTCCTTTTTCTCAGTGAGCTCAGAGTACTTCCTAAAATATGATGTATCTTCCCCATTTGCTGACGTAAAGTTATATAGCAAGTACAAACATCAGCTGAAGCCAAAATTTAGGTCTCTTTGAGTCTCCAAAAGCTCTTTGTAAGGCCAGGAGTGGTAACTCACACCTGTAATCCCAGCACTTTGGGAGGCTGGGGCGGGTGGATCGCTTGAGGTCAGGAGTTTGAGACCACCCTGGCCAATATGGCGAAACCCCGTCTCTACTAAAAACACAAAAATTAGCTGGGTGTGGTGGCTCGCACCTGCAGTCCCAGCTACTTAGGAGGCTGAGGCAGGAGAAACGCTTGAACCCAGGAGGCGGAGGTTGCAGTGATCCAAGATTGCGCCACAGCACTCCAGTCTGGGCGACAGAGCAAGACTTCATCTCAAAAAACAAACAAACAAAAGCTCTTTGTAATAGGGTATATATACTACCCCTGCAAAAAGTGAATTTCTAGATTACATAACACTTCTCCCTCCAATTTTTTTCAACTAGTCCAAAATAAACTGCTCTACTCACAGTGGGAATGGATTTAGTAAAAAAGAGTCCAAGTTCTACCCTGACAACACTATTTCATCAAGCTCTATATTAATCAGTAAGACCTACAAGCTATTGATATTTTCTCATAAGCTTCCCAGAGTCATTTCAGCAACACAAACTCCCTGGTCATTAAATTATCTGCTATATAGTACAACCAAGGTTGGAGAAGCAGAATTGCAGCCGCACAGAGCATGAATTTAGATGTTTTATTCTAAGTGTCCCTCAGTGATAAACATATTTATTGTGACCTGGTGGCAAAAATTCCTGAAGCTAAGTACCGCCATTCCTTTAAAAATAAAAATAAAAATAAAATATAAAAAATAAAATTCCTTTTTTAATCAACTAGGCCCTACAAAGCCGGCCTCAGATATTTATGGGAAACCACATATATCTCCTCAGACTTAGAGCTTTATGCCTCTCCACAGCTGCAAAGGCTCTAATTTCAGTTTCTCTCCCACAACTGTGACAAGTAAATGATGCACAGCTTCAAGCTCAACTCTCATAATTGACTTTCTGTGGTTCCAAAACCCAGGCAATAGCTTCAGAGTAAACATAACTTCACACAATATCTGCTTATTTCTTCTCTCAGAAGGTACTCTGGCCTACCCCTAGTTACTCAATATCTGAAGACAAAGGAAGAAGCTATTTTAAGGGCTAGAGTCCCAAAAGGAGGACTGCTTCAGCCACTAGGACAGCACACAGTGTTCTCAGGTTACATAATTAGACTATAAAGAAAACAACCAACGCTTTGAAAGTTGAAGTTACTGAGAGCATTTAAAGATATTCTTTACTCCATAATCTGCAAGGAAAAAACAGTTCTTCAAAAAATAACTATGTTTTCAGGATGAAAGTTGTGGGCTCTGTTTTGAGTAGATGCTGTTTATACAAGATATAATATATATTAAAGGACAAAGTCCCTTTGGAATGAGCAGAAAACTTTCTGCAGGAAGTATGGAATTCTCATGCACTTTTAACCATTGCCACCAAGACACACTATGTAGTAATTTATAGATTTAGAAAAATAAAGGGCAAACCTCTACAGAGGTTCCAGCCTAGCAGAGTGCTGCTGCCAAAATGAGAACTCACATGAGGCAGATGCAGATGCAGTGTGTGTCACTCCAGTCTTGAAGGAGTTACACTGGCTCTCCTGTTAAAAAACAAAACAAAGCAACAAAACAAAACAAAAACAAAAACAAAAGCTGGTTTTAAAACTGTTGTGATGGGCTGGAACAGAGAGATACCATTTGGAAACTGGTATTTACAGGAGTTACTACTGCCCTCCAATTTAGAAGCCTCTGACCATCACTAAAATTAGCCTAATTGGCCATAACAAAACAAGGGTATTGAAGATAAGCCTAAGTATTATTGTGTATTATTTACTTTTCTGGCACCCTGAGTCTGGAATACAAGCCAAGTCTGATCCTAAAATGTTAAGTCGAAAGACAAACAGAAAAATAAGTCTATTGGTCTTAGTTTATTTTCTCTAGCACATTTCAGGCTAACACGATAGAAACTGAATGCAGCTGGCAAATGGTGTTTAAAATTAAACTATGGGTAGTGAAACAGACTGAATAAAGGATACAAAAACAAACCACAGCGGCCTCATCTTGCTTCCAAGTACCCATTTTAGCTGAGTCTACCTATACCTGACTACTAGGTTAGTCATTATCAAGATTCTAGTCATCATTATCAAGATGACTAGAATCAACTGCACACTGCTACAAATCTAACCAGATTATCTAAATTTGGAATGGAAGGAAATTTTTACATTTTGATTGTCAGTGGAAATCTGCCCTTAGTAAGCCAATATATACTCTATAAAGTTAAAAGAAACTACCTAGTCTAGTAAAATAACTGAGTTGAAGATACATAATCCATTAAATATACTGACACTTTAAAGATATGCATTATGTTTAACTTTATAGGGAGTCATTTTCCCTAGAGACATTTAGGTTTTTGAAAACACGTCACTGGGCTCCTCCAATTCTTGGATTTTTGGGGTACTCAACCAAAGAGCAGAAATGACCAGATGCGATGTCTAAAAGTCCTAAAAGCATTACAACACTACTAACAGTCACAATGAAAACCAAAAATGCAACCCAACCACCCAAGAATAGTCATTTGCTTTTATGTTATACTTATGATCAACATCAGCATGCTCATCTATTTAGTTGCAGGCTACATGATGTTGGTTCTCTAGGCCTCTAACTAGAAAAGGTGATAACGCACATTTTTCTCTGAGAAAATTTTAAGTGAGATCTTTCCAATTATCATATAAACAAATGCCCAAGGACTTTTTTCCATTTTCCAAAACTATATGAAAATCCTAACACATTAAATAGACACAGGCAAAAATCCTATCTCTAACCTAAGAGATCACAAATGACCTAAAAAAGATATTTTCATATCTTTCTAAATTTTCAAAGCAAATTTCCTAAAATGGCCTCAATTTTAATTTACTTAAAACAGCTAGATATCATAGCAATACTTTTAGTAATACAAAGTAAAACACATTCCCAAATGACTAGATGTGTAAATAAGTAAGTGGAGTTTGAGCGACTGCCAATTTCAGTTTATTGCAAGCAAATGCAAAATTAAATGGTAATTAAGAGTTATTTGTTTAAAAAATACTAAGAATATTAGAATATTTTTAAATAAAATGAAAAAAATACCTACTTCAAAAATATTCCATCTGAGAATCTGAATACTACAAATATCTTGTATTTTCAGTACTGTTTTCAATTTAAGACAGAAAAATTGAAAATTATTGAGATAACTTTTAAAAATCATCTTCAACCAAAGGAGCTGCTTGTAATACAAAAACAGAAATAGCTAGTTTTTTTTTTTTTTTTTCTTCAAAAATAAAAACAGATCACAGCACTCAAATGCCTGTACTAAAGTTAGAAGAATTTAGCAAACATTTGGATACCTACAGTGTACCAGGTACTAGAAGCTGAGAACAAGAAACAAAATAATGTATGATCCTGGGCCTTGAAGGAGCTCATAGCTCATGGCATATTAGAGGGGATATACATTTAGATATTTATAATAAGTTTTAGGAGATCAATAAGACTAATCAAATGACTAAGAAAGTATAGAGGGACAAAAAGAGGACCAATCAATCCAGCCCAGGAAGTCTTCTTAAAACCTATGCATGATTTATGTATGATTTATTCAGGCTTATACAGATAACTCATTTTTATAACCAATTTCTCAAGGTACTATAAAGTTTACCTGACAACTCTCTGAAATTCAGATTCAACTAGTACATTACAAACATCTATGTCAAGACTAGGCAAGTGAATTAATGTGTGAAGTGGGATACATGACGGTGCACATCTTGTCTAGAGGAGGAAGTGGCTACTCAAGTGTAGCTGACTTCCCTGAGGGAATGGGAGCCAAATGTTCCCAATTGCGTGATAACAGCCAACCTAGACTTTTACCTGTAATCTCTCAACTGTATAATACTGACCCAATTAGGCTGGCATGGTGGCTCACGCCTGTAATCCCAGCACTTTGGGAGGCCAAGGTGGGTGGATCACGAGGTAAGGAGTTCGAGACCAGCCTGGCCAATATGGTAAAACCCTGTCTCTACTAAAAAATACAACAAAAGAAATTAGCCGAGTGTGGTGGCGCACACCTGTCGTGGTGGCACGTGCCTGAATCACTGGTACCAAGGAGGCGGAGGTTGCAGTGAGCTGAGATCATGCCACTGCACTCCAACCTGGGTGACAGAGCGAGACTCCGTCTCAAAAATAAATAAATAATAAAAATAAAAATACTGACCCAATTAAACAAACGAAAACTCTTCCAGCCAAACTATGGTCTGTGGTCTAAGTTGGGTCCATGGGCCAACAGTGTGCACCTCTAGCCTATACTTTAGGTCATATACTTCCACATCATACATTATCTATCCCATTTAATTGAAATGTTTGACTATCTTCTTCAAAGAGTCTTAAGGAAATAAATAGAATTTAGGTACTTAATGAATTGGAAATCTAGATGGAAATAAATTCATTCTTTAATAACATAAAGTATTCTGGGTAATATTGTCAGTCTATTCATCCCAAGGAAAAAACTGAGGAAGTGGACTAAAAACAGAAAATAAAAGAACCTCTATGTGGTCACTTGATGTGGACCCCTATAATCGTCTGAATCTGATTTCTTCACTAGATTATCAAAACAGAACAAATGTTCCCAGTGACAGAATCACAACATCCTCATGATCTGCTTAGGTAACCAACTACAGTATTAGTGTCTTATTCATAAGGTTTAACCTAAATCTTTGCTACACAACTTAATTCCATTATCATTTGTCCTTTCCTCATTGGCCATTAACTGCATGATAAAACAAACATCCAGAGAATGTGTAAGCAGAAAGGAGATAATGAATCAAAGGTAGCTATTATGTTAGAAGTATGTTGAAAACAAGTTTAGTCATGTTGAAAATAGCCTTTGGCCGGGCGCGGTGGCTCACGCCTATAACCCCAGCACTTTGGGAGGCCAAGGCAGGTGGACTACCTGAGCTCAGGAGTTCAAGACCAGCCTGGGCAACACAGTGAAACCCCGTCTCTACTAAAATACAAAAAAATTAGCCGGGCATGGCAGTGTGCATCTGTAGTCCCAGCTACTCAGGAGGCTGAGGCAGGAGAATTGCTTGAACCCGGGAGGCGGAGGTTGCAGTGAGTGGAGATTGTGCCAATGCACTCCAGCCTGGGTGACAGAGTGAGACTCCATCTCCAGAAAAAAAAGAAAAGAAAATAGCCTGGATGCTGGAAGCGAAAAATACATCTTAATAATTTCACTGATGCCACTAATATTATTACATGACATTTATTCACACAAAAAATCTGGCCTACATTTGAATGCTTTTATAATTGGCAATAAAAAGTAAAGATCATAAACACTAGTAATTGATTCTATCACTTACCATGTAATGGAGATGAAATGGGTTTTATTAAGCAATCTTTTAAATTTCCTAATCTAGAAACAAACCAAGTATTATTGCAATTCAGAGAGATTAATTTAATATTACTGAAAACTTTAACTGGGATACAGACTTGACATAAAGGGAATCAAAGCTTGGAAACTAAGTATAGACTCATATATTAAAAAGTTGTCTGAAAAGTAATATAATATACACCTAAAATATGCCATATATTTCATATGTAATACATGTCTAAAAATAACAGTATTGAGGGTGTTTATCTCAACAAATACAAAGGCCTTTCATCTACAAGTAAGATAATGCACTGAAGTATTATTTCTTTTAAATTATTTCCTAACATGGAGGGACCACCTCAAAAGCACTGCCTGACTGTAGACATAGTACTTTATTTCCTGAGGAAGGTAGTGTAAGAAATTCTGAAGTTTAAGAAAAATAAGTAATAGCAGCTAAAATAACAAGGACTACAATATCTCAAATGGAAATGAAAAGACTAAAGGACCTTAACATTTAAATGCCTTTTTAAAAAAACCACTTTATTGGTATTTTTTTAGTTTCTGCCACATGCTTTTTTTTTTTTTTTTTTAATTTTTTTTGCATACAAAAACAATAAACATTTTCTAAAAATACATACAAACAAAAAGATGCGTATCAAACATATTAGGAAGGTTGCACATGGGAAGTCGGGGAATAGAAATGGGGGTGGGAGTTAAAATAAATGAGAGAGGGACTTTATATGGATCAGTGATAATAACTCAATCCTCTATTTGACAAAGAAGAGGGAGAAGGAAGAGGAAGAAAAAGAAAGTGGGATAAAGGATCAGAAAGGGAGGAAAATAGAAAAAATTAGAGTATGACTCCAGGGTAGACCTGTTTTGTTGTCATTGAGTTGGTTGGTTGGTTTGTCTGTTGTATTCTTCATGTTTCGCCAAGTTGGCCAGACTGGTCTCGAACTCCTAGTCCGAAGTGATCAACCCGCCTCGCCCCCTAGAGTGCCGGGACCACAGGCGTGAGCCACCACGTCCAGCCCCCACATTGCTTCTGGCCTCCGTGGTAGACCTCCCAGACGGAGCGGCCAGGCAGAGGAGCTCCTCACTTCTACCCAGACACGGGGCGGCCGGGCAGAGGGGCTCCTCACTTCCCAGAAGGGGCGGCCAGGCAGAGACGCTCCTCACTTCTTCCCAGACGATAGGTGGCCGGGCAGAGGCGCTCCTCACTTCCCAGACGATGGGTGGTCGGGCAGAGGCGCTCCCCACTTCCCAGACGATGGGTGGCCGGGCAGAGGCGCTCCTCACTTCCCAGACGATGGGCGGCCGGGCAGAGGCGCTCCTCATCTCCCAGACGATGGGTGTCCGGGCAGAGGCACTCCTCACTTCCCAGATGGGGCAGCCGGGCAGAGGCGCTCCTCACTTTCCAGACGATGGGTGGCCGGGCAGAGGCGCTCCTCACCTCCCAGACGATGGGTGGCCTGGCAGAGGCGCTCCTCACCTCCCAGACGATGGGTGGCCGGGCAGAGGCGCTCCTCACCTCCCAGACGGGGCGGCCGGGCAGAGGCGCTCCTCACTTCTTCCCGGATGGGGCGGCCGGGCAGAGGCGCTCCTCACTTCTTCCCGGACGGGGCGGCCGGGCAGAGGTGCTGCTCACTTCCCAGACGGGGCGGCCGGGTAGAGGCACTCCTCACTTCCCAGACGGGGCGGCCGGGCAGAGGCGCTCCTCACTTCCCAGACGATGGGTGGCCGGGCAGAGGCGCTCCTCACTTCTTCCCGGATGGGGCGGCCGGGCAGAGGTGCTCCTCACTTCTTCCCGGATGGGGCGGCCGGGCAGAGGCTCTCCTCACTTCTTCCCGGATGGGGCGGCCGGGCAGAGGCGCTCCTCACTTCTTCCCGGACGGGGCGGCCGGGCAGAGGCGCTCCTCACTTCTTCCCGGACGGGGCGCCCGGGCAGAGGCGCTCCTCACTTCCCAGACGGGGCGGCCGGGCAGAGGCGCTCCTCACTTCCCAGACGGTGGGTGGCCGGGCAGAGGCGCTCCTCACTTCCCAGACGGTGGGTGGCCGGGCAGAGGCGCTCCTCACTTCCCAGACGGTGGGTGGCCGGGCAGAGGCGCTCCTCACTTCCCAGACGGTGGGTGGCCGGGCAGAGGCGCTCCTCACTTCCCAGATGGTGGGAGGCCGGGCAGAGGCGCTCCTCACTTCCCAGACGGGGCGGCCGGGCAGAGGCGCTGCTCACTTCCCAGTCGGGGCGGCCGGGTAGAGGCACTCCTCACTTCCCAGACGGGGCGGCCGGGCAGAGGCGCTCCTCACTTCCCAGACGGGGCGGCCGGGCAGAGGCGCTCCTCACTTCCCAGACGGTGGGTGGCCGGGCAGAGGCGCTCCTCACTTCCCAGACGGTGGGTGGCCGGGCAGAGGCGCTCCTCACTTCCCAGATGGGGCGGCCGGGCAGAGGCGCTCCTCACTTCTTCCCGGGCGGGGCGGCCGGGCAGAGGCGCTCCTCACTTCTTCCCGGGCGGGGCGGCCGGGCAGAGGCGCTCCTCACTTCTTCCCGGGCGGGGCGGCCGGGCAGAGGCGCTCCTCACTTCTTCCCGGACGGGGCGGCCGGGCAGAGGCGCTCCTCACTTCCCAGACGGTGGGTGGCCGGGCAGAGGCGCTCCTCACTTCCCAGACGGTGGGTGGCCGGGCAGAGGCGCTCCTCACTTCCCAGACGGGGCGGCCGGGCAGAGGCGCTCCTCACTTCCCAGACGGTGGGTGGCCGGGCAGAGGCGCTCCTCACTTCCCAGACGGTGGGTGGCCGGGCAGAGGCGCTCCTCACTTCCCAGACGGTGGGAGGCCGGGCAGAGGCGCTCCTCACTTCCCAGACGGGGCGGCCGGGCAGAGGCGCTCCCCACTTCCCAGACGATGGGTGGCCGGGCAGAGGCGCTCCTCACTTCCCAGACGATGGGCGGCCGGGCAGAGGCGCTCCTCATCTCCCAGACGATGGGTGTCCGGGCAGAGGCACTCCTCACTTCCCAGATGGGGCAGCCGGGCAGAGGCGCTCCTCACTTTCCAGACGACGGGTGGCCGGGCAGAGGCGCTCCTCACCTCCCAGACGATGGGTGGCCTGGCAGAGGCGCTCCTCACCTCCCAGACGATGGGTGGCCGGGCAGAGGCGCTCCTCACCTCCCAGACAGGGCGGCCGGGCAGAGGCGCTCCTCACTTCTTCCCGGACGGGGCGTCCGGGCAGAGGCGCTCCTCACTTCTTCCCGGACGGGGCGGCCGGGCAGAGGCGCTCCTCTCTTCCCAGACGGTGGGTGGCCGGGCAGAGGCGCTCCTCACTTCCCAGACGATGGGTGGCTGTGCAGAGGCGCTCCTCACTTCTTCCTGGATGGGGCGCCCGGGCAGAGGCGCTCCTCATTTCTTCCCGGACGGGGCGGCCGGGCAGAGGCGCTCCTCACTTCCCAGACGGGGCGGCCGGGCAGAGGCGCTCCTCACTTCTTCCCGGACAGGGCGGCCGGGCAGAGGCGCTCCTCACTTCTTCCCGGTCGGGGCGGCCGGGCAGAGGCGCTCCTCACTTCTTCCCGGACGGGGCGGCCGGGCAGAGGCGCTCCTCACTTCTTCCCGGACGGGGCGGCCGGGCAGAGGCGCTCCTCACTTCCCAGACGGTGGGTGGCCGGGCAGAGGCGCTCCTCACTTCCCAGACGGTGGGTGGCCGGGCAGAGGTGCTCCTCACTTCCCAGACGGGGCGGCCAGGCAGAGGCGCTCCTCACTTCCCAGACGGTGGGTGGCCGGGCAGAGGCGCTCCTCACTTCCCAGACGGTGGGTGGCCGGGCAGAGGCGCTCCTCACTTCCCAGATGGGGCGGCCGGGCAGAGGCGCTCCTCACTTCTTCCCGGGCGGGGCGGCCGGGCAGAGGGGCTCCTCACTTCTTCCCGGGCGGGGCGGCCGGGCAGAGGCGCTCCTCACTTCTTCCCGGGCGGGGCGGCCGGGCAGAGGCGCTCCTCACTTCTTCCCGGACGGGGCGGCCGGGCAGAGGCGCTCCTCACTTCCCAGACGGTGGGTGGCCGGGCAGAGGCGCTCCTCACTTCCCAGACGGTGGGTGGCCGGGCAGAGGCGCTCCTCACTTCCCAGACGGGGCGGCCGGGCAGAGGCGCTCCTCACTTCCCAGACGGTGGGTGGCCGGGCAGAGGCGCTCCTCACTTCCCAGACGGTGGGTGGCCGGGCAGAGGCGCTCCTCACTTCCCAGACGGTGGGAGGCCGGGCAGAGGCGCTCCTCACTTCCCAGACGGGGCGGCCGGGCAGAGGTGCTGCTCACTTCCCAGTCGGGGCGGCCGGGTAGAGGCACTCCTCACTTCCCAGACGGGGCGGCCGGGCAGAGGCGCTCCTCACTTCCCAGACGGGGCGGCCGGGCAGAGGCGCTCCTCACTTCCCAGACGGTGGGTGGCCGGGCAGAGGCGCTCCTCACTTCCCAGACGGTGGGTGGCCGGGCAGAGGCGCTCCTCACTTCCCAGATGGGGCGGCCGGGCAGAGGCGCTCCTCACTTCTTCCCGGGCGGGGCGGCCGGGCAGAGGCGCTCCTCACTTCTTCCCGGGCGGGGCGGCCGGGCAGAGGCGCTCCTCACTTCTTCCCGGACGGGGCGGCCGGGCAGAGGCGCTCCTCACTTCCCAGACGGTGGGTGGCCGGGCAGAGGCGCTCCTCACTTCCCAGACGGTGGGTGGCCGGGCAGAGGCGCTCCTCACTTCCAGACGGGGCGGCCGGGCAGAGGCGCTCCTCACTTCCCAGACGGGGCGGCCAGGCAGAGGTGCTCCTCACCTCCCAGATGGGGCGGCCGGGCAGAGGCGCTCCCCACCTTCCAGATGGGGCGGCGGCCGGGCAGGGGCTGCAATCCCAGCACCCTGGTAGGCCAAGGCAGGCAGCCGGGGGGTAGAGGCTGCCGCGAGGCCAGACCACGCCACCGCCCTCCAGCCCGGGCAACACCGAGCACTGGGTGAGCGAGACTCCGTCTGTAGTCCCAGCACCTCGGGAGGCTGAGGCGGGCAGAGCACTCGGCGTCAGGAGCTGGCGACCAGCGTGGCCAAGATGGCGAACGCGTGCCTGCATCCAAAGGAGAAAAGGCAGGCAGCGGTGGCGGGCGCCGGCAGTCCCAGGGAGTCCGCGGCGCGGGCAGTAGCAAGCCGAGTAGATTGTAGCCTGGGCCAGAGAGGGGAAAAGAACGAAAGAAAGAAAGAAAGAAAGAAGGAAAGAAGGAAAGAAGGAAAGAAGGAAAGAAGGAAAGAAGGAAAGAAAGGAAGGAAGGAAGGAAGGAAGGAAGGAAGGAAGGAAGGAAGGAAGGAAGGAAGGAAGGAAAGAAAGAAAGGAAGAAAGAAAAGAAAGGAAAGAAAGAAAGGAAGGAAAGGAAGGAAAGGAAGGAAAGGAAGGAAAGAAAGGAAAGAAAGGAAAGAGAGGAAAGAAAGGAAGAAAGAAAGAAAGAAAGAAAGAAAGAAAGAAAGAAAGAAAGACAAGAAAGAAAGAAAGAAAGAAAGAAAGAAAGAAAGAAAGAAAGAAGGAAGGAAGGAAGGAAGGAAGGAAGCCCACATGCTTTTTAAATTTAATATTATTAAGGATATTTTTACTCGTACACACAAAAGTAGAGGAAATATGTAATGAGCTGCTTTAAACACATCATACAGTTTTAACAACTTTTGCTATTTTGGATTTTTGTTTCATCCATCTTCCCTAACTTATTCTCACCCAACTTAATAAATTTTATCAAATCAGAAAGTTTTAAAATTGTTCTTTAATAAAATATTTTAAATAGAAGTGTACACAAGTATTATGTATCACACATACAGAATTATTTTATGAACTAGTTGAGCTGTTCCTTTAATTACTGCTTAAATTTCCTCCCCACTTAGAGGTCCATGCAATACTCGAAGTCTTTTATCAGCAATTAGTTAGAGGAGGCTTCCAAATTAAGGGCTGCTTCAGATTTTTTTCTTTTCTCTTTTTTTTTTTTTTTTTTTTTTTTTGCTCTGCCATCCTGGCTGGAATGCCCCAGCATGATCAAACTACGGGGCTCAAGCAATCCTCCTCCTCAGTCAGCCTCCCCAGTAGCTGGGGCTTACCAACATCCACCACCACACCTGGCTAATTTTTTTTTTTTTTAAGATGGGGTCTCACCATATTGCCCAGGCTGGTCTAGAACTCCTGGCCTTAAGTGATCCTCTCGCCTTGGCCTCCCAAAGCACTGCAATTACAGTCATGAAACACGATGCCCAGCTCAGGAATATTTTAACTATACTATGTTGTCAATATTATAGTCTTAATGAGAAAACCTGTTCTACCAACAGCATTGTTTTTTTGGTAAGATAGTACTGGTATTATCATCAGGTATTAATATTCTTAGAAAATCAGAGCAAGAGATAGGTAATATATTGGGCCAAAGAAAATAAAACAGTGTAACCACTGAGAAAAATTTTTAAATAAGGGATGACACCAAAGTAGCTTAGTTTAAATAAAGCTTAGTTCAGTTAAAGAAACAAACTACAAATGATGAGTATTTTTACCTAACGATCAATGGATTTGCTCCAAAATAAGCCTGGGCAACATGGTGAAACCCCATTTCTACAAAAAATAAAAAAAATTAGCCAGGCATGATGGGACGAGCCTATAGTCCCAGCTACTTGGGAGGCTGAAATGGGAGAATCACTTGAGCCTGGGAGGCGGAGGTTGCAGTGAGCTGAGATCACACCACTGCACTCCAGCCTGGATGACAGTGTGAGACCCTGTCTCAAAAAAAAGAAAAGAAAGGAAGTAAACTCAAAATGGACCAAAGACCTAAATGTAGGAGTTAAAACTACAAAACTCTTAGAAGAAAACATGGCAGAAAATCTTCCTTATATTGGATTTGGGAATGATTTCACAGCTATGACAGCAAAAGCACTGGCAACAAAAGAAAAAAACAGATAAACTGGACTTCAAAATTAAAAACTTTTGTGCCTCAAAAGGCATGATCAAGAGAGGGAAAAGAAAACCCACAGAATGAGAGACAATATTTGCAAATCATGTATCTGATGAGGGATTAATATCCAGAATATATAAAGATTAATACACAGAATATGTAACTCCACAGTTATTTTAAAAACCTAATTTTGAAAAACTGACATTTCTCCAAAGAAGTTATATAAAGGACTAAACACATGAAATGATGCTTAATATCACCAGCCATTAGAGAAACATTAAATCAAAACCATAATAAGATACCGTAACTTCACACCCAGTAGGATGAGTATTATCAAACAACAACAAAAAACCTGAAAATAAGTATTGCCAAGATGTGAAGAACCTGGAACTCTCATTCACGTATTGCTGATGGGGATGTAAGATGTTACAGCCACTGTGGAAAATAGTTTGGCAGTTCTTTAAAAAGCTAAACATAGATTTACATTATGATCCAGCAATTCCATTCCTGGGTATATACCCAAAAATTGAAAGCAGGAAGCAGGAACTCAAACAGATGCTTAAATACCAATGTTCACAGCAGCCTATTCATAATAGCCAAAAGGTGGAGACAATCCCAGTGTCCATCAACAGATGAACAGATAAACAAAATGTGGTATATACCTACAATAGAATATTATTCAGTCTCAAAAAGTAATATATGCTGTAACATGGACAAATTTTAAAAATATTATGCTAAAAGAAATAAGCCAGACACAAAACAAGTATTGTATAATTTCACTTTTATGAAATATCTATAACAGACAAATTCATAGAGACAGAAAATAGATTAGAGGTTACTAGCGACTGAGGGGTGGAGGGAATGGGGAGTTATTGCTTAATGGGTATGGAGTTTCTGTTTGGGATGATGAAAAAGTTCTGGAAATGGATAGTGGTGAGCATTGTGCAACTTTGTGAATGTGCTTAATGCCACTGAATTGTATACTTGAAAATGGTTTAAAATGGTAATTTTATATTCTATATATTTTACCATAAATTTTTTTAATGCTGGACTTGAGATGTCTGTGGTGACAATACACCAATACTGCATAATATTTCTTACTTTAAATAGTTTTTCTCACTCATTTAAGCACCTCCAATGCCAGTAAGTTTGGTGAGGATATACAATTGCTGACAGAAACATGATGAGTGCCCTGGACTCTAGTCCAAGTAAACACACCATCCAAAAAATGTTCATTTAAATATCAAGTGAGTTGAGTCCATTCCAATAACAATAAAACAAGATCAGAGTGCATCTACTATGTTTGAGAGGACAGGGATCAAAGGTCCTGAGATGCCTCTGCTAGTAGCAAGATAATGCTCTGATTTACTGACACCATGAGCTAGTTTCTCTTAATTTCTTCCCTGGTACTCTTAACAGCTTTATTCATCACCTCTCCCACACTTTAGGTTTGTTAATGCCAAGTGCTTAGGTTTGGGATAACTCCCCAGAGGCTAATGATATGGCCTAGAAATATTCAAAATTTTCTGATATGGCAGAAAAATTCAAAAGAGAGGGACCTAAAATATATTTCCAATCCCCCTAAGATTTTTTAATTGAGAAAAAAATGCACTATTTAATTTTAGAATTCTCGGCCGGGCAGGATGGCTCAAGCCTGTAATCCCAGCACTTTGAGAGGCTGAGGGAGGGCAGATCACCTGAGGTCAGTAGTTCAAGACCAGCCTGGCCAACCCCATCTCTACTAAAAATACAAAAATTAGCCGGGCGTGGTGGCGGACGCCCGTAATCCCAGCTACTTGGGAGACTGAGGCGCCAGAATCGCTTGAATCCAGGAGGAGGGGGTTGTAATGAGTCGAGATCACCCCATTGCGCTCCCGCCTAGGTGACAGGGCAAGACTCTGTCTCAAAATAATAATAATTCTAACAACATTTCTAATACAGTACTTATATAGTAATCCTGAGGTTAATGAAGCTTTAAGATTATTTCTAAAAATTAAGCAAAAGAAAAACTGTGTTTTAACATAGTTTCTATCTGTATTCTAAAGATGAAGATTACAATTCAACTGCAAAAGAAAGATGCAGTTTTGCCCCAGGCAGGGTTTTCATTTGGGGGGAAAAAATTAAGGATGATCTTTTTTGTTTATGGGTTTTTGTCTCTTACTGATATCTCATCTAGAGTTACTGGATAATTTCTGTTCTGAAAGCTGGGAGCAGCATGAGAAATGGAAACTGACCTGAGTTTAAATTCCAGCTATGAGTTTTAACAAATCAGTTGCTAGTTATTGACAGGATTTAGGACATCTGAACCCAAAATGTGGTACCTTGGCATTTGAGAAAACAGCAGAAGCAGGAAGGTCACTCTCACCTCCCCACTTCTTCCCTGAAGGAAGTCATAAAATCTAGGAAGAATTTTTCTCACCTTCCCCTAAAGCAGGTCATACTACTCTCATTTGAGCGGTGTCCTCCTTATACCAGGAGGAAAGGAACATCCTTACCTCTGAAGACCCAGGGACGCAGCAAAGAATCTGAATGAACACAGCTTACTAAGTTCCTCCCAGTTTATCACCATTAGATCATACCCCCTTTTGTCCAACCATACTTCTCTACAACTATCCACTTCTTTATCAATCCTGTCATAGAAAATACACAGGTTTACTCATTTCTCCAGGTCTTCATTTCCTTATGAAGGCTCCTGTGTCCCATAAAACTTACATTAAATAAATCTGTATGCTTTTCTCTCACTAATCTGTCTTTTCTTATAGGGGCCGCAGCCAGGAACCTAAGATGGGAAGGAAAGATATTTCTTTCCCCTACACTACATATAAGTCATTTTATCTGTTGACTTAGTAGCCTTTTTTATTTTTTGACTTTTGTTTGAGACAGGGTCTCGCTCTATAGCCCAGGGTAGAGGCGCAATCACAACTCACCAAAACCTCAAACTCCTTGGCTAACACCATCCTCCTCCCTCTGCTTCCCAAGTAGCTGGGACTACAGGCATGCACTACCACACACTGCTAATCTTTTTTTTTTTTTTTTTCCCTAAGTTCCAGGGTACACGTGCAGGATGTACAGGTTTGTTACACAGGTAAACATGTGCTATGGTGGTTTGCTGTACCACACCCTGCTAATCTTTATTTTTTGTAGAGATGAGGTCTCACTATGTTGCACAGATGGATCTCGAACTCCTGGGCTCAAGGGCTCATAGCCTCCCAAAGCACTGGGATTACCCCTGTGAGCAATCATGCCTGGCCTTATTTTTGTACAATGTTGCTAGTAATCCCTACCTCAGCAGGCTGTGGTGAGGATTAAAAGGTACATTGTACATAAAGTACATTTTCTAGTACATGTTTAATAAATGTTCATTCTTATCTTCCTGAAAATTTCTCAGAGAAATGCGAAGGAGTGGACACTAGCCATGGTATCCACTGATTCTGAAATAACAGAAATAATGAGCTTATCGCTGGATTTACTGAAACGGCTCAGAATCTAAAGTGCTGGAGCTGGAAAAAAACTGGAATGTACCTCCTTCCGGATTTCCAAGCACAGGATTCACAAGAGAGCCAAGAAACTCAAGCCTTCATAATTGGGAGGAAAAAAAAAAAGTCATTATGATTTCCCAAATGAGCCAAGTTAGAAATACTATAGTTTCATAATCCTAAACCAAGAGTCACTCTATATTTGTGAAGGGCTTAAATAAATATTAACAACTCATCCCCCCACTTTCTACCAGTATGTTGCTCTAGGGGTTAAGACTTCTGGAAATTTAATAATTCTACATGTATAATTTTTATGTTAACTTCATGAAATTTACCACGTTTAGTCTTTCGTGCAACTGCAAACATTAACTATTTCTTTCTACCTTTCTTATTGTTTCAAAAAGGCAAGTAACTCTCCTTGCACCTATTAGAAGCATAATGACGCCTCTGTCATAAAGAAATTTTATTTTTTTAATTTAAAGAAGGACCTGTGTCCAAAATCTATTTCCTTCAGCACACTGGTAAACATGCTCATGGAAACATGCTGTTGCCAAAATACCCTGTCATTCAGCTGCTCAAAAAAGAGCTTTAACTTTCTATTAAGTTCATGATCATTTGCAATACTTAAATGCACAGAAAAGAGCACTGAGCATTCCACTGCCATCTACCAAGCATGCCAGGTTTTTCCATAATATATAGAAGTGTAAATAAGGTCAATATTGGTATTTTTCTCCTTATTCCTCAGATTTTTTTTCCCTTTCAGCTCAAGTTTCAGTATATTAATACCTTGGTATCACCAGTCAGACAAAGAGTGCACTAGTCCTGCACTAGTCATTTTATGTACACTATTGCAATTAAACCTTACATCAAAAGTTTATCCCTACCACACCGCCCCCCCCCCAACCTTTTAAAAAATTAAATGAAGAAACTGAGACATAAGTTAAGTAACAATGCTGGTGGTCAAGAGCTAGTACAAGGCAGAGCTGGGATCCAACCCAGGTCTACCACACCATGAGGTTTTTCTCCTCCAACCACATAAACTCTAGAGTAAGGATAAAAATAAGACTAGGTCTAAAGTTGGAATGTATGGGACTTATATTTAATATATAATATATAATTTAATAATAATTAAATTTAATGTAATTATATTTAACATAATTAATATATTTAATATAATTTAACAGAAAAAGGATTATTCTCCCGTTTTTAAAACAATAACTTTTTGTTTTCCATGAGGCATTTTATTTGTAAATATCTAGAAAAGGAATCCTAGGATTTTCCCTCCTGTGCATTTTCGTCTTGCTTCTTCATGGTCTATGATGTCAGCTGAGATCATTAATACAATGAAAGCAAACTGGCGGGATGGAAGCAGATTATTCTACCATTTTTCTAGATCTTTGAGTTGCACATCAAATCCGGGGCTCATCCCTCCACACCTGTTTAGCCTGCCTGTGAGGTTCACAACAATCTTCCCAGCTCTGTGATCATCAATGATTTCAAATTTGCCAATGTAACCATGCTTCATCGTCACAGTTAAAAAAAAAAAAAAGACAATGACTTTGGAGCACAGCCTACTAAGAACCTGGCGTTTGCCTCTCTTTTCGACATTGTTGATGCTCTTGAGGGCATCAGCCAAGTCGTTCATGTGCACCATTGTGGCAGCATGGAAAGATGACAGAAAGAAAAAAAAAATCACTTCTTACACTCAGATTACTCTCACTTAACAGCTGCTGGCTAGCATTTTCCTTCTTGAAGAAACCACATTTTGCAGATTAGCAGTCTGTCAGATGCTGATCTGTAACCATAAGGAGGTAATGTTAAGGACTTTATGTCACTCATTTACTCGGAAAAGAATTTCTCATTTGAAGCCTCAGAACTAGATTTCTGGATTTAATATTATAAAACTAAGTAACAATACTAATGGAAATCCTAGTCTGTTTATGCCTATTTGCCATTTGAAAAAAAAGCAGCACTGAACAGCCTGAAAAATACCAATTCTGTTTTCTATTTTCACTCTATTGTCCGCTGTTGGTAACAACAAATTCAGCAATATAACACTGTTAGCAGTTGTCTATGCAAATAAAACCAAAGAAAATTCAGAAATAGTATAGATCAGTCCCTTCATTTTGTGGAGAGGGCATAGTTTGATTAAAAACAACTTTCTTGCTCTCTCCCAAGTCCAAAGACCTAATCTTAGATTGGCTTTCAAGATCTTTTTAAGCTTGTTTTGTCCTGGGGTTAGCCTGACTCATCTGTGTGGGTCACTTAACCATAAAAAGGCTAAAAAGACTGTGTGCTCAGATAAGGACCACAAATGAAAAATCTGGGGTGTAGAAAGTATATACGAGGGCAACTTAATAAAACAGGAAACTAGAGCATCCGACAGGTCTAATTAAGGGAGAAAGAGGCCTCGAAAAAAAGGGAAAAGAAAAACACATACCTGTAGAGGAAGTCAAAATGCAAAGGGCCAAATCCTGACACATATCATGTGCAAAGAATGCCGCTAAAGTAATCTGGGGTGAAACAGGAATTGTAAATAGGCTTGGCAGGTACTCTTTATATAAAACATAGTTGGCCAGATGCAGTGGCTCACGTCTGTAATCCCAGCACTTTGGGAGGCCAAGGTGGGCAGATCACAAGGTCAGGAGTTCGAGACCAGCCTGGTCAATATGGTGAAACCCTATCTCTACAAAAAATACAAAAATTAACAGGGCGTGGTGGTGCATGCCTGTAGTCTCAGCTACTCAGGAGGCTGAGGCAGAAGAATCGCTTGAACCTGGAAGGCGGAGGTTGCAGTGAGCCGAGATCATGCCACTGCACTGCAGCCTGGGCGACAGAGCGAGACTCTGTCTAAAAAACTAAAAAACAAACAACCAAAAATCATAGTCCACTCTTGGCCAGTGGTAAAGCTAATACATATGGTTCAGTACTATCTAGATTCTAAACATGACTTTCATATATAAACTCATCTGTACTCAATAGACAAACTACAGCTGTCTTGAATAATGCGGGTTTGAACTGCGCAGGTCCACTTATATGCAGATTTTTTATTTTTATTTTTTTGGAGACAAGGTCTTGATGTATCACCCAGGAGGGAGTGTAGTGGCATGACCACAGCTCACTGAAACCTCAAACTCCTGGGCTCAAGTGATCCTCCCACCTCAGTCTTCCGAGTAGCTGGAACTACACATACCATCATGTCTGGCTAATTTCTGAGAAGTTTTTGTAGAGACAGGGTCTCATTAGGTTCCCCAGGCTGGTCTCAAACTCCTGGCTTCAAGCAATCCACCTGCCTCGGCTGGTGGGGAGAGTTAAGGGTTTTCAATTGCATGGGAGTCAGTGCCTTTAACTGCTGTATTATTCAAGGGTCAACTGTAGTTAAAGCGTAATTAATGTACATAATCTCATTAGAGAAATAAAGTGCTAATCTATAATAATACAGACATAAGGAGCTAAATACAAATACTGGCATTCTATGGGTGGTAGATTCAGGATTAATACTGATTTAGGTTCAAGACAACCAGGCAAAATTACTTTTGTCAATGAACAAGATTTTTGCATATTTTGTTTCTGTTCTATATACAAATGTTAGTCTTACATAGAAATCTTGCAAATAAACCAATACACAGCTGGCTTCAATTATGGGGATAACTGGTGATAAAGGAATCTTTGAAAAATATTTGTGGTATTAGGCTGGCATTTAGATGAGATGAAGATAATGAAGCTCCCATCAGAATGGATTATGTTACTGAGCACTATGTGACACACTTCATTGGGGAAATAAATGATTACCAAATGATTACCAAACTGTAAGCAAAATAAGAAACATTTTAATACAAGAAAGGCCATCAATTTCTCTTTTAACAAACTACTCTCAACAAACTCCCAACAACCAACTCTCCCATAGCCCCCAGTAACACCTTTAGCAAAGTCTATATCGTTAACTTTTGAAAAATTACAAGTTTACAAGTTTAGAATTATTATATACTCAGCTTAACATTCCTACAGTCCACATATATATTTTAGCTTGTTACCCTTTTCCTCATTCATTAGTGACATCAAAGTTTTAAATAATTATTTACCACTAATTCTATCAACTCCAGCATTTAACATAAAAAACAGGATTCTCAAAACATCATTATTCAAAGTAAATTTTCTTATCTATTAATAGGAACCATTAGAAAGCTGAAAAATCAAAATAAAATCCCTCTCCCCAAAGGTCTTCTGTGGCCATCTTCAGGAAGACCAAAAACAGTTTCCTTATGAAAATATCTCAATTTGCCAAGATTAAATCCCAACCCCCATCCTCTCCAAAAAGAAGTCATATGTATTTCCCACATTTGAAAACAAGAAAAAAGAACTTTGAGGAAACCCTATGTAGCTGTTTCCTCAGAATAAATTTAGGCAAATTTACAGTGTGATAAGGATCATGAGCCAATAACCACCTCTCAATGAACACACCATTCCAAAACATGACTTTTGAGATGTTATGTCTGACATGTGATGTCCTATGCAGACACTTCAGAAGCACCAATCCTAGGATCACTGTATTCTAAGAATTTCACTACATTCTAACTCTGAAAACTAGTAATCTATCTATGCTGTAAGGTAATTATATATCACTCAAAATACTGTTTGCCAGAATAGCCAATTCATAGATTATGCTAGACAGATAGTTTTATAGTTCATTCTATGGTCTCAATATTTGTGTCCTTTAAAGTTCATATGCTGAAATCTAATCATCAATGTGATGGTGTCAGGAAGTGAGACTTCTGGGAAGTGACTGGTGCCCTCTTTTATAAAGGCGGAGCACTTGTGAATGGGATTAGTGTCCTTATAAAAGAAGCCTAAGAGAGACCCCTTACTACTTCTACCATGTAAGGACACAGCTAGAAGGTGCTTTCTATGAACCACAAAGCAGACAAACCCACATTGTGGAACATTCTACAAAATACCTAGCCAGTACTCTTTAAAAGTCTCAAAGCAAGGCCAGGTGCAGTGGCTCACACCTGTAGTCTCAGCACTTTGGGAGGTCAAGGCAGGTGGATCGCTTGAGCCCGGAAGTTCCAGACCAGTCTGAGTGACATGGTGAAACCCTGTCACTACTAAACAATAAAGTTATCTGGGCATGGTGGCTTGTACCTGTATCTCCAGCTACTTGGGAGGCTGAAATGGGAGGATCACCTAAGCCTGGGAGGTTAAGGCTGCAGTGAACCATGATTGCACCACTGCACTCCAGCCTGGGCAACAGAGTGAGACACTGTCTCAAAAGAGAGAAAAAAAATTATTTTTTAAAAAAGTGTTGGCCGGGTATGATGGCTCACGCCTGTAATCCCAGCACTTTGGGAGGCTGAGGCGGGTGGATCATCTGAAGTCAGGAGTTCGAGACCAGCCTGACCAACATGGTGAAACCCTATCTTTACTAAATACAAGAAATTAGCTGGGTGTGGTGATACATGCCTGTAACCCCAGCTACTTGGGAGGCCGAGGCAGGAGAATTGCTTGAACCTGGGAGGCCTCCAGAGGTTGCAGTGAGCCAAGACTGTGCTATTGCACTCCAGCCTGGGCAACAAGAGCAAAACTTCATCTCAAAAAAAAAAAAAAAAAAAAGTGTCAAAGCAATGAAAGAGAAGACTTAGGAACAATCACAGATTAGAAGAGACTAACAAGATAAGACAACTAAATGCGATATGCGATTCGGGACTGGATCCTAGAATAAAAAGATGACATTAGTGGAAAAACTGATAAAAAAACAAAGTCCGTAGTTCAACTAATAATACTGTACTAGTGTTAATTTCTCAGTTTTTATAATTGTACTATGGTCAAGCAAGATGTTACCATAGGAGAGAGGAAAGGAGAACTCTCTAAATTTATTTTTGTAGCTCTTCTGTAGGTCTAATTTTTTTTTTTTTTTTTTTTTTGAGACGGAGTCTCACTCTGTCACCCAAGCTGGAGTGCAGTGGCGCGACCTCAGCTCACTGTAAGCTCTGCATCCCAGGTTCATGCCATTCTCCTGCCTCAGCCTCCTGAGTAGCTGGGACTCGGTACAGGCGCCTGCCACCATGCCTGGCTAATTTTTTGTATTTTTTTAGTAGAGACGGGGTTTCACTGTGTTAGCCAGGATGGTCTCGATCTCCTGACCTTGTGATCTGCCTGCCTCGGCCTCCCAAAGTGCTGGGATTATAGGCGTGAGCCACCGTGCCTGGCCGCACTCTAACGTAATTTTAAAATAAAAAAAAAAAAATTATGTCAAGAGTTAAAAAAAGAATGAACTACTTAGTGGTAGACACAACAATGTGAATGAATCATGAAAACATGCTGAGCAAAATATGGCAGACAAAAAGGAGTACATACTATATGATATGCCCTGGCTATGTCCCTGCCCAAATGTCATCTTGAATTTCCACGTGTTATGGGAGGGACCCAGTGGGAAGTAATTGAATCACAGGGGCGTGCCTTTCCTCTGCTGTTCTTGTGATAGTGAATAACTCTCACAAGATCTGATGGTTTTAAAAAGGGGAATTTCCCTGCACAAGCTCTCTTCTCTTGTCTGCTGCCATATGAGACATGCCTTTCGCCTTTCACCTTCCACCATGGTTGTGGGGCCACTCCAGCCACGTGGAACTGTTAAGTCCATTAAACTTCTTTTTTTTGAAATGGAGTTTTGCTCTTTTTGCCCAGGCCAGAGTGCAATGGCATGATGTCAGCTCACTGCAACCTCCACCTCCCAGGTTCAAGTGATTCTCCTGCCTCCCAAGTAGCTGGGATTACAGGCATGCACCACCGCACCCAGCTAATTTTGTATTTTTAATAGAGACAGGGTTTCACCATGTTGGCCAGGCAGGTCTCGAAATCCTGACCTCAGGTGATCCACCCACTTCAGCCTCTCAGAGTGCTGGGATTACAGGTGTGAGCCACCACACCTGGCCTAAACCTCTTTCTTTTGTAAACTGCCCAGTCTCAGGTATGTCTTTATTAGCATCATGAAAACAAACTAATACAGTAAATTGGTACCAGTAGAGTGGAGCATTGCTGAAAAGATATCCAAAAATGTGGAAGCAACTTTGGAACTAGGTAACAGACAAATGTTAGAACAGTTTGGAGGGCTCAGAAGAAGATAGAAAAATGTGGGAAAGTTTAGAACTTCCTAGAGACTTGTTGAATGGCTTTGACAAAAATGTTGATAGTGACATGGGCAACAAATTCCAGGCTGAGGTGGTCTCAGATGGAAATGAGGAACTTGTTGGGAGCGGGAGCAAAGGTGATTCTTTATACATTTTAGCAAAGAGACTGGTGGCATTTTGCCCCTGCCCTAGAGATTTGTGGAACTTTGATTTAGGGTTCTACAAAGAGAGAGATGATTTAGGGTATCTGATGGAAGAAATTTCTAAGCAGCAAAGCATTCAAGAGGTGACTTGGGTGCTGTTAAAGTCATTCAGTTTTATAAGGGAAGCAGAGCATAAAAGTTCCGAAAATTTGCAGCCTCACAATGCAATAGAAAAGAAAACTCATTTCTGAGAAGAAATTCAAGCCCTGTACAGAAATTTGCATAAGTAACAAAGATTCTAATGTTAATCACCGAGACAATGGGGAAAATGTCTCCAGGGCATGTCAGAAGTCTTCATGGTAGCCCCTTCCATCATAGGCCAGGAGGCCTCAGAGGAAAAAGTGGTTTCATGGACCAGGCCCAGACTCCCCATGCTGTGTGCAGCCTAGTGACTTGGTGCCCTGAGTCCCAGCCACTCTTGCCATGGCTGAAAGGGGCCAATGTAGAGCTCGGGCCGTGGCTTCGGAGGGTGCAAGCCTCAAGCCTTGGCACCTTCCATGTGGTATTGAGCCTGCAAGTGCATAGAAGTCAAAAATTGGGGTTTAGGAACCTCCACCTATATTTCAGAGGATGTATGGAAATGCCTGGATATCCAGGCAGAAGTTTGCTGCCAGGATGGGGCTCTCAAGGAAAACCTCTGCTAGGGCAGTGCAGAAGAGAAATGTGGGGTCAGAGCCCCCACACAGAGTCCCGACTAGGGCACTGCCTAGTGGAGCTGTGAGAAGAGGATCACCGTCCTCCAGACCCCAGAATAATAGATCCACTGAGAGCTTGCACCGTGCACCTGGAAAAGCCACAGACACCCAACACCAGCCCGTGAAAGCAGCTGGGAGGGAAGCTGTACCCCACAAAGCCACAGAAGTGGAGCTGCCCAAAACCATGGGAATCCACCTCTTACATCGGCGAGACATGGATGTGAGACACGGGGTCAAAATATATCATTTTGGAGCTTTAAGATTTGACTGCCCCACTGGATTTCAAACTTGCATGGGGCCTGTAGCCCCTTTGTTTTGGCCAATTTCTCCCATTTGAAATGGCTGTATTTACTCAATGCCTGTATCCCCATTGTATATAGGAAGTAACTAAATTGCTTTTGATTTTATAGGTTCATAGGCAGAAGGGACTTGCCTTGTTTCAGATGAGATATTGGACTATGAACTTTTCAGTTAATGCTGAAATGAGTTAAGACTTTGGGGGACTGTTGGGAAGGCATGACTGGTTTTGAAATGTGAAGACAAGAGATTTAGAAGGGCCAGGGGCAGAATGATATGGTTTGGCTGTGTCCCCACCCAAATCTCATCTTCAATTCCCACATGGTGTGGGAGGGACCTAGTGGGAGGTAACTGAATCATGGGAGTAGGCCTTTCCCTTGCTGTTCCTGTGATAGTGAATAAGTCTCATGAGATCTGATGGTTTTAAAAAGGGGAATTTCCCTGCACAATCTCTCTTCTCCTGTCTGCTGCCATGTGAGACATGCCTTTCACCTTCTGCCATGATGGTGGGGCTTCCCCAGCCAGGTGGAACTATAAGTCCATTAAACCTCTTTCTGGTCGGGCTTGGTGGTTCACGCTTGTAATCCCAGCACTTTGGGAGGCCGAGGCAGGTGGATCACCTGAGGTCAGGAGTTCGAGATCAGCCTGGCCAACATAATGAAACCCCCACCGCCCCCCCCCCACCGTCTCTACTAAAAATACAAAAATTAGCCAGGCATAGTGGCAGGCACCTGTAATCCCAGCTACTCAGGAGGCTGAGGCAGGAGAATCGCTTGAACCCAGGAGGCGGAGGTTGCAGTGAGCCAGGACTGCACCAATGCACTCCAGCCTGGGAGACAGGGCGAGACTCTATCTCACAAAAAAAAAAAAAAAACCTCTTTCTTTTGTAAATTGCCCAATCTCAGGTATGTCTATCAGCAGTGGGAAAACAGACTAATGCACCATATGTTTCTATTTATATGAAAATCTCGATAAACTGTCATTATCCAAAATGATCATTTTAACATTATATGCCTATACATACATGCATGCTTAGGTTTGAATCTTGGTTCAGGTACATCATAACTAAATGTCCTTGGACAAAGTGCTTAATGTCTCAGAGTCATATGTAAAATGGAGATGATAGTAGTAACTGCTTCACAGGGTTTCTGTAAATATTAAATAACAGATGTGAATGACAGAATCCATGTGTTAAATGAGATAATCTACGTAAAGCACTTGGAACAGGTCCTGGCATATAATAAGTACTTAATAAATGTTACCACTTAGTGTTAAATATACACAAAGTATGTTTGTGTGTAGACTAGGAGAAAGCATTAAAATATGAAGTGGCATTGCAAAAAAACAAAAAAAAACAAAAAGAAGAAATCATAAGGTGCATTAATGTTTAGAGACAGATTCAGTTAATTTTTTTTGAGACACGGTCTCACTCTGTTGCCCAGGCTGGAGTGCAGTGGCACCATCTCAGCTCACTGCAACCTCTGCCTCCCCAGTTCAAGCAATTCTCCCACCTCAGCCTCCTGACCAGCTGAGACTATAGGCACGTACCACCACACCCAGCTAATTTTTGTATTTTTTGGTAGAGATAGGGTTTCACCATGCTGGGCAGGCTGGTCTCGAACTCCTGTCAAGTAATCCACCCGCCTCAGTCTCCCAAAGTGCTGGGATTACAGGCATGAGCCACCGCGCCAGGCCGATTAAGTGACCTTTTCAATATACAAGATAGTTTATTTTTTCATTATTCTGTGGGAATATATAATCATCTCAGTTTTCAGTAACAAAATGTGCCAGGCATATTACAGATTCTCAATAAATACTTACTAAATTGAACTATTTCAATGTAATGAGATTGTCTTAATAACCAACGGAAAAATGTTTGTCACTTTTTGACACCATTAACTTCTATTTCTGCTTTAGATAATCTCTTTCAGCTGCCAAATTAACTTACCATTCCTTTCCCTAGAGAGCTAGAATTCTTGAAAGAAGAGACTATAGGATTTTCTTCCCATTTGAACAGCAAGATCTACATTGGGAAAGTATACTGCTTTCCCCTGCTTTCTGACAAGTGCTCCTAAAAGTGTCTGTGACCAATCAGAAAAACATTAAATGCTGCAAAAATAAGCTTAAGGCAATAGAAAAACAAATAAATGACAAAGAGTATGGAGGGAAGAGAAAAATTCAAATCAGGAACTGCATATATTTTTAATGTATTACTTGTCTGGTAAAAAAATCATGGCCGTATGTATGTAGCAAGTACTCCCATAATTTCATTTTTGAACATGTATTATTCATTTACATTTGTAGCCTAAATTGAACATCAAACTGTGATTTGTCTAATTTGAGATGGACAAATTAATACTGTTACATTAATAGTTCCTGAGAAGTGTCTTTATACATTTTAAGGTTTTTGTGTAAAGACAAAATTTTTTAAGAGACAATTTCTGAAAGATTCTGTGTGTCACAGTTTCACATACACGTGCAAGCACATATGCTCAACTTGATCCCTCATCCCCACTACTTCTTAAATTAAATGCATTTTCATGAGATTGAAAATATTTTACTAAATTCTGGAAAGATGTTATAACTATTGATTAGTACAGTGACTCTTTCAAATACATCTTAGAGAAGGAAGGGAAAAACAGCACAGTGCTGGTGTTTAAAGGCTACAGGATAATGAATAAAGCTAATGGCTCTAGTTTTTTGTTTGGGTGGTTGGTTAGTTGGTTTCAGAAGCTACATAATTTATTTAATAAAAAAGGATATGGAAACTTAAACACAAAGTTTACACAAATAGGAGACCATGAGATGGTACCCAATGCCCCACCTCATAAGGACAAAACATGCTGATGAAAACATCTACACAGACTAAGGATTCTACAAGTTAAAAAAGTTCATCTTTTCCATATTTGTCATGGAGTTTCAATGACTTCTTGCCCATCCTCCATCTAATTGCAGCTGACCATTGGGAAGACTGGCTAAATTCCTGCATATACCCTAGGTACAGAAAAGCAACCCTAGTACATCTCTGAGTTTTTTGGGGTTTGTTTGTTTTTTGTTAAGTTCTGGGATACATATGCAGAATGTGCAGGTTACATAGGTATACATGTACCATGATGGTTTGCTGCACCTATAAACCCGTCATCTAGGTTTTAAGCCCTGCATGCATTAGGTATTTGTCCTAATGCTCTCCCTCCCTTTGCCTCCCACCCCCCAACAAGCCTCAGTGTGTGATGTTCCCCTCCCTGTGTTCATGTGTTCTCAATGTTCAACTCCCACTTATGAGTGAGAACATGCAGTGCTTGGGTTTTGGTTCCTGTGTTAGTCTGCTGAGAATGATGGCTTCCAGCTTCATCCATGTCCCTGCAAAGGACACAAACTCATTCTTTTTTGTGGCTGCAGCTCTAGTTTTTAAAAAGCCTTATCCATACTATGTGTGCAATCATTTCAATGGAAAATGAACACATTTCCCATCTGTGTTAAGAATAACACATTGTCCGGGTGCAGTGGCTCACACCTGTAATCCCAGCACTTTGGAAGGCCAAGTGGTGAGATCATCTGAGGTCAGGAGTTCGAGATCAGCCTGGCCAACATGGTGAAACCCCATCTCTACTAAAAATACAAAAATTAGCCTGGTATGGTGGCGCATGCCTGTAATCCCAGCTACTTGGGAAGCTGAGGCAGGAGAATCACTTGAACCCAGGAGGTGGAAATTGCAGTGAGCCAAGATCGTGCCATTGCACTCCAGCCTGGAGGACAAGAGCGAAACTCCATCTCAAAAAAAAAAAAAAAATTAAAATTTTTAACTGATACAAGTTTATCTGTGGCAGAGTAAGAGATACAAAATCTCATACCTAAAGAATGGCTAAAAGTCAAAAATGCCCAAATATATGTATCAATGTATGATTTTACCATATTATTTCTTACCAGGGTCTCTAAAATAGTAAAATTTAGTACTTTTTCTATCTATGTGTACAAACTCATGAGCCAAATCTCAAGGATATCTGACAATTTCAATATTCACAAATCTTACTGGAAGCAACCTGATAATAAAAGCTTCTGGCAGCCAAATACATGATTAAGTCAGCAAATGTCAATTGAGTTGCCTACTGTGAACCCACTGTGTTATACCCAAAGCAGCAGTTCTTAAGCAATCAGAAATTGCTACTCACCAGCAAGGGTATAATCCATATCAAAACCAAAACACTTTATCTTTTCCATCGCTAAACTTCGGTTCACAAACACCCTATAGAAAATAATAAAAAATAATATCTCAACACTGGAAAATAAATTCTCAAGTTTAATAAAGTTATTTGGCTATTTTTCTAGGTTTTCTCATTTATTTTTCCGACTGATTTTTTAAACTTTTAAAATTATATATTAAGATGTATACCATGACATGCTGTTTGATATACTTGTCTTGATACACATATACACAGTGAAATGATTAATACAGTCAAACAAATTAACATACCCATTATCCCATATAGTTACCTTGTTTTCTTTCTTCTTTTTTTTTTTTGTAGTACAAGTACTTAAAATCTATTGTCTTGGCAAATTAACAGTACATAATGCAATATTATTAAATATAGCCCTCATGCCGTACATTAGATCTCTTAGACTTATTCATCCAACATAACTGCAACTTTGTACCCTTTGATCTACATCTTTCCATCCTTCCCCAACACTTTTGTTTTTGTTTTTTGAGGCAGAGTCACTCTGTTACCGAGGCTGGAGTGCAGTGGTACAATCATGACTCACTGAAGCCTCAGCCTCCTAGGCTCAGGAGATCCTCCTTACCTCAGCCTCCCGAGTAGCAGGACTACAGGCACATGTCACCAAGCCCGGATAATTTTTTCTTTTTTGTAGAGACAGGCTCACCTATGTTGCTCTGTCTCGTCTTGAACTCCTGGGCTCAAGCAATCCTCCCACCTCGGCCTCTCAAAGTCCTGGGATTACAGGCATGATCCACCGCGCCTGACCTCCAATCACTGTTTTGCTCTTTGTTTCTATGGTTTTCTTTTTTGATTGTTTTTTAGATTCCACATGCGAAATCATGCAGTATTCTTTGATGTGTCTGGCTGATTTCACTTCGCATAATGTCTTCTAGGTTCATCTATGGTGTTGCAAAAGGTAGAATCTCCTTTTTTAAGGCTGAATATTCCATTGTGTGTATATATACCACAATTTCTTTATCCATTCATTCAGCCCATCAACAGATTTTTTTTTTTTTTTTTTTCCATCTCCTGGCTATTCTAAATAATGTTGCAATGAACGTGGGAGTGCAGATATCTTCACAAAGTGGTGATTTTACTTCCTTTGGGTATATAGCTAGAACTGCTGGGTCATATGGCAGCTGTATTTTCAATTTCTTTAGGAAGCTCTACAGCATTTTCCACGGTGGCTGCATCAATTTACACTGCCACCAACAGTGTACAAGTGTTCCCTTTTCATGCATCCTTGCCAACATTTATTTCTTATCTTTTTGATAAAAGGCATTCTAATAGGTATGAGATGATATCTCATCATGGTTTTGATTTGCACTTCCCTCTGATGATTAATGATGTTAAGCACCTTTTCAAATACCTGTTAGCCATTTGCATGTCTGCTTTGGAGAAATGTCTATGCAGGTCCTTTGCCCATTTTTGGGTTATTTCTTTTTTCACTATTGTTGGAGGTCCTCATATATTTTAGATATTAATCCCTTATCAGATATATGGTTCGCAAACAGTTTCTCCCAATCCATAGGCTGCCTTTTTATTTTGTTGTTTCTCCTTTGCTGTGCAGAAACTTTTTAGTTTGAGGTAGTCCCACTTGTTTTTGCTTTTGCTGCCTGTGCTTTTGGTGTCCTATCCAAAAAAATCACTGCCAAGACCAATGTCAAGAAGCTTTTCCTTTGTTTTTTTTTTAGATCTTCTCATTTAAATACCAATATTAAAATCCATAATAAAAATTATTCAAGGTTGGGAGCAGTGGCTCACACCTGTAATCCCAGCATTTTGAGAGGCCGAGGCAGGCAGATGGCATTAGCTCAAGAGTTCCAGACCAGCCTAGGTAACATGATGAGAACCCAACTCTACAAAAAATACAAAAATCAGCTGGGGATGGTGGTGTGCACCTGTGGTTCCAGCTACTTGGGAGGCTGAGGTAGGAAGATTGCTTGAGTCTACGAGATCAAGGCTGTAGTGAGACAAGATCACACCACTGCACTCCAGCCTGGGCAGGAGAGTGAGACCCTGTTCCCAAAAAACATAACAAATAAATTAAAAATGGAAAAATATACAGTAAATGAAATCAGATATTATACAAAAATATACAGATTTGTGTATTGTGTCCTGGCATTAAAAATGCCATGTATTCAAGATTTCAGGGAAGAGGCTCTCCTTTCCAAAGTCTGACCCCATAAAATAAGATTACTTTTGGGATTTATAACTCATTCACTTATTAATTTATAATTCATTTAATAAACAAGTCATTTAAAGCCCACTGAAGATATACAGATTAACTAAATAAATAGCTACTATTATACCCAGATACTGTGATTGAACAAAAGACTGTACCAGCCCTCATGAAACTTATATTGTAATTTACTCTCTTTATCCTTGAGGAACTCAGCCTACTAGGAAGGAGACTTTTAAATAATTTCAGCAATTCAGTAAGTACTATAAAATAACATGGAGGAGAGAGTACCAGTTGTTTAGAGAGGTCAGGAAGAAATGTTTGAACTGAATCTTAATCAATCAGTAGTTTTCCATTAGGAAAATGCAAGAAAGGCAATGCAGGCAAAATAGCCAAGCAAAGAAAAGGTTTACAGTAAACTACAAAGCATTTATTGTGGCTAGAGATGAGAAGCTTTCTTTGGTTTCGCTTCTGTTTGTTTTCACAGAAAGAGGTTTTCCAGGGGGCAAGGATGGGGGAAGGAGCAATAAAAGCTATGAAAGGTTAGTAGCGGTCAAAATCATGAAGATTTTGTAAGCCACATTAGGGAATTTGGACTTTATCCCGCATTTAAGACCAAAATATCAGAGTTTAAGGGAACGAAATAATCAGAAAGATCACTATGAAGACATAGGAAAAACTGAACATATAATAGTATGGTAGATGATCAGCATGATGGTCTTTCAGGGTAAGTTTTAATCATCTTTAAAAATAAAGGCCAGGTGTAGTGGCTCACGCCTGTAATCCCAGTACTTTACAAGGCAGGCAGACGGCTTGAGTACAGGAGTTCGAGACCAGCCTAGGCAACATGGCAAAACCCCGTCTCCACAAAAAATACAAAAAAAAGCTGGGTGTGGTGGCACATGCCTGTAGTCCCAGTTACTCAGGAGGCTGAAGTGGGATCTCCTGAGCCTGAGAGGCAGAAGTTGCAATGAGCTAAGATTGTACCACTGCACTCCAGCATGGGTGACAGAGTGAGACTCTGTCTCAAAAAGAAAAAAAAGAAAGAAGAAAAGAAAGGAAGGGCCAGGCGCGGTGGCTCACGTCTGTAATTCCAACACTTTGGGGGGCTGAGGCAGGTGTATCACGAGGTCAGGAGTTCAAGACCAGCCTGGCCAACATGGTGAAACTCTGTCTCTACTAAAAATACAAAAATTAGCTGAGCATGGTGGCGTGTTCCTGTAATCCCAGCTACTCAGGAGGCTGAGGTAGGAGAATTGCTTGAGCCTGGACCCGGGAGGCGGAGGTTGCCATGAGCCAAGATCACACCACTGCACTCCAGCCTGGGCTACAAAGCAAGACTCTGTCAAAAAAAAAAACAAAAAAAAAGAAAAGAGAAAAGAGGAAAGGGAAAGGAAGGGAAAAGAAAGAAAATAAGGTTATCCTTTCCACTTGATCCTCAGCTTGGTAGCCAAAGTTAAAACTGCATGGCTTCTCCTCTTATTACCAAATCTTTTCTTTGCCTTCATTTCATAAGTAACTGTAAGAAATTAGAATGATATAGATCAGTGGATCTCAAAACTGCAGTGTACATCAAAATCACAATCACCTGAGTAACTTGTTAAAAATAAAAAGGCAGCCGGGCGCGGTGGCTCACGCCTGTAATCCCAGCACTTTGGGAGGCCGAGGCGGGCGGATCACGAGGTCAGGAGATCGAGACCATCCTGGCTAACACGGTGAAACCCCGTCTCTACTAAAAAATACAAAAAAATTAGCCGGGCGAGGTGGCGGGCGCCTGTAGTCCCAGCTACGCGGGAGGCTGAGGCAGGAGAATGGCGTGAACCCCGGGGGACGGAGCCTGCAGTGAGCCGAGATCGCGCCACTGCACTCCAGCCTGGGTGAAAGAGCGAGACTCCTTCTCAAAAAAAATAAATAAATAAATAAAAATAAAAAATAAATAAAAAAATAATAAAAAAATAAAAATAAAAAAGCCTGGGCTGGGCTCCCCCATCAGTGATCTAGGTCAATGGTGTCCAAAGAAGAGTAACTGCATCAAGGGATGCAAAAAGCCTCCACTGGGATACAGAAAGAAAATATCAGATCTTCTATTGATATTTACCTCACCATTTAAAAATGCCTAATTTATATATTTATATATGTTTCTTATTTATTTTCAAGACAAAGTCTTACTCTGTTGCCCAGGCTGGAGTACAGTGGTGTGATAATGGCTCACTGCAGCCTCAGCCTCTCAGGCTCATGTTATCCTCCTACCTCAGCCTCAGCCTCCCAGGCTCATGTTATCCTCCTACCTCAGCCTCAATCTCCCAGGCTCATGTTATCCTCCTACCTCAGCCTCCCAGGCTCATGTTATCCTCCTACCTCAGCCTCCCAGGCTCATGTTATCCTCCTACCTCAGCCTCCCAGGCTCATGTTATCCTCCTACCTCAGCCTCAATCTCCCAGGCTCATGTTATCCTCCTACCTCAGCCTCCCAGGCTCATGTTATCCTCCTACCTCAGCCTCCCAGCCTCATGTTATCCTCCTACCTCAGCCTCAATCTCCCAGGCTCATGTTATCCTCCTACCTCAGCCTCCCAGGCTCATGTTATCCTCCTACCTCAGCCTCCCAGCCTCATGTTATCCTCCTACCTCAGCCTCCCAGGCTCATGTTATCCTCCTACCTCAGCCTCAGCTCCCAGGCTCATGTTATCCTCCTACCTCAGCCTCCCAGCCTCATGTTATCCTCCTACCTCAGCCTCCCAGGCTCATGTTATCCTCCTACCTCAGCCTCAGCTCCCAGGCTCATGTTATCCTCCTACCTCAGCCTCCCAGCCTCATGTTATCCTCCTACCTCAGCCTCCCAGGCTCATGTTATCCTCCTACCTCAGCTTCAGCCTCCCAGGCTCATGTTGTCCTCCTACCTCAGCCTCAACCTCCCAGGCTCATGTTATCCTCCTACCTCAGCCTCAACCTCCCAGGCTCATGTTATCCTCCTACCTCAGCCTTAGCCTCCCAAGTAGCTGGGACCACAGGTACACACCACCATGTCCGGCTATTTTTCTTTTCTTTTTTTTTTGTAGAGATGGCCTTGGAGACTTTTTAAAAAAGGAGTTTGAGACCAGCAGTGGTGCCTCACACCTATAATCCCAGCACTTTGAGAGGCCAAGGTGAGAGGACTGCTTGAGCCCAAGAGTCTGAGACCAGCCTGGGCAATATGGTGAGACCCTAGCTCAAAAAAAAAAAAAAAAAATTAGCCAGGCATAGTGGCACATGCCTATAGTCTCAGCTACTCAAGAGGCTGAGGCAGGAAGATCACTTGAGCCCAGGAGGTCAAGGCTGCAGTGAACTGAGATCATGCCACTGCACTCTAGCTTGGGCAACAGAGCAAGACCCTGTCTCAAACAAAGAAACAAAAAACACCCTCCAACCTCCAGCCCCCAAACATATCACCTTCTAATATTTCATCAAATAGCACCCTGCTATTACTGATAAAAGCATCTACTTTATTATATTTTCCCAGTTACATAAATCCTTTTGAAAGTATAACAGGGATAAAAGACAAAATAATGGTTGTAGCTCTAGAAACTAAATGTAACTACTGAAGGCTTTTCAAACAGATTCTTAATTCAGGCTAGAGAGCCAACTGGATCAAATCCTTGATCAAGCCCTAACAGCTGACATGCCTAAAATATTCTATGGGAATACAAGCAGGAATGGATTGGGGATGATTTTTTCCCTTGTGATACAATCCAGGAGAGAAGTATGTGGAACCACATAATTAAAGAAACAGCTTTTACTCTCATAGAAGAAAGATGCTAGCTGGCTTCAAGCACAGCTAACATTACAGGAAAAAAGAGATTTTGCTGCTAATGTCAATCAGTGCTTAAGACAAGAAACTGTCAACAGTCTCAGCCAAGTACCAGCTTCTTTCTTTGTTAGGAAAGAGATTAAGCTTGTACTCTCATGAAAATATATCAAATCATATACGTATATTTTTAAGGATTCAAAGATTATAATGTACCTTTATTATCTATGTAAACTCTAGGAATAACATATTTCAGGAACATGAAAATCTGGTTTTGCCAGAATAATCATTGCTACATATCCATCAAATTACACTTCTCATCTCTTTAACCTAGTCACATTAACTAATCAACACATTCACTGTCTACTACAAAGCAGATACCATTTTGTGACATATGTCATAGTCATAGAAGCTGTTCTTTAGGGAGCAGAAAGAGCTAGGACAGACTTTATAAGAGTCTAAAATTAGAAAATAAGATGTTTTCCTATGAAGTTCTACCAAATATCCTTTATCTTTCCATTTTCATTCAAAATAAGTGCTCTAACCACAAAAGCAATTCCTGAACTTAGAAACAATCACTCCTGTCTCCCCCCAATTCATTTCTATTATGATGTTTATAAAAATGAAAAGCCTCACATATATTCTCATCTTTCCTTTTCTTTCCCTAATCTAGGCTATAAAACATGAGGGGAGGGGCAATGTGGAATTAAATCTAATTTGTTGTATGAATAGCTGAAGTGCATAAACAAAGCTATAATGGCAAAATAGAACAGCTGTATTATAGAGAACTGCAATAAGCCAAATATAGTTATTTGGCTATATATTCCACAGTTTACAAATAAACAACCAAATGCTTAAAGTATGCACTGACTTCAGCACAGAGGCAGCCTTAAAGCATGAAATACCATGTCTCCAGGATACAGTCTTCAAGAGAAACTAATCTCTTAGTCTCAAACTAATGACTACTCTTCACTGAGGTTATAGCAAAACAAAGTGTTAGGTACTATATCAACTAAAAGGTACTATATCAATTACAAGGCTGGCCCACTGCACCATCATACATTTCAAAACAAAAAGATTTATCTGCTTGAGGAATCCAAAAATTTCTATTGGTCTCCGGGCCTTGACTGTACCTTTGCCAATGCCAGTTTACTGTGTCACATTTCTAAATTATTAACGAGTGGAACATACTCCACCCCTGTGTTCAAGAGCTTGAACATATCTGAGAAATTAACTTCCCGAAGCTTGTTTTTAAAAAAGCACAAACTTGCCGCCCTAGAAAGCATGACTAAACTAAGCATCCAATCTTAAAGCACAATTAACCAGCAATTCCAACATACTAAGTCTTTTGTAAGTTGCAGATTTGAGCATTAACATGAAAAACAATCTCTAGGTGACAGGAACACTATAAAACCAAGCACAGACTTCAACATAAAGACAAATGTAACAGCTTTTATTATCATATCCCACAGCAGTTAAGACATTAAACTTGAATAAACTCTATCCAAGTAAATATAAATATTAACCATAAGAAATAGAGCCATTTATAATGTGCTTTAGAAATAAGAATATTCTCACACTTAAGTAACATGAACATGCAATTTATTAAATTTGAAATTTTGTAAATAGCAATCTTAATGGCTTTGAGATTTAACTCGTAATTCAAAGCAGTATTACCTCATCTGTCACTGGTTGCCGTTTTGAAAAGTGTAAAACTATCTGAGTCAACTAGTTCTTGAAATCACATAACAAAATTCTTCGTAAGGTCCCTAGTATAGATTTTTTGTGACTTAACTTCAAGAAGTTTAGCCTGAATCAGGCCCCTCAAAAGCATGTATCTTCCGAGACGGTGCTGGAGAAAACACCTCTGTGTCTAATTTAACTTGTCATTGGATATCACTGTTGCTCCACACAAATCCATTTGGAATAGAATTTCTTTGGCAATGGTGAACTTTATCTGTAACTCCTCCCCTTGCCTAGGAGTCACAATTTCCTGGCCAAGTGCCCAATGACAGTTAGTGCAACAACAAATAAGACTAGGGATTCAAGTATAAAATCTTCTTGGGCATCTGTTTTCCTTATGGGCTTGCATAATTATACATTGAAAATTTGCTACAATCAAGAAAAGAAAAAGTTACAAGTGCTTCTTGAGAGGGCAAATTGAAATTATGAACTAAAAAGTATGTGTCTGTATATATGCATATTTTTACTTAATAGAAAATGCTATAATGTGGATTTTTTGTTGAAAACCCAATCTCCAAACTAGTTCCTATTTCTGCTATGGGCACTCCCATTTTCCCACTCAAGCTTAAAATCTAGTTACTATCTGTTGATTCTTTCCTCTTCTTCAAATCCACATCCAATCATCTAATGTGCCTTCATTTAAATTAACAAACGTCTCTGGAATCCAATCTTCCATTCAATTCACAGTGCTAACAACATGTCCAGGTCCTCATTAGTCCAGCAATCATCTCCCAATTGCTCTGCCCTCGCACTAATGCCAAATTAATTGCTTTGAAGTAGTGCTACTCAAAGCATGGTCCACAGGCCAGTGCTGGATTATGAACATTTGTTGCTAACCCATGACATGACACATACAGAAATTTTAAGTATTTAGAAATTTTTATAGTAATTTGACAGAGAAATTTTGTTTGTTGAATATAGTAATAAAAAACGTAGGCTTACATTTTGTGTCTTCATTTTTCTTGAAATTCATTTTTATTTTATAAACGTGTCCATTTGAAACAGATTGGAAAAAAGTTGTTTATAAACTGGTCCTCCCTCACAGATAGTTTGAGAAGCACTGTCCTAAGGCCCTGATCCAATCATATCACTCTCTTAAGAACTTTTAGTCATCGCTCACTACCTACCCAATTAATAAACTGCAAATTATTGGATCTTCAAGTTCAAAAACTTTCACCATTTTGTCAAAATCAGTTTGATCTTACATTGTGCCACATCATGCACCTTTGGCTGTAGTAATCAAAGTGAGCTACTTGCTATTTCCTAAATACACCCTAAGGCTTTGTTTTTTTTTTTTTATTTTTTTTTTTTATTTTTTATTTATTTATTTATTTATTTTTTGAGACAGAGTCTTGCTCTGTCACCCAGGCTGGAGTGCAGTGGCGCGATCTCGGCTCACTGCAAGCTCCGCCTCCCGGGTTCACGCCATTCTCCTGCCTCAGCCTCTCCGAGTAGCTGGGACTACAGGCACCCGCCACCACGCCCGGCTAATTTTTTTGTATTTTTGGTAGAGACGGGGTTTCACCGTGGTCTCGATCTCCTGACCTCGTGATCCGCCTGCCTCGGCCTCCCAAAGTGCTGGGATTACAAGCGTGAGCCACCACGCCCGGCCTAAGGCTTTGTTTATATTCTTTTCCCTAAAAGGGCCACCTCAGTTATCTCCAATTATCAAGACCCTGCATCTCAAGTGATTTTGTCAAGGAACTATCAATATTCTGGTTGTGCCACAGAACTATGTGACAGTAATGTCTCTGGGTCTCATTACTTTTCTACTTAATGAAAGAAACTGCATCAGCAACTAAAATTCTATAAAGTTGTGACCCAAATGAGAGGTTTAAACATTCAAAATTCCCTATTTTGACACTTATGTTGTCATAGACATAAAATATGGTAGTTCTCTTATTCTTTATTGGATTATAAACTTTGAGACCAGGATTTATAATCTTCCCAACACCTAACATAGCGCCTTGTAATAGCAGACACAATATTTAACTGAACTAAAAACTAAGCCTAAACTAGAAACTTAATAGGGGTTTGTCATTGCCAGAGGATGTGGCGAGGAGGGAACAGGGAGTTTCTGCTAATGGGTACAGGGTTTCTTGTGGGGGTAATGAAATGTTCTAAAATTAGATAGCGGTATTGGTTGCACAACTCTGTGAATACACTAAAATCATCGAATTGTATGCTTTAAAAGGGTGAATTGAATGATATGTGAATTGTATCTCAATAAAGCTGTTATTAAAAAAAAGTAATAGGAAGACTTCAGTCTGCCATTATGTCTCCATCCTTCGTAAAAAGTATGCTTAATGACATAAAAAATATTATAGGTAAGAACTTTATGAAATGGATTCTTAAAAATTCAAAGCTCAAATACCATGGACATACAGACACAACAAGAAATTTTGGGTTAGATTCTAAAAGCAACAGACATCTAGTAGCATTAGTTTTGCTTTCATAAATTCTAACCAATAACTTCTTACTAATTTGTTTTAACATTTTCTCTGAGGAACATCAAGAGGGATACATTTTGTTTATCAGATTGTGTCAAGAGAACAGCAGTGGCTGGGTGCGGTGGCTCACGCCTGTAATCCCAGCACTCTGGGAGGCCGAGGCGGGTGGATCACGAGGTCAGGAGATCGAGACCATCCTGGCTAACATGGTGAAACCCCGTCTCTACTAAAAATACAAAAAATTAGCCGGGTGTGGTGGCAGGTGCCCGTAGTCCCAGCTACTCGGGAGGCTGAGGCAGGAGAATGGGGTGAACCCAGGAGGCAGAGCTTGCAGTAAGCCAAGATCGTGCCACTGCACTCCAGCCTGGGCAACAGAGCGAGACTCCGTCTCAAAAAAAAAAAAAAAGAGAACAGCCGCCTGTGCATTAAAAATCTGAACAATGCTCACTTTGGCAGCACACACACTAAAAATCTGAACAAATGTGTTATCACTTATAAAATAAAACATGAAATTATAACACTCATTTTACTCACTCATATACTCAATATTTAAAAGCTCCAGAGAAAAGTCAGTATGGAGACATACATAGAACAAACTTTAAGATGATTAAGATTTAAAATGCCACCAATTATAAAATGTACCTATATTATATACCAGTAAGAAAAGGGGGAAAATGCCAAGTCACAGCCTAGGAGATTCCGCAAAAAGTTAGGATATCAAAAGGGATATACTCATAATATGAGGATAAGAGAGAAATATATCTACAACACAGAAGGGCCCACAAAGAAATCTGTACATCTCAGCCTTGACTGTACATCTATTTCCCATTTTGTACTGGGTCCAGGGAGGGGGGAAATCTCTCCCTGAGAATTTGAACAAGTCAGTCTTGTAGGTTGTGCTCTGAATTTACTACCAGGATGGTTGATATTTTCCCCAGGTGACTGAAAGAAGCGAAAGCAAATCCTCTCTGGAAGAACTCAACTTGAATTCTAGGTGGTATATTGCCAGATATAGCCCAGTTTCTGGGATGTTTAAATGTAAAAGAAGGTCTATCTTAAAAACTATAAAATAATAGGAGTACTGATGATAATGTAGACTCTCTTTCCACCAAAGATTTTAAAGCACACTTTAAGGAGATTCATCAAAAATATTTACGGAAAAGACATTAAAATTCCCTTCACCTTCATTCTCAAATGAAGAAATTGTGATAATGGGAGCAGGATGGTAGGAAATATAAGAGAGGGCTGACTACCAAATCAGAAAAATACACAAGTTACGGGAGAAACCAGGACAATACCAGTACTTCTAAGAATATATTTACTATTCTAAAACCTCAGTCTAATTAAGCATAGGTTTTTCCAATCTCTTTTTTCCTATTTTCCTCTAAATTGTTTTTCACTTTTTCTCTACAATTTTTGAAAGACCAGTGTATAGAGGATCATTCATAAAACACAGCAAAATTTCAGGGTTAAACTCTGTGAGATAGAAATCAGAGAAGAAAATATGGTTATCCATGTTAGCTAAGTCCATGTGCCTATATTGGAAGAAAGGTCAAAACTCAGAATTTAAAATAAAAATAAATAATAAAATTCATTTTGGCCTTTTACCTAAATGACAGCAACTCTAGTAATTTAAAAAAAAAAAAAAAAAAAAAAAGCACTTTAACAACTCCAGAGGGCCAATTCAATCATGACACTGCAAAGAGAGTATATTTTTCCCTGCATTACACATCCTAGGACCAATCATATTTTCCCAAAGATATCCTTTTGAATATGAATAATCAACAACCACCTTACAAAATTTTAAATCAGCAGGATGAGGAGTTTCTCAAGTCTCATTCCTCCACCAACTTTACCAAGGTATCATTTACTTAAAATAACATTCACCCACCTTAAATGAAAATTTTGGTGAGTCTGATAACGGTATACACTCATGCAACAACTACTACAATCAAGATGTAGAATATTTTCTTCAATCCAAAAAATTCCTTCATGTTTTTTTGCAATACCCTCTCCAGCCCTTGGCCCTGAGCTACCACTAGTACTTTCTGTCACTGTAGTTTTCATATAAATGGAATCAAGTATTATTTTGTCATGTGTCTGGCTTGCTTAGCAATACTTCTGAGATTCATCCATGTTGCTGCATATATGATTAGTTCTTTTATTCCTGAGTAATTCATTGTATGGATATACCACAATTTGTTTATCCATTCAGTTAATGGACACTTGGTTTGTTTCCAGCTTTCGACTATTATAAATAATGCTGCTACAAACAGTCATACAAATTTATGTGGGCATCTTTTCATCTCTTGGGTAAATATCTAAAAGTGGAATTACTAGGTCATGTGTTAAGCATATGTTTAACTTAAAAAGACATTGCCAAAACTCTTTTCTCTTTTGCACTCTTATCAGCAATGCATGAGAGTTACCATTGCTCCACACTGTGTTTTTAATTGTAGCCATTTTAGTGCATGTGCAGTGGTATCTCACTATAGTCTTAATCTGTATTTCCCTAATGACCAATAACATCTTTTCAAATCCAATTTTATGAAGCATCAATTCAAATATTTTGCCCGTTTTTAAACTGGGTTGTCTTATTATTGAATTACAAGAGTTCTTCATATATTTTGGATCCAAGTCTTTTATCAGATATAAACATATTCAGAATATTTTCTCCCAGTCTGCAGCTTGCCTTTAAATATTCTTAATGATGTCTTTCAAGAAACAGAAATTTGATTTTTTAAATTTTGATGACGCCCAAATTATCAATTTTGTCTAACAATTTTTATTCAGTTTACCTAAGAAATCTGTACCTCATTCGGGGTCACAAAGATTATATTCAGGTCTATGATCCATTTTGTGTTATTTTAATGTATGGTTTGAGGTAAAGGTCAAGGGTCAAGGTTCATTTTTTTTTCCCTATATGAATATTCAGTTGTTCCAGTACATTTGTTAAAAACACCAGCCTCTCCTGGCCAGGCGTGGTGGCTCACGCCTGTAATCCCCAGCACTTTGGGAGGCCAAGGTGGGTGAATCATCTGAGGTCGGGAGTTCGAGACCAGCCTGACCAACATGGAGAAATCCTGTCTCTACTAAAAATACAAAATTAGCCGGGCATGGTGGTGCATGCCTGTAATCCCAGCTACTAAGGAAGGCTGAGGCAGGAGAATTGCTTGAACCTGGGAGGTGGAGGTTGTGGTGAGCCAAGATTACACCACTGCACTCCAGCCTGGGCAACAAGAGTGAAACTTGTTCTTAAAAACAAAAACAAAACAAAACAAAAAAAACCACTAGCCTCTCGCCATTGAATTAGCTTAACTTCATTGCTGAAAATCAATTGATTATATATGTGTGGGTCTATGAACTTCCCATTTGGTTCCATAATCTATATGCCTATCTTAACACTAATATCACACTGTCTTAATTACCATAGGTTTACATAAAGCTCAAGTATAATTTTGGGTGATTTAACTCTATTAACAATCTTTTCCTATTACTATTAGGGAAATATTTCATACCTATCAAATGATAACACGGTACTAAATGTAAGTATTGCACTTATGAAAACGGTGAATGTAAGAATTTTTTTCATCCCCAAGCACAAAATGTATCCATTTATTTCTAAAGATAGCATAGAGAATAAAACTTAATTGATTCATATACTCCACGTACTTCAAATGCACTTGTTATCCATTCGGACAGTACAGGCATTGCCCCAGAGGCTCCTAGAGATAAACCTAAAAAAAAATCTGCCCTTACAGTGTCCTAGAGGGGTAATATAGGTCCCTCCAACTTTCTCTAACTAACCAAGTCTAACATATACTTTACCATAGGGTAAAAATTAGTACTAACTACTTCCAAGAACTTTAACTGCATCTAGAAATACAATTCATCTTAAATCTACAAACTATAATAGCTTTATAAACAACCTTGTGTACAAGATTGACAAACATACTAGCACCTGTGATAGTCCTTATCATAAAAATGGTTTAACAACTACCTATCTATAGCCAGTGGTAGAAGGAAAGAAAATATACCAACCTAAAAAGGCAGTCCTTTAAGAAAATATACCAATCTAAAACGGCAGTCCTTTCGTAATTTTCACATTTAAAAGAAACCTCAAATTTCTAGTGATGTCATAAAAGGTCTAAAAATAATACAGAATTACTTATACTCCTCGTTGTTCTTGTTATTCAATAATGAAGTTTAAAAATAGCAGTAAAGTGGGCCAATTTTATTTTGTTCATAATCAATACATGATTAGATTAAAATAAGTTGTAAATGTGAGGCTCTGGAACCACTTCAAATTTTCTTACAGAACAAAATTACTACAAAGATAATTAATAGATTCCAGAAAAATAAAAACTAAACTTTTACTGTATTTTTAAAGAATTTTTTGAGAGACTTATGTCCTATTTTATTAAAAGAAACATCTCTCTAAAATTAACCAGGTCTAGTTATGCCTGAAGGCTAGAAATGAAATAACCAACAGTATGCAGTTATTAACTTATCACTTATTATAGTGGTCACAAAAAGAGAATCAGTAATAATTCAGACTCTGAAGCATAAGAGAAAATAATAAAAAAAACACAGAACTATCTTATATTGCAAAGCAAATTAGAATAGGGAATTCTACTCTAAATTATGTCTTGCCTACGCACCCCAGAAACAAAATCACAGGCTACGCACCCCAGAAACAAAATCACCCCAGAAACAAAATCACACCATTTTCTAAAGGTACAACTTATTTTAAAACGCCATTGAATTTTTAAGCTTCCCTCAATTCTTCGGTAAACCACCGTTTGCTTCCAATCTTAATACATTCTGCAGAAAAACAAAATGAATTTACCACAGAGTAATCAAAGTACTCATATCTTACAAAATTCCTATTAAGATTGCCCTTACTCAATGCTATCTTTCAAAACAACAATAGCAACTTCACAGTAGATTACACATGAAACACTGTAAGATTTGGGCTGAATTTCTTTCAATCTCTGCCTCTACCTCCACTCTCGGACTGGTAGCACTGCTTATTAATCTTTTAATTCACGCAGTCATACCTCTTCACTGAGAAAAATGAAAGAGAAAGAATAATAAAATCACTTACCCTTCCTTAGACATTCTCAAAGATCTACTTCCTCTGGATGAGAATACAGGATCAACAAACAAGCTTCACTGATCTCTTGAGAACTGTAGCTCATTTGTTAAAGCACAGAGAACTCAGGCCCTGAGAGGCCCAACAAATTTGGGCACAATGCCGAACCCTAACTAGGCAATATCTCAGTGACCAATATCCTCAGCTTTAAATACTTGAAAACTTAAGAATAATTTTTCAAAAAATTTCAAGACTAGGAAAAATAACTAAAGGCCTGAACTGTTTAAGGCTGGCCAGTTAAAGAAGGAGACAATCCAAATGGCAAGTTCCCGTAAGAGACAGGAATCGTTACTGGCAAACACAGAAAAAGCAAATTTACCCCCTAATGAGGCCCTCCAACAGTACGCAAACAATGTGAGTTTCACAGAATCAAGCAGCCCTGGTCGGTCAAAATCATTTTTAGTTTACTCTGGGAGCAAAAAACACAGGATAAATAATTTTATGTTTTAATTATTAGTTAGTTATTTCCTCCCTCAGAAAATGAACAATGTGAATTACAAGAGAAGGAAGTATGTGCCGATCATATTACAGGAGGAACCTAAAGTATTTCAACAGTGAGGTATTTTTTTTCTGATTTCATTAACTGCTTTTAAACAAAACATCTGCGTTCACAAATATTTCACTTAATCGCCTGAAAATTTCAGCTCATGTGAAAAGATATTTACAGATCTTTGGCATATGGGGGATAAATCCAGAACATTCTAAAGGTTAATTCCAAATGTCAGAGCAAATTGAGCTTTGAAAAAAAAAATCTGTAACGTTCCTGCCTCCTGACCAATATAATGCATAGGGATTATGCAACAGGGGAAGAAATAAGTCTGCTAAAGTCTAAGAACGTTGAGATGGCAAATAAATCCTCTTCGTGGTGATTCAAATTAAAAATAAAATACATATACCTTAAAGAACTACTACTTGAATTAAGGCTTAAAATTTTTAAAAGCTTTATCTCTTTAAATATTACCTAAGTATCTTACCATAAAGGTTTCTTTTTGTTATTAAAATGTTTAAATAGTTACTAAGTAATTAAAAGCACTACTAAATACTATAAATTCAAAATAAAATTTAGGGATAAAAGACTTTAAGTTAGAAAAAATAAAAAAGAAAAAACAAAATTATTTTCAGTTTATTTAGAAAAGCAGTATGGTGTAATGGAAAGAGAATGGGCACTAGAAGAACTAAGGCTTAAATTCCAGCTCCTCCACTTTCTGGCTTTGGAACTTTGAATAAGTTACTTAACCTAAGCCTGAGCGTTTTAATCTATAAAAGGGAAGATAACATCTGGTAGGGATGTTGTCTGTCATATGTAAGCACTCCAAGAACTATTACTGAGGGTAGGGGAAGAGGAAAAGCAACTGGATTATCAGGCATTGCCTCATTAATATATCTCTTGGGAAACACTTTTTTAAAAAATCTAAATCTCAAGTTTTACACAAATATGAAGGATTTCCATTGACTATCCTCAAAGCAAATTCCATAACTACAAGAATACAAATTGAATATGGAAAAATGATCTAATCCTTAAGGGTGCCAACTTCCCATGGATTCCCTAGATTTTCAGCTTGTGGTATCACAGCTCAGTGCAGTGGAAATAAATGTAATTACTATTTTAAGACTTTGCTATTGGCAAAGAGAAAGGAAAACAAAAATTCTCACTTGAACTGAGGGTACACACTTACAGGAGCTTCCTGTGCAAAAGGTAAGGAAGGCATTGTCTAAAGATGATTGGCTCTTTCAAACTCCATGCATACATTAAACAAACATTTACTGAATGTCTGTGTGCTAGATATCAGTAATACAAAGATAAACTTGGCAGTCCTTGATTTTAAGAACCTAGTGAGAAGGTCCATTCGAAAGCAGTTATGAAGTAGTGTGTTAATAGTAGTATTACAGATACACACAACAGAGAGGGACATATAGATCCTCCTGGCTGAGTCTTATCGAAAGATAGGATGAGATACTGTTTTTTTTAAACTGACACTGTGCTAAGCTCTTTATTTATTACCTCATCTAATCTTTGCAATAACTCTATGAGGTAAAGTTATTCCAGTTTAAAAGATGACAAAATTAAATTTTACAAAATTAAATGCTGTGATTCTAAAGAAATGGAACAATCCAAAATGCCAACCCTAGGCCCAAGCTCTTAATCATCACGCTAAAAGTATTAGCAGCAGGCTAAGAGGAAAAGAAGAGGTCTCCAACAGAAGAGGAGCCATGAACAAAAAGCAAAATGACATAAACATCATGATGTGTGAATAAAAACAAAGCTACGAGCCCGGGAGGTCAAGGCTGCAGTGAGCCATGATCACACCACTGCACTCCAGCCTAGGTGACAGAGCGAGACCCAGTCTGAGAAAAAGCAAAGCTAGATACAGTTGAGTTGACAGAACACAGAATCTGAGGAAGAGAACTGCTCAACACAAAAGTGGGCAGAAAAAGATCAGTCTTAAGAGAGTCTTAATGGGGTTAGAATTTATCCTGTTGCATGCTCGATGTGATACCACTAAAGGATCTAAGCAGGATTATAACATTATTTAAAAAATGAATTTGGCCAGGTGCCATGGCTCACACCTGTAATCCCAGCGACTCAGGAAGCTGAACTGGGAGGACTGCTTGAGGCCAAGAGTTTTAGACTAGCATGGGCAACATACAAGATCCTGTCTCTACAAAAAAAAGTTTAAAAATTAGCCAGGTATGGTGGCATGCACCTGTAGTCCCAGGTACTTGGGAGGCTGAGGTGTGAGAATTACTTGAGGTCAAGGTGACTGCAGTGAGTTATGATCATGCCATTACACTCCAGCCTGAGCAACAGAGTGAGACTCCATCTCTTGAAAAAAAATTTTTTTTGAGGAGGACAAGGCTGAAGGTGGGGAGACCTACAGGGGGATACTGCTGTAATCTAGGACAGTGATAACAAGGGCCTGGACTATGGCAATACTATCAGGAATGAAAAGGCCAGAGACTAGAAATAATTAGATTCATTTTAAAGTATGCATGTGTGCTTAAATAAGACACTAAAATTTGAGTATGGTGACTATATTATTCCTCACTTCTTGGATCTATGGTGGTAATATTTAGAAATGCTTCCTAATGGATGTAGTAGCAGTTAAAGTCCTCTTTCAAAAAGCTTTCAAGGGGCCACGTGCGGTGGCTCATGCCTGTAATCCCAGCATTTTGGGAGGCCGAGGCGGGCAGATCACCTGAGGTCAGGAGTTTTAAGACCAGCCCAGCCAACATGGCGAAATCCCATCTCTACTAAAAATACGAAATTAGCCGGGTGTGGTGGCGCATGCCTGTAATCCCAGCTACTCGGGAGGCTGAGGCTCGAGAATCACTTGAACCCAGGAGGTGGAGGTTGCGGTGAGCTGAGATCGCGCCATTGCACTCCAGCCTGAGCAACAAGAGCGAAACTCCATCTCAAAAAAAAAAAAAAAGCTTTCAAGGGCCAGGCACAGTGGCTCACGCCTGTAATCCCAGCACTTTGGGAGACCAAGGCAGGCAGATCACGAGGTCAGGAGATGGAGACCATCCTGGTTAGCACAGTGAAATCCCATCTCTACTAACAATACAAAAACTTAACCAGACGTGGTGGCACGTGCCTGTAATCCCAGCTACTCAGGAGGCTGAGGCAGGAGAATTGCTTGAGCCCAGGAGGCAGAGGTTGCAGTGAGCCAAGATCACGCCACTGCACTCCAGCCTGGGCAACAGGGTGAGACTCCATCTCAAAAAAAAAGCTTTCAAACGGAGGTGGCTGGAAATAGAGCCAGGAATATAAGTCAGGTCTTACAACTCTTAGAACAAAGTTCACTAAGATTTAAATGTTTAATATATAACTAGAAACTGCAAAAAGTGACATAGCAGATTTGAAAAAATATTCCAAAATGAAATGCTGAAACAAAAAAAAATTATGTAAATCAAAATTTTTAAATGTGATTCATAGATTTCACAACAGATCAGACCCAACTGAAAAGAGAATTAGTGAACTGGAAGATAGGTCAGGAAAAACTTTCCAGAATGTGACACAGAGACAAAAAAAAGGATGGAAAATACAAAAGGATAAGAGAAGAAAGGACACCGTCCCAATCTACCATATGCTTATTAGGGTTCAGAAGGAAAGGAGAAATAGGGCAGGAACAATATATGAAAATACAACCACTGAAAATTTTACAGAACTGATTAAATACAAGCACAAAATCAAGAGGTCCAATGAATCCCAAGCAGGAAAAATAAAGAAATCCAAAGTTTATTACCTACCAACTTTGGGAGACATATGGGTGGGAGTAACATTTCTGATATGCCTTTTGCATAATTTTGACTTTTAAATGTATATTACTCATATATATTATATATAATAATGCTATAATATAGGATGTATTATGAAATGTTATATTATGTTAAATTATTTAAAAATTAAATCAATAGAATGAAAAAGAAAAAAACACTTAACTGAAAGCAAACAAATGAACCTAATTATACTGTATACAAATACCCTAATCACGCTGTAGAGAAAAAAAGCAAGGACGAACTAACCCAAGGAACTAAAAAACACACAGTCTAAGCCTTTAGACTTTGGCAGGGTAAGGTAAGAAAGTGGAAGAATGGCAAACAAATCCTGAACTCTTTTTAGGTTTGTTTGTTATGGTATGAGTTAATCAACTGAAGCAATTTTAGATTAAGCAAACTAAATATGTTGATGATGTCAGGAGCCAGGGCTTTCACTGTGGAACAAGAGATATACAAACATGGAATGAGAGTGAACAAGAAGGAACTTTCCTAGGATGGACTAGAATTAGATGTAATGGTGTGAACTCATGATTTCTACAATACATATAAAAATGCATACCCAGTGAAAAATGCTACACAAATTAAGGTAAAGACATCTTTAGAACATGCCACTCAACATCAGCAGAATACACATTCTTGTCAAAAGCATATAGATTATTCAAGATAGACCACAGAGTAGCCCATAAACCAAGACACAGTAAATTTAAAAGGACTAAAATCATGTAAAATATGTTCTACAACCACAATGGAATGACAGTACAAGTCAATGACAAAAGAAAATTTGGGGCCAGGTGTGGTGGCTCACACCTGTAATCCCAGCACTCTGGGAGGCCAAGGCGGGCAGATTACGAGGTCAAGAAATTGAGACCATCCTGGCCAACATTGGGAAACCCCGTCTCTACTAAAAATACAATAATTCGCTGGGAATGGTGGCATGCACCTGTAGTCCCAGCTACTCAGGAGGCTGAGGCAGGAGAATCGCTTGAACCCAGGAGGTGGAGGATGCAGTGAGCCAAGATCGTGCCACTGCACTCCAGCATGACAACAGAGTGAGACTCCATCTCAAAAAAAAAAAAAAAAGAAAACTTGGGACATTCACAAATATGTAGAAATTAAACAACACACTCCTAAATAACAGAAATCACAAAGAAAGCTAGAAAACACAATTTAATGAAAAAAAGGACATAACAAAACCATTGGGATACAGCAAAAGCAGTGCTCAGAAGAAAATTTACAGCTGTAAATGCACATATTTAAAAAGAAGAAACATCTCAATTAATAGCCTAGCCTTCCACATTAAGAAATACAGAAAAATAAAAATGAATTCAACCCAAATCAAACAGAAGGATGGAAATAATATATTACAGATTAGAGCAGAGATTTAAATATATATATACAAAATCTAAAGCACTAGAGAAAAATCAATGAAACCAAAAGTTGGTTCTTTAAAATCAACAAAATTGACATTTAGCTAGACTGACCCAAAAAAAGAAGACTCAAATTACTAAAATCAAGAATAAAAGCAGAGGCCAGGCACGGTGGCTCACACTTACAATCCCAGCCCTTTGGAAGGCCAAGGCAGGCGATCACTTGAGGTCAGGAGTTCGAGACCAGCCTGGCCAACATGGTGAAACCCTGTCTCTACTAAAAATACAAAAATTAGCCAAGCATGGTGGTGGGCACTTGTCATCCCAGCTACTTTGGGAAGCAGAGGCAGGAAAATAGCTTTAACCCAGGAGGCGGAGGTTGCAGTGAGCCGAGATTGCGCCACTGCGCTCTAGCCTGGGTGACAGAGCAAGACTCTTATCTCAAAAAAAAAAAAAAAAAAAAAGAATAAAAGCAGAGACATTACTACTGACCTCACAGAAATAAAAACAGATATAATACTATAAATAACTATATGCCAACATATTAGGTAACCAAGATAAAACAGACAAAAGTAGTACAAGACTTGTACACTAAAGACTACAATACCGGCCGGGCGCGGTGGCTCACGCCTGTAATCCTAGCACTTAGGGAGGCCGAGGCGGGCGGATCACGAGGTCAGGAGATCGAGACCATCCTGGCTAACACGGTGAAACCCCGTCTCTACTAAAAATACAAGAAATTAGCCGGGCGAGATGGCGGGCGCCTGTAGTCCCAGCTACTCGGGAGGCTGAGGCAGGAGAATGGCGTGAACCCCGGGGGGCGGAGCCTGCAGTGAGCCGAGATCGCGCCACTGCACTCCAGCCTGGGCGACAGTGAGACTCTGTCTAAAAAAAAAAAAAAAGACTACAATACCTGGAAACACACAATTACCAACATTGACTCAAAAAGAAATAGAAAATCTAAAGAGATCTATAAGTACTAAGGAGATTAAGTCAGTAATCAAAAAACTTCCAACACTGCCAGGTGCAGTAGCAGATGCTTGTAGTTCCAGCTATTCAGGAGGCTGAGGCAAGGGGATCACTTGAGGCCAGGAGTTAGAGGCTACAGTGCACTATGATCAGGCCCGTGAATAGCCACTGCATCCAGCCTAGGTAACTGAGTGAGACCTCATCTCCGAAACATGCTCACACACACACACACACACACACACACACACACACACACAATTAGAGCTAATAAACAAGTTCAGCAAAGTGGCAGGATACAAAATTAATATACAAAAAACCAGTTGCGTTTCCATAAACTAGCAATGAACAATCCAGAAACAAAATTAAGAAAACAATTCTATTTACTATAGCATCAGAAATAATGAAAGACAACAGCTTGGACAACATAGCAAGACTCCCTTCTCCATCAAAAAAAAAAAATTTAATTAGCTAAGCATGGTGGTACATCTATAGTCCTAGCTACTTGAGAAGCTGAGGTGAGACAATCACGTGAAGCCAGGAGTTCAGGGTTACAGTGAGCTATGATCATGTCACTGTACTACACCTTGGGTGACAGAGCAAGACCCTGTCTCTTTAAAAGAAAAGAAAAGAAGGCAGGCAGGCAGGCAGGCAGGCAGGCAGGCAGGCAGGCAGGCAGGAAGGAAGGAAGGAAAAGAAAAGAAAATACTTAGGAATAAATTTAACAACAGAAGTGCAAGACCTGTACAATGAAGACTACAAAATACTATTGAAAGAATTAAAGAAAATCTAAATAAATGGAAAGACATCCCATACTCATGGATCAAAAGACTTAATACTATTAGGACAGCAATACTTCTCAAAGTTATATAGAGAGAGAGTCAATGTAATCCATAACAAAATCCCAGCTGGCTTTTTTATAAAAATTGACAAGCTGATCCTAAGATTCACTGGATATAGAAGGGCACCAGAATAGCCAAAACAATCTTGAAAAAGAAGAGTAGGTTGCTGTTTTTCAAAACTTACTACAAAGCTGCAGTAATCAAGACTGTGTGCTACTGGCATAAGGACAAATAGATCAAACAAATATAATTCAGAGTCCAAAAATAAATTCATACATCTACATTCAAATGATACTTGACTTGGGTGCCAAGACCATTCGATGTGAAAAAAATAGTCTTTTCAAAAAATGGTGCTAGGACAACTGAATAGTCACATGCAAAAAAATGAATCTGGACCCCTATCTTGTATAATAACACAAAAAGTAAATTAAAATGGATCAAAAACCTAAATGTAAGACCAAAAGCTATAAATCAGAAGAGAACACAGGAGTAAATCACTGTGACTTTGGAATAAGCAATGGTTTCTTAAACATGTCATGAATAGAACACTCAAAAAAAGAAAACATACATAAATTGGACTTCACCGGTATTAAAATAACATGTTTCAAAGGACACTACCAAAAAAGTTATTAATGAAAGTCAGCCCACAGAACGGGAGACAATATTGGAAAATCATGTATCTGATAAAGGTCTAGAATCCAGAATATATAAAGAACTTTTACAACTCCACAATATAAACAACTCATTTAATAATAATAGGCAAAACACCTAAACAGACACTTCACAAAAGATACACAAATGGCCAGTAAGAACATGAAAACACGCTTACCATTATTGGTCATAACGGCAGGTAAAGACCACAATGAGATACTATTTCACACACACTCACATAGCTATAATTAAAAAGGCAGGGCCAGGCACGGTGGCTTACACCTGTAATCCCAGCATTTTGGGAGGCCGAGGCGGGCAGATCACGAGGTCAAGAGATCGAGACCATCCTGACCAACATGGTGAAACCCCATCTCTACCAAAAATACAAAAATTAGCTGTGCGTGGTGCATGCCCGTAGTCCCAGCTACTCGGAAGGCTGAGGCAGGAGAATCACTTGAATCCGGGAGGCGGAGGTTGCAGTGACCTGAGATCGTGCCACTGCACTCCAGCCTGGTGACAGCGAGACTCCGTCTCAAAAAAAAAAAGGCAGTAAGTGTGATGAGGATTTGGAGAAACTGGAACATTCATACACTTCTAGAGGGAATGTAAAATGATGCATCTGCACTGGAAAATGGTTTGGCAAAGTGGAAGCAACCCAAATGTTAAGCAACAGATGAATGGAAAAACAAAATATGGTATATCCATACAATATTTTTTTTTTCTTTAGACAAGTTCTCACTTTGTCATCCAGGCTGAAGTGCACTGGCACAATCAAAGCTCACTGACACTTTGACTTCCCAGGCTCAAGTGATCCTCCCACCTCAGCCTCTTGAATAGCTGGGACTACAAGCATGCACCACCATGCCTGGCTAATTTATGTATTTTTTGTAGAGATGGGGTTTTGCTATGTTGCCCAGGCTAGTCTCAAACTCCTGGTATTATGATGCAATTTGCCCGCCTCACCTACCAGGAAGTGCTGGGATTACAGGCATCAGCCACTGTGCCTGACCAATAGAATATTATTTGGCAATAAAAAATAATGAAGTACTGAGATAGGCTACAATACAGATGAACCTTGAAAACACTGTGCTAAGTGATGCAGGGCACAGTGGCTTGTGCCTGTAGTGCTACAGTCCCAGCTACTCAGGAAACTGAGGCAGGAGTATCATTTGAGCCCAGGAGTGTGAGGCTTCTGTGAGCTATGATTGCGCCACTGTATTCCAGCCTGGATGACAGAGTAAGACGCCAACTCTTAAAAAAAAAAAATAAAAAAAGAAAATACTATGCTAAGTGAAAGAAGTCAGACACAGAAGGCCATCAACTGTATGATTTCATTTATATGAAATATCCAGAATAGGCAATTCCATAGAGACAGAAAGTAAATTAACTGTATGATTTCATTTATATGAAATATCCAGAATAGGCAATTCCATAGAGACAGAAAGTAAATTAGTGGCTGACACGGGCTGGAGAGAGAAGGAAATGTGGAGTCTACTACTAATGAGTATGAGGTTTCTTTTGGGATAATGAAAAATGGTTGTATCACTTTGTCAATATACTAAAAGCCACTGAATAATACACTTCTATTTTATATTATGTAAATTATAATTGAATTAAGTTGTTTGTTTGTTTTCTGAGACAGAGTCTCGCTCTGTTGCCAGGCTGGAGTGCAGTGGTGCAATCTTGGCTCACTGCAACCTCCACCTCATGGGTTCAAGTGACTCTCCTGCTTCAGCCTCCCAAGTAGCTGGGACTACAGGCGTGTGCCACCACACCCATCAAATTTTTGTATTTTTAGTGGAGACGGGGTTTCACCATGTTGGCCAGGATGGTCTCGATCTCTTGACCTCATGATCCACCCACCTCAGCCTCCCAAAGCCCTGGGATTATAGGCATGAGCCACCGCGCCCCACTGAAGCTGTTAGTTTTTAAGAGAATACACACACACACCTTCCACAAATCAATATGGAAAAAAAAGACAACACAATTGGCAAACAACTTGAAAAGGCAAGTCACAGAAGAGGATCTTCTGCAAACGGCTACTTACAATATGAAGGTGTTCAACCTATTTATTCATCAGAAAAATACAACTTAAAACCAAAAGGAGATGCCACTATGTATACACTAGAATAACTTTTACATTAAACGTACAATTCAAAAGATTAATATTAAAGTGTTGGTGATACTGCTCTCATACATTGTAAGTGGAACTATAAACTGCTAGGGAAAACTATTTTGCGGTATCTACGAAAACTAAACATATGCTTAACCTATGGCCCAGCAATTCCATTCCTGGGTAGAAACCAAGAGAATTGAATGTATATATCCACAAAAAGATTTGTTCAAGAACATTTATAACAGCATTATTCTTATTTTTTCAACTAAAAATTACTATTATTTTATTATTACTAAAATACAATACGTTTTTTATTTAAAATACACTGTTTATGTATACATTTCTATGAATCCTAACTCACATAATAGTTACCACAGTCTGAAATTTAAAAGTTCCATCACCCCAAAAAACTCTCCCCTACTATCCTTCTGTAGTCACATTTTCCTTCTCTAATAACTCTTAGAACCCACTAATGTGTTCTCCATCACTACAGTTTTGTCTTTTTGAGACTATCATATAAATAAAATCATGCCAGATGTCATTTAAGACTGGCTTATTTGACTCAGCATTATGCCTTTGAGAGTGATCCAAGTTGCTCTATGTATCACTAGTTCATTATTTTACCTGAGTTATAATCTATTCTATAAATATATCTCATACTGTTTATGTATGTACCTGCTGAAGAACATTTGGGCTGCCTTCAGTTTTGAGCAATTATAAGCAGAGATACTATAAACATTATCCATTGTGTGAACCTAAGTTTTCATTTCTCTAGGATAAATATCTAGGAGTGGGATTTCTGGGTCATTAATGATAAGGTCTCTAACTTGATAAGAAACTGCCAAACTGTTTTTCCAGAGGAGCTGCATCCTCCCTGTTCACAAATAATGTATGAGAAGTTCCAGTGGCTCCACATCCTTGGCAACACTTGATATTGTCAATATTTTTTATTTTAGCTATTGTAACAGACATATATACACTTGCTTTAATTTTTATCTTCCTAATGGCTAAAGAAGTTAAATATGTGATGTCATCTGTATGTATCTTCTGTAGTGATGTTCAGTCTTTTAACCATTTCATAATTTGGTTATTTTCATATTGTTAAATTTTAAAAGTTCTTTGTATACTCCAGATATAAGTCCTTTATCAAATTTTTTTCAGTCTATAACAGCTTTATACGCAATAACTAAAAACTTAAAAAAAAAAACAAAAAAAACTCAAATGTGGGCCAGGCATGGTGGCTCACGCCTGTAATCCCAGCACTTTGGGAGGCTGAGGCGGGTGGATCACGTGAGGTCAGGAGTTCAAGACCAGCCCGGCCAACATAGCGAAACCCTGTCTCTACTAAAAATACAAAAAAAAAAAAAAAAACAACTGGTGGCACACACCTGTAATCCCAGCTACTCAGAAGCCTCAGGCACAAGAATCGCTTGAACCTGGGAGGCAGCGAGGAATGGTGACTCACGCCTAAAATCCCAGCATTTTGGGAGTCCAAGGCAGGAGAACTGTTTGAAGCCTGGGGTTTGAGACCAGCCTGGGCATCAAAGTGAGACCCTATCTCTACGAAAAATAAAAAATAAAAAAATAGCTAGGTGTGGTGGTGTGCTCCTGTAGTTCTAGCTGCTTGGAAGGCTGAGTTGGGAGGATCACTAGAGCCCAGGAGGAGGTCAAGGCTGCAGTAAGCTATAATTGTGCCACTGCACTCCATCCTGGGCAACAGAGTGAAATCGTGTCTCTGAAAAACAATGCTTTTTTTTTTTTTTTTTTTTTTTTGAGATGGAGTCTCGTTCTGTCGCCAGGCTGGAGTGCAGTAGCTCAATCTAGGATCACTGCAACTTCCGCCTCCTGGGTTCAAGTGATTCTCCTGCCTCAGCCTCCTGAGTAGCTGGGATTACAGGCATGTGCCACCACGCCCAGCTAATTTTTGTATATTTAGTAGAGACGGGGTTTCACCATGTTGGCCAGGATGGTCTCAATCTCCTGACCTTGTGATCCACCTGCTTCGGCCTCCCAAAGGACTGGGATTACAGGCGTGCACCACCGTGCCCAGACAAAAACAATGTTTTTAGTATTAAAAAAAACCTAAATGTCCACGAACAGAAAATAAATGATGAAATAAATTGTGGTATATTGATACAATAGAATGACACAGTAATTAAAAAGAACAAATTACTGATACAAAAACATGAATAATCTCTCTCTCAGACATTACAATTAATACAGAAGCCATACCCTTTAAGGTGAAATACACCATCTAAATGTAAATATAAATAATACTTCCTCAACATAAGTTTCTTCTTATACTATTTCAATAAATCTCAGATCTGCTTTTATTCTTTCTCTTCCATGCCACCAATACCACCACTTTTCTTCTTAATTTTACTGTTAGATATGTTGTTTTTGGAAGAAGTATAGAGGGAATGGTAGTAAAGGGAGAGTGCTTTAGGATTCAATACATTCTTTGAACAGTAACATTTAGAGAATCTGTACTCCATAGTGGTATCACTGCACATTTTAAAGAGCATCTTGTATCTAGAACAGATAAGGAATTCATGTGATGGAAGAAAAGGTGTCACTGTGAGAATTTTTATTTTGTTTTTGTTTCTTAAGAGACAGGGTCTCGCTCTGTTTCCCAAGCTAGAGTGTGACAGCATGATCACAGCTCACTGTAACATCAAACTCCTGGGCTCCAGAAATCCACCTGCCTCAGCCAGGTGCAATGGCTCATGCCTGTAATCCCAGCATTTTGGGAGGCCAAGGCGGGTGGATCACCTGAGGTCAGGAGTTCAAGGCCAGCCTGACCAACATGGTGAAACCCCATTTCTACTAAAAATACAAAATTAGCCTGGCATGCTGGCGCATCCCTGTAATCCCAGCTACTCGGGAAGCTGAGGCAGGAGAATCGCTTGAACCCAGGAGGCAGAAGTTGCAGTGAGCCAACATCGTGCCATTGCACTCCAGCTGGGGCAACAAGAGCAAAACTCCATCTCAAAAAAAAAAGAAAAACAGAAATCCTCCTGCCTCAGCCTCCCTAGTGTCTGGGATTATAGGCATGCACTACCACCTGTGGCTTTTTTTTTTTTTTTCCTAGAAACAGGGTCTTACTCTGTTGCCAGAATCTCAAACTCTTGGCCTCAAGTCATCTCCCCACCTCAGCCTCCCAAGAGAATTTTTTTTTTTTTTTGAGATGGAGTTTCACTCTTACTGCCCAGGCTATAGTGCAATGGCACAATCTCGGCTCACCGCAACCTCCGCCTCCCAGGTTCAAGCGATTCTTCTGCCTCAGCCTCCTGAGTAGCTGGGATTACAGGCATGCACCACCATGCCTGGCTAATTTGTATCTTTAGCAGAAACAGGGTTTCTCCATGTTAGTCAGGCTGGTCTCGAACTCCCAACCTCAGGTGATCCGCCTGGCTTGGCCTCCCAAAGTGCTGGGATTACAGGCGTGAGCCACCGTGCCTGGCCTACCCAAGAGAATTTTTTAAGTTAAACTTTTTAATTTGGAGTAATTGTAGATTCACGTGCAGTTGGGTAAGAAATGATACAGAGATTTCATGAACCCTTCACCCAGTGTCCCCCAATAGGGAAATCTTCTGTCATATAGAAAAATATTACAACAAAGAAATTGACATTGACACAATTCACAACTTTATTCAGACTTCATCAGTTTTACATGCACTCTGTGTATGTGTAGATTAATATATTTACCACTAGAGTTGAGACACAAGAGTTCCCTCATAAGGTATTCCTTGTGCTACCCTTTTACAGGTACACCCACCTTCTCCCTCCACCCACCCCAATCTCTACCCCTAGCAACCATTAATTTATCAATCTCAATAATTTTGTAATTTCAAGAATGTTACAGAAATGGAACCATACAGAGTGTAACCTTTTCAGATTGGCTTTACTAACTCAGCATAATTCTCTTGAGATATATCAAAGCTGTTGCATGTATCAACAGTTCACTTTTTACTGCTGAATAGAATTCCATATATAGAATTTGGGGAGGAAAATAATAAGCTGAAAAAATTCTTACCAGTCCCTAAATTCTTACCTGTCATTCCTTAGGAACATGAAACATGAATAAAAGCATTAGAATAATAAAAAAAAATAACAACAAAAAAACCCCCAGAGTTTTGTTTTTTTTTTTTTTTTTTTTTTTTTCTAGAGACGGGATTTTCCTGTGTCACCAGGCTGGAGTGCAGTGGCGCAATCAAAACTCGCTGCAACCTCAAACTCCTGAGCTCAAGTGATCTTCCTGCCCCAGCCTCCCAAGTAGCTAGGATGACCAGTGCACAGCACCATACTCAACTAATCTTTTTACTTTTTGTAGAGACAGGGTCTCATTATGTTCCCCAGGCTGGTCTCAAATTCCTGGCCTCAAGCCATCTTCCCATCTCGGTCTCTCAAAGTGCTAGTATTATAGGTATAAGCTACCACACCCAGCCACAGTTTTGATGTTCTGCCTTACTCTTCTTATTCCGACAAGATATATCCCATATATATATTATTTTTCTTTTCTTTTTTTTTTTTTTTTTTGAGACAGAGTCTCCCTCTGTCACCCAGGCTGGAGTGCAGTGGTGCAATCTCAGCTCACTGCATCCTCTGCCTCCTGGATTCAAGCGATTCTCCTGCCTCAGCCTCCCGAGTAGCTAGGATTACAGGCACCCGCCACCATGCCCGGCTAATTTTTGTATTCTTTAAGTAGAGATGAGGTTTCACCATGTTGGCCAGGCTAGTCTCAAACTCCTGACCTCAGGCGAGCTGCTCACCTCGGCCTCCCAAATTGCTGGGATTACAGACATGAGCCACCATGCCCAGCCCCATATGCATATTATTTAAGAAACATGGCTCTTCAGCATTCCAGAGGACCTATATTTTCTGCATGATTTTCAATTTACAAAGTGGCTACTGAAATTTTAACAATTATCCACTGAATATCTGAACCAATACTAAAATGACAGTTTACTACTCAGCTTAATGACAAAATTAAAAAGCTGAATGACATTCATATGATATCCATAAGTGATTAAAAGAGAAAGAAATTAAAATTGATCAACCTGGCAGTCTCTATCTACGTACAACCTGATAACTGCTTTTAGTATGAGGTTTAAAAAAAAAAATCATAAAGATTTCCCTTTTTTGTTTTTGTTTTTGAGACACAGTCTCACTGTCGCCTAGGCTGAAGTGCAGTGGCGCAATTATTGCTCACTGCAGCTTTGACCTCCCAGGCACAAGCAATCCTCCCGCCTTAGACTCCCGAGTAACCAGGACTACAGGTGCACACCACCATGCCCAGCTAATTTTTGTATTTTTGGTAGAGACGGGGTTTGCCATGTTGCCCAGGCTGGTCTTGAACTCCTGTGCTCAATGAGCGATCCGCCCGCCTGGGTCTCCCAAAGTGCTAGGATCACAGGCATAAGCCACCGTGCCTGGTCCATCATAAACATTTCTAGATCAAAGCCATAAGTACTACAAAATTACATATACACAAATTCCTTTTCACTCCTTAAACATGTATAAGAAATTTACTTTGATTTTAGAAGAAACTATTATTCAACAGATTTATATAAAGACTGATATGGCTCTAGAAGCCTAAACTGCAACTAAAAAAAAAAAAAAAAATTCAGATATATAATTTAAGATAAATATACAAAAGTCTTTAAAGAATTTTAAAGAGAAAATTATTGCAGTATCTTCTAAAATAAGGCAAAAGACTGGTTAACAAAAAATTCACAAGCCTAATAACTTGCCAAATTTCAGTTCAGTATGATAAAACCACTGCTGAATTAATAAGCCGTGTTCATAAAGAAAAACGCCAATTCATTGTCCTACAGAAATTCTGTTGTATTGGAATCATCAGAACTTTACAAATGTAAAACTAAATACCTGACTTCGGTATCCTGGGCACAGTCAATGTAGAGAGCAGACGAAAAACCTAATTGTTCCATTCTTGGATTGGTAAATACGAATTCTGATCTATAGTGATCACTAAAAGATTCTAGTATTAAACAAAAACTATTTAAGAGGTAATTTTTGAAGCTGCCTCTTTCAGGTCACTGACATCTGAGCAGCTCAGCTTGTCTTCTAACCATATAGCAAAACACATTCCACTGAAAGGTTTGGCCTGATGACTATCCTCAGCCCAGAAAACTAAACAACCATAAGGAAATGAAGGAAGAGCAACAGTCATACATTTTGAAGGCCAGTTTCTTAATAATGACATATGACTGGCATCTCTATATTGAAATTCAGAAAACTGATATTAAGTAAGAAAAAAGCTGGAAGTTAGATACTTATTTACTTAACTAAGAATATTTAGCTTCTTCTAAAGGGAAATTGTAAAGCATCACATACAATGTATACTTTGTGATAATGATCAGCATAGCCTAACTTAACCAATGATAAATTACCAATCCAAATAAATGTCTTTAATGAAAAGACCTGGAAACAGAATATTCTATAAATTTACTTAACTAGAAAACTAAAATAAATTTCTTCTAAATGGTTTCTATTTAAAATTTTTAATTAACAAAAGCAAATACTGTTAGGAGATACAAGTCTGATGACTACATCATGATGAGTACAGATAATAATCTACTGTATACCTCAAAATTGAAAAGGGATTAGATTTTAAGTGTTCTCATCACAAAAAAAATGATAAATGTAAGAGGTTATGCATGTTAATTGGCTTGATTTAGCCATTCCATATCAAATTGTACACCATAAATACATACAATTTTTGTCAATGTTTAAAAAGACATATACATATACACACACATAATGTTTTTATTGTTCTAAAAGCACACACACACTTTATTTTAAACACTGGGCATGGTGGCTCACACTTGTAATCCCAGCACTTTGGAAGGACAAGGCAGGAGGATCACTTGAGAACAAGAGTTCAAGATCAACCTGGGCAACATACCAAGACTTTGTCTCTACAAAAAAAATACAAAGATTAGCCAGGTGTGGTGGTACACGCCTGTAGTCCCAGCTATTCAGGAGGCTGAGACAGGAGAATCACTTGGCCCCAGGAGGTTAAGGCTATAGTGAGCCATGATCAAGCCACTGCACTCCAGCCTGGGTGACAGAGCAAGACCCTGTCTCAAAAATAATAGTAATAATTTTAAAGCAAATTCTTGCAAGAACCAAGAACCCAAATTTTCTACATTTAAATTTTTTTTCAGGCTAGTAGTGATGGCTCACATCTGTCATTCCAGCACTTTTGGAGGCCGAGGCAGGAGGACTGCTTGCAGCCAGGAGTTCAAAACCAGCTTGGGCAACACAGTGAGACCACATCTCTAGAAAAAATTTTTTTAAATTACCAAGCATGGCCAGGAATGGTGGCTCACGCCTGTAATCCCAGCACTTTGGGAGGCCGAGGCAGGTGGATCACAAGGTCAGGAGTTCAAGACCAGCCTAGCCAACATGGTGAAACCCAGTCTCTACTAAAAATACAAAAATTACTTGGGTATGGTGGCGCACGCCTGTGATCACAGCTACTCCAGAGGCTGAAGCAGGAAAGTTGCTTGAACCAGACCCAGGAGGCAGAGATTGCAGTGAGCCAAGATCACGCCACTGCACCCCAGCCTGGGCTACGGAGCGAGACTCTGTCTCAAAAAAAAATTAATTAAAAAAATAAAAATTGGGCCGGGCGCGGTGGCTCACGCCTGTAATCCCAGCACTTTGGGAGGCCGAGGCAGGCGGATCACGAGGTCAGGAGATCGAGACCATCCTGGCTAACATGGTGAAACCCCATCTCTACTAAAAATACAAAAAATTAGCCGGGCGAGGTGGCAGGCGCCTGTAGTCCCAGCTACAAGGGAGGCTGAGGCAGGAGAATGGCGTGAACCCCGGGGGGCGGAGCCTGCAGTGAGCCGAGATCGCGCCACTGCACTCCAGCCTGGGTGAAAGAGCGAGACTCCGTCTCAAAAAAAAATAAAAATAAAAATAAAAATTACTGAGCACTGTGGTACACACCTGTAGTCCTAGCTACTGGGGAGGCTGTGGCAGGTGGATTGCTTAAGCACAGGAGTTTGAAGTTACCACGAACTATGATCACACTACTGCACTGCAGCCTAGGCAACAGAATGAGACCCTGCCCTAACACAGATAAAAATTATTTTTCAATGATCTAAAACATCAAGCCTTTGAAAATGTTTTTTCTATTGTTTCCAGTACATACACCTTACTATATGAAAGAATATAGGGTACAGAATACATCTAAAATATTCCAGGAAATACCATTCCAAATGAGTTAGGAGTATACTCATTCAGGCTATGATACACACACACGAGCACACACATGCACACATTTTTTTTTTTTTTGAAACATGCTCTCGTTCTGTCACCCAGGCTGGTGGCATGATCTCAGCTCACTACAGCGTCCACCTCTCAGGCTCAGGCGATCCTCCCACCTCAGCCTCCCAGGTAGCTGAGTCCACAAGTGTAAGCCACCACACCTGGCTAATTTTTATGTTTTTTTTGTAGAGACAGGGTTTTGCCATTTTGCCCAGGCTGGTCTCAAACTCCTGAGCTCAAGGACTCCACGTGGCTCAGCCTCCCAAAGTGTGTGGATTACAGGCGTGAACCACCATGCCCAGTCTATGATATATATTAAATACAATTAGGATGTTTATTAAATGATGTTTACTAGTCCTCATTTCCACTGCTAAAAATCTTACATCCTAATCTAACGTTAATTAATACTTTACAGTGTAAAGACCAAGCAAATAATTGAAAAAAAGTATAGAACTCCATATAACATAATATTTTCCAAATGTATGTTATGTTTTATTACATAGACACACATAAATGTTGTTTTATACTTTAACATGCCATATCTAGCAACATATCTCACACACAGAAGAGAATCATTAGTACCCATTTGACAGGAATCTTTAATGTTTTCACTTTTTCAGGGTTTAAGGAGTAACAGCATCCTAACACCTAGAAATGCCACAGCAACCTACCATGAGGCAAACATCACCAGCCTACTTAAAAAACCAACTATTGATATAATTAACTTCTGATATACTCAATAACAAGTAACTATGTTTTTCAAAATATTAGTATTTATTGAAACAACAAAATGTTACCTAATTCTGACTTAGCTTTCCTATACAGAGAAGACTGCACTTAGAAATTTTTTTGTCTGCTTACAAAAACTTACCTATATAAACCAGTTTAGCCATTTTTCCAGTAAGATTTCAAAGTAATATTCATTTCCTTTTTCCTGTAGCCCAGAAACAGCTAAGTGATTAAGAGTCATTTTAGACTTCCTGTAGTCCCCATGCAACTTTTTAGCCCTGCCAATATACCAGCACCTGTACTTACTCCTGGCTTTCCTGGTGTGGGAGGCAAAGATGGTTCTAGTAGGGCCCAGATCTTTCTACCCCAGAAATTCACTTTAGGTGTAAATTTCTAATTTCTTCTTAAAAATAAATAATTACTAAATACATTATCTACTCCCAAGGACCTTAACTACTTAAGATTTAGGTAGAAGCAAACATTTAATTGAATCTATAAAAAGAGGTAAATAAAAAGAAAATACAATTTAGGCTGGGCTCAGTGGCTCATGCCTGTAATCCCAGCACTTTGGGAGACCAAGGCTGGAGGAATGCTTGAGCCCAGGCATTTGAGACCAACCTGAGCAACACAGCAAGACCCCATCTCTAATAAAATAAATTTTAAAAAAATACAGGTTAAGGCCGGGAACAGTGACTCACGTCTGTAATCCCAGCACTTTGGGAGGCCAAGGTGAGTAGATCACCTGATATCAGGAGTTTGTGACCAGCCTGGCAAACATGGTGAAACCCTATCTCTACTAAAAATTAAAAAATTAGCCGGGTGTGGTGGTGTGCGCCTGTAATCCCAGCTACTCGGGAGGATGAGGCTTCAGAAGAATCGCTTGAACCTGGGAGGCAGAGGTTGCAGTGAGCTGAGATCGCGCCACTGTACTGAGTGACAAGAGCAAAGACTCTGTCTCAAAAAAGAAAAAACAAAAATTTAAATACAATTTTAACTTTTAAAAAAAATTATTTAAAAATATCTGGGGACCACTCACGGTAGTTCATACCTGCAATCAATCCCAGCAGTTTGGGAGGCTGAGGCGGGTGGATCACTTGAGGCCAGGAGTTCAAGACCAGCCTGGCCAACATGGCGAAACTCCATCTCTACTAAAATTACAAAAATTAGCTGGGCATGGTGGCCACACCTGTAATCCCAGCTACCAGGGAGGCTGAGGCATGAGAATTGCTTGAACCCAGGAGGCAGAGGTTGCAGTGAGCTGAGATTGCATCATTGCATTCCAGCCTGGGCGACAGAATGAACTCTGTCTCAAAAACAAAAACAAAAAAATACAAAAATTAGTCGGGTGCAGTGGCCCATGCCTGTAGTCCCAGCTACTCAGACAGCTGAGGCAGGAGAATTGCTTGAACCCAGGAGGTGGAGATTACAGTGAGCCGAGATCAAGCCACTGGACTTCAGCCTTGGCAACGGAATGAGACGCTGTCTCAAAAAAAAAAAAAAAAAAAAATCTGTAGAGTTGGGGTCTCATCATATTGCCCAGGCTGTTCTCAAACTCCTGGGTTCAAGCAATCCTCCTGCTTTGGTCTCCCAAAGTGCTGGGATTACAGATGCAAGCCACCATGCCTGGCCTACACTTTTAAAGAAAAAGTGATTTAGAGAAAATATTACAGTCTAAAATCAAAACAAGGAAACTTTGCTAATACCCAGAGTTACCCACATTCAATCTAACACACAGTAGCCAGCAGACACAATTTTTAAATTGTTTAAAAATTATAGTCAGTTTGTGGTAAATATCAATTAATAGTTTCATTCTTGGCCAGGCACGGTGGCTCACGCCTGTAATCCCAGCACTTTGGGAGGCCAAGGTAGGCGGATCACAAGAAGAGGAGATCAAGACCATCCCGGCTAACACAGTGAAACCCCATCTCTACTAAAAATACAAAAAATTAACTGGGTGTGGTGGCGGGTGCCTGTAGTCCCAGCTACTTGGGAGGCTGAGGCAGGAGAATGGTGTGAACCCAGGAGACAGAGCCTGCAGTGAGATCGCGCTATTGCACTCCAGCCTGGGCGAGGGAGCGAGACTCCGTCTCAAAAAAAAAAAAAAAAAGAATTTCATTCTTGGCCAGGCACAGTGGCTCACACCTGTAATCTCAGCACTTTGGGGGGCCGAGGCAGGTGGATCACGAGGTCTGGAGTTCAAAACCAGCCTGGCCAAGATGGTGAAACCATGTCTCTACTAAAAATATAAATAAGTAAATAAATAAAAAATACAAGAATTTCATTCCTGGGCTGGGTGCGGTGGCTCACGCCTGTAATCCTAGCACTCTAGGATGCCGAGGCAGGTGGATCACCTGAGGTCAGGAGTTCAAGACCAGCCTAGCTAACATGATGAAACCCTGTCTCTACTAAAAATACAAAAATTAGCCAGCCATGGTGACACATGCCTGTAATCCCAGCTACTTGGGAGGCTGAGGCAGGAGAACCGCTTGAACCCAGGAGGTGGAGGTTGCAGTGAGCTGAGATTGTGCCACTGCATTCCAGCCTAGGCGACAGAGCCAGACTCTGTCTCAAAAAAAAAAAAAAAAAATTCATTCTTGGCAGGGTGTGGTGGCTCAAGCCTATAATCGCAGCACTTTGGGAGGCTGAGGTGGGGAGATCACTTGAGGCCAGGAGTTCGAGATCACCCTGGCCAACATGGCAAAACCCTGTCTCTATCAAAACTACAAAAATTAGTCTGGCATGGTGGCCATGCCTGTAACCCCAGCTATTGGGGAAGTTGAGGCATGAGAATTGCTTGAAGCCAGGACACAGAGGTTGCAGTGAGCTGAACTGCACCACTGCACTCCAGCCTAGGCAACAGAGCGAGACTCTGTCTCAAAAAAGAAAACAAAAAAATACAAAAATTAGCTGGGTGCAGTAGCCCACACCTGTAATCTCAGCTACTTAGGAGGCTGAGGCAAGAGAATTGCTTGAGCCTGGGAGGCGAAGGTTACAGTTAGCCAAGATTGCGCCATTGTACTCCAGCCTGGGCAACAGAGCAAGACTCTGTCCACCCAGCACCCCCTCAAAAAAAGAAAGAAAAAAAAATTCTTATTAACTTAGGTGCAATTTTCTAGCAACCAAAGAGATTTTTCTCTTAAAGACTTTTACTAGTAGATACACAGTATGGTGTACTAGTAGTTAAAAGTCTCGACTTAGAACTAGATTTGTACCACGAACTAGACATATGATCTGGGTTACTTAACCTCTCTGTACATTAATTTCATCATCTGTAAAATGAAGTGCCCACTTCATAGAGGGGTTTTGAGGATTAAATAGACAAAATACTTACCGATGATAGGCTTCTCGACGATACTTTTTCAAGGCATGCTTATCCATGTTAGCAGGCATATCTGCTGCATTCTGTAACCGATCACTCCAGGAGGTTGACATTTTAACTGTATTTTGTATTCTAGAAAAGAAAATCATTAATTTAGTAACTTAATATTGGCATCTGTATACTGACATCTGATTTTTTTAAAAATGAGAAAAACTCCAGCTTGCAAACTGTCTAATATAATTACCTATTAAAACACACTGAATACAGTAAATATGCTGAAAATTATACTGACACTTCTCAACAATCTAAAGTTAGAAAAATAATTTCATATGGTAATTTCAATCCAGAAAGATAACATATACTTCCAAATAATTAAGCATGGCTGCCAGTAATTACTAACTCTAATCCTAGATTCTAGAAAAGGCACTAAAACCACAGCACAGCAGTTTGTGAAGATATATAATTTTAAGTTGATGTATGTTTTTAAAACGTGTGTAGTAGGCAAATTTTAAATTCTAATCAACAGATTCTGGTGTGGAGCAGAACAGTAGCAGGCATAGCTAGCAGGTTGGAGTAGGGGTACAGCTCATTTCCCCATCCCCATAAGATGCCAGCCCCACCCCTCTGCCTGCCCAGCCAACCCTGCTGTACTACCCCAAGGTGTGAGCCTGGGTTGGATACTGGCTACCCCCCAGCAGACCCCCATCATGGGCAGGCAGAGCTCCAAGGCTCCTCGGAAGACGTGACCACCAGGGTTGCGGCAGGCGCTTCCCCTGCAAAGGCCAACGGACAAGACAATGGCCACGTGAAAAGCAATGAAGACTTATCTCCCAAGGGTGAAGGAGTGTTGCCTCCGTGAACAGAACACATGAGGCAGCCGGGGCCACTGGCGATGCCATTGAGCCAGCATCCTCTATCCAGGGTGCTGAGGCCAAGGGGGCAGTCTCCCCTAACAAGTTCTCTCAAGAAGTCTTTCAAATTCAGCAGCCTGCTCTTCCACAAAAACTGGAAGGAGGACGGGGGCAGTTCTTCTGCCTCTCAGCCAGAGGAAATGCAGGAGCAAGGTGCCTGTAGCAACAAGGGCACTGCCCAGGAAAGGAAGGCTGCTGCTACCCGAGAGCCAGGAGCCCCAAGCCAAGGGGGCAGAGGGTAATGCTGCCTCAGAAGAAGCCCCAGGCTACAGAGCCATCCACTCCCTTGGGGCAGAGAGTGGCCCTATACCAGGTAGCGCTGAGCAGAATGAGGAGCTAGGTGGGGGCAGGTGGGTGATCTTTAAGCTGCAAAAACTGTGCTGTCCTTGTGAGGTCACTGCCTGGACCTGGTGCCCTGACTGCCTTCCTGTGCCCAGAAAGGAAGGGGCTATTGCCTCCTGCCAGCCACATTCCCTTTTCCCGTCTCCCTCCTGTGGATTCTCCCATCAGCCATCTGGTTTTCCTCTTAAGGCCAGCTGAAGACAGGCCCTGATAGCTCCCCAAGTTAGGTCAATGATGTAAAATGCTCCTGGCCTTGGCCCTACCTCCTTCCCTGTCCCCACCCCTGCAGAAGGCAATTGTTGGTTTTCTTCCTCGATTCTTTTCCAAGTAGGTTTTGTTTGGAAAACAAAACTACTCCCCAAATCCCTGAGCCAGAAGTGTGGTGCTTATACTCCCAAACATTGCATACCCAGCCTCCCGCCATTGAGTTTTAGTCTCTTGTGCTGTGTCTGGTGGCACTTGGGCTGAAAAGGACACTGCTTCATCTAGGTTTTTGGTTTGTTTTTGAAACAGGGTCGCAGTGGCGTGATCTCTGCTCACTGCATCCCAGGCTCAAGCCATCTTCCCACCTCAGCTTCCCTAGTAGCTGGGACCACAGGCAGAGATGGGGGCAAGGGGGTCTCTACAAAAAAATGTTGCCTAGGCTGGTCTCGAACTCCTGGGTTCAAGAATCTGCTCACCTCAACCTCCCAAAGTGCTGGGATTACAGGTGTGAGCCACCCGCCGGCCTCCATCTAGGTTTTCACAAATATCTTACTCATGTGGAAACCTCCAGCTTGTACATCAAATGTGTCTCTTTTTTTGACTTGGTAAGAAAGTATTTGGCTTTGGGGTTGGGGGTAGGTCTGTAATGTGAAACAACTTGTCTTTTCTTCTCCCGTTGTTACAAAACTTTTAATGGCCAAACCTCAGATTTGTACTTTTTTTTTTTAAGCTGCTAAAACTATTCTCTTCCACCTGGTTTTACTGTAACATTTGAAAAGGAAAAAATGTCATCCCTTTAAAAGATAAATAAATACATTTTGATAACATACTAAGCTCAGTCAATGGTGGCACAAATACAAGCAAATATTTGATTTCTATTTATTTAATGCTTTTACATTTTTCTGTAATAACTTAGTTTCAGCTGGCAATAAAGACTATGAACAAAAAGAAGGAATAAACTAAAATATTTCATCTAATTAGGATAAACATCTAAAATGAGGTGGGCAGCTTAAGTGTCTTTAACTACTTTTACATTAGGCTATTCTTAGGTTTCACTTCTGTTTTTGAAGTTTTCATCAGTAAGTAGTTTCAAATAAGGATGAAAAATATCCTCTTAGAGTTAAGAAGTAGATTAATATTTTATAAAAATAGCATTATTTGTGAAAACATCTGTAGCCTGTTTCCCATCTTGAAAATGCTAATATCGTTTATGACATGAAGTCAATATATACCTCCCTTCCTCTCTCCCTTCCTCTGAGACAGGGTCTCACTGTTGCCCAGGCTGGAGTGCAGTGACATGATCATAGCTCACTGTAACCCTGAACTCCTAGACTCAAGTGATCCTTCCACCTCAGACTCCAGAACAGCTAGAAATACAGGAACTCACCACAAAACCCAGCTAATTATTATTTTTTTTAATTTGTGTACAGACAGGGTCTCATTATATTGTCCAGGCCAAGTCTTTTTTATATAAATCACCTCTGTGGCTTTTAAAAAAATAATTTATTCAGGTGAAATTCGCATAAAATTGACCACTTTAAAGCGAACAAGTTGGTGGCATTTAGTGCAACCACCAACTCCTTCTAGTGTCAAAATACTTCCATGACTCTAAAGTAAAACCCCTTATCCATTAAGCAGTTTCTTCCCACTGTGCACTCTACCCAGCCCCCAGCAACAACCAATCTGGAATCTGTCTCTGGATTTAACTATCCTGGATATTTCAGTAAATGGAATCATACAAAATGTGACCTTTTGTGTCTGCCTTCTTTCAGCTGGCATAGTATTTTCAAAGCTCATCCATGTAGTATCACATATCACATTTCATTCCTTCTCATGACTGAATAATAATCCACTGTGTAGGAACAACTGGCTCTCCTTTTGTGGAAAAATGAACTTAATCCACACCTCTCATCATACACAAAATTTAAGATGGATCATAGACCTAAATGTAAAATCTAAAACTATAAAACCTGTACACAGACCAGGTGCAGTGGCTCATGCCTATAATCCCATCACTTTGGGAAGCCAAAGTGGGCGGATCACTTGAGCTCAAGAGTTTGAAGCCTGGGAAACATGGCGAAAACCCATCTCTACAAAAAACACAAAAATTACTTGGGCATGGTGGTCCATACCTGTAGTCCCAGCTACTTGGGAGGCTGAGGCAGGAGTATTGCTTGAGCCCAGTGGAGGTTGCAGTGAGGCAGAGGTTGCTTGCAATGAGCCGATTATGCCACTGTGCTCCAGCCTCAATGACAGAGGAAGACCTGTCTCAAAAAAAAAAAAAAAAAAAAAAAAGCCAGGCACAGTGGCTCATGCCTGTAATCCCAGCACTTTGGGAGGCCAAGGAGGGTAGATCACATGGTCAAGAGATCAAGACCATCTTGGCCATCATGGTGAAATCCCGTCTCTACTAATTACAAAAAATTAGCTGGGCGTGGTGGCACGCATCTGTAATCCCAGCTACTCAGGTGGCTGAGGCAGGAGAATCGCTTTAACCTGGGAGGTGGAGGTTGCAATGAGCTGAGCCGAGATCACACCACTACACTCCAACCTGGGCAACAAGATCAAGACCGTCTCAAAAAAAAAAGGACAAGCAGCAGCCCTTGGGGTTGCTCTGTAAACAGAGTGGTCATTCTTTTATTCCTCTATGTTTTCTCTTTTTTTTTTCTTTCTCTCTTTTTTTTTTTTTTTTTTTTTTTTTGAGATGGAGTCTCGCTGTGTCGCCCAGGCTGGAGTGCAGTGACGTGATCTTGGCTCACTGCAACCTCCACCTCCCGGGTTCAAGCGATTCTCCTGCCTCAGCCTCCTGAGTAACTGGGATTACAGGCACACGCCACCTTGCCTGGCTAATTTTTGTATTTTTAGTACAGACGGGGTTTCACCATGTTGGTCAGGCTGGTGCCAAACTCCTGACCTCATGATCTGCCCACCTTGGCCTCCCAAAGTGCTGGGATTACAGGTGTGAGCCACTGTGCCCAGCCTCCTCTACTTCCTTAATAAACTTGCTTTCACTTTACTCTATGGACTCGCCCTAAATTCTTTATTACATCAGATCCAAGAACCCTCTCTTGGGGTGTGGATCAGGACCCCTTTCCAGTAACAATACTGTAGGTAGGAAAACCATGGAAGGCCTCTATGAGGAGGTAGTATTTGTTCAGAGACCTGAGTAAAGTAAGGGAGTGATATACAAAATAAAACAAACAGCAACTGCACATACACAAACAACAACTGCACCCAAGTAGCTGGGATTACAGGTGTACACCACCATGCCTGGCTAATTTTTTCTATTTAGTAACACAGTAGTTTGCAACTATACTCCCAGCTACTTGGGAGGCTGAGGCAGGAGGGTCACTTTGAGCCCAGGAGTTTGAGGCTGCAGCGAGCTATAATCACACCACTGCACTTCAGCCTGGGTGACAGAGTGAGACCCAATCTCCAAACAAAAAAATAAAACAAACAATAAATCAACCTACTACAGGGTTGGCATATACACATCATATTAATCTGTTTTGCATATTATGGTTTATATGCATATGCAAAAGGTTTAGAATATTTTATTCTCTTAGGAGGTTAAAATATTATCTCTGCAACCTTGTTTGTATACTTAATTTGTTCTAAGTCCCTCTTCATGACTAACAGAGGACTTAAAAAACTAAAACAAAATTGCATTCATATATTATCCTTCCATTAGCATATTGGGAGGAAAAAGACAAGCTATGGTTTGGGACAAAATATTTGCAAACACACATCTGACAAAAGGACTTGTATCCAGAATATAGGAAGAGCTCTCAAAATGCAATAATAAGAAAAATAATCCAATTAAAATACAGACAAAAGATATGCATAGACATTTCATCAAAGAATATATACAAATGGCAAATAAGCATATGAAGTGATGTTTAACATCATTTGTCACTAAGGAAATACAAATTAAAAACACAGTAAGATACGAAAATATGCCTATTTGAAAATTTAAAATTAAAAAGACAGACAACATCAAATATTGTTGAGAACGTAGAGCAACCTGAATTCTACTACACTGCCAGAAAGAAAATAAAAAAAAGCACAAGCACTCTGGAAAAGTTTGCCATTTCTTTAAAACTTAAACATATATCTATCATATGTCCCAGACTTTCTAATTGTAAGTAATTGTCCAAGAGAAATTAAGGCATATATCCATATAAAGACTTCAACACAGGCTTGGGCACAGTGGCTCACACCTGTAATCCCAACACTTTGGGAGGCCAAGATGGGGGATTGCTTGAACCCAGGAGTTCAAGAGCAGCCTGGGCAACATGGCAAAATGCAGTCTTTTTGAAAATTGAAAAATTAGTTGGGCATGGTGGCACATGCCTGTAGTCCCAGCTACTTGGGAGGATCACATGAGCCCAAGAGGCTGAGGCTACATACAGTGAGCCAAGATCATCTCATGCCATTGCACTGCAGCCTGGGCAACAGAGACCCTGTCTCAAAAAAAAAAAAAAAAAACTTACACACAAATGTTCTTAGCAGCTTTGTAATAGCCAGAAACTACAAACGACTCAAATGTTATCAACAAGTGAATGGATAAAAAAAAATTATGGTACATCTGTACAATGTAATACTACTACGTAATATAAAGGAATAAAGTATTTATATGCAAAACATTAAAAACTTCATAATTACACTGAGTGAAAGAAGACAAAAAGAGTACATAGTGTATGATTCTGTATATATAAAATCCTAGAAAATGCACACTAATCTGACAGAACACAGACAAGTGCTTCCCTGGGGTAGGGAGGTCAAGTAGGGAGAGGAGGAGGTATTACAAAGGAGCCCAGGAAAACTTTTGGGGAGAAGGGGTGATACGTTCAATAGCTTCATTATGATGATGGTTTCATGGGTACATATATATGTTAAAATTTATTATATACTCTGTGCAACTTATTGTATACCAATTATGCCACAATAAGACTGTTTTTCAGCCAGTGGCAGTGGCTCACACTTGTAATCCCAGAACTTTGGGAGGCCGAGGCGAGTGGATCACTTGACGTCAGGAGATCACATGACTGTACTCCAGCCTGGGCAGCAGAGCAAGACTCTGTCTCAAAAAAAAAAAAAAAAAATATTTCACAGGCAAAACATGCACAGTCCCCTTCACCACTACCATCACCCTCCCCCAAAGAAAGGAAAACAGCTGCTCCAACAGCTCTAGGCAACTGCTGAAAACAGGAAGAAAAGAGCAACTGAAACTGTAGGGTAAGCCTGGTTAGCAATGTGCACTGAATATTCTTTCCCTCAAAATGGTGTGCCAATAAAATGCTGACAGCCACATGCAGTAAGACCACTATCTTTAAACTACAATGAAAGGAAATTTTGTCCCTCCCATAATTACCCTCTCATTACTTAACATAATGTTAAGAAAAGTTCAAGAATTATGATGTAGTACAGTAATATTCTTCATGCCCAAATTGATAAAAGTATAAAAATAGCAGTAAAGGCCTGGCGTGGTGGCTCACGCCTGTAATCCTAGCACTTTGGGAGGCCAAGGTGGGTGGATCATTTGAGGTCAGGAGTTCAAGATCAGCCTGGCCAACATGATGAAACCTTGTCTCTACTAAAAATGGAAAAAAGTCAGCCGGGCGTAGTGGCATATCCCTGTAGTCCCAGCTACTCAAGAAGCTGAGGCAGGAGAATTACTTGAACCCGGAAGGCAGAGGTTGCAGTGAGCTGAGATTGTGCCACTGCACTCCAGCCTGGGCAACAGAGCAAGACTCCATCTCAAAAAAAAAAAAAAAAAAAATAGCAGTCAGCACTTCTTTTCATGACAATTCTGCATTAAGACAAAATGCCACACTGCTAGAGTTATACGTTGGCAAACGCTCTTTAAAAAGTCATTTCACATGTCTGTTTCAAGTTAGATCAGTAATTCATTTGGAATAAAGCGAGGAGCACTTTAATAATATGTAGAGCAGGTCTATCAGTCGAAGTGTTTAACACATGGCAATTTGAATCAAATATTCATTTTTCAATAGAATATGTCAACATGGATAATAGGGTAATAATAGCAGCATGAATAATCAGTAGTTTCTACTTCACTCAAATTTTAATTTTGTATTTAAAATACAAAACTTGGGTGGCTCACACCTGTAATCCCAGCACTTTGGGAGGCCGAGGCGGGTGGATCACCTGAGGTCAGGAGTTCAAGACCAGCCTGGCCAACATGGTGAAACCCTATCTCTACTAAAAACACAAAAATTAGCCAGGTGTGGTGGCAGGCGCCCATAATCTCAGCAACTTGGGAGGCTGAGGCAGGAGAATCACTTGAACCCAGGGGGCGGAGCTTGCAGTGAGCCCAGATTGCGCCACTGTACTCTAGCCTGGGTGACATCTAGACTCCATCTCAAAAAAAAAAAAAAAAAAATACAAAACTTGGCATTTGTAAGTTTTATAATCAACCATTCATTCTCATTCTAAGAATACTGCCCTAAAACTTAAATGGAAAGGATAATTTTGAATAATTTCTTCAAATTTTCTCACCAGCCTGAAACTTATTTTGGTCTCTAAATACAACAACTTTCATTGTATATTACTTATGTTAAACTAGTTTATGGAAAAAAGAAAAGTTAAAGCTATATCCTCCATTTGTATGCCTCATAAAGTACTAAATAGCCACATTTTATTCAGTCTTTGATAACCCTAGTCCTTGGCAGATAAGCAAGTAAAATCAATAAACTATAGTAGTTAGACATTTGGTTTTATCATTATATTGTGGTTAAGGGTCCTCTCTGTAACATAGCCACAAACCAACTTACTTACAAATACATCCCCTTAAAAACATGGAAAGTCAGATGCAAGTTTACTTTAATTCATCTACCAGTACTGCTGAAAAACTAAATCCTCATATTTGTAGTTAACAGTGTTACCTATAACTCAAAGAACAGCACTGTGAAATAAGCTATAGCTTTTTTAAGTATTTTGTAACCTTTACTCCTTATCATCACAAAACACAGGAAAAGATATACATATGTGTGTGTGTATATATATATACACACATATATACTTTATACACATATATAATATACTTTAAGTGGGGGTGGGAGGAGGGTGAGGGATGAGAAATTACCCAAGGAGTACAATGTACACTATTCAGGTGATGGTTACACTAAAAAGCCAGACCACCGCTATGCTATATATCCAAAACTGTACCCCCTAAATCTATAAAAATTAAAAAATAAAATAGTTTAAGATGAAGAAATGCCTATTTTTCCAGAAGACTCCTTAAAACTGTTGCATTTAAATTATCTTAAATGTGTCATTACCTCTCATCATCTTTTAAATAGTTCATGATAAGTTTTTGCTTTTTGTTTTATTTTGTTTTTTTGAGACAGAGTTTCACTCTTGTTGCCCAGGCTGGAGTGCAATGACGTGATCTCGGCTCAATGCAACCTCCGCCTCCCAGATTCAAGCGATTCTCCTGCATCAGCCTCCCAAGTAGCTAGGATTACAGGCAAGCACCACCACGCCCAGCTAATTTTGTATTTTTAGTACAGACGGGGTTTCACTGTGTTGGTTAGGCTGGTATTGAACTCCTGACCTCAAGTGATCCACCTGCCTCCCAAAGTGCTGGAATTACAGGCATGAGCCACCGTGCCCAGCCTATAAACAAGTTTTTTTGTTTATTTTTCATTTCATTATTTTCAGAGTTCTTTATGTCATTTGTCCCAAACTGCACTATACATTCCTGTCAAAGGCCAACACTCAATAGTTCACACACCAAAGTGATGCCAACAGTTAACAAACTCCAACTAATAACATCACACTTACCCACACACATCACTCACTGTCCTCTTACCCTGCTTTACTTGTTTTTTGCACATAACACTTACATTTGACAGTTTGCATTCTGTCAATCTCTCCAAAATATAAGCTCCATAAGGGAGAGGAGTGTTTTATTTGCTGCTCTATCCCCAGCATCTCGCACAGTAGACTTAACAGACAGAAATAAATGAACCATTAAACCTCTATACATGGAGCCCTTTGCTTTTCAGAAGCCTATTTTTGTGTAAGCCTGAAAATGCAAGAATAACTGCAGAAGTCCCTTTTAATACTCTAAATGAATCTTTGGAAATCTTACTCTTGGTTCACAAATATGTAAGATTCTTGGCTTGATTAACGTAATATTTTGTTAACATTTCAACATCAGGCCTTGGAACAAAAGCTTCCTTGTTCTCCGAAGGAAAAATAACAAAGTTGAGAAGAGAGATCTTGTCGAGTGAGAAATGCAGCACCTGTTGCCTTGACGATTTGTTTTTCTTCTTCAAGCAGCTACATGCTCCTATCTGTAGTCTGAAATTGTAACTAGAAACTACAAATTTCATCTTTTCCTAAAGTTTTGAAAATATACAAAAAAGACTGGAATTTTGCTATGTTCTCATCAACATTCTATTGCTACTATCCTGCCATATTACGTAGAATGCTATATATTTCTTCTACATCAACACATTAAGGCTGCTTCTAACTGAATGTTTTGAATAATACCAGACCTTCAACAATAACATGGTTATTGGCACAAAGGAACAAGAGAGCATGTAAGGAAAACATTTTAAAAGATTGAGCTATTTCTTCAAAATGTTGTCATAATTAACTGAGGTCTTCAAAAACATAAAGGTATAAACAAGCTGCACAATTTTTACATTCAGACAATATATAATACTTTGCACCTTTAGTAATGATTCCTGAATACTCCTTTAAAAAAAAAAAATAGGGCAAGGTGCAGTGGCTCACACCTATAATCCCACCACTCTGCGAGAACAAGCCAGGTGGATCCCTTGAGCTTAGGAGTTCCAGACCAGCCTAGGCAACATGGCAAAACCCCTATCTCTATAAAAACATGCAAAAATGAGACAGGCATGGTGACGGGTGCCTGTAGACCCAGCTACTCGGGAGGCTGAGGTAGGAAGATCGCTTGAGCCAGGAAGGCAGAGGTTGTGTGAGCCAAGATCGCAACACTGCACACTCCAGCCTGGACAACAAAGACCCTGTCTCCAAAAAAAAAAAGAAGAAAAAAAAAAGCAGGTAAAAAACTGCTTTATTTCAAAAAAGAACTCATTCTCTCACCAATGAACTCCTGCTCACCATTCAACTTTGGTTTAGTTCTTATTTTTCCTCTTATAAAATAATTTAAAAAGATAAAATCGGAAAGACATAAATAACCACAGACCACAGTATTTCTACCTTTTAATATATAAATTCATACTTAAGGTTTAGTCCACCTATTTGGTTAAAATTCAGAGATATGCATGAGTTCGATGCCTTAATAATGCTAACATAACAACAGCTGACATTTATTGAGTACTTACTATTTTTCATGTATGATTCTAAGCAGTATAGTACATATTTTAACTCACTGACTTTTCAGAACAACCCTATATGTTAGGTACTATTATCCTCATTTTACGAAGTAAACAGGAAAGAGAAGTTAGATAATTTGAAGTCACAGAATTATACTGTGGTTAAGAGTACAGTTTCTGGAGCCACACTGCCTGGGTTCAAAACCTGGCTCTAACACCAACTAGCTCTACCACTAAGCAAATTATAAGCACTACAGTTTCTTCCACTGCAAAACAGGTAGAGTTGGAACAAAAATGTAAGGTGCTAAGAACAGTGGCTGAGACATGGAAATTGGTCAATAAACTGTTTATAATGCTTGAGTGCAAGATGTTTGAATACTTGAAGCCTTAGCACAACAACGTACTTAATGTTTGAAGGAATGAGTAATAGGCTTCTACTTTTGGAGTCAAAACCTCATAGCGTCCATTACGTATCAGAGGCTGTAGCAATTTCACACATTTATCACGTCAATTAAAGTATCCTAAATATAAGGACAACTATAGCTATAGGTTTGTTTCCTTTCTTCCTGGAAGCTCTCAGACCTAGAGAGAATTATTTCAAGATTTGTTTCACCAAACCTACTTCAAAAGTAAACGAGTAATTCAAGGCTTAAAAAAATGGCATTTACTGGCCGGGTGCGGTGGCTCATGCCTGTAATCCCAGCACTTTGGGAGGCTGAGGCGGGCGGATCACAAGGTCAGGAGATCGAGACCATCCTGGCTAACACAGTGAAACCCCGTCTCTACTAAAAATACAAAAAAAATAGCCAGGTGTGGTGGCACATCCCAGCACTAGGGAGGCTGAGGCAGAGGAACAGCTTGAACCCGGGAGATGGAGGTTGCAGTGAGCTGACATGGCACCACTGCATTTACTGACTTCAGATTTGTGAAAGATTCTAATGTTAGGCCAGGCGCGGTGGTTCATGCCTATAATCCCAGCACTTTGGGAGGCTGAGGTGGGCGGATCACCTGAGGTAAGGAGTTCAAGACCAGCCTGGCCAACAGGGCGAAACCCGTCTCTACTAAAAATAGAAAAATTAGATGGGCATGGTGGCGCATACCTGTAATCCCAGCTACTAGGGAGGCTGAGGCAGGAGAATCGCTTGAACCCAGCAGGCGGAAGTTGTAGTGCGCTGAGATCGCATCTCTGCACTCTAGCTTGGGCAAGACAGAGAGACTCCATCTTAAAAAAATAAAAAAGGCCAGGTGCAGTGGCTCACATCTGTAATCCCAGCACTTTGGGGGCTGAGGCGGGTGGATCACAAGGTCAGGAGTTCAAGACCAGCCTGGCCAAGATGATGAAACTCCATCTCTACTAAAAATAAAAATTAAAAAAAAAATTAGCCAGGTGTAGTGGTGGGCGCCTGTAGTCCCAGCTACTCGGGAGGCTGAGCCAGGAGAATCGCTTGAACCCAGGAGGTGGAGGTTGCAGTAAGCAGAGATCGCACCATTGCACTCCAGCCTGGGCAACAGTGCAAAAATCAAAAATACATAAATAAATAAATAAAAAATAAAGATAAACTAAGCAGAAAAAAATAAGCACTGTCAATAAACCTAAATGTGAAAAAGCAAAATCATGCAATTTACAGAAGAATATAGAGATGAACAGCCTTACGGATCAAAGGTAGGGAAGACTTTCTTGCATAAAAGACAAAAAATGCAAACCATTTTGGGATTCACTTTCCCCATCTGTCAAATGAAGGCATTGAACGTGGAAGACTCTCAAGTTCCCTTCCAGATGTAGAAACAGATTTATGGGTCCAGATTCTGTAGAGGTCACAGTGTTTTTCACAATTTTTTACAATCAGTTGCCCACATTTATAAATCAGAAAATTCTGTGTAACATACGAATTTGGGCTCGGTGCAGTGGCTTATGCCTATAATCCCAGCACTTTGGGAGGCCGAGGTGGGCAGGTCACCTGAGGTCACGAGTTCGAAACTAGCCTGGCCAACATGGTGAAACCCCATCTCTACTGAAAACACAAAAATTAGCCGGGCATAGTGGCGCATGCCTGTATTCTTTCTCAGCATGCTTGCAGTACTCAGGAGGCAGAGGCAGGAGAACTGCTTGAACCCAGGAGGCAGAGGTTGCAGTGAGCTGAGATAGAGCCAGCCTGGGTGACAAAGTGAGACTCCGTCTCGGAAAGAAAAGAGTGTGAGATGAAAGAGCCTGCTTGTACTATCTGCTTGGAAAGAGAAGACTGAAATCTGATGCCTGAAATTTAACGGCTTAAAAAAAAAAATCAGTAAGCTTGCTGAGTATTAGCATGTTTTCATTACAGATGCCCAGTGGGATATATATTTTTATAGGCTCCTTGGTTTAATGGAGTTTCTTTAATGTTTTATTTTAGGTTCATCTTAAAATACTGTGAAATATTTCAAACATACAGAAAATAATATAATGATCATTTGATATGTCTACTACCCACCTTCTTTATCAAATTTTAACAATTAAAATTAAGGGCCAGGCGTGGTAGCTCACGCCTGTAATCCCAACACTTTGGGAGGCCAAGGCGGGCAGATCATGAGGCAAAGAGATTGAGATCATCCTGGCCAGCATGGTGAAACCCCATTTCTACTAAAAATACAAAAATTAGCTGGGCGTGGTGGCATACGCCTGTAGTCCCAGCTACTTGGGAGGCTGAGGCAGGAGAATCGCTTGAACCCAGGAGGCGGAGGTTGCAGTGAGCCGAGATCGTGCCACTGCATTACAGCCTGGTGACAGAGTGAGACTCCATCTCAAAAAAAACAAACAAACAAAAAGATTAAGACTGTCGTAATTTTTTTAACTTTTTTCTTGTACTGTTTACTGAATTTTTTTTTTTTTTTTTTTTTTGAGATGCTCTGTCACCCAGGCTGGAGTGCAGTGGCATGATATGGGCTCACTGCAACCTCTGCCTCCCAGGTTCAAGTGATTCTCATGTCTCAGCCTCCTGAGTAGCTGGGACTACAGGCACGTGCCACCACGCCCAGCTAATTTTTTATATTTTTAGTAGAGACGGGGTTTCACCATGTTGGCCAGGCTGGTCTCGAACTCCTGACCTCAGGTGATCCACCTGCCTCGACCTCCTAAAGTGCTGGGATTACAGGCGTGAGCCACCGCACCTGGCCGATTAACTGCATTAATTTTGTGGCTTTCCTTTTTTTTTTTTTTTCTTTTTTTTTGAGACGGAGTTTCACTCTTGTCACCCAGGCTGGAGTGCGTGGAGCAATCTCGGCTCACTGCAACCTCCGCCTCCTGGGTTCAAGCGATTCTCCTGCCTCAGCCTCCCAAGTAGCTGGGATTACAGGCATGCGCTACCATGCCTGATTAATTTTTGTATTTTTAGTAGAGACGGGGTTTCACCATGTTGGCCAGGCTGGTCTCAAACTCCTGACCTCAGGTGGTCATTCACTCCGCTCTAATTGCAAAGAATCCATGTAGCATACTTGTAAACTACTTACCAAAATTTCTCTTTCCAGCTTTATCTCAGACTAGTGCTCTACCAAACCCTTTTAGTGAGAACAATCTATTAATCATACCCTCAATACATCCACTTCAGCATCTTCTCCATAAAGTGTTACTGTTTTTCCTGATCCCATCAAGCTACATTAATATTCCTTCACTCTGAGCAAAAAAAACTAACATTTATAGAGAACTTAATGTGTGCCAGTATCACTTCAATTGAATTATTCTATTTAATCCATATAACCCTGTAAAATTTGTTCTATTTTTCCCTTCTCAAGGTGAGAGAAACTGAGTGAGCTTGTCTAAGGTTAACTGAGTTCCCCAAGGTTGCATGATGCTAAGTAGCAAGCCAGACTACAAAATTCAGGCCCTTAAATAAATGCAATGTTTCCTGGCTGAAAGTATGACTGCCTTTACTGCTCACATGTCACTCAACATATGCCTTGTGATAGTTAGCATTTTGTGTTAAATGTCTAAAAACCTCAAAATATTACAACATTTATTCAACAAAAATTTACTAAGAGCCTGTGTGCCCGGCATTGTTGACTACTGGAGCACATTAGAGAGCATCCACATATGAAGATTAGATGAATTCTCTAAATACATGGACATCCCAGAAATATTGGTAAGAGCAAAATCCCAAATAATATGTACACAGCAACTATACTAGATAAAAACCATGTCTATGTAAGTACTTTAAAAGAGCACAGTCATAACATGACAAAGTTGTGGGTTGTTGTTATTTACTATTTCACTGAATTAAGCTTATGTTAAGAGAATTAAGCAACAGGGCCGGACGCAGTGGCTCACGCCTGTAATCCTAGTATTTGGGAGGCCGAGGCGGGCGGATCACCTGAGGTCAGGAGTTCGAGACCAGCCTGACCAACTTGGAGAAACCCCCCGTCTCTACTAAAAATACAAAATTAGCCAGGCGTGGTGGCGCATGCCTGTAATCTCAGCTACTTGGGAGGCTGAGGCAGGAGAATTGCTTGAACCCGGGAGGTGGAAGTTGGGATGAGCCAAGATCGTGCCATTGCACTCCAGCCTGGCCAACAAGAGCAAAGCTCCGTCTCAAAAAAAAAAAAAGAGAGAGAAAATTAAGCAATAGAAATACTTTAAAAAAAAAAAAAAACACCTGTGTTTTATGTATTCCTCTTTCCCCATAAAACAGCAGAAAGAGCCTAAAGAAAGATTAATGAGCACCTCTCTGCCTAACATTCTACTGTAATCTGGCTTTCTTTACAAAGATGTGATGTCTTCTGGTTAAGGGTGGCAGGTACTATAAGGGAATACTATCTATATAAATCTTCTTACAATTACAAACTTCTGGAAACTTGTAGCTGATTGTAAATTTTCATACAATGGCATCATACCTTTGAACTGAAAGGAATCTTGCATAACATCTCCTTCAGCACCGCCCCCCACCCCGCCCCGCGCCCCACCACCTTATTTTACAGATTTGTTGGTTACTAAATCCTAAAACCTTAATTCTGGGTCAATGAGAGTAATGCAGCTACCTATACTGTTGAAATGTAGTGATTTCCACTGCAATGGAAATGCACTTCAGAAATAAAGTCTGTGTATGCTAGTATCAACCCTGCATGTGTAGTTTTTATTTTAATTACTAACCAGCTATGTTTTCTTGAACTTAACCCTTTTTTATCTTTTTTTTTTCCACTCTCAGCTCACACCTATTTTTTTCTCTTTTCGAACTTAACCCTTTCAGGCCTGGATGTCTTCATCTGGATAAATTCTAACCGTTGTTGAAAAGCCACGTGGTAAATATTTTTGAAACCTAAAGCCTTCTCTACGCAGTAACACTAAGTTTTTATGGTAAATGACACAGTTTCAATATTCTGCCTTTCACATTACGGTCAGCAGTTTGCATTCGTTGCTTTAAGAGGCGAAATGCATAGTCTACAGACACTGGGAACCAAGTACAGCTCAATGCTTAAGAACTCATAGGCCCCTGGACGGGCGCGCACACACCCCCCTGCAATGGTGACTAGTCATTTCAGGGCGCTGTATTTCAGAGTACGACCCCCCTCAAACATCAAGGCCCTAAAGGTGAAACCCCAGGAAAACGTCGATTCGGACAGCAGCCTCTACCTGCTGCTTTTAGAAACTGTGGCCTACCGGAGTCAAACCCCCAAAACGTTCTTCTTACAACTAAGGGTTCAGGCCTCAGGTCGGCATCTCGCCCTCTCCGGTTTCAGGAGCCCCGAAAAAAGGAGAGGAATAGGCCGCCACTGAACGGCTCAGCCCCCTGACTAGGAGCCGTCCGGATGTTTTTTGTGGCGGCTTGCAATTCGCTGTGACCTTTCCAGGAAGTGTTGCACACGGGCGTGTGGCAAACGAGCTGGCCGTTTCTCGCGGTCCTGCTAAAACGCTGTCAATCTGGCCCTCCACCAGAGGCCCGTTGGCTTCTCGGAAGGCGACCGAGGGAGCTCAGGGGGCGGGGAGGCTTTTACAAGAAGCGAAAGGACGGCCTCAGGAGTGGCCGGGAACAGCCTGGAATCAGCTGGAGGACGTCAGCAGGACTGAGGAAAGGGCTACCACCAGCGTTAGGAAAGGGGGGAGAGGGCGGAAAGCGGCGAACGGCCGCGCTCGGAGGCTGAGGTGGGGTCCCGGCGAGCCGGCGGCAGGGAAACAATGGCGCGAGCGTGACGTGGGCCGGAGGCGTCACGGCGGCGCGGAGGAAGGGGCTGCCGTGGGGCGGGGGCCGCACCGAGGGAGTTGGGAGGCGTGCAGCGTCCGCGAGCGCGCTGGCGGTGACTCGGCCTGGGGAGAGGGGCCTGGGGGCCATGGTCCCTGGGGGCCGGGGGCGGGGGCAGGCGGAGGCCGCTACCCTGGGGTCGCGTGCTCGGCCGCGCACCTCCCCTAGCTCCCCGCTCGCCCGCTCCTTCCCCGCCCGCCCACGGGTGCCGCCGCACTCACCGGCTCCAGCGCACCGCAACAATCCCAGCGCGCAACTGCCGCAGCCGCCTCGGCGCGCGCCCTCCCCGCCCCCGCCGCCCGGCACCGCCCCGCGCCGCCCCCCTGCTCGCGCCCGGCCAGGGACCAGCGCGCTGTTCCGTCCCCCAGCTCCGCCGCAGAGCTCGGCGAAGCCGACGCTCCCTGACCGCGCTGCGTCTGTCTGTCCCGCGGCTCTGGAGATCTTCAAACGACGGAACACCGGCTTTGCCCTTCTGAGGGTTTCCATCCCTTGACATTCTGCCTGCGACCCTCAGCCGGGACCCGGGCTAACCTCTCCACTGTGTATCATTCAGAAGAAGCTTTTCCTTGGGAGGAGAGGGCATCCTTTTTCCCAGTCACAGAATGTTTTGGTCTAATGGACCTCAAGGCCCCTCATGCGTCCACAACCGCATGGCACCCTCGAATCCCCTTGATGGCTAAAAACACCGGCTTTGAAGTTTGTCAGAACGAGTTCCAGTCCCAGTACCACCACTTACAAACTGTAACCTCGGGCGAGGTACCTGACCTCCTATACCCGGTGCCCACATTTGTAACACCAAGATAGGGAACAACAGTCCCCACTTCAAAGGGTGTTGACGGGATGAAATCACACAATATAGGTGAGGCCCTCAGCAGGGTCCTGGCACACAGTAAGCACTCAATAAATGTTCCCACCACCAGCAACTCAGCAGGAAGTCTCCGCAAAAGCAGCCAGCTATTTCCAGAGGACTGAATTCCTCGGTCCCGGCAGCTCTCACCAGTGAGAAAATGTGTCTAAACTTCTACTTTCAGAGCCCAAATTCGATGCCTTGGAGCCACAGAGAACAAACGTCTAATCTCTCTTGGACTTTTGACTTTTCAGATACTTTGCTTCTATCACCTCTGCCCAAGGTCTTCTCATTCCACATCAGTGTCTCCCGTTCCTTCCATTGTTCCTCCTCTGCCCTGGTTTTGAGGGTCTTTATCCCTGTCATGCAAATGGTAGATTTGACTGTGATTTCTTTAGAATACGTCACCCAAGACTGAACCAAATGTCTGTGGTATCATCAGAGCAAAGCAGGACTATAGCTTCCTCCTTTTGGGACCTATCACTTTGCACTCCTGCGATAAAGTTCTTGGCACCCATACTGTTGACTCATATTGGGCTTGCAGTCAACCAAAACCTCCGGGTCTTTTTAATAAGTGGTCCACCAGAGCACTTCTACCCCTTCTTGTGCTTCTCAGCCAACTTCGCTTCAGGTCAGCTGAGGCTAGACCTTGGTCCCCTCACCTTCTAAATTTCTCAGGATATATGGAAAAGAGGAATAGGGGTTGGAAGCTGGCATAACACAATCTTTAAACCAAGTGCATTTGAAAAAAGGCCAGGATGGCAGGGCGTGGTGGCTCACACCTGTAATCCCATCACTTCAGGAAGCCAAGGCAGGTGGATCATTTGAGGTCAGGAGTTCAAGACCAGCCTGACCAACATGGCGAAACCCCATCTCTACTAAAAATACAAAAATTAGCTGGGCATGGTGACACGCATCTGTAGTCTCAGCTACTCAGGAGGCTGAGGCAGGAGAATCGCTTGAACCCGGGAGGCGGAGGTTGCAGTGAGCCAAGATCACGCCACTGAACTCCAGCCTGGGCTACAGAGGGACACTCCATCTCCAAAAAAAAAAAAAGAAGAAGAAATGAAAAAAGGCCAGGGTTTGTGTCTAAAGACTATGGTACTGAGAGAAAAACAAATATACAGACACACACAAATGAATGTGATCACAACTGTGAAAAAAAAAACTGCACACACGAAAGACTACAGGGAAATATGTAATTGATTATGTTGTTTTCTCTCAGTGATAAGATGGGGTGGTTTCTTCTTTATACTTTTGTATTAATTTCTTACGGTGTTTGTATTACTTTTATAATCAAGAACTTTGTTTTAAAAAATAAATCAGAAAAAAGAATTTAAAAAATCAGAGAGATGGAATAACTTGAAAAAAACTGAAAACGAAGTTGAAAGATAACAGAATAAGGGGAAAACTATTTGCAACATACAAAAGACAAAGGATTTGTCTATAAAGGACTCTTAACAAATCAATAACAAAAAGAATGAATATGTAATCTCAGCACTTTGGGAGGCCAACGCTGGCACATCATGAGGTCAGGAGTTCAAGACCACTCTCACCAACATGGTGAAACCTCGTCTCTACTAAAAATATAAAAATCAGCCAGGTGTGGTGGTGCACACCTGTAATCTCAGCTACTCAGGAGGCTGAGGCAGGAGAATCGCCTGAACCCAGGAGGCAAAGGTTGCAGTGAGCCGAGATTGTACCATTGCATTCCAGCCTGGGTGACAGAGTGAAACTTTGTCTCAAAAAAAAAAAAAAAAAAAAAAAGAAAGAAAGAAAATTTAGAATCAGCTAAATGCCCACCAATGGGGGAATGGCTAACTAAAATGTAGAATACTTATATAATAAAATTCTATAGAGAATTTAAATGAAGCATAGGCAACATAGTGAAACCTCATTTCTACAAAAAGTTTTTAAAAAACAGCCGGGTGTGGTGGCTCCAGCATGTAGTTGCAACTGCTACCCAGGAGGCTGAGGTGGGAGGATCACTTGAGCCCGGGAGGTCAAGGCTGCAGTAAGCTGTGATCGTGCCACTGCACTCAAGCCTGGGTGACAGAGAAAGACCCTCTCTCCAAAAATAATAATAATAAAAAATAGAAGTGACTTTGATCTGCATGTATCAACATGGATATATCTCAGTCATATTTTTGAATGAAAATACAAAGTTGCAGAATTATATATCTATATCTATTATATATAGATAGATGAATAGTATCAATATTTAAAAAATTATTCCCCCAATGCAAAACTTCAGTTAATCATGAAAAAACATCAAATAAACCCCAATTGAGGGAATATTCTACAAAATATTTGACGTGTAATCTTCAAAAGTGTCAAGGTCATGAAAGCCAAGGAAAGAGTGAGAAACTGTCACAGATTGTCCTATTCACAGATAGGAGACTAAAGAGATCTGATAACTAAACGCAATGTGGTATCCTGGAACACAAAAAGGACATTAGTGAAAAAACTGGTGAAACTGGAATAAGGTCTGTAGTTCTGTTATTAGTATTGTGCCAGTGTTAATTTCTTAGTTTTGAACCAGGGTTACATAAATTGTTAACATTAAGAGAAGCTGGGTGAAGGGTATGTTGAAACTTTCTATACTAGCTCTGCAACTCCTCTGTAAATCTAAAATTATTTCAAAATAAAAAGCTAAAACAGAACACACATAAATAATACCATTATTCCCTATTATCATACATTAGGTTTATGACAGATTTTTAAAACAGGTCTGTAAAGCTGCATGCCCAAAATTTATCAGAAGTTCTCTCTAAGCTAGGGATAAAGGACCATTATTTTATTGAGAGAATGTTCAAAGGGAGTATTAGCTTTCGTTTTAATGTTTTGGAAGATAAGTGTAATCATGTATTGCTTTTGTAACAAAAAATTAATTCCTTTAAATGCAAAAGGATAGAACAATTTGGCCTCATGACTTTCAAGGGTAAGACAAGCCATGCCAACTCATGAAACAACCTTCTAACAAAGGGCTGGGAGGCTGAGGAACCATAAAGAGCTTGCTTGAGGTTTCTAACCTGACATTAGCTGAAGAGCCTGGGCACTGCTGCATGGCAAAAGAGGCCACCTCACTGTGGCCTTGGATGGCCTCTCATCAACTTCCTGCCAGGCACTCATGTGACTGTCCTATCCAATCTGATCTAAGCTGTTTTCCCCAGAATACCCAGAAACTCTGAGTCACCCAGAATATGAGCAGCATTCACAAGCCACTCATCAGTTTTTCTGCTTCTTGGTAGAAGCTCTCCTCAAAACTATGCATTGAGGGCCTACTATGTGCCTAACACCGATGGATACAGACATGAGTTTCTGCCCTCATGGAGATTGCTGACTACTTGGAAGATGAACGCTAAATAAACAAAAAGTTGCTTTACTACAATTTTGATAAGTGCTATGCAGGCAAAGTAAAAGATGCTATGAGGGAGAACAAAATGGAGTCTAGAGTTAGGATCGGGTGAGGGTCAGGAAACAGTTTCCTGAGGAAATGACATCTCAGCTGAGATCTGAAGGATGAGTAAGATTCAGGTGAAAAAGTGAGAGGGCCGGGTGCAGTGGCTCATACCTGTAATCCCAGCACTTTCGGAGGTTGAGACAGGAGGATCGCTTGAGCCCAGGAGTTTAAGACCAGCCTGGACAACATAGCAAGACCCCATCTCTAAAAAAAAATTTTTTTTAAATTAGCCTGGCATGGTGGTACACACCTATAGTCCTAGCTACTTGGGAGGCTGAGGCAGGAGGATCACTTTAGCCCAAGAGTTTGAGGTTTCAGTGAGCTATGATTGGACCACTGCACTCCTGCCTGAGTGACAGAACAACACCCTGTTTCAAAAAAAGAAAGACAAAGAGAAACAGAGGGATAAAGAGAGAGAGAGGAAGGAAGGGAGGGAGGGAGGGAGGCAAAAATGAGGGGGAACTTGTTTGCAAGAGTGAAAGAGAAAACAGCCGGTGCTAGAGATGAGTCTTGTGTATCTGAGGAATAACCCAAGCCTAAAGAGAAAGGGAGAAAGCCCTGGAGGGAGGCAAGGTCAGACCTGGCAGGGCACTGCAGACCACGTTAATGAACAGGGGCCCCAACCTTAAGTGCAATGGAGAGTAACTGAAGGGCATCAAGCAGAGTGGCAGGGATCAGATTCGCAGTTTAAATGTAACCAACAACTAACTGCCTCACATAGTCATGAAAATTAATTCATTTGAATCAAGCAAAAATCTCTCAGGTGCCTGTTGGAAACTTCCACTGGGTGTTTACAATGTGAGAGAGACAAGATCTGCGACCTTTATCACAATTATTTTATTTATTGAACATCTACCAGATGGTAGACACTGGAGATTCAAATTGATCCCCCACCCACACCTTGTTCCAAAGTTGCTGAACATCTATTAAGGAAATCAGACACTTGGGTAAAAAAATGAAGGCAGGTCATCGTAAGCCACATGCCAGATTAGTGACCCCAAAGATCTCAGAGTTTCAGGAGAGATGGATTCTCGAGGATATAAGAGAGTTAGAATCAAATACATACACTTCATACCCAGGGATATAATTTTTTTCATGGAAAATAACGTGTTGGCAAGGATATGGAGAAATTTGAACCCTCGTGCATTGTTGTCATTCCTCGAAAAAATTAAACAAATGACTCAGCAATTCTGCTGCTAGGTAGACACCCAAAATAATTAAAAATAGGGACTCAAACAGATACTTGTACACAAATATTCGTATCACCATTTTCACAATGCCCAAAAGATGGAAACAACCTAAGTGTCCATCAACACACGAATGGATAAACAAGACATGGTATATACATACAATGGAATATTATTTAGCCATAAAAAGGAATGAAGTTTTGGCCAGGCACTGTGGCTCACGCCTGTAATCGCAGCACTTTGGGAGGCTGAGGCAGGCAGATCACTTGAGGCCAGGAGTTTGAGACAAGCCTGGCCAATATGGCAAAACCGTATCTCTACTAAAAATACAAAAATTAGCTGGGTGCACGCAGTAATCCTAGCTACTAGGGAGGCTGAGGTACAAGAATGGCTTAAATCTGGGAGGTGGAGGTGGCAGTGAGCTGAGATCATGCCAATCACTCCCGCCTGGGTGACAGAGCAAGACTTTGTCTCAGAAATAAATAAATAAATAAAGTTTTGATATGTGCTACAACTTGGATGAACCTTGAAAACATTATGCAGCCAGGTGTGGTGGCTCACACCTATAATCCCAGCACTTTGGGAGGCTGAGGCAGGATGACCACTTGAACCCAGGAGGCAGAGGTTGCAGTGAGCCAAGATTGTGCCACTGCACTCCAGCCTGGGGGACAGAGACAGACTCTGTCTCAAAAAAGAAAAAGAAAAAAAAAATGCTAAGAGAAATAAGCCAGACACAAAAGGACAAATACTATGAGTCTACTTATATGAAATAGCTAGAATAGACAAATTCATACAGACGGAAAGCAGATTAGCAGTCACCAGGGATTGGGGGAAGAAAGGAGTGGAGAATTATTGCTTAATGGTGACAGAGTTTCTGTTTGGAGTGATGAAAACATTTTGGACATAGACAGTGGTGAGGGTTGCACCACATTGTGAATATAATTAACGCCACTGAATAGTACTCTTAAAAATGGTTAAAACAGCCTATTTTATGTTATATATATCTTACCACAGTAAAAAAAAAAACAAAAAAAAATTAACTTTCCAAAAAAGGAATCAAATACATAAATAGCAGTTTACTCCATGTTCACCTGACTTCTTCCAAACTTCCATTTTCCAGTTCTTAGAACACCCCAGATCTCCTTGTCCCTACGTTAAACTGTTTCTCTACCTGAAAGCCTCTTTTCACCCTTCTAACTCATATTCATCTTGAAGGCCTTAACTCAAATGTTTCTCAGAGGCATTCCCTAAGCCCCAACTCAATCTACCTGAAATCCCCTCCTGCCCTATACCTTCCGTTCCCTTCTCTAACTTACCACAGTTGCAATGAAAGACATATTTGTGTGATATGTTTTTAATATCTGCCTTCGCAATATCGCCTGTAAGCTGCAAGAGGGCAGGGACAGTCTGTCTTGTTCACCGAGAGGGAGACAGCACTTAGCCCAGGGTCTGACACACTGGGGGATTCCCTATATATTTTTTAATAAATTAATTAGTAACTAAATGACCGTGTGATGGGATTGTGAGTAGAATTTATTTTAATGCCTTTTACAGTGCTGTAAATTGGATTAAATTATTTAAACAAAAGAAGAAGCCGGGCGCAATGGCTTACACCTGTAATCGCAGCACTTTGGGAGGCCAAAGTGGGCGAATCACGAGGTTAGGAGTTCAAGACCAGCCTGGCCAACATAGTGAAACTCCGTCTCTACTAAAAATACAAAAAATTAGCAAGGCGTGGTGGCAGGCCCCTGTAATCCCAGCCACTCGGGAGCCTGAGGCAGGAGAATTGCTTGAACCTGGGAGGCAGAGGTTGCAGTGAGCTGAGATGGCCACATTGCACTCCAGCCCGGGCAACAGTGTGAGACCCCATCTCAAAAAAAAAAAAAAAAAAAAGGAAGCAAACCAGGGCTCTCATTTTTGTTGTTGTTGTTGTTGTTGTTGTTGAGATGCAGTCTGGCTCTGTCGCCCAGGCCGGAGTACAGTGGCCCAATCTCGCCTCACTGCAACCTCCACTTCCTGGGTTCAAGCAATTCTCCTGCCTCAGCCTCCTAAGTAGCTGGGACTACAGGTACGTACTACCACGCTTGGCTAATTTTTGTATTTTTAGTAGAGACAGGGTTTCACTATGTTGGCCAGGCTGGTCTTGAACTCCTAACCTCAAGTGATCCACCCACCTCGGCCTCCCAAAGTGCTGGGGTTATAGGCATGAGCCACCAGGCCCAGCCAGCTCTCATTCTTACATTCCTGCCTCTACCCTGTGAAGCTGCAGCCCTCTCTTATAGAAGGAACCTGAGCAAATCAATAGTACAGTTTGTTTCCAGGTAGATCTAAAATATCACCAACCATTGCAACCTTAGCCTCTAAATATCCATCTAAATAAGTGATAAGTTGCTGCACTTAAAATGAAGACTCCGTCTCAAAACAAAAAAAAAAAAAAAAGAAACACCTCTTCCCTGTGCAACCAGAACCCATATCCCTCCACCAGAGCAGTTTAGCCCACCTGAGCATTTCACATATTTGGGTTTAGCAGCGCTTATATTAGAACTAAAGCCTCAGGCTGGGCGTGGTGGCTCACACCTGTAATCCCAGCACTTTGGGAGGCCAAGGTGGGTGGATCACTTAAGATCAGGAGTGCATTTACTTGTCTATTCGAAAAGCCAATTCTTCTGGTATGTACAGATAAGTTTCTACTATTTGTCAGTGAGAGCATTTCCTAATTGATTTAATTTTCTCATCTTGGCATTCCATATCTACCTCAGTAAACAATTTTCTATGCTAACAAGAAGTTAAACAAACATATAATTATTTCTGAGATAAGAAATGCAAATAAAAGCTGATTTAATGAATTTGTTTTCTGGATGTGGACACTTGTGGAAACTGAAAAACGTGACGACTCAGAAAGAAGACACAGTTCACTCACAACAGCTTTTACCTAAACACATTTTAGCCCACATACCACTGATTCTCTCAGCCCACAAGCCATTGTCTTCTCTCTGCTTTTATTTTTTTACATTTTACATATAAATTGCATGAACTGCTGGGCGCAGTGGCTCAAGCCTGTAATCCCAGCACTTTGGGAGGCCGAGGTGGGCAGATCACCTGAGGTCAGGAGTTCGAGACTAGCCTGGCCAACATGGCGAAACCCCGTCTCTACTAAAAATACAAAAATTAGCTGGGCTTGGTGGTGGGTGCCTGTAAGTTCAGCTACTCAGGAGGCTGAGACAGGAGAATCGCTTGAACCTGGGAGGCGGAGGTTGCAGTGAGCCAAGATTGTGCTATTGCACTCCAGCCTGGGCAACAAGAGCGAAACGAAACTCTGTCTAGAAAATTAAAAAAAAAAAAAAAAATTGCATGAACCAGAGAGTGCAAGGCAAACCAGTGACCACAGACATTAGGAAACTTTTGATCACAAGTAACAAGAAACCCAGTTAAAATGGCTTAAATAATAAGGAAGTTCAGAGGTATGGTACACTCTGGGGTAAATATTCAGTAATCAATATTGCCATTAAGGACCAGGCTCACGCCTGTAATCCAAACACTTTGAGAGGCCATGGTGGGCAGATGGCTTGAACTCAGGAGTTCGAGACCAGCCTGGGCAACATGGCAAAACTCTGTCTCTACAAAGAATGTTTAAAATTAGGTAGGCATAGTCATGTGTACCTGTAGTCCCAGCTACTGAGGAGGCTAAAATGGAAGGATCACTTGAGCCTGGGAGGTAGAGGCTGCAGTGAGAGGAGAATATGCCCACCACACTACAGCCTGGGGTGGCAGAATGACACCCTTATCTCAAAAAAGAAAAAAAAAAAAGGACCAAGTTTTGTCTCTCTGCCCTGTAGTCCTGAAAGTTTGCTTCATCTTACAATGTGTAGAATGGCTTCAAGCTTCCTCCCTCATGTCAACAAAGCACAGACACCTCTCCTCCACAACAGTCCTTCCTTTCAACCTAACTGGAATGAATTAGGAAACATGCAGACCCCTCAGACTAAAAGTCATTGCCAAGGAAGGATCATACACTGACAAATTAGATATTGTCCCTGGGGCTGGGGATGGAGAGGATACCTGAGCAAAACTGGAATTTTTCATGGGCAGAAGGGGTGGAGAGTGGGTGCTAAATAGGCAGCCAAGAGTATCCACTACAACTAGCAAAACTGAATATGCCCAAGCCTTGGGTTAAGAGTAGTACTAGAGGCCGGGCGCAGTGGCTCACGCTTGTAATCCCAGCACTTTGGGAGGCCGAGGCGGGCGGATCACGAGGTCAGGAGATCGAGACCACGGTGAAACCCCGTCTCTACTAAAAAAGACAAAAAATTAGCCGGGCATGGTGGCGGGCGCCTGTAGTCCCAGCTACTCGGAGAGGCTGAGGCAGGAGAATGGCGTGAACCCGGGAGGCGGAGCTTGCAGTGAGCCGAGATTGCGCCACTGCACTCCAGCCTGGGCGACAGAGCGAGACTCCGTCTCAAAAAAAAAATAAAATAAAAAAAAATAAAAAAAAAAAAAAAGAGTAGTACTAGAGAAATAGAAAAACAACACATTGGATGTCACACATCCACTAATCTTCTGGTTCTTAAATTTTTTTTTTTTTTTTTTTGAGACAAGGTCTGGCTCTGTTGCCCAGGCTGGAGTGCAGTGGCACAATCTCGGCTCACTGCAACTTCCGCCTCCCGGGTTCACGCCATTCTCCTGCCTCAGCCTCTCCGAGTAGCTGGGACTACAGGCACACACCACCACACCCGGCTAATTTCAGTGTTTTTTGTAGAGATGGGGTTTTGCTATGTTGGCCAGCATGGTCTCTAACTCCTGAGATCAAGTGATCTGCCTGCCTTTGTCTCCCAAAGTGCTGGGATTACAGGTGTGAGCTACCGTGCTAGGCCTGCTCAACTGGTTCTTAACCCCCATGAGGGTTAATTCACAATTAGAAACTGGCTCATGACAGCAGTGATTCTCAGAAACATCAGGAAGCCTATATTCTTGGTGGTATTCTTTATGTCCTGAGTCTGTCCTTGCAAGAGAGAGAATGGTATGTCTCAGTGATATAAAGAACTTAGTCCTGCACCTTAGCCATCCTCTCTAGTACTGGTTCATGCTGTCCCCTTCTTGGATCCCACCCTAGTCCTTCACAGTGATCTTGAGCTGAATTTCCCAATTTGGGAAATTTACCTTGGGAGTCTCAGAGCACATTTTGGTGTGACAGCTCTATGAGATATTAATAGATGTTACTTAGAAAAAAAGTTCTAGGCCAGGCACTGTGGCTCACACCTGTAAACCCAGCCGTTTGGAAGGCTGAGGCAGGAGTATTGCTTGAGCCCAGAAGTTCAAGACCAGCCTGGGCAACATAGGTAGACCACATATCCACAAAAAATTTTTTTAAAAAGTTAGCTGGCAGCCGGGCATGGTGGCTCATGCCTGTAATCCCAGAACTTTGGGAGGCTGAGGCGGGCTGATCACAAGGTCAATAGATCAAGACCACCCTGGCCAACATTGTGAAACCCCATCTCTACTAAAAACACAAAAACTAGCTGGGTATGGTGGCACACGCCTGTAGTCCCAGCTACTCGGGAGGCTGAAGCAAGAGAATCACTTGAACCCGGGAGGTGGAGGCTGCAGTGAGCTGAGATCGCACCACTGCACTCCAGCCTGGTGACAGAGTGAGACTCCATCTCAAAACAAAAACAAAAACAAAAACAAAAAAACAGTTAGCTGGCTGTGATGGCTTGTAGCTGTAGTCCCAGCTACTCAGGAGGCTAAAGTGGGAGGATCGCTTGAGCCCAGGAGGTCAAGGCTGCAGTGAGCCATGATTAAGCCACTGCACTCCAGTCTGGGTGACAGAGTGAGACCTGTCTCAATTAAAAAAAAAAGAAAGAAAAGAAAAAAAGAAAGAAAGAAAAAAGTTCCATGCTTGCTGAAATCTTGAAAGACATACTTAAACATTTAGCACTCAAAAAACTTGGGCATTTATCAGTATAAATTCCTAGATCAGCACATTCACTGCATCTTTTTTTTTTTTTTTTTTTTTTTTTTTGAGACGGAGTCTCGCTCTGTCACCCAGGCTAGACTGCAGTGGCGCAATCTCGGCTCACTGCAAGCTCCGCCTCCCGGGTTCACGCCATTCTCCTGCCTCAGCCTCTCCGAGTAGCTGGGACTACAGGCGCCCGCCACCACGCCCGGCTAATTTTTTGTATTTTTAGTAGAGACGGGGTTTCACTGTGGTCTCGATCTCCTGACCTCGTGATCCGCCCGCCTCGGCCTCCCAAAGTGCTGGGATTACAAGCGTGAGCCACCGCGCCCGGCCACTGCATCTTTTAAAGATTATAAGGCCTTTGTAAGCAAGAAAATGGCTCTGGTGAGATGGGTTTATATAGGGATTTGTAACAGGGATGCACTGTATTTTTTTCATCAGTGGTTCTCAAATTTCATCAGGCATGGTTGCCTGGGGAGTTTTCTAAAAGGTAGATTCCAAACCGTATCTCAATCTTACCAATCGTGAATCTCTGGCCTTGGGTCCTAGGAATTCGAAATTTAAACAAATTCCTAAGTAATTCTGATGCAAGTAGTCCCTGTGTTCTCTGAAAATGTTAACTATCTGCCTCACCCCTGCTTGTGATAGCAATCAATGTTGCCATGGTAATAGCCAATCTGAGCCACCCCCTGCTGCCTGCTGCCCAGGCAACATTGACTTCATGTGTCTCTTTCTTGTTTGCTAGCCCAAAGGGCCATCTTGAAAAATAATCTTCTGAGTACTACAAAAACTGTACAATTGACCCAAAGAAACTCACTGTTGCAGGATCAGGGATTATAAATCCCTATGTCACCTCACCTTCAGAGTATCAGTCTCTTCAGCACCTTTTGTGGCTCCAATTCAGATGTCAGATGCTAGGCATCAATGTCGGTATTTCATTGGCCTAAATAGGGTGCAGTCCCTGAAACTCAGACAGTTTTCCAAGCCCATCATGATCTAGGTGTCATTCCTCTGAGCCCAAGCTAAGCCATCATATCCCCTGTGACTTGCACATCTACATCCAGATGGCCTGAAGCAAGTGAAGAATCAAAAAAGAAGTGAAAATGGCTGGTTCCTACCTCAACTGATAACATTCCACCATTGTGTTTTGTTCCTGCCCCACCTTAACTGAGCAATTAACCTTGTGAAATTCATTCTCCTGTCTCAGAAGCTCCCCCACCAAGCACTTTGTGACCCCCGCCCCTGCCCACAAGAGAAAAATCCCCTTTGACTGTAATTTTCCACTACCCACCCAAATCCTATAAAACTGTTCCACCCTTATCTTCCTTGCTGACTCCTTTTTCGGACTCAGCCCACCTGCACCCAGGTGAAATAAACAGCCTTGTTGCTCACACAAAGCCTGTTTGGTGGTCTCTTCACACGGACATGCGTGACATTTGGTGCCGTGACTCAGATTGGGGGAACTCCCTTGGGCGATCAATCCCCTGTCCTGCTCTTTGCTCCATGAGAAAGATCCACCTACGACCTCGGGTCCTCAGACCAACCAGCCCAGGGAACATCTCACCAATTTTAAATCAGGTAAGTGGCCTCTTTTTACTCTCTTCTCCAACCTCTTACTATCCTTCAACCTCTTTCTCCTTTCAATTTTGGCACCACCCTTCAATCTCTCCCTTCTCTTAATTTCAGTTCCTTTCCTTTTGTGGTAGAGACAGAGGAGATGCGTTTTATCTGTGAACCCAAAACTCCGGCTCCGGTCATGGACTCGGGAAGACAGTCTTCCCTTGGTGTTTAATCACTGCGGGGATGCTTACCCACGTTTCAGAGGTGTCTGATCACCACGGGGATGCCTGGCCTTGATCCTTCACCTTGGTGGCCAGTACCACTTTCCCTGGGTGGCAAGCACCACCTCCCCTGGGGGCAAGTACCCCCACCACCCCTTCTCTCCATGTGTCTACTCTCTCTTTTCCCTGGGCTTGCCTCCCTCACTATGGGCAACCTTCCACCCTCCATTCCTCCCTCTTCTCCCTTAGCCTGTGTTCTCAAGAACTTAAAACCTCTTCAACTCACACCTGACCTAAAACCTAAACGCCTTATTTTCTTCTGCAACACCGCTTGGCCCCAATACAAACTTGATAAACGCTCTAAATGGCCAGAAAACAGCACTTTCAATTTCTCCATCCTACAAGACCTAGATAATTTTTGTCGAAAAATGGGCAAATGGCCTGAGATGCCTTACATCCAAGCATTTTTCACACTTCGTTCCCTCCCTAGTCTCTGTTCCCAGTGCAATTCGTCCCAAATCCTCCTTCTTTCCCTACCACCTGTCCCCTCAGTCCCAACTCCAAGCATCGCTGAGTCTATCCAATCTTCCTTTTCTACCAAGCCATCTGACCTCTCCCCTCCTCCCCAGACTGCTCCTTAGGTTGCTTTCTGCCAGGCTGAATCAGGCTCTAATTCTTCCTCAGCCTCTGCTTCTCCACCCTATAATCCTTCTATCACCTCCCCTCCTCACACCCAGTCCAGCTTACAGTTTTGTTCCGTGACTAGCTCTCCCCCATGTGTTCAACAATTTCCTCTTAGAGAGGTGGCTGGAGCTGAAGGCATAGTCAGGGTACTTGTGCCTTTTTCTCGATCAGACCTCTCTCAGATCAGTCAGTGTTTAGGCTCTTTCTCATCAGACCCCACTAATTATATATAGGAATTCCAATATCTAACTCTGTCCTACAATTTAACCTGGACTGATTTAAATGTCATCCTAACATCTACCCTCTCCCCAGATGAACAGGAAAGAATTTTTTCTCTAGCCCAATCTCACACCGATAACCACCAGCTTCACAAGCCAGACTCTAAGAAGGCATTAGAGCAGTTCCCCAAGAGGATCCCCAATGGAACTATCAGGCAGATTTCCCAGGTATAGTTAGGCGAGATTACATGATTTCCTGCCTAGTTGATGGGCGTAAAAAGGCAGCTTACAAAGCTGTTAATTATGACAAGCTTAAAGAAACTACCCAAGGTAAAGATGAAAACCCAGCCCAGTTCATGGCTCGTTTGGCAGCAACCCTGAGATGCTTTACAGCCCTAGACCCTGAAGGGTCAGAAGGCCGTCTTATTCTAAATAGGCATTTTATCACCCAGTCAGCTCCTGATATTAGAAAAAAGCTTCAAAAATTAGAATCCAGCCCTCAAACCCCACAACAGGAATTAATCAACCTCACCTTCAAGGTGTACAATAATAGAGAGGAGGCAGCGAGACAGGAATGAATTTCTGAGTTACAATTACTTGCCTCTGCTGTGAGACAAAGACAAAACCCAGCCACACCTCCAGCACACAAGAACTTCAAATTGCCTAAGCCACAGCAGTCAAGCATTCCTACAGGACCTCCTCCACCAGGCTCTTGCTTCAAATGCCAGAAATCTGGCCACTGGGCCAAGGAATGCCTGCAGCCCGGGATTCCTCCCAAGCCGTGTCCCATCTGTGCAGGGACCCACTGGAAATCAGACTGCCCAGCTCACCCGGCAGCCACTCCTAGAGCCCCTAAATCTCTGGCCCAAGGCTCTCTGACTGACTGCTTCCCAGATCTGCTTGGCTTGGCAGCTGAAGACTGACGCTGCCTGAACACCTTGGAAGCCCCCTGGACCATCACGGATGACGAGCTTTGGGTAACTCTCACAGTGGAGGGTAAGTCCATCCCCCATTTAATCAACACAGAGGCTACCCACTCCACATTATCTTCTTTTCAAGGGCCTGATTCCCTTGCCCCCGTAATTGTTTTGCATATTGACGGCCAAGCTTCAAAACCCCTTAAAACTCCCCCACTCTGGTGCCAACTTGGACAACATTATTTTCTGCACTCTTTTTTAGTTATCCAGACCTGCCCAGTTCCCTTATTTTTTTTATTTTTTATTTTTTGAAATGGAGTCTTGCTCTGTCGCCCAGGCTGGAGAGCAGTGGCGCGATCTCTGCTCACTGCAAGCTCCGCCTCCTGAGTTCACGCCATTCTCCTGCCTCAACCTCCCGAGTAGCTGGGACTACAGGCGCCCACCACCTCGCCTGGCTAAATTTTTTTTTGTATTTCTAGTAGAGACGGGGTTTCACCGTGTTAGCAAGGATGGTCTCGATCTCCTGACCTCATGATTTGCCCATCTCGGCCTCCCAAAGTGCTGGGATTACAGGTGTGAGCCACCGCACCTGGCCCCAGTTCCCTTATTAGGCCAAGACATTTTAACCAGATTATCTGCTTCCCTGACTCTTCCTGGACTACAGCCAAATCTCATTGCCACCCTTCTTCCCAACCCAAAGCCTCCTTCATGTCTTCCTCTCGTATCCCCCTACCTTAACCCACAAGTATGGGACACCTCTACCCCCTCCGTGGCAAGCGATCACACGCCCATTACTATCCCACTAAAATCTAATCACCCTTACCCCTCTGAACGCCAGTATCCCATCCCACAACAGGCTTTAAGGGGATTGAAGCCTGTTATCACTCGCCTGCTACAGCATGGGCTTCTAAAACCTATAAACTCTCCTTACAATTCCCACATTTTACCTGTCCAAAAACCAGACAAGTCTTACAAGTTACTTCAGGATCTGCACCTTATCAACCAAATTGTTTTGCCTATCCACCCTGTGGTGCCAAACCCATATACTATGTCATCCTCAATACCTCCCTCTACAACCCCTCCACAACCCATTATTCTGTTCTGCATCTCAAACATATTTTCTTTATTATTTCTGTGCACCCTTCATCCCAGCCTCTCTTCGCTTTCACTTAGACTGACCCTGACACCCATCAGTCTCAGCAACTTACCTGGGCTGTACTGTTGCAAGGCTTCACGGACAGCCCCCATTACTTCAGTAAAGTCCTTTCTCATGATTTGCTGTCTTTCCATCCATCTGTTTCTCACCTTATTAAATATTTTGACAACTTTCTACTTTATAGCCCCTCCTACAAATCTTCCCAACAGGACACCCTCCTGCTCCTCCAACATCTATTCTCAAAAGGATATTATGTATCCCCCTCCAAAGCCCAAATTTCTTCCTCATCCATTACCTATCTCGGCATAATTCTTCATAAAAACACATGTGCTCTCCCTGCTGATCATGTCCGGCTTGTCTCCAAAGCCCCAACCCCTTCTACAAAACAACAACTTTCCTTCCTAGGCATGGTTAGGTACTTCTGCCTTTGGATACCTAGTTTTACCATCCTGACTAAACCATTATATAAACTCATAAAAGGAAACCTAGCTGACCCCAAAAATCCTAAATCCTTTCCCCACTCCCCTTTCCATTCCTTAAAAAACAGCCCTAAAAACTGCTCCCTAACTCATCCAAACCCTTTTCATTACACACAGAGCCAAAGTACAGGGCTGTGCAGTCAGAATTCTTACACAAAAGCTGGGACCGCACCCTTAGCCTTTTTGTCCAAACAACTTAACCTTACTGTTTTAGCCTAGCACTCGTATCTGCGTGTGGCAGCTGCTGCTGCATTAATACTTTTAGAGGCCCTCAAAATCACAAACTATGCTCAACTCACTCTCTACAGTTCTCCTAACTTCCAAAATCTATTGTTTTCCTCAAACCTGATGCATATACTTTATGCTCCCCAGTTCCTTCAGCTATACTCACTCTTTGTTGTTACTCACTCTTTGTTGTTACTCACTCTTTGTTGTTGTATACTCACTCTTTGTTGTTACTCACTCTTTGTTGTTGTATACTCACTCTTTGTTGTTACTGGCCTGGACTTCAATCCGGCCTCCCACATTATTCTGGATACCACACCTGACCCCCATGACTGTATCTCTCCGATCCACTTGACATTCACTTGATTTCCCCGTATTTCCTTCTTTCCTATTCCTCACCCTGATCACACTTGGTTTATTGATGGCAGTTCCACCAGGCCTAATCGCCACTCACCAGCAAAGGCAGGCTATGCTGTAGTATCTTCCACATCTATCCTTGAGGCTACCACTCTGCCCCACTCCACTACCTCTCAGCAAGTCGAACTCATTGCCTTAACTCGAGCCCTCACTCTTGCAAAGGGACTATGCGTCAATATTTATACTGACTCTAAATATGCCTTCCATATCCTGCACCACTATGCTGTCATATGGGCAGAAAGAGGTTTCCTCACTATGCAAGGGTCCTACATCATTAATGCCTCTTTAATAAAAACTCTTCTCAAGGCCACTGTACTTCCAAAGGAAGCGGGAGTCATTCACTGCAAGGGCCATCAAAAGGCATCAGATCCCATCGCTCAGGGCAATGCTTATGCTGATAAGGTAGCCAAAAAAGCAGCTAGCATTACCCAACTTCTGTCCCTCACAGCCAGTTTTTCTCCTTCTCATCGATCACTCCCACCTACTCTCCCACTGAAACTTCCACCTATCAATCTCTTCCCACACAAGGCAAATGGTTCTTGGACCAAGGAAAATATCTCCTTCCAGCCTCATAGGCCCATTCTAATCTGTCATCATTTCATAACCTCTTCCATGTAGGTTACAAGCTGCTAGCCTGTCTCGTAGAACCTCTCATTTCCTTTCCATCGTGGAAATCTATCCATAAGGAAATCACTTCTCAGTGTTCCATCTGCTATTCTGCTACTCCTCAGGGATTGTTCAGGCCCCCTCCCTTCCCTACACATCAAGCTCGGGGATTTGCCCCTGCCCAGGACTGGCAAATTGACTTTATTCACATGACTCGAGTCAGGAAACTAAAATACCTCTTGGTCGGGGTAGGCACTTGTACTGGATGGGTAGAGGACTTTCCCACAGGGTCTGAGAAGGCCACTGCGGTCATTTCTTCCCTTCTATCAGACATAATTCCTCAATTTGGCCTTCCCACCTCTATACAGTCTGATAACGGACCAGCCTTTATTAGTCAAGTCACTCAGGCAGTCTCCCAGGCCCTGGGCATTCAATGGAAACTTCATGTTCCTTATCGCCCTCAATCCTCAGGAAAGGTAGAAAAAACTAATGGTCTTTTAAAGACACACCTCACCAAGCTCAGCCTCCAACTTAAAAAGGACTGAGGCCGGGCGCGGTGGCTCCCAGCACTTTAATCCCATCACTTTGGGAGGCTGAGGTGGGCGGATCACGAGGTCAGGAGATCAAGACCATCCTGGCTAACATGGTGAAACTCCGTCTCTACTAAAAAATACAAAAAAATTAGCCGGGCATGGTGGCAGGCCCCTGTAGTTCCAGCTACTTGGGAGACTGAGGCAGGAGAATGGCAGGAACCTGGGAGGTGGAGCTTGCAGTGAGCTGAGATTGCGCCACTGCACTCCAGCCTGGGAGACAGAGCGAGACTCCACCTCAAAAAAAAAAAAAAAAAGGACTGAACAGTACTTTTACCACTTGCCCTTCTCAGAATTCGGGCCTGTCCTCAGGATGCTACAGAGTATAGCCCATTTGAGCTTCTGTATGGATGCTCCTTTTTATTAGGCCCCAGTCTCATTCCAGACACAGCCCTCTAGGTGTTTATCTTCCAGTCCTCCAGCAGGCTAGACAGGAAATTTGCCAGGCTGCTAATCTTCTCTTGCCTACTCCAGATTCCCAGCCATATGAAGACACCCTAGCTGGACGATCAGTTCTTGTTAAGAATCTGACCCCTCAAACTCTACAACCTTGATGGACCGGACCCTACTTAGTCATCTACTGTACCCCAACTGCCGTCCACCTGCAGGACCCTCCCCATTGGGTTCACCGTTCCAGAATAAAGCTGTGTCTGTCAGCCAGCCAGCCTGATTTCTCCTCTTCCTCCTGGGAGTTGCATGTACTGTCTCCTACTTCCCTTAAACTCACCTGCATTCCTAAAGGATAATAGTAACCCTTATAAGGCTAACATATCCTTTCGTTTTTATTAGGTCTCGTCTTCCTTACCATACTCTTTATAACAGGGCTTTACACAGTCACCCCCACTACTTGGGCTGCACCCCAAAAACTTGTCATCCTTACTATCTTCTGTCTAGTCATACTCCTATTCACCATTCTCAACTACTTGTAAATGCCCTGCCCTTGTTTATACTGCCGGTTTACACTTTTCCTCGAAACCATCATAGTGGATATCTCCTGATACTATCCCCAGCCTGCCACTCTTGGAGTGGATGGGTGATCTTTGCTGACAGGGCACACTCTGATACTTCCACCCTGATGAAGTCCTATTCTTTACTTTTATACTCACTCTTTTTCTCATTCCTGTTCTTACGCCACCCTCTACCTCTCCCTAGCTATCTCCACCACACTATCAATCTCACTCCACTCTCTCCTAGCCATTTCTAATCCTTCTTTAACAATTGCTGGCTTTGCATTTTTCTTTCCTCTGAAATCGCCGAGGCCTCGACTTACTCACTGCTAAAAAAATGGGACTGTGTATTTTTAAATGCAGAGTGTTGTTTTTACCTAAATCAATCTGTCCTGGTGTATGACAACATAAAAAATCTCAAGCATAGAGCCCAAAAACTCACCAACCAAGCAAGTAATTATGCTGAACTCCCTTGGGCACTCTCTAATTGGATGTCCTGGGTCCTCCCAATTCTTAGTCCTTTAATACCTGTTTTTCTCCTTCTCTTATTCGGACCTTGTGTCTTCCATTTAGTTTCTCAATTCATCCAAAACTGTATCCAGGCCATCACCAATCATTCTATATGACAAATGCTCATTCTAACAACCCCACAATTGCACCCCTTACCACAGAATCTTCCTTCAGCTTAATCTCTCCCATTCTAGGTTCCCACGCCACCCCAATCCCGCTCGAAGCAGCCCTGAGAAACTTCGCCAATTATCTCTCCATACCACCCCCCCAAAATTTTCTCTGCCCCAACACTTCAACATTATTTTATGGTATTTATCTTATTAATATAAAAAAAACAGGAATGTCAGGCCTCTGAGCCCAAGCTAAGCCGTCATATCCTCTGTGACCTAGCACATATACATCCAGATGGCCTGAAGCAAGTGAAGAATCACAAAAGAAGTGAAAATGGCCAGTTCCTGCCTTAACTGATGACATTCCACCATTGTGGTTTGTTCCCACCCCACCTTAACTGAGCAATTAACCTTGTGAAATTCCTTCTCCTGGCTCAGAAGCTCCCCCACTGAGCACTTTGTGACCCCCGCCCCAGCCCACAAGAGAAAAACCCCCTTTGACTGTAATTTTCCACTACCCACCCAAATCCTATAAAACGGCCCCACCCCTATCTTCCTTGCTGACTCCTTTTTCGGACTCAGCCCACCTGCACCTAGGTGAAATAAACAGCTTTATTGCTCACACAAAGCCTGTTTGGTGGTCTCTTCACACGGAAGCGTGTGATACTAAGGTCCTCCCTTACCTGACACCTAGAGCACTCCTGTTGTAACAAGAGTCATCTTGGGTTCAGCATAAATAAATCTTCTTTCATTTGAGTGGCAAGTAGTTGAGTTTATAACTTTTACTTTCACCAAACACCAAACACAAAAGAGTTCATTTCAACTAATTCTTTGGTCAGATACTAGCCATCCATGCTTATAAGAAAAAGGATGGGTAAAGTACTAGGATCTGCATCTAACCTTAGCAGCATGGTAAGCAGAATAATGGCCTAATCCCCAGAACCTGTGATTATGTTACGATTAAGTGGCAAAAGAGAGTTAAGTTTGCAGATGAAATTAACTATGCTAACTAGATGATATTAAATAGGAAGAAGAGCCTGCATTTTCCAGGTGGATCCAAGGATCCTAAATTGGGAAAGTGGAAAAGAGAGAGTCAGGGTCCAAATGATGCAGGTGAGAAAGATCTGACCTGCTGCTGCAAGCTAGGAAGATGAGAGAAGACTGCAAACCAAGGAATGCAGGAGGCCTCTAGAGGCTGGAAGACACAAGAAAACTGATTGCTCCCCAGAGTCTCCAGAAGGCATGCAGCCCTGCTGACACCCTGATTTCAGCTCATTGAAGCCCACTTCAGACTTCTGACTTCCAGAACTGTAAGATAGTAAGTTTGTGTTATTTTAAGCCACTAAATCTATGATAATTTGTTACAGCAGCAGTAGGAAACTAATACACAGAGGATTAGGACAAAGGGGTAGAAAGAGATACAGACTAGAGAGTCAAACAAATGTAGGCCTCCCTGTTCAGTGTCATACTAGCCTTTTTTTTTTTTTTTTTTTTTTTTTTTTTTTTTTTTTGAGGTAAAGTCTCGCTCTGTCACCCAGGCTGGAGTGCAGTGGCGCGATCTCAGCTCACTGCAAGCTCCGCCTCCCAGGTTCACGCCATTCTCCTGCCTCAGCCTCCCGAGCAGCTGGGACTACAGGTGCCAGCCACCACGCCCAGCTTTTTTTTTTTTTTTTTTCTGTATTTTTAGTAGAGACGGGGTTTCACCGTGTTAGCCAGGATGGTCTCGATCTTCTGACCTTGTGATCCGCCCACCTTGGCCTCCCAAAGTGCTGGGATTACAGGCGTGAGCCACCGCGCCCAGCCATACTATCCTTTCTTTAGTGGTGGTCCAGAAAAAGCCCTCTGTTTCATTCTATTAGTTTTCCAAGAGACTTGCCTTTGAACCATATAACCTGGTTGAGGAAACCTGCAGGATTAAAAAAAAAAATTGTATTTTGATAAGCCAAATTCACGTACTGTTTTTGGGTTCTTCAATATTGCCATTTTCTCTTTTTCTTAAAATGAAGAATAATATTGTTGATGAAAAAAGCCAAATTCAGGCCAGGCCTGGTGGCGCATGCCTGTAATCCCAGCACTTTCGGAGGCTGAGATGGGTGGATCACATGAAGTCAGGAGTTCAAGACCATCCTGGCCAATATGGTGAAACCCTGTCTCTACTAAAAATACAAAAATTAGCTGGGCATGGTGGTACACACCTGTAATCCCAGCTACTCGAGAGTGCCATTGCACTTCAGTCTGGCTGACAGAGCGAGACTCTGTCTCAAAGGAAAAACAAAACAAAACAGAAAAACTAAACTCCGTAAAATATTTGAAGAGATTTATTCTGAGCCAAATGTGAGGACCATGACCCGTGACACAGCCTCAGGAGGTCCTGCGAACATGTGCCCCAGGTGGTTGGGTTGCAGCTTGATTTTATTTATTTTAGGGGATTGGAAGTTACAGGTAGACATCAGTCAGTACATTTAGATATACATTGGTTTGGCCCTTCTGCGTGGTCACACCAAGCCAGCATCTGGGCCTGGAACTGGGCTGCAGCCCCTCAGCTTCGCGCACCGCCTCCTGACCATGGACCCTGCAAAGTGAACGAGTTTCAGGCCTTTGTGAAAATTTGTAAGAAGGATCTGAGCGTTCTGCACACCGAGGAAATGAGCTTCCTGAGGGAGTGGGTGGAAAGCACAGGGGTAAAGTACCACCTACTACTAGAAAGCTAAATCAGAAGAAAATACCAAAGAAGAAAAACTTGATAGTAAGAAGGTAGAGGAAGACTTAAAGGCAGATGAAACATCAAGTAAGGAAAGTGAGCTAGAAATTGGTAATTAAGGTGTGATTGAAACAGACACCGATGCCCCTCAAGAAATGGGATAACAGAGGTGATGATGGATCAGGCAAATGATAAGAAAGTAGCTGCTATTGAAGCCCTAAATGATGGTGAACTGTGGAAATCCACCGATTTATTCACAGATGCCATCAAGCTGAATCCTCACTTGGCTATTTTGTATGCCAAGAGGGCCAGTGTCTTCATCAAATTACAGAAGCCAAATGCTGCCATCCGAGACTGTGACAGAGCTATTGAAATAAATCCTGATTCAGCTCAGCCTTACAAGTGATGAGGGAAAGCACACAGACTTCTAGGCCACTAGGAAGAAGCAGCCCATGATCTTGCCCTTGCCTGTAAATTGGATCATGATGAAGATGATGAAAGAAGTTCGACCTAGGGCACAGAAAATTGCGGAACATCAGAGAAAGTATGAGCGAAAACATGAAGAGCAAGTGATCAAAGAAAGAATATAAAGAGTTAAGAAGGCTCGAGAAGAGCATGAGAGAGCCCAGAGGGTGGAAGAAGCCAGACGACAGTCAGGAGCTCAGTATGGCTCTTTCCAGGCGGCTTTCCTGGGGAAATGCCTGGTAATTTTCCCAGAGGAATGGCTGGGATGGGAGGGGGCATGCCTGGAATGGCCAGAATGCCTGGATTCAATGAAATTCTTAGTGATCCAGAGGTTGTTGCAGTCATGCAGGATCCAGAAGTTATGGTGGCCTTCCAGGATGTGGCTCAGAATCCAGCAAATATGTCAAAATACCAGAGCAACCCAAAGGTTATGAATCTTACCAGTAAATTGTCAGCCAAATTTGGAGGTCAAGCTTAATGCCTTTCTGATAAAGCCCTTTCTGAAGGAAAAGCAACCTACATCACCTTACCGATGTTGCAATGATACAAACCAGTGTACCTCTGACCTTCTCATCAAGAGAGCTGGGGTGCTTTGAAGATAATCCCTACCCCTCTCCCCCAAATGTAGCTGAAGCATTTTACAGTGGTTTGGCATTAGGGTATTCATTCAGATAATGTTTTCCTGCTAGGGCAAACTTTAAACACTTTTTAAACCTCAGAAGTATTTAAAACGAATTTAAAGGGTCTGTTAATTCTTACAATTTTCTTTACTAATCATTTTGGATTTTTTTTTCCTTTGAATTATTGGGCAGGGAAGATACTTATGTATGGAAGATTATTGCTATAATTTGAGTGAAATAAAAGTTTATTACTGTGAGGCAAACACAACTCATTTGAGGAAAAAGTTTGTGTTGGATATGTGGTTCCTGAAGTATTTTGACTTGTCTTTTTTTTTTTGAGACAGAGTCTCGCTCTGTCGCCCAGGCTGGAGTGCAGTGGCGCAATCTGGGCTCACTGCAAGCTCCGCCTCCCGGGTTCACGCCATTCTCCTGCCTCAGCCTCTCCTAGTAGCTGGGACTACAGGCGCCTGCCACCACGCCCGGCTAATTTTTTTTGTATTTTTAGTAGAGACGGGGTTTCACCATGGTCTCGATCTCCTGACCTCGTGATCAACCCGCCTCGGCCTCCCAAAGTGCTGGGATTACAAGCATGAGCCACCGCGCCCGGCCTGACTTGTCTTTTTAAATGCTTTATCTTTTTCTTTAAAGATTTATTTCAGGCCAGGTGTGGTGGCTTATGCCTGTAATCCCAGCACTTTGGGAGGCCAAGGTGGGTGGATCACAAGGTCAGGAGGATCGAGATCATCCTGGCTAACATGGTGAAACCCCGTCTCTACTAAAAATATAAAAAATTAGGCGGGCGTGGTGGCAGGCGCCTGTGGCCCCAGCTACTTAGGAGGCTGAGGCAGGAGTATGGCGTGAACCTGGGAGGCAGAGCTTGCAGTGAGCCAAGATCACACCACTGCACTCCAGCCTGGGCGACAGGCTCAAAAAACAAAAAAAGATTTATTTCAATAAAACTAACTGGGGCTGGGTGTGGTGGCTCACACCTGTAATCCCAGCACTTTGGGAGGCTGAGGCGGGTGGATCATGAGGTCAGGAGATCAAGATCATCCTGGCTAACATGGTGAAACCCTGTCTCTACTAAAAATACAAAAAAATTAGCCTGGCATAATGGCGGGCGCCTGTAGACCCAGCTACTCGGGAGGCTGAGGCAGGAGAATGGCGTGAACCTGGGAGGCAGAGCTTGCAGTGAGCCGAGATCACACCATTGCACTCCAGCCTGGGCAACAAAGCAAGACTTCGTCTGAAAAAAAAAAAAAAGCTAATTGGGACCACCAGTATTTCAGTAGGACCTAGGTAGGGACTGGAAGTACTTGGCAGGGCAGCAGCAATCTTGCTATGTTTTATATAACATGTATCCTTGGGCAGGTTGCCCTTAAATCTTACACTGTGGTGAAGGGATGAGCTTTTTGGTAATGCTGCAGTAGAGTTGGAGTACTTAGTTCTGTTTTTGTCCAGTATATCTAATAAATGTTTCATATTATTTCCACATGGGGGAAAAAAAAGATATACATTGGTTTGGTCCAATAAGGCAGGACAATTCAAAGTGAGGCAGGGGTGGGGGGTTCCAGGTCATAGGTAGATTCAAAAGATTTTCTGACTAGTAATTAGTTGAAAGAATTAAGTTGTTATTATTTAAAAGCCCAGAATCAATAGAAAGGAGTGTCTGGGTTAAAATAAGGGGTTGTGGAAACCAAGGTTCTTATTACGTAGATGAAGCCTCCAGGTAGCAGGTATCAGAGAGACTAGAAGGTAACTGTCTCTTATCCAACCCAAAAAAGTACCAGACTCTTAATCCCTCCTGGATCAGAAAAAGACCTGGAAAGGGAAAGGGATTCTCTACAGAATGTATATATTTTCCCCCAAAAGAGACAACTTTGCAGGGCCATTTCAAAATATGTCAAAGAAACATGTTTTTGGGTAAAATAATTTCTTTCGGTGACTGCTATCTATCATGTGATGCTATACTAGAGTCAGATTAGAATTTGATATCTTAGTGCTACAGAGTCTGTTTTGTCACTCAAGATCTCTGTTTTAATGTTAATGCTGGTCGGTTGTGCCTGAATTCCAAAGGGAAGAGTATAATGAGGCATGTCCAAACCACCACCTCACATCATGGCCTGAACTAGCTTTTTAGGTCTACTTTAGAATCCCCTTGGTCAGGAGGAGGGATCCATTCAGTTGGCTGGGGAGCTTAGAATTTTATTTTTGGTTTGCACATTTTAGGGGGACAGAAGTAACAGCCAGTTATGGTGCCTCATGCCTGTAGTCTCAGCTGCTCTGGAGGCTCAGGTGGGAGGATGGCTTGAGCCTGGGAGGTCAAGGCTGCAGTGAGCCAATATTTGGCCACTGTTCTCCAGTCTGGATTACAAAGCAAGACCCTGTCTCGAAAAATAAATAAACAAAACAAAATAAAATACAATCAGAAGCTTCAAAACTCACCACATGACCCTTCCCAGAAAATGCTTCATCTCCTATTACTAATCATTCAGACTAGTAATGAATAATCACCAGTCTGATTTCCAGTTCCAAAGATATGGGTTTTTTGCCTGTTTTTGAATTTTATATAAATAGACTCATAGAGTATGCATGCCTTTGTCTGGCTTCTTTCTTTCTTTCTTTCTTTTTTTTTTTAAGGAGTTCTGCTCTTGTTGCGCAGGCTGGAGTGCAATGGCACAATCTCGGCTCACTGTAACCTCTACCTCCCAGGTTCTGTCTGGCTTCTTTCACTTAACATTATATTTGTAAGAAACGTAACAATCGTATATTTTCATTGCTCTGTAGTAATCCATTGTATGAATATAATATAATTCATTAATTTTTTTAAAAAACTATGGCCTGGCATGGTGGCTCATGCCTGTAATCCCAGCACTTTGGGAAGCCGAGGTGGGTGGATCACCTGAGGTCAGGAGTTCAAGACCAGCCTGGCCAATATGGTGAAACTCCATCTCTACTAAAAATACAAAAAATTAGCCGGATGGACCAGGCGTGGTGGCTCATGCCTGTAATCCCAGCACTCTGGGAGGCTAAGGCGGGTGGATCATGATGTCAGGAGATCGAGACCATCCTGGCCAACATGGTGAAACCCAGTCTCTACTAAAATCACAAAAATTAGCTGGACATGGTGGTGCGCACTTGTAATCCCAGCTACTTGGGAAGCTGAAGCAGGAGAATCGCTTGAACCCAGGAGGCAGAGGTTACAGTGAGCCGAGATCGCGCCACTGCACTCCAGCCTGGCGACAGAGCAAGACTCCGTCTCAAAAAAAAAAAAAAATTAGCCAGATGTGGTGCTGGGTGCCTGTAATCCCAGCTATTCGGGAGGCTGAGGCAGGAGAATCATTTGAACCCAGAAGACAGAGGTTGCAGTGAGCTGAGACTGCGCTATCACACTCCAGGCTGGGCAACAAGAGCAAAACTCCACCTCAAAAAAATAATAATAATTAACCAGGCATGGTGGCACATGCCTGTAATCCTAGCTACTTGGATCATGGGGGAAGACATCCCCCTTGCTGTTTTCATGATAGTTTTCATGAGATCTGGTTTTTTAAAAGTGTGTAGCACTTTCCCCTTCACTTTCTCTCTCCTGCTCTACCACGTGAAGATGTGCCTGCTTCCCCTTCACCTTCTGCCATGATTGTAAGTTTCCTAAGGCCTCCTCAGCCATGCTTCCTGTACAGCCTGCAGAACTGTGAGTCAATTAAACCTCTTTTCTTCAGAAATTACCTAGTCTCAGATAGTTCTTTATAGCAATGTGAGAGAGGACTAATACAGCTACACACTTTTAAACAACCAGGTCTCATGAGAACAGCACCAAAGGGGAAAATCCACTCCCCTAATCCAATCACCTCCCACCAAGCCCTACCTCCAGCACTGCAGATTATAATTTGACATGAGATTTGGGTGGGGACACAGATCCAAACCGTATCATTCTGCCCCTGGCCCCATCCAAATCTCATGTCCTCACATTTCAAAATACAATCATGCATTCTCAATAGGCACCCAAAGTCTTAAGTCATTCCAGGATTAACTCAAAAGTCCACAGTCCCAAATCTCATCTGAGACAAGGCAAGTCCCTTCTGCCTGTGAGCCTATAAAATAAAAAACAGGTTAATTACTCCCAAGATACAATGAGGGTACAGGCATTGGGTAAATATTCTCATTCCAAAAGGGAGAAATGGGCTGAAAGAAAGAGGCTACAGTCCCCATGCAATTGAAACCCAGTAGGGCAGTCATTAAATCTTTTTTTTTTTTTTTTTTTTTTTTTTGAGATGGAGTCTTGCTCTGTCACCCAGGCTGGAGTGCATGGAGTGCAGTGGCACAATCTCAGCTCACTGCAACCTCTGCCTCTGGGATTCAAGCCATTCTTCTGTCTCAGCCTCCCAAGTAGCTGGGACTACGGGCAAGCGCCACTACTAGCAAGCACCTGGCTAATTTTTGTATTTTTAGTAGAATATTTTTGTATTCACCATATTGGCCAGGCTGGTCTCGAACTCCTGACCTCATGATCCGCCCACCTTGGCCTCCCAAAGTGCTGGGATTACAGGCATGAGCCACCATGCCCAGCTGAATCTTAAAGCTCCAAAATAATTTCCTTTGACTCCATGTCTCACATCTAGTGCACACTGGTGCTATGGGTGGGCTCCCAAGGCCTTGGGCAACTCCACCCCTGAGGCTTTCCAGGGTACAGCCCCCATGGTGGCTTTCACAGGCTGGAATTGAGTGCCTACAGCTCTTCTATGTGCAAGGTGCAAGCTGCCAGTGGGTCTACCATTCTGGGGTCTGCAGGATGGTGGTCCTCTTCTCACAGCTCCATTAAGCAGTGCCCAATGGGGATTCTGTGTAGGGGCTACATTACCCTAGTAGAGGTTCTCCACAAGGCTCTGCCTCTACAGCAGGCTTCTGCCTGGACATCAAGGCTTTTCCACAAATCGTCTGAAATCTAGGCAGAGGCTCCCAAACCTCAACTCTTGTACTCTGTGCACCAGCAGGCTTAGCATTACATGGAAGCTGCCAAGGCTTATGGCTTGCACCTTCTGGAGCACTGGCTGGAGCTGTATCTGGTGCCCTTTTAGCCACAGCTGGAGCTGGAGTGGCTAGGATGCAGGGAACAGTGTCCTGAGGCTGTACAGGGTGACAAGGCCCTGGGCCTGGCCCACAGAGCCATTCTTCCCTCCTAGGCCCCAAGGCCTGTGATGAGAGGGGCTGCCACAAAGGTTTCTGAAATGCCTTTGAGGCCTTTTTCCCATTGTCTTGGCTATCAGCATTTGGCTCCTCTTCACTTAAGCAAATTTGTGTAGCAAGCTTGAATTTTGAGACAAAGTCCCACTCTGTCACCTAGGTTGGAGTGCAGTGGGGCCATCTTAGCTCACTGCAAGGTCTGCCTTCTGGGCTCAAGCGATCCTCCCACTTCAGCCTCCTGAGTAGCTTGGACGACAGGCATGGTTTTTCTTTTCTACGTGGGCCTGGCTGCAAATTTTCCAAACTTTTATATTCTGCTTCCCTTTTAAATACAAGTTCCAGTTTTATGTCATTTCTTTGCTCATGCATATGAACATAAGTAGTCAGAAGCAGCCAGGCCACTTCTTGAATGCTTTGCTGCTGAGAAATTTCCCCACCAGATACCCTAAATCATCACTCTCAAGTTCAAAGTTCCATAGACCCCTAGGACAGGGGCACAATGCCTGCAACCTCTTTGCTAACACATAACAAAAGTAACCTTTGCTCCAGTTTCCAATAAGTTCCTCATTTCCATCTGAGACCTCCTTAGCCTGGACTTCATTGTCCAGCTCACTATCGGCATTTTGGTAACAACCATTTAACCAGTTCCTTGGAAGTTCCAACTTTTTTCTCATCTTCCTGTCTTCTGAGCCTTCCAGGCTGTTCCAACTTCTGCCCCTTATCCAGTTCTCAAGCTGCTCCCACATTTTCGGGTATCTTTATCGCAATGCCACACTCCCAGTACCAATTTTCTGTATTAGTCTGTTCTCACCATGCTATAAAGAAATACATGAGATTGGGTAATTTATAAAGAAAAGAAGTTTAATTGGCTCACGGTTCTGCAGCCTGTACAGGAAGCATGAAGCCTTCTGGGAGGCCCCAGGAAACTTTAAATCATGGTGGAAGGCAAAAGGGAAGCAGGCATGTCTTACGTGGCTGGAGCAAGAGGAAGAGATCAGGGGAAGTGGTACACAATTTTTTTTTCTTTTTTGAGACGGAGTCTCACCTTGTCGCCCAAGCTGGAGTGTGATGGCTCAGCTCACTGCAACCTCTGCTGCCTGGGTTCAAGCGATTCTCCTGCCTCACCCTCCCAAGTAGCTGGGATTATAGGCGCCTGTCACCATGCCTGGCTAATTTTTGTATTTTTAGTAGAGATGGGGTTTCACCATCTTGGCCAGGCTGGTCTTGAGCTCCTGACCTCATGATCCACCTGCCTCGGCCTCCCAAAGTGCTGGGATTACAGGCATGAGCCACCGCGCCCAGCCGGAAGTGGTACACACATTCTTTTGTTGTTGTTTTGTTTTGAGACGGAGTCTTGCTCTGTCGCCTGGGCTGGAGCGCAGAGGCGTGATCTTGGCTCACGGCAAGCTCCACTTCCTGGCTTCACACCATTCTCCTGCCTCAGCCTCCCGAGTAGCTGGGACCACAGGTGCCCGCCACCACACCCAGCTAATTTTTTTGTATTTTTAGTAGAGACGGGGTTTCACCATGTTAGCCAGGATGGTCTCGATCTCCTGACCTTGTGATCTGCCCACCTCGGCCTCCCAAAGTGCTGGGATTACAGGCGTGAGCCACCGCGCCCAGCCGTGGTACATACTTTAAAAAAAAACAGATCTCGTGAGAACTCTATCATGAGCATACCACCAAAGGGGGAAATCTGACCCCATGGCCCAATTATTTCCCATCAGTTCCCCCCTCCCATATTGGGAACTACCATTCAACATGACATTTGGGCAGGGACACAGATCCAAACCATATCACTCCTGTATGCCCAGCACTTTGGGAGGCCAAGGCAGGCAGATCACTTGAGCCCAGGAGTTCAAGACCAACCTGGGCAACACAGGGAAACCCTGTCTCTACAAAAAATACAAAAATTAGCTGGGTGTGGTGGCACATGCCAGTAGTCTCAGCTACTCAGGAAGCTGAAGAAAGAGAATTGCTTCAGCCCAGAAGGCAGAGACAGAGGTTGCAGGGAGCCAAGATCACACCACTACACTCCAGCCTGGGTGACAGAACAAGATTCTGTCTTAAAAAAAAAAAAAAAGAATATTCGTTCTCCATGGGAGGAGGTCAAACTATCAACATTAACAGAAGCTGGGAAGAAGTTGATCCCAACCCTCAAGGATGACTTTGAGGGATTCAAGAGTTCAGTGAAGGAAGTTACTGCAGACGTGAGGAAATAGAAACAGAACTAGAATTAGAAGTGGAGCGATTCAGATGTGACTGAATTGCTGTAATCTCATAATAAAACTTGAATAGATGAGGAGTTGCTTCATATGGACAAGCAAAGAAAGTGATTACTTGAGATGGACTGTATTCCTGGTGAACATGCTGTGAACATTGTGGAAATGTTAACAAAGCATTTAGAATATTACATAAACTAGCCGAGGCGTGGTGGCTTACACCTGTAATCCCAGCATTTTGGGAGGCTGAGGCAGGCAAATTGCTTGAGCCCAGGAGTTCGAGACCAGCCTAGGCAACATGGCAAAACTCCATCTCCACAAAATATATCAAAATTAGCCAGGTGTGGTGGTGCATGCCTGTCATCCAAGCTACTCAGGAGGCTGAAGTGGGAGGATCACTTGAGCCCAGAAGGCAGAACTTGCAGTGAGCCGAGATGGCGCCACTGCACTCCAACCTAGGTGACAGAGTGGGACTTTGTCTCAAAAAAAACAGAATATTACATTAAAAAGTTTATTATGCTGGGCACGGTGGCTTTGGCTCAGGCCTGTAATCCCAGCACTTTGTGGAGCCAAGGCAGGCGATCACTTGAGGTCAGGAGTTCAAGACCAGCCTGGCCAACATGGTGAAACCCTGTCTCTACTAAAATACAAAATTTAGCTGGTGTGGTGGCACATACCTATAATCCCAGTTACTCGGGAGGCTGAGGCAGGAAAATTGCTTGAACTCGGGATGCAGAGGTTACAGTGAGCCAAGATCGTGCCATGGCACTCCAGTCTGGGTGACAGAGTGAGACTCCATCTCAAAAAAAAAAGTTTATTACATAAACTTAGTTGGTAAAGCAGTAGAGTTTGAGAGGATTGACTCTAATTTTGAAAGAAGCTTGGGCCGGGCGCGGTGGCTCACGCCTGTAATCCAGCACTTTGGGAGGCCAAGGCAGGCGGATAACCTGAGGTCAGAAGTTCAAGACCAGCCTGGTCAACATGGTGAAACCCTGTCTCTACTAAATATACAAAAATTAGCCGGATGTAGTGGTGGGTGCCTGTAATCCCAGCTACTCATGAGGCTGAGGCAGGAAAATTGCTTGAACCTGGGAGGCAGAGGTTGCAGTGAGCCGAGATCGAGCCATTGCACTCCAGCCTGGGCAACAAGAGCGAAACCACTAGTCTGATAAGTCAGCAGCCATCAACATGGAGAAAGACCCTCCACCAGCAAAAAGATTAAAGGCTCAGATGATTGTTAGCACTATTTAGCAACAAAGTATTTTTAAATTGAGGTATAGTTTTAAAAGACATAATGCTATAATACAATTAAACTATTGCATACTTAATAGACTACAATAGCATAGCTTTTATATGGACCGAGAAACAAAAATCATGTGACTCACTTTATTGCTTTATTATGATTGTCTGGAATGGAATCCACAATATCTCTGAGGTATACCTATAATTGCAAACCTCAAAACAAAGTTAGCACGTCCAGGGTTTCCCAGATGCATTTGAACATGAAATTGTTTTTTTCTATAATACATCCTATGAGACTAATATCTTCCCTAGGAAAAGCTGGTCTGGAGCAATGGTCTTCAAACTATTCCTCAAAGCTCTAGGGTCCCAGATAGTGGCTCAATGTTACATGAGGGATGAGAACAAGGCCAACTGGATCCCTAGTTCTCCTTCCACACAACACCTTCACTTTAATCTGTTTTATGAAGGGGTTCTACCTAAGGATGTATGTGTATGTATATATTTACATATACATACATGTTACATATCTTACCTATTTTCTATGTATACTATTAGCTGAAAATAGGTCTATATTGGAACAAAGGGTTTGGTTGCTTTTAAAACTGTTTTTGAAAGCTACCAGCCTAGGCTCTAAAGGACCTCTCAGGTTCCAAGCTACGAGGGCTTGCTAACCTTACCCAAAGTTCATTGCTTTTGCTGCTGATGTCTTTCCAGACTGTCAAAGGGCTGTCCACCTGTTCTGATTTTCCAAGTGGTGTTGTGGAGGGGGCTCAAAAAGGGATCACTGACAGTAGCTCAACACAGATCAGGCGGCTTAGTCCACAGGCACTTGCCGTCTATGGAATCACAGGCTGAAAATAGACCATTACATGCCACAAAAGTCTTAAATTGCTTCTAACCAGGCAGTGTAGTGAAGGGATTAAGAGCATGGATTCCACAGCCAAACTCCCTGGCTTCAACTCTTGGCTCTGCTGCTAACTAGCTGTGGCCTTGGGCAAGTTTCTTAACACCCTCATGTCTTAGTTTCCTCATCTTTAAAATGGAAGTGAAGATAACAATGTTTGTTAAATAAAACCAATGTGTCTGGGCACGGTGGCTCACACACGTAATCCCAGCCCTTTCGCAGGCCAAGGAGGGCGGATCACTTGAGGTCAGAGCTTCGAGACTAGCCTGGCCAACATGGTGAAACCTCGCCTCTACTAAAAATACAAAAATTAGCCAGGTGTGGTGGCAGATGCGTGTAATCCCAGCTATTTGGGGGGCTGAGGCAGGAGAATCGAACCCAAGAGGCAAGAGGCTGCAGTGAGCTGAGATTGGGCCACTCCACTCCAGCCTAGGTGACAGAGTGGGACTCCATCTCAAAACAACAACACAAAAAGGCCGGGCATGGTGGCTCACGCCTGTAATCCCTGCACTTTGGGAGGCCGAGGCAGGTGGATCACCTGGGGTCAGGAGTTCGAGACCAGCCTGGCCAACATGATGAAACCCTGTCTCTACTAAAAATACAAAAAATTAGCTAGGCGTGGTGGCGTGCACCTATAATCCCAGCCACTTAGGAGGCTGAGGCAGGAGAATCACTTGAACCTAGGAAGCAGAGGTTGCAGTGAGCTGAGATCATGCCACTGCACTCCAGCCTGGGCAACAAGAGCAAAACTCCGTCTCAAACACACACACACACACACACACACCCCAATGTGACAATGGCTCTTTTCTTTCTACATGAATTTATGAGTGGCAAGGCCCAACTCTGGTCATTTTGAGTCTTTTAGTGTTGAATATTCTATCGCTGCTCTCAAGGTGAGGCCTCCCACAACCCTGAAGATCCTGGAGTCATAGGGCCTTACTCCTCATCCTCCAAAATAGGGAGTTGATTAGCAGAATCGGGATTCTTTGGATCAGTAACATTTCAAAAGCAATTTTGAGGATTTACATAGGATGGCCATCTGTTAACTCTGCTATTCAGCACATCAAAATAAACTGCCATCTACTGTCAGCACTAATTCATGAAAGGTAATTTTTTTCTTTGTTTTTTGAGACGGAGTCTAGCTCTGTTGCCCAGGCTGGAGTGCAGTGGCACCATCTCAGCTCACTGCAACCTCCGTCTCCTGGGTTCAAGCGATTCTCCTGCTTCAGCCTCCTAAGTAGCTGGGATTATAGGCACCTGCCACCATGCCCAGGTAATTTTTGTATTTTTAGTAGAGATGGGGTTTCGCCATGTTGGCCAGGCTAGTCTTGAACTCCTGACCTCAGGTGATCCACCCACCTCAGCCTCCCAAAGTGCTGGGATTACAGGAGTGAGCCACCGCGCCCATCCAAAAGGTAATTTTAACACCAAAAAGGTAGAAAGAACATAATCTCAGAATAAGATAGAAGTTTGATCACATTTAGCTTAGTAAAAAATAATTTCCAGATTTTTTTTTTTCTATTTCATCTTGAGCCAGTGGCCAAGGGCCAACCCCTATCTGTGACTCAGCATTTGGCCAACACTACTGGGCCATTCTGAGTATTCCTGGACACACTGGGCATTATAACTAAATGCCTCCCTGAATGACCAAGCCTCAAAGGGGTCTGAGCATCACACTTTGCAAAAGTGAGGGTTTTGCTAATGATCCCAGAGAGTACAACTGTGCTCAGAGGTGGCTGACCATAGGGAATCAGGAAGAGGTATTTATTTATTTATTTATTTATTTATTTATTTATTTATGAGACAGAGTCTCGCTCTGTCACCCAGGCTGGAGTGCAGTGGCGCAATCTTGGCTCACTGCAAGCTCCGCCTCCCGGGTTCCCACCATTCTCGTGCCTCAGCCTCCTGAGTAGCTGGGATTACAGGCGCCCACCACCATGCCCAGCTAATTTTTTTTTTTTTTTTTTTTTGTATTTTTAGTAGAGACAGGGTTTCACATAGTTCCTGACCTCATGATCTGCCCGCCTCGGCCTCCGGAACTGCTGAGATTACAGGCATGAGCCACTGCGCCCAGCCAGGAAGAGGTATTTTAGTCGTTCCCTGTAGCATTTAATGGGACCACTTAGAACCTTGGCTCCAAGTCCAAGAAGCCAAGAAGGACTCTGAGCTACCTGGGTGTGAAGAGTTTTTCTGCCCGCAACAGAGAGTCAGGATATAGGGACTCTATGCTGACCCTTCGTGTTAACACACTGTGACTTTTGGCAAGGCCCTTAACCATTCAGACTTGGTTTGCTTATCCACAAAGTAGAGGCAGTAATATCTACTCTGCATTTCTCAAGATTATGCGGAGACTCAAGTAATGGCTGTGAATGTGGTTTTAAAGCACAGTACAGTGATAAGGGAATGAATATTTGTAACTCTCAGCCCCTACCCTGTTCTAGTCAGGGCCCTAGGTGCCCCCACTATGATTATAGCAAGGGGCCAGGCACAATGGCTCACGCCTGTAATCCCAGCACTTTGGGAGGCCAAGGTGGGAGGATCACTCGAGGCCAGGATTTCCAACTAGCCTGGGCAACATAGTGAGACCCCCATTGGTACAAACATTAAAAAAAGAAAAAAGATTAGCCAGGCGTGGTAGCATGTACATGTAGGTCTAGCTGCTCAGGAGGCTGAAGGAGGAGTTCAAGGTTTCAGTGAGCTATGATTGCACCACTGTATTCCAGCCTGGGCGACAGAGCAGGACTCTGTCTCTTGGGGAAAAAAAAAAAGGATCATACCAAGTACCAAGGACCCTTTCCTCCTCCCTTTCCTTTAGCCATAATACAGAACTCCAGGGTATACAGAACTCCAGGGTATCTAGACTCCCAGGCCTTGGGTTAGAGCTGTAGAGTAGGGAGGAACCATTGTTTTCTCTTTCTCAGAGCACTGGTTCCCAGGTTTCTCCTGGATGAAGTGAGCTGCTAAATTTAAACACTCAGGAATCCACAAATACTCTTGGAATTCCAGCTTAGTGAGCTTGTTCGATAATGCTTCCTGTTAAACTAACAAAGGGTGATAGCAGAAGAATGCCCGGAGACATTCCATTCCCCTGCGTCCAGGGAATTCTGCAGCTCAACTTTCTAGTGTGTTAGATTAGAAAGAAACTTTAGATTGGTGTTTCTCAATTCTGGCTGAACATTAGAATCACCAGGGGAGGCTCTGCAAAATGCCCATGCCCAGGTTGTACCTCACACCAATTAAGTCAGAATTTTTAGCAGAGGGACCCAGATATTAGCTTTTTTTTTTGTTGGGGGGGTGGTGCTGGAGTACAGAGGCACGATTTTGGCTCACTGCAACCTCCGCCTCCAGGTTCAAGCAATTCTCCTGCCTCAGCCTCCCAAGTAGCTGGGACTACAGGCGCCTACCACCACACTCGGATAATTTTTTTGTAGTTTTCATAGAAGATGGTCAGGCTGGTCTCAAACTCCTGACTTTGTGATCCACCCGCCTCGGCCTCCCAAAGTGCTGGGATTACAGGCATGAGCCACCACACCCAGCTAATTTTTGTATTTTTAGTAGAGGCGGGGGTTTCACCATGTTGACCATGATGGTCTTGATCTCTTGACCTCGTGATCTGCCTGCCTCAGCCTCCCAAAGTGCTGGGATTACAGGTGTGAGCCACCGCATCTCGCCAATATTAGCATTTTTAAAGCTCTCCAGGTGATTACAAAGTGTAGCCTACTTTGGGAACCACGACTCTAGGTGATTCAGGGAAAGGGAAAAACAGGCCTTAGGAACTTAAGATTTTTGTCTAAAGTCATACAGCTGATAAGAGTTTGAGATCTCAATTCAACAAGCTGATGGGAGCAATGGCTAATTTCCATTGGGCATTTTACTCTGATCCAGAGTAAGCACTAAGCACTTTACAAACACAATCTTAATTAATTTTCACAATGATCCTATGAGAAAACTGAGGCCCAGAGAGTTTGACTAGTTTGCTGAATGTCAAAGCAACTAAATAGTGGCAGAGATCGAGTTCAACTGTTCAATCATGGTTTGAGCAGCATGCAGATGACAAGATAGGAACAGGAACCCTGCCCTTAAGGAATGTAGAGTCTAGTGGGAGGGACAGGAAGCCGGTAAGCCAACAATTAAAACACAATCTGATAAGGGTTACCATAAAATTAAAGGTTAGCCGGGCGTAAACCCAACACTTTGGGAGGCCAAGGCAGGTGAATCACGAAGTCAGGAGTTCAAGACCAGCCTGGCCAAGATGGTGAAACCCCATCTCTACTAAAAATACAAAAATTAGCCAGGCATGCTGGCGGGTAGCTGTAATCCCAGCTACTCAGGAGGCTGAGGCAGAGAATTGCTTGAACCCGCGAGGCGGAGGTTGCAGTGAGCTGAGATTGCGCCACTGCACTCTAGCCTGGGCGACAGAGCGAGACTCCGTCTCAAAAATAAATAAATTAAATTAAATTAAAGGTTACCAAGGAAGGCACTTAACTTGTGGAACAGCCAAGGAAGCCTCCCAGAGGAGGAAGTACTTGAAGGAAGCTTTAAAGGATGAGTGGAACTTAGTTTAGTGAAAAGCAAGGTAGGGAGGAAGTGGGACTAGCAAGTGGAAAGGTGACTTTGGAGAGCAAGGTGAATGCTTGCAGCTGTGCAGGAAATTCAGAATGACAACGGATTACCTTGTTAGTGAGAGATGAGACTGAGGAAGTATGCAGACCAGGTCATTCAGGCTAAGAAGTTTAAAAGAAAGAAGCATTCCAGGATTACAAAGAGGACAGTGAAAGGATCAACTATATACAAGTGTGTATTTAAAAGATTATTGGAGTTTGGGCATGGTGACTCATGCCTATTGTGCCCAGCACTTTGGGAGGTTGAGACAGGCAGATCGCTTGAGTTTGGGAGTTCAAAAAAAGGGGCAACATGATGAAATTCCATCTCTACAGAAAGTACAAAAATTAGCTGGGTGTTGTGGCATGCCCCTGTAGTCCTAGCTACTAGGGAGGCTGAGGCGGGAGGCTCACCTGAGCCTGGGGAGGTAGAGCTGCAGTGAGCCATGATCGTGCCACTGCACTCCAGCCTGGGCAACAGAGTGAGACCCCGTCTCAAAAAAAATAAAATAAAATAAAAAGAAAGATTGATTACTGGAGGATATGACACCAAAAACATAGGTAACAACAGAAAAAAACAGGCAAATTAGGCTATATAAAAACATAAGGACTTTTGGATATCAAAGTATACTATCAACAGAATAAAAGGGCAACTCACATAATGGGAGAAAATATTTGCAAATCATATATCTGATAAGGGCTAATATCCAGAATACATAGAGGACCCCTATAAAAAAAAAAAAAAAAAAAAAAACCAACAGCCCAGTTAAAAAAAAATGGGCAATGTCGGCCAGGTGCAGTGGCTCACACCTATAATCCCAGCCCTTTGGGAGGCTGGGGCAGGTGAATCACCTGAGCTCAGGAGTTCTAGACCAGCCTGGCCAACATGGCGAAAACCCATCTCTACTAAAATACAAAAATTAGACAGGCATGGTGGCACGTGCCTGTAGTCCCAGCTACTCAGGAAGCTGAGGCAGCAGAATCGCTTGAACATGGGAGGCAGAGGTTGCAGTGAGCTATCGCGCCACTGCACTCCAGTCTGGGTGACAGAGCAAGACTCCATCTCAAAAAAAAAAAAAAAAAATTGCCAAAGTCCTTAAATTAGACATTTCTCCAAATAAGATATACAAATGGCCAATAAGCACGTGAAAAGATATTCAACATCAGTAATCATTAGGGAAATGCAAATGAAAACCACAAGATACAGTGTCGCCTCACACGCAGTATGATGGCTATTTTAAAGACAAACCACAACAACAAAAAAACAGAAAACAAGTGTTGGTAAGGATGTGGAGAAACTGGATCCCTGCGTAGTGCTGGTGGGAATATAAAGCGGCACAAACCACTGTGTATGGTGGCTCCTCAAAAAATTAAAAATAAAATTCCCATATGATCCAGCAATTCCACTTCTGGACACATCCCCAAAAGAAAGCAGGGTCTTGGCCTGGCATGGTGGCTCACGCCTGTAATTCCAACACTTTGGGAGGCTGAGGCGGGTGGATCATCTGAGATCAGGAGTTCGAGACCAGCCTGACCAACATGGTGAAATCCTGTCTCTACTAAAAATACAAAAAAAAAAAAAAAATTAGCCAGCTGTGGTGGTGCATGCCATAGTCCCAGCTACTTGAGAGGCTGAGGCAGGAGCATCACTTGAACCCATGAGGTGGAGGTTGCAGTGAGCCAAGATTGCACCACTGAACTCCAGCCTGGGCAACAGAGCGAGACTCTGTCTCAAAAAAAAAAAAAAAAAAAAAAGACAAAAAACAAAAACAAAGAAAGCAGGATCTTGAAGAGACACTGTATACTTATGTTCCTAACAGCATTATTCATGATAGCCAAAAGGTAGAAGCAACTCAAGTGCCCATCAGCAGATGAATGGATAAACAAAATTTGACATATACACACACACACCCAAACCGCTGGGTTATTCAGCCTTAAAAAGGAAGGATATTCTAAACCTTGAAGACATTATGCTAAGTGAAATAACCCAGTCACAAAAGGTTGCATCCTGTATAGCTCTGCTTACATGAGGTACCTAGAGCAGTCAAATGTATGGAGATAGAAAGCAGATGATGGAGCTGGGTGCAGTTGCTCACACCTGTAATCCCAGCAATTTGGGAGGCTGAGGCAGGCAGATCACCTAAGGTCAGGAATTCGAGAGTAGCCTGGCCAACATGGTGAAACCCCATCTCTACTAAAAATACAAAAAAACTAGCTGGGAGTGGTGGTGGGTTCCTGTAATGCCAGCTACTTGGGAAACTGAGGCAGGAGAATTGTTTGAACCCGGGAGGCAGAGGTTGCAGTGAGCCAAGACTGCACCACTGCACTCCAGCCTGGGCAAGAAGAACGAAACTCTATCTCAAAAACAAACAACAACAAAAAGAAAGTAGATGACAGCAGTTGCCAGGGGCTGGGGAAGGAGGAATGGAGACTTTCTGAAGCTCTGATAGAGCTTCAGTTTGAGAAGATGAAAGGGATCTGTAGAGGCCGGGCGCGGTGGCTCACGCCTGTAATCCCAGCACTTTGGGAGGCCGAGGCGGGCAGATCATGAGGTCAGGAAATCGAGACCATCCTGGCTAACACGGTGAAACCCCGTCTCTACTAAAAATACAAAAAATTAGCCGGGCGTGGTGGCGGGCACCTGTTGTCCCAGCTACTTGGGAGGCTGAGGCAGGAGAATGGCGTGAACCTGGGAGGTGGAGCTTGTAGTGAGCCGAGATCATGCCACTGCACTCCAGCCTGGGCGACAGAGCGAGACTCCATCTCAAAAAAAAAAAAAAAAGGATCTGTAGATAGATGGTAATAATGGTTACACAACAATGTGAACTGAACTGTACACTTTAAAATGATTAAATGGTAAATTTTGTTATGTCTATTTTATTGCAATAAAAATAATGGTCAGCTGGGCATGGTGGCTCACACCTGTAATCCCAACACTTTGAGAGGCCGAGGTGGGAGGATCACTGGAGTCCAGGAATTAGAGACCAGCCTGGGCAACATAGCAAGACCCCATCTCTACAAAAAAGTGAAAAAAAAAAAATCCTTGGAGAAAAATAATTGGCAAGAGGCAAGAGTGTTAATAGATTTAGAGGAGTAAAAGACTCAATAGAGACACACCAGTTAGAGAGCTAATGCCCAGAGGCAGAGACCTGACAAAGGCCTGTCCTATTAGACACTGGCAGGAGAGCTGCAGGGAAGAGATACTAGAGTTTTTCAAGGGACTGGCTGGATGCAGTGTGAGGAAGAACAAGGAGCCAAGGGCTACTCCCAAGGTTCTGACTTGAGGGACTGGGCAACAGGGGTGTCCATCACCAAGACAGGGACCACAAGGGAACAGGGAAGAACAGAATTCTGAGAAGGTGATGAGTTCAGCTTTGGACATGTTGAGTTTGAAGTGCCTGGGAAACATCCGGGTGGCAATATCTCAAAGGAATCAGATATACCACCTGGATTGCAAATGATTGGATGTTTGTTTGTTTGTTTGTTTGTTTGGGACGCGCCCAGCTGCAGTGCAGTGGCACTATCTCGGCCCACTGCAAGCTCTGCCTCCCGGGTTCACGCCATTCTCCTGCCTCAGCCTCCTGAGTAGCTGGGACTACAGGCGCCCGCCACCACGCCCGGCTAATTTTTTTTGTATTTTTTTAGTAGAGACGGGGTTTCATCGTGTTAGCCAGGCTGGTCTCGATCTCCTGACCTTGTGATCCGCCCGCCTCGGCCTCCCAAAGTGCTGGGATTACAGGTGTGAGCCACCGCACCCGGCCAAATGATTGGATTTTTAAAGTATGATAACAGTATTGTGGGCTTTTTTTTTTTTTAAGTTTGTACCTTTTTATAGAGGATGGGGGTGAATGGGGCAGGATTGGTTATGGGTTGATGGTTATTGGGGCTGAGTCATAAGTACGTGGAAATTCATGATGCAATTCTGTTCAAAATTCACCATAATAAAAAGTGTTTAAAATAATAATAAAGATATAAACCTATAGGCTGGAGATTGAGACATTATTTTATTATTAATGATAATAATACAAATTACTGCCATTTAGTGAGCCTCTACTTTATGCCAGGGGCTTTGCTGGGCCCTTTACGTGCATAAATTGTATTTTTCATGACAATCCCCATTTTATTAAGATTCACAGATGTTAGATGTCTTCCACAGTAAGTGGTAAGCATTAGATTCTACAAGCTATAGCAGAAAAAGCAAATAAAAGACGATAAAAGAACTAAACAAGGAAAAGTATGGACTGCTGACATTTGGGAATAGGAAGAGGACCCCACAAAGAAGGTAGTAAATGGGTCAGGCACGATGGCTCATGCTTGCAGTTCCAGAGCTTTGGGAGGGTGAGTCGGGAGGATCACTTGAGGCCAGGAGTTCAAGATTAGCCTGGGCAATATAACAAAACCCCGTCTCCACCAAAGAATCTTTTTTTTTTTTTTAATTAGCCAGGCATGGTGGTGCATGTCTGTAGTTTCAGCTACTCAGGAGGCTCAAGTGGAAGGATTGCTTGAGCTCAGGAGTTCAAGGCTACAGTGAGCTAAGATCACACCACTGCACTCCAGCCTAGATGACAGAATCAGGCCCTGTTTCTTTTTTTTTTTTTTTTTTTTTTTGAGATGGAGTATCGCTCTGTCGCCCAGGCTGGAGTGCAGTGGCGCAATCTCAGCTCATTGCAAGCTCCACTTCCCGGGTTCACACCATTCTCCTGCTTCAGCCTCCCGAGTATCTGGGACTACAGGTGCCCACCACCATGCCCAGCTAATTTTTTGTATTTTTAGTAGAGATGGGGTTTCACCGTGTTAGCCAGGATAGTCTCGATCTCTTGACCTCGTGATCCACCCACCTTGGCCTCCCAAAGTGCTGGGATGACAGGTGTGAGCCACCAGGAGCGGCCAGGCCCAGCCTCAAAAAAAAAAAAAAAAAAAAAAAAAGACTGGGTGCAGTCTTTTTTTTACGCCTGTAATCCCAACACCTTGAGAGGCCAAGGCAGACAGATCACCTAAGGTCAGGAGTTCGAGATCAGCCTGGCCAACATGGCGAAACCCCATCTCTACTAAAAATACAAAAAGTAGCCAGGATTGGTGGTGGGCACCTGTAGTCCCCGTTACTTGGGAGGCTGAGGCATGAGAATCATTTGAACCTGGGAGGCAGAAGTTGCTATGAGCTAAGATTGCACCACTACATTCCAGCCTGGGTGACAGAGTGAGACTCCGTCTCAAAAAAAAAAAAAAAAAGGAACAAAGACAGTGCTTTGCACACGAAGGAAGAACAAAAGAACAACAGAGATTCCAGAAGAAAGGAGTAGTTCATAGTCTCAAATGCCACACAAAGTGCAAGCAAAATAGCAATTGATAACTACTTGCACCCGGGTGTGGTGGATTACGCCTGTAATCCCAGCACTTTGGGAAGCCCAGGCAGGCGGATCGCCTGAGGCTAGAAGTTCAAGACCAGCCTGGCCAACATGGTGAAACCCTGTCTCTACTAAAAAATATACAAAAAATTATCTGGGCACAGTGGCGGGTGCCTGTAGTCCCAGCTACTTGAGAGGCTGAGGCAGGAGAATTGCTTGAACCCTGGAGGCTGAGGCTGCAGTGAACCGAGATCATGCCATTGCACTCCAGCCTGGGCAACAAGAGCGAAACTCCATCTCAAAAACAAACAAACAAAGAAACAGACAAAAAACTACTTGCTAGATTGTGCAATTAGGAGGTTGCTGTGGCCTTGGGAAGAACAACTTGAGAGGTGGGGCCAGAAATGGAGTTAAGGGTGAGTGGGTAGCAAACAGGGCCTGCTCTTTTGATAAGCTCTGCTGTGAAGTGAACTTGCAAGACTGGCTTATAGCTGGAGAGAGGTACCTTTCTGAGGTGAGAGAAGCTTGACTGTTTACGTATGGAAGGAAAAGCCAGAAAGGAGAGCGTGAGGACGGAGGGAAGTGTGCTGCTGCTGATGGAGCCGAGCGCCGTGGGATTGGGAAGGATGGAATCCAGCACCCACTGAGGGACTGGCCTCAGACAGCAAGAGGAGCACCTCCCTGTGGACAAGAATGAAGAAAGGAGGCACTCATGGGCTGGGGTTTGGGAAAGAGATACAGGGAGCTGGGAGTAGGGGAAGGGAGTAAACCGATGGCAAGGAAGTTCCGGCCAGAGACTAGTTTGTTGGCATTTCTGAGCTGGACAATCATGACAAGGTCCAGGGCGTGCCTGACTGAGGCAGTTACGTCACTAGAGTTAGAAGGGCAAGAATTCTGAAATGGATAATCCTCGGGAATAGGTCTAGGGTGGAGAAAAACTCTGGTAGGATCTATCCTCAGAGACAGATCAAGAGAAAGCTGTTTCTTGGCCTCCCACACAAACACGTTAGGATTTTAAAAAATACTTCTTAGTCCTAACTCGTAACTTACCTAACTAACTACCTTTGCCACGATGTAAACCCATAGCTTCCTCAAGAAAAGATCAAACATTTAGAACAAGTTAGACTGAAACTATGAAGCAGGAGTCTGCCTGATAAATGTGGCTCTGTCCACTACATAATGGGTTTAATTTACTTTTCCTTTCTGTTTTTTTTTGTTGTTGTTGTTGTTGTTGTTGTTGTTGTTGTTGTTGAGACAGGTCTTGCTCTGTTGCCCAGGGTGGAGTGCAGTGGCACAATCACAGCTCACTGAAACCTTGACTTCCTGGGTTCCAGCGATCCTCCCACCTCAGCCTCCTGAGTAGCTGGGACTACAGGCAGGTGCTACCATGCCCATCTAATTTTTTTTTTTTTGGGACAAAGTCTCGTTCTGTCGCCAGGCTGGAGTGCAGTGGCGCGATCCCGGCTTACTGCAACCTCTACCACCTGGGTTCAAGCAATTCTCCTGCCTCAGCCTCCTGAGTAGCTAGGATTACAGGCACGCCCCGCCATGCCCAGCTAATTTTTGTATTTTTAGTGGAGATGGGATTTCACCATGTTGGCCAGGATGGTCTTGATCTCTTAACCTCTTGATCCGACCACCTCAGCCTCCCAAAGTGCTGGGATTGCAGGTGTGAGCCACCGTGCTGGGCCTTTTTTTATTTTCTGTAGTGATGAGGTCTCACTATGTTGCCCAGGTTGGTCTCAAACTCCTAGGCTCAAACCATTCTCCCGCCTTAGTCCCCCAAAGTGCTGGGATTATAGGCGTGAGCCACCATGCCCAGCCTTAATCTACTTCTCTGATTTAGACTATGACCTGGTCTCCATTCATTCTTCATTCATTCATTCATTCATTCAGCAACATGCATTAAATGCCCTCCTCTCCCTGCCAGGTATTTTGCTAGGCTCTGGGGATTCAAATGAAACATCCATGGTCCTTAGGGAGTTCACAAACAAGTGAAGGAGCCAATAATTAGCTCTGATGCAATAAGAAGATACTATAGCAGAGGTGGGTAGAAAGTGCAATGGATCATGTGGACACAGAGAAAGGAACCTGGATTCGGGGAAAGCAGCACAGAAGAGCTGATGTGTGAGATGAAGCTTAAAGGAGAAGCAGAGTGCACCAGGCTGCAAAATGCAGGAAGTGAGAAAGGTGTGACTACCCAGATACAGTCAGGAAACTCAACAATCTGGTTTGGCAGAGCAGTAGTTCTTAAACTGTGTTCTACACAAAAATCAGCCCCAGTATTATTAAAATGCAGGTTCCGAGATACCAGCAACAGCTGGCTCAGTAGTTCTGGAGCACAGGAATTTGCATTTTCCATTCAGTAGGTCTCATGCCCAGGAATCATGTCCTGAATGATTCTGAAGAAGATGGTCCACAGACTACACTGAGAAACCCTGGGCTAGAGTACAGGGCGCATGGCAGGAGGAAGGAGAGGGGATTGGGATGAAGCAGAAAATTTTTTTTATTTTTATTTTTTATTTTTGAGACAGAGTCTTGCCCTGTCGACCAGGCTAGAGTGCAGTAGCATAATCTCAGCTCACTGCAACCTCCACCTCCCGGGTTCCAGCGATTCTCCCGCCTCAGCCTCCCAAGTAGTTGGGACTACAGGCATGCACCACCACGCCTGGCTAATTTTTGTATTTTTAGTAGAGATGGGGTTTCACCATGTTGGCCAGGCTGGTCTCAAACTCCTGGCCTCAGGTGATCCACCCTCCTTGGTTTCCCAAAGTGCTGGGATTACAGGCGTGAGCCACTGCGCCCGGCCTGAAGCAGAAATTTTGGTCAGGACCACATCGTGCTAAGGAAATAGGAGCTGAGTTTATAGGCAGTGAGGCATCCTTTGGGAACGCCCTGATGAAATGCATTGGAAAGCCCAGTCTAGAGGCAGTATCAATGACGGCCTGGAGAAAAAGAGGGTCACTGTATGTAGGCAAGGCATGAAGGGTCTCTGTAAGGGAAAGGATTCAGAGATCAAACCACAACAAGGACCCTGATGCTAATACCCACTCATGAGCTGGGGGCTGCAGGACATGCCCCAGCTCCTAGGGGACAAGCACCCCGCTGAGCAGACAAATAGCCTGGACTTCATAACAGCCAAAGGGGGCCTACACGGTGCTTGTGGGGCTGTGCAGCATCCAGGCAGGGGACACTGCCTGGCATTCTAAAGGCCTGTGCTGAGTCATCTTTCACAGGAACCAGCTTCTCAGGTCTCTGGGATCCTGTTTTACAAGCTGTTACTGACTTTCCCTTGGCTTCCAGGCCAAGGAAGAAGAAAGAATAAATATTAACCAAAGGTACGGCTGTGGCAGTATGCCCAGGGCCCCTCCCTTTCCTTCTCTCCCTGTACCCCCTGCCCTATAAGCTACAATAAACTGCTGATCTCCTGGTTTCATGATCCTCTTGGCTGATCCTGCAGAAAAAGGACAGAGGTGAGCACCTCTCAGAATAGCCCTGAGGCTGGAGAGGACTTGGTGGTAACCTGCTGTTTTTCTGGGAGGGGCCCTAGAGCTGGCTAAGGAGAACTCACATGACTGCCTGGGCCTGACTTCCAGGGAGGGGCTCTCATCATACCAGACTGTTTCTCAGGGTAATTTCCCAGTTGACTGGCACAAAGGGGTGACTCTTTCTTGGGTTTCGATTTCCTCCTCTGTAAGATGATGAAGTTGGACTCCAAGAACCTCACCTCATCCTATCATTCCATGAACTCAGCTGATTGGGGCTAAACATTCTCTGCTGGGTGCTGCTTTCCTCCAACATCCCCACCCTCACGAGGGCCAGGAGGTATTTCAGATCCCCTTGGGACATACCCATCTTTTTCTTTTCAATTTTTTTTTTGTTTGTTTTTTGAGACGAGTCTCGCTCTGTCACCCAGGTTGGAGTGCAGTGGTGCAATCTCAGCTCACTGCAACCTCTGCCTCCCAGGTTCAAGTGATTCTCCTGCTTCAGCCTCCCAAGTAGCTGGGATTACAGGCGCCTGCCACTGTGCCTGGCTAATTTTTGTATTTTTAGTAGAGACGGGGTTTCACCATGTTGGTCAGGCTGGTCTCAAACTCCTGACCTCAGGTGATCTGCCTGCCTTGGCCTCCCAAAGTGCTGGAATTACAGGCATGAGATTATAGGCATGAGCCTCTGCTCCTGGCCTATTTATTTATTGTTGTCTGAGCATCCTACTAGCAGCAAATAATAACAGCCAACATTTTTTAGTCCATTCTATGTGTCAGGCACTGTTAAGCATTTCACATTTATACATTATCTTATTTGCTCATCACAACAACTCAATGAAGTAAATACTATTATTATTTCATAAATGAAAAAATTGAGGCTCAGAGAGATTAAGTAACTTGCCCAAGAACATTCAGCCAGTAAAACAGCTGAGACTCTATCAGCTCCAGGTCAGTAAACTCTAAAGCCCATGGTCTTTCCATTCTATCACACTTATGACACTGGTTAACCAAGGACCAGTGAAGTGCAGATCACAGCCTATACCAGGGTTGCTGGGGAAGGGGGTTGGGGTGGGGCCTGAGGAGAGGGAGGGGAGTAAAGACAGACCCAGTGATGAAATTATTTGTATTTATTTATTTTGAGATAGAGTCTCGCTCTGTCACCCAGGGTAGAGTGCAGTGGCACGATCTCGGCTCACTGCAACCTCCACCTCCCGGGTTCAAGTGATTCTCCTGCCTCAGCCTCCCAAGCAGCTGGGACTACAGGCACACGCCACCACACCCAGCTAAGTTTTGTATTTTTAGTAGAGACGGGGTTTCACTATATGGCCAGGCTGGTCTTGAACTCCTGACCTCGTGATCCACCCGCCTCCGCCTCCCAAAGTGCTAGGATTACAGGCATGAGCTACCAAGCCTGGCCTGAAATTATTTATTGAACGAGAATAATAATGGTGCCTACTTCAATTGATGATTGTGAGAATTAAAGAAATAATAAGTTCATAAGTGCTTTTAAAGGCAGCTACTGATATATAAGTCGCTATTGTTATTAATAAATGCTATATAGTTAACCATTTATGTAGTTGTCATTTTTTAAACTGTGTTAACATATACATAACATAAAATTTGCCATCTTGCCAGGCACGGTGGCTCACGCCTGTAATCCTAGCACTTTGGGAAGTTGAGACGGGCGGATCACTTGTGGTTGGGAGTTCGAGACCAGCCTGACCAACATGGAGAAATCCAATCTCTACTAAAAATACAAAATTAGCCAGGTGTGGTGGCGCATGCCTGTAATCCCAGCTACTCAGGAGGATGAGGCAGGAGAATCGCTTGAACCCAGGAGGTAGAGGTTGCAGTGAGCCGAGATCTTGTCATTGCACTCCAGCCTGGGCAACAAGAGCGAAACTCTGCATCAAAAAAAAAAAGAAAGAAATTTCGCCATCTTAGGCTGGGTGCAGTGGCTCATGCCTGTAATCCCAGCACTTTGGGAGGCTAAGGTAGGCAGATTGCTTGAGCTCAGGAGTTTGAGACCAGCCTGGGCAACATGGCAAAATCCCATCTCTCCAGAAAAATAGCTGGGTGTGGTGGCATGCACCCGTGATCCCAGCTACTTTGGGGGGCTGAGGTGGGAGGATCGCTTGAGCCCAGGATGTTGAGGCTGCAGTAAGCCAAGATTCCACCACTGCACTCCAGCCTGGGGGACAGAGTGAGACCCTGCCTAAAAAAAACAAATTGCCGACCGGGCGCAGTGACTCACACCTGTAATCCCAGCACTTTGGGAGGCTGAGGCGGGTGGATCATCTGAGCTCAGAAGTTCGAGACCAGCCTGGCCAACATGGTGAAACCCCGTCTCTACTAAAAAATACAAAACTTAGCCAGGCATGGTGGCAGGTGCCTTAATCCCAGCTACTTGGGAGGCAGAGGCAGGAGAATCGTTTGAACCCGGGAGGCAGAGGTTGCAGTGAGCCGAGATAAAGCCATTGCACTCAAACCTGGGGGACAAGAGCGAGACTTCTCTCAAATCATTTTAACCACTTTAAGTATACAATTCAGCGGTATTAAATGTATTCATATTGTTATGCAACCATCACCACCATCCATCTCCAGAACTTTTTCATCTTATCAAACTGAAACTGCCATTGGTTCTTAATAGTTATTAATATAAGCTTTTATTATTATGCTAAATATTCGTATGCTCCTGTCTCCTTAACAAAAGGCAGTAAGTTGTAGTAGAGGGCACGAGGTGGAGATTATGGCCCTTGGTTCAAATTCAGATTCCTGCACAGTCTAAATGAACTTGAATAATTCACTTAAATCCTCAACATCGTTTCCTCCAGGTAGATGATACCAACACATAGAGACCACACAGGGTTGTAGTTAGTATTAGATCAGATCACTGGGGTTAAAGTACTTTGAAAACTCCATGCAAAGTGCTCCACAAATATTAGATTGGTGGACACTTTCATGCTCCTAGAATCGGCTCTTGGAACAAACTAGGAACTGAATGAACCCTGATACTCCAAGTTGTTGGGCCATACTGCCTCCTGGTGGTAGTCATGAAATGTGCAGAGTCTTTGCTGCTTCGGGTGCTCCTGGGGTTGGTTGGGTAAGATCAGGAGCTGGCCGAGAACGCGAGGAAAACCCAAAGTACCCGGCCGGGGAGGGTACTTTTCCTTCCCCGCAGAAGACACTCCCCAGGCCAGACCCTTGACGATGGAAGAGTCAGTCTCCTCTCTGTGCTCTCAACTTTCTCTTACCGCTTTTGCTTATGCTGTTCCACCTTCCAACTGGTGCCTCCTCCAAACCCTAAATCTTCAGACCCTCTCATATCCAACTCTTCCAGAATGGATCCCTGAACCACGCCTCCCAGGGTATCCCACACCATTTTTGTTTGTTTGTTTGTTTGAGACGGAGTCTTGCTCTGTCACCCAGGCTGGAGTGCAATGGCATTATCTCTGCTCACTGCAGCCTCCACCTCCTGGCTTCAAGCGATTCTCTTGTCTCACCCTCCCGAGTAGCAAAGGTTACAGGCACGTGCCACCATGCCCAGCTAATTTTTGTATTCTTAGTAGAGACAAGGTTTCACCATGTTGGCCAGGCTGATCTCGAACTCCTGACCTCAGCTGATCCACCTGCCTTTAAAGTGCTGGGATTATAGGCGTGAGCCACCACACCTGGCCATCCCTCACCATTTTTTTAAACCTACAGAATTCACAGCCTGTACTTGACTGCTATTGTATAGTTCTCTCCAAACTATGTTTCGGGGTTTCTTTTTTGTTTGTTTTCTGTCTCTTGTTTGAGACAGGGCCTCACTCTGTCGCCCAGGCTGGAGTGCAGTGGCGCAATCACGGCTCACTGAAGTCTCAGCCTTCCCGGCTCAAGCAATTCTCCTGCCTCAGCCTCCCGAGTACCTAGGACCACAGGCATGTGCCATCACTCAGGCAAATTTTTTACTTTGTAAAGATGGGGTCCTACTATGTTGCCCAGGCTGGTCTCAAACACCTGGGCTAAAGTGATCCTCCCGCACTGGTTTCCTGAAGTGCTAGGATTATAGGCACGAGCCACCATGCCTGGCCAGACTGTGGTTCTTTGATAGAATTTCCTGGTTTAAAAAAAAAAAAAAAAAAAAAAGTGGGCTCTAGTCTTGCCAGGGACTCGTGGGGTAACTTGTTCTTGGGAGCCAGCGGTATGGTGTCGGGCTGCAAGATTGGCCCATCCATCCTCAACAGCGACCTGGCCAATTTAGGGGCCGAGTACCTCCAGATGCTAGATTCTGGGGCCGATTATCTGCACCTGGATGTAATGGATGGGCATTTTGATCCCAACATCACCTTTGGTCACCCTGTGGTAGAAAGCCTTTGAAAGCAGCTAGGCCAGGACCCTTTCTTTGACATGCACATGATGGTGTCCAAGCCAGAACAGTGGGTAAAGCCAATGGCTATAGCAGGAGCCAATCAGTACACCTTTCATCTCGAGGCTACTGAGAACCCAGGGACTTTGATTAAAGACATTCGGGAGAATGGGATGAAGGTTGGCCTTGCCATCAAACCAGGAACCTCAGTTGAGTATTTGGCACCATGGGCTAATCAAATAGATATGGCCTTGGTTATGACAGTGGAACCGGGGTTTGGAAGGCAGAAATTCATGGAAGATATGATGCGAAAGGTTCACTGGTTGAGGACCCAGTTCCCATCTTTGGATATAGAGGTCGATGGTGGAGTAGGTCCTGACACTGTCCATAAGTGTGCAGAGGCAGGAGCCAACATGATTGTGTCTGGCAGTGCTATTATGAGGAGTGAAGACCCCAGATCTGTGATCAACCTATTAAGAAATGTTTGCTCAGAAGCTGCTCAGAAACGTTCTCTTGATCGATGAAACCATAAGGAGCCCAGTGTTTCTGTTCATGAAATCTCCCTTTGACTGGAAAACGAATATTGACTACCAAATCATAATGCAATTGAAGCCGTACTGCTTTTTTGAGCAGTTATTCATTCCAGTGATTAAAACTGATTGTGCAGAATATTCTAAGAGGCCAGAAATTGGTATGTATAACTACATTTTTAGTGATGCAATTTAATGACTAGTGAGTAAGATACTGTTTTTATTGAGAGACTTGATTTTTATAAAGAGTAAAAATACGGCTGCATTAAGGTTACAAACAGAAAAGTGTCTTAATGCCTAAGGAGGGCATATTAGCTACACTACAAAAACAAATTTTGTCTGTACTTCTGAAAAGAATTTTGTTGTTTCTCAGCTGTTTTCCAAAAGCAAAGGAAGTCTTTATGGTTTTTTTCTATTTCATGTTATTTGTGATTTAAGTTTGGGTGGGATGATGGCATACCATATTCTTAGTTCTTAAAATCTATCACTTTTCACCTTACACTTGATGTGTAAAAACTATAAAAACAATGTGTGAAACCCAGGGGTTCTAAAATACAAGCATAGATTTTACTGGGTGTTTTGTCAAAGCAGGTTATTCAGTGATTCCTCCCCACTATTCTAAAGAACCTTAAATAATGCTGTTGTGTTAGCTCTGAGTAGAAAGGAAAAAGTAAAACCTCTGTTTGGAAGTAATATTGGGTTGAATTCTGACTGCGCCTTTCTAGCTGGACCTTTAACAAATCACCCAATCTTTTTTGTGTTTCTCTGAAGTCATTTATACATTAAATGTAATTATAACAACTGTGGGGTTGTGTTGAGAATTAAGAGGTAACACTATATATGTAAAGTTTGTAGTACTAGTCCCAGAATTTAGAATATGCTCAATACAAAGTAGATAGCATTATATAAGTTTATATTTTTGTGAGTTACAAAGTACTTTGATATATTCTCATTAAATCTGTAAATCACCTCTATAAGTAAGTGGTAATAATAAAGCAGATATTTTTGTTCCCATTAAAAAAAAAAAAGTGGCCGGGCGCGGTGGCTCACGCTTGTAATCCCAGCACTTTGGGAGGCCGAGGCGGGCGGATCACGAGGTCAGGAGATCGAGACCACGGTGAAACCCTGTCTCTACTAAAAATACAAAAAAAATTAGCCGGGCGTGGTGGCGGGCGCCTGTAGTCCCAGCTACTCGGAGAGGCTGAGGCAGGAGAATGGCGTGAACCCGGGAGGCAGAGCTTGCAGTGAGCCGAGATTGTGCCACTGCACTCCAGCCTGGGCGACAGAGCGAGACTCCGTCTCAAAAAAAAAAAAAAAAAAAAAAAAAGTGTTCCCTACAGTTTCCAGAGCACGAGCTGAAGGGATTGACAGGCTCCTCAAAGGCTATACACTTTTCATGGCCTGGTCTCTTCCAGGTACAGCGCTGGGTACTTCTACATATATGTTGTCAACAAATCCTCAGGATAATTCTAAGGCAATTCTACTGCAAATGAGATATTATCTTAATTTACAGTTGACAAAAACTGAGCCTCAGAAAGGTTGCAAGACCTGCTCAAGGTCATATAGCTAGTAAGTGTGCAGTATAGGTTTGAACCCACATGCCTGATTACATCTCCCATGCCAACTCCTATCCATTGGTAGCACCTGCCTGAAACAGTGAATTGAGAAAGAATTCCTAGGTTTTGAATTCTTAATTATTGAATTACGAGGGTAAAGTGCCAGGTTTGATTAGTTGTGGCTGCCATGAGTGAGGAATGGTGAGTGGTGATGTACAAGCCTGGTATTTGCCATTCTCCCATTACCCCATGCCAGATAGTTCTACAGGAGGCTACTCAACTTGATTCTGAACGTGGTTTTAAGAAAGAATGATCCAGCCTGGGCAACAATGTAAAACCCTGTCTCTACAAAAAATACAAAAATTTCCCAGACGTGGTAGCATGTGCCTGTGGTCCCAGCTACTCGGGAGGCTGAGGTGGGAGATCACTTGAGTCTGGGAGGTCGAGGCTGCAGTGAGCTGAGACCACACCACTGCACTCCAGCCTGGGTGACAGAGTGAGACTTTGTCTCAAAAAATAAACAAAAACAAACAAAAAAAGGAATGATGAGTAGGCATGGGCCCTAATGTAAGACTGACCTGTATTAAAACCCAGCTCCATTTGTTTTTAGAACTTTGAGCAGTTACTTGGCCTGTTGAATGTTGAAGCCTTAGATTCCATTTGTGTTAAATATGTATAATAACCTCTGGGTTGTTATGAGGTTTTAATGGGATTAATTCTGTAAATGCCCCTGGCATGGTTCCTGGCATAGAGTAAGTATTCAACTGGTGTTACTCCCCTCCCCCTCCCATTGCTCTGTCACCCAGGCGGGAGTGCAGTGGCACAATCTTGGCTCACTGCAACCCCGCCTCCCAAATTCAAGCGATTCTCTTGCCTCAGCCTCGCAAGTAGCTGGGACTACAGTCACCCACCACTAATTTTAATAGAGTTGGGGTTTCACCATATTGGCCAGGCTGGTCTCGAACTCCTGGCCTCAAATAATCTACCCACCTTGGCCTCCTAAAGTGCTAGGATTACAGGCGTGAGCCACCGCACCTGGCCCACTGCAATGTTTTTTACAATGATAAAAATTAGGGGGGAAAATCCCTAAATGTCTAGCTATTGAAGAATGACTAAATTATGCCAACTTGATGGAATATAATGCAGCTATTAAAAGTGAAAATTATGAATGATATTTTTAATACTTTAAGACTGTATAACAACATGAAAAATAATAAAATCAAAGTTAAAATTTATTTAAAAAGAATAGAAAATTACAGCAAAACAACTGGGAGAAAAAAATTTACCTTTGTTCTTTTGACAAGGCTGAATGAAAACTTAGACTTAGTTCTTTAATTATAAAAAGAGCTCTAATTTTGAGTAAATCTCTGAAGGGGTAGCTATAATCTCCCAACATTTTGAACCCATTTGGCATGGGTTGGGGTGGGGGGACGGCATTGTTCGTATTGAAGAAATAAGGAAAGAAAAGCCTTTGAATTAGGCCCTGACACTGCCTGCATGTCCAGGAAACGCTTTAAAAGCACCAAGTCATTAATCACAAGCTTTTAGAGCAGGAATAAGCCATTCTAATTAACTTCTTAAAAACAAATTTATTTTTGGAGACAGGGTCTCACTCTGTTGCCCAGGCTGGAGTGCAGTGGCACAATCACAGCTCACTATAGCCTCTACCTCCCGGGCTCAAGTGATTCTCCCACCTCAGCCTCCAAAGTAGCTGGGACTACAGGTGCACGCCACCATGTCCAGGTAATTTTTGTATTTGTTTTATTTTGTAGAGATGGGGTTTCGCCATGTTGCCCAGGCTAAAAATAAATTTATTTGAGTAATAGAAACTATGGATTACTAAACATTCATAACAGAACATTGAGCATTTGTGAGTCCACTTCTGGGCTCTGAGAAGTAATGAGGAAAGAAAGGGTAGGAGGCAAATTGAATCAAGTGATAAGAAAATCTTGTATCCACAGTGGGTGGGAAGGGGGCATGGTGCTGTTCAACAGAAAACTAGCATACATGGCAGTGGGGGCATGTGGGGGGCTGGTTACAGAGCTGGTGCTCTCTGAAGGATCAGGCCCCCTCTATTCACGTTAGGATTCCTGTTTTCCTCCACGCTGGTTCTGATCTAAAAAAAACAAAAACGAAAACAAAAACAAAACAGCAAAAGAAATCATGACAGAACATAGGATGCAGTGACTTCTCAGAAGCTCAGTCTTTAATTCATGGAATCAGCGTGACCTGAAACAACCTGCATCACCAACCCTGGGGCACAAATCAGGTCACATCTCTTCCATTGTTCTTTTCTTTTCTCTCTCTCTCTTTCTCTTTTTTGAGATGGGATCTCGCTCTGTCACCCAGGCTGGAGGGAAAAGGCATGATCACAGCTCACTGAAGCCTTGACTTCCTGTGCTCAAGTGATCCTCTCACCTCAGCTTCCCAAGTAGCTGAGACTACGGCATGCACCACCACACACGGCCCTTCTACTTTTCAAAACAAAACCACCTTGACCACCCATGTGCCAGGTTAGCAGAAAGTCCAATATCCCTTCTCCTCCTTTTGAGCTGTCCAGCATCCCTGGTGTTTACTCCATCCAAAGGGGCCAGCTTTGTTTCCAAGTGCTTCAAGGACAGAGAACTGAAGACAAATTTCCACTCATCAGAGAATCTGTTTGGGGGAACTGCTGCTGCCGTCACTGCCACATGTGTGGCTGATGAAAACCCTGTCTGCACAGCCCGACACGCCCCTTCCCCTGCTGCAGGGACCCTGCTGCTCTGGATGCCTGTGATGTTCTACGCTAGGCTCCTAGGGTCACCCTCACATGCTTGGCCATTTTTCCTGGGGTTAGGTGGCAATGACTGGGTCAGAGCATTTCCAGCCTCAGCATATGTTCTGCCAGAACTCCCTGCCACTCCACTACCACCACCATCACCACCTCCACCACCATCACCACCTCCACTGCCATTCACCACCTCAACCTCTTCCACCACAACCACCACCACCACCATCACCACCACCTCTACCGCCATTCACCACTTCCACCTCTTCCACCATCAGCACCACCTCCACCACCAACTCCACCACCATCACCACCACCTCTACCGCCATTCACCACTTCCACCTCTTCCACCATCACCACCAGCACCACCTCCACCACCAACTCCACCACCATCACCACCACCTCTACCGCCATTCACTACTTCTACCTCTTCCACCATCACCACCACCACCTCCACCGCCATCACCACCTTCACCTCTATCCCCACCACAACCACTGCGTGCTCACACATGTCACCAGGGCTAACTCTTCCCAGTGGATTCTCTTAGCCCACTTTCCTGCCAGTGAATCTTATTCAACACCATCTCAATCCATCTGATAAGTTCTAAGAGTAGGAACTCTCAAAAGAGAAGTGATATAGTCTCAATCTTCATCTCCACAGGAGATGCCATGGCTTTTATTTTGCCCAAATTTCCTTACCCCTAGCCCTTTTAGTTACCATCATCAGGCTGCAAAAAGTATTCTACTTCATAATCTGCCCTATAGCAGTGGGTACCTCCTTGCCTTCTACTGATATAACTAAGGAGGGATGGCAGGGACTCAGGTGTCTTAACACTGGACACAAAATCTGTGGCAAGTGGTCTTGCCTCTACTTATAGAAGTGACAGATACCTTTAAAGATCCACCCAATCAGGCCCCTGAGACATTTAATCTTGGCTTTCAGGTTGGTTTGTTTTGTGTTTGCAATGAGCTGTGATTGTGCCATTGCACTCCACACTCTGTCATCCATGCTGGAGTGCAATGGCACAATCACAGCTCACTGCAGCCTCAAACTCTTGGGCTAAAGTGATCGTCCCACTTCAGCCTCCCAAGTAGCTAGGACTACAGGCATGTGCCATCAAACCTGGCTAATTTTCTGCAGGAACAAGGTCTCACTGTGTTGCCCAGGCTGGTCTTGAACTCCTGGGCTCAAGTGATCTGCCCACCTTGGCCTCCCAATATGTTGGGATTACAGGCGTGAGCCACTGTGCCTGGACTTTAATTCCTTTCAGAGAAATTTTATAGTTTTCAATTTATAGGTTTTTTCTACAACTATTTATTTTCTTTTTCTTTTCTTTTCTTTTCTTTTTTTTTTTTTTTGAGACGGAGTCTCGCTCTGTCTCCCAGGCTGAAGTGCAATGGTGCAATCTGCTCACTGCAACCTCCGCCTCCTGGGTTCAAGTGATTCTCCTGCCTCAGCCTCCTGAGTAGCTGGGATTACAGTCACCTGCCATCATGCCCACCTAATTTTTGTATTTTTAGTAGAGACTGGGTTTCACCATGTTGCTCAGGCTGGTCTCAAACTCCTGACCTCCTGATCCCCCCAGCCCTCGGCCTCCCAAAGTGCTGGGATTACAGGCATGAGCCACCGTGCCCAGCCCTACAACAATTTATTTTCAAATAATTTTAGATTTACGGAAGAGTTGACAAGATAGTACCTGTTCCCTCCCCTAATGTTAAAATACATTTATCCAAACTATGTAGTTAACATTAGTACAATACTATTAACTAAACTACAGGCTGCATTCAGATTTCACTAGTGTTTCCATTAATGTCCTTTTTCTGTTCCAGGATTCAACCCAGGATACCACATTGTATTTAGTTATCATATCTCCTTAGTCTCCTTCTCTCTATGACAGTCTCTGGGTCTTTCTTTGTCTTTCATGATCTTGATACTTTTCAAGGTATTGGTGGGAGCTAAATGATGAGAACACATGGACACATAGAGGGGAAAGGGGAAGAGCACACATGGGGGCCTTTCAGAGGGTGGAGGGTGGGAGGAGGGAGAGGATCAGGAAAAATAACTAATAGGTACTAGGCTTAATACTTGGGTGATGAAATAATCTGTACACAAACCCCATGACACAAGTTTACCTGTATAACAAACCTGCACTTGTACCCCTGAACTTAAATAAAAGTTTGAAAAATCAGGCCAGGAGCAATGGCTCATGCCTGTAATCCCACTACTTTGGGAGGCCGAGGTGGGCGGATCACTTGAAGCCAGGAGTTCAAGACCAGCGTGGCCAACATGATGAAACCCTGTCTCTACTAAAAATACAAAAATTAGCTGAGCGTGATGACATGTGCTTGTAGTCCCAGCTACTAGGGAGGCTGAGGAACGAGAATCACTTGAACCTGGGAGGCAGAGGTTGCAGTGAGCCGAGATCGTGCCACTGCACTCCAGCCTGGGTAACAGAGTGAGACACTGTCTCAAAAGAAAAAAAGTTAAAAATTAAAAAAAAATTTTTTTAATAAATAAAAAATTAAAATCTGGTTGCCCGATTTTTTTTTTTCCTTTTTTTGAGTCGGAATCTCGCTGTTGTCATCCAGGCTGGAGTGCAATGGTGCGATCTTGGCTCACTTCAACCTTCACCTCCCAGGTTTAAGCAATTCTCCTGTCTCAGCCTCCCGAATGGCTGGGATTACAGGTGCCCACCTAATTTTTGTATTTTTAGTAGAGATGGGGTTTCACCATGTTGGCCAGGCTGGTATCAAACTCTTGACCTCAGGTGATCTGCCCGACTTGGCCTCCCAAAGTGCTGGGATTACAGGCGTGAGCCACGTCACCCAGCCCATTGCCTGATTTTTAAAATTTTTTATTTATTTATTTTTTTTAAGAGTATTGGTTGGCCGGGCGTGGTGGCTCACGTTTGTAATCCCAGCACTTTGGGAGGCTGAGGCAGGCGGATCACGAGGTCAGGAGATAGAGACCACGGTGAAACCCCGTCTCTATTAAAAATACAAAAAATTAGCCGGGCGTGGTGGCGGGCGCCTGTAGTCCCAGCTACTCGGAGAGGCTGAGGCAGGAGAATGGCGTGAACCCGGGAGGCGGAGCTTGCAGTGAGCCGAGATCGCGCCATTGCACTCCAGCCTGGGTGACAGAGAGAGACTCCGTCTCAAATAAATAAATAAATAAATAAATAAATAAATAAATAGAGTATTGGTTAAGTTGGCCAGGCGCAGTGGCTTACGCCTGTAATCCCAACGCTTTGGGAGGCAGAGGTGGGCGAATCACCTGAGGTCAGCAGTTCAAGACCAGCCTGGCCAACATGGTGAAACCCCATCTCTACTAAAAATACAAAAATTAGCCAGGCATGGTGGTGGGCACCTGTAATCCCAGCTACTCGGGAGGCTGAGGCAGGAGAATGGCTTGAGCCTGGGAGGTGGAGGTTGCAGTGAGCTGAGATCATGCCTCTGGACTCCAGCCTGGGCAACAAGAGAGAAACTCTATCTCAGAAAAAAGAAAAAAAAAAGAGTATTGGTTAAGTATTTTGTTGGATAGTTTTCAATTTGAGTTTGTCTGACATTTTCTCATGATTAAATTGAAGTTATGCATATTGGGAAGAATACTAATTTTTTTTTTTTTTGAGACAGATTCTTGTTCTGTCACCCAGGCTGGAGTATAGTGGCACAATCTCAGCTCACTGCAATCTCTGCTCCTGGGTTCAAGCAATTCTCCTGCCCCAGCCTCCCAAGTAGCTGGGACTACAGGCATGCACCACGACGTCCAGCTAATTTTTACATTTTTGGTAAAGATGGGGTTTCGCCATGTTGGCCAAGCTGGTCTTGAACTCCTGACCTCAAGTGATCTGCCCACCTTGCCCTCCCGAAGTGCTGGGATTATAGGCATGAGCCACCGTGCCCGGCCTTTTTACTATATTTTGAGTTAATTTCTTAGTCATTGTCCTGGGAATTACAATTAACATCTTATTTAATAACAACTTAGTTTAGATAAATGCCAACTTAATTTCATTATTACACAAAAAATGTGCTTCTATATAGCTTTGGTTCCCTCTCCCCTTCTTTGTGCTATTATTGTCACACAAAATACATCTTAATACATTGTGTGCATTGTCAATGCAGGTTTATCATTACTGCATTATGTACTTATCTTTTAAATAGGATAGGAAAAAATTAAACAAAATTAAACAAGAATACATTTATGCTACCTTTTATATTTACCTATGGAGTTACCTTTAATGGTTTATTTTATTTCTTCATGTAGATTCAAATTACTGTCTACTGTCATTTCAGTCTGAAAGACCTCCTCTAGGATTTCCTTTTTTTGTTTTTTGGTTTTTTTGAGACGGAGTCTTGCTCTGTTGACCAGCTGGAGTGCAGTGGCACAATCTCGGCTCACTATAACCTCTGCCTCCTAGGTTCAAGCAATTCTCATGCCTCAGTCTTCCGAGTAGCTGGGATTACAGGTGCGTGCCACTACGCCCGATTAAGTTTTTTTTATTTTTAGTAGAGACGAGGTTTCACCATGTTGGCCAGGGTGATCTCAAATTCCTGACCTCAGGTGATCCACTTGCATCGGCCTCCCAAAGTGCTGGGATTACAGGGGTGAGCCACCGTGCCTGGCCTAGGATTTCTTATAGGTCAGGTTTACTAGTGATGAAATCTTCCAGTCTTTATCTTAGAATGTTTTAATTTCTTCTTTCCCTCCTTCATTTTTGAAGAACAGTTTCGTTAGATAGAGAATTCTGGGGTGACAGGGGATGTTTTTTTCTTTCAGCACTCTTAATATATGTCATCCTACTGCCTTTTGGCCTTTATGGTTTCTGATGAGAAATCGGATGTTAATCTTATTGAGCATCCATTGTACACGATGAGTCCTTCCTCCCTCCTTCCCTCTTTTTTCTTTTCTTTTCTTCCTTCCTTCCTTTTTCTTTCTTCTTTCTTTCCTTCCTTCCTTCCTTTCTCTTTCTTTCTTCTCTTTCTTTCTTTTTCTTTCTTTTTTGTGAGACAGGGTCTCACTCTGTCACCCAGGCTGGAGTGCAGTGATCATGGCTCACTATAGCCTGGCCTCTCAGGCTCAATCAATCCTCCCACCTCAGCCTCTCGGGTAGCTGGGAATACAGACATGCACCACCATGCCCAGCTAATTTTTGTATTTTTGGTAGAGACAGGGTCTCACCATGTCTTGAATTGGTCTTGAACTCCTGGGCTGGTCTTGAACTCCTGGTCTCAAGCAATCTACCTGCCTCAGCCTCCCAAAGTGCTGGAATTACAGGCATGAATCACCATGCCCAGCCTACTTTTTTTTTTTTTAAAAGAAGCAAGGTCCCACTCTGCTACCCAGGCTTCAGTGCAGTGGCATGATCACGCCTCGCTGCAGCCTCAAGCTCCTGGGCTCAATCAATTCTTCTGCCTCAGCCTCCCAAGTAGCTAGGACTACAGGCACATGCCACTGAGTCTGGCTTTTTTTTTTTTATTTGGAGAGACAGGATCTCACTATGTATCTCACGCTGATCTTGACCTCCTGGCCCCTCAGGTGATCCTCTTGCCTCAGTCTCCCAAACTGCTGCTGGGATTACAGGCCACTATGTCCAGCCTCTTTCTTTTTTTAAATTTGAGATGGGGTCTCACTATATTACCCAAGCTAAACTCGAACTCTTGGGCCCAAACTATCCTCCCACCTCAGCCTTCTGAGTAGCTGGGACTACAAGCATGCATACCACACCCAGCTTGTGATGAGTCACCACTGTCTTACTGTTTTCAAGATTCGCTCTCCCACCTTTGGCTTATAACAATTTGACTACAATGTGTCTTGGTGTGAATCTCTTTGAATTTATTTTACTTGGATTTTATTGAGTTTCCAGATGTATAGATCAATGTTTTAAATTAAATTTAGAAAGTTTTCAAGTTTTCAGCCATTATTTCTTTAAATATTCTTTCTGCTCTTTCTTTTCCTCTCCTCTCCTTCTGGAACTCCAGAAGTTCTCTTAGGCTCTCTTCATATATCTTCATTCTTTTATTTTTCTGTTCCTCAGACTTGATAATCTCAATTGATTTATTTTTAAATTCATTGATATTTTCTTCTGTCTGCTCAAATCTGCTGCTGAACTCTTCTGGTGAATTTTTCATTTCAGTTACTGTACTTTTCAAATCGAGGATTTCTATTTGATTGCTCTTACCTTTTTTTTTCTTTTTTTTTAGATGGAATCTAGCTCTTTGCCTTAGCCTTTGCTTCATGCTTGTGAAGAGCCTGAAGATCAGCCAGAACACTTAGGGCATTCCCATATCTTTCCTGAACATGTGCATAGGCCTTGGCATGCAAGTGGCTTTCTGGTTTCCCAGAGATATGTCAGTTTTTCAAAGTCCTTCTTCTCCAAAGCATCTCATTCTTCAGTCTTCTCTCCCAAGCTTTATATTAATCTATTGTTTGCCCCAACTGTTATCCAATGCCCCAGGCAGCAATAACCAAAACATTTGCCTGTAAATATCTTCAACAAATGCTCCTTGGGTAGCCACACTCACCACTAGAGAGTTCCAAGTTAGACAAGATAAAGGTAAGCCCTTGAGAAAGTCCGCCAGGGAGCCACCATACAGGTCAAAACAAAACAAAAACAATTCTTTGCCAATTAGGTCTATTCTCTTCCCCCTAGTACTGGTACCTATACTGGGACTGTAGCTATTTTCTCCAAATTCACTGCTAACCTGGGGATGGGACCAGGGTAAGTTAAAACACTACAAAGCTTGCTATTCTTACTAAGAATCAGCTGTTTTTTTTATGAAAACATTCCACTGGCTGCTGCAGGACTTTTGGTTAGTGTTGAGAGTTCTGAAAAGTTGATTATAACAGTTTTTTTGTTTTTTGTTTGTTTGTTTTTTTAGATGGAGTCTCACTCTGTCGCCAGGCTGGAGTGCAGTGGCACGATCTCGGCTCACTGCAACCTCTGCCTCTCGGGTTCAAGCGATTCTCCTGCCTCAGTCTCCTGAGCAGCTGGGACTAGAGGCGTGTGCCACCATGCATGGCTAATTTTTGTATTTTTAGTGGAGACAGGGTTTCACCATGTTGGCCAGGATGGTCTCGATCTCTTGACCTTGTGATCAGCCCGCCTCGGCCTCCCAAAGTGCTGGGATTACAGGTGAGAGCCACCATGCCTGGCCAATTCTAACAGTTTTAACCAACCTTTTAGTTGCATTTATGGAGGGATAAACTTTGGATTTCCTTACTCTGCCATTTTTCACTGATAACACTTCAGTATTCCCTATTACTGGTAATGTTAACTTTGATCACTCAGTTAAGGTAGTGTCTGCAAAGTTTCTCCACTGCAAAGTTACTATTTTTTCTTTTTCACATGCTATTCTAGAGGTCAGCAAACCATGGTTGGAGGCCCAAATCCAGCCCATTGCCTGTTTTTATAAATAAAGTTTTATTGGCATACAGCCACACTCATTCATTCACATATTTTTTATGGCTGCTTTCATGCTACATCAGTAGCGGTGAGTTGTTGCAAAAGAGACCATATGGCTTAAACAGCCTAATATATTTCCTATTTGGGTCTATGCTGGCCCCTGCATGATTTGTTAGAAGTACACCACTAAATCAGCCCACACTTAAGGGAAGGAAAATTAAGCTTTCCATTGTGGAGGGAGGGGTATCAAAGCATTTGGGGACATATGTTAAAAACAAGATAATTAATGCATATTTGCAGGTTTATGCTTAGATGCTATGTAAATATCCTGGTTCTCCTTAGAGTTTTGCCCACTAATATTAGCTTCATCAGTGGACTTTATCTGCAGCAATTATTACTGTGGTGCTGTTCTAATGGTAATTTTCTGTTTCCTTCATTCCTTTTTTTTTTTTTTTTTTTTTTGGAGACAAAGTCTCACTCTGTCACCCAGGCTACAGTGCAGTGGCATGACCTCTGCTCACCTCAGCCTCCGCTTCTTGGGCTGAAGCGATTCTCCTGCCTCAGCCTCCTGAGTAACTGGGATTACAGGTGTCTGCCACAATGCCCAGCTAATTTTTTTTTTTTTTTAAGGACAGATTCTCACTGTCACCCAGGCTGGAGTGCAGTGACACCATCTCAGCTCACTGCAACCTCCGCCTCCCAGGTTCAAGCAATTCTGCCTCAGCCTCCTGAGTAGCTGGGATTACAGGCGGCTACCATCACACCTGGCTAATTTTTGTATTTTTAGTAGAGACGGGGTTTCACCATATTGGCCAGTTTGGTCTCAAACTCCTGACCTCAGGTGATCCTCTGGCATCGGCCTCCCAAAGTGCTGGGTTTACAGGAGTGAGCCACCGTACCTGGCATATAGCTTTAAAGAAGATTTTAAATAGCCTTATAAACTGGAAAAAGAAACCCATAGTTCAGGAGTTGAGGCACTTTCTCCTGGTGGAGAGACAACTGGTGCAATGGAGAACACAGTACAAGGTCTTGAGTTAGAAACCTAAATTGATGACCTTGGGTAAGTCCCTTGATCTCTCTCCCTTTTTTACTTTTATCCACAGAATAAAAATATCAATGGTCACCTCACAGGATTCTTGTGAAAATGTTGTTTGTATTAGGAAGTAGGATGTAAATGCTAGATTCTTTGGTAATGCACATCCTTTACTCTCACTTTCTTCTTCACTTTCTTTCCTTCCCACTTTCCTTCTTTTTTTCTGGTCCTACCATTTTCCTCCTCTGTTTGTGTTTTGGGCCCACCAGGGGCCCCCTATAGCACTACAGGTGAAGCCAGTGGGGTCTAAGTCATAACACTTATTATAAAGAAGGGTGGCACCAGGACCAGCCCACATAGCCAAATTCCTTTTTCTGTTGTCCCCAGAAAGCCACATTAAGGATTCCCTTGCTGTTCTAAGCAGACTGCTTCTTGCACACATTTCCTCCCACCACCCAATGAAGGGCAGAGGCTGTGCTTTACATATTACATCTTTGTAACCCCCTCCCCTCCCTTACTGCACAAGGCTTTCCAAATAGTCTTTAGAAGTCAGCCTTGGATGCAGATTTTAACACACACATATTCTGCAATTTTGTTTTTTTTGAGATGGAGTTTTGCTCTTGTTACCCAGGCTAGAGTGCAATGGTGTGATCTTGGCTCACTGCAACCTCCGCCTCCTGGGTTCAAGTGATTCTCCTGCCTCAGCCTCCCAAGTAGCTGGGATTACAGGCATGTGCCACCACGCCTGGCTAATTTTGTATTTTTTTTTTAGTAGAGACAGGGTTTTACCATGTTGGCCAGGCTGGTCTCAAACTCCCAACCTCAGGTGATCTGCCTGTCTTGGCCTCCCAAAGTGCTGGGATTACAGGCATGAGCCACCGTGCCTGGCCCATATTCCGCATTTTAATACACATTCTACATGTTGCCAGTAGACATTTGATATGGCTTGGCTCTGTCCCCACCCAAATCTCATCTTGAATTCCACGTGTTATGGGAGGAACCTGGTGGGGGGTGATTGAATCATGGGGGCGGGTCTTTCTTGTGCTGTTCTCATGATAATGAGTAAGTCTCACAAGATCTGATGGTTTCAAAAAATGGGAGTTTCCCTGCACAAGCTCTCCACTCTTGTCTGCTGCCATGTGAGACATGCCTTTCACCTTCTGCCATGATTGTGAGGCCTCCCCAGACATGTGAAACTGTAAGTCCAATAAACCTCTTTCTTTTGTAAATTGGCCAGTCTTGGGTATGTCTTTATCAGCAGTGTGAAAATGGACTAATACAGTAAATTGGTACCGAGAGTGCGGTGCTGCTGAAAAGATACCCGAAAATGTGGAAGCAACTTTGGAACTCGGTAACAGGCGGAGGTTGGAACAATTTGGAGGGCTCAGAAGAAGACAGGAAAATTTGGGAAAGTTTGGAACTCCCTAGAGACTTGTTGAATGGCTTTGACCAAAATGCTGATAATGATATAGACAATGAAATCCAGGCTGAGATGGTCTCAGATGGAGATGAGGAAGTTATTGGGAACTAGAGCAAAGGTCACTCCTGTTATGTTTTAGCAAAGAGACTGGTGGCATTTTGCCCCTGCCCTGGAGATTTGTGGAATTTTGAACTTGAGAAAGATGATTTAGGGTTTCTGGCAGAAGAAATTTCTAAGCAGCAAAGCATTCAAGAGATGACTTGGGTGTTGTTAAAAGCATTCAGTTTTAAAAGGGAAACAGAGCATAAAAGTTTGCAAAATTTGCAATCTGACAAGCAATAAAGAAGAAAAACCCATTTTCTGAGGAGCAATTCAAGCCAGCTGCAGGAATTTGCATAAGTAATAAGGAGCCTAATATTAATCTCTGACAGTGAGAAAAATGTCTCCAGGGCAGGTCAGAGTTCCTCACAACAGACCCCCCCACCCCCCAATCACAGGCCTGGAGGTTTACGAGAAAAAAATGGTTTAGTGGGCTGGGCCCAGGGTCCCTCTGCTGTGTGCAGTCTAGGGACTTTGTGCCCTGCAACCCAGCTGCTGCAGCTGTAACTAAAAGGGGCCAAGGTACAGCTCAGGTTGTTGCTTTAGAGGGTGAAAGCCCCAGGCCCTGGCAGCTTATATGTGGTGTTGAGCGTGCAGGTGAACAGAAGTCAAGAATTGAGGTTTGGGAACCTCTGCCTAGATTTCAGAAAATGTATGGAAATGTCTGAATGCCCAGGCAGAAGTTTGGTGCAGGGGCGGGGCGCTCATGGAGAACCTCTTCTAGGGCAGTGCAGAAGGGAAATGTGGGTTCCAAGCCCCCACATAGAGTCCCTACTGGAGCACCACCTAGTGGAGCTGTGAGAAGGGGGCCACCATCCTCCAGACCCCAGAATAGATCCACCAACAGCTTGCACTTTGCACCTAGAAAAATCGGACATTCAACATCAGCCTGTGAAAGCAGCCAGGAGGGGGGATATACCCTGCAAAGCCACAGAGGCAGAGCTGCCCAAAGCCGTGGGAGCCTACCTCTCACATCAGTGTGTCCTGGAAGTGAGTCATGGAGTCAAAGGAGATCATTTTGGAGCTTTAAGATATGACTGGGGGCCAGGAGTGGTGGCTCACACCTGTAATCCCAGCACTTTGGGAGGCTGAGGTGGGTGGATCACGAGGTCAGGAGATCAAGACCACCCTGGCTAACACAGTGGAACCCCGTCTCTACTAAAAATACAAAAAATTAGCCAGGCGTGGTGGCAGGTGCCTGTAGTCCCAGCTACTCTGGAGGCTGAGGCAGGAGAATAGTGTGAACCCAGGAGGCGGAGCTTGCAGTGAGCCGAGATCATGCCACTGCACTCCAGCCTGGGCCACAGAGCAAGACTCCATCTCAAAAACAAAACAAAACAAAAAAAAGATATGACTGCCCCACTGGATTTAAAACTTGCCTGGGGCCTGTAGCCCCTTTGTTTTGGCCAATTTCTCCAATTTGGAACAACTGTATTTACCCAATGCCTGTACCCCCATTGTATGTAGGAAGTAACTAACTTGTTTTTTATTTTACAGGTTCATAGGCAGACGGGACTTGCCTTGTCTCAGATAAGACTTTGGACTATGGACTTTGGAGTAAATGCTGACATGAGTTAAGACTTTGGGGGACTGTTGGGAAGGCATGATTGGTTTTGAAATGTGAGCACATGAGATTTGGGAGGGGCCAGGGTGGAATGATATGGTTTGGCTGTGTCCTCACCCAAATCTCATCTTGAATTCCCACGTGTTATGGAAGGAACCTGGTGTGAGGTGATTGAATCATGGGAGTAGGTCTTTCCCATGCTGTTCTTTTTTTTTTTTGGAGACAGAGTCTCGCTCTGTCACCCAGGCTGGAGTGCAGTGGCGTGATCTTGGCTCACTGCAAGCTCCGCCTCCTGGGTTCACGCCATTCTCCTGCCTCAGCCTCCCGAGTAGCTGAGACTACAGGTGCCCACCACCACGCCCGGCTAATTTTGTTTTTGTATTTTTAGTAGAAATGGGGTTTCACCATGTTAGCCAGGATGGTCTCGATCTCCTGATCTCATGATCCACCTGCCTTGGCCTCCCAAAGTGCTGGGATTACAGGCGTGAGCCACCACGCCCGGCCTCCCATGCTGTTCTTACGATAGTGAGTAAGTCTCACGAGAGCTGATGGTTTTAAAAATGGGAATTTCCCTGCACAAGCTCTCTTCTCTTATTTGCTGTCATGTGAGACATGCCTTTCACCTTCCACCATGACTGTGAGGCCTCCTCAGCCATGTGGCACTGTAAGCCTAATAAACTTCTTTCTTTTGTAAATTGCCCAATCTCAGGTATGTCTTTATCTGCAGTGTGAAAATGGACCAACGCAGTGTTCTACTAGCAAACTTCATCACTGCAATTCATTTAGTAGTTTCTATCTTCCTACTAGGGCTTCATTCCTAGTTTGGAGATATTTGACTTTTCACTTCAATAGGCAGTAACTGTGTGGGAGGCTATTAACTGAATCAAATGTGATACTGGGCCTCAAGAAGCCTACAGTACAGTAGATGAGAGAGAATTCTGCACAAATAACCAAACACAGATTATCAAGGACCTCAAAGGCCTGATAATCACACAGTTTTTATTTATTTATTTATTTTTGAGACAGAGTCTTGCTCTGTCACCCAGGCTATAGTACAGTGGCATGATCATGGCTCACTGCAGCCTTGGCCTCCTGAGCTTAAGCAATCTTCCTGCCTCAGCCTCCCAAGTAGCTGGGGACTACAGGTGTGTGCCACCATGCCTGGCTAATTTTTCTTTTCTTTTTTTTGTAGAGACAGAGTTCCACCATATTGCCCATACTGGTCTCGCACTCCTAGGCTCAAGCAATCCACCCACCTCGGCCTCCTTAAGTGCTGGGATTACAGGTGTAAGCCACCATGCCCAGCCCACATGGGCTTTTTTCAGCAGGCAGTGAGTAGCAAGTGAAGCCTGTTGAGTAAGAAGGGAACATGATCTATATAAGGAAGTGGAAAGACAGATGCATGAGGCCAATCAGGAGGCTCAAGTGAGAAAGTATGTACCTCAGTGGCAGTGAAGAATGGAAAGAAGTAAATGGAAACTCTACCCAGGAAAAGTCAACAGGACATGGTAAATTAGGAATCATGAAGGTAACCTTTGAGATTATTTAGGGCAATTCTCTTATGTTTCAGAAGAGGAAGATGAGGACTGAAGACACTGTTACTTACCCAAGGTCACACTGCTGGTTAGTGACTGTACTAATCAGGGGTGACCCAGGCTATACTGCAGTAACAGTCAAACAACAAGGTGTCCAGGGCCTAACCTACAGAGGTTTATTTCCTACTCACAAAAGATCAGGAGGCTCCCCAGGGCAGCACTGTTTCAGACGATGACTCAGGGATCCAGTCTGCTTCTACCTTGAGGGTTCTGTCAACTAAACTCATGCCTTCCAAGAAGAGAAAGTGTGGAGAACATGTATCACCTTCTCTCACAGCCTGTTGGCCAAAATTAGTCACATGCTCCAACCTAACTACAAGGGAAGCTGGGAAATGTAGTGGAGACAAAGGACATGAGATGTTTGTGTGATGTGTGATGAGCACCACATTCTTTGTCACAGTCACAGAACTAGGAATAGTCTGATTCCCACAATCCAGTCCTTTTACCCACTGCTTATTGGAAGGTGGGATCCACCTCATGGATTTGCTAGCACCTTGGTGTGCCCTGTATTCTGAAGATCTTCCTTAGTGCAGACTTAGCATGGGAACCGAAAACAAATTTTCAGTGCTAAAGAAACAACCCCATTCACTGGCTGGGCATGGTGGATCATGCCTATAATCTCAGCACTTTGGGACGCCGAGGTGGGTGAATCACCTGAGGTCAGGAATTTGAGACCAGCCTGGCCAACATGGTGAAACCCCATCTCTATCAAAAATACAAAAATTAGCCAGGAGTGGTGGCATGTGCCTGTAATCTCAGCTACTTGGGAGGCTGAGTTAGGCAGGAAAATGACTTGAACCAGGAACCGGGGAGGCAGAGGTTGCAGTGAACCAAGATCATGCACTCCAGCCTGGGTGACAGAGTAAGACTCTGTCTCAAAAAAAAAAAAAAAAAAAAAGAAAAAAGCAAGAAAAGAAAAGAAAAGAAAGGAACAGAGCCCCATTCAGAAACCACAAGTAGGCACCTTGACATAAGCTAAGCATATTTCAAGCAATTCCAAACTCCATATCACCATATAGCAATGATTTGTATAATCCAAAAATATGAGCAAAAATACCTGCATTGTACACATCAACCCAGCCAAATATACCTCTTTACAAATCTCTGCTCTGAAATTTGTAAAGTCACAGAAGTAAATCCATAGGGTTAAAGTACAATAAACAGCCTGATGGGAGGGCACCAGAGAGCTCATGCAGAGGGATGAAGGCAATGCCTCTCTGTGCATCCACCTGCCATGCGCCCAACTTCCTCCTGAGAGAGGCAGGTCTTTACTATTAGGAGTCATGTTCAATAGCATGTGACTTGTCACCCTCAGTACAACAGATCAGAGCAGGGGAAGATGCTCATCTCAAGAGCAGATAATTTCTAGGTAGGCAAGTGGCTTAGAGCCAGAGATTTTTGGAAAGTTTGTCAACTGGCAGTGGGAGCAGGAGATGAAAGCCACAAAGGGAAAAAATATAGCATATCATTAAAATGGTAGAAATGTGGGGTCAGCAAAAGCCTGAGGGTTGCTTTTCACAGGATATGAAGTAGTTCATTGGTGGTGCCAGACCACAAGCAGAATATCGCTAAGTAGAGCCTCACTATGTTGACATAATGGCTAAGTATCAGAAAACGACAACTTCCTGCCAGTAAGAAATCAATGAGATATCTTGGTCCCCAGAGCTGTGCTGATCATATTCCAAACTATATTTAAGTCCTAATAAACCCAGCCACATGGCTATTCCTAAACTTCAGCATGTGGCTGAGATTTCTGTCTTCCTGAATTCTGTTAAGGCTGCTTACAATAACCCTTCATTCCTTCTGGTGGCCTGAGTGAATCTCTGTCCTCTGCAACCACAAGATTGTATCAGGTCATAAAAAGAGATGAAGTTCTGGCCAGGCATGGTAGCTCACACCTGTAATCCCAGCATGTTGGGAGGCCGAGGTGGGTGGATCACCTGAAGTCAGGAGTTCAAGACCATCCTGGCCAACACGGTGAAACTCCATCTCTACTAAAAATATAAAAATTAGCTGGGCATGGTGGTGCACACCTGTAATCCCAGCTACTTGGGAGGCTGAGGCATGAGAATCACTTGAACCTGGGAGGCAGAGGTTGCAGTGAGACAAGATTGTGCCACTGCACTCCTGCCTGGGCAACAGAACAAGACCCTATCTCAAAAAAAAAAGAAAAAAAGAAAAGAAAAAAAAGAAAAAAAGAGATGAAGTTCTAACACATGATACAACATAGATAAACCATGAAGTTATATTAAGTGAAATAAGCCAGGCACAAAAGGACAAATATTGTATGATTCCTTTCCTGTGAGGTACATAGAATGGTCAAATTCATAGAGACAGAAAATAAAACAGGGATTGCCAAAGACGGGGATGGGGGAAAAGTGGAGTTATTGCTTAATGAGTACAGAGTTTCTTTTGGGATGGTGAAAAGGTTTTAGACATAATAGAGATGGCTGTACAACATTGTCAATGTAACGCCACTGAACTATACACTTAAAATGATTAAAATAGTAAACTTCCTGTTATATGCATTTTACCACACATAAAAAGACCCAATTAGGGATAAAGTGTGATGAAAGGAACACCAGCTTGGAGTCAGAGGGACTTGGTTCAAGACCCAGCTCTGCCAATTTCTAGATGTGTCACTTTGGACATGTTCCCTAATCTGAGTCTCAGTTTATTCATTTGGAAAACGGGAATAATAGAACCTTAAGTTTGTCATGAAGAACAAAAGAAGACAAAATACATCAAATCATTGCATAAATTATCTTTTGGAAACTAGTTGGCTGGGCATGGTGGCTCACACATGTAATCCCAGCATTTTGGGATGCCAAAGTGGGTGGATGGCTTGAGCTCAGGAGTTTGAGACCAGCCTGGGCGACATGATGAAACCACGTCTCTACAAAAAAAAAAAAAAAAAATTAGCTGGTCATGGTGGCATGTGCCTATAGTCTCAGGCTGCCTTGAGAGCCTGAGGCAGAAGGATCGCTTGAGCCCAGGAGGTTGAGGCTGCAGTGAGCCATGTTTGCACCACTGCACTCCAGCCTGGTTGACAGAGCGAGACCCTGTCTCAAGAAAAAAAAAAGAAAGAAAGAAAAGAAAAAAAATTAGTCTAGTTTGGAAGAGGAGACAGTGGGAGACCTCTGTATTCTCATTTTGGGAAAGTGTGAGGCCTATCTTTGACTGTGTGCTCAGGGCACACTGGCGTGAACTGTGTGGAGCTCACCAAGACTGACTTCAGAGTCCCCAGAAGTCCCTGAATGCCCCTGTTCCATTCCATTTCGCCACTCCCTCTCCAGCCCTTTCGGCCCCCAATACTCTGGGCTGTCTCTTCCTCTATTTCCCATGGAGAACAGCCTTTAGGAGGGATAATTTTCTTATTAAACTAGAGTTCCTTTGTTCCCCTTCCAAGACAGTATCTGTATTTAGGCCTTCTCTCTCCAGGGAGGGAAAGGCTTGGTCCACACAAGTCTGCTGAGTTGAACTGAAGGATTTTTCCAAGCATTAGCAGATTTGAGTGCAGGAAATGCTGGGTGAAGGCGCCTTCCAGGTCCTTTGTATCTCCCTCCAGCCAGGCAGTTAATAATCCTGGACTATTTGCCGACTAGGATCCTTTCTCTGGGAAGCAGCAAAAGGTAGGAGGAGGTAGGCCAAATAGTTTCTCAGATTCGTTTCCATTCTCACATTTGGTGAAGTCTATAAAGCAGGCACCGACACCAGGACGGCTGGGGAGCTGTCCATGGTCTTGAAGTGTAACTGAACAGGCAAGTCCCTGTTTCTCCTAATCCTGGGGTTCTGGAAACTCTGGTTCAGCCTAGCCTCAGACTTAGAAGTAAGTGAATAAAGAGAACATTCTGGGAAGGGGAAAGAAAGAGAGGGAGAAAGAAAAATAGAGAGAGAAAGAGAACACAGAAATAGGCTTAAGCACTGAGACACTGCTAAAGCCAAAACATAGAAACCCCAAATTGCTTAAGCAAAAATATGGAAGAAAAACAAACGCTGCACATCAAACAATGCAATGCAAAACTGTGCAAACACAATTTTGTGAGCACAACTACAACCACATAGGATGAACTGTTACTATCAACTGATCAACCCAAAGTACTTTTTTTTTTCTTTTTTTGAGATGGAGTCTCGCTCTGTCACCAGGCTGCAGTGCAGTGGTGTGATCTTGGCTCACCGCAACCTCTGCCTCCCAGGTTCAAGCGATTCTCCTGCCTCAGCCTCCTGAGTAGCTGGGACTACAGGCATGCACCACCATGCCCAGTTAATTTTTGTATTTTTAATAGAGACTGGGTTTCACCATGTTGGCCAGGATGGTCTCGATGTCTTGACCTCGTGATCCGCCCGCCTTGGCCTCCCAAAGTGCTGGGATTACAGGCGTGAGCCACCGCGCCCAGCCTATTGTTTGTTTTTATCTTCTATGTACATAGAAACAATTGAAGTTTTATAAATGAAGGACAAACAGGAGAATGATTTAGCTTGATGTCATGTTCTTTCATGTTTCTTTGTTAAAAACATTCCCCTTTCTTCTAGAAAGTTTGGGGCATGATTCTCCCCCATCTTCCTTAATGATATGCTCATGCAATATCTTTTCATAAAGGCTAAAGAAATCTAGCTGAAAAAATAGTCTGAAATCAGACAAAAAAAGGGTAGGTTTCCCTCTGAGTGCTTAGAATGTATGGTCTGTAATCAAGTGCATACTGCCTGGTCCTTAAGTTAAAATCTCAAGTTAGTCAAACTTCTTCAATTGATTGTAATTTTTTGGGAGTGTGACTATGTCTCATGTCTTTTACCATACAAACATAAAAAGTATCAAGCATGCAGCTGGACACACAGCAGGTGTGTGTGTGTGATTATGGCAAAGTAGAGATGAAGGCTGGATTTCACTCAGGCAATGTATTTTTCTTTTCTCTTTTATTTTTTATTTTCTTTATTTTCTTTTCTTTTTTTTTCTTTTTTCTTTTTCTCAGACAGAGTCTCACTCTGCTGCCCAGGCTGGAGTGCAGTGGTGCAATCTTGGTTTGCTGCAACTTCTGCTTCCTGGGCTCAAGCAATTCTCCAGCCTCAGCCTCCTGAGTAGCTGGGACTACAGGCACGCGCCATCACGCTCGGCTAATTTTTGTGTTAATATTTTTTTGTAGAGATGGGGTTTCGCCATGTTGCCCATGCTGGTCTCAAACTCCTGAGCTCAAAGCAATCCACCCACCTCGGCTTCCCAAGGTGTTGGGATTACAGGGATAAGCCACTATGTCTAGCTTATTTTTTTTCTTTCTTTTTGTAAAAATCTCATATGCACTTGTGGTAATCATAAGACAAAGAAAAAAAATCAGAGTGGTGTTTTTATTAGAGAAAAATGAATGTTATGGCCAGGGTTCAGTAAATGTGTGTGAGATGACTATGGCCATACCAAGGACTCAGAGTAGCACTTAAAATACTCCCAACGTAGTGTAAATTCTGACCTTTTTCTGTTACTTCAAAACAAGCAGGATTTTCCTACTGGTGGGCAAGAAGGAAGCGGGAGAGGTCTTTACAATTAGCCCAAGTTAAAAGAGTGTTAGACTGAAGGTCACTGGTTCAAGCCCAGATTTGAGTGATACTTTCCTTCTCTCTCTCTCTCTCTCTCTCTCTCATCTATGTATCTATTAATCAATTTTCCTAACTTCTTGGCTGGGCGCAGTGGCTCATGCCTGTAATCCCAGCACTTTGGGAGGCCGAAGCAGGCAGATCACCTGAGGTCAGGAGTTCGAGATCAGCCTCGCCAACCTGGTGAAACCCTGTCTCTACTAAAATACCAAAAAAGACTGGGAGCGGTGGCTTATGCCTGTAATCCCAGCACTTTAGGAGGCTCAGGAGTTCAAGACCAGCCTGGCCAACATGGCAAAACCCCACCTCTACTAAAACTACAAAAATTAGCTGGGCATGGTCGTGGGCACCTGTAATCCCAGCTACTTGGGAGGCTGAGGCAGGAGAATCGCTTGAACCTGGGAGGCAGAGGTTACAGTGAGCCGAGATCATACCATTGCACTCCAGCCTGGGCAACAAGGGCAAAACTCCATCTCAAAAAGAGAAAAATACAAAAGAAAAATTAGCTTGGCTTGGTGGTACACAACTGTACACCCAGCTACTCTTGTGAGGCTGAGGCAGGAGAAATGCTTGAACTTAGGAGGCAGAAGCTGCAGTGAGCTGAGATCATGCCACTGCACTCCAGCCTGGGCAACAGAACAAGACTCTGTCTCAAAAAAAAAATTTTTTTTCCTGACTTTTTAATTTGAAAATTTTAAACCTAGAGAAGTTGCAAGGCTAATAAAATAAACAACTGTACATTTTTCACCTAAATTCACCAATGGTCAACTTTTTGACACATTTGTTTTACCTCCCCCTTCTGTGTGCATTTGTGTGTGTGGTATGTGTGGACAGCATTTTTGCCAAACCATCTAAGAGTAAGTTACATAAATTATGATACTGCAACCCTAAAACTTCAGTATGTATCTCCTAAGAACATTTGCCTATTTTTATATATGTCTTACTTTGAAATAGTTTAAGACACAAAAAAATTGCAAAAATAGTACAGAAAGTTCCCATGTGCCATTTAACCAGCACCCCCCATGATACCATCTTATATAACTATAGTACATTATCAAAACCAGGAAAATGACATTGATACAACACCTTAATTCACTAAAGACCTTATTTGGATTTCATTAGGTTTCTCTCTTCTCTCTCCCACCCTCTGAATTTTTATCATGTGTATAGATTTGAGTAGCAGAAATGTTCCATTGCCACAAAAATTCCCTTCTGTTAGCCCCTTTATAGTCACATCCTCCCACAACCCTACAACCTTAATTGCTGTCAACCATTGATCTTTTCCCCATCACTATAATTTCTTCGCTTCAAGAATGTTTTATAAATGGAATCGTGTAATATGTAACATTTTGAGATTAGCTTTTACTCAGTAAAATGCCCTTATAATTCACCCAAGTTGTTTCATGTGTCAATAGTTCATTCTTTCTAATGGTGAACAGTATTCCATTGTATGAATGTATCTTGGTTTGTTTATCCATTCACCTGCTGAAAGACATGTGGGTTGTCTCCTGTTTTAGTACATCATATAGAAAGCTGCTATGAACATTCGTGTACTCATTTTTGTATGAACATAGGTTTTCCTTTTTCTAGGTGAAATACTCAGGAGTGAAATTTCTGAGTCACATGGTAAATATATATTAATTTATTTAATTAAATTAATTCATTAATTTATTTATTTTGGAGGCAGAGTCTCGGTCTGCTGCCCAGGCTCGAATACAGTGGTGCAATCTCAGCTCACTGCAACCTCTGCCTCCTAGGTTCATGTAATTCTCCCACCTCAGCCTCCCAAGTAGCTGGGATTACAGGCACACACCACCATGATCGGCTAAATTTTTGTATTTTTAGGAGAGATGGAGTCTCACCATGTTGCCCAGGCTGGACTTGAACTCGTGAGCTCAGGTAATCTGCCCACCTTGGCCTCCCAAAGTGCTAAGATTACTGTAATGGCTTGAGCCACTGTGCCTGGCCAAATGTATATTAACTTTATTAGAAACTACTAAAGTGTTTTTCCAGAGTATGTGTACCATTTTACATCCCCACCAGCTTTTGTGGCAGGAATAAATTAGAGATCCAGCTGTTCTGCATCCTTGTAAGTACTTAGTATTGTCAGTATTTTGTGTTTAAGCCACTCTAGTAGGTACGTAGTGTCACATAATTGTGCTTTGAATCTGATTTCCTGATGGCTAGGTATGTTGAACATATTTTTATGTACTTATTTGCCATGTATATTCCCTTTGGTAAAATGCCTATTCAAGTCATTTGCCCATTTGCTAATTGGAATGTTCATTTCCTTTCTGTTATGTTTAGAAAGTTCTTTACAAATTCTGGATACATATTCTGGATACATTTGTTGTAATTTGTAAATATTTTTGGCTTGTCTTTTCATCTTCTTTTTTTTTTTTTTTTTTTGAGACAGAGTCTCACTCTGTCTCCTGTTGCCCAGGCTGGAGCAATGGCACAATCTCGGCTCACTGCAACCTCTGCCTGCCAAGTTCAAGCAATTCTCCTGCCTCAGCCTCCCTAATAGCTGGGACTACAGGCATGCGCCACCACGCTCAGCTAATTTTTTAGTAGAGATGGCTAGGCTGGTCTCGAACTTCTGACCTCGTGATCTGCCCGCCTTGGCCTCCCAAAGTGCTGAGCCACCATGCCCAGGCTTCATCTCCTTTTTTCTTTTTGAGACGCAGTCTCGCTCTGTTGCCCAGGCTGGAGTGCGGTGCCGCAATCTTGGCTCACTGCAAGCTCTGCCTCCTGGGTTAATGCCATTCTCCTGCCTCAGCCTCCCGAGTAGCTGGGACTACAGGCGCCCACCACCATGTCCGGCTAATTTTTGTATTTTTAGTACAGACAGAGTTTCACTGTGTTAGACAGGATGGTCTAGATATCCTGACCTCGTGATCTGCCTGCCTCGGCCTCCCAAAGTGCTGGGATTACAGGCGTGAGCCACGGTGCCTGACTGCCTTCATCTTCTTAACAGGATCTTTTACAGAGCAAAAGATTTTAATTGTGATGAAGTTAAAAGTATTTTTTTTTCTTTTATGAATCTCACTCTTGGTGTCATGCCAAAGACTTTTCCCAAGTGGTTGTATGAGAAAGCATTTTCAACCCCTTTTTTCACCTCACATGTGTTTAATACTGTGTTAGGTGCTGACAGATATATATAGATGTAGAAGATGAGTTGTGCTCAAGGAGTTTCCAGTTCTATTCATCTATTTATTTATTTTAATATTTAGAAATGGAGTCTCACTATGTTGCCCAGGCTGGAGCACAGTGGTTATTCACAGGTGCAATCATAGAACACTACAGCCTCGAACTTCTGGGCTCAAGAGATCCTCCTGCCTCAGCCTCCCAAGTAGCTGGGCCTATAGGTGTGCACTACTGCACACAGCTCCCATTTCAATTCAGACAAGCATACAAATAATTACAGTAGAAGACTATGTTCATTATGAGCCACGTGAGTGCTGCAAAGGCTATGTGTAGGAGGAGGAGAGTTCAAGGGAAGGATGGATCACCTTCCACTGGAGATACCAAGGAAAGCTTCAAGGAGGGGCGGCATTTGAGCCTTAAGGATCTCAACAGTTGAAGTAGGGCTGGGGGTGAAATTCCAGGAAGAAGGAACTGTGTAAGCAGAGGAACAGGAGTGGGACAAGGTGAAGATCAAGAAGCAAGGGGAGAGGGGAGGAGAAGAGGGAGATAATAAGTTCACTTTTAGATCTATGGTATTTGAAGACCAGCAAGCATTCATGAGGAGATATCCAACAGGTAGTTAGATCTGTGAGTTTGGAGGTGGAAATTGGAAATAGGGGTTTGGGACTCATTGGCATAGGTCAGGGCCTTAGTTGTGTGCCCCACAGCAACTTGTACTTCCCTTCAGAGCACTTGTCACAAGTGTAAATAACAATTAATGGTGTAATTAGCTGCTTAATCTCTGTCTCTCCTACTAGAATGCCACTCCCATGGAGGCAGAGCCCACATATGCCTTATTCCTATGGAGAGGGCACCTACTCCAGGGCCTTGGACATAAACATTGAGTAACTATTTGGTGAATGAATTAATTAAAGAAGTTGATACTTCTAACAGCTACCATTTACTGAACATGCACACAGCAGGCATTGTGATGCCTGCTTTGTATACATAATCTCATTTAAACTGCACAGTCATTTCATGAGAGACAGGTCTAGGGATCTCAATCCCTTAGATTAAGTGGGTTGTGGGTAAAGCCCGGGAATCTGAATTTAAGTTCTCAGGTAATTCTAATGATCAGCCAGGTTTGCAGAGCACTCGGGTGGATTGTTTTATTGAAATTTCACAGATAATTTCAAGAAATTATGGCTCAGCAAATAGTAACGTGTTTGAGGTCACCTGGCTAGATGCAAAACTAGATCTCTCAGGGAGAAAACTTTATAAGCCTCCCTGCTTCTGGGAGATCTAATATCGTAAAAAGAGAGTTTATTATTATTATTATTATTATTATTATTTTGAGACAGAGTTTCGCTCTTATTGCCCAGCTGGAGTGCAATGGTGCGATCTTGGCTCACTGCAACCTCTGCCTCCCGGGCTCAAGCGATTCTCCTGCCTCAGCCTCCTGAGAAGCTGGGACCACAGGCAGGTACCACCACACTCAGCTAATTTTTGAATTTTTGGTACAGATGGGGTTTTGCCATGTTGCCCAGGCTAGTCTCAAACTCCTGGGCTCAAGTGCTCCTCCCACCTCAGCCTCCCAAAGTGCTGGGATTACAGGCATGAGTCACGGTGCCTGGCCTAAAAAAAGAGTTTACAAAAGAAGAGCAGAAGGCTAAGAACTGAGTCATTAAAACCAAGGAGAGTGGTCAGCACTGCCAAATGCCACAGAAAGACTGGAGAATGTGGCCTTAGGGAGAACTGGGGATGACTGACAACGTGTCTGTGGTGTCTGACTGTGCCATTAGAGGAAGATGAAGACACAGCCCTGGCACACACAGGGAACTCCCTCAGGAGGCCTGGCCAGCTGGAAGGAGTTATGGATTGAGGCTCAGCCAAGATCACTCCTTCGCAGGATAGCTTTGTGCTAAAATTATTAAAGCCAAACATCTGGGCCTGTGGGGTGGGATGCCAAGAAAGAGGAGGCATAAGTCCCACAGGGGAATACCAGTTTGGAATCTCAGATAAGCTGTTGAGAAAATGCAAAATGCAGCTTTGCCAGGGCAACTGTCACTCTGCTGGAATATTTAGGCCTTTTGCCTCACTTTCTTCTGTTCTATGTGTGTTTTGCCTTTGGGGTACTGATTCCACTGGAGGATGGGAAGGGAAAGAAAGCGGAACTCCAACCAGAACATTTTGCTGACTTTCAGTAGCAGTAGCCTGGAGACCTGTGCAAGGATGTGATGGACTATTTCCTGCAATCCCCTCCCTAAACCCAACTCAGATCCTGTTGCTGATGGATGTGAAACCATTCCTTTCATTTGAAAGAGGATGACGATGACCATAACTATACCTACAGCTTACAAAGCACCTTCACATGCATCAGCTCACGCTTTCATGACTCTTGGGAGGTAGGTGTTGTTATCCCCACATGCTTAGTAAGTGGCAGAAGCCACAATTCAAACCCAGTGCCGCTGACTCTGAGTCCAATGTTCTTTCAATTACAAACCACCATGCTGATTTGTTATTGGCCAAAACTCTTCCAAAGCCCACTTAGTCCTATTCTGGCTGCACGGAAATATATATATATTTTTTGAGACAGTTTCACCCACTTTGGGAGGCCGAGGCAGGTGGATCACCTGAGGTCGAGTTCGAGACCACCCTGGAAAACATGATGAAACCCTGTCTCTAGTAAAAATACAAAAAATTGGCCAGGCGTGGTGGCTCATGCCTGTAATCCCAGCACTTCAGGAGGCCAAAGCGGGTGGATCACGAGGTCAGGAGTTCAAGACCAGCCTGGCCAACATGGTGAAACCCCATCTCTACTAAAAATACAAAAATTAGCCAGGTGTGGTGGTGGGCACCTGTAATCCCAGCTACTCAGGAGCCTGAGGCAGAGAACTGCTTGAACCCAGGAGGTGGAGGTTGCAGTGAGCGGAGATTGTGTCACTGCATTCCAGCTTGGGCGACACAGAGAGACTCCATCTCAAAAAAAAAAAAAAATTACAAAAAATAGCCAGGTATTGTGGCAGACACCTACCCGCTCACCTGTGGTAAGCCAAGATCACCTCCAGCCTGGGCAACAAGAGTGCAACTCCGACTCTCTGTCTTTTTTTTTTTTTTTTTTGATGGAGTTTCGCTCTGTCACCCAGGCTGGAGTGCAGTTGCATGATTTTGGCTCACTAAAACCTCCACCTCCCGGGTTCAAGCAATTCTCCTGCCTCAGCCTCCTGAGGAGCTGGGATTACAGGCCCATGCTACCATGCCCGGCTCATTTTTATATTTTTAATAGAGACAGGGTTTCACCATGTTGGTCCGGCTGGTCTCGAACTCCTGACCTCAAATGATCCACCCATCTCGGCCTCCCAAAGTGCTGGGATTACAGGCGTGAGCCACTGCGCCCGGCCAACTCCATCTCGGGAAAAAAAAAAAAAGAGTCTCACTGCACTAAGCAGAATTATGTAGTGAAGAGAGAATGTATGCTTATCTTTGCTTGCTGGTGATCTTGTGCTGCACCCGCACCTCAGTGCCTTATCTATAAGATGGAGGTGAGGGCCACCTTGAAGCATGGTTCAGAGGAGGTAAACCTATGCAAAAGTGCCAGCACAAGTACTGGCAGACAATCATTATTCAGCAGTGTTAGCAATCTTTTATTGTTCACCTTACCAGGTCTTTCTGAGCCCAAAGACCTCAGAATTGAGTCCCTCCAACTCAAGGCTTTGGTCTGTGATGAGGAACCAGAGGGGCAGGCTGTGGCAGGGCCTGACCATCTTCCATGACGTCAAGCACAAAGCCAAGAGATATGCTCCAAAGTCCCATAAGATCCCTTTTCACCCTTCCTTTGGTGGCCTGTCCCAAGCATATTCCCTTTTACCCATGAAGTAAAACTTATCCTAGAACTACGTCCTTGAAGTTTCCAATATCAATAAAAGGCCCTCAGTCTGGAATTCTGGGATATAACTAAAAAGGTCTTCCTACTCCCTCTCCAAAGCCATATCCACATCCTGAATGATATTAGAAGCTTGAAAGTGGGTACATATTACAGACTCCACACTGATCCCTCCCAGCCTTCATCTTTTCAGATTCCATTCTTTGATTCTCACCCCCTGCCCCACCAACCCTACCATGTGGCAGAAGAGGCCGGCTCAGTCACCAGCACTCTCCCCCACTCCTGGAGTTTAATCTTTTTGCAGGGATCTCTTTTCTCCAAAAAGAGATCTGCACAGGGAGTGGCTCTCTGAAGCCAGTTGAGGACCTGCCCTGCTGGATTTACACAGACTGAAATCTCAAATGCCCACAGGGTCAGAGAGGTAAAGTAAATGAATTAAGAAGGGGGGCGTAATTCAGCGGAGAATGGCAGGGACTGTAGTGAACGGGAGAGCACACTTCTTATACAAATGGCAAGGGCAACTCACCTCTGCCACTGTGGGCATCCCAGCTCTTCCCATTTTCAGAAGAAGCCAGAAATCCAATTTGTGATTGAGGCACAATCACAAAAAGCCAGAAATCCAATCCACATTGAGGCAGCAATGTGGCCTCCTGGTTTAAAAATGCTCCTTTCGAGATATTTTAAAATATAATGCTCTAAAGACAAAAGTCTGCAGCCCCCTTTCCAGCAGCTTGTGGTCCTGGCCTGTGCCATGCTTTAGTGCCCTATTGATGAGCCCCAGCAATTCCCAGCGCCTCCTGCTCCCCCAAGTCTGGCCTCTTTTCCCCTCTGTACCGCCGCTTCTCCCCACTCTCCGCAGCTCGGGGTCACTTTCTTTACCGATCTCCCGTCTCTTCTGGGAGAGGCACTTTCCGAACATCTTTCCGCCCGGAGCCTCCCTAGGAGCTGCAGAGGGGCAGCTGGAGAGATGCTCTCTGACGTAGCATCTCCCACCTTTCTCCTTGGGGACCCTGAGGAAGCGGACAAGGCCTCGCCTGCGGGTCCTCACTGTAACTAGAAAAACACGGCCTCGCCCTCGGGAAGGCTTTCTGTTAGCCTCACCTCAGGATGAGGGTGGGTGTAGGGGACACCTCCCAGAAACCCCTAACCTCCCAGTGGGTTAAAGAAGAAAGAGGGGATAGGGTCAAGGGATGCGACAGAGCTGTGTGGTTTCCAGATTGGAAACCTCAGTCGTTTAGGCACCCCTCCGCTCGAGTCACTTCCGAAGCAGTCGATTCTTGGGGAGAGGCGAGGCGGAAAGGGGCGACTCCGATGCAGATGGCCCAGTCCCCGCGCCCCAGGTCGTCGCGCGCGCAGCTGCCGTAGTCACTGCGCCTCCCCGCCCCCGCTCCTGGATGCCCCCCTTCCCTCTCCGGGCCAGACTCGGAGCAGGAGCTCCGCCCCCAACGCGCCGCCCCAGCCCCGGCGCCTTAAAAGCCTGGCGCACCGCCCCGCCGCGCCCTGCCTGCCGCACCTTTCCTTTCTTCTGTAGCTCCCGCCGAAGCCGCACGTCCGGCCCGGATCCCGGCACCATGAGCTTCGGCTCGGAGCACTACCTGTGCTCCTCCTCCTCCTACCGCAAGGTGTTCGGGGATGGCTCTCGCCTGTCCGCCCGCCTCTCCGGGGCCGGCGGCGCGGGCGGCTTCCGCTCGCAGTCGCTGTCCCGCAGCAATGTGGCCTCCTCGGCCGCCTGCTCCTCGGCCTCGTCGCTCGGCCTCGGCCTGGCCTATCGCCGGCCGCCGGCGTCCGACGGGCTGGACCTGAGCCAGGCGGCGGCGCGCACCAACGAGTACAAGATCATCCGCACCAACGAGAAGGAGCAGCTGCAGGGCCTCAACGACCGCTTCGCAGTGTTCATCGAGAAGGTGCATCAGCTGGAGACGCAGAACCGTGCGTTGGAGGCCGAGCTGGCCGCGCTGCGACAGCGCCACGCCGAGCCGTCGCGCGTCGGCGAGCTCTTTCAGCGCGAACTGCGCGACCTGCGCGCGCAGCTGGAGGAGGCCAGCTCGGCTCGCTCGCAGGCCCTGCTGGAGCGCGACGGGCTGGCCGAGGAGGTGCAGCGGCTGCGGGCGCGCTGCGAGGAGGAGAGCCGCGGACGCGAAGGCGCCGAGCGCGCCCTGAAGGCGCAGCAGCGCGACGTGGACGGCGCCACGCTGGCCCGCCTGGACCTGGAGAAGAAGGTGGAGTCGCTGCTGGACGAGCTGGCCTTCGTACGCCAGGTGCACGACGAGGAGGTAGCTGAGCTGCTGGCCACGCTGCAGGCGTCGTCACAGGCCGCGGCCGAGGTGGACGTGGCTGTGGCTAAACCAGATCTGACCTCGGCTCTGAGGGAGATCCGCGCCCAGTATGAGTCCCTGGCCGCTAAGAACCTGCAGTCCGCGGAAGAATGGTACAAGTCCAAGTTTGCCAACCTGAACGAGCAGGCGGCGCGCAGCACCGAGGCCATCCGGGCCAGCCGCGAGGAGATCCACGAATACCGGCGCCAGCTGCAGGCGCGCACCATCGAGATCGAGGGCCTTCGCGGAGCCAACGAGTCCTTGGAGAGGCAGATCCTGGAGCTGGAGGAGCGGCACAGTGCCGAGGTAGCTGGCTACCAGGTAAGGGCCGGGGCTGGGCGTGGGGAGGGGTGCCCTGCCCTCTTCCGCGCGTACCCGCTTCCTCTGGTAAAACTGGGCCCCAGGACTTAAGGGGAGGGCAAAAGAGAGGAGAGAAGAGCCCCGGCTGAAGGCGCTGGTTAACAAAAAGCCCTGGAGTCTTTAATGTTAATTTTAGGGAACGCCCTTCATTTATGTCCCTGCCCCAGCCCTTCAGACAAAGAAGCCCTTAAATTTCTTTGAGGTTCGAAAACCTAACTCTGCCTGTCTGTCAGCAAGCGGGCCTACACACACCGGCGACCTGGAGAACAGTGCCCCACCCAAAGTAGGACTGAGCCCAACGGGGCAGGTTACGTGGGCGGTGCTGTCTCGGCTATCTGGCTTGTTTGGTTGACTTTGAAAGGCTTTCTGTGCGCCCTAGAAGATATTTATGGAGTATGGTCTGCTTCAGGGCTGAAGGAAGAATGCGATCCTGAACTGGGAAGAGTCCTATCCCATTTTCTTGACTTTCGCGCTCCAAAAAGTAGAGATTAGGAGCCAACAAGCTGAGCGATGCTTGAGCTAGTAGTAACTACCCTGCTCTACCCTCCTCCCCCAACACACACACACACACACACACACACACACGCACGATTCCCTTGTCCACCAGCTAACATTTCCTCCTAAAGAAAGCGTTCGCCGGTTGGCAAAACGTGAAAGGTCGGGGCGCTGTCCACGGTGCTGATCTCCAGTTCTTCCCATCTCAGAAATGATGTCTCTCCTGTCTCGTGTCCCAGTTATGAATCTCTAGGCAATTAACTGCTTTGATTTTTTTTTTCCTGCAACACCAACACATCAGTCTTGGCTACCTGCAGTCAAAGGTCACCTCATAGACAACATCAGTTTTGGCTTTCATGGATGGCTTAGCACTAAACAAAAAACAATTTGCTCCGCAGCTGTGAGGTCCCACTTGAAAATTCCTGTTTTGTTAATATTTTTTTCATCGTAAGTGCATGTGATAAGTCACAGAGATGGTTTTTCTTTGTTCTAGTGTATGTATTTTTTCCATCTTTCTCTGTCCTCTAAGCTCCTGTGATGGTATTGATTGGCTATTTCTTCCCAACAAAGGCCACTGCGTCTTCAGTTTTACTATATAAGAAATTCTGGGATTATGACCGCAAAGGGCACAGAGGCAGGAGACAGGGTAAATGGAAGGTGTAGAAAAGAATTGAAATAGTGTGGTTAGGTTTCAAGGTACAATAAAAGCTCCTTTGAATAGAATGACAATAATTCAGAAACTTGCAATAATTCTAGCTAGGATTAAAGTTTACATTTGGTGAGATTAATAGGGCTTGGAACATCGGTAAAATAGAACCAAGAAAGGAATGAAATCTCAAAAGTAACATTTTAATCAGAAGCTAAAGAATTCTTATTGATGTGCAGGTATTTGCTGTTTGTTACAATAACTTCCTTTGATAAAGGAAAAAAGCCTGCTTGGACTGTGTAGGTTAGTTTGGTATTGCATTATCATTCAAATAAGTACTTCCATTTCTGCCTCAAAATCCGTAACTTGAACTTTTCATTATGTACCCTAACCCCTGGATGGCCTGAATTAATCGCATTTGGCTAATTGAGACTTCATTTTTTTCTTCTAGAAGCCTCCAAGTACAAGCTAGGTGGTCTTCTGGAGGGCTAGCCCAGTATTTCTACAAAAAAAGGATAACTTACTCAGAGCTGCCAGCTGAATGGGGCTTTTCCATGTTCTCTGTTTGCTTGTTATAGCCCATACATTCTAAGAGGTAGTGACAGTTTTGCCTGGCTTGTTTGCTGTAAAAGGCTTTCATCATTAGACAATGGTAGGGTCATCCAGACATGATCTACAGGAAACAAACAAAAAACAACAATAGAGAAACTGCAGCATCTGCAGCTCTGCGGTGCTGCCCCCATCAGCTTGAGCCTTTAGAGCCACAGAGGACCTGCTGATGGGAGTGGAAGAGGAGGTCAGACAACAGAGAGCTGGTTCCCTACTCCTTGGGAACTAAGGCTAAGGTGGAGCTCAAGTCTTACCTGCAGATCCTAACAGCCTGATGCCACAAGGGTGTCTCTGACTGTTCTAACAATCTTAGCAGTGCTGACCAAGGTGAAAAGCCTCCCTTTCTACAGTGAGATTTAGCCATTGTTTTCTTGCCCTCTCATCTCATCCCCACCTTTCACTGCAGTAATGGGAGGCTGTTCTCCTTCTTAGTGGTAGGGCCATTTTTCTTTTCAAACTTGGCACCCTCTATGAAACACAAGAAGGCCCCATTAAAGTCACATCTTCTCTGCCCCAGAGAGCTGGTAGCCTATTTAAGGAGAGAAAGCTTCTTACACTTTTGAAAGGGTAAAAAATGATTCAAGGTGACACAGTAAGTACACAATAGTGTATGAGAGAGTCTGAATCAGGCAAGAGAAGAGATTAGGAAGAGCTAAGGCTATTGTCTTCAAAAGCCAAATGCAACTGCCCTCTGCATAGAAAGCTGATGGGGTTTCCATTTCTGACATAGGGCAATGCTGGTGCCTACATAGCCACTTCGACACCATTAGAGTCCCAGTTCTGTTAAAGATGTCCAAAGACATTCTTGGAGGGTACTCAGGGTCTCAGACCTCTACTGTGGTCAGTCTTGGAAAGTTGAAGCTTTCCTTGAAAGACCTTGCATCGCAGGTTAATGCTCTCCAGGGAGACAAGCCAAGTCTTCTCTTTTCTCTCCATCATGAGATTGGAGTACAGCCTAATTAAATAGCAGGAAGGGGCTGGCCCCTTGGAGATTGGAGGTGACAGTAGCTGCATATAAATCCATAGCTTGATAGATCCATTTCTAAAATTAGCTACACTTGATCTTTTTTAAGCTCTTCCACCTGGTTTTTGTTTCATTTTGTTTTGTTTGCCCCTCCCTATCTTACTGTATTACTGTCACCTGGGCTACCATGAGAGTATCTTTATAGAAAAAAATTTAAACTAGTGGATCCTAAACCCAGTGACACTCTAAGGTCACTTGGGGGCTTAAAAAAATTATCAGGCCCACTCCCAAAGATATGGATTCAGCAGTTCACAGGTAGGGCCCAGGAATATGCATTTTTCAATAAAAGTGCTGCATCCTGTTGGTCCTCAGACTGACTTTGGAGTACACTGATCTAAACCACTTCTTCTGGTAAAGTAGTTTACGCAGATACGTATAATGCAGGATTTTCGAGTGTGGTGGAGGAAAGAAAAAGATGGGGACAAAGGAAAGGTAGGAGTGAGAATAAAGCATGCATGGTGAACCACAAAAATCCTCCGTCCGCACTCAAGTTGATTATGCAGAGCAGTAATTCTAAATAGCCTCTTTCAATCAGACTGTGGGGCACTCACTACAGCCTCCCTGACCCAGGGCCCCCCAAACGTGCTGAAATCCAAGCTCTGTCGTTCTTCACCACTGCAGATGTTAGTGTGGCCAGTCATTTCTCTTACTCCACCCGGCATCCTTCCAGCCATGGGCTGCGATGCTCAGACGAGCTAAGACGATGCTCAGCGTTTGTCTTAGCTCCTCCAGGAGAGACCTCAGCTGGAGCTGGGCGTGCCGCCGTCCCGTTCCTTCAGGCTAAGCCGGCAGCAGCTGCGTGGTTGGGGGAGGGGACAGACTGCAGCGCTCTGCTCAGATCTCGAATTGGAGGCCATCTTTGGCAGGGCTTCTGAAGGGCAATGCAAGACACAGCCTGATGTAGGGAGGAGAGCGCAAACAAAGAGACCAGACATTGAAGAGCAATCAATGGTCAGAACACAGCACACTTCCTTCTGAAAGGAGCAAAGTTGTGCTTTTCTCTACAATGACCTGTAAAATCGATATATGAAATTTGCAACATAGAAGTTCAAGGAAATCTCATCTGTCTAGAACTGAGCTCCCCAACCACCTCTTATTCAGAAAACACAGCTGTGAAACAAAAATAATGTTTTAAGCAAGGACCTAATTAACCTGCTGATGAGAAATATCATCTATCTCTAAGCCACACATTAGGAACTTGGCACGTCTACTGCCCCCAGCCTATTCATTCTTAACACGATTTCAAAATGCTTTTTTATTTGGTTTCAAGACTGCAGCAAGATGGAGAATGGGGACCACTGGAGTCAGGCATTGTTAAGAATGAGCAGCAGCAGATCCGTTCATCTTTCAGAACAAAGAAAATCAATGAGCATCAACACTAATTCAAACACGGCACTTTGGGGCTATTTAGGGTAGAATTAAACAGCCTGATGATATACCTCGGATGACCTAAAAGATGTCACCGAATTATTTTTAAAATTGATTATCATGACCCTTAATTGCTGTGGAAGGTGGCATTATGTTTAGTGTCCTGATTGTGAGTGGTATAAGCCACTTTAGAAAGGCTTTTTATTCGAAATTGTTATTTAAAAAAATCTGGTGCTTTAAGGTATATGCCTCCAACTATCCAATATTAAAGTGTTGTTATACATTACTTTTCTTAGTTATCTAAGGGGTTGGTAATAGTGAGGGCTTGTGATTAATTTGTCTGTGTCATCAAAAGGATAGAGGGCCACCTGGTATGATAATATCAAGAATAAAAATCACTAACATTTATTGAGTTCTTCCTGTGTGCTGTGCTGTTCTAATGCCTACTAATTTAACAGATAATGGACTCATCATGTATTAATGTATATGTGAGATATATTAAATTGAAATCCTAATTTGAGGATCTCAGAACACCTTAGAAAAAGAATAAACATTCTAACTTTCCGTATGCAGAAGTAGAAGATTGGAAGGAACTAAAATGTAGAAAACTGGCTGAGGTCCAATGGATGTTAGTGGCAGAGCAAAAACTGCAACCCAAGTTCCTGATGAAATCCTCCTCTTATCTTCATATAGAATTCCTCCTCCTCCTTTGCATAATCATATTTTCTTCTTTCCCCTTTTTCCCTCACCCTAGACTCTTTTCCCTCTTACCACAGTAATATTGATTCTCTTGTCCCTAATATGTCAGTAGCAGAATTGATTATAACCTCAAATAGGAACTATCAGGTAAAATTTCTTGGTAAAAATCTCTTTAAGGCCTCATGATCTCTTAACACACTTTGAAATATATGCATCACGGTCCAGTATAATACATATTTTTCCTACTGACTGTCATTCCTTGTTCTGTATCCATCAGTCAATTGAGACTCTTCTTTGCAGTATTCCTGTCAATATTTATAGAACAGGTAGGTGGTATGAATTTTAATTCTGCAAATTCTCTTGATTTGGAAGTTTGCATCCCCTGATGTCTCAGCCCTACCTTTCACCATTGCTTTATCATTCTCACACAAGGGGAGTTTCGAGGGCCTGTCAACACTTACTTTCTTGAGGTTTCTGATATGTTTATCTGCATCACTGTTTTGTTTTGTTTTGTTTTTTTGAGATGGAGTTTTGCTCTTATCGCCCAGGCTGGAGTGCAATGGCACGATCTCAGCTCACTGCAACCTCCGCCTCCCAGGTTCAAGTGATTCTCCTACCTCAGCCTCCAGAGTAGCTGGGATTACAGGCACATGCCACCACGCCCAGCTAATTTTTGTATTTTTAGTAGAGACCATAGTTTCACCATGTTGGCCGGCATAGTCTCAATCTCTTGATTGACCTGAACCCCTGACCTCAGGTGATCCGCCCGCCTCAGCCTCCCAAAGTGCTGGGATTACAGGCATGAGCCACCGCACCGGGCCCTGCATCACTGTTTCTTAAAAATAACCCCCAATCATTGTGTCTTCTTTTTTTTTTTTTTTTAAGACAGGGTCTTGCTCTGTTGCCCAGGCTGGAGCACAGTGGCGCCATCATAGCTCACTGCAACCTCCACCTACCGGGCTCAAGCAATTCTCCCAGCTCAGCCTCAAGTTATTCGCCTGCCTCAGCTACCCAAAGTGCTGGGATGCCCTAGAGACATTTTCTTGTTCTCACAACTGGGAGAGGGAAGTATGTGCTTCTGGCATCTAGCCAGGGATGCTGCTAAATATCCTGCATTTCACAATAACAAATAATTAGCCAGCCCAAAACATCAACATTGCCAAAGTTGTAAAACTCTGTTATAGAGGAAAGCAACAGAAAATAAACTAGTATAAACTAATAAATTGCCGGGGCCAGACACCGTGGCTCACGCCTGTAATCCTAGCACTTTGGGAGGCTGAGGCGGGTGGATCACAAGGTTAGGAGTTCAAGACCAGCCTGGCCAACATGGTGAAACCCCGTCTCTACTAAAAATATCCAGGCGTGTTGGTGCGCACCTGTAATCCCAGCTACTCAGGAGGCTGAGGCAGGAGAATTGCTTGAACTCAGGAGGTGGAGGTTGCAGTGAGCTGAGATTGCACCACTGTACTCCAGCCTGGGTAACAGAGCAAGACTCCATCTCGGGGAAAAAAAAAAAAAAAGAAGAAGATAATTTCATATAATGGTAACAGCTGAGAGCAGGGTGGCTGCATTCAATTGAGTGCTTTTTTTCTAATTTGTTCTCCCATTGGGTGTATCTTTTTCTAATTTGCTCAAGGTTCCTGCATGGGCCAGCAGCTGCTCTGGCTTAAGGTAGAATAAAGTGCTGGGTTGGTTGAGGGTGGATACTTAAATTGGATGCAAATGAAGACCTGTCTGAGGAGAGGACTTTATTTTATATTTTATTTTATTTTATTTTATTTTATTTTATTTTATTTTTTGAGATGGAATTTCATTCTTGTTGCCCAGGCTGGAGTGTAATGGCATGATCTCGGCTCACTGCAACCTCCGCCTCCCAGAGTCAAACAATTCTCCTGCCTCAGCCTCCCTAGTAGCTGAGATTATAGGCATGCACCACCACACCTGGCTAATTTTTGTATTTTTAGTAGAGACGGGGTTTCTCCATGTTGGTCTGGCTGGTCTCAAACTCCCAACCCAAGGTGATCCTCCCGCCTCAGCCTCCCAAAGTGCTGGGATTACAGGTATGAGCCATCGTGCCTGGCAGGAGAGGACATTTGAACTGAATCTTTTTTTTTTTTTTTTGAGACGGAGTTTCGTTCTTGTTGCCCAAACTGGAGTGCGGTGGTGCAATCTCGGCTCACTGCAACCTCTGCCTCCTGGATTCAAGTGATTCTCCGGCCTCAGCCTCCCAAGTAGCTGGGATTACAGGCGCTTGCCACTGCACACAGCTAATTTTTGTATTTTTAGTAGAGACGGGGTTTCTCCATGTTGGTCTAGCTGGTCTCAAACTCCCGACTCCAGGTGATCCTCCCACCTCAGCCTCCCAAAGTGCTGGGATTACAGGCATGAGCCATCATGCCTGGCAGGAGAGGACATTTGAACTGAATCTTTTTTTTTTTTTTTTTTTTTTTGAAACGGAGTTTCGCTCTTGTTGCCCAAGCTGGAATGCAGTGGCACGATCTCGTCTCACTGCAACCTCCCCCTCCTGGGTTCAAGCGATTCTTCTGCCTCAGCCTCCCAAGTAGCTGGGATTACAGGTGCCTGCCACTGTGCCCAGCTAATTTTTGTATTTTTAGTGAGACAGGGTTTTGCCATGTTAGCCAGGCTGGTCTTGAACTCCTGATCTCAGGTGATCCGCCTGCCTCAGCCTCCCAAAGTGCTAGGATTACAGATGTGAGCCACCGTGCCTGGGTGAACTGAATCTTCTATGACAAGGAGTCGGCCATGTAAAGACCGGCATTTTAGATAGAGGAAATAACAAGCCTAAAGGGCCTGGGACAGCAATGAACTTGGTATAGTTAAGGAGTGAAAGAAAAGACCCGGCTGGGCATGGTGGCTCCTACATGTAATCTAAGCACTTTAGGAGGTAAAGGCAGGAGTGTCTCTTGAGGCCAGGAGTTCGAGACCAGCCTGGACAACATAATGAGACCTCATCTCTACAAAACAAAAATTTTTTTTACTTAGCCAGGCATGGTAGTATACACCTGTTAGTCCCAACTGCTTGGGAGGCTGAGACAGGAAGAGCGCTTGAGCCCAGGAATTTTGAGGCCGCAGTGAGCTGTGATCACACCACTGTACTCCAGCCTAGGCAACAGAGCAAGACCTTGTCTCAAAAAAAAAAAAAAAAAAAAAAAAAAAAAATTCCTTCTGGCTGCTCAAGGACTATAAATATATAAATATAAAGCGATTTCTCTTCCATGCCTTGGTTTTTTAAAAATTCCGTGGAGTATTTCTGCTTTCTCCTTACCTATAATGTAAAATGCTCTCAGTAAAGTGACTGATGAGCAGGCTTCTAGGAAATCATCAAAATGAATGGAGGCAGAGAGGTCTTGCTGGAAAGCTGTCTGTGCTTTCAGAATTTTCGGAATTTTCTGAATTTTCTGAATCTAAGCTGCTAACCTGAGGCTTTGGGTTTTGGAAAGCACATGCTACAACAGAGTTATTTAGCAGCAACACAACAAGCAAGGGAGGGGTGGTAAGTGTAAAAAAAAAAAAAAAATCATCTCCATGTTCAGTTGAGAACTCTATGTCATGTGGCTATCATGAAAAGGGCAGGTGTTCACCTGCCCTCTGGGTAAAAGTTCCCAGTCCTCACCATAAGTCCAAATCTCTGGGGACCTTTATGGAAAAAAATGCAAATGCTGGGACCCCACCCCAGAACCAGTGAATCTGGATCTGGGCTCAGGGACAGGCCTGGATATAAGCAAGTTATAAGTTCATTAGGTGATTTTAACATGTAGTCAGGGTTGGGAATCCTTGCCTTCTGGAAATCTTGAGGAATTTCAACTGGTTTGGCCTAACTATTTTGGATATGTTACTTTTCAGGATAGCATTGGGCAGCTGGAGAATGATCTGAGGAACACCAAGAGTGAGATGGCACGCCACCTTCGGGAATACCAGGACTTGCTCAATGTCAAAATGGCTCTTGACATTGAGATAGCAGCTTACAGGTACTGCAAAGGGCCTGCTTACCCAAGTAAATCCAGTCACCTAGGGGCAATGCTGCCCAAATAAGTGGGTCTAGTCTCTCTGTCTTCTGACTGGTGAGGGAGGGAAGAAGGGCATCACTGGCCCCTTTCAGGTGAGCTGACTGCTCTGTGCCTCTACTTAGATAGAATCCAGCTCCATCTTACTAGTCCCAGAGTATTCTGTGTACCTCTGAAAGGATTTAAGGGGATAATGTGAGTACACAGAGGTTAAAATAAAAACCCATGAGACTCGTAACTTTAAAAATAGGGTTTGGGGCCAGGTGCAGTAGCTCACTCCTATAATCCCAGCACTTTGGGAGGCCGAGGTGGGTGGATCACTTGAGATCAGGAGTTCAAGACCAGCCTGGGCAACATGGTGAAACCCCATCTCTACTAAAAATACAAAAATTGGCCAGGCATGGTGGCACACACCTGTAGTCCCAGCTACTCTGGAGGCTGAGGCAAGAGAATCGCTTGAACCTGGGAGGCGGAGGTTGCAGTGAGCTGCGATCATGCCACTGCACTCCAGCCTGGGAGACAGTGAGACTCTGTCTCAAAAAAAAAAAGAAAAGGACGATTAAAAACTATTAAAGAGTTATGAGAAACATGGTTTGGGGCCACTCTTTTATAGGACTGTTTTGGTCACATTGATAAAAATCTGTTATCTGAAATAGTGTCATTCACTGGTTTTTGCTATTGCTGGTTCTATTCCCTTTGTACCTGTATACACTGAAAAAGTACAAATCTCAAATCCAGGTTGAATAAGGCAGTTTCTACCACCTTTGTGGACATCTCACCTCCTTATCCCTATTGCAGCTAAGGTGTTATTTAGAAAAATTACTTCTCCCTAGAGCTTTGTTGCTAATTGCCAAAAATGGGTGTGATGTGGCCAAGTGGAGTTGTAGGTTTTCCTCCTGGAATACATTTGTGAACAGGATAGATTTTCCTTTGATAATGCTTTTGTTTTTGTTTTTTGTTTTTTGTTTTTTTTGAGACAGAGTCTTGCTCTGTCGCCCAGGCTGGAGTGCTGGAGTGCAGTGGCATGATCTTGGCTCACTGCGACCTCCGCCTCCCAGGTTCACGCCATTCTCCCGCCTCAGCCTCCTGAGTAGCTGGGACTACAGGCGCCTGCCACCATGCCCGGCTAATTTTGTTTTGTATTTTTTAGTAGAGACGGGGTTTCACCATGTTAGCCAGGATGGTCTTGATCTCCTGACCTTGTGATCCGCCCGCCTCGGCCTCCCAAAGTGCCGGGATTACAGGCGTGAGCCACCGTGCCCGGCCGACAATGCTTTAAACATAGCTGGTGCTGAAGGTGTGTGTGTGTGTGCATGCGTATGCACGTGGTCCAACCCTTTGAGCTTTGAAATTAAATATTTATTGGTTTCAATCTCATGAAGAAACTCCAGAGTCCTTTGGAATCTCTCTCAAATGAATCAGGACTGGAGGGTTGAGTTCTGGGGGGAAAAAGTTACTGACTTCCTAAGAGTTTTTCTCTGTTGAATTTACAGGAAACTGCTGGAAGGCGAGGAGACACGTTTTAGCACCAGTGGGTTAAGCATTTCGGGGCTGAATCCACTTCCCAATCCAAGTTATCTGCTCCCACCTAGAATCCTTAGTTCTACAACCTCCAAAGTCTCATCCACTGGGCTATCACTTAAGAAAGAGGAGGAGGAGGAGGAGGCATCTAAGGTAGCCTCTAAGAAAACCTCCCAGATAGGGGAAAGTTTTGAAGAAATATTAGAGGAGACAGTAATATCTACTAAGAAAACCGAGAAATCAAATATAGAAGAAACCACCATTTCAAGCCAAAAAATATAATTCCATTGCTTCGAAAAAGTTAATGCTTAAGAGGGAATGATATGCATTTGACTTGTTAAACAGCCTATTCCTGAACCATAACACCTGCCACCACTATAAAATGTCTTCAAGGCTTCAGTCTCATATTTAGTATTGAATACTTACATTCTCTAATAAGAAAACCACCCCTTAGATTGAAGTAAACTGCAGTCCTGGAGCAATCACAGATGAGTTATCTAAGAATACAGCTTTCTGACCTTCAGCTCACGCTTCACAGTGATTGATGATTCAGGTGCAGAGGAAGTACAAACTAAGGTGCTAAATCTGTGATCATCGTCATTTGCTGTGAACTGAAATTAAAACTATTCACGCTACCCAGCCATTACCCAGCTGAATAATCTTACTCTAGATACCTAAAATATAAGATCACTGCCGGAGATAAACTAATGGTCCATACCCAATTCCACTCTGATAGAATTATTTCACTAATAATAGGTGTTTAATGGACACTTTTCACCTCCCTCAATTCCATATATCCTTTTCTTCCATGTAGGAAAAAAATAGTCTAGTGTAGTATTCTTGCCTTTTAAACACATTTTGGTTCTTCTCAAAAGAACTTACCCCCATTTGCTCTCTGCTCAGTGGGTAAAATTAGATGAATGTTGACCATGTCTATGATTCGTGTAATTACTTATCCCTGCCCATTTCATATTCTTTCAATTCTGTAAGTTAAAAAAATGGCAGTGATGAATTTTAAGGGTTTCCCCCAACATATAAAATAATGAAAAGAATCCCTAGACTTTAGGCTTTCAGCTTACACAAATCTATTTAATTAGGAGAAAAAACTATTAAGGATGTAGCTTTTCACCTTTACTTTAGAAGCACAGTAAATACCCCAAACTGTGATGAAGCTGACCTTAGATTTAGTAGTATAAGCTAGAAGAAGTGAGTGTTTCTATGAGTGGAAAAAGCCAAGTGTCATTTACGTGTCAGTTCATTTGTGGTGATATAGAATTAGCTTTTTCATCCCCTTACCCTTAGAATCCACGTATTCCCCTTCCCACTAGTCTAGGTCCTAAAGAGGCCTTGCTTTCACTCTCCTATGCCTTTTACAAGTGCTAAGTGTAGGATATTTTGTCACCAGAACACAATGCTACCGCCCCAAAGTAAAACCACTTGTGGTCAATCAACACTACCAGCGTATATATAAGAAGAAATCTTTCTCTTTTCTAAAAGACTTCCCCAACACTTACCCCATGGCTGCACAGTTGGTGGGGTCCTGCCAGAGAGGAAGAGACACTCAGACCAGAGAAGGGGTGTGCATGCGCCTACTCACTTGCTAGAAGTAGATTCTGGACAGTCAGCTCTTCATCTGCCCAGCTGTGTAGCATCTGCATTGCCCAGTCTTTCATGTGTGCCAAGGCTGATGCAGGATTTGTTCTCTGTCCAGCAGTCACTTCTGCCAGAGCTGAAGAGTTGCCCCATCTCTGTTCCATGTCTCCTTTAAGAGCTCTGGTGATAAGGACATGATGCTTTTACTGAACTTTCTTATCCTAGCACATGCTTCAATAGTTCAAGGAACTTGAAAAATACTTTTCTCTTCTTCCTTACCTTTACCCCATCCCTGTCTTTACTCCTCACACTTACTGTAAGACATTAGTAACATAAGAAATTAAAAGTCACACAAATCCCACCAACATAATTTGTGTTCTGTGGTTCCTGCCCTTTCACTGAGAGAAACACTGTTTGGGTTCTGAGTCAGTCTGGTTCTGACTGATTTGTATCTTCTCTTTTTAGTGAGCCACCTTAATTGCCATGAACTTATTTATAGAAGAAAGATATTGGCCAAGTGTGGTGGCTCATGCCTGGAATCCCAACACTTTGGGAGGCCAAGTGGACGGGGGCGGGGGCAGATGGCCTGAGCCCAGGAGTTCGAGATCAGCCTGGGCTACGTAGGGAGACCTCATCTCTCAAAAAACTATAAAAATTAGCCAACTGTGGTGGCTGCTGTAGTCCCAGCTACCGGGGAGCTGAGGTGGGAGGATCACTTCAGCCCGGAAGGTGCACGCTGCAGTGAGTTGAGATCATGCCACTGCACTCCAGCCTGGGCGACAGAGTGAGACCCTGTCTCAAAAAAAAGAGTAACTTACAGAGTTGAAAAATGATTAATTCATAATAATAGATAACATGGAAAATGTTCAGAATCAAAGCAGAGAGGTCAAGGGAAGGAAAGCAAGTGACATCAACTGTTACGTAAACAAGACAAAATGAATCCAAGAGATGAGGGGAAAGCCTTCCTGCAGCATGTGCTAATGATATCCCATATGACTTTCAGATTCATTAGACAATTATATCCCTTGCATCCTGAGACTTATTAATAATAGCTAAACTTTATTCAGTACCTATTTACTATGGGTCAGACACTATATGAGGTAGTAAACATAGAATTATATAAACCTCACAACCACTCGTTAGGTATAGTATTTGTATGTCCATTTTACAAATGAAGAAGTAGAACCTCAGAATAATAAGGTTAAGACTGGTCTGATATCACATAGGAAGTGGCAGAGCTGAGCTTTGGACCCTTGTCTTCTGTCTGACTCTACAATGCTTGCTTTTCTTCCCTATTTTTTTTTTTTTTTTTTTATGAGATGGAGTCTTGCACTGTTCAGGCTGGAGTGCAGTGGCGTGATTTCAGCTCACTGCAACCTCCACCTCCTGGGTTCAAGCGATTCTCCTTCCTCAGCCTCCCGTTAGCTGGGACTACAGGTGTGTGCCACCACACCCAGCTAATTTTTGTATTTTCAGTGGAGACAGGGTTTCATCATGTTGGCCAGGCTGGTCGCGAACTCCTGACCTCAAATGATCCACCTGCCTCGGCCTCCTAAAGTACTGGGATTACAGGTGGGAGCCACCACACCTGGCCCTTATGTTTCCTTTCTACATAAATCCTCTTGCTGAAGGGAGTAGAAATCTTTCTTTTTATCTTGTTCCACCTCTTTCTCACCATGTTTTACTTAAGGTTTCTCTGTCCCAGAAACCTTCTGCAACACCAAATCCTCCAGGCAAACTGCTGCACTTGAAGACTTCCTCAGCCACTGCCTTCCTGCATTGCCAGGAGGTGGTGGTATCTCAAAACTGGACTTTGGGCCCAGCCAACCACAAATCACCTCTGCTTCTGCCAAAAATTGCATGGACTTCGGTACTCGTTTTCTATTAAAAAAAAAAAAAAAAAAGGGAGGTGGGGTGGGCTTTCTTATAATTTAGCAAAGGAATTCTGTAGCTTCCCATCAAGGGGCCAGGAAATGAGGGCATATTACAGAAAGGACAATTCTACAAGAAGTGGTCAATCCAGGACACTTAGAATTCATTCCACTGCCTTGGCTATTGAGGCAAAATCTGAACAACTGTCTGGAAGCTGCAGCCCAAAGTTTAGCTCCAGAGTTAATGTAAGTCACAAATAATTGTGGGGATAAACTTCTAGAACTTACTTGTGAACTCAAACAGAGGACCAGTGCCACCATTAATGGCTCTAAGGACAAACATGAAATAGCTTTTAAAATGTATTTAAGGCCGGATGCAGTGGTTCACATCTGTAATCCTGGCACTTTCGGAGGCCGAGGCAGGTGGATCACCTGAGGTCAAGAGTTCAGGGCCAGCCTGGCCAACATAGTGAAACTCCATCTCTACTAAAAATACAAAAACTAGCCAGATGTGGTGGCATGCATCTGTAATCCCAGCTACTCGGGAGGCTGAAAGAGGAGAATTGCTTGAACCCAGGGTGTGGAGCTTCCAGTGAGCTGAGATCGCACCACTTCACTCCAGCCTGGGCGAAAGAGCGAAACTCTGTCTCAAAAAAAAAAAAAAAAAATTTAAAAATCAAATGGGGCCAAGTGTGGTGGCTCACACCTGTAATCCCAGCACTTTGGGAGTCTGAGGCGGGTGAACCACGTGACTCCAGGAGTTCAAGACCAGCCTGGGCAACATGGCAAAACCCTATCTCTACAAAAAATACAAGAATTACCTGGGCGTGGTGGTGCACACCTGTAGTTCCAGCTACTTGGGAGGTTGAGGTGGGAGGATTGCTTGAGCCCAGGAGGTCGAGGCTGCAGTGAGCCATGACAGTGCCACTGCACTCCAGCCTGGGTGACAGAGTGAGACCATGTCTCAAAAAACAAAAAACAAAATACAAATCTGCAACAAAAAGCAGACTGAAAGTTGCCAAGGCTTGGCTGGGTGCAGTGGCTCATGCCTGTAATCCGAGAATTTTGGGATTCTGAAGCGGGTGGATCACCTGAGGTCAGGAGTTCAAGAGCAGCCTGGCCAACATGGTGGAACCCCATCTCTACTAAAGATACAAAATTAGCCAGGTGTGGTGGCAGGCGGCTGTAATCCCAGCTACTCAAGAGGCTGAGGTGGGAAAATCACTTGAACCTGGGAGGCGGAGGTTGCAGTGAGCTGAGATGGTGCCGTTGCAGTCCAGCCTGGGCAACTAGAGCAAAACACAGTCTCAAAAAAAAAAAAAAAAGTTGGCAGGGCTGGAGAGAGGGGGCAATGGGGCATGACTATTCACTGGATGTGGGATTCTATTTTGGTGTGATGAAGATGTTTTGGAACTAGATAGAGGTGGTGGCGGCACAACATTGTGAATGTACTAAGTGCCACTGAATCATTCACTTTAAAATGATTGATTTTATGTTATATAAATTTCACCTCAATTTAAAAAACCTGCTGGTAGGAAATTTGGCTGGTCATGGTGGCTCACGCCTGTAATCCCAGCACTTTGGGAGGCCGAGGTAGGCAGATCATGAGGTCGAGATAGAGACCATCCTGGCCAACATGGTGAAACCCTGTCTCTGCTAAAAATACAAAAATTAGCTGGGTGTGGTGGCACACACCTTCAGTCACAGCTACTTGGGAGGCTGAGACAGGAGAATCGCTTGAACCCAGGAGGCGGAGGTTGCAGTGAGCCAAGATCGGGCCACTGCACTCCAGCCTGGTGACAGAGCAAGACTCCATCTCAAAAAAACAAAACAAAACAAAAAACAAACCCACTGGTAGGAAATTTATGGAACTACCAGAAAAATATAATCATGAATGTCTCATACACTTTCCGCTCCAGCTGAGACCACTGTGTATAGCCACCGTGGGTCAATCCCAGTTAGAAGGAATCCCATTAGGAAAACATAAACCAGATCTAATAAGAGTATTGATTTCGGCCAGGCATGGTGGCTCATGCCTGTAATCCCAGCGCTTTTGGAGGCCAAAGTGGGTGGATCACCTGAGGTCAGGAGTTCAAGATCAGCCTGGCCAACATCGTGAAACCCCATGTCTACTAAAAATATCAAAATATTAGCCAGGCATGGTGGCGGGCACCTGTAATCCCACCTACTTGGGAGGCTGAGGCAGGAGAATCACTTGAACCCAGAAGGCGGAAGTTGCAGTGAGCCAAGATCGTGCCATTGCACTCCAGCCTGGGTAACAAGAGCAAAACTCCATCTCAAAAAATAAAAAATAAAAAAAAGCATATTGATTTCAAAACAGAGCCCAAAGAAAAAGCCAGAAATCTCTCTGGATGTAAATGGGTTTAAACACACACACACACACACACACACACACACACACACACACACACACACACAGAGAGAGAGAGAGCTGGAAATGTTGCTTACTTATAAGTACCATCACTAAATTTCAACTAATATTATTTTTATTATTATATCATCAGATGTCTCTAAGTTCCTGAAAAACACCTAAATTGTAGGAATACTTTTATTTTTTTGGCCGGGCGCGGTGGCTTACGCCTGTAATCCCAACACTTTGGGTGTCTGAGGCAGGCGGATCACAAGGTGAGGAGGTCGAGACCATCCTGTCTAACACGGTGAAAAACCATCTCTACTAAAAATACAAAAAATAAGCCGAGTGTGGTAGCAGGCGCCTGTAGTCCCAGCTACTCGGGAGGCTGAGGCAGGAGAATGGCATGAACCCAGGAGGCGGAGCTTGTAGTGAGCAGAAATAGAGCCACTGCACTCCAGCCTGGGCAACAGAGGGAGACTCCATCTCAAAAAAAAAAAAAAAGAATACTTTTATTTTTCTTACAACAAAATAAGTTTATGTACCTGCAAGATTTTTTGGTGTGTGTTTTTGTGTTTGTTTTTGTTGTTGTTGTTGTTGAGACAGAGTCTTGCTCTGTTGCCCAGGCTAGAGTGCAATGGCATGATCTTGGCTCACTGCAACCTCTGCCTCTTGGTTTGAAGTGATTCTCATGCCTCAGCCTCCTGAGCAGCTGGGATTACAAGTATGTGCCACCACACCCAGCTAATTTTTGTATTTTTAGTAAAGACGAGGTTTTGCCATGTTGGCCAGGCTGATCTCAAACTCCTGGTCTCAAGTGATCCGCCTGGCTTGGCCTCCCAAAATGCTGGGATTACAGGTGTGAGCCACCACACCCGGCCTGTACCTGAAAATTAGCACAGTAATTTAAAATGGAAATAACAGAGAGTGGGCTTCATGGGCGTTTAAAGCAGAACTCATATGTGACATTTTATTTTTCTTTATAGAACACACAATACTGGCTTTGCAACATTTTCAAGCTTAAGGTACGGATTACATTGAAGTCATCATGCATTTTGCGATTTTCAAATATCTCACGTGCCATTTTCAAAAGGGTGGGTGCTCCTGGCCGGGCGCGGTGGCTCACGCTTGTAATCCCAGCACTTTGGGAGGCCGAGGCGGGCGGATCACGAAGTCAGGAGATCGAGACCACGGTGAAACCCCGTCTCTACTAAAAATACAAAAAAATTAGCCGGGCGTGGTGGCGGGCGCCTGTAGTCCCAGCTACTCAGAGAGGCTGAAGCAGGAGAATGGCGTGAACCCGGGAGGCGGAGCTTGCAGTGAGCCGAGATTGCGCCACTGCACTCCAGCCTGGGCGACAGAGCGAGACTCCGTCTCAAAAAAAAAAAAAAAAAAAAAAAAAAAGGGTGGGTGCTCCTGAATCTAGCCAAATAAAGGACTGTTTTTATTACATTACCATGCCCTGCTGCATACTCTTAAAGGACGAAGAGAGTGATTTCTACATAGATCAAAGGGCTTCTCTCCTTCTTTATTGATCTCCCATAAGATGGTTTGATTTCCCCCATGTTTTATGCTGATATTTCACAGGTTTACTAGCTGGCGGCAGAGACCAGCTAAGATTTATAAACCCCTTTTTACATTCCCTTTAAAACACACACACACACACACACACACACACACATACACACAGCAGAATTATGATAAAATGGAGTGAGTCACACTGCAGATATTTCAGGACTTATTTTTTTGCAGTGTCTCAGGGATTCTGAATGAAACAAAACAGAGGAAGCTCAAGCTACAAAGAAAGCTGAAGACTGATGTTAGAGGAGTCTCTAGGCTTGCTTCCTCACTGATTAATCACTGTGGATCACCCCATGGCTATTATCTCCCATAATGAGGCAAATGGTCTCTGTTCTGAGTCTGAGACATTTCATTCTAGTTCTATCACACACTCCTAAGGGTTATAGAATGCTCAGTAGAGTGTAACCAAGATCATTTGTATAAGGACTAGAGTTTTGGAATATTAATGAGTGGCAGCTTTTAGTCAATTGCTGATTATTGCACACGGCAAAAATAGCATATTTTCTTAGAAGTGCTTATTAAAACAAATTTAACTCACAGGTTCATTTGCTATGCTACATGTATGAATAAGTGAGAGGTGTAATTTCAATCTTCCATGGTTTCCTGGGATAAGAATTCATACACGACATTTAAAATTCCTGATATTCTTTAGGGCTAAACAATACTTTATCTTAAACTAAGACTTTAGCTCAACAACAGGAACTCTTTCTGATAGCTGAAACTGTCTGTCCATGGAATAATCTAGTCATAAAGCAGAAGCAGAAGAGCTAAGATTGGAATTAGGGTGAAGGCAGAATGCAGGTCCAACTTCTGCTCCTGAGATGTTAATCGCCAAGCTGTATCCCCATCCTTTTCCTGGTTATTGATAGAAGCAGGTAAGGTGATAAATATGTAAGAAAGAAGAAAGGAAAAAATAGATGGCTCAACAGCAATCTTGTAATATTAATGGACCCTCTTATTCATCAGAAAGGAACTAACTCAGCAAAGTAATCTGAGAAGTGACTATGTAAGGACCATATTTGAACTTGATAACAGATTGTGCCAGGTACTGTTCCCAGTGCTTTATATATTCACTTGATTCTCATGACAACCCCTTGAGTTAGGTACCATTGTTCCCTTTTACAGAGAAGGAAAACTAAAGTTTACAAAAGTTAAATAATATGTCCAAGATCACAGAGTTTGCAAGCAGCAAAGCTGGGATTTTATGTTTTTTTGTTTTTGTTGTTTGTTTTTTTGTTTTTGTTTGTTTTTTGTTTTTTTTGAGACAGAGTCAGACTGGAGTGCAGTGGCACGATCATGGCTCACCGCAACCTCTGCTTCCTGGGTTCAAGCTATTCTCCTGCTTCAGCCTCCCAAGTAGCTGAGACTACAGGTGCTTGCCACCATGCCCGGCTAATTTTTATATTTTTAGTAGAGATGGGGTTTCGCTATGTTGGTCAGGCTGGTCTCAAACTCCTGACCTCAGGTGATCTGCCTGCTTTGGCCTCCCAAAGTGCTGGGATTACAGGCGTGAGCCACCACACCTGGCCTAAAGCAGGGATTTTAAGCTCTGTAGTCTGGCTCCATGATTTATGTCCTTAACGACTATGCAATACTGCCTTTATGCCTTATTTTATTTTATATTATTTTATTTATTTATTTTTTAAGAGACAGGGTCTCATTCTGCTGCCCAGGCTGGAGTGCAGTGTTGTAATTATAGCTCACTGCAGTCTTGAACTCCTGGGGTCAAGTGATCCTCCCGAGTAGCTGGGATTACAGGCACAAAGAACCATGCCCAGCTCCCTGCCTTTATTTCTATTTGGGGAAAAAAAAATGTTCCTGGCAGCCTTGGTCTTCATCTTCCAATTTAAAATATTATTCAACTAGCTTTTCTCTCAGGGAAAATGTTTCCTGAGAAACCTTAGAAGAAAAAAATTGTTTCTCATTTCAATGAAAATGGTGTCATAATAAGAAGCCCTATAAAACCACAGACACCATCAGCACCAAATCAAAATGCAGTATCGATCAAGCCATAATACCCATTCTGTGTAAGTAACTACTTGGCAGGCTTTGGGGAGATCAATATGTCATTTCATTTGTGAGAGGACTATTAATCTCTACAGGTAATAAAATTTAGATTTCACTAGTCCAGTTTTGAAGAGAAGCCAATAATCAAACTCATATACACAACAACATAATGAAAAAGGATAAAAAATGAGGACTTCCTCTTAAGACATGGTCTAGTAAAGAAAACAAAGATGAACATTCAGAATCAGCATGTGCTTGAATCTTCTCTATTATCAGAGGTTTCCAGGATAACAAAATACAGCATAGTGGTTGCAATCATTAGAGGTTTTTTTTTTTGAGACAGAGTCTCACTCTGTCACCCAGGCTGGAGTGCAGTGGTGCAATCTCAGCTCACTGAAACCTCCGCCTCCCGGGTTCAAGCAATTCTCCTGCCTCAGCCTCCTAAGTAGCTGGGATACAGGCACACGCCACCATGCCTGGCTAACTTTTGTATTTTTAGTAGAGATGAGGTTTTGTCATATTGGCCAGGCTGGTCTCAAACTCCTGACCTTGTGATCTGCCCACCTCAGCCACCCAAAGTGCTGGGATTACAGGCATGAGCCACTGCACCCAGCTGAGAGTTTTAAAGAAAAGAAAAACAGAATAAAAATTTTAACAGTGAGTTACATATACATCTGATGAGTAAATATCCCCTGGTGAAATTATAAGAACACTTATCTAAGAGTGGATAATAGGGTAAACACTTTGGACAAGCTGAATTGGACAAATACATGGGTCAAAGGTGTTACTTTCAGGAATCCTAAACCAAGTCTCTGTAGGAGAGAGGAAAGAGTATGTCCAGGTCAGTATTAGCTTGGAGTCCAAAGGAAGAACTGTTGGAAACTAGGTAAGAATGCATCTGACTCAAGCAGGAGAGAAAGGCAGTGCAGAGGAAGGAGAGTGACACCCAAGGTCAGCGGAAATGGCTGAGATCTATATTACAGAGAAAACGGGATGGCATTAAAGGAGGAACGAGAAAATTGCTAAGCACTCATTCTGCCAAAGTAAAACTACCAAGAATGGCCAGGCACAGTGGCTCATGCCTGTAATCCCAGCATTTTGGGAGGCCAAGGAGGGCAGATCACCTGAGGTCATGAGTTTCAGAGCAGCCTGGCCAACACAGTGAAACCCCGTTTCTACTAAGAATACAAAAATTAGCCCGGTGTGGTGGTGAGCGCCTGTAGTCCCAGCTACTAGGGAGGCTGAGGCAGGAGAATTGCTTGAACCCGGGAGGCAGAGGCTGCAGCCAGCTGAGATTGTGCCACTGCACTTTAGCCTGGGTGACAGAATGAGACTCTGTCTCAAAAAATAAAAATAATAAATAAATAAATAAATAAAACTACCATGAACTATTTCTCTGGGCATCTTTGCTTAATATTACCTTAGATAGGGATTAGGCAAAAACAAAAGGACCTGCAAATTGTCCCAATCAAACAAATCTTTCTTTAGCCATTGAAGTTAGGCTCTAGAATCTGTACTTCATATGCTCTATTGTACACTTTTGTGCAGATTTGGGTATCTAGTTTTGTTTCTGTTTCTGTTCCTAGTAAAAACTCCTTTTGAAAAAACTTTCAACCAGGCGCAGTGGCTTATGCCTGTAATCTCAGCACTTTAGGAGGCTGAGGCAGGAGAATCACTTCAACCCAGGAGGCAGAAGTTGCAGTGAGCTGAGATCGAGCCCCTGCACTCCAGCTTGGGAGACAGAGTGAGATTCTGTGTAAAAAAAAAAAATTAATAAAATAAAAACCCTTCATCTCAGCTAAACTAAATGCATGCTGCTGGTGGTGACAATAAGACTAAAACATGTATCCGGGCCTTGTGCTCCTTCAGCAGAGATAAAGTGAGAACAGGTAAGTGGGGGAATCAGAGTGAATCAAGACTGGGCATTTGAGCCTGACATGGTGGCTCATGACTGTAACCCCAGCACTTTGGGAGGCTGAGGTGGACAGAAACCCCAACTCCACTAAAAATACAAAAATTAGCCAGGCATGGTGGCATACACCTGTAGTCCCAGTTACTCAGGAGGCTGAGGTGGGAGGATTTCTTGAGGTGAGAAGACGGATCCTGCAGTGAGCTGAGATCATGCCACGGCACTCTAGACTAGGAAACAGAGGGAGACCTTATCTCAAAAAAAAAAAAAAAAAAAAAAAAAAAGGCTGGGTGCGGTGGCTCATGCCTTTAATCTCAGCACTTTGGGAGGCCGAGGCAGGCGGATCATGAGGGTCACGAGTTAGAGACCAACAACAACAACAAAAGACTAGGCATTTTTTTGCAAATCAAAACCACAATGAGATACCATCTCACACCAGTTAGAATGGCGATCATTAAAAAGACAGGAAAAAACAGGTGCTGGAGAGGATGTGGAGAAATAGGAACACTTTTACACTGTTGGTGGGACTGTAAACTAGTTCAACCATTGTGGAAGTCAGTGTGGCGATTCCTCAGGGATCTACAACTAGAAATACCATTTGACCCAGCCATCCCATTACTGGGTACATACCCAAAGGATTATAAATCATGCTGCTATAAAGACACATGCACACATATGTTTATTGCGGCACTATTCACAATAGCAAAGACTTGGAACCAACCCAAATGTCCAACAACGATAGACTGGATTAAGGAAATGTGGCACATATATACCATGGAATACTATGCAGCCATAAAAAATGATGAGTTCATGTCCTTTGTAGGGACATGGATGAAACTGGAAACCATCATTCTCAGCAAACTATCACAAGGACAAAAAACCAAACACCGCATGTTCTCACTCATAGGTGGGAATTGAACAATGAGAACACATGGACACAGGAAGGGGAACATCACACACCGGGGACTTTTGTGGGGTGGAGGGAAGGGGGAGGGAGAGCATTAGGAGATATACCTAATGCTAAATGACGAGTTAATGGGTGCAGCACACCAACATGGCACATGTATACATATGTAACAAACCTGTACATTGTGCACATGTACCCTAAAACTTAAAGCATAATAATAATAAAATTTAAAAAAAAAAAGACTGGGCATTTTTTTTATTTTTTTAAAGAGACAGAGTCTCACTTTGTCACCCAGGGTGGAGTGTGCAGTGCAGTGGCATGATTGTAGCTCATTGCAGCCTTGACCTCCTGGGCTCAAGCAATCTCCTTGCTTCAGCCTCCCAAGTAGCTGGGATCAGAGGAGCACACAACCATGACTAGCTAATTTTTTTTTTTTTTTTTTGAAACGGAGTCTCGCTCTGTCGCCCAGGCTGGAGTGCAGTGGCGTGATCTCTGCTCACTGCAAGCTCCACCTCCCTGGTTCACACCATTCTTCTGCCTCAGCCTCCTGAGTAGCTGGGACTATAGGCGCCCGCCACTACGCCCGGCTAATTTTTTGTATTTTTAGTAGAGATGGGGTTTCACCGTGTTAGCCAGGATGGTCTCCATCTCCTGACCTCGTGATCCACCCACGCTGGCCTCCCAAAGTGCTGGGATTACAGGCGTGAGCCACCGTGCCCGGCACGACTAGCTAATTTTTAATTTTTTTTTTTTTTTTTTTTGAGACAGGATCTGCCTCTGTAACCCGGGATATGTGCAGTGATGCAATCTCAGCTGACTGCAACCTCCGCCTCCTGGGCTCAAGTGATAGTCCCACCTCAGCCTCTTGAGTAGCTGGGACTACAGGCTCACCCCACCATACCTGGCTAATTTTTGTATTTTTTGTAGAGTCGGGGTTTCACCATGTTGCCCAGGCTGGTCTCAAACTCCTGGGCTCAGGCGATCCTCCCACATTTGCCTCCCGAAGTGCTGGAATCACAGGTGTGAGCCATGGTGCCCAGCATCTGGCTAATTTTTGCTTGTGCTTTTTCCCTCATTTAAGTTTTTGAATTTTTTAATAGAGATGGAGATTCACCATGTCGGCCAGGCTGGTCTTAAACTCTTGCTGATGCAGGACAATCGGTTGAATCTGGGAGGTGGAGGTTGTAGTGAGCCAAGATCGCACCACAGCACTCCAGCATGGGCGACAGAGCAAGACTCTGTCTCAAAAACAACAACAAAAAAAACTTTTAATTCCCTTGATGTGAAATTGTATTTCTGTTAATGTAGCCAATGAACACATTGGTTTTGGGAGTAGCTACAGATTTGTAGAGCAATCAATTGGCATTCTTAGTTACTTAATTTATAGGCCAAGTAGATCTAACCAGGCATCTACTTAGTTCTCTGCAATTCTTGGAGGTCAAGTCTAGGAAGGTGGAACAAAGAAAAGGTAGGCTGGGAGTGGTGGCTCACGCTTGTAATCCCAGTTCTTTTGGGAGGCTGAGGTGGTCGGATCACTTGAGGTCAGGAGTTTGAGATCAGCCTGGCCAACATGGTAAAATCCCGTCTCTAATAAAAATACAAAAATTAGCTGGGCATGGTAGTGCATGCCTGTAATCCCAGCTACTCGGGAGGCTGAGGCAGGAGAATCACTTGAACCCAGGAGGCGGAGGTTGCAGTGAGCCGAGATTGCGCCACTGCACTCCAACCTGGACGACAGTGAGACTCCATCTCACACACAAAAAAGGGGGGGGCCAGTAACAACAAGGTGAAACCCCGTCTCTACTAAAAATACAAAAATTAGCTAGGTGTGGTGGCGCATGCCTGTAGTCCCAGGTACTCGGGAGGCTGGGGCAGGAGAATCACTTGAACCCACGAGGTAGAGGTTGCAGTGAGCCGAGATCTTGCCAATGCACTCCAGCCTGGTGACAGAGCAAGACTGTTTTAAAAAAAAAAAAAAAAGAAAGAAAAGATAGAATTTTTTTACTCACAGTACTTACCAATAACTGCTTTTTATTAGATTCTTAGAGGTGTTGTAACCCATAGGCTGTGAGTTCCTTGAAGAAAGATCACTCCTCTTTGAATCTTCTTGTCCACATGTCTAACAAGTGACACTCTTAACTTCCTCATTACAGAAGTGTTTATCAAATAATTACATTTGATATTCTACTTTTAAGGAGATAAGTATTTTGCCATGTTACAGTAATGAATGGGATGGTTATTGAGGAAAATAGGGGGAAAGTGAACGCTTACCCCAAGTCTACAGTTGAGTCTCTGTGGGGATAATCTCTTCCCTGAAATGGTAAAATTTGTAATGTGGCCGGGCACGTTGGCTCACACCTGTAATCCCAGCACTTTGGGAGGCCAAGGTGGGCAGATCACTTGAGGCCAGGAGTTTGAGACCAGCCTGGCCAACATGGCAAAACCTGTCTCTACTAAAAAATACAAAAATTAGCAGGGCATGGTGGCGGATGGCCTGTAATCCTCGCACTTTGGGAGGCTGAGGTGGGTGGATCACGAGGTCCATGAGGTCAGGAGTTCGAGACCAGCCTGACCAACATGGTGAAACCCCATCTCTACTAAAAATACAAAAATTCGCTGGGCATGGTGGCGGGTGGCCTGTAATCCCAGCTTTTCAGGAGGCTGAGGCAGGAGAATCGCTTAAACCTGGGAGGTGGAGGTTGCAGTGAGCCGAGATTGTACCACTGCACTCCAGCCTGGGCAACAGAGCAAGACTCTGTCTCAAAAAAAAAAAAAAAAAAAATTAGCCGTGTGTGGTGGCACAGGCCTGTAATCCCAGCTACTCGGGAGGCTGAGGCACAAGAATCGCTTGAATTTGGGAGGCAGAAGTAGCAGTGGGGTGAGATCACGCCACTGCACTCCAGCCTGGGTGACAGCCTTAAGACTCTGTCTCAAAAAAAAAAAAAAATCTGTAATGTTGAAAACAACCAAATCTGGGTTCTAAAGACAATAATCTTTAAACATTAACATCTCTTCAACTCTCGGTCAACTCACTTGTTACAAGTGGCACATTCTAAGTAGCTACTAAAGATCAGGCTTTTTTTGAGACAGTGTCTTGCTCTGTCGCCTAGGCTGGAGTGCAGCGGCAGGATCATAGCTCACTGTAGCCTTGACCACCCAGCCTATTGATCCTCCTGAGTAGTTGGGACTACAGCCATTCACCACCATGCCCAGGTAATTTTTTTTTTTTTGGAGAGATGGGATCTTGCTATGTTGCCTAGGCTGGTCTCGAATTCCTGAGCTCAAGTGATCTGCCCACCTTGGCCTCCCAAAGTGCTGGGATTACAGGCACGAGCCACCACGCCTGGCTTATTTTTTATTTTTTTTTGAGATGGAGTCTCACTCACTCTGTCACCCAGGCTGGAGAGCAGTGGCACAATCTCGGCTCACTGCAACCTCCATCTCCTGGACTCAAGTGATTCTCCTGCCTCAGCCTCCCAAGCAGCTGGGAATACAGGCACACACCACCATGCCCAGCTAATTTTTGTATTTTTAGTAGAGACGTTGGCCAGGCTGGTTTCGAACTCCTGACCTCAAATGATCTGCCCGTCTGGCCTCCCAAAGTGCTGGGATTACAGGCATGAGCCACAGTGCCTGACCTGGTTTTTTTTGTTTGTTTTTTGAGACGGAGTCTCGCTGAGTCCCCCAGGTTGGAGTGCAGTGGCGCGATCTCAACTCACTGCAAGCTCCGCCTCCTGGGTTCACGCCATTCTCCTGCCTCAGCCTCCCGAGTAGCTGGGACTACAGGTGCCCGCCAACACGCCTGGCTAATTTTTTGTATTTTTAGTAGAAGTGGGGTTTCACCGTGTTAGCCAAGATGGTCTCGATCTCCTCACCTCGTGATCTGCCCGTCTCGGCCTTCCAAAGTGCTGGGATTACAGGCGTGAGCCACCGCGCCTGGCTTTTTTTTTTTTTTTTGAGATGGAGTCTCGCTCTGTCTCCCAGGCTGGAGTGCAATGGTGCAATCTCGGCTCACTGCCTCCCAGATTCAAGCAATTCTCCTTCCTCAGCCTTCTGAGTAGCTGGGATTACAGGTACCTGCCACCATGCCCAGCTAATTTTTATATTTTTAGTAGAGACAGGGCTTAACCATATTGGCCAGGCTGGTCTCGAACATCTGACCTGAGGTGATTCACCTGCCTTGGTCTTCCAAAGTGCTGGGATTACAGGCGTGAACCACTGCACCTGGCCCTGGCCTGGTTATTTTTTAAAAACCCACAGTAAACACTAACATTTCCAAATAGGTTAAAATACATTTTTATTAAATGTTAGAATAAATTTATACACAATTCACAAATTCTTTACAAAGAATTGCCAATCTTTGTCCAATTTTGTAGTGGTCTCTAAACAGATTCAGAAATTCTGCTGTGAAACAGGGTTTATAAAATATTTCTTTTAGAAAGCATCACAATGCTAATTTTAGGCAAAATAATGTTTTAAAACTGAAGTCTTTGCATGGAGGTGAGCTCAAACTCCCTTATTCTTTATTCCAGTGACGAAATAATGAGAAAAATAAACATTAAACTGACTTACTAAGAAAACAATGAATAAGTAATTCTGTAAACTTCTCAAATTCTCCTAAAATTTTTATTACTTTCAGAAGCAATACTATTGCAAGGTATCAACAACCACACTATGTACCCAAATACAATGAATGTCAGAAATAAAAATACTGTCACAAAGAAGCACCCCTTATTGGAAGATGTATTGAAGATGTCTTATTACACTGAAAGTTTATAGCACAGACCATAAACTTAGAGTCTTTTCACACATAATAACAATTCATCCATTTTGAAATGAGTAGCTTCTCCTTTGTAGTGTTGCTAGTATAAAAAAAGATACAAGTTCAAAATATGCTGGCAACATACAAAAGTGGCCAATAGTTTTGGTCTTTGAGAGTATACCCTGCAGTTTAACAAAGACTGCTTTGAATCTTCCATTCAAAAGCACACTTCTCTTCCAAAAAGATGACTGCCCAACTGATGCCATCCCAGAGAGCAGATATCCCAACCACCAACTTGAAATGGCTGAACAAAGAAAACTAACCAATTACTTCAAAGATGGGAAGCAAAATCAATGTCAAGGTATTTAAAATCATAAGAAATTTTAAAATTCAATTTTTGAAAAATTTCCCCTGAGCTTTGGCTGCTTATTATATACAGTCTCTAGTAACAGATGCATTCCATCGTTCCAAGTTGTACTTATAAACGCTATAATTCTTGGTGCTAAAAATAGGTAAGTTATGTTTTCAATAGCAAAGTGGTAGCAATTACATTTCATGGAAATCTTTGGTGAGATGCAGTCCTGCAGAAGCCTCCTTTGTTTCCCTCCTCATAATGTGCCTAGAATCTTCAAGTTATCTTCAGAGGAGAAACCACAAGACCATAATGAAGGACAAGCAGACCATCCTCAAAAGGGGAGAAAAAAAGACATTTTGCAGTTCTTTCAAACCAGTAATGCAAATGATCAAGTCAAAGCTGGCTTATTTTTTTTTTTTTTTTATAATCTAACACTAAGGTGAAATTCTTTAATTTAAAGAAAATAAGTGGACCATATAGTTTCTTATTCACCAAACACTCCTTGTGAATGTGCTTTTTTTCTGAGACGGAGTCTCACTCTGTTGCCCAGGCTGGATGGAGTGCAGTGGTGAAATCTTGGCTCACTGCAACCTCTGCCTCCCAGATTCAAGCAATTCTCCTGCCTCAGCCTCCCGAGTAGCTGGGATTACAGGCACCCGCCATCACGCCCAGCTGATTTTTGTATGTATGTATTATATGTATGTATGTATATATTTATTTATTTTTCAAGTCGGAATCTTGCTCTGTTGCCCAGGCTGGAGTGCAGTGGTGCGATCTCCGCTCACTGCAACCTATGCCTCCCAGGTTCAAGCAATTCTCCTGCCTCAGCCTACCAAGTAGCTGCAATTACAGGCGCGTGCCACCAGGCCCGGCTAATTTTTGTATTTTTAGTAGAGATAGGGTTTCGCCATGTTGGCCAGGCTGGTCTCAAACTCCTAATCTCAGATGATCCTCCTGCCTCAGCCTCCCAAAGTGCTGGGATTACAGGCGTGAGCCAGAACACCCGGCCCGACACCTAGCCCCACTTTTTTTTTTTTTTTTTTGAAGACAGGGTCTTGCTGTGTTGCTCAGGCTGGAGTTCAATGGCCAAATCTGGACTCACTGCAGCCTTGACCACCTGGGCTCAAGCGATCCTCCCACCTCAGCCTCATGAATAGCTGGGACAATAGACACACACCACCACCAGGCTCATTTTCATATTTTTTGTAGGAGACAGAGTTTCACCATATTGCATAGGCTGGGCTCAAACAATCTGCCCGTCTCAGACTCCCAAAGTGCTGGGATTACAAGCATGAGCCATCTAGACCAGCCTGTCAATGTGTCTTTTTAATGACTCTCAGGAGCCAATTCTGAAACTATCACGTAGCCATAAACACAAACTGGAGTGCAGTGGCACGATCGTAGCTCACTGCAGCCTCAATCTCCCAGGCTCAAGTGATCCTCGAACCTCAGCTTCGCAACTAGCTGGGACCACATGCATGTGCCACCATGCCTGGCTACTTAAAAAAAAATTTTTTTTCCCAGTATAAACGAGGTCTTGCTATGTCACCCAGGCTGGTCTCAAACTCTTGAGCATCAAGCAATCCCCCCATCTTGGCTTCCCAAAGTGTGGGATTACAGGTGTGAGGCACGCATCCAGCCCAGACTTTTTTTTTTTTTGACACGGAGTCTGGCTCTGTCACCAGGCTGGAGTGCAATGGCACAATCTCGGCTGACTGCAACCTCCGCCTCCCAGGTTCAAGCAATTCTCCTGCCTCAGCCTCTTGACCAGCTGGGACGACAGAGGCCCGCCATCACACCTGGCTAATTTTTGTAATTTTAGTAGAGACAGGGTTTCACCATGTTGGCCAGGCTGGTCTTGAACTCCTGACCTCAGGTAATCTGCCCACCTCAGCCTTCCAAAGTGCTGGGATTACAGGTGTGACCCGCTACGCCTGGCCCTAGACTTCTTAATAGATTACTTAAGCATTAGATTCTCCTAAAAAAGACTCAACTACTACAACGCATCACAGATCTGTTCATTTCCACATAAATGCAGCTCACCACTATAATAATTGCTAAAGCTTTGAAACACTTACTTATTTAATGAAAGCCTAAAATATATATGTTTTACTTCTTCCTTAAAGAATGCCCTCAGCTGGATGCAGTGGCTCATGCCTGTAATCCCAACCCTTTGAGAGTCCGAGGTGGGCGGATCACTTGAGACCGGGAGTTTGAGACCAGCCTGGGCAACATAGTGAAACTCCCCTCTTTTTTTATAAAAAAAAAAAAGGAAAAAGAATTTTTTAAAAGAGTAAAGAATGCCCTCGGGGCAGTTGGGCAACTTAACCCCCATACTATATGATTCCAGATGCTATGTGTCCAAGTCTTTTCATTTACTTTTTGTGGGGTTCTATCTCCTTTCTTGATACCAGGTCTTAATTCTTTGGCTCTCACCAAGGCTGCATCCAGCAAGCAATCCACTTTTTTTTTTTGAGACGGAGTTTCGCTCTCTTGCCCAGGTTGGAGTGCAATGGTGCGATCTTGGCTCACTGCAATCTCCGCCGTCCGGGTTCAAGTGATTATCCTGCCTCAGCCTCCTGAGTAGCTGGGTGGGATTACAGGCAGGTGTCAACACCCCCTGCTAATTTTTGTATTTTGAGTAGAGATGGGGTTTCTCCATGTTTGTCAGGCTGGTCTCGAACTCGCGACCTCAGGTGATCCGCCCGCCTTGGCCTCCCAAAGTGCTGGAATTACAGGCGTGAGCCACAACGCCTGGCCGCAATCCACCTTTTTAAGGGACTATTTCTAATTTCCTGCAGACTGGATAACTAGCTAAAAGGAAAGGTCATTGGGAAACGTGCCACAGACCTGAACTGAGCAACACAGAGAAGGGGTTGCAGCTCATATATCCTGTATTTCCTGTGCTACTCTGGCTATTAATCTCTTTTGCTTCTTTGCTAAGCTTTTCCATGGCTCCGCTTCCTCACTTCTCAACTCACTGCAATCTAGTTTGTGTTCCTGGCAATTACAGTAAAAACTCACCAGAGTTCTAGAAAAAGGTTCACAAATTCAAGTGCCCACAAGGGCCAGGCCAGTAACATAAATGAATACATAAGTTAGGTATGTGAAGTCAATAAGGAATGTTAAAGACCAGTGGTAAACCAGAGAGAGCAGATGTCTATCTAAAGAAATTTAAACTCAAGGCCAGGTGCAGGAGCTCATGCCTATAATCCTAGCACTTTGAGAGGCCAAGGCAGGTGGATCACCTGAGCCCAGGAGTTCAAGACCACACTGGGCAACATAGTGAGACCATGTCTCTACAAAAAATACAAAAATTATCTAGGTGTGGTGGCACATGTCTATTATTTCCAGCTACTCAAGAGGCTGAGGTGGGAGGATCACTTGAGCCTGGGAGGCAGAGGTTGCAGTGAGCCAAGATCATGCCACTGCACTCCAGCCTGGGTGACAGAGCCAGACCTTGTTTCAAAAAAAAAAAAAAAGAAAAAAAAATTAAACTCAAGGCCAGGTGTGGTGGCTCATGGCTCATGCCTGTAATCCCAGCACTTTGGGAGGCTGAGGCTGGAGTATCACTTGAGCTCAGGAGTTCAAGACCAGCCTGGGCAACAAAGTGAGACCCCCATTTCTACAAAAAATAAAAAAATTAGCCAGTGGCACACCTCTGGTAACCAGCTACACGGGAGGCTGAGGCAGGAGGATTGCTTGAGCCCAGGAGGTTGAGGCTACAGTGAACCATGTTCCTGCCACTGCACTCCAACTTAGGCAACACAGCAAGACCACACAGCAAGACCCTGTCTCAAAAAAAAGAAAGAAAGATTGTTTATTTCATTCATTTATTCATTCATTTATTATTTTGAGACAGGGTCTTGCTCTGTCGCGCAGGCTGGCATGAATGATCAGAGCTCACCACAGCCCTGAACTCCCAGGCTTAAGTCATCTTCCCACCTTAGCCTCCCAAGTAGCTGGGACTACAGGTGCATGCCACCATGCCCTGCCAGTTTTTGTATTTTTTGTAGAGACAGGGTTTCAGCATGTTGCCCAGGCTGGTCTCAAACTCCTGGGCTCAAGTGACCCTCCTGCCCACCTCAGCCTCCCAGAATACTGGGATTACAGGTGTGAGACACCATGCCTAACCTGAGTACATTTTATGATGTTTGCACAATCATTAAATTGCCTAACAATGCATTTCTCAGAACATATCCCTATTGTTAAGTGACACATAACTGCACATATATTTGCAGACTTAATGACTGTGGTTTATTGTGGAAATCTTTATTGAATTTTTAAAAATAAAATTAATTAAAAATGTTCTTTTTGGCCGAGCATGCTGGCTCACGCCTGGAATCCCAGCAGTTTGGGAGGCTGAGGCAAGCAGATCACTTGAGGTCAGAAGTTCAAGACTGGCCTGGATGTCTAGGCAGAAGCCTGCTGCAGTGGCAAAGCCCTCAGAGAACCTCTACTAGGGCAGTGCGGAGGGGAAACGTGGGGTTGGAGCCCCCACATAGGGTCTCCACTGGGGAACTGCCCAATGGTGCTGTGAGAAGAGGGCCACTGTCCTCTAGATCCCAGAATGGTAGATCCACTGACAGCTTTCACTCTGTGTTTGAAAATGCCATAGGCACTCAACACCAGCTCGTGGGAGAAGCCATGGGGGCCAAACCCTGCAAAGTCACAGAGGTGGAGCTGCTCAAGGCCTTGGGAACCCACCCTTGCACCAGTGTACCATGGATGTAGGGCAGGGAGACAAAGGAGATTTTAGAGCTTTTTTTTTTTCTGAGACAGAGTCTTGCTGTTGCCCAGGCTGGAGTGCAGTGGTGTGATCTCTGCTCACTGCAACCTCTGCCTCCCGGGTTCAAGCAATTCTCCTACCTCAGCCTCCCAAATAGCTGGGATTACAGTAGTGCACCACCATGCCTGGCTAATTTTGAGCTTTAAGATTTAATAAGGGCCAGGCATGGTGGATCACGCCTGTAATCCCAGCACTTTGGAAAGCTGAGGCAGACAGATTGCCTGAGCTCAGGAGTTTGAGACCAGCCTGGGCAACATGGTAAAACCCCATCTCTACAAAAAAATACAAAAAGTAGCCAGGTTTGGTGGTGTGCACCTTTAGTCCCAGCAAGTTGGGAGGCTGAGGTGGGAGAATCACTTGAGCCCGGGAGGCAGAGGTTGCAGTGAGCCTATCACGCTACTGCACTCCAACCTGAGTGACAGAGAGAAAGACTCCATCTCAAAAAAAATAAATAAAAATAAAAAAATTAATGGCTGCTGTTCTGTGTTTCAGACTTACATGGGGGCATATAGCCTCATTCTTTTGGCCAATTTCTCCCTTTTGGAATGAGAGTTATTCGCCCAATGTTTATACCCCCCATTGTATTTTGGAAGTAACTAACTTGTTTTTGATTTGACAGGCTCATAGGCAGAAGGGACTAGCCTTGTCTCAGATGAGACTTTGGAATTTTGAGTTAATGCTGAAAGTGTGTTAAGATTTTGGGGGACTATTGGGAAATCATGATTGTCTTTTGAAATGTGAGGACATGAGATTTGGTGGGGGCGGGGCATGATTTGGGTGGAATGATACAGTTTGGATCTGTGTCCCCACCAAATCTCATGTTGAATTGTAATCCCCAATGTTGGAGGTGGGGCCTGGTGGGAGGTGATTGGATCACAGGGTTGGATTTCTCATGAATGGTTTAGCACAATTTCCCCCTGGTACTGTCCTCACAAAAGTGAATAAGGTCTCATGTTATATGGTTGTTTAAAAGTGTGTAGCACTTCCCTCCTTATTCTCTCTCTTGTTCCTGGTTCCTATCATGTTTTTGCCTTCAGCCATGATTGGAAGCTAAGCTGCTATGATTCTTAGACAGCCTGCAGAACTGTGAGACAATTAAACCTGTTTTATTTATAAATCACCCAGTCTCAGGTATTTCTTTATAACAATGTGAGAATGGACTAATACAGTATGTGAATTACATCTTAACAAAACTGTTATTTTAAAAAACAGTTCAGGCATGGTGGCTCACATATGCTATAATCCCAGCAATTTGGGAGGCTGAGATGGCTGATTGCTTGATCTCAGGAGTTCAAAACCAGCCTGGGCAACATGACAAAACCCCATCTCTACAAAAAATTTATAACATAGCCAGATGTGGTGGTGCACGTCTGTAACGTCTGTTGTCCCAGCTACTTGGGAGGCTGAGGTGGGAAGAGATCAATTGAGCCCCCTAGGTTGAGGCTACACTAAGCCATGATTGTGCCACTGCATTCCATGCATTCCAGGCTGGGCAACAGAGTGAGACCTTGTCTTTTTTTTTTTTTTTTTTTTTTTTTTTGAGACAGAGTTTTGCTGTTGTTGCCTAGGCTGGAGTGCAATGGTGTGATTTCAGCTCATTGAAACCTCTGCCTCCCAGGTTCAAGCAATTCCCTGCCTCAGCCTCCCGAGTAGCTGGGATTACAGGCGCCCACCACCATGCCCGGCTAATTTTTTGTATTTTTAGTAGAGATGGGGTTTCACCATGTTAGCCAGGCTGGTCTTGAACTCCTGACCTCAGGTGATCCCCCCACCTTGGCCTCCCAAAGTGCTGGGATTACAGGCGTGAGCCACCAAACCTGGCCTGAACTTGTCTGAAAAAAAAAAAAAAGAAAGAAAAGAAAAAACTAATCTCTAGTGACAAAATCAGAACAATGGTTGCCTTAGTGCTAGGGAGAAGAATTAACTGGGAAGGAGCATGAGAGAACTCTCTGGGGGTGACAGAAAAGTTCTGTATGTGAAGGAGGGGTTTGAGTTAAACAGACAGGTATTTATTGAAACTCATGCATTTCATTATACGTCAATTAAAATATATCATATGTACATTATGCACATATAACTATGCATGTGTGTATATTTTCTGCTTCTTCCAAGGAATTGTATAATTTGCATTAAGAAAATAATTCTTGGAAACAGATTGTGAGGACAAGAAAAAAAAATAATTCTTATAATATTCACATCTTCTTTTGAGCAGTTGTTCCACTGAGACAAATGAACACAGGCAATTATACCAAAAAAAAAAAAAAGAATTATATTTCTTTTCTTTCTCTTTTTTTGAAAAAGGGTCTTACTCTGTCACCCAGGCTGGAGTGCAGTGGTGTGATCATGGATCACTGCAACCTCAACCTCTCGGGTCAATCAATCTTCTCCCCCCTCAGCCTTCTAAGTAGTTGGGACTATAGGCATGTGCCACCACACCTGGTTAATTTTTGTATTTTGTAGAGATGGGGTTTCATCACGTTGTCTAAGCTGGTCTTGAACTGTTGGACTCAAACAATCCTCCTGCCTCAGCCTCCCAGGTAACGGACCACAGGTGTGCACAACCATGTCTGCTAATTTTTCTATCTTTGTAAAGACGGGACTCGCTATATTGCCCAGGCGAGTCTTGGAACTCCTGGGGTCAAATGATCCTCCCATCTCGGCCCCACAAAGTGTTGGGATTATAGGAGCAAGCCACTATGCCTGGCCAAGAATTACTTTTCTTTTCTTTTTGAAACGGAGTCTTGCTCTGCCGTCCAGGCTGGAGTGCAGTAGTGCGATCTTGGCTCACCGCAAACTCTGCCTCCCGGGTTCAAGCGATTCTCCTGCCTCAGCCTCTTGAGTAGCTGGGATTACAGGCACCTGCCACCACGCCCAGCTAATTTTTCTATTTTTATTAGAGATGGGGTTTCAGGATGTTGGCCAGGCTGGTCTCGAACTCCTGACCTCAAATGATCTGCCCGCCTCTGCCTCCCAAAGTGCTAGGATTACAGGTGTGAGCCACTGTGCCTGGCCTCTTTTTTTTTTTTTTGAGACATGGTCCTGCTCCATTGCCCAGGCTGGAGTACAGAGCCACTCATGGGTCACTGCAGCTGCGACCTCCCAGGCTTGAAGTGATTCTCCCACCCCGCCTCCCAAAGTGCTGGGATTACAGGCATGAGCCACCACCGCGCCTAGCCGCATTTCTTGTCTTTATAATAGAGATATTTACCATATGTTTTCTATACTTAGATACACAAAATGTTTGTCCTTGTGTTATAATCACCCACAACATTTAATACAACAAACCAATCACATAACCTAGAAACAGTGCATCACAACACACAGCCCAAAGAGGGAGCAGAAACCTGGATTTACCCAACAGGCCATGACTGTCAGCCAGGTGTGGTGGCTCATGCCTGTAATCCCAGCACCTTGGGAGGTTGAGGTGGGCAGATCGCTTGAGGCCAGGAGTTTGAGATTAGCCTCGCCAACATGGTGAAACCTCATCTGTATTAAAAATACAAAAATTAGCTGGTGTGGTGGGACACCTATAGTCCCAGCTACTTGGGAGGCTGAGGTACTAGAATCACTTGACCCCAGGAGGAGGAGGTGCAGTGAGCCGAGATCACGCCACTGCACTCCAGACTGGTGACAGAGCAAGACTCTGTCTCCAAAAAAAAAAAAAAAAAAAAGTCACGGTTGGGCACGGTGGCTCACACCTGTAATCCCAGCACTTTGGGAGGCTGACACGGGCGGATCAGGAGGTCAGGAGATCAAGACCATCCTGGCTAACACAGTGAAACCCCGTCTCTATTAAAAATACAAAAAATTAGCCAAGCGTGGTGGCGGGCGCCTATAGTCCCAGCTACCCGGGAGGCTGAGGCAAGAGAATCCCTTGAACCCAGGAGGCAGAGGTTGTAGTGAGCTGAGATCACACCACTGCACTCCAGCCTGTTGACAGAGCAAGACTCTGTCTCAAAAAAAAAAAAAAAAGTCACAACTAATTTACACAACAAGTAAGGGCTCCAGGACCAATGATCACCAGCTATCCAAGTACCAAAAAACTATGCTTCTGAAATCTCTTGATGCTGATTCTGGCGCCAAGAGCAAACGATGCCCTATGTGTGCCACTCACAGCAGAAGCCCTTTTTTTCCCAAGAATTATATTTCTAGCAAACAAAAATTTGTTTGAGAGTCCATCGAATCTTCATTAGTACTTCATAAGCTTCTCAGAGTCATATAGCTCTTAAAACAATTTTCACAGCCGGGTGCGGTGGCTCACACCTGTAATCCCAGCACTTTGGGAGGCCGACGCAGGTGGATCACTTGAGGTCGGAAGTTTGAGACCAGCCTGACCAACACAGAGAAACCCCGTCTCTACTAAAAACACAAAATTAGTTGGGCATGGTGGCGCATGCCTGTAAACTCAGCTACTCGGGAGGCTAAGGCAGGAGAATTATTTGAATCCGGGAGGCAGGTGTTGCGGTGAGCCAAGATCACACCATTGCACTCCAGGCTGGGTGACAAGAGTGAAACTCTGTCTCAAAACAAACAAACAAACAAAAAAACCAAAAACAATTCTCCACTATAGGTTCAGAAATACATTAGAATATGTGGTCCTATTTTCTCTTCATTAAACTTGTAGATCCTGTCTTGGTTTTTATTATTTTGACTAGGAGACTTCACATTATATTCCCACTCACATTATAGGTTAATTAAAACATCAAAATAGTAACCTTGAGTTCTTATCTACTGAACAAGAAAAGCTATGCGAATCTCTAAAGCAGGGGTGTCCAGTCTTTTGGCTTCCCTGGGCCACATTGGAAGAATTGTCTTTGGCCAACATAAAATATGCTAACACAGGCTGGGCGGAGTGGCTCACCCCTGTAATCCCAGCCCGTCGGGAGGCCAAGGTGGGCGGATCACTTGAGGTCATGAGTTTGAGACAAGTCTGGCTAACATGGTAAAATCCTGTTTCAACTAAAAATACAAAAATCAGCCGGGTGTGGTGGTGCATGCCTATAATCCCAGCTAATAGGGAGGCTGAGGCAGGAGAACTGCTTGAACCTGGGAGGCAGAGGCTGCAGTGAGCTGAGATAGTGCCATTGCACTCCAGCCTGGGCAACAGATCAAGACCTTGTCTCAAAAAAATGAATAAATAAAAATACAATATACCAGTAAGAACAGTAGCTGATAGAAAAAAAAGATCTCATCATGTTTTAAGAAAGTTTATGAATTTGTGTTGGGCCCCATTCGCAGCTATCCTGGGCCACATGTGGCCTGAGGGCCACGGGTTGGACAAACTTGGCTCTAAAGCCTGATAAGTACTTGCAAGTTTTTCTTGAAATGTCCTTCTGGATGTATTGGCCTAGAAGCCTTCAAAATTGTATTATAGCACTGGACAGGGGGAAAAAAACAAGGCTTTTAGAATCAAACGGCCTAGAGTCTGAGCCCTGTCTCACCCAGTGACTGTAGGAAGTTATATGTCCTTACTGTATCTCAGTTTCCTTTATCTTTAAAATGGGAAATAAAAAACTGCCTGCTTTCTTAGAATAATTATGAAGAATAAATAAGCTAATCTACATAAATTACATAGAACACTACCTGACACACAGCAAGAATTTGATAAATATTAAATATAATTATTATTTATAGTGTAGGTAATTTTAAGAGTATTGTAGAATTATTTATGGAAACTTACTGATAACATGGAACTTCGTTCTTTCACTAAGTAACTTATCTGTTAGACATGGGTATGTCTAGAACCTACCTGCATTGCTGCATCACCTATTGCACGTCGGATTTCCCTTAGAGTTTGATACTGCTCCAACAGGTGATCACCACAGATGATATCTACCTATGGACATGAAGAGTGTATTAGATTGATTTCTTGCTTCAAAATATCATCTGAAGAAATGAGGAAAAAAAATCAACATAAATTGTTTCCAAACTAGATTTTGTAATTTTATTTTAGACTGATTAAACACTCTTGATAAGAGAGTTTTAGAAACTTTTTACAAAAGTAAATAAGGTAACATGGGAAGAGCATTAGAGGATACAGCAGGACAACAGCACAGTATAATTGATATTCAAAATGATCTCCCTGAATCTCAAAGAAATTAAGTCATGTTAGATGTATTCAACATCAGGTAGCAGAGGAAAGTATATCTTTTTAAATATCTGTGATAAAAATCATTAAGGCCGGGTGCAGTGGCTCACGCCTGTAATCCCAGCACTTTGGGAGGCAGAGGCGGGCAGATCACCTGAGGTCAGGAGTTCCAGACCAGCCTGGCCAACATGGTGAAACCCTGTCTCTACTAAAAATGCAAAAATTAACCAGGCATGGTGGTAATCATGGTGCCTGTAATCCCAGCTACTTAGGAGGCTGAGGCAGGAGAATCACTTGACCCCAGGAGGTGGAGGTTGCAATGAGCCAAGATCACGCCATTGCATTCCAGCCTGGGCCACAGAGCGAGGAGACTCTGTCTTAAAAAAAAAAAAAAATCATTAAAAGGTATTAATGCTTAAAAAGGCAATCATCCATTACTTGAAAAAATTCTCTTATGAGGAATATCTCATTTTCCAACAATGCCATATAAATCATAGTACAACACTGACTTAAAGTTCACACTAAGGAAACTGTTTTGTAGACGGAACAATTTCAACAAGGTCTTTTCAGCCCTTTGGTAATTGCAAAGCTCCAAGATATATCTTTTTTTTTTTTTTTTCCCAAGATAGGGTGTCACTCTGTCACTCAGGCTGGAGTGCAGTGGCCCAGTCATAGCTCATTGCAGCCTCAAACTCCTAGGCTGAGGCAATCCTCCCACCTTAGCAACCCAAGTAGCTGGGACTAGAGGTGTGCACCACCACATCTGGCAAATTGTGTGTTTTTTTGTTTGATTTTTGTTTTTGAGATGGAGTCTCGCTCTGTCGCCCAGGCTGGAGTGCAGTGGCACAATCTCGGCTCACTGCAAGCTTCGCCTCCTGGGTTCACGCCATTCCCCTGCCTCAGCCTCTTGAGAAGCTGGAACTACAGGCGCCTGCCACCATGCCCGGCTAATTTTTTGTATTTTTAGTAGAGACAGAGTTTCAGCATGTTAGCCAGGATGGTCTAGATCTCCTGACCTCATGATCCGCCCGCCTTGGCCTCCCAAAGTGCTGGGATTACAGGTGTGAGCCACCATGCTCAGCCAATTGTGTGGTTTTCTTTTTTCAATTTTTGTACAGACAGGGTCTCGGTATATTGCCCAGGCTGGTCTCAAACTCCTAGTCTTAAGTGATCCTCCTGCCTTGGCCTCCCAAAACACAGGTGTGAGCCAGTGTGCTCCGGCCAATATATTGACTTTTATATAGAATTCTCTAGAGAGAATATTGTTGTATATATACATTTTACTAAGACTCTACTATACTTACTTGCTAAGATAGAAATGCAAATCTTTAATCTTTCACTGAGTACTACTCCCTTCCTATTACCTTAAAATGGGGTTAGATCCTCAACAGCATATATATATATATATATATATATATATATTAGTGAGAGATATATATATCTCACTTAACTGGCTCCATCTCCTAACATTACTATTTAGATTATGGTATGAAATTTCTCCTTGTCTTCCATACCAGAATGTCAATTCTGCTTCCTCTTTCTCCTTTTCCTTTCTTCTTACATGCAATCAATTACAAAGTCCTATTGCTTCTTTCTTCCTATCTCTTGAATTCATATCGTATCTTTCAACTACTGCCTGTAGGCTTAAACCACTAAAACCATCTCCTAGCCACACTTCTTATCTTCAAATACTGTTTACTCCAATAAATTCTATACACTGTCAACATGTTAAACTCTAAAAACAACAGTAATAGCAGCTGCATTTAAATGAGCAGCTACTATGTACAATAAGTTACATATGTATTTGATATGTGTTATCTAATCCTCATATTCCTATGAACTAGGTAACTACAATTCCGATTTTACAGATAGGGAAACTAAGAAGTGAAGACATTAAACTTTCCTGAGGTCACAAAGCTAGTAAATAGCAAAGTCCAGATATAAACCCAGGTCTGTCCAAGATCTAACTTTCTCCAAAGCCTAAATGCCATCTCAGGGGTCGGCAAACCGTTTCTGCAAAGGGCCAAATAATAAATGCTTTAGGCTTTGTGGGCCATAGCATCTCTGTTATAGCTCTTCAATTCAGCTGTTATAGCACAAAAGCAGCCACGGTGTGGCTGTGCTTTCAATTCATTTTGCAAATACCACTCTGTCAATTTAAAAGCTAATGTCTAAAATGCAAAAGTTGTTACTAATCTGAGATTATATAGAATTATGAGATAGAACCCGGGCTGGCATACTCAAGGGCCAAATCTAGCCTGTCACCTGTTTTTAGAGTGGTGTTTCCAAAATGACTTGAAAGTAATGATACCAGATCTTGCACACAGAACTTAGATCCATAAAAAATTAAAGAATTTGGTACCATTGTTTTATTAATTTTTTTTTTTTTTTTAGACAAGAGTCTCACTCTGTCGCCCAGGCTCGGAGTGCAGTGGCACAATCTCAGCACACTGTAATTCCTGCCTCTCAGGTTGAAGCAATTCTCGTGCCTCAGCCTCCCGAGTAGCTGGGATTACAAGGGCGCGCCACCACGCTCGGCTAATTTTTGTATTTTTAGTAGAGATGGGATTTCCCCATGTTGGCCAGCCTGGTCTCAAACTCCTAACCTTAGGTGATCCTCCTACCTCAGGCTCCAGAGTAGCTGGGATTACAGGTATGAGCCTTTATATAATTTTACTTCAAAATGCTAAAAGCCTTAAATTCTATGATGTAAGCAAAAAAGAAACCCACATTTTTAGGTAACAAAATCAACTTAGAAGAAATATACTGTACAAGATGGTGACTATACTTAATAATATATTGTAGGCTGGGTGCGGTGGCTCACGCCTGTAATCCCAGTACTTTGGGAGGCCAAGGCGGGCGGATCACGAGGTCAGGAGATGGAGACCATCCTGGCTAAACGGTGAAACCCTGTCTCCACTAAAAATACAAAAAATTAGCCAGGCACGGTAGTGGGTGCCTGTAGTCCCAGCTACTCAGGAAGCTGAGGCAGGAGAATGGCATGAACCCAGGAGGCAGAGCTTGCAGTGAGCCGAGATCGCGCCACTGCACTCCAGCCTGGGTGACAGAGACTCCGTCTCAAAAACAAACAAACAAACAATAATAATAATAATAATAATAATATATTGTAACTGCTGAATAGAAATTTCAAGTGTTTTCACCACAAAAAATGTGAGGTAATGGTATGTTAATTAGCTCAATTTTGCCATCCCACAATGTATACATATTTCAGAACATCATGTTGTATACAATAAATAGATATGATTTCTTTATTTCATTTCTTTTTTTTTTTTTTTGAGTCAGAGTCTCACTCTGTCACCCAGGCTGGAGTGCAGTGGCGTGGTCTCAGCGCATTGCAACCTCTGCTTCCTGGGTTCAAGGGATCCTCCCACCTCAGCCTCCCAAGTAGCTGGGACTATAGGCATGCGCCACCACGCCCGGCTAATGTTTGTATTTTTACTAGGGACAGGATTTCACCATGTTGGCCAGGCTAGTCTTGAACTCCTGACCTCAGGTGATCCACCCACCTTGGCCTCTGAAAGTGCTGGGATTACAGGGTGAGCCACCTTGCCTGGCCTTCACTTCACTTATTATTTTTTTTTTTTTGAGACAGTGTATTGCTGTCGCTCAGGCTCAGTACAGTGGCACAATCATGGATCACTGTAGCCTCGATCTCCCAGCCTCAAATGATCCTCCCAACCCAGACTCCCTAGGAGCTAGGACTACTAGGATTACAGGTGTGCGCCACCACACCCGGCTAATTTTGGTATTTTTTGTAGAGCTGGGGTTTCGCTATGTTGCCCAGGCTGGTCTCGAACTCCTGGGATCAAGCTATCCACCCACTTTGGCCTCCCAAAGTGCTGGGATTACAGGCGCAAGCCACCACGCCCAACCTAAAATATTTTGTTTCTGTCAATTAAAAAAACAGGCTGGGCACAGTGGCTCATGCCTGTAATCCCAGTACTTTTGGAGGCTGAGGCAGGAGGATCACTTGAGGCCAGGAGTTTGAGACCAGCCTGGGCAAAATGATGAAACCCCATCTCTACTAAAAAATACAAACAGTTTAGCCGGGCATGGTGGTGTGCACCTCTAATCCCAACCACCTGGGAGGCTGAGGCAGGAGAATTGCTGGAACCCAGGAGGTAGAGACCTCAGTGAGTCAAGACTGTGCCACTGCACTCCAGCACGGGTGACAGAGCAAGACTCTGTATCACACACACAAAAAAAGTCCAGCCTGGGCAACACAGTATGTTATCCTTGCCACCAAAAAAAAAAAAAACCCACAAAACACAAAACATACACGCACACACAGACACATAAATAGCCATAGAATAATCTACATTCTAGAGAGGGTCCTCCTGGGTATCACTTCTTATTCTATAATAAGGGCAAGTCTTCTGACTTCTGCTTTTAGAAATAATAGGCTGTTACGGGATCACTCATAATTCTTAATCCAGGAGTCACTAACCAGCTTTGTCTCTAACAAAAACCTAAGAATAACCTCAAGTGTGCTGTGGCTACAAGGTAAAAATAAGTCATTTCTAGTTTTCAGCTGCCATGAGATATAACCAGGATATGTCAAGCTCAGTTAGAGAAGTCATTTCATTGGATTTAGTATATATTTACTACCAGAAAATATTGGTACTAAAAACACTAGCAAACTTTCAGTCCCTTTTTTTTTTGAGTTGGAGTTTCGCTGTTGTTGCCCAGGCTGGAGGGCAGTGGTGCCATCTCGGCTCACCACAACCTCCGCCTCCCAGGTTCAAGCGATTCTCCTGCCTCAGCCTCTCGAGTAGCTGGGATTACAGGCATGCGCCATCACGCCCGGCCAATTTTATATTTTTACTAGAGATGGGATTTACCATGTTGGTCAGACTGGTCTTGAACTCCTGACATCAGGTGATCCACCTGCCTTGGCCTCCCAAAGTGTTGGGATTACAGGCGTGAGCCACCGTGTCCGGCCCCTTTTCTTTTTTTTTTTTTTTTGATATAGAGTCTCCTCTTGTCGCCCAGGTTGGAGTGCAGTGGCATGATCTTGACTCACTGCGACCTCCACCTCCCAGATAAAAGAGATTCTCTTGCCTCAGCCTCCTGAGTAGCCGGGACCACAGGTGTGTGCCACCATACCTGGCTAATTTTTGGTAGAGACGGGGTTTCGCCACGTTGGCCAGGCTGGTCTTGAACTTCTGACCTCAGGTGATCCACCTGCCCTGACCTCCCAAAGTGCTGGGATTACAGGCATGAGCCACTGCACATGGCCAGTCACTGTTTTAACATATCTATTAATTTAACTAACAATACAGTATTTTATTATTTTATTTTACTTTTTTTTGAGACAGGTTATCACTCTGTCACCCAGGCTGGAGTGCAACGGCATGATGTAGGCTGACTGCAACCTCTGTCTCCCAGGTTCATGCAATTCTCCAGCTTCAGCCTCCTGAGTAGCTGGGATTACAGGAGTGTGCCACCATGTCAAGCTATTTTTCATTTTTTAGTAGAGACAGGGTTTCACCATGTTGGCCAGGCTGGTCTCAAACTCCTGACCTCAAATGATCCACCTGCCTTGGCCTCCCAAAGTACTGGGATTATATAGGTGAGTCACTGTGCCCAGCCACAATACACAGTATTTCAGATAAAAATTATTCTATAAAACTTTACACATGATGGAGAATAACAAAAATGCTTTTTAAATTTGACTAATGAAAAAGCAAAGCTATATAAATGTTCATTTTTACTAACTGGACCACATAACTAGAACTATGAGTATATTTTACTTTTATGTTCAATGATACATGAAGTTTGAGGTTTCCATCATGCAACAACAAGAAAATATTATGGCCGGGCGTGGTGGCTCACGCCTGTAATCCCAGCACTTTGGGAGGCCAAGGCGGGCAGATCACAAGGTCAGGAGATGGAGACTAGCCTGAACAACAACATGGTGAAACCCCGTCTCTACTAAAAATACAAAAATTAGCCAGGTGTGGTGGCACAGGCCTGTAATCCCAGCTACTCAGGAAAGTGAGGCAGGAGAATCACTTGAACCCAGGAGGCGAGGTTGCAGTGAGCTGGGACCACCCCACTGCACTCCAGCCTGGGCAACGGTGTGAGACTCCGCCTCAAAAAAAAAAAAAAAAAAAGGAAAGAAAAGAAAAGAAAACATTACATAGCTAGAACAGGAGATCTCTTTTAATCCATAAAAAAAACTAATAGGGTCAGCTGGGCATGGTGGCTCACACCTGTAATCCCAGCACTTTGGGAGGCCGAGGCGGGCGGATCACGAGGTCAGGAGATCGAGACCACGGTGAAACCCCGTCTCTACTAAAAATACAAAAAATTAGCCGGGCGTGGTGGCGGGCGCCTGTAGTCCCAGCTACTCGGAGAGGCTGAGGCAGGAGAATGGTGTGAACTCGGGAGGCGGAGCTTGCAGTGAGCGGAGATCGCGCCACTGCACTCCAGCCTGGGTGACAGAGCGAGACTCCGTCTCAAAAAAAAAAAAAAAAAAAAAAACTAATAGGGTCAGCTGGGCATGGTGGCTCACACCTGTAATCCCAGCACATTGGGAGGCCGAAGTAGGTGGATCACCTGAGGTCAGGAGTTTGAGACCAGCCAGACCAACATGGAGAAACCCCGTCTCTACTAAAAATACAAAATTAGCCAGGCATGGTGGCACCTGCCTGTAATCCCAGCTACTCACTACTCAGGAAGGCTGAGGCAGGAGAATCGCTTGAACCCGGGGGGCAGAGGTTGCAGTGAGCTGAGATCACGCCACTACACTCCAGCCTGGGCGACACAGTGGGACTCAGTCTCAAAAAAAAAAAAAAACTAATTAATAAGGTCCCTATTAGATAAATGTATTTCACTTCTCTAGGTGTCCTGAGCTTTGCTTGTTTTTTTGTTTGTTTTGTTTTGAGACAGAGTCTCGCTCTGTCGTCCAGGCTGGAGTGCAGTAGCGCAATCTCAGCTCACTGCAACCTCTGCCTGCCAGGTTCAAGCAATTCTCCTGCCTCAGCCTCCTGAGTAGCTGGGATTACAGGTGCATGCCAACAGGTCCGGCTAATTTTTGTATTTTTTAGTAGAGATAGGGTTTCACCATGTTGGTCAGGCTGGAACTCCTGACCTCGTGATCCACCCACCTCAGCCTCCCAAAGTGCTGGGATTACAGGTGTAAGCCACTGCGCCCGGCTGAGCTGCTTGTTATACTTGAACAACTAATAAATGCAAGGATGTCCTATACAGAAAAGTGGATGATAAGCAATATTTTTCTCTACTACCAAACTGGAAAGAGCTGGAACTGAGGCCTCTTTAATATTTCTCCTATCTTCAGCTTTTCTCTAACACTAATAGATTGCCATCGGTGGCAGTAGGAAATGGATACTAGCCTCGCACGGTGGCTAACTCCTATAATCCTAGTGCTTTGGGAAGCTGAGGCAAGAGGATTACTTGAGGCCAGGAGTTTGAGACCAGCCTGGACAACATAGCAAGACCGCATCTCTTAAAAAAAATTAGCTGGGCATGGTGGCATGTGCCTCTAGTCCTAACTACTCAGGAGGCTGAGACAGGAGGGAGGACCACCCAAGCCCAGGAAAACCTCAACGTTGTCGTGAGCCACGATCATGTCAATGTACTTCAGCCTGGGCAACAGAAACAGACCCTGTCTCAAAAAAAGAAAAAAAAAAGAAATGGAAAGTAATCAAATGTGATTAAAGCTGGAGGTGTGAATCACTATGCATCAATATTAAATTAGCATTAACAATGTCTGGGCACGGTGGCTCACACCTGTAATCCCAGCACTTTGGGAGGCTGAGGCGGGAGGATCACGAGGTCAGGAGATTGAGACCATGGTGAAACTCCGTCTCTACTAAAAATACAAAAAAAAAAAAATTAGCCAGGTGCAGTGGCAGGCGCGTGGCATGAACCTGGGAGGCGGAGCTTGCAGTGAGCTGAGATCGTGCCACTGCACTCCAGCCTGGGTGAAAGAGCGAGACTCCTTCTCAAAAAAAAAAAAAAAAAAAAAAAAAAAGGTCGGGCGCGGTGGCTCACGCCTGTAATCCCAGCACTTTGGGAGGCCGAGGCAGGCGGATCACGAGGTCAGGAGATCGAGACCATCCTGGTTAACACGGTGAAACCCCGTCTCTACTAAAAATACAAAAAAAAAATTAGCCGGGCGCAGTGGCGGGCGCCTGTAGTCCCAGCTACTTGGGGGGCTGAGGCAGGAGAATGGCGTGAACCCAGGAGGCGGAGCTTGCAGTGAGCCGAGATTGCGCCACTGCACTCCGGGCTGGGCGAAAGAGTGAGACCCCGTCTCAAAAAAAAAAATAAAATAAATAAAAAAAAAAATGTCTACAACATCATAAAACAGAAATAATTGCATGAAATCCTACAGAGTTCTTTCTTCAGTGTGCTAAAGGTAAGCTCATAACTTTACCTATTCTTTTACATATATGTACTGTACCTGACAAGCTGGATCAAGACCCATTTTTCTTCTGAGGAATTTTTCTACATGTCCAATAGTTGCTTCTCCTGAAACTCGAACAAACTTCTTTTCCAATGGCTACAAAAATAGACAGATAAAACTATTTTTAGGTTAAATATACCTGTACATGCATGAGGTATGTGTATATATATGTAATGTGTAAACATTAAAGAAAGTTTTATAGCAAAGATGATTCAATACACTCTTGAAAAAACTTACTATGAAACAAGTTAATACACGTATCAGAGAAGAAAAATGGAAATTCTGCTTAGCTTTCCCTTTCTGAAAAGTATGTCAAAAATTTTTCTAAATAGGCTTGCTGGTTTATTTTATGTTTCATTGAAAAAACAAAACTCAGAGTAAAATTTATTCATTCATTTCAAGTACTGAACTTACACTTTAAAGACACAGAGAAAACACCCATCAAATGTCTAAAGCAACTGTGAGGCCGCGCATGATGGCTCACACCTGCAATCCCAGCACTTTGGGAGGCAGAGGCAGGCAGATCGTTTGAGGTCAGGAGTTCGAGACCAGCCTGACCAACATGGAGAAACCCCATCTCTACTAAAAATACAAATTAGCTGGGCATGGTGGTGCATGCCTATAATCCCAGCTACTCAGGAGGCTGAGGCAGGAGAATCGCTTGAACCCGGGAGGCAGAGGTTGCGGAGAGCCAAGATCGTGCCATTGTACTGCAGTCTGGGCAACAAGAGCAAAACTCCGTCTAAAAAAACAAACAAACAGACAAAAAACCCAAAAAACTGCAAGGAAGAAAAAACAAGATGGAAGACGAATGGCGAGACTAAAAAACATTAACGGGTGTAAATGACAAATACATTAACCAATTACAATGTATGGACCTTACTGAACCCTGATTGAAAAACTATCAACAATTTTCAGGGGACAATCTAGGAAATTTAAATAGTACATGAATATCTGATCAAGGGATTATCATTAATTTAAAAAACTGTAGTATCATTACTATGTTGCCATAAAAGGACACTTAACATGAATTTATAATTATTGGAGTGGTGTGTACATGGGAGTTTATTATACTATTCTGCCTACTTTTGTATAAGTTTAAAAATTTTCATAATAAAGAGATTTTTTTTTCTTTTTCTTTTTTTTTTTTTTTTTTTTTTTTTTTTTTTTTTGAGACGGAGTCTGGCTCTGTCACCCAGGCTGGAGTGCAGTGGCACAATCTCGGCTCACTGCAAGCTCCACCTCCCGGGTTCACGCCATTCTCCTGCCTCAGCCTCCCGAGTAGCTGGGACTACAGGCGCCCGCCAACACGCCCTGCTAATTTTTTTTTGTATTTTTAGTAGAGACGGGGTTTCACCGTGTTAGCCAGGATGGTCTCGATCTCCTGACCTCGTGATCCGCCCACCTCGGCCTCCCAAAGTGCTGGGATTACAGGCTTGAGCCACCGCGCCCGGCTTCTTTTTCTTTTTTGAGACGGAGTCTCTCACTCTGTCACCCAGGCTGGAGTGCAATGGTGCAATCTCAGCTCACTGCAAGCTCCGCCTCCCAGGTTCACGCTATTCTCCTGCCTCAGTCTCCCAAGTAGCTGGGACTACAGGCGTGTACCACTACGCCCAGCTAATTTTTTTTTTTTTTTTTTCAGTAGAGACAGGGTTTCACTGTTAGCCAGCATGGTCTCAATCTCCTGACCTCGTGATCCACCCGCCTCAGCCTCCCAAAGTGCTGGGATTACAGGTATGAGCCACTGCGCCCGGCCAGGGATTTCTTTTTTAAGTGAAAAATAAAAAGATCACTATCTAGACACATGTGGCTGGAATGTGGGACCCAACAGTTTGAGGCGTAGGAGGTGATAAGTAGATGACAGAGTTTGAAAGTAAAAACTAATGCTTACCCAGCTCCCATCTCTCTGAGACAACTAATGATGCTACGACCTCACGCAAATGAAAAGCTGAAGTAATCAGAACTAAACAGTCCCTTACAGGAAAAGCACAAAGTGTTTTTTTAGGACTTACAGACTGGGAGCCTAGAATGGCTACCTATGGAACCGAGGCACACATTTGTTCCATCTTACAGCACTCAGCTTTCCTATCTGTACAGTAGTTTGTTCTTAAGAACTTTCCCAACTAAAACTCATAGAGTCTATATTAGATAGGTATTTTATTTTTCTAGGTGTCTTGGGCTTGCTTGTTATACTTGAGCAACTGATAAATGGTCTGCCCGTTATTACCACAGTACAGCATATAGAATAGGTGTTGAGTGTAGGCACTCCAGGCAGACTACCTGGGCTCAAACCCTGGTTCTGCCATTTTCTAATAGTGAGTCTTTGGGCAAGTTCCTGAACTTGTCTGTGTCTCTATTTGGAAAACAGATAAAAATAGCACCTGCTTCATACAATTATCATGAAAATAAGTTAATGTATGTAAATAACTAATAAAAATACCTGTCACATAGTAAGCACTGAAGAGTTGTTAGTGTTGTGAGCCATTTGTCTCTAAGATTATTTGCATCATTTTCCTCTTTATGTAAAGGATTTTAACTTTTTTTGTTTGTTTTTTGTTTTTGAGATGGAGTCTTGCTCTGTCGCCCAGGCTGGAGTGCAGTGGAGCGATCGTGGCTCACTGCAACCTCTGCCTTCCGGATTCAAGAGATTCTCTTGCCTCAGCCTCCCAAGTAGCTGGGAATACAGGCATGTGCCACCACGCTAATTTTTGTATTTTTAGTAGAGACGAGGTTTCACTGTGTTAGCCAGGATGGTCTCGATCTCCTGACCTCGTGATCCACCAGCCTCGGCCTCCCAAAGTGCTGGGATTACAGGTGTGAGCCACTGCACCCGGCGGATTTTAACTTTTGAGATGGAGTCTCACTCTGCCACCCAAGCTGGAGTGCAGTGGCGCAATCTCGGCTCACTGCAACCTCTGCCTCTTGGGTTCAAGTGATTCTCCTATCTCAACCTCCCAAGTAGCTGGGACTACAGGTACCCGCCACCAACGTCTGGCTAATTTTGTATTTTTAGTAGAGATGGGGTTTCATCATACTGGTCAGGCTGGTCTCGAACTCCTGACCTCAGGTGATCCACCCGCCTTGGCCTCCCAAAGTGCTGGGATTACAGGCGTGAGCCACTGCACCCGGCCCCAATTTCTTAAACTTAGTAGAAAATGATTTTATTGTTCTATAGGGCTGTCATTACTAAAGAGAAAACTAAAAGATTTCATGAAAAAAATATAACCAGTAAGGTGCTCAAACAAAAATTCTAACATAAGCATATACATATATATGTTTTTCAGATGGAGTTTCACTCGTTGCCCAGGCTGGAGTGGAATGGCGTGGTCTTGGCTCACTGCTACCTCTACCTCCCGGGTTCAAGCGATTCTCCTGCCTCAGCCTCCCAAGTAGCTGGGATTACAGGCGTGAGCTACCACACTAATTTCTGTATTTTTAGTAGAGACAGGGTTTCACCATGTTGGCCAGGCTGGTTTCAAACTCCTGACCTCAGGTGATCCGCCCACCTCGGCCTCCCAAAGTGCTGGGATTATAGGCGTGAGCCACCGTGCCCGGCCAGTTTTTTGGTTGTTTGTTTGTTTTTGAGAGAGTCTCGCTCTGTCACCTGGGCTGGAGTGGAGTCGCACGAACTTGGCTCACTGCAAACTCTGCCTCCTGAGTTCACGCCATTCTCCTGCCTCAGCCTCCCGAGTAGCTGGGACTACAGGCGTCTGCCACCATGCCCGGCTAATTTTTTGTATTTTTAGTAGAGACGGGGTTTCACCGTGTTAGCCAGGACGGTCTCGATCTCCTGACTCGTGATCCGCCTGCCTCAGCCTCCCAAAGTGCTGAGATTACAGGTGTGAGCTACCGTGCCCGGCCTGTTTTTTGTTTTTTTTTTTTTTGAGATGAAGTCTTGCTCTAGCCCAGGCTGGAGTGCAGTGGCGCAATCTTGGCTCACTGCAGCCTCTGCCTCCTGGGTTCAAGCAATTCTCCTGCCACAGCCCTCCTGAGTACCTGGAATTACAGGCATGCATCACCATACCGGGCTAATTTTTGTATTTTCAGTGGAGACAAGGTTTCCCCATGTTGCCCAGGCTGGTCTCAACTCCTAACTTCAAGTGATCCTTCCGTCGTGGTCTCCTAGAGTGCTGGGATTACAGGCGACAGCCACCACACCTAGCCAAGCATATATTGTTTCAACCAGATACATTTTTATATCCCCAAAATGTTTACACCAAGCAAATTACAAACAATGTTTCTATTCAAAGTTTCTATTGAATCTTGGCTTAGGTATTAAAAAAAAAATCAACAGCTTTATTGAGATGTAATTCACATACTATTAAATTCACTCTTTAAAAGTGTACAATTAAATGGATTTTAGTATATCTACAAAGTTTTGCAACCATCACTGCTATGTAATTTCAGAATATTTTCATTACCCTAAAAAAAAGCCTGGCTGGGCAAGGTGGCTCATGCCTGTAATCTCAGCACTTTGGGAGGCCAAGGCAGGTGGATCACCTGAGGTCAGGAGTTCAAGACCAGCCTGGCTAACATGGTGAAACTCTGTTTCTACTAAAAATACAAAAAATTAGCTGGGCGTGGTGGGGTGCGCCTGTAATACCAGCTACTTGGGAGGCTGAGGCAGGAGAATTGCTTGACCCCGGGAGGCAGAGGTTGCAGTGAGCCGAGATTGCGCCACTGCACTCCAGCCTGGGTGACAGAGTGAGACTCCATCCCCAAAAAGAAAAAAAGAAACCTGTACCTCTTGGTAGTCACTCCCCATTCAGCCTCTTCCCTAAGCCTCTGCCAACCACAAATCTGCTTTCTGCTCTTGTGGATTTTCTTGTTCTGCACATTTCAGATAAATGAAATCATATAATATATGGATGGCCTTTTGTGACTGGCTTCTTTTCCTTAGCATCATGTTTTCAATGTTTACCCATGTCAGACCATGTATCAGTATCATGTTTTCAATGTTTACCCATGTCAGACCATGTATCAGTACTTCATTCCTTTTTACTGTCAAATAATACTCTATTATATGAAGATACATTTTGTTTATCCATTCATCAGCTAATAGGTTATATACATTGTTTCCAATTTGGGGTTATTATGTTTTTTGAGACAGAGGTCCGCTCTTTCGCCTAAGCCGGAGTGAAGTGGCACAATCTCAGCTCACTTCGCTGAGTTCTCCGCCCTCCGGGTTCAAGTGATTCTCTTGCCTCAGCCTCCCAAGTAGCTGGGATTATAGGTGCCCACCACCATGCCTGGCTAATTTTTGTATTTTTAATAGAGATAGGGTTTTGGCATGTTGGCCAGGCTAGTCTCGAACTCCTGAACTCAGGAGATCCACCTGCCTTGGGCTCCCAGCGTGCTAGGATTACAGGCATGACCCAATGTCCCCAGCCCAATTTGGGGTTATTATTAAAAATATATATATTTTTCAAATCAAATCCAAATAATGTGCATACAATGTAATTAATTTATATGTCCCTTAAGTTACTTTTATCAATAGGTTTCACCTGTAGGTTTATTCTTCATCTCTTTCCTTTTTAATTTATTTGCTGAAGAAACAGAATTGGTTGCTAAGCAGTTTTCCACTATCTTGCTCTGGCTTATTACGTTCCTACAGTGTCATTTAATACATCTCTCTCTTTTTTTTTTTGAGACGGAGTCTCGCTGTGTCACCCAGGCTGGAGTGCAGTGGTGAGATCTTGGCTCACTACAAGCTCCGCCTCCCAGGTTCATGCTATTCTCCTGCCTCAGCCTCCAGAGTAGCTGGGACTACAGGCACCTGCCACCACGCCCGGCTAATTTTTTTTGGATTTTTAGTAGAGACGGGGTTTCACTGTTAGCCAGGATGGTCTCGATCTCCTGACCTCGTAATCTGCCCACCTCGGCCTCTCAAAGTGCAGGGATTACAGGCGTGAGCCACCGCACCCGGCCTAATACATCTGTTTGTCCCCTGTATTTCTTGTAAATTAGTAATTAAATCTAGAAGCATAATCACTTTCCTATATGTTTTGGCAAGAACACTTCAAGGTGATATTGCTATCATGTTTTCTGACGTGTAAGAACCACAACTATATATTCTGGGTTGCACATGTGTTTTTGAGGAAGCAGTAGACTAATACATTATCTTTTCTGTTTTTAAGACAGAGTCTTACTCTGTCATCTAGGCTACAGTATAGTGATGCAATCATAGCTCACTGCAGCCTCAATCTCCTAGGCTCACGTGATCCTGCCACCTTAGCTTCCTGAGTAGCTGGAACTACAGGCCCATGCCACCACGCAGAGCTAACATTTTTATTTTTGAGAGACAGGGTATTCCTATGTTGCCCAGATTGGTCTTGAACTCCTGGCTCCAACCAATCCACCTACATTGGCCTCCCAAAGTACTGGGATTACAGATGTGAGCCAACGAACCCGGCCTAATATTTCAATTCATTCTCTAATTCTTTCTTCGTGAGGTTTTAAAACTCTGTTGGACTGACTACTGCAGGTTATTAGACAGACATCTTCAGGGAACACTGGTAGCATATATCCCTGTGCTTAAACCATACAAAAATGTATCTGCCACTATCCCACCCACTACATGGCTATGAGAATTTCCTAAAGCTGAACACGAGTGGTTTGATGTTTTACAACTTATAAGAGGTTCAACGCTATCAAAAATCATGGGGATTTATGGTCGGGCACAGTGGCTCACACCTGTAATCCCAGCACTTTGGGAGGCCCAGGTGGGTGGGTCACCAGAGGTCAGGAGTTTGAGAATAGCCTGGCTAACATGGTGAAACACCCTCTCTACTAAAAATGCAAAACTAGCCGGGCGTGGTGGTGCATGCCTGTAATCCCAGCTACTCAGGAGGCTAAGGCTGGGTTCAAGAATCGCTTGAACCCAGATGGCGGAAGTTGCAGGGAGCAAAGATTGCGCCACTGCGCTCCAGCCTGGGCCACAGAAGAAGACTCCATAAAAAAAAATCGCAAGGACTTAAAACTGCATTCCCTCTATCACATCAATCTCTGAGACATATGTATAATATGCTTCATCCAGAGAATTACCTATCTCTTCCTATGCTTTAATTCATGTCTCTGAGCTAGTGTGTTCATAAAACAGTACAGTATATCCAACTAGGTATAATTCACCTAACTTTCAGTACAGACTCTTGACAAAGTCACTGAAAATCTAAACAGATCAAAGTCACCTATTCCTTGTATATTTACCTCCCAAGTAACTATAAGGTCTGATTTACCCCTTTTGAAAAAATTACCTTTTCCTGATGACTCACATTATAGTAGTAACACTGTATACAGTGGTACCTGTGATTTTGGAATCTTTAAATCAACTCTGAACTTAAATATGTTACAAAGGAGTTCATTCTTACCTCTAAAACTTCAGTGAATAATTGAAGTAACAAGTAGGGCAAAATAACTTGAGCAAAAAATGTTACATGCAAATAAAATTTTAAGCTCATATTTAACTCTAAATGTCAACTACGCAAAAAATGCTTTGAGACATTTTTTATCATCAAATTAACATAGCATTTGGTTTTAGTTTTAAAAAGTATTCACTTAATTTTCCTTAGACTACTGTTCTGAATGAACCAATCCCTACTTAACTTTTATTCATACATCTATAAAAATATTATTAAATGTACTTCATATTTAAATAACTTATTTATACAATCTCCATTTGGTTGCTAATCTGACTCGAATTTGTGTGCTACAGAGTCCTCTTGTGAAATGAATGAAAAAAAAAGTAAAATACCTTAAAATGTCCCGTGCCTTCATTAGCACTGAAAAATGAGAGCAAAATTAATCAATATTTAATACTTTAAGCTATATGTTAATCATAAAACAACATATATAAATATTTGAGAAACATCAATTCATTGTAATTCTAGAACACAGTCACCTGAAGTTTTATGAAATAAACAAATGTAATTGTCATTTCTGCCACCTAGTGGTTAAGGTAAAGGCAGTTTTATCCAGTATTTTACACTACTTTCTATACTTAATTTTAGAAGTTAAAAGTATATTTTTTTGATGGAAAATATGAGAATTTACTTACTTCTTCCAGCTTTATTAGGGGATAATAGACAAATTAAAATTGTGTATATCTATAGGTTTTAAGATACATATATACTGTAAACTAATAAAATCAAGCAAATCAACATATCTATCAGCTCACATACTTATTTTACTGTAGTGAGAACATTTAGGATCTACTCTTAGCAATTTTCAAGTATATAATACATTATTAACTGTAGTCATCATGATGTACAATAGATCTCCAGGAAAAAGTACATTCTTAAATATTAGATTCCCCCTCACCCCACATTTAGCATCCTAACATTTTACAGCTTAAAGTCTAATTTCATGTTTTTCTTTTAATCATCATTAATGTGATTTTTCTCTCTATAGTAACATTTACAATATAAAATTTCTTACAAGAAGGCTGCTACGCTTCCTATTGCTTGTCTCGCAGAATAATTACCTGGACATAATTTTACTCAGTTTCCTTTTCACCTAGAAGCCTACAGATTTCTTGGTTAAATCAATTACTTTTAAGCCATGAGGGAAGACAAGGGGATCTAACTTTTTGTTGAGAAAGTACTATGGGCATTGAATTAGGTATTCATACGCATATGCATGTTTTTCATTTAGTCCTCACAATAGCCCCGCAAATGAGGTATTAGACCCCTTTCTATAGATGAAAAAAAATTAAGCTCACAGAGGTCATAACTTGCTTTGGGTCACACAGATATGGTAGGTAATAAAACTGAAATTCACACTCAGGTGTGCCTAACATCAAAGCCAATGTTCTTTCTTCCTTATGTTGTGAAGATTAGACAAGTTCACAATTGCATCACCTCTATTCTTTTTTTTCTTTCATTTTTTTCTTTAAGAGATAGGGTCTTGCTCTATCACCCAGGCAGGAGTGTAGCGGCTCACTGCAGCTTCAACCTTCTGGGCTTAAGTGAACTTCTTGCCTTAGCCTACCTGAGCAGCTGGGAGTACAGATATGTGCCACCATGCATGGCTAATTAAAAAAAAAAAAAAAAAAAAATTTAAGAGATACGGTCTCACTATGTTGGCCAGGCTGGTCTCAAACTCCTGGCCTCAAGTCATCCTCCTGCCTTAGCCTCCCCAAGTGCTGGAATTACAGGTGTGAGCCACCACACCCAGACTCCAAAACACTCATTTTTTTTTTTTTTTTTTTTTTGAGACGGAGTCTCACTGTCACCCAGGCAGGAGTGCAGTGGCGTGATCTCAGCTCATTGCAACCTCTGCCTCCCGGGTTCAAGCGATTCTCTTGCCTCAGCCTCCCGAGTAGCTGGGACTACAGGCACCCACCACCACACCTGGCTAATTTTTGTATTTTTAGTATAGACGGGGTTTCACCATGTTGTTCAGGATGGCCTTGATCTCTTGACCTCGTGATCTGCCCACCTTGGCCTCCCAAACTGCTAGGATTACAGGCGTGAGCCACCATGCCTGGCAAAGTACTCTTTATAAGAAAAAAATAGGGTGGGCATGGTGGCTGATGCCTGTAATCCCAGCACTTTGGGAGGCCAAGGTGGGCAGATAATGAGGTCAGGAGTTCAAGACCAGCCTGGCCAACATAATGAAACCCCATCTCTACTAAAAATACAAAAAATTAGCTGGGCATGGTGGTGCATGCCTGTAATCCCAGGTACTTGGGAGGCTGAGGCAGGAGAACTGCTTGAACCCGGGAGGCGGAGGATGCAGTGAGCCGAGATTGTGTCACTGTACTCCAGCCCGGTGACAGTGCGAGACTCCATCTCAAAAAAATAAAAAAAAAGAGGCCAGGCGCGGTGGCTCATGCCTGTAATCCTAGCACTTTGGGAGGCCAAGACGGGTGGATTGCCTAAGCTCAGGAGTTCGAGACCAGCCTGGGCAACAAATTAGCCAGGCGTGGTGGTGTGCATCTGTAGTCCCAGCTACTCAGGAGGCTGAAGCAGGAGAATTGCTTGAAATCAGGAGGTGAAGGTTGCAGGGAGTCAACCTGGGCACTCCAGCCTGGGCAACAGAGCCAGACTCCGTCTCAAAAAAAAAAAAATAAAATAAATTAAAAATAAATAAATAAAAAGAAAAAAGTAATAGAGATACAGAAATATATATTTATATATTATAAATAAACCTATAAATGATATATTATTTTATATGAAATTATATCAATATATAAACTGTAAATCCGTAAATGTACATATAAATATAAAATATACACATAAGTAGAATGTTAAATTATCATATTATCTTAGAGTTATAAAATAAAACATCCCATTCATTATAAGAATTATCTCTGTAGAATACCTGGTACATGGGCATCGGCTTCTGCCTGAATATCTAAAGACAGCTTAACTGACAAGTCAGCAATTTCATTCGTGGGTGACTTTGTTAGAAATTGCTTGCTTGCGGTGCAGGAAATCAACATGGCACATGGATACATATGTAACAAACCTGCACATTGTGCACATGTACCCTAAAACCCTAAAGTATAAAAAAAAAAAAAAAAAAATCCTAAACAAAAAAAAAAAAGAAATTGCTTGCTTGCGGCCAGGTGCGGTGTGTCATGCCTGTAATTTCAGCACTCTGGGAGGCCGAGGTAGGTGGATCACTTGAGGTCAGGAGTTTGAGACATGCCTGGCCAACATGGTAAACCTCTGTTTCCACTAAAAATACAAAAATTAGCCAGGCTTGTTGGCATATGCCTGTAATCCTAGCTACTCAAGAGGCTGAGGCAGGAGAATCACCTGAACCCGGGAGGCGGAGCTTGCAGTGAGCCGAGGTTGTACCACTGCACTCCAGCCTGGGTGATAGAGCCAGACTCCATCTCAAAAAAGCAAAAAAAAATTACTTGCTTCCACTTAATCAAACACGCTTCACCCTGTAACATATACCTAGAAGTCATAGTTTTGTCTTCTGGTATTGTGAATCAGACCAATTTTTCTTTTATTTGGTAACCCTTTAAAGATTTTAAACTAATTTGAGGGACTTACCATTGCTTTATTTCCAAACGAAATATTTTTGTTCCTTCCGCTACCACATATGACATATTTTCAAACTTTTACCATTCTGGTTATACCTGTTTACGAACATCTCTCTTAAAATATGGTACCCAGAGCTGAACACAATACTCTTGTTGGACTAAGGCAGCATAGAGTGGGATACTCTAGGGTTTACTAAACACCACTGAGCTTAAAATGGCATTAAATATTTGCTGTATCACACATCTCGTAAGATTCCATTTTGTTTGGTATGCAGGTGTATGTACTATAGCACCACGGACCACTTTAACCTTTATTTTTGAACGACCCTGCATTATTTCAATACTCATATTGATAATAATTCAGACTTAAGAATATCATATGCTGATTCTTACAACAGTCCTTTGAGTTGCTATTGTAACCTCCAGTTTAGAAATACAGAAACTGATTATCAGTTCAGAGAAGTTACATCCCAAGGGTTACCTACTCTGAGTTAGTCTTCAAAACCTATACTCTTTCAACATACTATACTGTCTGTCTTGGGTTATTTCTTTTTATAATCTATTTTACACATAGAAACTATAGAACAAGGCCGGGCGCGGTGGCTCATGCCTGTAATCCCAGCACTTTGGGAGGCCGAGGCGGGCGGATCACGAGGTCAGGAGATCGAGACCATCCTGGCTAACATGGTGAAACCCCGTCTCTACTAAAAATACAAAAAATTAGCCGGGTGTGGTGATGGGCGCCTGTAGTCCCAGCTACTCGGGAGGCTGAGGCAGGAGAATGGCGTGAACCTGGGAGGCGGAGCTTGCAGTGAGCCAAGATTGCGCCACTGCACTCCAGCCTGGGCGACACAGCGAGACGACACGGCGAGACTCCATCTCAAAAAAAAAAAAAAAAAAAAAAAACTATAGAACAAAAAGGATAAGAGTCTATATTAAGATCATAAAGCCAGGCACGGTGGCTCACGCCTGTAATCCCAGCACTTTGGGAGGTTGAGGTGGGTGGATAACCTGAGGTCAGGAGTTCGAGACCAGCCTGACCAACAAGGAGAAACCCCGTCTCTACTAAAAATACAAAATTAGTTGAGCGTGGTGGTGCATGCCTGTAATCCCAGTTACCCAGGAGGCTGATGCAGGAGAATTGCTTGAACTCAGGAGGCAGAGGTTGCAGTGAGTCGAGATCATGCCACTGCACTCCAGCCTTGACAACAAGAGCAAAATCCTGTCTCAAACAAAACAAAACAAAAACAAACAAACAAACAAACAAATCGGTCAGCTGCAGTGGCTCATGCCTGTAATCCCAGCACTTTAGGAGGCCAAGGCAGGGAGATCACGAGGTCAGGAGATCGAGACCATCCTGGCTAACATGGTGAAACTCTGTCTCTACTAAAAATAAAAAAAAATTAGCCGGGTGTGGTGGCAGGCGCCTGTAGTCCCAGCTACTAGGGAGGCTGAGGCAGGAGAATGGCATGAACCCAGGAGGTGGAGCTTGCAGTGAGCTGAGATCGCGCCACTGCACTCCAGCCTGGGCAACAGAGCAAGACTCCATCTCAAAAAAAAAAAAAAAAAAAAAAAAAGACCATAAAACACGCATACCCTGTTGCACGCAGTGGCTCACGCCTGTAATCCCAATACTTTGGGAGGCCAAGGTGGGTGAATCACCTGAGGTCAGGAGTTCAAGACCAGCCTGGCCAACATGATGAAACCCCATCTCTACTAAAAATATAAAAACTTAACCGGGCATGGTGGCACGCACCTGTAATCCCAGCTACTGGGGAGGCTAAGGCAGGAGAATCGCTTGAACCCTAGAGGCAGAGGTTGCAGTGAGCCGAGATCGTACCACTACACTCCAGCCTGGGCAAGAAGAGTGAAACTCTGTCTCAAAAAAAAAAAAAAAAAAAAAAAATGCATACCCAATTTAGGAGAGAAATCTAATTTCATATTCCAGTAACAGAGAAATTAGTGAAGAGGCTGAACCCACCTCAGTGTTTTTCCTCCTCCAAGTCAAATAGAGTCAAGCACTGAACCAAATTTGCCCTTGTGCTTCCATCAGACTAAAACTCCCCTTGTCCTGCCATGAAAACAGGGGTTACCCCCAATAGCCTAACTTTTGTGGTAACATAAATGCTTTTCTATGTAATAAAAAGGGTGAGGTGCAGTGGCTCACGCCTGTAATCCCACCAATTTGGGAGGCCAAGGGGGTAGACTGCTGAGCCAGGAGCTCAAGACCAGCTTGGGCAACATGGTAAAAAACTAGCTGGGCATGATGGTGTGTGCCTATAGTCCCAGCTGCTCAGGAGGCTGAGGCAAGAGGATTGCTTGAGTCTAGGAGGCAGAGGCTGCAGTAACCCGAGATCGCGCCACTGCAGTCCAGCCTGGGCAGCAGAGCAAGACTCCGTCTCAAGGAAGAAAAAACAGATAAAGGACTATCTTATGAGGTACACTGAATACCCATCATAATCAACAATTTCTAAGGTTCAATTTTTATTTACACAGCAGGACCTTAATATATACCTTATGAGGCCGGGTGCAGTGGCTCACGCCTGTAATCCCAGCACTTTGGGAGGCCGAGGCAGGCGGATCACGAGGGTCAGGAGTTCGAGACCAGCCTGGCCAACCTGGTGAAATTCCATCTCTACTAACAATACAAAAATTAGCTGGGCGTGGAGGAGGGCACCTGTAATGCCACCTACTCCGGAGGCTGAGGTGGCAGAATAGATGGAAACAGGAAGACTGAGGTTGCAGTGAGCCAAGATTGCGCCACTGCCCTCCAGCCTGGGCAACAAAAGCGAAATTCTGTCTCAAAAAAAAAAAAAAACCCATATATATACGTATATATATACATATATACGTATATATACATATATATGTATATATATATACACACATACATACACACGTATAAATACATCTTATGAGGCTGGGTGCAGTGGCTCATGCCTGTAATCCGAGCACTTTGGCAGGCTTAGGCAGGCAGATCATGAGGTCAAGAGTTCGAGACTAGCCTGCTTAACAGGGTAAAACCCCACCTCTAATAAAAATACAAAAAAAAAAAAAAAAAAAATCAGGCATGGTGGTATGCGCCTGTAATCCCGGCTACTTGGGAGGCTGAGGCAGGAAAACTGCTTGAACCCAGGAGGCAGAGGCTGCAGTGAGCCGAGATTGTGCTGCTGCATTCCAGCCTAGGTGACAAAGCAAGACTCTGTCTAGGGAAAAAAAAAAAAAAATATATATATATATATATATATATAAAATATACATACCTTATGAATAAACAAAAGCAATTTATTCAAGGTTACAAAGCTAGAAAACAGAGCTACAACTTAAATCCAAATCTCCTATTCCAAGGTAGGGCTTTTTCCTCTACAGCAGGGAATGCGTTAATAATGCAACAACTTTAGTAATGGTAATGACTGCCTTGAGCATTGTGGTCAAGTCTCACTCAGGAAAACCTGCTATGATTAATTATTGATTTCTACTACAAGTAAAGAAAGAAGAAATGGTGGCACACCCATCACATGTTTACCATCGTTGTATTACAATATCTGACTTTTCAAAAAAGGTATAAAAAGTGGATCCAAGTTCCTGCTGTGATTAGTGGAAAGTGTTACATTTCCCCAAAATAATTTTTTTTTTTTTGAGACAGGGTCTTGCTCTGTCACCCAGGCTGGAGTGCAGTGGTGCAATCAAGGCTCACTGCAGCCTCAAACTCCCGGGCTCAGTCGATCCTCCCCCATCAGCCTCCCTAGTAGATGGGACTACAAGTGCATGCCACCATGGCCAGTTAATTTTCTTTTTGTGCCAGGCATGGTGGCTCAAGCCTGTAATCCCAGCACTTTGGGAGGCCGAGGCGGGTGGATCACGAGGTCAGGAGATCGAGACCATCCTGGCTAACACGGTGAAACCCCGTCTCTACTAAAAATACAAAAAATTAGCCGGGCGTGTTGGCGGGCACCTGTAGTCCCAGCTACTCAGGAGGCTGAGGCAGGAGAATGGCGTGAACCCGGGAGGCGGAGCTTGCAGTGAGCCGAGATCGCACCACTGCACTCCAGCCTGGGGGACAGAGAAAGACTCCGTCTCAAAAAAAAAAAAAAAAAAAAAAAAAAATTTTCTTTTTGTATTTTTTTATAGGGACAGGGTTTTACCATGTTGCCCAGGCTGGTGTCCAGCTCCTGGACTCAAGCAGTCCTCCACCCTCTGCTTCCCAAAGTGCTAGGATTACAGGCATGAGCCACCATGCCTGACTCTCAAAATAATTTTTTAAAAATATAATTCCTTAAGTCGGGCACGGTGGCTCCTGCCTGTAATCCTAGCACTTTGGGAGGCCAAGGTGGGCGGATCAGCTGAGGTCGAGAGATGGAGACCAGCCTCACTGACATGGCAAAACCCTGTCTCTACTAAAAATAGAAGATTAGCCGGGCATGGTGGCTGGCACCTGTAACCCCAGCTATTCGGGAGGCCGAGGCAGGAGAATCGCTTGAACCCGGGAGGTGGAGGTTGCGGTGAGCCGAGATTGCGCTATTGCACTCCAGCATGGGCGACAAGAGTGAAACTCCGTCTCAAAAAAAAAAAAAAAAAAAAATTCCTTTTAATTTTATTTTTTATTTTTTTTTGAGACGGAGTTTCGCTCCTGTCACCCAGGCTGGAGTGCAATGGCACTATCTCGGCTCACCACAATCTCCGCCTCCTGGGTTCAAGTGATTCTCCTGCCTTGGCCTCCCAAGTAGCTGGGACTAAAGGCACGCACCACCATGCCTGGCTAATTTTTGTATTTTTTGTTTGTTTTTGTTTTTTTCGAGACAGAGTTTGGCCCTTGTTGCCCGGCCGGAGTGCAGTGGCGTGATCTCGGCTCACTGCAACCTCCGCCTCTCGGGTTCAAGTGATTCTCCTCCCTCAGCCTCCTGAATAGCTGGGATTACAGGTGCAAGCCACCACATCCAGCTTTTTTTTTTTTTTTTTTTTTTTTTGTATTTTTAGTAAAGACGAGTTTCACCATGTTGACCAGGCTGGTCTCGAACTCTTGATGTCAAGTAATCTGCCCACCGCAGCCTCCCAGAGTGCTGGGATTACAGGTGAGAGCCACTGCGCCTGGCCAACTCTTTTTAATTTTCAAATTTTAATTAGCTAGTCATTAAAAGATATTACTCCAGCCTTCTTTTGATTAGTATGAAAACAAAACAAAAGTCACATTGTCACATGTGTAAAAATTCAAACACAATGGCAAGTAAGACTTTTTCCCATCCTAGACTCAACAGACTCCACTGCCACTTCCTAGGGGCACTGCCATTAATATGTTCTTTTTTTTTTTTTTTTCCCAGCAGTCTTTCTCTGTCACCCAGGCTGGAGTGCAGTGGCACAATCTCAGCTCACTGCAATCTCCACCTCCCAATTCAAGCGATTCCTGCCTCAGCCTCTCAAGTAGCTGGAATCACAGGCGTGTGCCACCACACCTGGCTAATTTTTTATACTTTTGGTAGAGACAGTGTTTCACCATGTTGGCCAGGCTGGTCTCAAACTCCTAATCTCAAGTGATCCGCCCACCTCGGCCTCCTCAAGTGCTGGGATTAAGAGTGAGCCACTGCATCCGGACTTTTTTTTTTTTTTTTCCAGACAGAGTTTCACTCTCATTGCCCAGGCTGGAGTGCAACAGCATGATCTTGGGTTACTGCAACCTCCACCTCCCAGGTTCAAGTGATTCTCCCACCTCAGCCTCCCGAGTAGCTGGGACTACAGGCACCCACCACAACACCTGGCTCATTTTTATATTTTTAGTAGAGACAGGGTTTCATCATGTTGGTCAGGGTGATCTTGAACTCCTGACCTCGGGTAATCTGCCCGCCTCAGCCTCCCAAAGTGCTGGGATTACAGGCGTGAGCCACCATGCCCGGCCAAGATGTTCTTATATGGCCTTTCAGGAATGGTCTGTGCACATAAAAAGTATACGTGTACGTGCGTATTTTCCACCATCCTCTTTTTAAAAAACTTAAGTGAGCACGTGGTACATGTGCTTGCCTTTCTGCACCTTGCTTTTCCCACTTAATACATCTTGGAGATTATTCCACATCGTCACACACATTATTATATTAGCGCATACTCATGTATGGGTATACCATTATTTAACCTACTCCCTTATAGAGATATAAATTGCAACACTCTTTAATAATAGAAATTGCTGGATTAAAATTTGGAATTACATGATTTCTTCTAATTTTTCCAAAGGGATCTTTATGTCATTATCATCAACCACTACTATGGGCTTCTTGGGAACATAAGAAATGTCTCTTGCCTTTTAGGGGTAGGGGTTCTTTTTTTTTTTTTTTTTTTTTTTTTTTTTTTTTGAGACGGAGTCTGGCTCTGTCGCCCAGGCTGGAGTGCAGTGGCGCCATCTCGGCTCACTGCAAGCTCTGCCTCCTGGGTTCACACCATTCTCCTGCTCAGCCTCCTGAGTAGCTGGGACTACAGGCACCCGCCATCACGACCGGCTAATTTTTTGTATTTTTAGTAGAGACGGGGTTTCACAGTGTTAGCCAGGATAGTCTCGATCTCCTGATCTCATGATCCACCCGCCTCGGCCTGCCAAAGTGCTGGGATTACAGGCGTGAGCCACTGTGCCCTGCCTTAGGGGTTCTTAATAACAGTTGAGAGCACGAAGTGAATATACAAGGAGATAAATACAACAAAGCACACGCTAAATAATAAATGATACAAGTAGCCTAGAGCTATAAAGAGATGACTGAGAAGTAAAATAGTCGTCAGTGACACAACATGAGAAATCTAGATTTTTTCCAAGAAAGGCATTTTAGTTTACTGGGCCAGCCAGTTAAGCATTTGAAAACTACAGTTTGATACATGCCAACTCTGGGACCATGACAGTCTGTTTAACATTGCTGCACTAAAATGGAGTACACCATATGCTACAGTGTATGAAAGAAGTAATTTATAAGTATCTAGCCGGGCATAGTGGCTCACGTCTGTAATCCCAGCACTTTGGGAGGCTGAGGTGGGTGGATCACCTGAGGTCAGGAGACCAGCTTGGCCAACATGGCAAAACCCTGTTTCTACTAAAACTACAAAAATTAGCCAGGCGTGGTGGCATGTGCCTGCAGTCTCAGCTACTCGGGAGGCTGAGGCAGGGGAATCCCTTGAACCTGGGAGGCAGCAGTTGCAATAAGCTGAGATTGCACCACTGCACTCCAGCCTGGGCGACAGAGTAAAACTCTGTCTCAAAAAAAAAAAAAAAAAAAAAAAAGAAAGTTATCTAACTAATTTGGCAAAATCAGGTAAAGTTGAAGAGGAACATACTCTAAGACTCAGTAAATCTACACTCTTGGAGAACTACCTATCTCACATATACACAGGAGATACATATGAATTTGTTTACAGCAACATTGTTTAAAATAGCAACAAGTAAATAAACCAACAAACCTGGAAACAAACCTAAATATTCAACAGAACAGGAAAAGATAAGAAACAATATATTCATTTTAATGGAATGCCAGATAATGGTGAAAATGAATGAACTAGAGCTATATATTTCAACAGGGATGAATCACACAATACTGAGTGAAAAGTATACCATTTCAAGTTTGGCAAAAACAATGCTACATATTGCTTAGGAATAGATATACACGTGGCAACTATATAAAAAAAAGGCATGGGAACGACAAACACTTTATTTTTTTTTTTTTTTGAGATAGTGCCTCACTCTGTCACCCAGACTGGAGTGCAGTGGCACGACCTCAGTTCACTTCAACCTCCACTGCCCGGTTTCAAGTGATTCTCCTGCCTCAGCCCCCCGAGTAGCTGGGATTACAGGCGCCCGCAACCACGCCCAGCTAATTTTTTTTTTTTTTTTTTGTATTTTTAGTAGAGACGGGGTTTCGCCATGTTGGCCAGGTTGGTCTCGAACTTCTGACCTCAGGTGATCCACTCGCCTCAGCCTCCCGAAGTGTTGGGATTACAGGCGTGAGCCACTGCACCCAGCCCTTTATACCTTTTTCTAATTATTTCTAACATTCAATTATTTCATAATTTTCAAAGGGGATGTCAGAAAACTTGATTTTACCTGAGTTCAGAATGATTTCCTATTAGGACTTTTAACATTCTTTATTTTAAGTTAAAAGGTAAATTTTGCTTTCCTTCCTTCCTTCCTTTCTTTCTTTCTTTCCCTCTCTGGCCCAGGCTACAATCTACTCGGCTTGCTGCTGCCCGCGCCGCAAACTGCCTGGGACTTCCGGCGCGCGCCACCGCTGCCTGCCTTTTCTCCTTTGGATGCAGGCACGCGTTCGCCATCTTGGCCACGCTGGTCGCCAGCTCCTGACGCCGAGTGCTCTGCCCGCCTCAGCCTCCCGAGGTACTGCGACTACAGACGGAGTCTCGCTCACCCAGTGCTCGGTGTTGCCCGGGCTGGAGTGCGGTGGCGTGGTCTGGCCTCGCGGCAGCCTCTACCCCCTGGCCGCCTGCCTTGGCCTGCCAGGATGCTGGGATTGCAGCCCCTGCCCGGCCGCCGCCCCATCTGGAAGGTGGGGAGCGCCTCTGCCCGGCCGCCCCGTCTGGGAGGTGAGGAGCACCTCTGCCCGGCCGCCCCGTCTGGGAAGTGAGGAGCGCCTCTGCCCGGCTGCCCCGTCTGGGAAGTGAGGAGCGCCTCTGCCCGGCCACCCACCGTCTGGGAAGTGAGGAGCGCCTCTGCCCGGCCACCCACCGTCTGGGAAGTGAGGAGCGCCTCTGCCCGGCCACCCACCGTCTGGGAAGTGAGGAGCGCCTCTGCCCGGCCGCCCCGTCTGGGAAGTGAGGAGCACCTCTGCCCGGCCACCCACCGTCTGGGAAGTGAGGAGCGCCTCTGCCCGGCCACCCACCGTCTGGGAAGTGAGGAGCGCCTCTGCCCGGCCACCCACCGTCTGGGAAGTGAGGAGCGCCTCTGCCCGGCCGCCCCGTCTGGGAAGTGAGGAGCACCTCTGCCCGGCCACCCACCGTCTGGGAAGTGAGGAGCGCCTCTGCCCGGCCGCCCCGTCTGGGAAGTGAGGAGCACCTCTGCCCGACCACCCATCGTCTGGGAAGTGAGGAGCGCCTCTACCCGGCCACCTATCGTCTGGGAAGAAGTGAGGAGCGTCTCTGCCTGGCCGCCCCGTCTGGGAAGTGAGGAGCCCCTCTGCCCGGCCGCCCCGTGTCTGGGTAGAAGTGAGGAGCTCCTCTGCCTGGCCGCTCCGTCAGGGAGGTCTACCACGGAGGCCAGAAGCAATGTGGGGGCTGGACGTGGTGGCTCACGCCTGTGGTCCCGGCACTCTGGGGGGCGAGGCGGGTTGATCACTTCGGGCTAGGAGTTCGAGACCAGTCTGGCCAACTTGGCGAAACATGAAGAATACAACAGACAAACCAACCAACCAACTCAATGACAACAAAACAGGTCTACCCTGGAGTCATACTCTAATTTTTTCTATTTTCCTCCCTTTCTGATCCTTTATCCCACTTTCTTTTTCTTCCTCTTCCTTCTCCCTCTTCTTTGTCAAATAGAGGATGGAGTTATTATCACTGATCCATATAAAGTCCCTCTCTCATTTATTTTAACTCCCACCCCCATTTCTATTCCCCGACTTCCCATGTGCAACCTTCCTAATATGTTTGATACGCATCTTTTTGTTTGTATGTATTTTTAGAAAATGTTTATTGTTTTTGTATGCAAAAAAAATTAATAAAAAAAAAAAAAAAAAGGTAAATTTTTAGGGTACTCACCCAATGAATTCTAGTAATAAAGACATATCAAGTTCAGGTGGAATACGAAACACGGATTCTAGGACTTTTTTAGATCTTCCTTTGCTTGAAGGGACTGGCTGTGGAACAGCTATTTAATAGTCAAACAAAAATGTTAATTAAGAATAAAAATGTCATAAATTGAGATATTTGGAAAAATACACAAGTATTATAACTTTGTTGAGTATTTAAAAGATCATAAACCACTCAATCTCCCTGTCTTTAATGACATCAGCTAATCTGTCAAAGCCAGTGAAATGAGAGGCAAGCCTGGGGACCACTCCACAATGGAAGGCAGACATGTGGCTGGCTTATTAGGGCCGCAGAGAGAGCTCATTAGAACAGCAACATGTGTAGACAACCCTGCATAAGCACTACTATGTGCTAGGGCTCATACTTAGCACTTCACATGCATCATCTCATTCGTCCTTACTAAAGTACCAGTGCTACTTTTTTTTTTCTCTTAACTAATAAAGAAACTGAGACCGCCAGTCGCCATGACTAATGCCTGTAATCTCAACCCTTTGGGAGGTCAAGGTGGGTGAATCACCTAAGGTCAGGAGTTCGAGACCAGCCTGGCCAACATCGTGAAACCCTGTCCCTACTAAAAATACAAAAATTAGCCAGGCATGGTGGCATGTGCCTGTAATCCCAGCTATTTGGGAGGCTGAGACAGGAAGATCGCTTGAGACTGGAAGACGGAGGTTGCAATGAGCCGAGATCATGCCACTGCACTCCAGCCTAGGCGACAAGAGCAAAACTCTGTCTCAAAAAAAAAAAAAAACCTGAGGCTTAGAGAGAGTAAGCAATTTGTGTAAAGTCACCCAGCTAAGTCAAAGAACCAGGATTTAGGCCAAGCAAGGTGGCTCATGTCAGTAATCCCAGCACTTTGGGAGACCGAGGTGGGTGGATCACTTGAGGTCAGGGGTTCGGGACCAGCCTGGCCAACATGGTGAAACCCCATCTCTACTAAAAATACAAAAAAAATTAGCCGGGTGTGGTGGCACATGCCTGTAATCCTAGCTACTCGGGAGGCCAAGGCAGGAGAATTGCTTGAACCTGGAGGCAGAGGTTGCAGTGAGCCAAGATCATGCCACTGCACTCCAGCCTGTGCGACAGAGTGAGAGTCCATCTCATTTAAAAAAAAAAAAAAAAAAAAAGCCAGGCACGGTGGCTCACGCCTGTAACCCTAGCACTTTGGGAGGCCAAGGTGGGCAGATCACCTGAGGTCAGGAGTTCAAGACCAGCCTGACAAACATGGAGAAACCCTGTCTCTATTAAAAATACAAAATTGGCCAGGCACGGTGGCTCAAGCCTGTAATCCCAGCACTTTGGGAGGCCGAGGAGGGCAGATCACGAGGTCAAGAGATTGAGACCATCCTGGCCAACATGGTGAAACCCCATCTCTACTAAAAATACAGAAATTAGCTGGGCATAGTGGCGGGCGCCTGTAGCCCCAACTACTCGGGAGGCTGAGGCAGGAGAATCGCTTGAGCCCAGAAGGCAGAGGTTGCAGTGAGCCAAGATCATATCACTGCACTCCAGCCTGGTGACATCTCAAAAAATAATCATAATAAATAAATAAAAATACAAAATTATCCAGGTGTGGTGGCGCATGCCTGTAATCTCAGCTACCTGGGAGGCTGAGGCAGGAGAATTGCTTGAACCCAGAAGGTGGAGATTGCGGTGAGCTGAGATCACGGCATTGCACTCCAGCCTGGCAACAAGAGCAAAACTCCGTCTCAAAAAGAACCAGGATTTAAATCCAAATCTATTTCACGTCCATTCCATGACATTACATCATCATAAAAACTAACGTTTGAACAGTTACTGTGTGCCAGGCACTGTTTTAAGTGCTTATATTACTCTATATTTTTTTAAATGAAGTGGTATGATTATCATTATTTTGTAGATGAGAAAACAAGACATTTACGTATGTAACTGGCTTGGCTTAAGTTATACACCTCATAAAGTGGCAGGGCTAGGAACAAACTCAGAGAATCTAGCTCCACAATCTGCAATCTCTAATTTTTATAAATAAATTGGATTACACACAGCATTACCTTCAAAATCTCTCTGATCACATAATAAGCTACCCCCAAAAGGAACTTCAAAGGGCATATATTTTATCATTAGTATTCTTTAATCTGTAAGTACATTATGGTATACACCCAAACTTACCAGGTTTAGGTACTTCTAGACCTCTTTCTTTATAGAAATCATGCATTTGCTTTTTTTCTCCTAAAAAATGATAAAACACAGACTAAATTACACTTAAAATGTAACTAGTAGAGTCAGAGATTCTGGGATTCACAACCATGTAATAAAAGAAACTTACTTTCCTCTAGATTGATCACTAATTTGTACACTATGTCTTGTAACTGTCGGTCCAACCTAATAAAAGGAAAGGATGGAGAAGACCTCAGAATTCAGAAAAATGCATTTTGGTACAGAGTGAGTTAATTGTGTTTTCTCTTGAGAGTGGATATCTTCTTTCTGAGAGGTGAGTTACTTTCAAGTAGCATTTAGAGTTCCTAAAATATAACTCACTCAAGAAAACCTTAAGTAAATATATGTAATCATTAAGTATTCACAGATTCTTGAATGGGTCACTAAACTGTTTCATGTGCGTTGTTTTTTTTGTGAGTGTGTGACAAGGTCTCACTTTTGTCACCCAGGCTGGAGTGCAGTGGCTCAATAATGGCTCACTGCAGCCTCTACTTTCTAGGCTTAGGTGGATTTTTCCCACCTCAGCCTCCTGAATAGCTGGGACTAAAGGCGCGTGACACCACGCCTGGTTAATTTGATTTTATTCCCTTCATAAGAATACGAGTTGAGGGCAGAGACTGTATTTTGAACTTCTGTCTATCATCTGCAAAGCACTCCTGTGTGAAGGTAGTAAAAATCAATAGTATTTGTTGAATAAATAACAGTAATCTACTGTTAGTATTTTTCCTCTCTTAAGAAACTGAGTATGAACTGGAAATTTGAATAATAAGCCACAATGAGCTAATGACAAATGGGCTTTACTAAAGAGGCCAGTTGTTTCAGATATTACTTCTAAAAAAACAGAATTTGGAATACCTATATACTGGAAATGAAAAGCCTAAACTAGTCTCATTAACTTGAGTGAGTGATGAGATTAAAATTCTCAGGAAAGAGGCCTGTGCCTCTTTTAAGTCCTCAGCAGATATTACAGTGCCTAGTACATATAGTAAGTGCTCTATACATATTTCTTAAAAGAATATGTAGTTCCCTTTTAATTTTGAAAGAGGTCAAGAGTTTTTTTTTTTTTTTTTTTGAGACATTCTCATCACTCTGTCGCCCAGGCTGGAGTACAGTGGCACGATCTTGGCTCCTGCAACCTCTGCCTCCCAGGTTCAAGCGATTCTCCTGCCTCAACCTCCCAAGTAGCTGGGATTACAGGCATGTGCCGCCACTCCTGGCTAATAGTGGAGATGGGGTTTCACTATGTTGGCCAGGTTGGTCTTGAACTCCTGACCTCAAGTGATCCACTCACCTCGGCCTCCTAAAGTGCTGGGATTATAGCATTAGCCGCTGAGCCCATCCTGAGAGGTCAAGAATTTATTCCAACTATATAACTTCAAGCTTTCAGAAAAAGTGTATTTAAAATACAACTGTAAATTATATATTCTTCTTACCTTATGTTATAAAGAGGTTGTGTCTGATGTACCACTATATTGCATTTTGGACATCTGTTGCTGTAGTAAAAATGTCTTACGATGCAGCTTTTACAAACTGTTGAAAAAGAAAATGTTGAAGTCAGGATGCTTTCAAGACATTTCAAAAACTGAAAAATTATTCAGAAATGTGACCGGTATGCTTACAGGTATGAAGACATTCTGTGATGGTAGTTGCATCTATTAAGTAACCTTTGCAAATGGAACACAAGATGTATGGGGTCAGCTCAGAGAGATTAATCAGGCGCTGCAAATAAATGGAAACAGTTTTAAAATACAAGTCCTTGCCTTTTTCAAATTCTTTTTTTTTTTTTTTTTGAGACAGAGTCTCACTCTGTAGCCCAAGCTGAGTGCAGTGATGTGATCTCCGCACACTGCAACCTCCGCCTCCTGGATTAAAGCGATTCTCCTGTCTCAGCCTCCCGAGTAGCTGGGATTACAGGCGCGCACAACCACACCTGGCTAATTTTTGTATTTTTAGTAGAGATGGGGTTTCACCATGTTGGCCAGGCTGGTCTCGAACTCCTGACCTCAGGTGATCCACCCGCTAAAGCCTCCCAAAGTGCTAGGATTACAAGCGTGAGCCACCGCGCTCAGTCCACCTTCTTCAAAACCTTAAACCATAATTTCAAAATGTCATTGCAACATGGAAACATATACCTCCAACCCATTAAAATACTGCTGAAAGTTACAATAACAACACAATATAAATTATTGTTTCTTTCTTTTTTTTTGAAAGGGAGTCTGGCTCTGTCGCCCAGGCTGGAGTGCAGCGGCAGGATCTCGGCTCACTGCAACCTCCGCCTCCCAGATTCAAGTGATTCTCCTACCTCAGCCTCCTGAGTAGCTGGGATTACAGGCGCGTGACACCACGCCCGGCTACTTTTTGTATTTTTAGTAGAGACGGGGTTTCACCGCTTTGGTCAGGCTGTACTCCTGACCTCGTGTTCTGCCTGCCTCGGCCTTCTAAAGTGCTGGGATTATAGGCGTGAGCCACACCGCGCCCGGCCAAATTATCGTTTCAAAAGGATCTTTAAGCCGGGCGCGGTGGCTCACGCCAGTAATCCCAGCACTTTGGGAGGCCGAGGAGGGCGGATCACGAGGTGAGGAGATCGAGATCATCCTGGCTAACACGGTGAAACCCCGTCTCTACTAAAAATACAAAAAATTAGCCAGGCGTGGTGGCGGGCGCCTTGTAGTCCCAGCTACTCGAGAGGCTGAGACAGGAGAATCGCTTTAATCCAGGAGGATTAGTCCCAGCTACTCGAAAGGCTGAGGCAGGAGAATCGGTTTTTTTTTTTTTTTTTTTTTTTGAGACGGAGTCTTTCTCTGTCCCCCAGGCTGGAGTGCAGTGGCGCGATCTCGGTTCACTGCAAGCTCCGCTAGGAGAATCGCTTGAACCTGGGAGGCGGAGGTTGCAGTGAGCTGAGATCGCGCCACTGCACTCCAGCCTGGGCGACAGAGCAAGACTCCGTCTCAAAAACAAAACAAAACAAAACGAAAAAAGGATCTTTACTGCCTAGTAAGCAGTAGCTTCAATAATTATACAGGACAGGCTACGTGGCTCACGCCTGTAATCCTTTGGAAGGCCAGAGAGGGAGAATCGCTTGAACCCAGGAGTTCGAGAACAGCCTGGGAACATAGGGAGCCCTCCTCGCTACAAAAAAAAAAAAAAAAAAGTTTAATTAGCCCGGCGTGGTGGCGCGTGCCTGTAGTCCCAGCTACTCCGGAGGCTGAGGCGGGAGGATCGCCTGAGACCAGGAGTTGGAGGCTGCAGTAAGCCATGGTCGCGCCACTGCACTCCAGCCTGAGCGACCCTGTCTTAAAATAATTATAATTATTAACAGAACGAATGAGTCGGACTCGCAGAGCCTAAGTGACCTGCAGGAACTTCACAAAATAAGCGGGTAAAGACCCGGGCCGGGCCGGAGGCCTGTCGGCGCCACATGCCTAGACAACCGGGGCAGAGGTCGGGGGAGGTGGGCTCCAGTGCTCCGCGCGGCGGCGGCGCACTAGGATCCGGCCCGCGCCCGGCCGACAAGGGCCAGCTACATCCCTGACACGCTTGGGCCCAGCGGGGTCGCGCGGGGGCTCTAAATACCTCCTCCTCGTCCTCCGAGTCCTGCCGGCCTCCGTCCAGCCTCAACGAGAAGTGACTCATGTCCTCCTCTTCCTCCTCTTCTTCCTCCTCCAGCTCCTCTTCTTCTTCCAACTCCTCGTCCTCGTCCTCGAAGCGGCCTCTGAAGCGGCCCAGGCTGCGCTCCGGCTCCAGCTCAGGGGGCCGGGAGCCGGAGCAGCCGGGAGCCCCAGTCTCAGACAGAGGCGCGGGTCCCTCCTCACCCGCTGCGGGTGCGGGGGTGAGGGCGGGCGGGGACACAGGAGGCGGCGGCGGCAAGGCTGCAGCTCCCTCGGCTTTGGCAGCGCCTACGCTGCCCGCCGTCACCACCGCGACCCCCTCCATGGTCGGGAGAGACACCAGGCGAGGCGAGGCAAAGCTGCGGGAGAGCGCGGGAGTTCAGCCGGCCTCGGACGCCACCACTGCGCAGGCGCGGCAGCCTGACGGGCCCGCCGGGAAATGTGGTTTAGCGGCCCTCACCTCCGCCGGGCGCAAACCCCGCAGCTCCCGGGCAGGCTGCGGGGCGCGCGGGGCGCGCGGGCCGCACTTTAAAGGAATCTCACCAAATTTTCCCTTTGGAAGGGGACGCTCTCTTCGCCGCCTTTTAAAAACAACAAAATTGCTACTGTTCCAAGCAACAAAATTCTGTTTGCATCACCTAATTCACAGAGCACTGAACTAGGTAGCATGTGACGTTGCATTACAAATAATAATCATTTCCACTCGAGTACCAATTATGCATTTCTTCTGTGGCAAATCACCTCCATCCAAGATTATTTCCCTTAGGAAGTATGAAGTTCCTGTTCTGAAGTATGTACGTTTATTTATTTTAAGGAATTACATAGTGTATTGATACAAGATGAAAATCTAATCACTACTCAAAGATCATCCATGTCACCCCATCCCATAAAGCCCATTATATTGAATTCAAAAAACTTTTTTTTTTTTTTTGAGACGTGGTTTCGCTCTTGTCGCTCAGGCAGGAGTGCAGTGGCGCTCACTGCAACCTCCGCCTCCCGGGTCCAAGCGATTCTCCTGCCTCAGGCTCCCAAGCAGCTGGGAATACTGGTGCCTGCCACCACGCTCAGCTAACTTTTGTATTTTTAGTAGAGACAGAATTTCACCATGTTGACCAGGCTAGTTTCAAACTTCTGATCTCAAGTGATCCACCAGCCTCAGCCTCCCAAAGTTTTGGGGTTACAGGCCTGAGCCAGGGCGCCAGGCCCAGCAAACATTTATTGAGGGCCTATTGTAGCAGAAACTCAGACCCACCAAGGTACACCCCCCCCATTGCCCAATTTTATTAAGAGAGGTTTGGAGCTGGCTTAACATTATCCTTGCTAGTCCGGGCGCGGTGGCTCACGCCTGTAATCCCAGCACTTTGGGAGGCCAAGGCGGGCGGATCATGAGGTCAGGAGTTCAAGACCAGCGTGGCCAACATGGTGAAACCCCGTCTCTACTAAAAATACAAAAATTAGCTGGGCATGGTGGCGTGTGCCTGTAATCCCACCTACTTAGGAGGCTAAGGCAGAAGAATCACTTGAGCCCGGGAGGCGGAGGTAGCAGTGAGCCAAGATCACCCCATTGCACTCCAGCCTGGGCTACAGAGTGAGACTCCGTCTCAAACAAAACAAAACAACAAAACAAAAAAACAAAAAAAACAAAAAACAACAAAAAACCATTATCCTTGCTAAGATAATGCCAGCTAATGTCACGATGCCTGCAAGCCAGATTCGGGAAGTCAAATGCTCCTCCTAATCAAATAATGCCTGGCAAAGTCACATTTAAGAGCTGAATGAAGGCCGGGCGCGGTGGCTCACGCTTGTAATCCCAGCACTTTGGGAGGCCGAGGCGGGCGGATCACGAGGTCAGGAGATCGAGACCACGGTGAAACCCCGTCTCTACTAAAAAATACAAAAAATTAGCCGGGCGTGGTGGCGGGCGCCTGTAGTCCCAGCTACTCGGAGAGGCTGAGGCAGGTGAATGGCGTGAACCCGGGAGGCGGAGCTTGCAGTGAGCCGAGATCGCGCCACTGCACTCCAGCCTGGGTGACAGAGCAAGACTCCGTCTCAAAAAAAAAAAAAAAAAAGAGCTGAATGTGACCAGGCACAGTGGCTCCCGCCTGTAATCCCAGCACTTTGGGAGGCCGAGGCAAGTGGATTACCTGAGGTCAGGAGTTAGAGACCAGCCTGACCAACATAGAGAAACCCCATCTCTACTAAAAATACAAAATTAGCCAGGCATGGTGGCGCATGCCTGTAATCCCAGCTACTCGGGAGGCTGAGGCAGGAGAATCACTTGAACACAGGAGGTGGAGGTTGCGGTGAGCCGAGATCGCACCACTGCCCTCCAGCCTGGGCAACAAGAGCGAGACTCCATCTCAAAAAAACAAATAAATTTTAAAAATATGGCCAGACGAGGTGGCTCACGCCTGTAATCCCAATACTTTGGGAGGGTGAGTCGGGTGGATAACGAGGTCAGGAGTTTGAGACCAGCCTGACCAACATGGTGAAACTCCATCTCTACTAAAAATATGAAAATTAGCCAAGCGTGGTGGTGCACACTTGTAATCCCAGCTACTCAGGAGGCTGAGGGAGGAGAATCACTTGAACCCGAGAGGCGAAGGTTGCAGTGAGCCGAGATTGCACCACTGCACTCCAGCCTGGGCGACAGAGTGAGACTTCGTCTCAAAAAATTAAAACAAAATAAAATAAAATAGCTGAATGTGTGCCAGGGGTGGTGGCTCATTGCCAGCCTGGGCGCCAGAGCAAGACCCGGTCTAACAACAACAACAAAAAGAAAATGCTGAACGTGTTGTCTAGGGAATTGATGAGGAAATCAAGTCATGGTGTTTCCTTGGGGAACAGTGAAGCAAGTTAAGTATTCCCATTGCTTCTGGACCAGACCCCACCTCTCCTTCTCCAGTCCCAACGTCTGGTCAAGCTTGAGATACTGAAGTCTGCAAGACCCAAGAAGGAAGGGACGGAAGAAAATGTCTCCTAAAACATGGAGGAGGTGTAGATTCCAGAGGGTTGGAAATAAAAATGACTATAGTATTGAAAAAGAGTGCCTCAAGTGGATGTTGGTGGAGCTCTACAGTAATTCCACATAGTCAGAAGTTCAAGAACAGCCTGGGCAACACAGTGACAGCTCATCTCAAAAACAAAAACAAAACATGCAATCCAATTTCGAAATGGACAAAGAATCTGAATAAACATTTTTCCAAAGAGACTATATCAATAAGCATATAAAAAGGTGGTCAACATCATAAGTCTTCAGGGAAATGCAAATCAAAATTACAATAATATGCTAGTTTACCCTATTAGGTGTTTTTTTTTTTTTTTTTTTGAGACAGAGCCTTGCTCTGTTGCCCAGGCCGGAGTGCAGTGGCATGATCTTGTCTCACTGCCACCACTGCCTCCTGGCTTCAAGCAATTCTCGTGACTTGGCCTCTCAGTAGCTAGGACTACAGAAGTATGCCACCACACCCAGCTATTTTTTGTAGAGATGTGGTTTTGCCATGTTGGTCAAGCTGGTCTCGAGCTCCTGACCTCAAGTGATCCATCTGCCTCTATCTCCCAAAGTGGTGGGATTACAGGTGTGAGCCACTGTGCCCGGCCTACTTCACCCATTAGGATGGCTATAATAATAAACAGATAATAAAAAGTTTTGTGGAGGATGTAGAGAAATGGGAACCCTCACACATAGCTGGTGAGAATGTCAAATGGTACAGCAACTTTGAGAAACATTCTGGAAGTTTTCAAAAGGTTGAACATAAAGTTACCATGTGAGCCAGCAATTCCACTCCTCGGTATATAAAGAAAAATTAAAACATATGTTCACACAAGAACTCTTCTTACATGAATGCTCATACCAACATTATTCATAGTAACAAATAATTAGAATAAACTCCAATATCCATCAACTGATAATGGGTAAATAAAATGTCATTGATCCACTCAGTGGAATATTATTGAGCCACATTTTATTATTTCATAAAAAATGAAGCAATTGCTGGGCGCGGTGGCTCACACCTGTAATCCCAGCACTTTGGGAGGCCCAGGCGGGCGGATCACGAGGTCAAGAGATCGAGACCATCCTGGCTAACACAGTGAAACCCCGTCTCTACTAAAAATACAAAAATTAGCCGGGCGTGGTGGCGGGCGCCTGCAGTCCCAGCTACTTGGGAGGCTGAGGCAGGAGAATGGTATGAACCTGGGAGGCGGAGCTTGCAGTGAGCCGAAATCGCGCCACTGCACTCCAGCCTGGGTGACAGAGCAAGACGCTGTCTCAAAAAAAAAAAAAAAAAAAAAAAAAAAAAAAAAAAAAAATGAAGCAATGGGCCAGGCACAGTGGCTCACGTCTATAATCCCAGCACTTTGGGAGGCTGAGGTGGGCTGGCGGATCACTTGAGGTCAGGAGTTTGAGACCAGCCTGGCCAACATGGTGAAATCCTGTCTCTAGCAAAAATATAAAAAATAGGCCGGAGGAGATGGCTTACGCCTGTAATCCCAGCACTTTGGGAGGCCAAGGCAGGCGGATCACCTGACGTCAGGAGTTCGAGACCAGTCTGACCAATATGATGAAACCGTCTCTACTAAAAATACAAAATTAGCCAGGCATGGTGGTACAAGCCTCTAATCCCAGCTACTTGGGAGGCTGAGACAGGAGAATCGCTTGAACTCGGGAGGAGGAGGTAGCAGTGAGCCGAGATCGCGCCATTGTACTCCAGCCTGGGCAACAAGAGTGAAACTCCATCTCAAAATAAAATAAAATAAAATAATTATATATATATAAATTAGCCAGGCATGTTGGCATGAGCCTGTAATCCCAGCCAAGATTGCACCACTACACTTTAGCCTGGGCAACAGAGTGAGACTCCACCTCAAAAAAAAGAAAAACAGACAAATACTATATAATTCCACTTACATGTGATAGTTAGGGTGGTTAAGATCATAGAAACAGAAAGTAAAATCCTGGTTACCAGGAGCTGGGCAGAGGAGGAATGGAGTTTCTGTTTTACGGGTTTGGAGTTTCAGTTTGGGAAGATGAAAAGGATCTGGAGATGGAGGGTGGTGATGGCTGTGCAACAATGTGAATGTACTTAATGACACTGAACTGTACATTAAATATGGCTAAAGTGGTAAATTCTATGTTTTAGATATACTGTACCACAATACAAAGTAATACATAGGATAAAGAATTAAGGCTGGGCGCAGTGGCTCACGCCTGTAATCCTAGCACTTTGGGTGGCTGAGGCAGGTGGATCACCTTAGGTCAAGAGTTTAGGATCAGCCTGGCCAACGTGGTGAAACACTGTCTCTACTAAAAATACAAAAAATTAGCCAGGCGTGGTGGCGCATGCCTGTAATCCCAGCTACTCAGGAGGCCAAGGCACGGGAATCGCTTGAACCCGGGAGGCAGAGGTTGCAGTGAGCTGAGATCGTGCCATTGCATTCCAGCCTGGGCAACAAGAGAGAAACTCCATCAGAAAAACAACAACAACAAATTAAAACAACACAAGAAAGTACATAAAATAAAATATTGAAGTCCTTTCCCATAATCCCTGTTCATGGACTTGAACACACGCTTTCTAAAATACCTGGTATCACACCATCATATTCTTCGGAGGACAACCCTATGAAAGCCAGCGCATACCTGATAATTACTTCCATACTTCTAGCAGTGGAATTGGTGGGTCACAAGGTAGAAACATTTGTATTTTGGCCACATGTTGAAATTGGCAAGTTATTATTTTAGTGAAAATAGGCCTTTTTTTTATTGCCGTTGACAGTATATTCTGTACAACCTTAAAGGAAGCAATTAGGCTGGTGTGTTGGTTCATGCCTGTAATCCCAGAACTTTGAAAGGCCAAGGCAGCAGGATTGCTTGAGCCCAGGAGTTCCAGACTACCCTGGCAACATAGTGAGATCTTGTCTCCACAAAAATAAAAAAAATTTAAAATTGCCCACAGTAGTGGCACATGCATGTAGTCCCAGCTACCTGGGAGGCTGAGGTGGGAGGATCACTGAGCCCAGGAGATCAAGGCTGCAGTGAACCGTGATCACACCACTGTACTCCAGCCTGGGCAACAAAGTGAGATCCTGTCTCAAAAAAAATTAAAAATAAAAATGAAAAGAAAGAAATTAGTTAACATATAACAAGAAACTTAAAAATATGTACAACTTTTGACAGGCGTGATGTCTCACACCTGTGATCCCAGTGACTCAGGAGGCTGAGGCAGTAGGATTGCTTAAGCCCAGGTGTTCCAGGCTGCAATGAGCTATGACTGCATCACTGCACCTAGCACTCCAGCACTCCAGCCTGGGTGACAGAGAGAAACCATGATCACACACACACACACACACACACACGTTTAAAAATTGGAAAATAAATGAAAATTATTAAAAGAAATAAAGCCAAATAGCTAGGTGTGGTCCTCACACCTGTAATCCTAGCACTTTGGTTGGCCAAGGCAGGCGGATTGCCTGAGCTCAGGAGTTCGAGACCAGCCTGGGCAACCCGGTGAAACCCTGTCTCTACTAAAATACAAAAAATTAGCTGAGCATGATGGCATGCGCCTGTAGCCCCAGCTACTTGGGAGGCTGAGGCAGGAGAACTGCTTGAACCTGGGAGGCGGAGGTTGCAGTGAGCCAAGATCATGCCACTGCACTCCAGCCTGGGCAACAGAGCAAGATTCCATCTCAAAAAAAAAAAAAGAAAAAAGAAAAGAAATAATGCCAAATAGATACAAGCTTTTTCATGGAAACAGGCATGTTGATTTTAAACTTCAGTACATCTATGATATGTGATAGAAAAAAAATATGCAACAATAGCCAGGAAAACACTACAAAGACAAAGCCCCAGCTTGGACAACATGGTAAAACCACATCTGTATAAAAAATATAAAAATTAGCCAGGTGTTATGGCCTGCGCCTGTAGTCCCAGCTACTTGGGAGGCTGAGGTGGGAGGACTGCTTGAGCCAGAGAGGTTGGGGCTGCAGTAAGCCAAGATCCTGCCACTGCACTCTAGACTGGGCAACAGAGTTAGAGTCTGTCTCTAAAATAAATAAATAACTTTGTTAGGCTGAGGTGGGTGGCTCACTTGGGCTCTGGAATTCAAGACCAGGCTGGGTAACATGGCAAAACCCTGTCTCTAAAAAGAATACAAAAAATAAAAGATTAACTGGGCGTGGTAGCACTCGCCTGTAGACTCAACTACTGGGGGAGGGATAATGGGAGGGTAGGCTGAGGTGGGAGGTTTGCTTAAGCCCACGAGGTGGAGTCTGCAGTGAGCCATAATTGTGCCACTGCACCCCAGCCTAGGTGACAGAGCCAGGCCCCGTCTCAAAAATAAAATAAAAATCTATAAGATGTATTAAAACTCATAAAAGTACATCAAAAAAGTTCAACTTGGCCGGGCGCGGTGGCTCACGCTTGTAATCCCAGCACTTTGGGAGGCCAAGGCGGGCGGATCACGAGGTCAGGAGATCGAGACCACGGTGAAACCCCGTCTCTACTAAAAATACAAAAAATTAGCCGGGCGTGGTGGCGGGCGCCTGTAGTCCCAGCTACTCGGAGAGGCTGAGGCAGGAGAATGGCGTGAACCTGGGAGGCGGAGGTTGCAGTGAGCCGAGATCGCGCCACTGCACTCCAGCCTGGGTGACAGAGCGAGACTCCGTCTCAAAAAAAAAAAAAAAAAAAAAAAAAGTTCAACTTTATTGCATGTAAATTAAATGATGATAATGAAAATAATAATAAACCATACTGAGATACCATTTCTCACCTATCAGAATGGCAAAAATTTAGGAAGTAACAATTCACTCTGCTGATGAGGCTGTGAGGAAATAGTCACTCTCACACATTGCTGACAAGATTGCAAATTGATACAAACTTGGCCGGGCGCGGTGGCTCACGCTTGTAATCCCAGCACTTTGGGAGGCCGAGGCGGGCGGATCACGAGGTCAGGAGATTGAGACCACGGTGAAACCCCGTCTCTACTAAAAAATACAAAAAAAAATTAGCCGGGCGTGGTGGCGGGCGCCTGTGGTCCCAGCTACTCGGAGAGGCTGAGGCAGGAGAATGGCGTGAACCCGGGAGGCGGAGCTTGCAGTGAGCGGAGATTGCGCCACCGCACTCCAGCCTGGGCGACAGAGCGAGACTCCGTCTCAAAACAAAACAAAACAAAACAAAACAAAACAAAAAAAAACCAAAAGCAAATTGATACAAACTTTACGGAGGGGAATTCTGCAACACCTGGGAAAACAAAATGTCCACTTATCTTTTCACCTAGTGATCACCCTTCTGGGAATTTATTCTGAAGATACAATCCAACAATATAAAAATACATACACAAAAGGTTATTTAATGCAGCACTGTTGGTAATTACACAATTCTGGAAACTAAATGGCCATACATAGAAGAGTAGTTGAATAAACAATTGAACATCCACAAGATAGAGTACTGTGCAATGCTAAAAAAAGAAAAGAATGAGGAATTTCTCTAAAGACAGTTACGATTTCCAGGATACATTTTTTTTTTTTTTTTTTTTTGAGACGGAGTTTCGCTCCTGTTGCCCAGTCTGGAGTGGAACGGCATAATCTCGGCTCACTGCAACCTCTGTCTCCTTGGGTTCAAGCAATTCTCCTGCCTCAGCCTCCCAAGTAGTTGGGATTACAGGCACGTGTCACCACACCCAGCTAGTTTTTTGTATTTAATAAAGACAGGGTTTCACCATGTTGGTCAGGCTGGTCTCAAACTCCTGACCTCAGGTGATACACCCGCCTCAGCCTCCCAAAGTGCTGGGATTACAGGCGTGAGCCACCTCGCCTGGCCAATTTCCAGGATACATTGTTAAGTGAAAAAGAGCAACTTAAAAAAGAGGATCTGTCGGGCACAGTGGCTCACGCCTGTAATCCGAGCACTTTGGGAGGCCAAGGCGGGTAAATCATGAGGTCGAGAGTTTGAGACCAGCCTGACCAATATGATGAAACCCTGTCTCTACTAAAAATACAAAAATTAGCTGGGTGTGGTGGTGCGTGCCTGTAATCCCAGCTACTCAGGAGGCTGAGGCAGAAGAATTGCTTGGAGCCGGGAGATGGAGGTTGCAGTGAGCTGAGATCACGCCATTGCACTCCAGCCTGGGCGACAGAGTGAGAGCGAGACCCCATCTCAGAAAAAAAAAAAAAAAAAAAAAAAAAAGAGGATCTATAGTTTGCCACCTTTTGTTTAAGAAACAGAGGCCGGCCGGGCATGGTGGCTCATGCCTGTAATCCCAGCACTTTGGGAGGCCGAGGTGGGCGGATCACGAGGTCAGGAGTTCGAGACCAGCCTGACCAACATGGTGAAACCCCGTCTCTACTAAAAATACAAAAATTAGCCGGGCGTGGTGGTGTGTGCCTGTAATCTCAGCTACTTGGGAGGCTGAGGTGGGAGCATTGCTTGAACCCGGGAGGCGGAGGTTGTGGTGAGCTGAGATCGTGCCATTGCACTCCAGCCTGGGCAATAAGAGCGAAACTCTGTCTCAAAAAAAAAAAAAAAAAAAAAAAGAGAGAGAGAGAGGCCAGGCGTGGTGGCTCATGCCTGTAATCCCAGCACTTTGGGAGGCCAAGGCGGGTGGATCATTTGAGGTCAGGAATTCGAGACCAGCCTGGCCAACATGGTGAAACCCTCTCTCTACTAGAAATGCAAAAATTAGCCGGACGTGGTGGTGGGCACCTGTAATCCCAGCTACTCAGGAGGCTGAGGCAGGACAATTGCATGAACCCGGGAGGCGGAGGTTGCAGTGAGCCAAGATAATGCCATCGCACTCCAGCCTGGGCGACAGAGGTGAGACTCTGTCACAAAAAAATAAATAAATAAATAAAAAGAAAAGAAAGAAAGAGAAAGAAGAAAATATACTGTACTTTATCTGCACATTTGAAAAAGAAACAGAAAGGAAAAAAGCGTGTGGTTAGAATGGGGTGGAACAAAGGATAGAAGGAATGGATATGACACTTTCCTGAATATACTTTTTTGCATAGTTCTGAATTTTACATTTAAAAAAAAGATGTGAAACCTAAAATTGAATACAGCCGGGTGCGGTGGCTCACGTCTGTAATCCCAGCACTTTGGGAGGCTGAGGCGGGCGGATCACGAGGTCGGGAGATCAAGACCATCCTGGCTAACACAGTGAAACCCAGTCTCTACTAAAAATACAAAAAATTAGCTGGGTGAGGTGGCGGGCACCTGTAGTCCCAGCTACTCCGGAGGCTGAGGCAGGAGAATGGCGTGAACCCCCCAGGGGGCGGAGCCTGCAGTGAGCCGAGATCACGCCACTGCACTCCAGCCTGGGCGACAGTAAGACTCTGTCTCAAAAAAAAAAAAAAAAAAAAAAAAAAAAATTGAATACAAAGAGAAATAAATTAATCAAACCATGTTTCAAATGATTAAGATAACCACTGTGAAGGATGGGATGGGGAAGAACTAACCCAAATTACTTTTCAGCATAGGATTTGGACTATATATCCACAGGCTAAACACAAAAAATACGGAAGGTTCTTGCTTTGTTCAGTTCGGACATGCATGAATTTCAATTACCACAGTTTAATTAAATAACATCAATCCAACAATAACATGGTTCAAAGGTAGTTACCATAGTATATTAACTGTAATTGCATAAACTTTGCTACTAGCTCTTCAGTCCACAAATCTCTAAGTAAACAAGAGACACCTGGTGATTGGTAACCATCATCTCAGTTCTTTCTTTTCTTTCTTTCTTTTTTTTTTTTTTTTTGAGATGGAGTTTTGCTCTTGTTGTCTAGGCTGGAGTGCAATGGCACGATCTCAGCTCACCATAACCTGCGCCTCCCGGGTTCAAGCAATTCTCTTGCCTCAGCCTCCTGAGTAGCCGGGATTACAGGCATGTGCCACCACGCCCGGCTAATTTTGTATTTTCAGTAGAGACGGGGTTTCTCCATGTTGGTCATGCTGGTCTCGAACTGCTGACCTCAGGTGATCCCTGCGCCTCGGCCTCCCAAAGTGCTGCGATTACAGGCATGAGCCACTGCACCGGGCATCTCACTTCTTTCAAAGTCAGCTGGTGATTGGTCATTGTACTTACCTTATTCAGTTGTAGTTGTCTTGTTTCCTTGTCTGCCAGTGACTCACATAACATTTTATAAAAATGGATAATCAGGCTGGCACAATGGCTCATGCCTGTAATCCCAGCACCGTGGGAGGCTGAGGCGGGTGGGTGGATCATTTGAGCCCAGGAGTTCGAGACCAGCCTGGGCAACATAGTGAAACCCTGTCTCTATAAAAAATACAAAAATTAGCCAGGTGTGGTGGCTCGAGCCTGTAGTCCCAGCTACTTGGGAGGCTGAGGTAGGAGGATCCCTTGAGCCTTGGAGGTCGAGCCTGTAGTGAGACACAATCACACCATTGCACTCAAGCCCGGACAACAGAGTGAGACCCTGTCTCAAAACAAACAAACAAATAAATAAATAATCAGAAGAATTAATGAACAAACATGAAAGTGTAGTAACGAAAGGAAAAGTCTTGGAAGTCAAATTTCAATCACCCATAAATGGCAAATTTATTGACATAAATGATGAAATTTGTTATTAAAAGGATGAAGATATCCCAGAGGAAGTGTTGCCAGCAAAAAAACCTTTGCATTAAATAGGAGCTCTCAGAGACATTTCACAACATTGAAAGCACAAAAGAACAAAAACGCAAACTTAGAAAGGAGTAAAACAATTTGCTAAGGAACGAAAAACACGCTATCACTATACTGTATATTATAAGAGAAGAAGACAAGCACTATTCAAGCTATTCGTGATGAGGTTTTTTTCCAATAAGCCTTTTGGACTCCTATTATTCTTGATGAGTTTTTAACAAAGAAATGAAGCACTTTAATCCTCAATTTTTTTTTTTTTTTTTTTTTTTGAGACAGAGTCTCACTCTATCACCCAGGCTGGGGTGCAGTGGTGCAATATTGCCTCACTGCAACCTCTGCCGCCCAGGTTCAACCGATTCTCCTGCCTCAGCCTCCCAAGTAGCTGGGATTACAGGCGCCTGCCAACACGTCCGGCTAATTTTTTGTATTTTTAGTAGAGATGGGGTTTCACTGTGTTAGCCAGGATGGTCTCGATCTCCTGACCTCGTGATCCACCCGCCTTGGCCTCCCAAAGTGCTGGGATTACAGGCGTGAGCCACAGCACCCAGCCAATACTCAATGTTTCTAATATTTTAAATTACAGTGTACCAAATAAATATTAGTTTTACTATGTTTTTCATTTTTGTTTTTTTTGAGACGGAGTCTTGCCCTGTCATCAGACTAGAGGGCAGTGGCGCGATCTCAGCTCACTGTAACCTCCACTTCCTGGGTTCAAGCAATTCCCCTGCCTCAGCCTCTGCAGTAGCTGGAACTACAGGTGCACGCCACCATGCTCAGCTAATTTTTTGTATTTTAGTAGAGACAGGGTTTCACCATGTTGTCCGGGATGGTCTTGATCTCCTGACCTCCTGATCCGCCCACCTCTGCCTCTCAAAGTGCTGGGATTACAGGCGTGAGCCACCACGCCTGGCCTGTTTTTCATTTTTCTATACATTTACAACCAAAAGTAAGAGACTGTTGAATATTTTCACATTTTTTGAAGGTCACAGAGCAACGTTAACATTAACATTGATTATTGGCCGGGCGCGGTGGCTCACGCTTGTAATCCCAGCACTTTGGGAGGCTGAGGCGGGCGGATCATGAGGTCAGGAGATCGAGACCACGGTGAAACCCCGTCTCTACTAAAAATACAAAAAAAATTAGCCGGGCGTGGTGGCGGGCGCCTGTAGTCCCAGCTACTCGGAGAGGCTGAGGCAGGAGAATGGCATGAACCCGGGAGGCGGAGCTTGCAGTGAGCTGAGATTGCGCCACTGCACTCCAGCCTGGGCGACAGAGCGAGGCTCCGTCTCAAAAAAAACAAAAAACAAAAAACAAAAAACAAAAAAAAAACAAAAAAAAAAACATTGATTATTAATATCACTTTGCATGGTTTCCACTTGCAAACTTTTTTTTTTGAGATGGAGTCTTGCTCTGTCACCCAGGCTGGAGTGCAGTGGAGCGATCTTGTCTCACTGCAGCCTCTGCCTCCCAGGTTCAAGTGATTCTCTTGCCTCAGTTTCCCAAGTAGCTGGGATTACAGGTGCCCGCCACTATGCCTGGCAATTTTTTGTATTTTTAGTGGAGATGGGTTTTCACCATGTTAGCCAGCTGGTCTCGAATTCCTGTACTCAGGTGATCTGCCTGCCTCAGCTTCCTTTTTTTTTTTTTTTTTTTTTTTTTTTTTGAGACGGAGTCTTGCTCTGTCTCCCAGGCGGGAGTGCAATGGCGCGATCTCGGCTCACTGCAAGCTCCGCCTCCCGGGTTCATGCCATTCTCCTGCCTCAGCCTCCCGAGTAGCTGGGACTACAGGCGCCTGCCAACACGTCTGGCTAATTTTTTGTATTTTTAGTAGAGATGGGGTTTCACTGTGTTAGCCAGGATGGTCTCGATCTCCTGACCTCGTGATCCGCCCGCCTTGGCCTCCCAAAGTGCTGGGATTACAGGCTTGAGCCACCGCGCCCGGCCTGCCTCAGCTTCCTAAAGTGCTGGGATTACAGGCGTGAGCCACTGCACTCGGCCAGCAAACTTATTTTTTATGGCCCCAGACTATTGTGCAAAGCTAGAACTGCCAGCATTCTAAAAATTATTGAATCTAATTAGTACACTTCTTTTTTAAAAGAGACATAGGTTAGCAATTCTGAAGCCACTTTCTGTACATCCTAGGATTGAGCAAGTAAGTAAATATGTTGTGAACAATGACAGAATTCTCACTATTGGAAAAGGGTGTTAAAAATACAGAAAAGGGAATGGATAGAATAAATTCTGCTTTACTAGATTAGAATTGGAGACATTTAAGGTGAACTTAAGGATAAAGATAAATGGATATAGATAGATATGTGTACATGTAGATGTATGTACATTTCTCAGCACTATCTGCTGAGAGGGCCTAGAAGCAATTACATACCTCACACTCTGGTCTTGGTTTCTAATACCAATAAAAAGAACTGGCCAGGCACGGTGGCTCATGCCTGTATTCCCAGCACTTTGGGAGGCTGAGGTAGGTGGATCACTTGAGCCCCAGGAGATTGAGACCAGCCTGGGCAACGTGTCAAAACCCCGTCTCTACAAAAAACACAAAAGTTAGCCAGGCATGGTGGCACATGCCTGTGGTCTCAGCTACTTGGGAGGCTGAAGTGGGAGGATCACCTGAGCCCAGGGAGGTCGAGGCTGCAGTGAGCCATGAACGTGCCACTATACTCTAGCCTGGGACAATATAAAGGGAGTGTAGAATGTCTCATTGTGCCAGAAATTAAGAAGGAAGTGCTCAAACAATTATGTGGCCATGTCAAAGAAATACAGGAGCCAGTTTGAAGGAGATCCTAATGATCAAATTTGTGACAAACGATATCAAAATAAAAATGATGATAGTAACTGCATGAATAAATAAATAGGGAGACAGAAAAAAAATTTTTTTTTTTTGAAACGGAGTCTCCTCTGTCACCCAGGCTGGAGTACAGTGGCATGATGGCGGCTCACTGCAACCTCGCCTCTTGGGTTCAAATGATTCTCCTCTCAGCCTCCCAAGTAGCTGGGATTACTGGCGTGAGCCACTATGCCAGGCTTTTTTTTCTTTTTTTTTTTTTTTTAGTAGCGATGGGTTTCACCATGTTAGCCAGGCTGTTCTCAAACTCCTGACATCAAGTGACCCCCACCCCGGCCTCAGCCTCCCAAAGTACAGGGATTATAGGCGTGAGCCACTGTGCCTAGCCAAGAGATGGAAAATTTCTTCCTTCCATTAGAAAACCAACTAATAAGTGTAGGAGAAATGATGAAATTAGAAAATCACCAATTGGTAACCATGGTATTAATAACTGACACAGAAAAAAATCAGCAATGGATGCTAAAACTAGTATGTGAAAGTGTGAGGGGTTATGCCGGGCGCAGTGGCTCACGTCTGTAATCCCAGCAATTCTGAAGGCCGAGGCGGGTGGATCACAAGGTCACAAGTCTGAAACCAGCCTGGCTAGCATGGTGAAACCCCATCTCTACTAAAAATACAAACATTAGCTAGGCATAGTGGTGTACGACTGTAGTCCCAGCTACTTGGGAAGCTGAGGCAGGAGAATTGCTTGAACCTGGGAGGTGGAGGTTGCAGTGAGCTGAGATTGCACCACTGCACTCCAGCCTGGGTGACAGAGCAAGACTCCGCCTCAAAAAAAAAAAAAAGAAAGAAAGTGTGACGGGTTATAGAATTATTACTATTATTATTTTTTAAACACAGGGTTGGCCAGGTGCGGTGGCTCATTCCTGTAATCCCAGCAGTTTGGGAGGCTGAGGCGGGAAGATCACTTAAGGTCAGGAGGTTGAGATCAGCCTGGCCAACATGGCAAAACCCCATCTCTACTAAAAATATAAAAATTAGTTGGGCATGGTAGTGCACACCTGTAATCCCAGCTACTCGGGAGGCTAAGGCATGACAATCACTTGAACCCGGCTGGGCGCGGTGGCTCACGCCTGTAATCCCAGCACTTTGGGAGGCTGAGGTGGGCGGATTACAAGGTCAGGAGATCGAGACCATCCTGGCTAACACAGTGAAACCCTGTCTCTACTAAAAATACAAAAAAAATTAGCCAGGCGTAGTGGCGGGCGCCTGTAGTCCCAGCTACACAGGAGGCTGAGGCAGGAGAATGGCGTGAGCCCGGGAGGTGGAGCTTGCAGTGAGCGGAGATCACGCCACTGCACTCCAGCCTGGGCAAAAGCAAGATTCTGTCTCAAAAAAAAAAAAAAAAAAAAGAGAATCACTTGAACCCAGGAGGTGGAATTTGCAGTGAACTGAGATTGAAAAAAAATTAATTCAATTAAGATCAATTTAATGGGTCAAAATCAGTATTTTATTTTATTTATTTATTTTTTATTTTTTTGAGCTGGAGTCTTGCTCCGTGGCCCAGGCTGGAGTGCAGTGGCACAATCTCGGCTCACTGCAACCTTCATCTCAGCTCCTAAAGTGCTGGGATTACAGGAATGAGCTGCCACCTCTATCCCTAGATTAGCTTTGCATTTCAGTCTTGAGATCACTTTTGAACATTATGCTTGCACTTTCTTAATCGAACATTTACAGAACACCTTTTAAAGTGAAGTAGAAATAACCAATGGCTATTTATTACGTACTAGGTATTGCATATGCATTATCTCATTTAATTCTCAAAACACTATGACGTATGTACTATTATTTTTTTGTTAGAAATTGGGCATCTGGGGCCGGGCGTGGTGGCTCACACCTGTAATCCCAGCACTGTCGGAGGCCGAGGCAGACGGATCACCTGAGGTCGGGAGTTCGAGATCAGCCTGACCAACATGGAGAAACCCTGTCTCTACTAAAAATACAAAATTAGCTGGGCCTGATGTGGCACATGCCTGTAATCCCAGCTACTTGCGAGGCTGAGGCAGGAGAATTGCTTTAACCTGAGAGGTGGAGGTTGCAGTGAGCTAAGATTGCGCCATTGCACTCTAGCCAGGGCAACAAGAGTGAAACTCCATTTCAAAAAAAAAAAAAAAATTAGACAACTGGGGCATAGTAAATTAAGTAACTTGCTCCAGGTTATTCAGCCAGTAAGCAAGGTCAAGCCAGGTGGTCTGTGCCTGTAGTCTCAGCTACTTGGGAGGCTGAGGTGGGAGACTGCTTGAGCCCAGAAGTTCAAGGCCAGCCTAGGCAATATAGTAAGGCTTCAGATCTCTAATAAATAAAATAAAATATTTTTTAAAAGTAAGCAGGGTCAAAGGACGCTGGTAAGAGATCTCAAAACCAATAACTTGAACGGCTGTGCTAGATTTTCCCAATGTCTCAGGCTCACTTTTCACATCTGTACCTATTCCACAGAGTTACAAGGTTCCAATGAGATAAAATATGCAGGAGAGTTTTATAACCTATGAAGCACATTGCAAAATGGCATATATGATTTTTTTTTTTTTTTTTTTTTTTCCTGAGACGGAGTTTTGTTCTTGTTGCCCAGGCTGAAGTGCAATGGTGCGATCTCGGCTCACTGCAACCCTCGCCTCCTGGGTTCAGGTGATTCCTCTGTTTCAGCCTCCCAAGTAGCTGGGATTACAGGTGCCCGCCACCACACCTGGCTAAATTTTTATATTTTTAGTAGAGACGGCATTTCATCATGTTAGCTAGGCTGGTCTTGAACTCCTGACCTCGGGTGATCCACCTGCCTCGGCCTCCCAAAGTGCTGGGACTACAGGTTTGTGCCACTGTGTCTGGTCATGATTTTCAAATATACAATTAAAATGGTTTATTTGTAATAATGGATAATAGCATGAATACATAACGTACATATTTCACAACCACAAAATTCTGGTATTTAAAAACTTTTTTTTTTTGAGATGGAGTCTCGTTCTGCCGCACAGGCTGGAGTGCAGTGGCGGGATCTCGGCTCACTGCAACCTCCACCTCCCGGGTTCAAGTGATTCTTCTGTCTCAGCCTCCCGAGTAGCTGGGATTATAGGGGCGCACCACCATGCCCAGCTAATTTTTTGTATTTTCAGTAGAGGCGGGGTTTCGCCATGTTGGGCAGGCTGGTCTCTAATTCCTGATCTCGTGATCCGCCCGCCTCGGCCTCTCAAAGTGCTGGGGTTACAGGCGTGAGCCACCGTGTCTGGCGTTAAAAACTTTTTATTGAAATGTAATGTATATGGGCCATGCGCGGTGGCTCACTCCTGTAATCCCAACACTTTGGGAGGCCGAGGCCGGTGGATCACCTGAGGTCAGGAGTTTGAGACCAGCCTGGCCAACACGGCGAAACCCAGTCTCTACTGAAAATACAAAAATTAGCCCGGTGTGGTGGCACATGCCTGTAATCCCAGCTACTCGGGAGGCTGAGGCAGGAGAATCGCTTGAACCCGGGAGGCGGAGGTTGCAGTGAGCTGAGATCGGGCCACTGCACTCTAGCCTGGGCGACAGCGAGACTCTGTCTCAAAAGATAAATAAATAAATAAATAAATGTAATGTAATGTAATGTAACGTATATGGTGTAAAGTTCATTAAGCATGCTGCTCGATTAACTTTTACAAAAGTAAAAATTGCAAAAAAAAAAAAAAGTAAGCACTATTCAGGTCACAATGTAAAACATTACCAGTATCTCGGAAGCCTCCCTCTGGCAAATGGTATGTTTTTGAGTTAAATACATGGATTCGAATGTTGACATTTGGACTTTCTTCTTGCCTCTGATAAGTTATTTAACCTCTCTTGGTTTCAACTGAGCCATCTGTGGGGTGGGGATAATATTACCTCATAAGATTATTTAATTGTAGCAGGGCGTGGTGGCTCATGCCTGTAATCCTAGCTACTGGGGAGGCTGAGGCAGGAGAATCGCTTCAACAGCCTGGGCGACAAGAGCGAAACTCCGTCTCAAAAAAAAAAAAAGAAAAAGATTATTGAATTGAAAGAGATCACATAATGTAAAACATCTATCATAATGCCTAAATATAGCTGGCCTGCAATAAATGGCAATTATTATCAGGCAAATGTAAATAGGTGGTCACCAATGCCCACTTCCTGCCTCTCTTTCGCTCGTTTTTGAAAGTTGCTCTCTTTCCTATTCCGTTTCTCCTTCCTTTTCGCTCCTCCTACTGCCGTAAATGGCTTGCTAGATTTGTCGTGAAATGCTCCTCCCCGCCCTCCATGTGGCGAAAATGCAATCACGCTTGACGGCGCGAGGTGGCTCAGCCGCAAGATGGCGGCGCTGGCGGAGGAGCAGACGGAGGTGGCGGTCAAGCTAGAGCCTGAGGGACCGCCAACGCTGCTACCTCCGCAGGCGGGGGACGGCGCAGGCGAGGGTAGCGGCGGCACTACCAACAACGGCCCCAACGGCGGCGGCGGGAACGTTGCGGCGTCGTCGTCCACTGGCGGGGATGGCGGGACCCCCAAGCCCACGGTGGCTGTCTCCGCCGCTGCCCCGGCGGGGGCGGCCGCGGTGCCTGCAGCTGCTCCGGACGCCAGCGCTCCGCACGACCGACAGACTCTACTGGCCGTGCTGCAGTTCCTACGGCAGAGCAACCTCCGCGAGGCCGAAGAGGCGCTGCGCCGTGAGGCCCGGCTGCTGGAGGAGGCAGTGGCGGGCTCCGGAGCCCCGGGAGAGGTGGACAGCGCCGGCGCTGAGGTGGCCAGCGCGCTTCTCAGCCGGGTGACCGCCTCAGCCCCTGCGGCCCCCGACCCTCCGGGCACTGGCGCTTCGGGGGCCACGGTCGTCTCAGGTTCAGCCTCAGGTCCTGCGGCTCCGGGTAAAGGTGAGCCGTGGTGTCCCGGGGAGGCACGGCCGCCGCGAAGGGGAGCAAGCCGGTAAGGCAGGGGCTGGCAGGCCTGCACCTCTGCGGGCTTGTTTTGAATTTCCTGGGCCCGCCTCTAGGGCCACATGCCCGCCCCTTTCTCTAGCGCGCCGGCTGCGCAGTCAAACCCCCTTCCGAGCTGTCAGTTCTAGCGGGAGGCTGAGGAGAGCTGTTGAGCAGAGGGATGTATGGGGAAGGTGAGCGCGGAGAGGCGGGGACCTTCACGCTTTTGGTCCCTTTCCTCTCATTTGGGCTTTTGAGCCTTGGGCAGGTTCGCATGACAGACACTAACAGTGCTTGTACAGTTTCGTACTAGCGTACTTTAAGTACTTTAAGTACTTTATTTTCTCTTTATTTCTTTAGTTCATCTTAAAAGATGTGTTAGTAAATACTTTATAGATTTTTTTTTTTTTTTTTTTTTGAGACGGAGCCTTGCTCTGTTGCCCAGGCTGGAGTGCAGTGGTGCGACCTCGGCTCACTGCAACCTCCGCCTCCCGGTTTCAAGCGATTCTCCTGCCTCAGCCTCCCGAGTAGGTGGGACTACAGGCTCCTACTACCACGGCCGGTTAATTTTTGTATTTTTAGTAGAGGCGGGCTTTCACCATGTTGGTCAGGCTGGTCTCGAAATCCTGACCTCAGATGATCCACCCGCCCCGGCCTCCCAAAGTGCTGGGATTACAGGCGTGAGCCACCGCGCCCGGCCGCCATACAATATACCCTTGTAACAATCCTGCACATCATGTACCCCCTGAATCGCAGCTAAAAGTTGAAATTTTTTTTTCTTTTTTTTTTTTTTTTTTTGAGACGGAGTCTTGCTGTCGCCCAGGCTGGAGTACAGTGGCGTGATCTTGGCTCACTGCAACCTCTGCCTCCCGGATTTAAGCGATTCTCCTGCCTCAGCCTCCCGAGTAGCTGGGACTACTGGCACGGTCCACCACGGCCGGCTAATTTTTAAAAAAATGTTTTTAGTAGAGACGGGGTTTCGCCATATTGGTCAGGCTGGTCTTGAATTCCTGACCTCGTGATCCACCCACCGCGGCGTCCCAAAGTGCTGGGATTACAGGCATGAGCCACCGCACCCGGCTGAAATTTTAAAAATATATACGGGCTGAGTACCACCAGTGTTAAGTCTTTGGAGGATGCAGGTTCCTGGGCATCAATCACTTCAGACTTAGTGAATCAGGTCCTCTAGAGGTGGAATCTGGGAATGTTCACTTTTGGATAAGTGCTTCTAAGGAGTATTGACATATGGCAGCTTGAGAGCCCTGTGTTTAGGCATGGGCATTGGATAGACCTTTTTGTCTTTGCTGCATTTACTTGTGTGATGCTGATTGTCATTATTTTTTTACTTTTTAATTTTTTTTACCTTCATATTGGCCAGGCGTGGTGGCTCATGCCTGTAATCTCAGCACTTTGGGAGGCTGAGGCAGGTGGATCACCTGAGGTCAGGAGTTTGAGACCAGCCTGGCCAACATGGCGAAACCCCCTTTCTTCTAAAAATACAAAAATTAGCCAGGCATGGTGGTGCATGCCTGTAATCCCAGCTACCTGGGGGGCTGAGGCAGGAGAATCACTTGAGCCCGGGAGGCTGAGGTTGCAGTGAGCCAAGATTGCGCCACTGCCCTCCAACCTGGGTGATAGAACGAGACTCTGTCTCAAAAAAAAAATTTTTTTTTACATTAATATTGTCAGGAGGCAAGTCATTCTCATGTTGAATTTTCTCTCTCTATTAAATGAGTGGTTATGAGGCTTTTTTTTTTTTTTTTTTGATGGAGTCTCACTGTCATCCAGGCTGGAGTGCAGTGGTGTGATCTTGGCTCACTGCAACATCCGCCTCCCAGGTTCAAGTGATTCTCCTACCTCAGCCTCCTGAGTAGCTGGGACCACAGGCGCGTGCCACCACGCCTGGCTAATTTTTTTTTGTATTTTTATTAGAGACGGGGTTTCACCATGTTAGCCAGGATGGTCTTGATCTCCTGACCTCGTGATCCACCCGCCTTGGCCTTCCAAAGTGCCGGGATTACAGGCGTGAGCTACCGTGCCCGGCCACTTGAGGCACTTATATATATGTAAAATGTTTGGTATGGATAAGTTTATGCCTCTGTGTATGTCCCTGAAACCTGAGCCCCTCCTTTCTCCCAGCAACTGTTGTCACAAATCCATGCAGTAAAACTCATATACAATATAAGGTCTCAAAGGTGATCCTGAGCTAACAACAAATGTTTATTGAATTACCCAATGCAGAGCTTTTAGCCAAATTAGTCTGTATGAGGCCTAATTTTTGCAGCATTGCAAGAAGTGAAGTATTCATACATAGCATTGTATTCATACCTCATTGTAATCCATAAATAGAAATGTGTGCAGATGTGATTGAAGGCCGGGCGCAGTGGCTCACGCCTGTAGTCCCAGCACTTTGGGAGGCCGAGGGGGGTGGATCACTTGAGGTCAGGAGATCAAGACCAGCTTGGCCAACATGGTGAAACCCCATCTCTACTAAAAATACAAAAAAATTAGCTGGGCGTGGTGGCATGTGCCTGTTGTCCCAGCTACTCAGGAGGCTGAGGCAGGTGAACCACTTTAACCCAGGAGGCAGAAGTTGCAGTGAGCTGAGATCAAGCCATTGCACTCCGGCATGGGCGACAGAGCAAAACTCCGTCTTTACAAAAAAAAAAATGAGGAATCTTTCTTGAATGTTGAATTTTGTGAATGAACTATAAGATGAATTATATTGTTGGTTATTTTGCTGTAATCTCAGATCTCTTCAGAAACTTGACCTAATTATAGATCATAATTAAGAAATCAGTAAGCAGTAAAAGAGGCCATCAGAGTAACCAAAGAAATTACCACATTTGTGCAGTAAAGAGCAAAGTGTACTATAATGGCAACTTACAAAAATTTCCAGCAACCAAATTCCGATTTAATTGACAGATGTATTGTTAGGTGGTGCTGTATTACAAATAAATACTTACGTTTTCTGTTTTGAAATGGTGGTTATGGAAATTGTCTTAAGCATATAAGTATCTTTTGAAGATATAAATAAGGCATGGTCCTTCCCACCCTTAAGTGCTTATATTTTATAAGGGGTAAGAGATGTATATAATGTGAAGGGAACACAGGATAGGATATGTTACAAGAATGTTACACAGTGCTTGGGTGGCACAGAGAGCTGGGAATGTTACTGCAGTGCATGGCTTGGTTGTAGTGGGTGCCATTTGCACAGAGCATTGAGAGAAAGTTAATGTAGTTGTTTGAATTGCACATATCATCTTTTATACAATTTGTCTTTAACATAAGGTAGTTCCAGGAGAAATACTGACTCTTCTTGTTATTTTTTTTATTTTATTTTTTTGAGAGGGAGTCTTGCTCTGTCACCAGGCTGGAGTGCAGTGGTGCGATCTTGGCTCACTGCAACCTCTGCCTCCTGGGTTCAAGTGATTCTTGTGCCTTAGCCTCCCAAGTAGCTGGGATTACAGGCACGTGCCATCACACCCAGCTAATTTTTGTATTTTTAGTAGAGACGGGGTTTCACCATGTTGGCCAGGGTGGTCTCGAACTTCTGACCTTGTGATGTGCCCGCCTCAGCCTCCCAAAGTGCTGGGATTACAGGTGTGAGCCACCGTGTTGGCCTGTTATTGTTATCTTAAGATATAGATATGCTGACAGGTTTCGGTTTGGGTGACTGAAACAAGTGAAAAAAATTCCATTAAAAGATTATGGCTGGGTGCAGTGGCTCGTACTTTTTTTTTTGAGAGGGAGTCTCGCTCTGTCGCCCAGGCTGGAGTGCAGTGGCACGATCTCGGCTCACTGCATCCTCCGCCTCCTGGGTTCATGCCATTCTCCTGCCTCAGCCTCCCGAGTAGCTGGGACTACAGGCGCCCACTACCACACCTGGCTAATTTTTTGTGTTTTTAGTAGAGACGGGGTTTCACCATGTTAGCCAGGATGGCCTCGATCTCCTGACCTCGTGATCCACCTGTCTCGGCCTCCCAAAGTGCTGGGATTATAGGTATGAGCCACTGCACCCAGCGGCTCATACTTGTAATCCCAGCACTTTGGGAGGCAGGTGGATCACCTGTGGTCAGGAGTTTGAGACTAGCCTGGCCAACATAGTGAAACCCCGTCTCTACTAAAAATACAAAAATTAGCTGGGCATAGTGGTGCATGCCTGTAATCCCAGCTACTCAGGAGGCCGAGGCAGGAGAACTGCTTGAACCCGAGATGGGGAGGTTGCAGTGAGCCGAGATTGTGCCATTGCACTACAGCCTAGGCGACAAGAGTGAAACTCCATCTCAAAAGAAAAAGAAAAAAAAAAAAGACTACGTGGGCCAGGTGCAGTGCCTCATGCCTGTAATTCCAACACTTTGGGAGGCCGAGGCGGGAGGATCACAAGGTCAAGAGATTGAGACCATCCTGGTCAACATGTTGAAACCCTGTCTCTACTGAAAATACGAAAATTAGCTGGGCATGGTGGCGCACGCTTGTAGTCCCAGCTACTTGGGAGGCTGAGGCAAGAGACTCGCCTGCGAGGCGGAGGTTGCAGTGAGCCGAGATCTCCCCACTGCACTCCAGCCTGGCGACAGAGTGAGACTCCCTGTCAAAAAAAAAAAAAAAAAAGATTATGTGACTGTGTTGAGGAAGAGACAGTGGGAAGAAAAGAGACAACAATCTGAGAAACAACTCACCTCTGGGCCTTAACAATACAGCCGTAGTCACATGGTCATAATAGGTCATTTTCTTAAAAGTTTTTTGTTTTTTAAATAGTTGGAAGTGTTGCTGTGGAAGACCAGCCAGATGTCAGTGCCGTGTTGTCGGCCTACAACCAACAAGGAGATCCCACAATGTATGAAGAATACTATAGTGGACTGAAACACTTCATTGAATGTTCCCTGGACTGCCATCGGGCAGAATTATCCCAACTCTTTTATCCTCTGTTTGTGCACATGTACTTGGAGCTAGTCTACAATCAACATGAGAATGAAGCAAAGTCATTCTTTGAGAAGTATGTAAATTTTTACATATATATACACACACACATATGTAGTGTGTGTGTGCGTGCATATATGTTCACTTCTGTAACCACTAAAATGTAAGACTGCAACTTAAAAAGTACGTTGTGAAGGAGAGGTACCTGAGGCTATGAGAACTTAAAATGTGGGGTTTAATCTAGTTAGAGAAGTCAGAGAAGGCTTCCAGAGGAAATGATACTTGAAGTGAGATCTGAGATCTGAAGATTAGGTAGGAGTTAACCAGACAAAGAGAAGAGGGAAAAGCATGTGTAAAAGCTCTCTGGTGGGAAGGATCCTGGTAGGTACAGAGGCTGAAAGATGGCCAGGCTAGCTGGAGCAGAGAATGGGATGGGGGTGTGGTATACCATGAAGCTGGGAATTGGTTAGGGACTGGAACAGTAGGCAGGTTCTATTGTTAAAGTGAAGGCATTTAAAAAAAGAATAGGCAGGTTTTTGGGCCATGTTGAGGGTCTTTGTTTATCCTAAGAGCAGTAGGGAGTTGTGTTGGGTAGGATTAGATTTCGTTGAGAGTCACTGAAAACTCATCAACAATGGCATAAATAAAAGTTTATTTTTGCCTTTATCTTAAGAAAACTAGGAAGCAGTGTTAGGATTAGATTAGAATAAGAATAACTGAGAACCCAAACAACAGAGGTTTAAATACAATAAAAGTTTATTTATTTTTCTCATGAAGGTGGGACATTCGGGATTGGTGTGGTGGGTTCTTCATTACCAGGGCTCCAAGCTCCCTCGGTCTTGTTGCTCTCCCATGCTTTTCATGCAATTTCCATCTTGTGGCATAAGATGGTTTTCCTGCTCTAAGCAGTCACATCAGTGTGCCATTCAGCGGGTAGGGCACACGGAAACTGCACACACTTCTTCCTTTTATATCTTAACAGTCAGTGGCCACACCTAGCTACAAGGGAAATAAGAAATGTGGTCTTTACCTAAGTGTCTGTGTGCCCAGCTGCTATTCAGGTTTTCTTTTATGGAGGAAGACAGGAAAAATGGGTATTTGGGGAGAGTGAAGCCTTTTTGCTACAGAGTCATTTCTGCTACAGAGTCATTAAAGGACCATGTCATTATTAGATATATACTTTGAAAGGACCTATATGCAGTGGGGAAAACAAATGGGGGATAGAATGACTATAGGGACAAGTTTTGGAAGTTATTGCAGTGGTTCTCAACTGGGGGTGGAATTGCTCCTTCCGCTAGACCATTTGAAAATGTGTAGAGGTGGCCCGGCGCTGCGGCTCACGCCTTTAATCCCAGCACTTTGGGAGGCTGAGGCGGGTGGATCACTTTGGCCTCAGGAGTTTGAGACCAGCCTGGTGAGAGTCAGTCTCTTCAAAAAAATGCAAAAATTAGCCAGGTGTGGTAGCTCACTCCTGTAATCCCAGCTATTTGGGAGGCTGAGGCTGGAGAATCGCTTGAACCTGGGAGATGGAGGTTGCAATGAGCTGAGATTGCGGCCTAGATGACAAGAGTGAGACCCTGTCTCAAAAAAAAAAAAAAAAAAAAAAGAGAAAATGTGTGGAGGCATTTTTGGTTGTCATAATGACTTGGCGGAAAAGCAGGAATACTAAATGTTCTAATATGTGCACCTAGGTAGTCCCATTTTACAAAGAATTACCCTGCCCAAAATGCTAGTAGCACCCTTGTTGAGAAGCACTGGACTAGGTTGTGGTGGAGGTGAAGAGAAGTAGACAGAGTCATGAGACACTTGATAGATTGGCTAGGGAGGTGAGGGAGATGGAGATATCATTGAAATCTCCAGTTTTCTGGCCTCTCCAGCTGGATAGGGGAGCCAATTCCTGATACAGAAAACCCTAGAGGAGGACTTGATTTGTCAGGCCTTGGAATAATTTTGAGTTCTGATTTGAATATGCCTTTGACTCATTTAAGAAATGTCAAGTTGATAGGTAGATGATATGAGAGCTCAGAAGAGAGGTAGGGACTATAACTATTAATTGGAGTTGTGTGCAATATTGATGGATATGGATGAGGTTGACTAGGGGAGAGTATGAAATAAGTCAGTCAGTGGGCTAGGCCCAAGGAGCTCCAAATTTAGTGGCCAAGTAGAAGAGATATACAGGAAGAAAACCAGGGGAGAGTTGAGTTATAGAAGCCAAGGGAAAGGAGTATTTAAGAAGGAGGCAGGCTGGGTGTAGTGGCTCATGCCTGTAATCCCAGCACTTTGGGAGGCTGAGGTGGGCAGATCACCTGAGGTCAGGGGTTCGAGACCAGCCTGGCCAACATAACAAAACCGTGTCTCTACTAAAAATACAAAAATTAGCCAGGCGTGGTGGCGGACACTTGTAATCCCAGCTGCTCAGGAGGCCGAGGCAGCAGAATCACTTGAACCCCGGAGGCGGAGGTTGCAGTGAGCTGAGATTGCGCCATTATAAACTCCAGCCTTGGCAATGAGTGAAAGTCCATCTCAAAAAAAAAAAAAAAAAAAGGAGGCCGTGCTTAGCGGTGTGAATAATAATTTTTCTTTTTTTTTCTTTTCTTTTTTTTTTTTTTTGAGATGGAGTTTTGCTCTTGTCGCCCAGGCTGGCATGCAATGGCGCCATCTCGGCTCACCGCAACCTCCGCCTCCCAGGTTCAAGCCATTCTCCTGCCTCAGCCTCCCAAGTAGCTGGGATTACAGGCATGCATCACCATGCCTGGCTAATTTTGTATTTTTAGTAGAGACGGGGTTTCTTCATGTTGGTCAGGCTGGTCTTGAACTCTGGACCTCAGGTGATCTGCCCACCTTGGCCTTCCAAAGTGCTGGGATTACAGGTGTGAGCCACCGGGCCTGGCCTGAATGAGAAATGTTTAATACAAGCAATAGAGCCTGAAGTCAAGATTTATCATTTAACACAAGGTAATAGTAATAGAGGAACAGTAGAACTTAGCACCCCTGGCTTCTATGCCATTATAGTAAATTCATTATACTAGGATGCCTAATAGGAAGTATATAAAGCAAAATGTTCTGTAGCCAAGTGCTTTTAAAAAAAAAAATAAGAAAGGCTGATGACAGAACTTCTACTCTAGAAGCTAATTTCTCTTTAAAGTACTGTCATCTAAACACTCCATCCTTGGCAACATAGACGCTGTCACTTAAAAAAACAAAAACATAGCCTGGGCAAAAGAGCGAGATCCTGCTTCTACAAAAAGTAAACAAAAATTGAGCCAGGCACAGTGGCTCATGCCTGTAATCCCACACTTTGGGAAGCCAAGGCGAGCAGATTGCCTGAGCTCAGGAGTTTGAGACCATCCTGGCCAACATGGTGAAACCCCATCTCTACTCAAATACAAAAGATTAGCCGGCCGTCGTGGCGCGCGCCTGTAGTCCCAGCTGCTCAGGAGGCTGAAGCATGAGAATTGCTTGAGCCCTGGAGGTGGAGGTTGCAGTGAGCTGAGATTGCGTAAACAAAAATTAGCCGAGTATGGTGGCACAGCAGTCCTAGCTACTCGGGATACTGAGGCAGGAGGAATCCCTGAGCCCAGGAGTTTGAGGCTGCATTGAACCACTGCACTCCAGCTTGGGCTTCAGAGCAAGAACTTGTCTCTAAAAGAGAAGGAAAAACCTTTTTGCTCTTCCAGTCTCATGGTGTAGCTCTCTCCCCACATAGGAAGCTGGAATATCATAGGGGATTCTCTGTCTTCCCATTATGGACAGTCTCACCCCTTGCCAGGACCCCATCACTACAGGAGGATAATGGGCAGTTACTGACATAAGAGCTGAGATTTCTAATTTTATTCAAATCTTAGATCATATATTGATGAGTTGTAATGGGGTAACATACTTAACAGTTTAGAAATCTGTTGGCTATGTGTTTATCAGAGCCGGAGCCCTAATATGTTTAGTCATTGTTTTAAAAATGTTCTTGCATTGATTGCTCTTTTTAGTGAATGCCAAATATATTGTCTTTAATTTTACTTTCTTAGGAAAATTAAGAGCTGTAAAAACAAAAGTACATTTAAATTTACTAGTTGTTATCAAGGCTAAAGGCTTTATTTTATTGTCTTTGGTAATAGTGAGTAAGTGGAAGTACTCATTGTTTGGTATCAACAATGAGTACTTCCACTTTGTTGTTTAGTGATCATATTAAAGTATTGATATTTTAAAAATGTCTGGTACATGTTTCCAATGAATATAGGAAATCATTAAAAATGATGGGTTTTATGAGAATGTTATGTATGTTGAGATGCTGAGTAATGTGTACATTGAGTTCATTATACTCTTTTGTATACCTTTGAAATTTTCATAATAGAAGTTTTAAAAGTGGGTTTTGAGAAACCATAACATTTAGTAAAGCAAGGGTTCTTATATTTTCAAATGTCTACCAGTTTCTTTTAAATGTCTCTGTTCTAAAGAAACTGTCTACCAATGGTGGGTATATTATTTTTCACTTAGGATATTTAAGTTCTTTTCTTAAAATGTTTGTGATACATTTCATTAGAGAATTACATTTGTTCATTTTTAGAATAAATTCAGAAACTGAATTATGGTCATTTTGAAATGAGTTACTTCTTATCCTACAGCTTAGTTCAGATTATTTAGACTACTACATTGAAAATATTCTGGGATGGTTTATAAGTATATGGGGGAAAGGCAGATCCCTTAATGATTACATTGAAAAATGACTTTTTAAAATCACTGAAACAGGTTCCATGGAGATCAGGAATGTTATTACCAGGATGACCTACGAGTATTATCTAGTCTTACCAAAAAGGAACACATGAAAGGGAATGAGACCATGTTGGATTTTCGAACAAGTAAATTTGTTCTGCGTATTTCCCGTGACTCGTACCAACTCTTGAAGAGGCATCTTCAGGAGAAACAGAACAATCAGATATGGAACATAGTTCAGGAGCACCTCTACATTGACATCTTTGATGGGATGCCGCGTAGTAAGCAACAGATAGATGCGATGGTGGGAAGTTTGGCAGGAGAGGCTAAACGAGAGGCAAACAAATCAAAGGTATGGGAATGAACCTAAGAACTCTATAATGCAGATTATGAAAAATTGTAGCATTTCCATCTACATAAGTTACACATTTTTCTTATAGCTAGCTTGGGAACAATTTTTTTTGTTTGTTTTGAGACGGAGTTTTGCTCTTGTCACCCAGGCTGGAGTGTAGTGGCGTGATCTCAGTTCACTGCAACCTCCACCTCCCAGGTTCAAGTGATTCTCCTGCCTCAGCTTCCCAAGTAGCTGGGATTAGAGGCACACGCCACCACACCCGGCTAATTTTTGTATTTACTTTAGTAGAGACAGGGTTTCACCGTGTTGGCCAGGCTGGTCTTGAACTCCTGGCCTCAGATGATCCACCCGCCTCTACCTCCCAAAGTTCTGGGATAATGGGCGTGAGCTACTGTGCCTGGCCGCTTGGAAACAATTTTATACTGTATATAAAATTTTGTGTTCTAAGGGTGATGTTTATATGTGACAATTTGGGTATGGTTGCATTTTATAGAACCCTGAATGCAGTGGCTGAAACAAAGAATTTTTCTCCCATAAAATGAATTTCAGAGGAAGGCCTTCCAGGGCTGGCATGAAGGCTCCACAATGCCATCAAGGTCCCTGGCTCCTTCTGGTTTCTGGTCCACCATCTTTAGAATGTGGCTTTCTTCTTTGTGCTCACAAATGGCTGTTGCAGTTTCAGCATTGCAGCTCCGTTCCAAGAAGGAAGAAGGGGGAGGACAAAAGGCATAGCTCTGCTGAAGCTTTCCCTTTTTAATCAGGAAAACAATTTTTTTTTGATACAACCGTACCCAATATACTTATATGGACATTCCTAGCTGAAAGGGAGCCTGGGAACAGAAATGATTTAACTGAGCACATTGCTACTCCAATAAAATGAGGGTTCTGTTAGTAAGGAAAAAGGGGAGAATGGCTATTGGGTAGACAAGTACAGAACCCTGCTTCAGAGTATAAATTACTATTTTGTAATTGTGATTTATCCTATCAAGATGTAAACTGGATGTATTAATGAATAAATAATTTAAAAAATGTTGGCTCTTTTGACTTGTAGGTATTTTTTGGTTTATTAAAAGAACCAGAAATTGAGGTACCTTTGGATGATGAGGATGAAGAGGGAGAAAATGAAGAAGGAAAACCTAAAAAGAAGAAGCCTAAAAAAGATAGTATTGGATCCAAAAGCAAAAAACAAGATCCCAATGCTCCACCTCAGAATAGGTGAGGAAAAAACTTCAGGAACTTGTATGTGGAGGTATGAGACAATATGTTATAGAGAGTTCAAGTTTGTTAATAGTCAAAAGGTAATTTTGACTCTCTTTCACAGAATCCCTCTTCCTGAGTTGAAAGATTCAGATAAATTGGATAAGATAATGAATATGAAAGAAACCACCAAACGAGTACGCCTTGGGCCAGACTGCTTACCCTCCATTTGTTTCTATACATTTCTTAATGCTTACCAGGTTGGTAAAAAAATTGGGCGATTTCTGCCTGGGGAGTCATGTAGAATGATGATTTAACATTAAGAGAGAAACAAATGTCTTAGCTAAAATGGAGTTTCGTTCATTATTTAAACTCTTTTTTTTTTTTTTTTTTTTTTTTTGAGACAGTCTCGCCCTGTCACCCAGGCTGGAGTGGGGTGGTGTGATCTCGGCTCACTGCAAGCTCCACCTCCCAGGTTCACGCCATTCTTCTGCCTCAGCCTCCCCAGCAGCTGGGACTACAGGCGCACGCTGCCACTCCCAGCTAATTTTTTGTATTTTTTAGTAGAGACAGGGTTTCACCGTGTTAGCCAGGATGGTCTTGATCTCCTGACCTTGTGATCCGCCTGCCTCGGCCTCCCAAAGTGCTGGGATTACAGGCATGAGCCACCGCACCCTTAAACTCTTAATACAATTTAAAGACAGCATTCAGGAAAAGAGAATTGGATACTGCACAGAATAGATAGAAGGCGATGTTTAATGGCATTTGTTTCACTAATCAGAATTCTGCTAGCCTTTGAGGAGGAGCAAATTGTGGTTCATCTCTGTTGAACTTGGTTTAAGTACTTATGTAAACTTACTTATCAATTTTTTTTTTTTTTTTTTTGAGACAGAGTCTTGTGCTATCACCTAGGGTGGAGTGCAGAGGTGAGATTTTGGCTTACTGCAACTTCTGCCTCCCGGGTTCAAACGATTCTTGTGCCTCAGCCTCAGCCTCCTGAATAGCTGGGATTACAGGCACCAGCCACCATGCCCAGCTAATTTTTGTATTTTTAGTACGACAGGATTTTGCCATGTTGCCCAGGCTGGTCTTGAACTCCTGACCTCAAGTGATCTGGCCGCCTTGGCCTCCCAAAGTGCTGGGATTACAGGCATGAGCCACCGTGCCCAGCCATATAAACTTTATTTTATTTTACTATTTTAATTTAATTTTATTTTTTTGAGATGGAGTCTTGCTCTGACACCCAGGCTGGAGTGCGGTGGTGCGATCTCGGCTCACTGCAACCTCCGCCTCCCAGTTCAAGTGATTCTCTTGTCTCAGCCTCCCCAGTAGCTGGGATTACAGGCATGAGCCACCACGCCCAGCTAATTTTTGTTTTTTCAGTAGAGACAGGATTTCACCAGGTTGGCCAGGCTGGCCTTGAATTCCTGAGCTCAGGCAATCTACCCGCCTCAGCCTCCTAAAGTGCTGTGATTACAGGCATGAGGCACCACGCCTGGCCAAACTTAATATTTTATATTTTATTTTATTTATTTACTTTTTTTGAGATGGAGTCTCACTCTGTCGCCCAGGCTGGAGTGCAGTGGTACGATTTCAGCTCACTGCAACCTCTGCCTCCTGGGTTCAAGTGATTCTCTTGCGTCAGCCTCACAAGTAGATGGGATTACAGGTGCCCACCACCCTGCTCGGCTAATTTTGGTATTTTTAGTAGAGATGGGGTTTCACCATGTTGGCCAGGCTGGTCTCGAACTCCTAACCTCAGGTGATCCACCTGCCTCAACATCCCAAATTGTTGGGATTACAGGCGTGGCCAATATTTTAAATCAAGAATTTTAAAAGTCTTTATGTATTCCTTAAAATAGAGGGTTGAGGATATATTTAGTATAGTGTGAAAATGATTAACATTTGCTTCCTAACTCTAAATACCCTAAAATAGTGTTGTTTAGTCTAACCCTTTTATTGGCAGGGTCTTACTGCAGTGGATGTCACTGATGATTCTAGTCTGATTGCTGGAGGTTTTGCAGATTCAACTGTCAGAGTGTGGTCTGTAACACCCAAAAAGCTTCGTAGTGTCAAACAAGCATCAGGTAACTGAGATGACCTTTTGGAATGTGAACTTGCCATTAGTCTATACGAAGATTGTGTTCTTTACAGAAATTCACTTGATTTTACTTTAACTCAAGATTCTAACATTCCCAACAGTGAAAAAAGCTTTGGAGTGACTGGGGTGCTAGACTGGTTTAATTTCTTTAGGCCTCAGTTTTCTCATCTGTAGAATGAGTGAGTATTAGGCTAAAAAACTTAAAGTTAAAAATCTAACATTTTATGATTGCTTGTAAATCTCAAAAAACCTTTAAATAAGGGATGGTACTTCCTGTTTTAGCCATACAAATGGCTAAAAAAGAACAAATAAGGTCAGGATTTTATTTGAAAGTTTTTTATTTTTTGTTTTTTTTTTTGAGACAGAGTCTCGCCCTGTCACCCAGGCTAGAGTGCAGTGGTGCAGTCTCGGCTCACTACAGCCTCTACCTCCCAGGTTCAAGGGGTTTTCCTGCCTCAGCCTCCCCAGCTACCCAGTAGCTGGGATTACAGGTGCCCACCACCATGCCCAGGTAATTTTTGTATTTTTAGTAGAGATAGGGTTTCACCATGTTGGCCAGGCTAGTCTCGAACTCCTGACCTCAGGTGATCCACCTGTCTGGCCTCCCAAAGTGCTGGAATTATAGGTGGCTCACTGCAACCTCTGCCTCCCGGGTTCAAGCGATTTTCCTGCCTCCACCCCGGCCTGAAATAAAGTTTTTTACTAACTATATTATTTAAATAAAACAATATATTTTAAATTATTTTAATATTTCCATAGGTTTTTTTTTTTAATTTTAATTTTTAAATTTTTTTTAGATAGGGTCTCACTCTGTTGCCCAGGCTAGAATGCAGTGGTGTGATCACGGCTCACTGCAGCCTCCAATCCCTGGGCTGAAGTGATCCTCCCACTTTAGCCTCCTGAGTAGCTGGGACTACAGGTGTGTGCAACCACACTGGCTAATTTTTTATTTTTTGTAGAGACAGGGTTTCTCCATGTTGTCCAGGCTGGTCTCGAACTCCTGGGCTCAAGCAATCTGCCCGCCTCGGCCTCCCAAAGTTCTGAGACTACAGGTGTGAGCCACCATGCCTGGCCCATAGTTTTCATTTTTGTGAAACACTGTGGCATAGTGGGCAAAACTGAGTTTCAGTCCTGGTTCCCACACTGAGTAGCTGTGTGCACTCTAGCAAATTATCTGTTCTGAACGTCAGTTTCTTCTCTTACATGCTGAGGTGATACTGCCTAATTGAGAGGGATTAGCACAGTGTGATTGGTATATAGGAGGAAATTTTCAAATGTTAATTCCTCTCCTGAACTGTGATGTGATTACTTTAAAAGTTTTGATGAATGTACTTTTAAAACGTCAATATTTCTGGACCATTTTAGATCTTAGTCTCATAGACAAAGAATCAGATGATGTCTTAGAAAGAATCATGGATGAGAAAACAGCAAGTGAGTTGAAGATTTTGTATGGTCACAGTGGGCCTGTCTATGGAGCCAGCTTCAGTCCGGATAGGTAAAATACAAACAGTAAAAATTAAATACTGCTATGTTATATTGAAATTATATAAAAGTTAACTACTGGAAACATTATGCAAATGCTGGGAAAATTATGATAAAAATCTCATGGTTGTCTGATGTTCGTTTTCTTTTAGAATCTTGCCATTTGCTAATTCATCTTTGAATCCTGGTGTTTGTATACGGTAGCAATTTAATGTATACTCACTTTTTTTTTTTGAGACAGAGTTTCACTCTTGTTGCCCAGGTTGGAGTGCTCAGCTCACCGCAACCTCCTCCTCCTGGGTTCAAGAGATTCTCCTGGCTCAGCCTCCTGAGTAGCTGGGATTACAGGCATGCGCCACCACACCTGGCTAATTTTATTTTTTTATTAGAGATGGGGTTTCTCCATGTTGGTCAGGCTGGTCTTGAACTCTCAACCTCAGGTGATCTGCCCACCTCAGCCTCCCAAAGTGCTGGGATTATAGGCGTGAGCCACTGCGCCCGGCTTGTATACTCAAATTTATAGAATCAAAATGCACAGTTTCAGGGCTTACTGGTTTTAAAAATTAGCTATAGTATTTTCTTTTTTTTTTTTTTTAATTATTTTTATTTGTTACCCAATGGTAAATAACCAACCAAAGCTTTAGTTTTATAGAACTCCATTAGGGGTTGAATTGCTTCATTGGGTCCCTGCATTGTGTCTTCTGGCTGCTTCATCAAATTTAAGACAAATTCCTGACATTAATGGCATATTAGCTAGTAATTGAGGATTTATCTTTCTGTAATCAAAAGTACTAAGAGTAAATGAAAAAGGAAATTCGAAATTGGTTTTGCTTCCCTTTAGGTGTATGATTACAATGTCATCCTATGTGTATAAGTATTTGCCTATTTTTCATGATCTCTAACACTGTAAAAATGGGGGGAGGGTGTTTTGTATTCATAATACTGTCAGTATATTACTTGGATAGATAATAGTTTTCAGGCCGGACACGGTGGCTCACGCCTGTCATCCCAGCACTTTGGGAGGCCAAGACAGGCGCATCACCTGAGATCAGGAGTTTGAGACCAGCCTGGCCAACATGGGAAATCCCGTCTCCACTAAAAGTACAAAAATTAGCAGGGTGTGGTGGCGCCCACCTGTAATCCTAGCTACTTGGGAGGCCGAGGCAGGACGGTCACTTGAACCTGGGAGGCAGAGGTTGCAATGAGCCAAGATTGCACCACTGCACTCCAGCCTGGGTGATAAGAGCAAAACTCCATATCAAAAAAAGAAGAAAAGAAAAAAAGATAATAGCTTTCCATCCATCAAGGTTTCGTCATTATGAAACTTTGAGAATTAGGTTTTTTGTTGTTTGATAAGGTTTTGCCAGATGATACATTTTTACTTGAGGGAAACGTCTGATTTCAGTGAAAATTGTAATACCTTCTGACTACCAGTCTTTTGTGTTTATCCTTGAAAAAGGTAGATAATTATTAGCATTGTCTGTAGTGTTTTTTTTTTCTTCAAACGACATTTCCTTTTTAATTCTTAACATAGCTTACACAGCATAGGAAAATAGCATCTTTATTTTAGGGTCAAAAATTGTTGAGTTTTAAGTGACATATCACATTTCTTAAACTTTCTCAATTGACCTTATTTGACTATACTTGGTTAATTACCCCTGGTATTTTTTTTCTTGTAAAGAACTGTGATTTTCCCTAGTTTTTGTATCATATTACCTCATTCAGTAGGTGCTTGGTATATGTAGAGTGTCAGGGTTAACATTAGTTTGGTTAGTTCTTTGAATTGATATCTACTGTGAATTGCGTGTACGAATTAAAAGTGAGATGTATGTAGCATGTTAGCTATATTTAATATATTCAAATGTATATAAAATATTCAAATGTATATAAAATATTTAATGTATTCAAATGTATATAAAACTGGGCGGTTGACCAAAGGTTACTCTGGGAGTCAAATATATCACCTTCTCTTCTCTCAGGAACTATCTGCTTTCGTCTTCAGAGGACGGAACTGTTAGATTGTGGAGCCTTCAAACATTTACTTGTTTGGTGGGATATAAAGGACACAACTATCCAGTGTGGGACACACAATTTTCTCCATATGGATATTATTTTGTGTCAGGGGGCCATGACCGAGTAGCTCGGTAAGAACACTGTGATCTTATGACTGGGTCTATTCAATGAACAGAATGGTTTCTTGTTGGGAATTACACAGCCAGCCAAATTCATTTACACTTCCATTATTGAGGATCAACTTTCTGAGAAGCTTTTGCATTTATAACTTATTTGAAATTGGGGCCGGGTGCAGTGGCTCACGCCTGTAATCCCAGCACTTTGGGAGGCCAAGGTGGATGGATCACCTGAAGTCAAGAGTTTGAGACCAGCCTGGCCAACATGGTGAAACCCTGTCTCTACTAAAAATACAAAAATTAGCCTGGCGTGGTGGTAGGCACCTGTAATCCCAGCTATTCAGGAGGCTGAGGCAGGAGAATCGTTTGAACCCGAGAGGCGGAGGTTGCAGTGAGCCGAGATCACGCCATTGCACTCCAGCCTGGGAGACAAGAGTGAGACTTCATCTCAAAAAAAAAAAAAAAAAAAGAAATTGGGGCAGGAGTATTATTATATCTGCAATTACATCTATATGATTCCTGGCTTTTAAAAAATAGTTAATTAACAATCCTCCGGCCGGGCGCGGTGGCTCACGCTTGTAATCCCAGCACTTTGGGAGGCCGAGGCGGGCGGATCACGAGGTCAGGAGATCGAGACCACGGTGAAACCCCGTCTTTACTAAAAATACAAAAAAAAAATTAGCCGGGCGTGGTGGCGGGCGCCTGTAGTCCCAGCTACTCGGAGAGGCTGAGGCAGGAGAATGGCGTGAACCCGGGAGGCGGAGCTTGGAGTGAGCCGAGATTGCGCCACTGCACTCCAGCCTGGGCGACAGAGCGAGACTCCATCTCAAAAAAAAAAAAAAAAAAAAAAAAAAACAATCCTCCCTCCCACCCCCATCAGATGCTTAACCTTGTCTTCCATACCACTGTGAGCACCTTTATGATTCTCTGTCATCTGCTTAGAAGTTGAGGATAAGGTAGTTCAGGTTAGAAACTATTTGGCCAGGTGCAGTGGCTCACACCTGTAATCCTAGCACTTTGGGAGGCCGAGGAGGGCAGATAACTTGAGGCCAGAAGTTCCAGACTAGCCTGGCCAACACGACGAAACCTCGTCTCTACTGAAGAAAAAAAAAAGTACAAAAATTAGTCAGGTGCGGTGGCACGTGCCTGTAGTCCCAGCTACTCAGGAGGCTGAGGCAGAATTGCTTGAACCCAGGAGGCAGAGGTTGCAGTGGGCTGAGATTGCACCACTGCATTCCAGCCTGGATAGCAGAGTGAGACTGTCTCAAAACAACTATTTGGTGGCCAGAACTAGGGGAAAATACTTTTCTGTGGTTTAGACTAGAATAGGGGAGGAAGAATAATATACAGAGAATTGGAGTTCTAGAACTTAAGTTTTGGCTGGCTACAGTGGTACATGCCTATAGTCCCAGCTACTGGGGAGGCTGAGGTGGGTGGATTGCTGGAACCCAGAGTTTGAATCCAGCTTGGGCAACAGAGGAAGACCTCAAAGACCTCAGCTTTTTTTTTTTTTTTTTTGATAGAGTCTTGCCCGGTTGCCCAGGCTGGAGTGCAGTGTCGCCATCTTGGCTCACTGCAACCTCTACCTCCTGGGTTCAAGCAGTTCTCCTGCCTCAGCCTCCTGAGTAGCTGGGATTACAGGCGTGTGCCACCACGCCCGGCTAATTTTTTGTATTTTTAGTAAAGACGGGGTTTCACCATGTTGGTCAGGCTAGTCTCGAACTCCTGACCTTGTGATCCACCTGCCTTGGCCTCCCAAAGTGCTAGGATTACAAGCGTGAGCCACCATGCCCAGCCAAGACCTCAGCTTAAGAAAAAAAAATTGTACCAGATGAACTCTCAGAACTGTGAGTCTCATTCTTCTTCCCCTCAGTTAACTAGTAAGTGGGGGGCCCACTCGGAACTAACTTTTCATATGGATGTTTCTGTATTTATTTTGTATAGATTTTTGGCATTTCACAGTTATCTACTAATTGTCATCTTTTGCTTTCAATAACTTTATAAAAGGCTCTGGGCTACAGACCACTATCAGCCTTTAAGAATATTTGCCGGCCATCTTGCTGATGTGAATTGTACCAGATTCCATCCAAATTCTAATTATGTTGCTACGGGCTCTGCAGACAGAACTGTGCGGCTCTGGGACGTCCTGAATGGTAACTGTGTAAGGATCTTCACTGGACACAAGGTATTTTACATTCTTACTATTCCAGCATCCAAGGTTGCTTTCAAGATAAAAATATTTTTTTAAACAAGTGACACATAAATTTTAAAGATACCATTCTTACTACAAAACTTTAAAATTTTGTCTTATTTTCCTAGACATACTTTACTTTGATCCTTTCTATGAACTTCTTTTCTAGGGACCAATTCATTCCTTGACATTTTCTCCCAATGGGAGATTCCTGGCTACAGGAGCAACAGATGGCAGAGTGCTTCTTTGGGATATTGGACATGGTTTGATGGTTGGAGAATTAAAAGGCCACACTGATACAGTCTGTTCACTTAGGTTTAGTAGAGATGGTGAAATTTTGGCATCAGGTAAATGACTATTAATGGCTTTATGGTAAATGCTATGTTAAGAGGAAACAGTGTTGACGATTGCAAAACTAAGTCCTTATGTTTTAGGTTTTGCTTCCCTTTAGCTCTGAATCCAGAGTGTCACCCTACATCAGTCACTTCTCAGGTTAAAGTACCGCTTGAAATGCTCCTTAGAAAGGAATAGAGTTGTTGGTCAAGTTTAGATTTTTCACCCAAAATGTACAGTAAATACATAAAGTATACTGGACAAAATGTCCCAATGTAAATATGATGGATGCAACTAATGGTTTCCTTTGACTTCCCTTTAGGTTCAATGGATAATACAGTTCGATTATGGGATGCTATCAAAGCCTTTGAAGATTTAGAGACCGATGACTTTACTACAGCCACTGGGCATATAAATTTACCTGAGAATTCACAGGAGTTATTGTTGGGAACGTATATGACCAAATCAACACCAGTTGTACACCTTCATTTTACTCGAAGAAACCTGGTTCTAGCTGCAGGAGCTTATAGTCCACAATAAACCATCGGTATTAAAGACCTTTTGGAAGCTACTGTTTTTAAAAAGGGAGACTAAAAGCAAATACCTCAGTGATTAATATTTAAGCTACAAAGAATGTTTTTGTCTATATGGATCTGGAAGTATGCTGCTTGGAAAATGTGAACAGGACAGTTCCACGTTTCTATAGCAACCACATTTGACTGATTTCCGTTAGTTGAATAAGAGGTATTATGATCATGGAGGGGACATTTATGGTGCTTTGGATTGTGTGGAAACTATGCATTTTCTGTTCAAATGCTATTTTAATTTATTACGTTTAGAAAAAAAGTTGATTTCAATAATTCATCCTGCTTCAAGATTCAAACTCAGAAATATACTATCATCTTGAATTTTAGCTGAAGAATTCTATGAGCATGTATGTTTCTGCTGTAAAAACAGTTACTGTATGGCACTCAAAAACTATGTTAAATGATCCACTAACTTTTTTTTTCTTGGCCCATGATTAGTGGAATGTATGTAACTAGGTAGGGTTCCTTTCTTAGATCTAGATGAAGTACAGCCACCTACTGACATCTGAATTTATATACCTGTTGAGTTTTGAGTGCACCCAAACACTCGATAAACCAGGTGAAGAAATTTAGCTTCCATGTTCTACTTCAGCTAAAACAGCTACATACAACCTAGTACACTTGAAGTCAGACAGACATTTCAGTTGCTTACCTCCAGTACTGAGCCTTGCTTTGGGAAACTAAAAGATTTAGACCAAGTCACTGCCAGTTTTTGCCTTTGTTGCATTTTGTACAGTTTTTATATTTTTGATATCTTGTAAATAAAGACAACCAGCTTTTCCAGGTTCATAATTTATTGTACAAATTGAATTATCACATGATGAGTTGGCATTAGCTTCTCCAGGCATGGGAACTTAACAGATGAGGTTAAGAACTGTAGACAGTTTAAAATCCTATAAACAAAGCAAACAAACAGTTTAGATACAAATGTGGTCAGCTTTACTTTTAAGACATTCAAGAATTACTAAGATAACACGAACCCACTGAAACTGAATGCGTATTAGACTGTCAAAGACATAACACCAAAAAAATTAAAGTGTATCTCAGATTAATACTTTTTTTTTTTTTTTGAGACAGAGTTCGCTCTTGTTGCCCAGGCTGGAGTGCAATGGCACGATCTCGGCTCACTGCAACCTCCGCCTCCCGGGTTCAAGTGATTCTCCTGCCTCAGCCTCCCAAGTAGCTGGGATTACAGGCATGTGCCACCACACCCGGCTAATTTTGTATTTTTTAGTAGAGACAGGGTTTCACCATGTTGGTCAGGCTGGTCTCAAACTGCTGACCTCAAGTGATCCACCCACCTCAGCCTCCCAAAGTGCTGGGCTTACAGGTGTAAGCCACTGTGCCTGGCCTCAGATTAATACATTTTAACCTAACATTCCACCTTTAACAAATAAGCTACCAACAATTTAGTATGATCCTAAAGGTATACTATTGGAAAAGTCTAGCATATAAAGTAACATCTTTTTTTTTTTTGGTTGTTTGGAGACACAGTCTCACTCTATCCCCCAGGATGGAGTGTAGCAGCACAATCTTGGCTCACTGCAACCTCTGCCTCCCGGGTTCAAGCGATTCTCATGCCTCAGCCTCTCAAGTAGCTGGGATTACAGGTGCCTGCCACCACGCCTGGCTAATTTTTATATTTTTAGTAGAGATGGGGTTTCACCATGTTGGCCAGGCTGGTCTCGAACTCCTGATCTCAGGTGGTCCACCCGCCTCAGCCTCCCAAAGTGCTGGGATTACAGGTGTGAGCCACTGCGCCTGGCCTCTCCATTTTTGTAATGGGGATACTACCACCCTCCTGAAGTTAGGAGGTAATTAATATAAAAAATTGGGCAAAATACTACCTGTTTGTCAGGAATAAGCCAGTGATCACTGCATTCTGGGATATGCAGTCCCTAAGGTCAACTGTTTTGAGATTGGAAAAGCTCTTAAGCATAGAAGAGGCCAGGCACAGTGGCTCATGCCTGTAATCCCAGCACTTTGGGAGACTGAGGCAGGTGGATCACTTGAGCCCAGGAGTTTGACAGCAGCCTGGGCAACATCACAAAACCCTGTCTACCAAAAGAAAATACAAAAATTAGCTGGGTGTGGTGGCATGCACCTGAAATCCCAGCTACTCAGGAGGCTGAGGTGGGAGGGTCACTTGAGCCTGGGAAGCAGAGGTTGCAGTGATCTGAGATGGCACCACTTCACTCCAGCCTGGGCAACAGAGCTAGAGTCTCAAAAAGAAAAATATCCGGGCTGGGCGTGGTGGCTCACGCCTGTAATCCCAACACTTTGGGAAGCCAAGGCGGGCATATCACCTGAGGTCAGGAGTTTGAGACCAGCCTGACCAACATGATGAAACCCCGTCTCTACTAAAAATACAAAAAATTAGCCATGTGTGGTGGTGTGCGTCTATAATCCCAGCTACTTGGGAGCCTGAGGCAGGAGAATCGTTTGAACCGGGAGGCAGAGGTTGCAGTGAGCCAAGATGATGCCATTGCACTTCAGCCTGGGCAACAAGAGTGAAACTCCATCTCAAAAAAAAAAAAAAAAGAAAAGAAAAGAAAAAAAAATCTGTGAATGAGAGCTACAGCAGATGAAGATCTGGCATTTGGGCTTTCCACATATCACCCATTGCCAACACAACAGATATTTACTCATTTAAAGGATGGGCAAATGGGGGTTGGAGGATTAGAAGAAGAAAATAAAACCTATGGGGATTTAAGGAAAAGATAGAATTACATAAAAATTGGAAACTAGAAAAAGAAGTATTTGCAACTGATATAAAAGGTTGGTTAATGATTACATAAAGAGATTCCAAGTCACCCAACTGATAAATAAAAACATGTATAGGATGAATTGTATTTTCAAGAAAAATACAAATAGTAAACACACAGAAAAACATGTCCTTCAAAAAGCAAGAGACACAATTTTCTTTACTCATCAAATTAGCAAAAACCAGAAACTTACCTTTCACATTGGCTGGGCAAAAGACACACCCATTTACAAAGCTGGGTACCCCATAATTGGGAAAGCACTTTTGCCTAAGACTACAATCCTAGATACAGACAAGGCTTCATGCTCAAAAGCATTCATTGTAGTATTACTAATTCTTTTTTTTTTTTTTTTTTTTTTTTTTTTTGAGACGGAGTCTTGCTCTGTCACCCAGGCTGGAGTGCAGTGGCGCAATCTCGGCTCACTGCAAGCTCCGCCTCCCGGGTTCACGCCATTCTCCTGCCTCAGCCTCTCGGAGTAGCTGGGACTACAGGCGCCCGCCACCACGCCCGGCTAATTTTTTTTTTGTATTTTTAGTAGAGACGGGGTTTCACCGTGGTCTCGATCTCCTGACCTCGTGATCCACCCGCCTCAGCCTCCCAAAGTGCTGGGATTACAGGCGTGAGCCACCACGCCCGGCTCATTGTAGTATTACTAATTCTAATGGAAGCCAAGAGTTCCTCTCTGAAATAGTTCATATATTTATAAACAGACATGCATTCAAATTAAAGATGTATTTGGTATAAGACGAAATTACAGACATGATCATAGTCACTGGAAACCAAACAAAATACATGGAACAAAAATTGTTAGGGTCTTGGGACATGGGCAATATTTTTCTTTTTTTTTTTTTTTTTTTTTTGAGACGAAGTCTCGCTCTTGTCCCCCAGGCTGGAGTGCAATGGCGTGATCTCAGTTCACTGCAACTTCTGCCTCTTGGCCTCAAGCTATTCTCCTGCCTCAGTCTCCCGAGTAGCTGGGATTATAGGCGCCTGCCACCACACCCGGCTAATTTTTTTATTTTTAGTAGAGGTGGGGTTTCACCATGTTGGCCAGGCTGGTCTCAAACTCCTGACCTCAGGTGATCCGCCCGCCTCGGCCTCCCATTATGCTGGGATTACAGGCACAAGCCTCTGCACCCAGCCTCTTTTTCTTTTTTTTGAGACAGGGTTTTGCTCTTTTGCCCAAGCTGGAATGCAGTGGCATGATCTCGGCTCATTGCAACCTTTGCCTCCTGGACTTAAGCAGTTCTCCCACCCTGGCTAATTTTTGTTTTTTGGTAGAGATGGGGTTTCATCATGTTGCCCAGGCTGGTCTTGAACTCCTGGGCTCAAGTCATCTGCCTGCCTTGGCCTGCCAAAGTGCTGGGATTACAGGTATGAGCCACTATACTAGGCCTCTATTTTTTTTCTTGTATGCTATAAATTTTGCAAAATGACAGTGGTTTATTTTTATAGTAAATGTTAGGGAAAAATCCTAACATCAAAATGGCTAAGTTATAAAGGTTTAAATGTCAACTTACCATTTATGTTGCTTTCACAGCTGGAGTTTTTTTGGACCTTAACTTGAAATATAAGACAATCAAAGCAATGCTTCCATATGTGGCCAGTACACACTGAGAAAGAAAGAAAAAAGTAAACAAGACTTCTTGTTCCATCTATATTATTTTAAAATATAACTGCTTAAAGTTATCAATACTTACGTTCATTCTACCTGTGAGAGTATAAGAGTTGAAATATTTTTTAATACCAGTGAACTGGTATTGTGCATCACTTTCTGGACCTGCCATGATTTCAATCTTTTAAAAGAAAGAAAGCAACAATAAATTGGTTTGGATGTAATTTAAAAGTAAATAAATTTCGTCTTGTTTTAGTCTAAAAACTCGAGGTCACTGCATATAAATACTGTAAATTTTTATCTATATCTCACCCAACACAGCAGTAGCAAAGATGGTGGAAAAAGCCTTCCTGGTTAAGAAAAACTTTTGGAAGTAGGATTTTACCTTGATTGCTATTTCATGAACACCTCAGAATACATCAAATCACACAATAGCCCCTGCTAAGTTCATTCTCTGACCCAATACAGCTTAATATTTTCATTCCTGGCTCCATCACACCATGGTCCATTGAATTAATCCATTTTAAGGCTACTCGAAAATTGGAGCTGGTATTTTTCAAACATTCTCAACGGGTGACCATCAACTGAACAGCTCAATTACAATCCCTACTTCTACAATTTTTCTTGTTATAAGTAATTTAGGACCTCCATGGGAGAAGAGAGAAGGGATAATTTACTAAATGGAGTTAATAATAGCTACTGGTGGTAGTAAGGAAGCTGGAATCCTTGCACCACCACCAAAATAGATAAAAGATTTAAATGTAAATAGTGAAACCAAAAAGTCCTGGAAGAAAACATTGGGAAATATTTAAGTCATCTCAGGGAAGGGAAAATATAAGAAAAAAAGCCAAAAACAAAAAGACAAAACATAAAAGGATAACCAACCTATTAGTCAAAGAAATGTAAAATCAGATCAATATTTAATCATCAAACAAGCAAAAATAAAATTATGGTAATTAGTAGTAATAAGTATGTGAGAAAACAAGAATTCTCTCTCTGTTGCTTGGAGTATAAACTGGTAAAAACAGCCTGGCACGGTGGCTCACGCCTGTAATCCCAGCACTTTGGGAGGCCAAGGTGGGTGGATACGAGGTCAGGAGATTGAGACCATCCTGGCTAACACGGTGAAACCCCATCTCTACTAAAAATACAAAAAATTAGCCGGGCATGGTGGTGGGCGCCTGTAGTCCCAGCTACTCGGGAGGCTGAGGCAGGAGAATGGCATGAACCCGGGAGGCGGAGCTTGCAGTGAGCCTAAATCGCGCCACTGCACTCCAGCCTGGGTGATAGAGCCAGACGCCGTCTCAAAAAAAAATAAAAAATAAAAAATAAAGTGGTACAACCTTCAGAAAGTGCAATTTGGCAGTATCTATCAAATTATAAAATGAGTATACCCTTTCATCTAGCTGGTTTTTTTCTCCAGGAATTTACCCTTATTGAAATATTACAAAGTGGAAACACATTGTGTGGTTCAAAGATGGTCAATGAAATACCGTTTATGAAAATCTTAAAAGTCCATCTATAGAAGACTGATTAAAAAATGATGGTTTCCATTAAACGACACACAATATGCACAGATCTTTGTGTACTGACATGGGAAGATGTCCCAAGTAACGTTAAATTTTGTAAGAAAAAATCTTATTTCTGGATTTTATAAAGCACATCAATGGTTCTCTGAGTCTTGTCCCTAGACCAGCAGCATCAGCATCACTGGAAACTTGTTAGTGCAAATTTAGGCCCTACCTATTGAATCAGAAACTCTGGGTCCAGGAATCTATTTTAATAAGGCTTCTAGATAATTCTAAAGCATGCTAAAGTTTGAAAAATACTGCAGCAAATGAAATAGAAAAATAGTAAGTGTATTAGAAAAAACTCTGGAAGAATATATAGCAACGGCGGCTTAATCTATAGTCCCTGTGTATTTTACAAAGGCATGAATTTCTTTTATAGACAAGACATATTCAAAAGGTCACCAGAACAAGAGCTGAAAATTCGTATGCATGACCGCCTATCTACCACGACCGACGCCACGCCGAGTCGATTGGCAACACAGACGAGCCGGTCGAGGTCCGGTCGAGATTGGTAGGCAGTGACAGTGAATCAGCTGGGTCTTGATGAAATAGAAGAGGGAGATATCTGTCAGGGAGTCATTGCTATGGAAACTGGAACTCCCCCATTCAAAGGCTTTCAGAGGCATTCTTGTGTAAAGAATTGGCAGTGAAAATTTGAGAAAAATGACCTTAATTTTCAAGTTTCAAGAAGGTTCTTGGAGCAATGAAGGAAATCCAAACTTCCTTAGGCCTCTTCAGAGACCTTGGCCAGTCTAGCCCAAGTAGGAAAATCTCCATTAAAAGTAACTTTATACACTTGATCTTAGCCAACAGAAGCGATAAAAGCAACTTTATAATGTAGCTATCAACTGTTCCACCTTACTAAACTTACTAAAGACATACTTCCCCCCGTCCCCACCCCCGCCACTCTCCCGCTCCATTCATTTCATGATACATTTTTGGATTCACTTCTTAGGATGTGAAGTAGGTTTTTAGGAGAAACGCTACGGAAAATAAGGGATTAACTTTGACCATTAACTGAAAACCTCCACTACATTACATCTAACTAAACTTTTTAGGAGGATATGCCCAACAATACTACTGCGCTTTAAATTTCCCTTTAATTTACACACAATATGGGAGGAAGGCTGATGTTTTGTGATATCCCACAGAAGACTAATTCTGACTGCAGGGAAGTGCATGGTTCAAGAACTGAAATCAATCAAGTTAGTCTGGGTCTTAAAGGAGGAGGACTCTTGAGAGGCTCAAATGGAGGGCCAAATGGGGAACGGGATTGTTGCTGGTGAGATAATGGAGTAAGGTCGAAAAATTTGGTTCTGCACTCTTCAGCACGCTGCAGGTTACTTTAGGGCAAAGATAAAGGAACAGTGCTTACAGTGCCCTTTGTAAGACTCCTAGTTGTGATTTAATGTTGTTAAATGGTGGTATGTTTTAATTAAGCTGCTAACTGCCCTTCTTGAGACAAGGTCTCGCTCAGTCGTCCAGGCTGGAGTGCAGTGGCGCAATCTCGGCTCACTGCAATCTCCGCTTCCCGGGGTCAAGCGATTCTCCTGCCTCAGCCTCCCGAGTAGCTGGAACTACAGGCGAGTGCCACCACGCCCGGCTAATTTTTGTATTGTTGGTAGGGACGGGGTTTCACCATATTACTCAGGCTAGTCTCGAACTCTGGACCTCAGGTGATCGGCCCGCCTCGGCCTCCCAAAGTGCTGGGATTACAGGCGTGAGCCACCGCGCCCGGCCACTAACTGCTCTTAAATGTAACTAATCCTTCCGTGCCTCTCTCCACCTGTGAGATGGTCACTTTATTAAAGGTCCAAAGTGACCAGTAGCTCTTGTTACTTTCTCTGTTCCTCGATATTGCTATTTTCCTTTCTAACCTAACACCTACCTGGAATGGTGAGATCACGAGGTAAGGAAGGCAAAGATGAGTGAGAACCACTCAGGTAACAGAAGCACCCTCTTGCACTCAAGGAGTTTACAGCTCTCTGTTCTGGCTACCTCCTAGGAAAGGCCTTCCCGCTGATCGTCTACAGACTGAAATCTAATCCTTTTACAGCGGGCCTGGCGAACTGTAGGGGCCGGGCCACATTCACTCGCTTTGAAAAAGGCTGCAGTGCACCTAAAGGAGGCCCGGCTGGCCAGCTTCCTAAGCACAGCTCGGTGGGAACAAACAGCTATGGACATACAGAAGAAAAGAGGTTAATTCGGCCGGTGATGGGGATCAGAAGCCCTAGTCCTCGTCCAATATTACGTCACTGGGTGACCTCGGGGGACGCTTCGCGGAGGGCCTCATTTTTCTCCACTGGCGAATGCAATCTAAGGGTCTTCGGAAACTGTAGGAGCCCTTCGACGCACCTATCCGCCTCACCTCGAGGCTTCTCACCCGCTGGCCGCCCCCTTGCGCCCCTCGTTTTTTCTAGCTCCTTTCCCATGCCCCACCGTTTCTCTCTTCCAAAGCTGAGACCTCGAGTTGTTCCTCGGCCAGAAACGGCGGGCGGTCCCGCAACGTGCAGGCGCGAGGTCCAAGCCCGGCCTCCCCTCTTCACCCACCTGCCAAAGCCGCAAATTCCGCAGCTGGTGTCCTTCAACAAACGTAACCACCTCTCTGCTCGGCCGGAAAAAACCACCTCCCCCGCACGCGTTTAGCCGGCCCCCGCGATTCGGCCTAATGAGACGATTGGCTATGGCTCCAAGTCCCGCCCTTCCGATTCCTGTCTCTAGGTCACCTCCGCAACACAGCAACGGAAGTAGGGTGTTGAGCCCGCCTACACTTCCGGAAGAATTGCACTGGACTGTGGGTATCCTAGTCTCCGCGTGTGTGAGTACAGCGGCGCGAGCTCAGTGGAACCTGGGTGCTGACGCCGCGGCGCTGGTGAGTAAAGGCAGAGGCGAAAAAGGAGGAAACCTCATGGCTGTCAGGTCTGTCCCAGGCCTGGTTCCCTGCCAGGCACACGCTAGATGAGTGTGGTTCGGCCACCTTAGCCCCGCTTCGAAGCCGGCTCTCTTCTAGCAGCCCCTGTAACCCCAGGCTTTGTGTTCGGAAAGTAGCCTAAGTATCTTCTGTGCCCCTGGATCGCCTTACTTTTCGGAGCCTCAGTTTCCCCTTGTTTGAAAGGAAATTAAGGGTGAAATTATCAGCAAACTAGACCCCCCGAACTTTCCTGTTTCTTTGAATCATATACCCATCTCTGATTCCATATCCTTGGCCCCACCCTGTCATCACTTCTCTAGTCTAAAGCCCTTCTAGAGTCTTATTGCCAAGTGTCTGTCAGAACTAACTTCTCCTGTCTTCTGTTTTCACTTATACCCAGTTCTGGTTCTCATGGTTTCTCTGCTGTACTGCATTTGAATCCTTTTTTTTTTTTTTTCTATCACTGAGATAACAGGAAACAGTGCATTTGAATCCTTCTACCGAATTTACTTGCCTTCAGTACTGTCTCTCTTCATGTCCAATCTATAGCCTGCAGTATATTTTTCTTGCTTACTGTTCTCTTGCTTTCCCTGCTTAAGTCTCTGACTTGCCAAAGCAAACTACCCATATCTAATTCAAGGTCTTGCACAAAAAAGCCCAACTTCTCCTTTACTTTTTTGAGACAGAGTCTCACTTTGTCCCCCAGGTTGGAGTGCAGTAGCATGATCTCAGCTCACTGCAACCTCCGCCTCCCGGTCTCAAGCAATTCTCCTGCTTCAGCCTCCCGAGTAGCTGGGACTAGGCGCATGCCACCACGCCCAGCTAATTTTTGCATTTTTGGTAGAGACAGGGTTTCGCCATGTTGACTATGCTGGTCTCGAACTCCTGACCTCAGATGATCCGCCCGCCTCGGGCTCCCGAAGTGCTGGCATTACAGGTGTGAGCCATGGTGCCCGGCCTCCTTTAAAATTTAACTTCAATTTTTATCCTTTAATCTCCCAGTGGTCTAGTTGAATATTTCAGAGACAACAGCAAGCCTTTGAGCAGTTGTTTGATAGGCAAATTGCTGGTGTTTATTGAAGTAATAGGCTTTTCCCATCCATGTCTTTTCTCACATTCCCTTTCTACCTGTCAAGCTTCTGTTCATCTTTTACCCTTCAGCTAAAAAAGATCTTCTTTATGAAGCTTGCCTCCTTTGCTTATCCCTTCCTACATTGCCTTATCCCTTCCTACATCTTTGTGATCATTTATAATCTGATTTGCATTTTAAGTTACTTGCATAATTGTTTATCTTCCAAAAAGTGTGCATATTCTTTGAAGGCAGAGGATTATATATGCATCTATAGAGCTACAGTGTATCTCTGACTTAACTGTAGCTGCTTAGTGAGTATTTACTACATTGAATCTATAACTTCTTTTTCTGGAAGAAGATGGGTGGACTTGTGATTTTGAAGCAGAGACCTTTGGAAAGATGAAGTATGGATTATTCCAGGCCTGACATCTAAACCATCTATGTTGTAGTCCTGAATGTTGTCTAGCATATTGCTGGAACGTTCTGTCTCTTGCCCGTTGATCACATCTTTCTGAAATCTGCTACCAAGGCAACATGTCACCATTATCCTTTGCATTGTTTTTAGGAGATCCAAACATGGCAAACCTGGAAGAAAGCTTCCCCCGAGGAGGTACAAGAAAGATCCACAAACCAGAGAAAGCTTTCCAGCAGTCAGTTGAACAAGACAACTTATTTGATGTAAGTAGTATGTTTGTTTGGTGACACTCACTGGAAACTTTACCCTAGTGTCTTGTGAAAAATGAGCCTTATTTGAGAATGTGTTATTTTTCCAGATTTTTTTTTGCGTTGAAGTCTACTTCTATAAATTTAACTCATTTAGAGAGGCCATACCACCACAAGGCTGGATCTTTTGAAGCTTGGCATTTAGTATTAAAGTATTGTTGTTAGCTGGGCATAGTGGCTTATGCCTGTAATCCCAGCAGTTTGGAAAGCCGAGGCAGGCGGATCACTTGAGGCTAGGAATTCAAGACCAGCCTGGCCAACATGGTGAAACCCTGTCTATACTAATACCAAAACTAGCTGGACATGGTGGTACACCTGTAGTCCTAGCTACTTGGGAGGCTGAGGCATGAGAATTGCCTGAACCAAGAAGGCAGAGGTTGCAGTGACCCAATATTGTGCCACTGCTCTCCTGCCTGGGCGACAGAGTGAGACTCTGTCTCAAAAAACACACAAACAAAATAAATAAAGTGCTGTTCCTTGTTCTTAGACACTCTTTGCCATGTTGATTAAGGATGGAGAGGAAGCAGTTTTTTTTTTTTTTTTTTTGAGACGGAGTCTTACTCTGTTGCCCATGCTGAAGTGCAGTGACATGGGTAGCTGGGATTACAGGTGCCTGCTACCATACCTGACTAATTTTTGTATTTTTGTTAGAGATGGGGTTTCACCATGTTGGCCAGGCTGGTCTGAGACTCCTGACCTCAGATGATCTGCCCACCTTGACTTCCCAAAGTGCTGGGATGACAGGTGTGAGCCACTGCACCCAGCTGATGTTTTTGTTGTTGTTTTTTCAAGAGATGGGGAGAGATGATGTTTCACTCTGTTACCCAGGCTGGACTTAAACTCCTGGGCTCAGTCGATCCTCCCTCCTTAGCCTGCTGAGTAGCTGGAACAACAGGCATGTTCCACTGTGCCTGACCGATCATTGCATTTTTACAGGGATTCCTTGCCGTATGTAATGGTCAGAATTTGCATTAGACTTCACAGTTTCACCTAGACTAGGCTGTGCTCCAAATGCTTGGGGAAAGGGAACTAACATTTGAGTGTGTGGCTTTAGGTCTATATTATGTAATCTTTTCAACTGTACTATGAAGCAGTGATTGCAATTCCATGATGAGGAACAGTGTCTTGTTCTGTCGCCCAGGCTGGAGTGTGGTGTTGTGATCTCAGCTCACTGCAACCTCCACTTCCTGGTTCAAGCGATTCTCCTGTATCAGCCTCCCGAGTACCTGGGACTATAGGTGTGTGCTGCCATGCTTGGCTAAATTTTTTTGTATTTTTAGTGGAAAAAAAATACAGCCTGTTGGCCAGGCTGGTCTTGAACTCCTAATCTCAAGTGATCTGCCCGCCTTGGCCTCCCAAACTGCTGGGATTGCAGGCATGAGCCACTGTGCCTAGACTTTATATAATTTAGCTGAAACCACATAGCTTGTTATGGTGGAAAAGATGAGAATTTAACTTGGGTCTGTGTAACTCCGGTGTCCATTTTCATGCACTATTCTACATTGCTTCTCAAACTGGGGAACCCCAGTGTTCATCCCAGTTAAGAGGAAGAACGCAAGAGAGAAGAGACTTTGGGAACATGAAGGAGGCTTCTCAGACCTTGGGCAGAGGGAGCATTGGTGGCCCCCCCCACCCCTTTTTTTTTAAGCAAGAATTAAAGGAACAACTGGGAGTGGGATGGGGTAGGGTGGAGTGAAGGAGTAACAAAGCAAGGTGAGTGATGACCTGAAATAGAAGAGAAAAGTCAGATTGCTTCTTATTCTTTTGAGTCTTTGTGGGTTCCCCCTACCTGCTTCTAGATTTCTACTGAAGAGGGATCCACCAAAAGAAAAAAGAGCCAGAAGGGGCCAGCAAAAACAAAAAAGTTGAAAATCGAAAAGAGAGAAAGCATCAAGTCCGCAAGAGAGAAGTTTGAAATCCTTAGTGTTGAGGTTTGTTAAAGTTGGTTTTCATTTAAACAATTGACCTTGGTTGCTTAAGTTTGTGTGTGTTCTTTCTTTCTTCTTTCCTTCTTGTTTCCCTTAATTCCATTTTCCCCTTAATATATTATATTTCATGCGTGTGTGTATAGAGATTCTTGCAATATATGCTAAGGAGTGAGGATGATTTCCTTCTGTTGCTAACCGATGCCAGGAATCTTTTTTTCTTTGTATTTATTTATTATTTTCCAGAGACAGGCCTGACTCTGTTGCTCGGGCTGGAATGCAGTGGCATGATCATAGCTCACTTTAGCCTTGAACTCCTGGGCTCAAGCAATCTTCCTGCCTCAGCTTCTCCTGAGCAACTGGGACTACTGAAGGTGTGTGTCACCATGCCCAGCTAATTTTTAAATCTTTTGTAGGGCTTGGATCTTGCTCTTTTGCCCAGGTTGGTCTCGAACTCCTGTGCTCAAGCAATCTTCCTGCCTCAGCCTCCCAAAGTGTTGGGATTATAGACGTGAGCTACCCACCGTGCCTGCCCCCTTTTTTTTTGTTTAAAGCTGCCGCGGGCTTGTTTGTGTCCTCACAGGACTTGAGTTCTGATGTATTCAGAGGTTAGAACGGACAGTAGCTTTAGCGGTCATTCTAATCTTACCCATTCATTTCATAGATGTGAAACCCGTTTCCAAGAATTGAAGTGGTCTGACTGTGTTCCTTACATTTTTATTTTTTATTTTTTTATTTTTAAATTATTTTATTTTATTTATTTATTTATTTATTTTGAGACGGAATCTCACTCTGTTGCCCAGGCTGGAGTGCAGTGGTGTGATCTCGGCTCACTGCAACCTCTGCCTCCTGGGTTCAAGTGATTCTCCTGCCTCAGCCTCCTGAGTAGCTGGGATTATAGGTGTTCCACCACGCCTAGCTAATTTTTGTATTTTTAATAGAGACGGGTTTCACCATGTTGATCAGGCTGGCCTGGAACTCCTGACCTCGTGATCTGCCCGCCTCGGCCTCCCAAAGTGCTGGAATTACAGGCGTGAGCCACCGCAGCCAGACTTCCTTACATTTTTAGATGATAACACCAATATATGTTAGTTGTAAAAAAAGAAAAGTTAAATAACTTTGAAGGGGAACATTCAGATTTGGCTAGATTCAAAGTCAATATTTTGTTCTATATGATAAAAAAAATTGTTAGACTTGGTGCCAACATTAGAAAACTAAAATTTTTTTTTTTTTTTGAGACAGAGTCTCGCACAATTGCCCAGGCTGGAGTGCAGTGGCGCCATCTCTGCTCTGCTTACTGCAAGCTCCGCCTCCCGGGTTCTCGTCATTCTCCTGCCTCAGCCTCCCGAGTAGCTGGGACTACAGGTGCCCGCCACCACGCCTGGCTGAGTTTTTGTATTTTTGGTAGAGATGGGGCTTCACCATGTTAGCCAGGATGGTCTCAATCTCCTGACCTCGTAATCCGCCCACCTCCGCCTCCCAAAGTGCTGGGATTCTGGGCTTACAGGCGTGAGCCGCGGCACCTGGCCGAAAACTAAAAATTGTTTTTACATGAAAATGGGATTTCTGGCTTCTTGTAAAAATTTGAAAGTACTGACAGCACAAGGCCCGTATTCCCTCATGTTTGTAATGACAAGGAGCTGAGTAGTGGTTGTGCCCTTTAGACCTGGCATGGTCACTCCAGACTGCCATTGTCTCCTCTAGCTGGCTTCCTTCATTGTGTTGTCTGCCAGGCATTTGAGTTTGGGTTGCTCAGAATAATGTAAAAGGCAAAGGTGTCCTCCGGTATCCCAGTGCTGTTAACACTGTTGTATAATCTACGCCTTTTACAGTGCTCGGTCAGATATTTGAGAAGTTCACTGGTATGTACACATGTGTATTTCTTTTCATTTATAAAATTCCTGTAGATTTTTATTTTTTATTTATTTTTGTTTTTTTATTTTCGAGACAGAGTTTCACTCTTGTTGCACAGGCTGGAGTGCAGTGGCATGATCTCAGTTCATTGCAACCTCCACCTCCCAGGTTCAAGTGATTCTCTTGCCTCAGCCTCCCGAGTAGCTGGAATTACAGGCACCTGCTACCATGCCCGGCTAATTTTTGTATTTTTAGTAGAGACGGGGTTTTGCCATGTTGGCCAGGCTGCTCTCGAACTCCTGACCTCAGGTGATCCACCCGCCTTGGCCTCCCAAAGTGCTGGGATTACAGGCGTGAGCCACTGTACCCGGCCTATTTTTTATCTTTATTTTTTGAGATAGGGTGTCACTTTGTTGCCACGGCTGGAGTACAGCAGTGTGATCACGGCTCACTGCAGACTCAACCTCCTAGCTCAAGCGATCCACTCACCTCAGAGTACCTGCGACTACAGGCATGTACCACTATGCCTGGCTAATCTTTTTTTTTTGTAGAAACTATGTTGCCGAGGCTGGTCTCGAACTCCTGAGCTCAGGCAGTCCTCCTGGTATTGGAATTATAGGCGTAAGCCACTGTGCTCGGCCTTATAGCTTTTAAATTGAGACTAGAAGCCAGACCTTCCAACCTTCCCTATTGTTGTTCCTGTCCTTATTGTACACATTTCACTTTTTCTCTTCTAGTCCCTGTGTGAGGGAATGCGGATTTTGGGTTGCGTGAAAGAGGTGAATGAACTGGAACTGGTGATTAGTCTCCCCAATGGCCTCAAGGGGTTTGTGCAAGTCACTGAAATCTGTGATGCCTATACCAAAAAGCTGAACGAACAGGTGACACAAGAACAACCTCTGAAGGTAAGGGAAATCCAAATGAAGCCTGTTATTGAAAATAAGTGGAACACAAATAGATTTAAAATTACAACTTTGCCAGGTGCTAAGAAGGGAAGGTGCAAGGTCCCATGAGAGTTTATCATAAAGGAATTTTTGACTAAGTCTGGGAGCCTGGAAAACTTTGTTGGGGAAGGGATGCTTAAGCTGAGATCTAAAGAATTAGGGTTCCCTAGATAAAGAAGGAAAGGCGTTCAGGCAGAAGCAATGTGATATATAACAGAGAGAAGGCTAGTATGGCTAGGTAAGGAGAGCAAGAGAGAGTGTGATGTGAGATGGGCAGGAGAGCCTGAATGGGGGCCAGGGCATATGCAGCCTTGTAGACCATTTTAAGAATTGTTTTTAAATTCTAGAATCAATGGGAAGTCCTTGAAATGTTCTCATTGGGGAACAGCATAGCATGTAGATTGAAGAGGCATGAGAAGTTGCTTAGAGACAAGTTAGGAGGCTCTTGTAGTGGTTCACGTCCTGAGATTGATGGTGACCTGGGTTCAGGATTTCCTGAGGACTGAGGAGGCAAAGTCATTGCTTGGTGATAAATTCAATATGGGTGGTGGGGCAGATAGAGGTGTCAGGGCTGAGTTCTAGGTTTCTGTTGTGCATGAGTTGATGCTTGCTCATGACATCCTGAGATAGGAAACCCTGAAGGGGACCTGGATTAGGAGAGATGATCATGATTTTTCAGTTTTTGAGACAGAGTCTCACTCTGTTGCCCAGGTTGGAGTACAGTGGCGTGATCTCAGCTCACTGAAACCTCCATCTCCTGGGTTCAAGCGATTCTCCTGCCTCAGCCTCCCCAGTAGCTGGGATTATAGGTGCCCGCCACCACACCCAGCTAATTTTTATATTTTCAGTAGAGACAGGGTTTCACCATGTTGGCCAGGCTCGTCTCCTTACCTCAGATGATCCACCCGCCTCAGCCTTCCAGAGTGTTGGGATTATAGGTGTGAGCCATCATCCTGACCTATGATTTTTTTTTTTGTTTGTTTGTTTGTTTTTGAGATGGAGTCTCATTCTTTCGCCCAGGCTGGAGTGCAGTGGCATGATCTCAGCTCACTGCAACCTCCAGCTCCCAGGTTCAAGCAATTCTCCTGGCTCAGCCTCCTGAGTAGCTGGGACTACAGGCAAATGTCACCACACCCAGCTAATTTTTGTATTTTTAGTAGAGACAGGGTTTTACCATGTTGGCCAGGCTGGTCTCAAACTCCTGACCTCAGGTGATCTGCCTGCCTCAGCTTCCCAAAGTGCTGGGATTACAGGCATGAGCCACGACACCCAACCCTCAAGTGCTTTTTAATGGTCATGTAAGAGACTGCAAAACTGACCACTGGATTTAACAATATGGAACTCATTGGTGATTCTGTGGGGAGATAAAGTGGTGGAGTGAGAGGGGTGGAAAGCAGATTGCAGTGAGCCAAAGAGTGAGTAAGAGATGAAGTAGAGGCAGAAAGTGTAGACAACTCTTTTGACAAGTCATTTTACATGCCAGTTACGTGGAAATATTTGAAGGCCTTATGCCGAAATTCAAGACTGGCTAGGCCACAGACCCAACTTCCTTTGTGGATGGGGGGTTATTCCTCACTCACCTTTTGGGTTCTTTGGGGTCTGAGGATGAGAAGTCACTGAGCCAAAGCTGGGTAATGGATTTTTGGTTCAGGAGAAGGGTGTGTATCAGGTCTTTCTCATTTGTGTTATGCAGGACCTACTTCACTTGCCTGAACTTTTCTCACCTGGAATGCTGGTAAGATGTGTGGTGAGCAGTCTAGGCATCACAGACAGGGGCAAGAAGAGTGTCAAGCTGTCTCTGAACCCCAAAAATGTCAACAGAGTGCTGAGTGCTGAGGCCCTGAAGCCTGGCATGGTAGGTATCTAGGGTCGGGGAGGAAGAGTGGCAATGTGCCTTCTCCCTGCCTCCGAGGGAGCGTGGTCTAGGCAACCTTTTACTTTCAGCTCAACTGTTACACATAGGAGTGGTTCTTTTTCTAGAAGGAAGGTCTCTTGGGTTCTTTGGGTACTTAATGGACATTGAAGACTTGAACCTAATCATTACATTGGAGAAGAGAAAAGAGAAAGCAAGTCCAAATTTCTTTTTTTTTTTGAGTCGGAGTTTTGCTGTTGTTGCCCAGGCTAGAGAGCAATGGTGTGATCTCGGCTCAGCACAGCCTCCACCTCCTGGGTTCAAGCAATTCTCCTGCCTCAGTCTCCTGAGTAGCTGGGGTTACAGGCATGCATCACCAAGCCCAGGCAATTGTATATTTTTAGTAGAGACTGGGTTTCTCCATGTTGGTCAGGCTGGTCTCGAACTCCTGACGTCAGGTGATCTGCCTGCCTTGGCCTCCCAAAGTGCTGGAATTACAGGCGTGAGCCACCGTGCCCTGCTAAGCAAGTCCAAATTTCACTGGTGGCAAAGAAAAATGCCTCCGGGAAGCCTTAGCAGGAGACTTGGTGATGGTGAGAAGGAGTTCCTCATAGTGCCTTACTTACTGAAATTTCCTCACAGATTCGGTCTTTTACAAAGGCTTCTGGCATTTGTGTAGAATGCTTGAAAGCTGCTCTCTGAAAGCAGGTGACGGGGTAGTCAGCTAAGTTAGTCTATCAGCTGTATTGGATATCTCACTACTTTGTGTTCAGTCCTGTGGAGATTCAGGAGATGTTAGTCCTGGCTCAGAGCCTGCAAGTCTAGTAGGTACAAAAGAGTAAATTTACACTCATGTAGATAATATAAGTGCTCTTGTAATTAAGAGGATGGAGATCAATATGATCTTTGCAATGTTGGTTAGAAGCAGTAGGGTTTAGGAAAGGCCTAGAAAGTTTGGTAGGATTTAGTTGGATAAAAAGGGAATAAAAAGCGGCCGGGTGTGGTGGCTCACGCCTGTAATCCCAGCACTTTGCGAGGCCAAGGCAGGCAGATCACAAGGTCAGGAGTTTGACACCAGCCTGACCAACATGGTGAAACCCTGTCTGTACTAGAAATATAAAAATTAGCTGGGCATTGTGGCGGGCGCCTGTAATCCCAGCTACTCAGGAGGTTGAGGCAGGAGAATCACTTGAACCCAGGAGGCGGAGGTTGCAGTGAGCCAAGATTGTGCCATTGCACTCTAGCCTGGGTAACAGAGCGAGACTCCATCTCAAAAAAAAAAAAAAAAAAAAGGAATAAAAGTAAGTTAAATTGCAGGAAATTGAAAAATGTCAAGAGCCTACTATATGACAGGTGACGTTTTGGGCACTTTGATGAAATTCTCACAGCAACCCTGTGAGGCAGATTGATATTATTCCTTATACATTTGAAAAAATGGACTCAGAAAGGTTTAAGTGACTTACCAAAGACCAGATAGCTAGTAAGTTTCAGAGCCACACTGCTTCCCATGTAACATGAAGGAGATTGGCAGTATTTTTGTTTTTGAGATGGAGTCTTGCTTTGTTGCCCAGGCTGGAGTGCAGTGATCCTGGCTCACTGCAACCTCCACCTCCTGGGTGCAAGCAGTTCTTCTGCCTCAGCCTCTCCAGTAGCTGGGATTACAGGTGCATACCACCATGCCCGGCTAATTTTTTTATTTTTAGGAGAGACGGGGGTTTCACCATGTCCAGACTGGTTTCGAACTCCTGACCTCAGGTGATCCACCTGCCTTGGCCTCCCAAAGTGCTGGGATTACAGGCATGAGCCACCATGCCCTGCTAGCAGTATTTTTTTAATGTCTTGGAGGTGCTCAGGAAAGACATACTATGACAGTTAGAAGGGTAGTACTGGATTCTGTCCGTAGTCCTGGCTCTGGGAGTGCCCTTGCAGGGTCTAGCAGTTCATTTCTGTTTGCATAATGTAAAAATCTGCCATCTTTTTTTTTTAAAGACAGCCTTACTCTGTTGCCCAGGCTGGAGTGCAGTGGCATGATCTCTTCTCACTGCAACCTCTGCCTCCTGAGTTTAAGCAATTCTTCTGCCTCAACCTCCTGAGGCAGGGATTACAGGTGCCATGCCTGGCTAATTTTTGTATTTTTAATAGAGACGGGATTTCACCATGTTGGCCAGGCTGGTCTCAAACTCCTGACCTTAAGTGATCTGCCTGCCTCGGCCTTCCAAAATGCTGGGATTACAGGCGTGAGCCACCGTGCCTGGCCGAAAGTCTGCTATCTTTTGAAACCACTCGAGGCAAGAGGCTCTTCTATATCGTTCCATCATTCAGCTGTGTTAAACATTCGTCATTGCCTGGCAACCCTCAGCTCCTTCAAGCTTGGAAGTATTGAATTTGATGTCTGCCGTCTAGTGGGATTGTGGCTTAAAGTTTAATGTGGGGGTGGGATAGTGGCAGAGTGTGAGCTTAGTGGCAGGAACTTTCAAGTTTGGATGTTTTGTGTGTGTCCCATTACCTTTGAATTGGAACTTTTGGGACTACTTTCTCTTCCCCAGCTACTTACAGGTACCGTATCCAGCCTGGAAGACCATGGCTACCTAGTGGACATTGGTGTTGATGGGACCAGAGCTTTTCTGCCACTGCTGAAAGCCCAGGAGTACATCAGACAGAAGAACAAAGGTGAGGGCAAGAAAAGGGGCCAGTACATGGTGGTGAGGTGGTACATGTGGGGATTATATTTAAGTGCCATTTTGATGAGAAACATGACAGAATGGTGACCCTGAAGGTGCTGTGGCTTTGGTAAAACCAGCACTTAATCCTAGTTAATAGGAAAGGAAAGATGTGTGAAGGGCCAGCGAGTGGCAGGGTCTCACTAAGATCTGATGGAACAGTGTCAGTTTTTCTAACCTGGAAGATTCCACTGCAATTTGGGCCCCCATGGCTTCTGAACCAGCAGTCTCCTGGCTTGTGTATTTTTGTGTGGTAATTGAATTCTAGATCAATTAGGATAACTTTGTTTCCTTCTTGTAGTTGGCCCCTTAGAGATTGGGAATGTGGGGAGTAATTGATGCTAACTGGGCAGGTAGGCCATGGGTCTTTTCAAGTATTACTTGGGCCCACGTTAAAAGTCCTTCTCATAGAGACATTTTTCCTTTTGGGGTCTGGGTCTGGGCTTACAGGTGCTAAACTAAAGGTGGGTCAGTACCTGAACTGCATCGTTGAAAAGGTGAAAGGCAACGGAGGAGTTGTTAGTCTGTCTACTGGTCACTCAGAGGTTTCTACTGCCATTGCTACTGAAGAGCAGAGCTGGAACCTTAATAACTTGCTACCAGGACTGGTGGTCAAAGCTCAGGTACAGAAGGTAAGCTGTTCATTGCTACTACTGCTTTTTAAAATAAAAATAATTCTTTTCAAAATACTAAATGCATAAAGTCTAAAACTACTGTCTGATAAGGGTGGTCACTAGTCACTTATGCCCGTTGAGCACTTCACATGTGGCCAGTGTCACTTGTTGAAATGATAATATTTTGGATATATTAGGTTAAAAAACTATACTAAAAAGTCTTTTGTTTCTTTGTAGTTTCTAAAATGTGACTGCTAGAAAACTTAAAATTACATGTGTGACTGGCATTGTATTTCTGTTGGACAGTGCTGATCTAAAAGGTCAAATGGAATTAAAAGGTTTATAATGAAGAACTTATCCATCATAACCTCCATCTTTAACTCTTTTAGCTTATCTTTTGAAATTTCTCTGCATATTTTTGAGTAATAAGCTTCTGCTGGTATCTCTTGATTTTTCAATCTTAGGGCATTGAGTTTTAACTTTTTATCAAGGTAGAAAGGATTTTGGTCTCTCTTTTTTTAATTAAAAAATATATATATATATTTTCCCAGCACTTTGGAGGCTGAGGCGGGCTGATCACGAGGTCAGTAGATCAAGACCATCTTGGCTAACACAGTGAAACCCCATCTCTCTAAAAATACAAAAAATTAGCTGGGCGTGGTGGTAGGTGCCTGTAGTCCCAGCTACTTGGGAGGCTGAGCAGGAGAATGGCATGAACCCAGGAGGTGGAGCTTGCAGTGAGCCGAGATTGTGCCACTGCACTCCAGCCTGGGTGACTGTGCGAGACTCCGTCTCAAACAAACAAACAAAAATATGTATATATATATTTTATAGAGATGAAGTCTTACTATGTTGCCCAGGCTGGTGTTGAACTCCTGAGCTCCAGTGATCCTCCCACCCTGGCGTCCCAACGTGCTGGGGTTACAGGCATGAGTGACCTTGCCCAGCATACTAGCATGACTTTCTTTTTTTTTTTGAGATGGAGGCTCGCCCTGTTGCCCAGGCTAGCATGCGGTGGCACGATCTCGGATCACTACAACCTCTGCCTCCCGGATTCAAGTGATCCCACTGCCTCAACCTCCCAAGTAGCTGGGACTACAGGCATGCACCACCACACCCAGCTGGTTTTTGTATTTTTAGTAGAGACAGGGTTTCACCATGTTGGCCAGGCTTGTGTCAAACTCCTGACCTTAAGTGATCTGCCTGCCTGGGCCTCCCAAAATGCTGTGATTACAAGTGTGAGCCACCACACCTGGCCTACTATGACCTTGAACAGCTTTTTTCCCTTGGAAAGCAGTCAGCTTTGTTTTTGTCATTTACGAAATTCTCTTCCTATCAGTATTTTTTCCTATACCTTCAACTTATTTTCCACTCACTACAGTTCTGCATGCTTTCAAACCCTTTAAGTAAACTACTAGTTTCTTTTTCCTCCCACCTAGAACCCTTTTTAATGTCCTCGTGCTCTAGGATGGACTAGTTGCTCTGTAGGGCTCCTGCATAGCCGGTATCCTAGGACTTCCCTTTTGCTGTCTCCTCTGTCTGTATTGGAGCCTTCTTTGGTCCCATGTATTCTTCTTTTTGGGTTTACTCCCTTGTTTTACTGTGGCACATTATCCAGAAGCATCCTGGGAGAGCCTTTCAACTTTAACTTCCAATTCTCTAGGAAGTTTTTGTTTAGATTGCCATATTATGAGTGAGGTACTAAAAAACTGTGAGCAAGTCTATGTGCCTGTGTGGGATTGTTGACTGTTTTTTTAATTTTTATAATTTTTATAATTATTTATTTATTTTTGAGACAGAGTCTTGCTCTGTCACCCAGGCTGGAGTGCAGTGGCATGATCTCGGCTCATTGCAACCTCCGCCATCCAGGTTCAAGTGGTTCTCCTGCGTTAGCCTCCCGAGTAGCTGGGACTACAGGCACCCACCACCACACCTGGCTAATTTTTGTATTTTTGTAGAGACACGGTTTCACTGTGTTGGCCAGGCTGGTCTCAAACTCCTGAGCTCAGCTGGTCCACCTGCCTCAGCCTCCCAGAGTGCTAGGATTATAGGCATGAGCCACTGTGCCCGCCTTCTTGTTGACTGTTTAACTTTCCTGTCAGGAACAGGACTAGCTGATTTAATTTGGGCAGCCTCCTAATGTGATTGTTATAGGTCTTCTCTGGCGTGTTAGATTTCTCTAGAAAGGATCTGGCAGTCTCCGCCCACGAGGGTCTAAGTCTGGCTGCCCCAGAATGAGTACGAGAAAGGGGCTGGATATTTACATGATATTTAGAATTTAATTGACATGAGAATATTTACATGATATTTAGAATTTAATTGACATTTTCAGAATTTGCACTTTTCCTGTTTTTTGATTCTGGTAAAAGTTTTCCCAGATAATAGGTTTCGTATTTTCCGGGGAGGTAAGAGAGAGGACTTAGTTCTCTGATTTCATTCATCTCCCTCACCACTATCTTTTGAGGAGATTGTCACTTTTCACTTTTTGGTGACTCTATAAGGGTGACTTGGCTTGCTTATGGTCAGTATCTCCCTTTTGCAAGCATTTGAGTTTTACCTTCCTATACTGGGCAAATATCTAAGTTAGTAACAATCTATTCCAGTTGTCAGGCTGGCAGTTCCCCAAGGATACATGTACAAAGCTCCTTCCATCCCATGGAGGACTCCCAGAGAGTGGGAGGACTGATGTCCTCTCTTAGCTGGAAGGGAGGTGAGCCTACTAAGGAAGGAAACAGCCAGTGCAGGAATTGTTCTGCCAGTTATTTTTATAGGAAGAAAAGATTGATAAGAGTTAGCTGGGAGAGGAGAGATACACAGTTAGGGATAATATGGCATTGAGTGTTTACTGTGAGCAGTGTCTCACATTCCTGGTTCTTTCAAATAACTTCTTTTTATAACTTGTTCTGTTTATTTCTAGGTGACTCCATTTGGCCTTACGCTAAACTTCCTCACATTCTTCACAGGCGTGGTTGACTTTATGCACCTGGATCCCAAGAAAGCTGGAACCTATTTCTCAAATCAGGCAGTAAGAAATGTTGAGCCTATATTTTCTTGATTCCAATTGTGGTCCATTTGCTGTCCAGTATCACAGGTAGCTACAGGGAGGTCCTAGGACTGCATGCATACAGGTATGCAGAGAGGAGATGAGAGGAATAATGAAAAGTGTTATGGAGGCCAGGCGCGGTGGCTTACGCTTGTAATCCCAACACTTTAGGAGGCAAGGTGGACGGATCACTTAAGGTCAGGAGTTCAAGACCAGCCTGGCCAACATGGTGAAACCCCGTCTCTACTAAAAATACAAAAATTAGCCAGACGTGGTGGCACTTGCCTGTAGTCCCAGCTGCTCAGGAAGGTGAGGCAGGAGAATCACTTGAACCCGGGAGGCTGAGGTTGCAGTGAGCTGAGATTGTGCCACTGCACTCCAGCCTAGGCAACAGAGCGAGACTCCATCTCAAAAAAAAAAAAAAAGTGTTAAGGAAGTAAAGTTAAAGTAAGAAACTCTCAGTGGCTGAACTGAAATTAGAGAAGGAGCAGGTGGAGAAGAAGGCAACTTTTAGTTTTTACTTCATAGTCTTCCATATAGTTTGATTTTTTTTCCTTTGGTAGTATTAGTTTTTTTGTTTTTATAATTTAAACTAGTTTAGAAGAATACTTAACATAGGAGAATAAGATATGTTTAAACAGCAAAAGGTGATTTTAAAAGTTGTATGAGTAGTATAGATCCAATTTTGAAAAAAATTTTAAAAAGTACCTCTGGTTAAAATACTGGAATATTATGCAATCAGGTGTTAATAGTGATGAATTCTGGGTGATTTTTCTGTTCTTTTCTTTTCTTTTTTCTTTTTTTTTTAAGACAGGGTGTTACTCTGTCACCCAGGCTGGAGTGCAGTGGTGCAAACACGGCTTACTGCAGCTTCAATGTCCTGGACTCAATTGATCCTCCCACCTTAGTGCTCAGAGTAGCTGGGACCACAGATGCATGCCACGATGCCTGGCTAATTAAAAAAAAATTTTTTTAGGCCAGGTGTAGTGGCTCACGCCTGTAATCCCAGCACTTTGGTAGGCCGAGGCGGGAGGATCACAAGGTCAGGAGTTCAAAACAAACCTGGCCAGCATGGTGAAACCCCATCTCTACTAAAAATAAAAATAAAAAAAATTAGCCAGACCTGGTGGCGCGTGCCTGTAGTCCCAGCTACTCGGGAAACTGAGGCAGGAGAATCACTTGAACCCAGGAGGCAGAGGTTGCAGTGAGCCGAGATTGTGCCACTGCACTCCAGCCTGAGCGACAGAGTGAGACTCTGTCTTTAAAAAAAAAAAAAAAAATTTTACAGGCAAGGTCTCGCCATGTTGCCCAGACTGGTTTTGCACTCCGGGGCTCAAGGAGTCCCCCCACCTTGGCCTCCCAAAGTGCTGGGATTACAGGTATGAGCCACAACCCTGGCTCCGCTCGTATTTAAATATTCAAATTTCCTACAATGAACATGGATATTTGGGAAGAAAATCTTAATATATGTTATTCAGAATTTTTTAGAATTCTAAAATGATTTCTTTTTTTAAATAGTAATGTGTGCTATAGATAATTTATTTATTTATTTATTTTTTGAGACAAGGTCACACACTATTGCCCAGAGTGGAGTACAATGGCACAATCACGGTTAATTGCAACCTCAACCTCCTGGGTTCAGGCAATCCTCCCACCTCAGCCTCCTGAGTAGCTGGAACTGTGGATGCATGCCACCACGCCCAGCTCATTTTTGCTATGTTTTGTAGAGATGGGGTCTCGCTGTGTTGCTCAGGCTGGTCTTAAACACCTAGGCTCAAATGATCCTCCTGCCTAGGCCTCCTGAAGTGCTGGGATTATAGGCTTCAGCCACTACCACTAGCTGAGAATTTATTTTTTTTTTAAGTGAAACTAGGATTTTCTACTACCTTGTGATAATACTGTTAATATTTTCCTAAACCTCTTTTTAGTAATTTTTTTCACCCTGTAACCATTTGTGTATGGAGTTTACATCTTTTAATGTTGTGATGAGAGCAGGCTTTTTCTGTTAGTTTCAGAGGGGCCTTGGGTGTAGTGACACCAGTACATGGTTTCTGTTGTATTACAGATACATCAGCTCCTTGGTGTTGAGGGGACACCTGGTATATAGTTTTCTGGCCTTGAGTAAACTTTCTGGCTAATTTTTATTTATTTATTTTATTATTATTTTTTGAGACAGGATCTCACTCTGTCACCCAGACTGGAGTGCAGTGGCACGATCATCACTCACTGCAGCCTTGACCTCCTGGGCTCACTCAGGTGATTCTCCTGTCTCAGCCTTCCAAAGTGGTGCACGCCACCATGCTTGGCTAACTTTTTTTTTTTTGTTTTTTTTTTGAGACTGAGTCTTACTTTGTCACCCAGGCTGGAGTGCAGTGGCACAGTGTTGGCTCACTGCAACCTCTGCCTCCCCATTTTAAGTGATTCTTGTGCCTCAGCCTCCTGAGTAGCTGGAATTACAGGTACGTACCACCATGCCCGGCTAATTTTTTTTTGAAACGGAGTCTTGCTCTGTCGCCCAGGCTGGAGTGCAGTGGCGCGATCTCGGCTCACTGCAGTCTCCACCTCCTGGGTTCAAGCGATTCTCCTGCTTCAGCCTCCTGAGTAGCTGGGATTACAGGTGTGTGCCACCACACTCAGCTAATTTTTTGTATTTTTAATAGAGATGGGGTTTCACTGTGTTAGCCAGGATGGCCTTGATCTCCTGACCTCGTGATCTGCCTGCTGCCTGCCTCGGCCTCCCAAAGAGCTGGGATTACAGGCATCAGCCACCGCTTCCACCCTAACTTTTTTTTTTTTAAACTAGAGATGAGGTTTCGCCATGTTGGCTGGGCTGTCTCAGACTCCTGATCTCAAGTGATCTGCCCACCTCAGACTCCCAAAGTGCTGGGATTACAGGCATGAGCCATGATCCCCAGCCTATTTTTGTATTTTTGTTGAGACGGGGTTTCACTATGTGCGCAGACTGGTCTCTAACTCCTGAGCTCAAGTGATCCACCTGCCTTGGTGTCCCAAAGTGCTGGGATTACCAGTGTGAGCCACCCATACCTGGCTTGAGTAAGCTTTGATTTAGTCATACATAGTCCCCATGGGACATTTTGACTTTTCTGCATGCTGCTTGAGTATGGAAGCCAGTTTGAGTACTTACATACTAAGGATGTGAGTACTCACATACCTGGTTAGCATGTGGAGAGGCTTGATGCCTGGAAGGTCTGCTCTAGGGTGCTCCTGTGTGCCTCCTCGTGCTCACCCTGCCCTTCCTTTTGTCTAGGTGAGGGCCTGCATCCTCTGCATCCATCCTCGAACCAGAGTTGTGCGCCTGAGCCTGCGCCCCATCTTCCTACAACCTGGACGCCCACTCACCCGACTCTCTTGCCAGAACTTTGGAGCAGTGCTGGATGATGTTCCTGTCCAGGGTTTTTTCAAAAAGGCTGGGGCCACGTTTAGGCTGAAGGATGGGGTTCTGGCCTATGCCCGGGTAAGGAGGCCTCTTTATTTGGTCAGGGATCTTATCACTGGGAGGACTTTTGGAGCACAGGGGGCCATTTCTGCTTCTTTCATCCCTTGATGCTAGTTTAAAATTTTTGGATATTGCAGTTCTAATTCCTGTTCATAGTGATTAGAACAATGTCTATTGACTGTATTAGGATGCCTTAGAACCAGCTTGCCATATCTGATACTTGGTTAATGGTTAAGTATAAGGATGAGTTAGGATCCAGACCAGGGCCCAGCAGAGTTTTTCTTAAAGGGCTGGGTCATAAATACTTTAGGCTGTGGTTCCTGTGGTCTCTGTCCTAATTGTTCAACGCTACTGTTATGGCATGAAAGCAGCCATAGGCAGTACGTAAATGAACGGATGGCTGTATTCCAGTACAACTTCTATTTACAAAAACAGGCACTAGGCACAGTTGACTGACCTATGTTCTGGACTTTCCCTGACCTTACTGAAATTCTGTGATGATAAAGAGCAGTTTTTTAGTGTAAAGAATTACTTAACCAGGCAATCAAAGTACTGTTTTTATGGTACATGATAAGTGTTGAGTCCTCTCTATGGGCTGTAAGGTCTCATCGGCTCAGACCTGTTGTCCCTGGCTTGTCCTCAATCACTTGGTACTTTGCAGCTCAGCCATCTCTCTGATTCTAAGAACGTCTTCAATCCTGAGGCCTTCAAGCCAGGGAATACTCACAAGTGTAGAATTATTGACTACAGCCAAATGGATGAACTGGCCTTGCTCTCTCTACGAACGTAAGTCTGTCATTAACAGGTAGGGGTGTAGAGATGTGCACCTGTACATGTTCATATTCCGTTTCTCCTGGCTGTGCTTGGGGAGGGTTTTCTTTCTTGCCAGCATGACTGTGGTAGCCCTGAATTTTAGGCAACCTCTGCCCTAGTTTATTTAATTCTGTGTTTTCTCCTTGTCCTAGGTCTATTATTGAAGCTCAGTACCTTAGATATCATGACATCCAGCCTGGGGCAGTGGTAAAGGTAAGACCTCAAGCATATAACTAGGTAGTCCCTCACCATCAGGCGTTCTTTAGTTCACACACAGGTGACTGTCAGCCTGTTAGTCCTCATGTTAACACATTGAATGTCATGTTACTTGCCTCTGCCTGCTGACTAGAATTTCTTTCTCTTTCTTTGGGTAACTCATAATTAATTGCAAGGTAAGATCTTACTAGCACCACCCAGCTACACAAAGGCAGTAGATCATAAATCCTGAGATTTGGGATTTGATGGTGGTTAGTAGACCAGATCAAAAGTTAGTCCTGTGATCATTGATCTACCTGGGATATTAATGAGAAGCCAGTTCCAGATACCTGTCCTCTCCAACCATTTGGCTCTAATCGAGCAGCCCCCTTTGTATGTAGAGTTTATTCCTTAGGAGACCTTGACATAGTCCCTTCCTTTGGGGAATGTATTTTAAGGCACACAGAAAGCACATGCTCACACAGAAAGATGTGAAGGCTCCCATAAATAAAGCCGACAGAATAATCCAGCTCAGTGTGGGGTGTGTGCTTCACCCATGTGCCATCTGGAATAACAGGCACAGTTAGCCCAGGAAGGTGGTTGTGAAGGGGAGGTGTGACATGCCTTGTTGTAAGAGGTGGGGGAAAGGCCATTCTTGAGACATTGCGGCAGCTTATCTTTGGATTCTCTAGGGCACAGTGCTAACCATAAAGTCATATGGGATGCTGGTGAAGGTGGGCGAGCAGATGAGGGGCCTGGTACCTCCCATGCACCTGGCTGACATCCTGATGAAGAATCCGGAGAAGAAGTACCACATCGGGGACGAGGTCAAGTGCCGGGTAAGCCTCCTGAAGGGTCTCTTGGGGTTTTGGCTGGGTGGGAAGAGAGCAGTTCTCAACTGAAGTTTCTGCCTTTTTCCACAAAGTGAGTGTGTAATGTCTGTAGTGTGTCTTGTGCTGTACCTGGCATTGGGAAGAGAAAAGTAAGTCCCCGTTTTGTGTAGTATAATTGGGAGTTAAAATATTCATATGTGAAGAGAGAGCAAGCCAGCCTGTGATCTTTTGCCATGTGGCTTGGTGCAGGTTGTGTGCTGTGGTCACAGCTGAGAAAGGGGAGGTGAGGGTGGGCTGGAGCAGCCAGAATTGTTGACGTTATCAATAGCGACTGCCACTAACAGGTATTCTGTGCCAGTTTCTATGCTAGGCTTGTGACAGGCATTATTTCATTTAATCCTTGAAACAACCCTAACAATTAAGTACTATTAGCTTCATTTTGCGGGTGGGGAAATTAAAGCTTAGGAAAGCCAACTGTCTTGCCCAGAGTCACACAGCTAATACATGGCAGAACCAGTTTTCGAATTCAGCTCTGTATGACAATAATGTTTTCTAGATTTCTGGCAGAGGTGGAACTTGAACTAAAAAGGATAGGCAGGATTTGGAAGGTTGGGGAGAGCAAAGGGTGTGTTCCAGGCACAGAAATAGCCCTGGCAAAGCTGCCAAAACATGGATGATTTATGACAAAGGCTCGAATCCCAAGGAAAGCTTCATAGGGTTGTGAAGATTCAACATGATGATGCACACAAGAGTGCTCCATGGTCAGGCACTCAGCATGTTACATTTTCCTGTATTCATCTTATCTCATCATTATTGACTCAGCAGAGGTAATGATTGCCCATTGGTGCAAAATTTTACAGTAGTGGGATCGAGGGTTAAAAATAGTTTTTCTGTCTTTAAGGAGGTGACCTTCTGAGGGGGTGAAGACAGTTGCATCTCCATCTTATTTCATAGCTAATAAACAGCAGTACTAAGGTGGTAAATTGGTTCATCATTGGTTCTGTTAGACTAGATGCAAAGCCCACTAGGAAGGAGCCAAGATGGTGTAGAAGTTATTGTAACCAAGATTCCATAGAGGTGCTGTAAGATAATTAATGTTGCTTCATGGTCAGGAGAGGGTAGTTTGCAGCAATTTATGGGAGGAATTACATTTGAAATAGTGATTTGTATGCTCCAGATTGTCATACAGCAGGAAGCAGGAAGAATCTGCCACTGAGATGATTAGAGGAAAAGCTATAGCAGGTTCTTGGGGAATGGCCCCGTGGCTTCTGGGTTTAAGAGGTTGCAGAGACCAGCTCAGTGGCTCTCATGATAACAGATAACTTGATGACAGCCTATGTTCCGCCCCTAGGTTTTGCTTTGTGACCCTGAAGCCAAGAAGCTGATGATGACCCTGAAAAAAACTCTGATTGAGTCCAAACTACCTGTCATTACCTGCTATGCCGATGCCAAGCCTGGTCTGCAGACACATGGCTTCATCATCAGGGTCAAGGACTATGGCTGCATTGTTAAGTTCTACAACAATGTGCAGGGACTGGTGCCCAAGCATGAGCTCAGTACCGAGTATATCCCTGACCCGGAGAGAGTTTTTTACACTGGCCAGGTAACCCTTCCCCTAGACAGGTCCCCTTTACCCTTGGTGACCCCATAAACACAAATACGAAGGAGCGTAAGTAGTGGGGCTGCCTTTAAGAGGCTGAGGAAGAGAGCACATGGGGCAGTGGGTGTGAGCCGGCTAAATGGAGGAGATGGGGAACAGAACAGAGAGGAAGCCTGGCAGGGTTCAACAGAAGCTGGCAAGCTGATGGATCTCAGGCACACATGGAAGAGGTCAGTCTTTACCTGTAATAAACCTGTGCCTCTCATATCAGAAATTGTTTTGAGGTCACTGTCACCACATGGGGGCAGTGCTGTAAAACTAGTGAGTCTTGGTATCACTAGGAAAAACACTTTTTTATTCTTTTAAATGACTTTAAACAGATAGATAATAATTGTACATATTTATGGGGTACAATGTGATATTTCTTTTTTCTTTTCTTTTCTTTTTTTTTTTTTTTTTTTTTTGAGACAGAGTTTCCCTCTGTCACCCGGGCTGGAGTGCAATGGCATGATCTCAGCTCACTGCAACTTCCACCTCCCAGGCTCAAGTGATTCTCATGCTTCAGCCTCCCAAGTAGCTGGGACTACAGGCATGTGCCGGCATGCCTGGCTAATTTCTGTATTTTTAGTAGAGATGGGATTTCACCATGTTGGCCAGGCTGGTCTCGAACTCCTGGCTTCAAGTGATCAGCCCACCTTGGCCTTTGAAAGTGCTGGAATTACAGGCCTGAGCCACTAAGCCTGGCCACCATGTGATATTTCAGTACATGCTTACAATGTGTAATGATCAAACCAGGGTAATTAGCATCTCCATCACCTCAAAGAGAAAAATAATTTTTAAGACTTGGATTGTACAAAAAAAGTTACTTATGTCTTCCCTTTATCCCAAAGGCTACCCTGGGGGATTGTGTAGCTCTCAGTGTATTTCTTCTTTTCACTGCCTCCTGATCTGATCCAAAGGCTCGGTAGATCTCTCAGCACCTCTGCAGCAGTAGTGGAGGGCACGCTGCAGGGCCTGCAAGGCTTGCTGGGAGGAGTTGGCCAAGCCTGTGTGGTTTCTTGCCAGGTGGTGAAGGTTGCCGTGTTGAACTGTGAGCCATCCAAAGAGAGGATGCTCTTATCCTTCAAGCTGTCGAGTGATCCAGAGCCAAAGAAAGAGCCTGCAGGACACAGTCAGAAGAAAGGAAAAGCCATTAACATTGGGCAGGTACGTGGACTTCTCTGGACAAGCTATTTTATGTTACAGTGGCAGAGAGCAGGGCACCACTAACACGTGGCGTATTGGAACCCATGAATCGGAAAGTTAGAGGTAGCTAGATAAGATTTTGGGGCTAGAGGGGTTCACACGCATTCCTTCCTGTGTGTCAGAACAAATGGAAGCTGTCCATGAAAGTCCTGTTACAGTGAGGCTTTTCAGCAGTGGGCTCCTGACCTCTTTCCTCTCGGGTCCCTAGGGCCAGCCTGCAGTTCTGGCTTTCCTGGGGCTCCATGGAGGGACTTGAGAGAGGAGTGCGATGGGTCCACACATGAGTCCTGGTGCATGTGCATGTGCATGCATGCTGGGTGGTTGGGGTGGTGGGTGGGGTTTGGAAGAAAGCTGCCGCTTAGAGATCCTTGGTGCCGGAGTTTGATGCCTCCAAGCCCTACCTGATCCAGATCAGGTTGTTCTCTGTTCATGACAAGTGCTATTTTTGTCTTTCTAGCTGGTAGATGTGAAGGTTTTAGAGAAGACCAAAGATGGGCTGGAGGTGGCTGTCCTGCCCCACAACATCCGTGCTTTTCTCCCCACGTCTCATCTGTCGGACCACGTTGCCAACGGCCCATTGTTACATCATTGGCTCCAGGCAGGTGACATCCTTCACAGAGTCCTGTGTCTGAGCCAGAGCGAGGGGCATGTTGTATCCTTGACTGGTATCTGTGGAGCAGAGGAAGGTGGGGGGCCATGGGTGCTTGGATGGGAAATTCTGGGGAAATTAGACAGCTATTTGACCTCAGAAATACCTCCACAAAACCAAACCAGTGACGAAGCCTGTGCTATGGAAAGTAAGAGCAGGCCTGAGTAAGCGCTGCTAGCAGATGCCAGTGGTCAGGGCGGAGTAGCCTGAAAGGTTGCAGAGAGGGGGACTCTCGGGGGCTGGAGAAGGAGGCCCAGTGGGGTGCTCAGGAGCACATCTAGTTTTCTTGGGGCTTTCAGTGCTTGCCCCTTGGGTTAGAACAATTAATAAGGTGGCTTCTGTCCCCCTTTCCTCTTTTTTTCCCCCCATGCCTTCTCCCCTGGGGCTATAGGCTCAGGAATATTCCCGTTGGTCTTTGCATGGGTGCTTTGAAGGAGCTTCTCACAGAATGTAAAGTTCATTCTCCTTGGAGTAAAAATGGGCAGAGGAGGGAAAATAAGTTCATCAGTGTGAAGACGGAGTAGTGGAGGATTGTGTGATGGCTGATCCAGCTGCCAGACCAGGGGGATGAGCCATCCCTTTTTGGTCTCCTCTAGTAATCTGCAGATTAGTGAATCGGGAATGGAATAAAACTGTGATTCTCAGCTGTAGTGTGCAGTTGGGCCATGCAGATGGCTGGGCCACACCAAAGTTTCTAATTCAGTAGGTCTAGGTGGTGCTTGAGAACTTGCATTTCTCCTAAGTTTCAGGCGATGTTGATGCTGCTGGTCTGCACACTTAGAGAATCGCTGTAGGAGCAGAGATCAGCCTGCAGTTCTGTCTTTCTCTGTGGAGAAAGGAGATGGGAGAGATGGACATTTCATCTGCCCTTTCTGGAACATTCCTTGATGAAGTACCACTAGCTTCTTTGCAGGAAGCCAGCCTTGGTCTCCACAGTAGAAGGTGGCCAGGATCCCAAGAACTTCTCAGAAATCCATCCTGGAATGCTGCTCATTGGTTTTGTGAAGAGCATCAAGGACTATGGCGTGTTCATCCAGTTCCCCTCAGGTCTTAGCGGACTGGCCCCAAAAGCTGTAAGTTCAACTCCATGTGCAAGGGCTTTGAGGAGAGATACAAGGTCACAGAACCTGAGGGCGGGTGGGGAGGAGTAGGATACTTTATTTATTTATTTATTTTTTGAGACAGTCTCATTCTGTCGCCCAGGCTGGATTGCAGTGGTGTGATCTCTGCTCACTGTAACCTCCGCCTCCTGGGTTCAAGCGATTTTCCTGCTTCTGCCTTCCAAGTAGCTGGGATTACAGGTGCCCACCAACATGCCCGGCTTTTTTTTTTTTTTTTTTTTTTGAATAGTAGAGACAGAGTTTTACCATGTTGGCCAGGCTGGTCTTGAACTCCTGACCTTAAGTGATCCACCTGCCTCAGCCTCCCAAAGTGCTGTGATTACAGGTGTGAGCCACCGCACCTGGCCAAGGATACTTTACTCTTTTGAAAGATTTTCACGGGTACCTCTTAAGGTGTGTGTGACATAGAGGCACCTGGGAGGGGTGAGTGCAGCTGAGCTTTTGGCCCATGTTCCTCTTGCCCAGCTGTGTGACCATCTGGAGGAAGGGACACCTTTCCCACTCCACACTACACATTGAAGGCCTTGGTCTCCAGTGTGAAGATGACTGCACTTGTTTTTATGCTCTCAGCACATTTAGACAGGGAAATTGATCATCCTGAGCTACTGAGTACAGGTTTTGCAGACTTCTGAGGTTTTTAAGGTGTTAAGGGACCAGAATGTCCTGGAAATTATTAACCCCCCCATCCCCATGTCATTGAGTCCTGCACTTTCAGATGGGAACAATCCCAGCAGTCCCCTAGCAGAGCCTCCTGGTGTGCCTGGCATGTCAGCCGAGGCCTAGAAGGGGGATGGGACTCACCAAAGTCAATGAAGACAGCCGAGCAAATGGCGTGCAGCTGATTGCTGCTGCAGATCATTCATCAGTATTTCTTCCCCTCTGTAGCCCTGTCTCCCTGGTGTTTTGCCTGGGAAAATCTCATTTGCATCCCCCGCCAGAAACATTTTAAAAATGGGAGCAGAGGGGAGGGCCCCAGAAACAAGCCCAGTGAGGGGCAGAGGGTTCCCGTGGGTTGTTAGGGGTGAGGACAGCCCTGGTGTCTGCCTGGCTTGCTGTGAATGTGCCTTCTTGACTGGGTGCCCTCTCCTGGAGGCTCTGTTTTTTTTTGTTTGTTTGTTTTTGTTTTTGTTTTTTTTTTTGAGATGGAGTCTCACTCTGTCGCCCAGGCTGGAGTACAGTGGTGCAGTCTTGGCTCACTGCAACCTCTGCCTCCCAGATTCAAGTGATTCTTCTGCCCCAGCCTTCCGAGTAGCTGGAATTGCAGGTGCATGCCATCACTCCTGGCTAATTTTTGTATTTTTAGTAGAGTCAGGGTTTCACCATGTTGGTCAGGCTGGTCTGGAACTCCTGACCTCATGATCCGCCCCCCTCGGCCTCTCAAAGCGCTGGGATTACAGGCGTGAGCCACCACTCCCTGCCAATCCGGAGACTCTGTTTTTATGGAAGGGGAGTGGAGCTGTGTTCAGAGAGGGCTTGGGGGAGCTTCCTGGGCCCCATTTCCCCCCACTCACATACCCCTTTCCAGGGACATCAAGTGGGTTGTCTTAATGAAGACCTTTCCTCTTCTCATCTGCTGCCTGTTCTTCTCTTCAGATCATGAGTGACAAATTTGTGACCTCCACAAGTGACCACTTTGTTGAGGGCCAGACAGTAGCGGCAAAGGTGACCAATGTGGATGAGGAGAAGCAGCGGATGCTGCTTTCACTGCGGCTGTCGGACTGTGGTCTGGGGGACTTGGCCACCACCAGCCTCCTCCTCCTGAGTCAGTGCCTGGAGGAGCTGCAGGGCGTGCGCAGCCTCATGAGCAACCAAGGTGGGGCACCTGTGGGGCAGGGGAGGCGGGCCAGGGGTGGGAGTATGTGTTGTAAATTACACCTGTTGTTAGGTGAGTTGTTGGGCTTCCCAGAACATAAGAAAAAAAAATTTGGTTAACTTTTTTTTTTAATGGAAGTATGACCTGCATAAAGTGCACAATTTTATTATTATTATTATTATTTATTATTGAGACCGAGTTGCACTCTGTCACCCGGGCTGGAGTGCGGTGGCGCGATCTTGGCTCACTGCAACTTCCACCTCCCAGGTTCAAGCGATTCTCCTTCCTCAGCCTCTGGAGTAGCTGGGATTACAGGCATCTGCCACCATGCCTGGCTAATTTTTGTATTTTTAGAGAAGACAGGGTTTCACCATGTTGGCCTGGCTGGTCTCGAACTGCTGACATCAAGTGATCCACCCGCCCTGGCCTCCCAAAGTGCTGGGATTACAGGTGTGAGCCACTGCGCCCGGCCAAAGTGCACAGTTATTATGTGTGCAGCTCAATAAATGTTTATATTACACCCCTTTAAGATAAAGGTCATTGCGAGCATCCTAGATGTCCCCTTCTCCCCACTGCCAGTCCAGAGTCAAAATTTCCCTTAGTTCTGTGGCTTTATATTTGCATTTGTTGTGAATTCACTTGCCTTTTCACCTTTCATTCCTTTGTTCAGCAGATGAAATGGAACTGGGACCTGCCAGGCTTTGTGAGGGGTTATTATTCTGACCCTCTTAGACTTTGAACCATTGTGTGGGGTTGTTGTAACTTTAATGGAATTTCATAGCAGGAGGCTTGAGAGGGGACAGTGAAAATTCAGAAACCAAAGGAAAGCCTGTCTTCCTGGTATTTGTTGGCTACTCCCATGAATTATGGTCAGGTAGGATTATTAGCAAGGGGCTTAGGTCTGTCTGCTTGTGACAAGAGTTTTCATGGATACTGAACATTTTTGCAAAAAGTGATTTTACCTTGTCAGTGGTTCCAGTGCTTCACTGTCCTCCGTTGTGATAGCACACTGCCAGAGGAAAAGAACAGTGAGAGCGTTGTTTCATGGTACTAATCCGTGTTTCCCTTGGGTCTCTGGCAGACTCTGTGTTGATCCAGACGCTGGCTGAGATGACCCCAGGAATGTTCCTTGACCTAGTGGTGCAGGAGGTGTTGGAAGATGGCTCTGTGGTATTCAGTGGGGGTCCAGTGCCTGACCTGGTCCTGAGAGCCAGCAGATACCATCGCGCAGGTGAGTGCTTCTGTCTTACCCATTGTGGTTGGTGGGAGGACCCTTTGCCCATTGCTCCCTCTCCTGGATATAGTGGCTCACGCTTGTAATCCCAGCACTTTGGGAGGCCGAGGCGGGCGGATCACGAGGTCAGGAGATCGAGACCATGGTGAAACCCCGTCTCTACTAAAAATACAAAAAATTAGCCGGGCGTGGTGGCGGGCGCCTGTAGTCCCAGCTACTCGGAGAGGCTGAGGCAGGAGAATGGCGTGAACCCAGGAGGCGGAGCTTGCAGTGAGCCGAGATCGCGCCACTGCACTCCAGCCTGGGCGACAGAGCGAGACTCTGTCTCGAAAAAAAAAAAAAAAAAAAAAAAAAAAAAAAAAAAAGAATTTCTAAATACTTAGGGTAGATGAGTTGATTCGGTAGAGATTTTTGGCGTGCCTATCTTGTGTGAATGCAAAGGCTTAGGTATGAATCCTTTAATTGTTACAATTGGGTAAATCTAGATTTTTATATATTAGGTTACATAAATTAAGGCCTACCTGAACTTGAACTATGGGAGATAGACCTTTGATTTCCCTAATTATGACCCGTATGGACCCAGGACATGTGTCCTCTTTGCTTTTTTGGATCTAAAGGGTAGCAACTACATGTGAGAGGTGCTGCTCTCCCTTCACCCTGTTCCAGAAGGATAATCACACTGTGGTTCTGCACTGCAGGGCAGGAGGTGGAATCTGGGCAGAAAAAGAAGGTTGTAATCTTAAATGTTGATCTTTTGAAGTTGGAAGTGCACGTTTCCCTTCACCAGGACTTGGTGAATAGAAAAGCTAAAAAGGTAAGCTTGCTCCTGACTTCCATTTCCATGGTTTCACATGATGCACCCTTCAACCCCACTCCAGTTCAGGGATTCCAACTCAGATTCCTGTAGCAAGGGTAGCCCTATGTGTGGATGGATCCAGGACACCCCCAGTTTAGACCTCTTGTCCTGGTGTGGTTCATAGTGCTGACTTCTGTTCTGGTTCCGGTGATAAGTTACATGGGCACTCCCATGTCTTTAGGGCCAGACAGATAAATAGTGTGCAGGAGTGGAGCTGGCTATGTGGGTAGGGAGTGGCTGGCCTGGGACTCTGACGAGCTGGAGAGTGCATGCCCAGCCCGCGTGGGGCTGAGACTGTTCAGTCCCGCCCAGTTGTTGCCGGATGGGAATCTGGGGCTACTGCTGCTAAATGTTTGATTTTTAAGAGAAGGCAGAATTTGGATTTTTATTTGAAATAAGAGCTGAAAATGTTGGAAACTTATTTTTTTTTAAAACATCCCATGAGCCAAACAGCATGTCTGTGGGCAGTTCAGACCTCCAGGCTGTGCATCCACAGCCTCGCCTGCCTTGTCTTCTGGACACTTTTGTGTGACATAAGAATGGGTTTGAGGGAAAAATTATTATTTTTCTCTGGGTGATGAATATATTTGGTTATTGTCTAAAGCACTTAGTAGGCACCTAGTTGCATAGAGTATGGTGCAGTATAGATATAATCCTTAATTTCTAGTTGCTTACAATGTTAAGAGTTTAGGACAGACAGAGAGAGAATGGAAAGCAGTACTAACTTCTCATTCAGTTTTCTAGCAGGACCCTGTACTATTTTATCACCTAAGGGAAGCTCGGGCATACAAGAGCATGAACACAATTTGGATTTTGAGGAAAGAGAGGCTAGGTGCCTTGCACACAATAAGCTCTCAGTAATGACTCTTATTCATTGCTTGGGTGGAAGAGTGATTAAATTGGGGGTGGGGGAGCTGCAGGACAGAGTCAGGAACCACAGTGTCTCTAAGCTGAGAGAGCTGTTAGAGGTTGCAAGGCTGTACATCAGAATTATCTCAATAACTTGTAAAATTCAGATTTACTAGATCTAGGATAGGGTCTTGCAATTTAAATTCAAAGCAAAACAAAAAACCAAGCCAAGGTAATTCAGAGGCAGCCCCATGAGTTTAGTGTACAGGAGAGGAAAGCTAGGTCCAGGGAGTGAAGGCTAATCTGTTCCAGCTCAGACCAGCCTTGGGTTCCCTAGCCTTGGAACCCCAGAGGGTTTCCTCAGCCACACCCTGCCTAGTGGTGCCATGAGTGAGTGACCATGCTGTGTAAGGAAAACAGGGATGGTGGCTTTTCTCTCTTCTAGCTGAGGAAAGGCAGCGAACACCAGGCGATTGTGCAGCACTTGGAGAAGTCCTTTGCCATTGCCTCCTTGGTAGAGACTGGCCACCTGGCAGCTTTCTCACTGTCCTCTCACCTCAACGACACCTTCCGCTTTGACTCAGAGAAATTGCAGGTGGGACAGGGTGTCTCCCTAACCCTCAAGACCACAGAACCAGGAGTGACTGGCCTTCTTTTGGCTGTGGAGGGGCCGGCTGCCAAGAGGACCATGAGGCCGACCCGGAAGGACTCTGAGACAGTTGATGAGGATGAAGAAGTGGATCCAGCTCTGACTGTAGGGACCATAAAGAAGCACACCCTCTCCATTGGGGACATGGTCACAGGGACTGTCAAGTCCATTAAGCCCACCCATGTGGTTGTGACTCTGGAAGATGGCATCATTGGCTGTATCCATGCCTCCCACATTCTAGATGATGTTCCAGAGGGCACCTCTCCTACTACCAAGCTGAAGGTTGGGAAGACGGTCACTGCCCGAGTGATTGGTGGGCGAGACATGAAGACATTCAAGTATGGAGGCTCTGGGGGGTGGGCTGGCTTCGAGGGAGATTGTTGTTGTTGTGGGAGGACTGGGAAAGTAGGTGGGCTCCAGAAAGTTGCATGTAAGTCAGATTCTCTTTTAGTTAACAAAAGGCATTCACCAAAGAATTATTTTGCATGATTCTTTTTTTTCTTTTTTTTTGAGACGGAGTCTCGCTCTGTCGCCCAGGCTGAAGGGCAGTGGTGTGATCTCGCCTCACTGCAAGCTCCGCCTCCCGGGTTCACACCATTCTCCTGCCTCAGCTTCCCAAGTAGCTGGGACTACAGGCACCTGCCACCACGCCCAGCTAACTTTTTGTGTTTTTTTTTTTTCTTTTTTTTTTTTGAGACAGGGTCTCGTTCTGTGGCCAGACTGGAGTACAGTGGCGATCTTGGCTCGCTGCGACCTCCAACACTCCCAGGTTCAAGCGATTCTCCTGCCTCAGCCTCCCGAATAGCTGGGATTACAGGTGCCTGCCACCATGCCCTGCCAATTTTTTTTTTATTTTTAGTAGAGACGGGGTTTCACCTTGTTGGCCAGGATGGTCTCGATCTCCTGACCTTGTGATTTGCCCACCTCCACCTCCCAAAGTGCTGGGATTACAGTGCATGATTCTTTTTAAAAATATGGAATATATGGCGTGGTTGTTAAGAACATGGGTTTGGAGTCAGACCTGGGTTTGAATTCTAGATTAACTGTGACCATGTGGCAGTAGCTACTTAACTCCAAATTTTATTTTCTTCATTTGTAATGTGAGAGTCATGGTAGCGACTACCTTGTGGGGCCATGGTGAAGACTGAAAGAGAGAATGTGTAGTCTGTTCTTTGCCTAGTGGGTTGCCTGCCTCAGGTACTGCGCTGTATACCTCAGTTACTGCGCCGTATACGTCTGCAGTTGTCATAATCCATTCTCCACCGCCCACTTTAATTATCCTCATTTACTTTAAAGCTAGTGCCACATGTTAGTGTAGCAGAAATTCTTGCTATAACAAGAACAGCAAAAAAAGAATTCAAAGTCTGGCCGATAATTTGCATATTAATTTCAGTAGCTAACTGTGGGGTCTTCCGTAAGTCATTTATCCTCTAAATAAAGACCTCAGTTTCCTTATTTTTAGAACAAAAGAATTGGAGTATATAGACTGTAAGGAAAATTGTTTTCAGGATCTGATATGACAATCCTAAAAGATCAGGCCAGGCACGGTGGCTCACTCCTGTAATTCCAGCACTTTGGGAGGCTGAGGCAGGTGGATCACCTGAGGTCAGGAGTTCAAGACCAGCCTGGCCAATATGGTGAAATCCCGTCTACAGAAAAAACAAAAATTAGCCGGGCACAGTGCCTGTAGTCCCAGCTACTCGGGAGGCTGAGGCAAGAGAATCACTTGAACTCAGGAGGCAGAGGTTGCAGTGAGCTGAGATCGTGCCATTGCACTCCAGCCTGGGCAAGAGAGTGAGACTCCATTTCAAAAAAAAAAAAATCAGATGAGGCTGGGAGTAGTAGCTGAACCCTGTAATCCCAGCACTTTGGGAGGATGAGGGAGGTGGAAAACTTGAGCCCAGGAGTTCAAGATCTGCCTGGGCAACATGGTAAGACCCCATCTCTACAAAAAATAAAAATAAAAATAAAAATTAGCTGGGCATGGTGGCATACACCTGTAGTCCCAGGTGTACTTGGCAGGCTGAGCTGGGAGGATTGCTTGAGCCCAGGAGATTGAGGCTACAGTGAGCCATGATTGCGCCACTGCATTCCAGCTTGGGTGACAGAGTGAGACCTTGTCCCAGAAAAAAAAAAAAATTAGATGAGCCTGCTCCTTACTATTAACTGCAAAGGTTGGGAATGGAAACCTTCAGCCTGACACATCTGCCTTCAGTAGTGGTGTGACAGTGGAAAAGGGTGCTTTTGTGAGCTTGGTTTGGTGGAGAGTAGGGAGAAATCCTGACCTACAGATTACTGTGTTACAGAGATGAAGAGAAATGATTCAGCTTATTTGTTTCTCCAGGTATCTCCCAATAAGTCACCCCAGATTTGTTCGAACCATCCCGGAGCTGAGTGTTCGGCCAAGGTGAGGGGGACATTAGCAGCACTGTCTTATGGAAGGAGCACTGGGCTTTGGAATTAGGAATCTCGAGTTCAAATCTTGATTTTACCAGTGTTAGGATTTATTTTTGCCTTTCTCTGTCCAAGTTTTCTTGTTTCTCTAGTGGGGATATTTGGTTCTCCTAGGGCTAGAGGGATCATATGAAAATTAATGCAGAAGCTGTGTACAGGTTTTAAGTATCAATTTAAAGCCTGGTTTCAGTTCTGTTTGTCAGCATGTCACAAAAAGAAACATTTTTGCTCTCAACCCAATTTTCTATAACTCAGTAATTCCCTAAATAAGCAACATGTATCCAAGGATACTTGTTATTTCAACCTGGACGACTGGGTGGTGGGCTGGAGGCTGAGCTGGAATTTCGGGTCATGCTGGGGTAGATTCTGAAGAGAAGAGTGTTCCATGAGATCCTCTGTGGGGAGGAGAACGAGGAGGTCTCTCAAAGAACCCAGCCTCTCAGATTGATAGACCCTTAGTGAATGAAGCTAGATGCGTATGACCTTAATTAAGAAAGGCTCTGTGGCTCAGTCCTGGGATCCATCCAGGTTGTAAATCTTAATGCACCTAGAGATTTACAGAATGGTCTCCGAAGTAACTTCCAGAGCTGGGCACAGTGGCTCACGCCTGTAATCCCAGCACTTTTGGAGGCTGAGGCAGGTGAATCACTTGAGGTCAGGAGTTCCAGACTAGCCTGACCAACATGGTGAAACCCCGTCTTTGCTAAAAATACAAAATTAGCCGGGTGTGGTGGCGGACGCCTGTAATCTTAGCTACTTGGAAGGCTGAGGCAGGAGAATCGCTTGAATTTGGGAGACGGAGGTTGGAGTGAGTCAAAATCTCGACATTGTGCTTCAGCCTGGGCAACAAGAGCGAAAGCCGTCTCAAAATAAAAAAAAAAAACCACAAAGGAAATATTCCTGGCACATTGAGTTTCAGATGCTAATAACACTTTTGGAACTTCAAAGTAAGCCGTAAACTAAAGTTTCAGAATAATAAGATTTGGGGGATGAGTTACATTCCTATTTGTTAACTCTGTGGTTTCTTAGTTTTATAGATTTTGATTGTGTTTACCCTCCAGTCTTTGTTGGAAAAGTGAAGAAACCTCTTCATATTAATGGTTTCAGCCTGCAGTATCTTCACCTCTGACATGTGATGTCTTGTTTTAATTAAACCCTTAATTAGGGTTGAAGTTAAGTAGTTTATTCAAACTAAGGGTAGATATCTTAATTTAACAGATACACAGGGGATGAGTCAGTGAACTCTGTGGGAACACTGAGATCCTAAATGGTTTTTGATTCTAGGAGTACTGAGGAACCCCTCATTAACACTGCTGGTGTTGGAAGACTATGGTATGAGCCAGAGTGGGGTACTTGGCTGTAGCAGAGTGGGCCACATCAGGAATTGAGTGGATTTGTTAAGGAGGTGGGAGATGTAGAGTTATAATAACAGATAGACAGATGGCCAGACACACTCCCAGACAGATGGCCAGACATCTTCCACTTCCTCCATGGACCTTTGTTGTACTGTGACTTGTTGTGATCTCAAGGCTCTTGAGAAACAGTGATATTTCTCATGCTTATGTTTTAAAATAAATATTTTGAAGTCAGGATGAAAAACATTTAACTGACAGTTTTGACTGAACGGAGGAATTGTAGCTGTATTTTTATTCCTCATTTCATATGGGGATCTTGTTCACAAAGAGAATGCTGTCTGAGGGGCACTCAAGGTTAAGCTTCATCTTACCTGGTTACTCCTCTGGAGGGCTGAGAGGAAAGAGGAAAGGCCATTCAGGTGTCTTAAAAGGTGTCTCTGGCATTCCTGTTAGCCAGTGAGTTTTCTCATAGGTCCCCATTCAGTACTGACAACCCTTCTTTTTTGGGGGATTGCTCTTTTTGGAGAGGAAGTTTCAAATCACTTCGGGAAAAGAACAAAGGATAACGCATATCCGCATATATGGTGGGTTTGGTTTGGTTTGGTTTAAATAACAGAAATTTCTTTTCTCACAATTTTGGAGGCTAGAAGTCTGAGATCAAGGTGTTGACAGGTTTTGTTTCTTCTAAGGCCTCTCTCCCTGGCTTACAGATGGCCGTCTTCTCCCCATGTCTTCACATGGTCTTCCTTTTATATGTATCTGTCCTCATCTCTCATTTTAAAAAATTACAGTAATTTTTTAAATTACTATAACACATACATTTACCCTCAACAATTTTCAGGTATACATTACCTGAAACAACATGCATTGTTAACTAAATGCATGTTGTACAGCAAATCTCTAGTTTTTCGTCTTGCGTGACTGAAACTATACCTATTGAACAGCAACTCTGCTTCTCCCTCTCTTCCGCCCCTGGCAACCACCATTTCCCCTTCCGTCTCAGTGAATTTGACTATTCTAGGTACCTCACTCATATAAATGGAACACATACAGTATGCGTCCTTTTGTGATGGGCTTATTTCACTTAGTGTAATGTCTTCAAGGTTTATCCATTTTGCAGCATGTGTCAGAATGTCCTGTCTTTTCTTTTTTCTTTTTTGAGACAGGATCTTGCTCTGTCACCCAGGCTGAAGTGCAGTGGCGTGATCATGGCTGACTACAGCCTTGACCTTCTGGGCTCAAGTGATCCCCCTCCCTCAGCCCCCTGAGTAGCTAGGGCTACAGGCATGCACCAACATGCCTAGCTAATTTTTGTATTTTTTTTTGTAAAGACTGGGTTTTGCCTTGTTGCCCAGGCTGGTCTCAAACTTCTGAGCTCAGGCAATCTGCCTGCCTTGGCCTCCCAAAGTGCTGGGATTACAGGCATGAGCCACTGTGTCTGGCATATCCAGTCTTTTCAAGGCTGAATAATATTGCATTGTAGGTATATGCCACATTTTGTTTATCCACTCATTGGTCAACGGACATTTAGGTTGCGTGTGCCTTTTGGCTATTGTGAATAGTGCTGCATTGAACATGAGTGTGCAAATACCTCTTTGTGATCCTGATTTCAGTTCTTTTGAGTATATACCTATAAGTGGGATCAGTGGATTGTATGGTAATTGTTTTTAATATTTTGCCATATTGTTTTCCATAATTGCTGTACCATTTTACATTCTTATCAACTGTGCACAAAGGTTTCTGTTTCTCTACATCCTCGCCAACACTCGTTATTTTCTGTTTTGTTTTTTTGTTTTTTGTTTTTTTTTTTAATAGTGGCCATCCTAACGGGTGTAAGGTGATATCTCATTGTCCCTTTAATTTGCTTTTTGTGATAATTGGTGATGTTGAGCATCTTTTCATTTACTTCTTGGCCACTGGTATATCTTCTTTGGAGAAATGTCTATTCAAGTCCTTTCTCTCTTTTTTTTTTTTTTTGAGATGGAGTTTTTCTTATTGCCCAGGCTAGAGTGCAATGGCACAATCTCAGCTGACTGCAATCTCTACCTCCTGGGTTCAAGTGGTTCTCCTACCTCAGCCTCCCGAGTAGCTGGGATTACAGGCGCCCACCACCACACCCAGCTAATTTTTTTGTATTTTTAGTAGAGACGGGGTTTCATCATGTTGGCCAGCCTGTTCTCAAACTCCTGACCTTAGGTGATCCACCCGCCTTGGCCTCCCAAAGTGCTGGGGCAATTCTTACTTTACTAGATAGGAAAGTTCCCATTTTCTACATTTGGGAGCACTTGCTATTATATTTTACAAATTTACTAACATTACTTGTACCAGTTTAGTTCATTTGGGCTTGTAAATTATTTGAATTGGTAAGTAGGGGTGGCAGTTCTGTGATTCCTTTGAGGTGATTGTGGACTGATAACTTTCAGGCTACATCCCTTTGTGGCTTTTCTGAGAAGAAAAAAGAAAATCAAAGGCTGAATGCTATGGCTGACATCCATAGTCTGCACTTTGGGAGGCCAAGGCCGGTGGATCACTTGAGGTCAGGAGTTCGAGACCAGCCTGGCCAACATGGTGAAACCTTGTCTCTACTAAAAATACAAAGAAATTTTCTGGGTGTGGTGGCGGGTGCCTGTAATCTCAGTTACTTGGGAGGCTGAGACATGAGAATCACTTGAACCTGGGGGGTGGAAGTTGCAGTGACCCGAGATTGTGCCACTGCACTCCAGCCTGGGTGACAAAGCAAGACTCTATCTCAAAAAAAAAGAAAAAAAAAATTACTTGAATAGATGAATGCTCATTTTATTAAAAAAAAATCAAGAAAATGCTAATGGAAGGGTAGCATAGGGCAGAGAGCCCTGGGTTTTGAGTCAGAGGCCCCGACTTTAACTCCTGGTTCAATAGCATAAAATGGGCTTAATATTTCCCCTGCTGAACTCACACAGTTGTCAAATTCAGTGAGAGAGAATTTTTGAATGCAGTTTTGCAAACTAAAGCAACAGCCAAAGTATTATGAAAGAAGTAAAACAATTTTGTTTCCTGAGTTTATAAAGGCTAATGTGGGCTACCTGCTTTAAAAGCAGCTTGTTCATAAGTAGATGAATGAAATGGAAAAGATTAGCCTCGGGCCAGTATTGTGGACATTCCCCTTTGAGGAGAGAAACAAGGCCTTGGAGGGTGGGTATGAGTAGGGGATTCCCGTACAGTCAATCCGTGGCCACTTGGGAGAGATGGTTTCAAACTCGAAGTCTTATTCAGAGGTGGGTTTACTGTTTACATTTCCTTTCTGCAAACAGTGAGCTGGAGGATGGCCACACTGCTCTTAACACTCACTCTGTTAGCCCCATGGAGAAGATTAAACAGTATCAGGCCGGCCAGACTGTTACTTGCTTCTTAAAGAAGGTAAGTAGTTTTGCCACTCAGCAATGAGATGTCATTCTTCTTTCAGAAAAAAGGTCATGACATTGGAGAGAAAAGCCATTAGCGGAGAAAGGCATTTGAGTCTGTGCTACCATGCTGGGTTTGTGGGAGATAGTACATGGCCTCTGCCACTAGAGAACTTCTGGTCTAATTAGGGAGCTAAAATATGGCTTACACACAATTAGCAAGCAGCTCATAATTCAGTGTTGATAGGTTAATTGTAGAAATGAAAGGTAAAATATAGGGCAAGATTTAGAATATAAATGTATATAATTTGGATTTTAGATTCATGCTTTTCATGAAGTTCAGGTGCACTGTAAAACACGTGAAATTGGGTGCCAGATTATGTGTTCCAACCCCAACTGGAACAGGAGTTCAAAAAGGAAAGAAAGCAGCCTGTACTGGTTGAAACATATAGAAGAGGCAGCTGGATTGGGTTTGACCTTGAAGAATAACACCTCTCCATTGTTGCCAGATTCCTCTTCGATGAGCATCTTTGAGCATGATCGTCACTGATGCTTGATCCCTTCAGTTACCTGTTGTCTATAGACATTCATACACCCCAGATGCCTTAGCGTGGCAGATAAGGCTCTTCATAATCTGACCTTCCGTGCACCTTGTGTGGCAGTCATTCTGAAAAGCTTCTCTGTCTTTTTCCCTTCCTGTCTTTATTCGTGCCGGTTTCTACATCTGGAGTACCTTCTATTCCAGTTGCCTACTGCCCATCAAGGTTCGGCACAGATAACCTTCCCTCGTTACTAGTTCCTATAGCATGTTGTACTTCCTACATGTTGCTTGCTGTTGTAGTTATTTGCACACTGATTTGACTTGCTGCTTGTAGGCTGTAATCTCCTTGAAGGCAGGCCCTGGCTTTTATTTATCATTATGATGCCATGTGCATAGTAGCTGCTTGATAAATGATTTGTTAAGTTGACTTGAAAATTGGAGTACGTATTTATGGCCAGGCTTGGTGGTTCACACCTGTAATCCCAGCACTTTGGGAGGCCGAGGTGGGCGGATCCCTGCAGGTCAGGAGTTCGAGACCAGCCTGGCCAATATGGTGAAACCCCATCTCTACTAAAAATACAAAAAATTAGCCGGGCCTGGGGCACGCGCCTGTAATCTCAGCTACCCCGGAGGCTGAGGCAGGAGAATCACTGGAACCCGGGAGGTGGAGATTGCAGTGAGCCGAGATTGCCGCCACACACTCCGGCCTAGGAGACAGAGCGAGACTCTGTCTCAAAAGAGAAAATTGGAGTGCGTATTTAGGGCAAGACACTGCATAAACAGTGAAGGATCCAAATCCAAATTGGTTTAGAAATCAAAAATTGGCCTCTGGAGATGGTTAACAATCACTGGGCACAGCTGAGCTTGGAGGAGGCTACAGAGGTCTGTGGGATTGGTTCTCCAGTTTGAGGACATCTCTGGAGTCTCTTTTGCCTCCTGGTCAGCTGAGACCCTGGGAAGATGCACATTCTGCTAGGCTGGTAAAGGCTCTGAGCTGGAGTCTGAGGGAAGCTGGTGAGAAGTGGAGGTTGGGCAAGGGCAGTGGGATGGAGGGGTGGATTCCTGTCTCTTGGAAAAGTGTACTGGGGCCCTTTCCACCTGGTGGTTTTAGGAAAGTTTTAATGGCGGGAAACCTTGTATTTGCCCTACTCTGGTTCCTTTTCTTCCCTCAGTACAATGTGGTGAAGAAATGGCTTGAGGTGGAGATTGCCCCAGACATCCGGGGGAGAATTCCCTTATTGCTCACTTCTCTGAGCTTCAAGGTCAGTGTGCTTGAGATCTCTGGAGAGGGGACCCAAGCTCCCTAAGCTTGGCTCAGTGTCTGGTGTGTGGGTTTACAGTGGATTTGAGGAACCTTGTTATTTATTTAAGGGTTGGTTTGGGAGATACTTGCTTTGGAGACTTAAATGCTATGGTTTTGGATAAATGACAGCCTTTCTTCAAGCATCACAGGAGTTTTCTTATCCTTCCAGGTTCTGAAGCATCCAGATAAGAAGTTCCGGGTTGGCCAGGCCCTGAGGGCCACTGTTGTTGGCCCAGATTCCTCCAAGGCCTTCTTATGTCTGTCCCTCATAGGTGTGAGAATGAAACAGTGCCTGGTTGGGGAAGGGAAGTGGCGGGAAGGGGTGGCATGGGTTTTCAGCTGTTGCTCAAGTTGGAGGACCCCTTCAGTATTGGAATCCTCAGAAAGCCTGGTGTGGGACCTTCTTGGAACAGTTTTTCTCTTGGGCTTTGCTCTGGCCCAGTTATTCTGCCACTCTCTGAGTTACCTTTACTTACACAGGTGTTTTTCTTGAGTCCCTGGGAAAGAGTTGTCCACCACTTGGCCCTGGGGTTCTTGGCTACATTGCAGGGTGATCTCAGTCTAGATGGTTCTGGATCACTCAGCCCGGATACCCCAAGTCTGGGCAGTCTCTACCTTCCCCAGCCTGTGTGTGGCTGGCATTCCCGCTCCTCCCTTAGCTCATTTCCTCTTCCCTGAATCAGGTTGATTCTTCCACCAGGTCCTCATAAGCTTGAGGAAGGGGAAGTGGCCATGGGCCGAGTGGTGAAGGTGACTCCCAATGAGGGGCTGACCGTCTCCTTCCCCTTTGGGAAGATAGGAACAGCCAGTATATTTCACATGAGTGACTCCTACTCTGAGACTCCCCTGGAAGACTTCGTCCCCCAGAAGGTTGTCAGGTAAGCGAAGTGTTCTTCCTCTTTTCACCTGTCTGTGGAATTGGTGTATTTAAAAAAAAAGTTGTAGTAATACATGACTTTTTATCAGAAAAAAACAGGTGTATGAAATAGAAAATGAAAATTTCTGTAACCCCTCTGTTTCTCTACCACTTTTTGCCATTATGTACTTTGACGTCTGTCTTTCTAGATGTTAATGCATATATATAGTTTTTCTTTATATAAATAATAGAATATCATTTGATACACTGTTTTTTTCTCATAGCAGTTTCTCATGGATTTTTTTCCTTTTCCATGCTAATATATCAAAATCTATTTTGTCCTTTTACCTTATTTTATTTATTTATTTATTTATTTTTTTATTTTTTGAGACGGAGTCTCACTCTGTCACCCTGGCTGGAGAGCAGTGGCGCGATCTCGGCTCATTGCAAGCTCTGCCTCCCGGGTTCAAGCCATTCTCCTGCTTCAGCCTCCCGAGTAGCTGGGACTACAGGCACCCGCCACCATGCCCTGCTAATTTCTTGTATTTTTAGTAGAGACGGGATTTCACCGTGTTAGCCAGGATAGTCTCGATCTCCTGACCACGTGATCCTCCCGCCTCGGCCTCCCAAAGTGCTGGGATTACAGGCGTGAGTCACCAAGCCTGGCCTCTTTTACCTTATTTTAAAACGTTTGTTTAGTATTCTGGGTTTTTTTTTTTTTTTTGAGACGGAGTCTCGCTCTGTCGCCCAGGCTGGAGTGCAGTGGCGCAATCTCTGCTCACTGCAAGCTCCGCCTCCCGGGTTCACGCCATTCTCCTGCCTCAGCCTCTCCGAGTAGCTGGGACTACAGGCGCCCGCCACCACGCCCGGCTAATTTTTTTGTATTTTTAGTAGAGACGGGGTTTCACCGTGGTCTCGATCCCCTGACCTCGTGATCCGCCCGCTTCGGCCTCCCAAAGTGCTGGGATTACAAGCGTGAGCCACCGCGCCCGGCCATATTCTGGGTTTTTTTAAATTGAAATTTATGTAACCAATTCTCTGTTGATAGACAGTACTTTTTTTTTGATAGACAATAATGTTGAAGTATCTTTGTACATATATTTGGGGTTTTTTTTTTTTTAATTGAGACAGAGTCTCGCTGGAATGCAGTGGTGTGAGACAGAGTCTGGAGTGCAGTGGCGTGAGACACAGCCCTTTTTTAACTGAGGCAGAGTCTGGCTGGAGTGCAGTGCACAGGCTGGAGTGCAGTGGCACGATCTCAGCTCACAGCAGTCTCCTTCTCCCAAGCTCAAGCAATTCTCCTGCCTCAGCCTCCCGAGTAGCTAGAATTATAGGTGTGTGCCATGACGCCTGGCTAATTTTTGTACTTTTAGTAGGGACTAGGTTTCGCCATGTCAGTCAGGTTGGTCTCGAACTCCTGACCTCAGGTGATCTGCCCACCCCGGCCTCCCAAAGTGGTGGGATTACAGGCGTGAGCCACGGTGCCTGGCCCTTTCGCATATATTTGCATACTAATACAGGTATGTTTGGTAAATAAATTCCTAGAAGTGAAATTGATGGGTTACATACCCTCCACAATGACTGTGCTAATTTATGTCCCCATTAACAGTAAATATGACTGTCCATTTCTCACACCACTATTGGCACTGGGTATTTTAAATTTGTATCTTAGCCATTGGTTCAGCAAAAATTGGTGTCTTGTTTTTTTCTTTACTTTTTTTTTTTTTTTTTTTGAGACAGAGTCTTGCTCTGTTGCCCAGGCTGGAGTGCAGTGGCACAATCTTGGCTCTGTTTTGTTTTGTTTTGTTTTGTTTTGAGACAGAGTCTTGCTCTGTTGCCCAGGCTGGAGTGCAGTGGCACAATCTTGGCTCACTGCAACCTCTGCCTCCTGGGTTCAAGCGATTATCGTGCCTCAGCCATCCAAGTACCTGGGATTACAGGCGTTGTGTCACCATGCTTGGTTAATTTTTCTGTTTTTAGTAGAGACAGGGTTTCACCATGTTGACCAGGCTGGTCTCAAGCTCCTGGGCTCAAGTGATCCACCTGCCTTGGCCTCTCAAAGTGAGCTCCCGCACCCAGCCAATTTGAGTTTTAAGACTGTTTTAATAGCCTGAATAAACTAAACTTGAGGAGACAGATTTCAGCTGCATCCAGTAGTCAGCTGACAGTAGAGTAGATGCCCTTGGAGGCAGAGACTAGAAAATGGTAACTGCCCTCTCCCGTCTCAGCTGTCCCAGCCACCAGCACCTACCTGCCTAAATTCTCAACCACTCAACCACTGCATGGCACAAACATGCCCAGGGTCTGGGAGAAGACAAAGAAGGAGTCCTAGAGACAACCAGGATCATCTCTGGTTTCTCTTGAGGCTTAGATAATGAGGTTGTGGTTTTAAATGTGTTTTATTTTGGCCAAACCTACGATAAATTACTTGCCTAAAGGTAGACGGTTCCTTGAGGTTCTGTCCAGCTCTGACAGCTGTGATGCCACGTTATCAAAGGCAGACATCTGTCGTGGGAAAATTTTGGACTGGATTTTTGCTGAGATCCTTTCTACCTCTAAGATTCTGCATATTATGGTTTTGGACTACTAACTGCCATTTTAGATGAAATATTTAGAGATGCAACCCTGCCGTCCTCCTGGAAGTGCTGACCCGCCTCCTCCGAATGCTCTTGTGTGTCTGCGGTAGTACCTAGCTGATCCCTTGGGCATGATCTCCTGGGGTTAGCGTGTCTCTCTGCTGAGATCAAACGTTCTCAGGATCTAACACAAAGCTGGTTCTTCTTTTAAGGACATACCGTATGCCTCTGTGAGACTTTCTTTTCTTCTTCCCTCCCTCCCTCCCCTTTCTTTCTTTCTCAGGGTCTTACTTAGTTGCCCAGGCTGGAGGGCAGTGGTGTGATCGCAGCTCACTGCCATCTCAAATTCTTGGTGCTCAAACAATCCTCTGTCCTCAGCCTCCCAAGTAGCTTGGACTACAGGTGTGTGCCACCACACCTGGCTTTTTAAAAAAATTTTTTTGTAGAGACAGGGTCTCGCGTTGCTACCCAGACTGGTCTTGAGCTCCTGGCTTCAAGCAGAGCACCTGGCTTCAAGCAGTTCTCCTGCCTTGGCCTCCCAAAGTGTTGAGATTACAGATGTGAGCCACTATACTTGGCCCCAACACTCTTGTTAGGTAAGAAGAGTAGGTAGTGTTATTTCTTTTTTCTTTCTTTTTTTTTTTTTTTGAGATGGAGTCTTGCTCTGTCACCCAGGCTGGAGTGCAGTGGTGTGATCTCAGCTCACTGCAACCTCCACCTCCTGGGTTCACGCCATTCTCCTGCCTCAGCCTCCCAAGTAGCTGGGACTACAGGTGCCCGCCACCACGCCCGGCTATTTTTTTTGTATTTTTAGTAGAGATGGGGTTTCACCGTGTTAGCCAGGATGGTCCCAATTTCCTGACCTCGTGGTCCGCCCACCTCAGTCTCCCAAAGTGCTGGGATTACAGGCGTGAGCCGCCGCGCCCGGCCCAGTAGTGTTATTTCTATTTAATAGACTAGTAAACTGAAGCCCACAGAGGTGATGTGACTTGTCCAGAGTCCCTCAGCAGGTTTTCAACAGAATGAAGAAACATGACTCAGAGTCTCCTGTCTCCTCACTTGTGCTTATTGGTCAGCCTGGAGGAGAGGAAGCTGAGACCCTTTGCTGTTCACAGATGCTGAAAATTGAGCGTTTCCTTCTCTTTTGCCTTCATTCAGGTGTTACATCCTGTCCACTGCAGACAACGTATTGACTTTGTCGCTGCGATCATCCAGGTGGGTTTCTGTGTTGTTGGAACAAGAAAGGAGGAAGACTCACTCAGGATCGAGGGGAGGCTACGTGTATCTGACACAGAATTTTGGGCTTCCCACCTTCTCTGCTCATCACTTTTTATCCTGAACCTCTTTTACCCAGAAAAGCTGAGGCTGTTCAGATTGCTGCAAGAATCCTGTCTGCTCAGGCTCTTGTTTTCCAGGGAAAGGGTCAGATATCCAGATATGGGTGTCCAAAGTTGCAGATGGTAGTCCTGGTGAGGGGAGATGCTTTAGCCTCCAGGGTTCCATTGTAGGGGTGAGCGTGCCATGTGTGGAGTTGGCTTGAGGTCAGCTTGCTCAATGGTTAGACATCAATGTTAATGAGACCAAGGCTTTAGGTTTGACCTCTCTGGCTTGGTCCGCCTCTCCCCATTTCTACATAGCTGGGCCTCAGGCACCTGCTTCTGGCCTGGCAAGATGTTAGGAGAGAGTAGAGTTGGGCTCTAGAGGTTATATCCTGCTGACAGGTCCAGAGTCATATTCTTATTTACTAAGTATGATGGTTGCAGGTGTATTGGGGGTGGCATGGACAGTGGAGGTTAAAGATGTGCATGTAAGCCTTTTATTCCTTTAGAACAAACCCGGAGACGAAAAGCAAAGTAGAAGATCCAGAGATTAACTCCATCCAGGACATTAAGGAAGGGCAGCTTCTGAGGGGCTACGTAGGGTCCATCCAGCCACATGGTGTGTTCTTTCGGTGAGTGAGTGGGGCTCTGCACCCGGACCCAAGTGCCTTCCTTGAGCCTGTTGCTCTGGGGTCCGCTGTGTTCCTCGGTCAACTTCTTCGATGGGAATATGAAGGGAGGAGAGTTTATGAGTCCCCACTCGTTTTTAAAATTCCAAGTTTTCTAATACTTTTAAAACAAGTGTTGAGTTATTAGTTATTTGGTGTTTTGGACAAAGAATATGGCATTTCTAATTTCTGTTCTAAATAAATCTGGGGCTGGGCGTGGTGGCTCACGCCTGGAATCCTAGCGCTTTGAGAGGCTGAGATGAGAGAATTGCTTTGAAGGCCGGGAGTTCAAGACCAGCCTGGGCAACAAAGCAAGACCCCCATGTCTCCAAAAAAAAAATTAAAAATTAACCAGGTGTGGTAGCATGAGCCTGTAGTCCCAGCTACTTGGAAGGCTGAGGCGGGAGGACTGCTTGAGCCCAGAAGTTCAAGGTTACAGTAAGCTATGATTGTGCCACTGCCCTCCAGCCTGGGAGGCAGTGATACCCTGTGTCTAAAAAAATTAAATTTAAATTAAAAAATACATAAATGTGGACGTTCTGTTTTAGTGTTTGATCATGATTTGTAAGTGTTCGTTCTGTGAAATCACCTCATGTTCACAAGCACCTGATACTGCAGCCTTCCCTGCCATGCTGTTTCTGCACTTTCGCCTAGCGGTTTGTGATTTATATATTGCGATGCCATGATGTGGAGTAAAAAATACCCTCAATCATATCTTCATTATGCTTGATGATGATTTCAAGTTTACAAAGCCCACTTCATCCTGCTGAATGCCAGGAACTTATGTCTGTCACAAATCCTCGTCACAACTTGAGTCCCTGTGACAGTGAAGTCCCGAGGCCTGGTTGGAATTCTGTTGTTGCATTTGTGACCACAGGACTCTTGCCTCTCTCCTTTCAGCCTTGGCCCCTCCGTTGTGGGTTTGGCTCGGTACTCCCATGTCTCCCAGCACAGCCCGTCCAAGAAAGCCCTTTATAACAAACACCTCCCCGAAGGGAAGCTGCTCACAGCCAGGGTCCTACGGTAGGTGCCTTCCCGTTCTCTCTCTCTCTGTGATGTGAACCAAACCCCTTTCTCCAGGAGCCCTGGGAGGAGATTTCAGGGTGAACTGTAAACATAATGGCTTGCGTAGTGGTGTTCAGATGAATAAAAGGCCTTTGTTTGGAACCTTCTCCCCCAGTGCCTGTGAAAACAGGTGGTAACTCATCTCTGCATAGCCCCTGTTGTTGGGGATGGTGGAGGGGGCACCACATCTACCCCCTGTATTTTTCTACTAAGCATGAAAAATTGTGCAAATCATTCTTGAGAATATTGAGTGGATTCCCAAGGCAGATGGGGCAGGGCCCAGAATCGTGGGCTGATCAGGAGGAAGAAGGCCTGTGCTGCCTGCGGTGCCCTCTGCTTTTTATGATGTCTTCACCTCCCCTTGTCTTGCTCTGTCATAGCCTTAACCACCAGAAGAACCTGGTAGAGCTGTCTTTCCTCCCCGGAGACACTGGGAAGCTGGACGTGCTTTCTGCTTCCCTGGAAGGACCACTTCCAAAGCAAGAGGAGAGGAAAACAGAGGCTGAGGAGAGAGACCAAAAAGGGGAAAAGAAAAATCAGAAAAGGAACGAGAAGAAGAACCAGAAGGGGCAGGAGGAGGTGGAGCTGCCCAGCAAGGAGAAGCAACAGCCGCAGAAGCCACAGGCGCAGAAGCGGGGCAGGCGGGAGCGCTGGGAGTCTGGGAGTGAGCAGGTGAGGTCCCGCGGAGGGCTGCAGCTGCCTACCCTCCTCCTGGAGGGACAGCCGCGAGGGCGTGGGGACAGGGCGCCCGGTGGGGCCGAGGGAAGGTGTCGCCTGGGGCTGCAGGAGGATGCTCCTAGGCATTCTCCCACCTGGCCTCTCAGGAAAGAGTGAGCAAGAAGCCAAAGAAAGCCGGCTCATCAGAGGAGGATGACAGCCTTGTGAACGTGTACTATCGGGAGGGAAAAGAGGAGGCAGAAGAGACGAATGTGCTGCCCAAGGTGAGGGTGACGTCGCGGGGAGGGGAAGGCTGCTCCAGGCGAGGGAAGAGCTGGGCCATCCTCTGCCTCATCCTCTTTTACTTCATTTCCTGTAAAATACGAAAGCAGGGGCTGTCAGTTGCCTCCATTGACCATCAGCTTCTTGAGGACAAGGGACCCTTTTTACCCAGAGCAGGCTACATAAAATAAATTCTAAGGAATATTTATTGGGTGGAACTGAATTAAATTAGGAGGCTGGGCAGATAAAGAGGCTGAGCCGTTCTGAGCCTGCATCCTCCAAAAGATGAGAATAGTAATACCTGGGCTGAGAGGACTGGGTATGGGACGGCTTATACCCGTCCGGGCAGTTCCTCCCTGCCACCCTCAGAATTATTGTCATATCTCTGTCCCAGCTCTACTGTTATTTTTATTTTTATTATTTTGAGACAGAGTCTCGCTCTGTCACCCAGGCTAGAGTGCAGTGGCGTGATCTTGGCTCACTGCAACCTGTGCCTCCCGGGTTCAAGCAATTCTCATGACTCAGCCTCCCGAGTAGCTGAGACTGCAAGTATGCACCACCATGCCTAGCTAATTTTTGTATTTTTAGTAGAGAGGGGGTTTCGCCATGTTGGCCGGGCTGGTCTCAAACTCCTGACTTTAAATGATTGGCCTGCCTCAGCTTCTTAAAGTGTTGGGGTTACAGGCGTGAGCCACCACGCCTGGCCTCTATGGTTATTTTATATACTGGTATGCATATGCATGTGTGTATGTGAAAATTTTGTTACCTAAATAAATGTATTTACAAAGAAAACTTTTATGTCACTGCTATAAAGTTTCCTCAGTGGGCTGGGGCCTGGCATGGCTTAGGAGGAGAGGAGAGGAGGGGTCTCTGGGCCTGGTAGGAGTCCATGCTCCCCCAGGTGGGCTGGGGCGGGGGAACAGGGAGCAGCCTGAGCCAGGTGCTTTCTTTAGCACCTCTGTGTTCCTCCAGGAGAAGCAAACCAAGCCAGCAGAAGCGCCCCGGCTACAGCTATCTTCAGGCTTCGCTTGGAATGCGCGACTAGACTCTCTGACCCCGGCCTTGCCACCTCTAGCAGAGAGCTCAGACAGCGAGGAGGATGAGAAGCCACACCAAGCCACGGTGCTGTATTTTGCAGGGCATGTCCTTTTTGCAGGGACCCCTTGGTGTCAGTCTCTTGTGCTCTGTTCCTGGACTGGGTGTCTTCCTGGGTGAGTGGGGGAGGGGGCAGCGGCCAGTCCCAGGCCAGGGTGTATATATAGAGCCCTGGGCTGCCCAGCCAACTCATGGCTTCCACCACAGACCTCCCCTAGGCCTTAAGGAGCAGATGACTCACTGTGTTTCTGCCTTCCATAGCAGAAAAAGAAAAGCAAGAAAGAAAGGGAATTGGAGAAGCAGAAGGCAGAGAAGGAACTGTCCCGCATTGAGGAGGCGCTGATGGATCCTGGGCGGCAGCCAGAGTCCGCGGATGATTTTGACCGACTGGTGCTGAGTTCCCCCAACAGCTCCATTCTGTGGCTGCAGTACATGGCTTTCCACCTGCAGGCCACGGAGATCGAGAAGGCCCGTGCCGTGGCTGAGAGGGCCCTTAAGACCATCTCCTTCAGGTCTCAGCTTTGCCCCAGGGAGCACTGTGTCTCCGCATGTTCTGGGCTGGGAGGTTTCTCAACCTGTGGGGTAGCTCCTCCTAGGCAGGCCGGCAGCATTTTGGGTGGCTGCCACCAGGGGCCCATGGGTCCCCAGGCTTTCTGCCATAGGTGTGGCCATCTGTGAAATAGATCTACTCATTTATATTTTATAGTCCTCTTCCCTGAAACTGCTAAGGGTAACCTTCACAAGAGTGTACACTTATACGAGGGAACCAGTTTGAGTAAGAAAAGAACTCACTACATACCTGAGCGAAATCCCTGTGGTGGTTTTCCAAACAGAGAGAGAGTTTTTGAGGCCTAATGAAGAGGGAAGGCAGTCCTTTGCTTCATCCTCTTAGCTTGAAGAGAGAATCAGACCCAGGTCTCTGCGTCCAGCCCAAACCTCAGGCCCGTTTGGGATCTGGTGGGCATCCTTTCTAGGAATGGAGGCAGAATCCAGGAGAGCCTCAGACCCAGCCATTGGGGTTGGGGCAGGGGTTCCTAATGCTGTGGGAGCTGTGAGGACACAGTCTCTTAGGGTCTGCATTTGGGGTGGGATCTGAGGATACAGATAGAGCCTGGGAGGGAGAGATGGTTCCTGAGTCTGTCTGGATGGGGCGGGAGGCTCACTGGTCCCATGTGGAGCTCATGTGCTGACTGCTCTCCCTCCAGAGAGGAGCAGGAGAAGCTGAATGTGTGGGTGGCTCTGCTGAACCTGGAGAACATGTACGGCTCTCAGGAGTCCCTGACCAAGGTCTTCGAGCGAGCCGTGCAGTACAATGAGCCTCTCAAAGTCTTTCTGCACCTGGCTGACATCTACACCAAGTCAGAGAAATTCCAGGTAGGAGGTTGGGCCACAGACAAACTCTTGGGAGTCCCAGGGCCACAGTCTCAGGGAAGAGCCCCTGGGGTTCTGGGTCCAGTCCTGCTGTGAGCTTGCCACCCAACATCGGGGCCCCAACTTCCCCAGATTCCAAGTAAGAGAAGTCATTTCCCTCACCTCTTCTTCAGGCCTGTGGGGTCAAGGTGAGGGAAGGAGTGGCTTTGGAAGTGAAGGGGCAGTGGACCACTGGTGTGTCTGCCTTGGGCTGCTGGCAGGGCATCACAGACAGAAGGGGACGTCTCGGCCCAGTATCCGCTCTGGCGGCTCTCCTACTCCCCCTTGTCATTCTCATGTTCTCCTAGGCTAGGACTGCCCTCCTGTGGGTGCGGATCAGCAGGAATCCCCTCCATCGTATTGTGCCTGTCCACTGTGCCCTTCTGTGAGCCTCCCTCCCGCTCCTCTCAGGTCTCTAGCATTAGGCCCTGAGAGTGATTTGGCATCTGGGACCCCAAGTCTAGCTTCTTGTGAGTGTTGCTGCTTGTCTGTCTTGTGCCCTCTGTAGTATCACACTGTCCTCAGCGCGCCTTGTCTTTTCCCACAGGAAGCTGGTGAACTCTACAACCGGATGCTGAAGCGTTTCCGGCAGGAGAAAGCTGTGTGGATCAAATACGGCGCCTTCCTTCTGCGGAGGAGCCAGGCTGGGGCCAGTCACCGCGTGCTGCAGCGAGCCCTGGAGTGCTTGCCTAGCAAGGAGCGTGAGTGCTCATTCCCAGCTCCTGAGCCCACGAGCACTCCAGAATCGGGGAGTAGGGAATGGCCATGGCATTGCTTCTTCGAAGTCAGGAGAGCCTTGTGAGGGCTTTCCTCTTGCTGCCTGTCGATTCTGTGCCCCTGAGCGTAACAGTGCATGTTACATTTCAAATGCCAGGCTCCAAAAGATGGAGGAGCAAAACGCAGTTAGCACTAGTTCTGTTGCCCCTGGGATCCCCCACCTCTTGTGTGCCCAGTGAGTGGTGTGTCTGCAGTGCCCATTTGTGTATTTGGCCCCAAACCCACCCTACCTTCCTTTTGGGTCTTTGTCCCTCTTGTCACAACCTGGGTCTTGGGACCCAAGAGCAGGGAGTCAGGCGCACGCCGACCCTGCGGAACACTGTGTTGTGGTGAGGGGGCTGTCTGCTTGTTGGGTCTCTGAGCCGTCCTCTCCCTGCAGATGTGGATGTCATTGCCAAGTTTGCCCAGCTTGAGTTTCAGCTGGGGGACGCAGAGCGGGCTAAAGCCATTTTTGAGAACACGCTGAGCACCTACCCAAAGCGCACAGATGTCTGGTCGGTCTATATCGACATGACCATCAAGCACGGCAGCCAGAAGGACGTCCGGTGAGTGGGGCAGCTGGCCAAGGCCGAGTTCCTCAGGGGAGGGTGTGGTAAGCACTGGTCCCACAGCAGCTTTCAGCATCCCAGTCCTCTTACTTGATCTAGAAAACCAGTTTGAGGTGAGGCCCCAGGCCCAGTGACATTCACTTCTTCAACTTCTCTTTCTGCCTCAAAGGCCAGCATCTGGTCTGTGTCTGAAAGGAGGTAGCCTCGTCAAGAGACTCGAGTTTCTCTCATAATTAACACTGTTCCTGGCTCTCATTGTAGACCACTTTCACAGGCATTCTCTTGCTTTTGACCCCAGCATCTCCACAAGACAGGGAGGGTTTACAGATGAGTAGACTGAGGTCCAAAAAGAACAGGTGCTTCACCCAAGCCCTTCAGTGAGCTGAGCTTTTCTCATAGAAAAGCTCACTATGTATGTTTCTCACTGTTGTGTCCCCCATCCCAGTAGCTTTGTCCTGATCACTGTGTGGCTTTAGGCAGGGAAGTCCCTTACCATCTCTGGGTGTCCATCTGCTCATCTGGAAGATGAGGGTGGTAGTGCCTCTTCCCAGGGCATCATGTGAGTTCGTCATGGATTAATAAAGATAATGGTAGAAGTGGGAGTCCTGGATGGGAGAGGGTCCTGGTTCCAGGGCTGAGAGCAAGAGGGTGAGTGCTAGGCAGGAAGCATGTGGCCTGGGACTGAGAGGCAAACGCCACTCTGCTTTTCCTCAACAGGGACATCTTTGAGCGGGTCATTCATCTGAGCTTGGCCCCCAAGAGAATGAAGTTCTTCTTCAAGCGCTACCTGGACTACGAGAAGCAGCATGGCACTGAGAAGGATGTGCAGGCAGTCAAGGCCAAGGCCCTGGAGTATGTGGAGGCCAAGAGCTCAGTGCTAGAGGACTAGTGGCAGGCTGGCTCTGTGGGACACTGTCAACAATGGGCCAGCCTGGCCCCACCTCGAGTGCCCTGGGCACTTGGAAAACTGTTACCTCAGGACTCTATTTAACTGCTGCTTTTTCTGCATTTAAATAGAGAATGGGGGAATCCTGTCAGGATGAAAAGGAATTTGAGATTTTTTAAATTCCTCTTCGCTTGCTTTATTTTCAGTACCAACTTGTTATCTTTTTCCCCTACTTGGGGATTGTGGGCAGCAGGCCCCTGGACTCCCAGAAATGCTGAGGGTCCCTCTTCCAGGGGAGTTCCCTGGGGAGCAAGAGTGTAGGGGCTACTCCCAAGGGTCTTGTGGTCAGGGTCCTGCTTTGTCCCTGGCAGGCTGTCAGTCCAGCCGGAGGGGGTCAGTAGGCTCCAGGGAGTGGGCCCTCCCCTCTGATCTTGGAGTCTCTGGGCGTTCCTTCAGCCTCAGCCTCACTGGTACCTTCTGGCCTTTAGGGGAGGCTATGAATCTGGGATAGGAGGACAAATTCAGAGCCCAGAGGGGAAAATGGAGAAACCTGGGCTGCTGAGGAAAGCCACGGGTGTAGGCGTGAACTGATGATGTCTCATCCCACGCCCACTATGGCCACATTACCTAACCTCTCCATATCTGGGCTATTCAAGGTCTTGGAGGCCAGCACAGACCCAGCTAGTTGTTGAAGCCAGTTCTTTTTTGGCTTGGTCATGAGGGAATTAAAAGTTTTCTCTGGCAGAGCTTTAAGTGTCCTGAGAGCTTTTCCATGGGAAATGACTGAGTCATATGCCAGGAAGCCGGACAGGGCCAAGGGAGGGCATCCAAAGGTTCTAGAGGTGGGGCGGGTGGCGGGCAGGGATGGGAGGGAGAAGCTGGGGCTGGCCTGCTTCTTGGACGTGAGCACTAGGTTACAAGAGCTAGTTCTGGCCTGCCCACTGAGCACAGAATCTTCTGACTCGTGAAATTTCAGACTGTTTCCTTCTGAGAAAGGCCGGGCTTCATCTGTTCCCCACACCAAATCAGATAATAGAACCCAACTGCAAAGAGATCATCAGCCCCAGAGCCTTCCCCTGTGTTGAACCCCTGGCACTCCCTGTACCCTCCCTGCCACCCCTGTGGGCCATTTTAGTCCTGTCCCCTTCCCTAACACAGGGCATAGGATTTGGGCCTGGCCCTATGACCACCAGCCTGCTGTGGCATGCCCATTCAATCACGCAGACACCAGGCTAGTCCTTTTAGTAAGAAAAACTTTATCAAAAATTTAAATATATAAAATAAGGCCAGAGGCTGCCCTGGAGGCCGCTTCCCAGTGGTGCACTGCTGCGCTGGGTGTCCCTATGCAGCTAGACACATGTTAACTGCATAGAGTACCATAAAGGAGCCCACTGGTGAGCTTCACTGTCACCTGGTCCTGCTGGCTGGGGCTTCCATTGTCTACTGGGTCTCTCCACACCCCAGATTGCCTTGTGGTCCTTTCCCCTGGCCAAGAAGATGCAGTTTTTAAAAAATCGTCTTCTGATATGGATGTGAGCAAGCAGTGGGGTTCAGTTTGGGACCAAGTAGTGCCCTTTACAAAGAGCATGGGAAGCAGCTCCTTAGGAGGCGAGCAGGGCCATCTCCACGTTGTCAGGGGCTGCACCGTTGCCTGCCAGACCCTGGGCCCACTTGTGCAGGCGGCTGTAGAGTGGGAGGCCCTGATTCTCACGGTACAAGTAGACACCGGTGATGGCATTCCACTGTGGCCGTGGCTGCGTGCCTTCCACTGGGAAGTTGGCAACCAGTTCCTCATCATCCTTGTTGAGCGCCACAAAGCCAAAGAAGCGGCGCACATTGTTGGCAGCGAGCACCCGAGAGTGCACCTCGGCCGTGCGCTGGAACAGCTGGTCCTCATTGGCACGGTACTGCGCCCAGTAGGCCTCCTGGCGGTAGCTGAGTGGCGAGCAGTAATGCTTGAGGCACTTGGTCAGGAACACCAGGATGGCCACCACGCCGATGAGCAGCCACCCAAAGAGCTGGCCAGAGAATGGGCACAGTTCAGGAGGGGCGAGGAACTGCCTGAGCCCTACCCACCGGAGCGAATGGAAAAGGAGCAAGTTCCACTTGTGTAAGAGAAGCAGGCCCTTGTGGCTGTGATTCCATCGCTTCCTTACCCCCTTTAACTCACACTCTACTTGCCTGTGTTTTTTGCTGCCACCCCTGCAACCTTAAGAACACCTCCTTCCCCTGCCATCATCTCAGGCCATCAAAACCCAGCTCAACCTGCCAGGCTCAGCTCAGATGCCACCTCTGGGAAGCCTTCAAAGGCCCTTCTGGGAGCACTTGTGCCTTCCCTAAATCTCCCGTGGCCTGGTTCCTCTCATCACCATCTGCCTTGTTTGGAGGACACACGTGCTTGTCTGAAATGCTTGGAGGGTAAGGACAGGCAAGGTCATCCTTGTTTCACCACTTGCTCCTGTACAGAGATCTGGGGGCATTTGATCAGCATCAAATAAATATTTCTTTGTCTACCATCTTCCAGCTCTGGTGCTGTCTCCAGCCTTTTCTCTATTTACGTTTCTTTTTCTTTTTTTTTTTTTTCTTTTTGAGATGGAGTCTTGCTCTGTCGCCCAGGCTGGAGTACAGTGGCGTGATCTTGGCTCACTGCAACCTCCACCTTCCGGGTTCAAGCAATTCTGCCTCAGCCTCCCAAGTAGCTGAGATTACAGGTGCCCGCCACCACGCCTGGCTAATTTTTGTATTTTTAGTAGAGAAAGGGTTTCACCATATTGGCCAGGCTGGTCTCCAACTCCTGACCTCCAGTGATCCACCCGCCTTGGCCTCACAAAGTGCTGAGATTACAGGTGTGAGCCACTGCGCCCAGCCTCTGTTTACATTTCTTATTTACCCAGAGAAGAAACCTTTTAGAAAACCTGTGCTCCCTTGAGGTCAGGAGTTTGAGACCAGCCTGGCCAACATGGCGAAACCCCATCTCTACTAAAAATACAAAAATTAGCTGGGTGTGGTGGCTGCATGCCTGTAATCCCAGCTACTCGGGAGGCTGAGGCAGGAGAATTGCTTGAACCCAGGAGGCGGAGGTTGCGGTGAGCCAAGATCGTGCCACTGCACTCCAGCCTGGCAACAAGAGTGAGACTCCATCTCAAAAAAAAAAAAAAAGAAAACCTGTTCTTCCTATCTCTCCCTCACCCCCTGCTTCTCCAAGTTAACACTTGCAGCTGAGATTTTCTGCTACTTCCCAGTTCTCTTCCCTTGCCCTCTATCCCTTGACCAACCTCCTCTCCTTCAGAGCCCAGCTAAGGCTCAGGACGCCAACTGCATCTTCCAGACTCAACACTCCATCCTGACCCAAGGGACTCCCCTTAGGTCAGCAACACTTGAGGCTGACTCAGTGCTTAGCTGGGCCCTTCCTGGGATAGGAATGTGTTCATCCCCAGAGCCAGCCACACTCCACTGTCAAGGGCCCATGCTCAATCTGGCTGGGGTAAGGGGCTTATCTGTGATTGGAATTGCCCAGACTGAGCCAGAAGAATGTTCCTTTAATGTTTAAAACTAATTTGGTCATATACAAGTGAGGTTTACAGTAAAAAAAAAAAAAATTGATAAAACTCTATCTTGTTTATGTCTGGAATTGGCCCTTGCCCCACCATGCACCAGTTAACCAGCCCTGATACCTAACACTAGTGCTTTCCCACAGACCTCAGCCCCTGAGGACCAACCCCAGTTTTAGCACTAGGCCATCCCCGGACCTCCCACCAGCCACCACTAGGGAAGAGGAGCTTCCCTTTGCACAGCTCCTTACCTGGGACTCATACCTGAGCCTGCGGCTGACCTCCTCCCGGAAGTCTGACAGGTTGTCAGGGTTCTCCTTGCAGGGAAACCTGGCCAGGATTTCGGTGGCGTGGGCTGATGGGAAGTGCTCTTCCCTGGCCGTGAGTGAGGAAGGGTCCACGAACTCACTGAGAGCACAGACATAAGCCTCACCACGCAGCAGGGAGATGACAGACCAGGTGACAGGGGCCACAGCCGCACGGCCCAGGATGGAGCTTAGAAGGAGGAAGGTGGGGGCAGCGGAGCAGTTCTTGGTCCTCCGGTGCTGGCACTCGGCCACGAGGTTCCAGGTGTGGTTGTTGAGGATGATGCCAATGATGAAGAGCACCAGGGCGGGCACGCCGATGGCCGCCAGCCCGTACAGGTAGTTCCGGGCCGGTGAGCAGGGGCAGTGAAAGGCCACCACAGAGAACAGCTCCTGGCTGCCCACCGTGCCCAGTGCCACCAGGCCGTTGAAAATCATCACATCCTTGCTCTTGAAGAAGAGTGACAGGAAGCGGAAGTTCTCTGCGATCAGGGCTGCCATGGCGACAGTTGTGGCGGGGTGGATTGCAGGAGAGGAGGCAGGAGGAGACGGGATTGATGGTTGCTGGTGGTACTAGGAAGGGGCACAGGCTGGGAGACGCTGGACGGCAGGGTGTGGTTGTGCTATTTTATCCCCAGCTGTGGTTGGCCTGGTGTTTCCTGTGGAGCAGATGACCGATAAGTGTTTCCCTCTGAAAACCAGGAGTTGAGGAAGATGCTAGTGTGGACAGGCTGGGGAGAAAGGAAGGACTGCAGGGCCCCAGGGAAGTGACAGTTGCCACTGTTCACTGAGTTCCTCCAGGGCGCCTGGCACCCCTCATTTCCCATCCTCACAGTCCCACGTCGAGCTGTGTGCCCGCCGTGCACTAGGGAAAGCAAAGGCTTCCTGAGGACGAGTGGGATTCAAGCTTGGGTGACCTGCCTCAAATGCTTAGGTTCTTTTTGCCACCACAAGCTTCTCCTGGGGTAGGGCTTGGGGGTGGCCCATGGTGCTAGTGCATGTGGGGCGCTGACCAGCTTTCCCTCTGGGAGTCCAGGTGGTGCACATTAGCAGAGGGGCCAAGGACTCCCTGGATCCAGGGCGTGTCCTTAAGGCCTCAGCCTTGAGGGTGTAAAGGCTAGAGTGAGTGTCCGGGTGGATAAGGGACTTGGATAGGATCCTGCCGTGTGGGCTGGGGTGGGCACAGCAAGACGCCAGAATCCCTGGAGTTCGCAAGGACCTTATCTTTTTGGAGACCTCAGGGTCTGATCACATTTCATGACTGTTCTCTGGGCCTCAGTTTCCTCATCAGTGAAAAGAGGATAAATCATCCTGACCCTTGCTCTTTCCTAGGGATGTTGGAGGGAAAGAAAAGAATAAAAGATGCCTGATTGTGCTCTGTGTGAAACTCTCCATCTCTCTCACCCTGTCTTGTCTTTGGGGTGGCGACGATTCTCCTGCCTGCAAAGATCAGGGAACTGAGACCTGAAGAGGATCAAGTGCCTTGCTGAGGCCAAAGAAATACAGAGGTGCCACAGCAGGACCTCTAACCACAACCTAAGGAGACTTGGGAAGTGGACAAGGGTGATTCTGCACTAAGTGAACCCTCTTTTTTTCTGTCTCCTACTGACCTTGCCGTGTCCATCCACGAGTGTCCCGAAGAACCTCCTCTTCCACAGCCGTGACCCCTCTCCTATCCAGCAGCCTCCCAGCAGCCCCGCTCCACCCCGCCTGCCAGCAACAGGAAGCCTTGGTGAGAGCAAAGGCTCAGAGGTGCCACCAGCTCATCCGGAGATTATTCTGCCTTGGTCTGGGCTGCAGCAACACTGGCAACCTGCCGGGAAGTGGCTGTGGCCTCGGGCAACAGCGAAGTTTAGCCCAACTCCCTTCCCAGCCTCCACCCACACAAGCCTGAGAGACAGGCCAGGGTGTGGCCCCATGTCCTCCCCATCTGGAGGGCGAAAAACAAAAGTCCCCAGGCCAGAGGAAGCCAGGGAGTGGAGGGATGGGGTGAGCGCCAGACACAGAGGGACCTGGCCCTGTTCCCTTCCATGCTTCATGGAGGGATCACCCCTTCTAGATCACCCCTTCCGTCCCCGCCAAGGAAGGCTGCCAGATGGGCTCAGGCAGAGCCATGTGGCCATGTGGACTCCAAGAAAAGGAGAAGCTGGAGGAGGAGGACCAGGAGAAAGAGGAGGAGGAGGAGGAAGAGGAGAAAGAGGAGGAGGAGGAGGGCGAGGAAGAGGAGGAGGGGGAGGAGGAACGGGAGGGGGAGGAGGAGGGGGAGGAGGAGGAGGGGAAGGAGGAGGAGGGGGAGGAGGAGGAGGGGGAGGAGGAAGAGGAGGGGGAGGAGGAGGAGGGGGAGGAGGAGGAGGGGGAGGAGGAGGAGGAGGGGGAGGAGGAGGAGGGGGAGGAGGAGGAGGAGTCGGAGGCTGATTCTTCCCCCACTTCACAGCCTGGAGCTTCCAGCCTAACTTCCTGGGAAAGGCAGTTTGCATCACTGCTGGGGATGAATGGGTTAAAGTCGGCCCCCTCTGCCCCATCCTTTTCCCTTCTTGGCTTCTAGGCTCCTAATTAGCTCCCTGTGGAGGCCCTGGGTTCATAAACTGGCTCGAAGTGGGGTACAAGATACCTGCACAGGTTGGGTGGTGAGCAGAGGATGGGCCAGGCCATCTTCTGAGACCACTGTCCCCAGGCCAAGGATGGGTCACATCCAGACCCCCCCGTGGGACCTCCTCCAACATCAGTGACGACAGGAGACCGGCGGCTCGGGGAGGGGCAGGACTGCTCCTTGCTCAACCGAGTTGGGGGAACCTCAGCTAGGGGCCTCTCTCCCTCTGGGCAGCGTGGGACCGGCCCCACCATGCTCCGCTGACACCTGGCACACCCCAGGGAGGGCGCCTTCCTTACCTGGGGCCAGCTGTGGGCACTTGTGGCCATGGCCTCCTCGGGGCAGGACTCTCCAAGTGGCCTCCAGGAGGGCGGTGCAGGGCAGCGGCAGCCTCAGCCGTTCCCTCCCTCTTTTCTTCTGCACGGGGGCCTGGGGCTGGTGGCGGCTTCAGACTAATCTAACTCCAGAAAAGAGAGAAGAAAACAGTGGGATGGAGTCTGCGCGCCAGTGAGTGGAAAAACAGCCTCCCGGCGCCACCAGGCAGAGGAGGGCGGGCCCCGAGGGCGGCGCGAGAGGAGAGGAGCCGAGAGGAAGTTGAGGTGCCTGTTCTGCAGCTGCTGCGCGTCCCACCGACCCGCTGCTCACCGTCACTGGGCCGTGCTGGCCCTCCGCCCTCGGCCCCGACCCGGCCCCGGCCGTGCTCCACACCAATGGGACCAGTCGGGAGGGCCACGTGGGGGTGTGGAGGCACTGGGGAGATCTGACCTAGGCCTGCCCCCCATGACAGTTTCAAGAGCACCCCACGTATTTGACCCCCGCTGGGCAGAAGCTACCGAAGGAGACCCCGCGAGGGTCAGGGGAGGGTGTCGTCAGACCCGCGCTGAGCCCTGCAGGATGCTCAGGGCCAGGGCCCCACCCTCTTCTGACCCTTCTCCCTCAGAGTTGTCCATTGACTGGACAAACCATCCCCAATGCTGGCTCTTTGACCCATAGTCAGCTAACTCCCTGGGACCTGCTTCGGATCCCTGGAGGGCTGAGGATTGAATTCAGGAGCCTAGGCATTCTCCGGGGCCTGCAGGCAGAGCTCCAACTGGTGGGTTAAAGTTACAAGGAGGCAGGTTTCTGAAGGAAGCCCTGTGTAATAATCAGGGCTGCCCAGCCTGTATCTAAAAGTGGTCAAGATGAGGCCGGGCGCGGTGGCTCACGCTTGTAATCCCAGCACTTTGGGAGGCCGAGGCGGGCGGATCACGAGGTCAGGAGATCGAGACCACGGTGAAACCCCGTCTCTACTAAAAATACAAAAAATTAGCCGGGCGTGGTGACGGGCGCCTGTAGTCCCAGCTACTCGGAGAGGCTGAGGCAGGAGAATGGCGTGAACCCGGGAGGCGGAGCTTGCAGTGAGCCGAGATCGCGCCACTGCACTCCAGCCTGGGCGACAGAGCGAGACTCCGTCTCAAGAAAAAAAATAAAAAAAAAAAATAAATAAATAAAAATAAAAGTGGTCAAGATGCGGGCTGAAACGTCACGGGTCAGGAATGCTGCAGAGGAGAGTCTACGGACAGGCTAGATGACCCTTAGCATGGAGGGAGAGGACCCCCGACATCTGTCAGCTCTGCAGTGCTGGTGAAGGGAGAGGACCCCCGACACCTGTCAGCTCTGCAGTGCTCGTGGTTCCGCCATGGTGGAGCTGCCGAGTGACCCGCTGGCCTCCCTAAGCTGGGCTTGACCATATGTAGGAAGGAAAGAAAAGGTACCAAGGTTTGCTTGTTTGTTTATTTGTTTGTTTCAGATCCCAGCATGTGCTAAACACAGTCCCAGATCCTTCCCTAAAAGTTATCTTCCTCTATCCTCACCACAATCCTGAAAATCAGGTCTTTTTTAAAAAATAATTTTTTCATTTAAAAAAAATTATAGGCCGGGCGCGGTGGCTCACGCTTGTAATCCCAGCACTTTGGGAGGCCGAGGCGGGTGGATCACGAGGTCAGGAGATCGAGACCAAGGTGAAACCCCGTCTCTACTAAAAATACAAAAAATTAGCCGGGCGTGGTGGCGGACGCCTGTAGTCCCAGCTACTCGGAGAGGCTGAGGCAGGAGAATGGCGTGAACCCAGGAGGCGGAGCTTGCAGTGAGCGGAGATCGCGCCACTGCACTCCAGACTGGGTGAAAGGGCGAGACTCCGTCTCAAAAAAAAAAAAAAAAAAAAAAAAATTATAAATCTTCTTTTTCTTCTTCTTCTTCTTCTTCTTCTTCTTCTTCTTCTTCTTCTTCTTCTTCTTATTATTATTATTATTATTACTTTATAGAGACAGAGTCTTGCTATGTTGCCCAGGCTGGTCTCCAACTCCCAGGCTCAAGCGATCCTCCCTCCTTGGCCTCCCAAGTGCTGGGATTACAGGCATGAGCCACTGTGCCTGGCCAAGCAGGTCTTCTAATATCCACTTTATAGACAGGCACACTGAGGCTTAGAGTGGCTGGGTGACTTGCCACAAGTCCTGCAGTGCTGGTATTTGAATTCAGGTGTGCCTGACCCAAAGCTTTGCTCTCCTTCACATTTGTACCTCCTGATACCTCTGGGCCTTCTCTTCCCACTGGAAGCACCGCTGCCCACCAACATACACCTTATTTTTTGCTCATTCTAATCCTCCCCAGCTTCAGAGCCCATACCAACTCCTACTTCCTGGAAAAGCCCTCCCAGCCCACCTTGGCCCACAAAGATCTGAGCAACTCCTCCCAAATAATTAAGAGGAGGGAAACTGGACCCCAGAAGTGGGAACAGAGGGAAGGATGGATAAAAAAGGATGGAATCATGCCAAGATCAAAATGAATTCTTAGATGCTTGGGACTTACGTCTCAGAGCTGAGGGCGGTGCTGAGAAACCTATCTGTACCTCTGTTTCCTCCTCAACAAGATGGAAGCTCGAGTGTTTGTGTTGCTGTCTCATCCCTGCCCAGGGGAGGAGGAAGGAAGTCCTTAGGTTCAGAAATCAACAAATACATTAGCCACCCTGTGCTGGGTGCCTACCATGTGCCATGTGCGTTTACACAGAGCAACCCCATGATGGCGGGCAGGGGGTGCCTCATCCTCATTGTATAGACGAAGAAACGAAGGCACAGGCAGTGATGCAGCTGGTCCAGGGACAGGGTTTGTGAGTGGTAGAGACACCATTTGACACAGTTCTGTCTCACTCTGGAATCTGATCTGCTTTCCCTTTACACTGCTCTCTTCCACCCTCATCCCACCTGGGCTAGAGCCTCGGAGCTCCTCTTAGCCTCTTAGAACTCCATCCCCAAGAGGTGGGGTCTTTGAGAAAAATGGAGAGACTTCAGCTTGTGTCTAACTTCTCAAGCCTTAGGGATGGTCTGATTTCCCCCTGAGACCTGGATGTGAGGGGGGTATTAAGGTGGTTTTCAAAGACCCCTCTACAGGAGGACTTTTGTGCTTGGTTGGTGCTAAATAAACATGCAGTCCACCTGGACAATTGTCACGTGACCCCCATGGTGATCACACACTCTGGCCTCTTCCATGTGAACCTAGCTTCTGACATCTTGTCTCATCGCCTGTCACCCCAGGTGTGTCACACCAGGTAGGCTGTGTGTTATGTCCTTATGGACCTGCCCCAGCCCACCCAGTCTCACCTAGGACACGCTTGCCCAAATCAGAGGGCTCCCACTTCATGAGACACCTGGATGATTCCCACTCCCCGAGCCCTGAGCATAAAGGAAGAGAGGTACTGAAAAGTCACAGATGAGAATGGACCCTGGGGCAGGGATGTCTGTTGAACCTGGGAGAAGACAGTGAACATCAGCCTGGGAAGGGCTGGGCAGAGGGGAGCCATCAGTCCCTGTACCTGCCATGACAGTTCCGACCCCTTTAGACTAATACTGCTCATGGGCCCACTGCCCTAGGGCCATCCAGGGCAGTGTCACACCTGAAGGCATCAGATCCCCTTCCAGCTCCAAATTTCCTGCCTCCAATGGGCAGGCGAGTGCTAGGGAGTGTGGATCTGCCTAGAGGAGTACTGCCCAGCACTGAAACCCTTCCTTGTTCCACCTGGTTTGGGAGTTGGAGGGGCTGTGGGCTCGGATCCCCGTTCCTGCCTCTTCAGCTGGCCACGCCTCACACTTTGCTGAAGTAAGTGGCCACCTCCTTACGCGGAGGCCGGGGCCTGCCCCCAGCCCAGCCGTTGCCCATCAGCGGTGGCTCCTCCTGGCCCAGCCGCAGAGGCGGTTTGCATTTGTGCCAGCTCGTGAGCAGCTTGTTCATGGTGCCTTGATCCGTGATGCCACGCAGCTTCTCCCTTTCCTCCTCTGCACCATCGGGGGTCGTGGGGGCAGCTGCGGAAGCAGGGGCCGTGGCCAGTGTCCCATGGGTGTGACCCAGCTCCAGGTCATGGTTCATGGCCTCGAAGAACTGCTGGATGCAGACCTTGGCAAAGGCCTTGGCGTGCTCTGTGCACGTCTCGTCGAAGAGCTTGCGCTCGATGTCGATATAGTGGGACCAGTACTTGCTCTTGAGGAAGGCGGCCTGCGTGAAGCAGGGCCGCACAGAGCGCACCACGAATGCCAGCAGTGTGGTCAGCAGCACGAAGGACCAGCCCAACGCCTGTGGGGAGACGAGAGAGAGTCACGGGGCACTGTCCTTGGGCCTCTGAGCCTGTTCAGACTCCCAAAGCACTCTCTATGCCAGTGCCTCTAGCGCAAAGAGCACAAATTGGGCAAGTGAGCTTGCCTCTTGGCCCCCGTTTCCTCATCTGTAAAATGGGCATAGAAATTGAAATAATGGAGATAGGTGCACCTCATGGAAAGAAGATCACGTGGGTAAAGCACCCACCATGCTGGCGGGGCACCCAGGGCCCAGGAGTTAAGTGGGCAGACCCTGGAGTTAGGTTGCTTGGGTTTGAATGCTGTCTCCACTACTTACTAGTTGACTAGGAGCAAAGCACTCAACTTCTCCGTGCCTCAGTTTCCACACCTATAAAGCAGCTGGTGGTAGCACCTATCTCAGAGTGTTGTTGTGAGGACTGAATGTGATAAGCATAGTGCAGTGCCTGGTACCCAGTGCTCAGTGACTATTAACCATTACTGTTGTGCCAATAGGCCCTCACTTACTTACTGTGCCTCTTCTTTCAGGAAGCCCTCCGTGATCTCCCCAGGCCATAGTGGCCCATTTTCCTCTGAGTCCTGAACCTCTCCTTTGGCTCCTGGTATCGTCACCAGTGCCAAGTGAGCACCTCCTCTGTGTCGGTTCTGAGCTGGGCCTTCAGGGGTCATGGAGGCGAATCAGGCAAGAACTCAAACTCTGCGCTGAAGGGCACCCTGCGCTTGGTTCCAGCTCTGCTCTGTCAGCTCACTGCAGGGCACGGGGCAGGATGCTCCCCTGGCCCATGCTTCAGGGTTATGCCCCAGCCGCACAGAGAAGCATTTGGGCAGATCAGGACTGGGGCTGAGGGCAAGCCCAGGTGCCTATCATGGGGCCAGGCAGGTCGTGACAGAGCACACAGGGTGGGGAGACACTGAGCATGTGCACAGGCTGGGGGCGCCCCAGGCTGTTCTAGGAGTACATGCGGGCCCGGTGGGGCTGGATCTTCTGGATTTCCAACTTGGAAATCTGATTTTTATGTGAAAAATTCTGATTTTTATTTTAATTTTATTTACTTTTGTGTTTTGAGACAGGTCTTGCTGTGTTACCCAGGCCGGAGTGCAGTGGCACAATTACAGTTCACTGCAGCCTTGACCTCCCAGGCTCAAGCAATCCTCCCACTTCAGCTTCCTGAGTAGCTAAGACTATAGCCGTGTGCCACCAAGCCTGGCTAATTTTTTTCTTTTCTTTTCTTTTCTTTTTTTTTGAGACAGGGTCTCACTATATTCCCCAGGCTGATCTTGAACTCCTGGGCTCTAGCAATCTTCTTGCCTTGGCCTCCCAAAGTGCTGGGATTACAGACATGAGCCACATCGTACCCGGCCCATTCTGGTTTTTAGAAGATGCCAACAAATTCTAAAGTTGAATCTAGAATTCAGTCTCTGAAGGCCAAATGAAACGTGCATAGGCCAGGCAGCCTGTGGCCTCTGGGGCCCACTCAGCTTATGATGTGGTGGCTTAAAGGTCAGGTGGAATGACAGCTGCCAAGGCTCTGAGGCCGGGGACGATGGGATGAGTGCCCACAGGAAAGGAGGCACAGGTTAGGGAGGAGAGGGAAGTAGAGTTCAGTCGGGATGCTCAGAGCGTGACATTCACCAGGGCCATCTGGGTGGTGACAGATGCCTCCCAGGAGAGAGGCCCCTGCTAGGGTGGGAAGCCAGGGGTGTCTGGACTTGCCAGGGCAGAGCGTGCACGCTTCTCCAGCCCTTGCAGGGCAGGCTGGCCCCAGCCCCTTGCCCTGACAGCACCTGGTCTGCCAGCTGTGAGGGCAGGCTGCCTGGGTGGTCCTCCCCACATGGCACTGACTGGGTTGGAGAAGGCCTGAGAGGCTTGGATGGGTGAGCATGGAGGGGCAGAGGATGTGGGAGTAGGGCTGGGGAGGACCCTCACTCTGGCTGACCCGTCAGTGGTCTCTCCAAACTGCCTTTCCATCACATCCCAACAGGGCCTCTCTCTCACCCATGCACCCCCTTCCAGGACACCCTGGTCCTCAGCCCCCACTCCCCAGCAGGGAAGCACCAGATGGGGGCATTTGCCAGGGAAATGTACCCAAATGGCCTAGCCACCCACTGGCCTCACCACTGCCAAGGCCCGGAAGAGGGAAAGCATGCAAATTCCTCCAGCTTCCAAGCTCAGAGATCAGGATGGGGATGCAGGTCCACTCTGGGGACCTCAGGACAGCGGTCAGGCCCACTCACCAGAAGCCTCTGGATAGAGGGAGCCAACGCACGTTCTCCGGATGGCCCTGGGCTGAGGGCAGACGCGTGGCTTTGCCTTCAGCCTCAGTTGGGAAGATGCCCCCCAACACCTCGGAGCTCCACCTGAGCAGAGGCCCCATTTGGAGAGGTAGGGGGATAGGGCCCTCCCAGAGGGACCTTGATCTGCCAGGGAGACCCAGCGTGAGGCCATGCGGCCGCCTCACCTGGGAGATGCAGCGGAGGTAGCGCACGGCCACCTCTCGGGCCAGCAGCCAGTCGCCATCATAGATCTCAGGGCAGGGCACCCGGGCCAGCAGGCGGGCGAGCTCAGGGGCAGGTAGGCTGGGTGCCAGGCTGCCGTTGCCCAGTGTGGTCACGGGCACAGCAGTGCAGAAGGCACAGAGGAAGCATTTGCCATCGAGTAGTGTGACGGCCACCCAGACGACGGGCGCGATGAGGGCGCGCTGGGCCATGGAGCAGAACATGTAGCGCAACACAGCGGGGTCCTTGGCCCGGTGGCCCGGCGGCCGCTTCCACTCTTCGGCCAGCATGGACACGTTGTTGTTCATGACCAGGCCAAGCAGGAAGAGCACCAGGGGTGGCGCCAGCAGGATGCCCGCACTGTAGGCCGCATTGTAGCCCGGCAGGCAGGGGCAGTTGAAGTCGAAGGCCGAGTACATCTGGGCACTGGCCAGGGCCATGATGCCACAGATGCCGTTCATGAAGGACTCCTGGTTGGACTGCAGGAACTGGAAGATCATCCGGAACTTGTCCATCGTGCCCCCTGCGGGGCCTGGCCTCCTCTTCCCAACTCACTGCTGCCTCCAAGAGGGCCCCTGCTGCCCACCCTGCCCACTGGGTGACCACCTCATGACTCGGGCTCTCCTGGCTGGGACCAGCAGAGCTCAGAGCAGAGGCTGAGGTCACTGTCGCTTTGAGGAATCTTTAGTCAGGTGCTGGCTGAGAGGGTGCAGATTGACCAATCCTGTGGGTCCAGCCAGGGCTGTGCCCCTCCCTCCTGGGCTTCTCTGTCTCTGCAGCCGCCTCCACCTCCGGCGCTAGCACCTGCTAGAGACCAGCTTTCTGTGGGTGTGGGAGGGAGGCAGGGAGAGGAGGGAGAGAAGGCTCAGACACAGGCTGGGAAGACACTGTCTCCAGCAGGGCTGGAGTTTGGAGAGTCCAGGGCTGCTGCAGGGGCCTGAGCTCCTGGACCTTGTCTTCTGGGCTCCTAGGAAGCTCATCGCCCTCCTTCTGGCCTTCCCACTGGGGGTCTCCTCCATGCTGTATCAGAATCCCAGAGGGCTCCTCCATCAGTTCCCTGATGACAGTGTGGTGCTGCGGTGGTGGTGGCTGCAGTGAGGGTGCTGCTGGTGGTCGTGGGGATACTGGCCACAGAGGGGATGGCAGTGGTGGTGGGGGGGATGGTGCTAATGTGGACATGGCGTAGAATGAAACATCCTGGATTTGCTGGCAGAGGACTTGAATTTGACGAGTTGCCCGGGCAGGGGCTGTGGCCTGTGAGTGTGCTGCAGGGGTCCTTGTGTCAGCCTGCCTGTGTCTCTGTGGGTGTGCCTGTGTGTTTGTGGGCTGTGGATGGTAAACCCTTTCCTGGCTCCACCTCCGACCTCTACTTCCCCAATCAAAAAATAAAAGGGTCTACACGCTGACAGCAAGGGGGTGAAAAAATTAAATGGGTGGGGTGATGGGGTTTCATGCCTGGAGTTTGGGCCTCCAGAGTGCCTGCAGAAACCTGGCCAGCCCCCCTCCACAGACACATCAAAGAGGAGGAGCTGAGCATGCTCGCTCTGACGCCCAGGGCTCTCCCTGACCTCCCAAGGGCAGGTCAGATCCAGCTCCAGCTGGGGGGCTCCTGTCTGGGGAAAGGGGTGGGGTCTGGGGCTGAGACAGAGCCTGGCCAGGACATCTCCATGGGGCCCACAGATCTGTGCCTCCCCATGTGTGTGCCCACATGTGAGCTCACTGTGCCTTTGGGCCTCTGCATCTGTGTATCTGTGTGTGTGTGACCACGTTAGTGGTCTTTGTGTCTGAGGGTCTCTGTATCACTGTCCAGAACCAGCATTGACCCAGGCTTGCCCTGGGTGGAGCCCTATGGCAGGCACTTACATGCATTGCCTGTGTAACCTTCGTACAATCCTGTGGAACAGGTACTACCATCCTCATTTTACAGAGATGGGGACTGAGGTTTGGAGAGGTTAAGTTATCAGCTGAGAGTTACCCAGTTTGTAGGTGGAGGAGTGGGACTGGAACCCAGGCTAGCCCTCTCTTGGGGGTGGGAGTGGGGGGTGGAGGAGGGGTCAGGAAATGTTTTTTGGCCTTTCTCTTCTGGGCGAATCAGGTTCCTGTTCTGCTGGTCTGCGTGGAGATGCTGGAGTGTCACCAGTAGGATACAGTAGGGAAGGATGTTGCTCCCCTCGCTGTCAGGCTGGGCTTCGGGCAATTGGAGCCCCCAGGCTGGTAGCCTCTGGAAGACCCTTGCAGAGGCTCCCCAGGGAACACCATAGGTGGATGGCAGGATGAGGGAGGTCCAGTGATGGAGGCGACCTACCCTGCTCATCTCCTGCAGTGTTTGCGTGCATGGCCAACAGCAGGTGTGAGCTGATGCCAGAGCTGGGGTGGGCTTGGGGTGGTCTAGGAAACCAGGAGGGGTGGTTTCAGGGGGCCACCTGGAATTCTGTCTTGTATATTGCACATAGCTCCCTGTTTGTAGATAACGTGCCTTTCTAGTAGTGCCCATACAGCCTGCTCTAACCACATGTACACATTCTGCAAATTCTAAGTGCAGTGTTATTTTAAAATACTTGAGGCTGGGCACAGTGGCTCACACCAGTAATCCCAGCACTTTTGGGAGGCCAAGGTGGGAGGATCGCTTGAACCCAGGAGTTTGAGGCTGTGGTGAGCCATGATCACAACACTGCATTCCAGTCTGGATGACAGAACAAGATCCTGTCTCTAAATAATAATAATAATAATAATAAAATACTCAATATAAGACAGTTTGATTAGATTCTCAATCAATCATTCTCATTATCATAAGAATTTTGGTTGCAGGTGGGCAGTGTGGCTCACGGCTGTAATCCCAACACCACTTTGGGAGGCCAAGGAGGGAGGATTGCTTGAGCCCAGGAGTTTAAGACCAGCCTGGGCGACATAGAGAGACCCAGTCTCTATGCCCAAAAAAAAAATGTGTTACAGTTGTCATTGAGAGTGAAGAGTGAGGGTTAATTCTTTTTTTTGAGACAAGGTCTCACTCTGTCACCCAACCTGCTGTGCAGTGGCATGATCTCAGCTCACTATAACCTCTACCTCCCAGACTCAAGCCATCCTCCCACTTCAGGCTCCTGAGAAGCTGGGACTATAGGTGTGCATCACCATGCCCGGCTAATTTTTGTATTTTTTCCTGGTCTCAAAAAAAATTTATCACCTACTTGGGGTAAGTTTTTTTGTGGGTGGTGTTTATCCAACATTTGAAGAAATCATCATTAAAGAGCCTTCATGAGGGTGGGTGTGGTGGCTCACACCCATAATCCCAGCACTTTGGGAGGCCGAGGTGGGCAGAGCACAAGGTCAGGAGATCAAGACCATCCTGGCTAACACGGTGAAACCCTGTCTCTACTAAAAATACAAAAACTTAGCCAGGCGTGGTAGCGCACGCTTGTAGTCCTAGCTACTCGGGAGTCTGAGGCAGGAGAATCGCTTGAATCCAGGAGACAGAGGTTGCAGTGAGCCGAGATCACACCATTGCACTCCAGCCTAGGTGACAGAGTGAGACTCCTATATTAAAAAAAAAAAAAAAAAAAAAGACCTGATGAACTGGGAGTGGTGGCTCATGCCTGAAATCCTGGCACATTGGGACACCGAGATGGGAGGATCACTTGAGTTCAGGAGTTCCAGACCAGCCTGGCCAACATGGTGAAACCCCATCTCTACTAAAAATACAAAAATGACTGGGTGCAGTGGCTCACACCTGTAATCCCAACACTTTGGGAGGCCGAGGCGGGAGGATCACCTGAGGTCAGGAGTTCGAGATCAGCCTGGCCAACATGGTGAAACCCCATCTGTACTAAAAATACAAAAATTAGCTGGGTGTGGTGGCGGGCACCTGTAATCCCAGCTACTTGGGAGGCTGAGGCAGGAGAAATCACTTGAACCCAGGAGACGGAGGTTGCAGTGAGCCAAGATCATGCCACTACACTCCAGCCTGGGTGACAGAGCGAGACTCTGTCTCAGAAATATAAATAAATAAATAAATAAATAAATAAAAAACAAATAAAATAAAGAGCCTCGAATAGGAATTGCCTGTGGTCATTTCATGCAAAAAAAACACCTGATACTAAAAAGTGCTCACAAAAGCAAGCTCATTTCTCATTTTGAGAAGTTTAGGAGGTTTTATTTGGATGTTTTACACAAATCTTTCCTAATACTTTATATTTCATTTTTTCCTATCATAATTATATAAGATAAAGAAATAGTAATCTTTTTGTTTTTTTCACCAGGCAACCTATGGATGTCTCCTAGTTCCCTCCCTGTGGCCCAATGTTGTATATCTACACCATCATGGATACACCTCCTGTGGGAGGTGATTAGGCCATGAGGGTGGAGCCCTCGTGAACGGGATAGGTGCCCTTATAGAAGGGACCCTGGACCCTGGACCTCCACTCCGCAAGGATACAGTGAGAAGACGGAACCCAGCCTCAGGTACACTCATCTCAGACTTCCAGCCTCCTGAACTGTGAGAAATAAATGTTTATTGTCTGTGGTATGTTTTGTTCCTGTGGCCCAAGCTGTTGGACACAGGGACACCCCTGGGCTCCCGGGCACCACCCTTCCCTCATGCTGCTGCTCTCCTAGAACACGGTCGTGCCTCACTGCCCATCCAAAGTCACATCCGGGCCCCACCTGCTCGCTCCTTATTTCTCCCACTCAATGGTCAAGTTTTTCTCTTACCAAGAAGCTGGCGGGGTGCGGTGGCTCACACCTGTAATCCCAGCACTTTGGTGCGGTGGCTCACACCTGTAATCCCAGCACTTTGGGAGGCTGAAACGGGCAGATCATTTGAGGTCAGGAGTTCAAGACCAGCCTGACCAACATCGTGAAGCCCTGTCTCTACTAAAAATACAAAAAAAAAAAAAAAAAAATTAGCCAGGCGTGGTGGTGTGTACTTGTAATTCCAGCTACTCTGGAGGCTGAGGCAGGAGAATCACTTGAACCCATGAAGTGGAGGTTGCAGTGAGCCGAGATCACGCCACTGCACTCCAGCCTGGGCGACAGAGCAAGACTCCCTCTCAAAAAAAAAAAAAAAAAAAGCCATGTCACAGAGCTAAGAGCAACCCAACCAGTGATCTGGGTTCGAGTCTCAGCCCGGCCACACACTAGCCAGGAACCTTGGGCAAGTCATCTAACCTCTGGGCACTGCAGCGTTCTCATCGGTGAAATGGAGAGAATGATAGCGCCTGCCTCCCAGGTGGTTGTGAGGATTCAATCAGCTGTGCAGGTCAAGAGTTTCGCAGTGCGCCAGGCACACAAGGAGTGGTCGTGAACCATCTTTACAACACTGTAATAATAATGGTGATCATCTCCGCACCTGAGCTTCAGTAGTGCATTTTCAAAATCTGTATTAGTTTTCTATTACTGCTGTTACAAATGTCCACAAATACAGTGGCTTAAAACAACGTGAATTTTTTTTCTTGTAGTTCTGAGGTCAGGAGCCTATAATGGATCTTGGCTGGCTAACATCAAGTGGCTGGCAGGCTGTTCCTTCTGGAACCTCTAGAAGAGAATCCATTTCCTCGTATTCTCTACTGTGTAGAGGACACTCACATTCCCTGGCTTGTGACATCGCATTCCTCCAACCTCTGCTTCCCTCATCACAGCTCCTTCTCTGACTCTCACCCTCCTCCTACCTCTCTCTCTTTTTTTTTTTTTTTTTTTTGAGACGGAGTCACTCTGTCACCCAGGCTGGAGTGTAGTGGTGTGATCTCAGCTCACTGCAACCTCTGACTCCTGGGTTCAAGTGATTCTCCTGCCTCAGCCTCACGAGGAGCTGGGACTACAGGCATGCATCACCACACCTGGCTAATTTTTGTATTTTTAGTAGAGACGGGGTTTCACCATGTTGGCCAGGCTGGTCTCGAATCCCTGACCTCAGGTGATCCTCCCCACTCAGCCTCCCAAAGGGCTAGGATTACAGGCGTGAGCTACCGTGCCGGGCCCTACCTCTCTCTTATAAGGACATGCAGGACCCACCTGGCTAATCCAGGATCGTTTCCTCATCTCAAAATCCATAATTTAATCACATCTGCAAAGCCCCTTTTGCCATGGAAGGTAACATATTCACAGGTTCTGGACATTAGGCGGTGGACTCTTGGGGGCCCATGGTTCTGTTTAACTTCAGTAGAGGTCTTCGGTGGTGCATTTATCAGTGCTTAGTGTCTTCTCCATCTCTTCCCTATAACTCCCAGGTCACGACTAAATAAATAAAAAGCAGGATGTCACACACATTTTGGAGCATGGTGGCAAACTCAGCCATGGCCACCACTGGGGGATGTACACTCGCCTCCTGCTTCCTGGCCTTGAGGGGCTGTTGTCCAGGCACCCAGAGGGCGCAGCTGGTGAGTGCCCTCTAGTTTGGAGGAGTTAGGGGTGTCATGAAAAGCAGCATGCAAAGGAGGCTCCTGGGGACAGCGGGTGCCGTACTTTTAGGAAAATGCCCAATTTGCGTAGAAGAGTGTGATTGTGGGGTGCATCCAGAGATTGGGGCAGTGGAGGAGGCAGGAGCCAACAGCAAATGTGGCTGCCAAGCCATCTCAGGTGCTGGTAGGCTGGCTTATCAGAGGTATGAAGTCTCTACCTAAGAAAGATAAAATGCTAGGCCGGGCGCGGTGGCTCACGCCTATAATCCCAGCACTTTGGGAGGCCGAGGCGGGCGGATCACGAGGTCAGGAGATCGAGACCATGGTGAAACCCCGTCTCTACTAAAAATACAAAAAAATTAGCTGGGTGCAGTGGCGGGCGCCTGTAGTCCCAGCTACTCGGGAGGCTGAGGCGGGAGAATGGCGTGAACCCGGGAGGCGGAGTGTGTAGTGAGCCGAGATTGCGCCACTGCACTCCAGCCTGGGCGACAGAGCGAGACTCCTTCTCAAAAAAAAAAAAAAAAAAAAGAAAGATAAAATGCTACGTTCTCCTTCATCAGCCAAACCCTATGGGGGTGTACGCTGTGGCAAAATGGTAGCACTCACCAAGTCATTCACGTGTTCCCTTATAATTCTCAGCCTCTGTGCCAGGGAGGCTGAGGCCTTGTGCCTGAGTTGAGTTCTGGTGCAGAATCCACCCTCATCCTTTACCATCTTCCCATTCTTCCCTGAGGGTGGCCCTGGACGCCAGATGTAACAGACACCTCTGTGCCCTGCCCACTCCCCTCAGCCCTTACCATTATCTTCTTTCTTTTTTTTTTTGATATGGAGTCTCACTCTGTTGCTAAGGCTGGAGTGCAGTGGTGTGATCTCAGCTCACTGCAACCTCAGCTTCCTGGGTTCAAGTGATTCTCTTGTCTCAGCCTTTCAAGTATCTGGGACAACAGGTGCCCGCCACCACGCCTGGCTAATTTTTGTATTTTTAGTAGAGATGGTGTTTCACCATGTGGGCCAGGTTGGTCTCGAACTCTTGACCTCAAGGGATCCGCCCGCCTTGGCCTCCCAAAGTGCTGGAATTAGAGGCTTGAGCCATCACACCCAGCCTTTCACCACTATCTTCTAAAGGCTGCTCACTAAAAACAGCCCAGACTGTCTGCCTGAGGGCTTTTTTTTTTCTGGCACTGGGTTTACATTTGGCCCAAGGAAACCTGGAGGTGCCCAGCTAGTGCCCTAGCCAGTGACAGCCAGAGATTGGTGGAGACATGCCACCTACTCATTCCTGGGGAGCGGTTACTCGTGTTGTGCTCTCCTCGATCTCCCCAGTGGGATCATGCTCTGGTTGCCCACAGTGGTAACTGGCTGGCGGCTTTACCCTTGGTTGGCTTTCTTCCCTCTCCAGTATCACTTCTGTTCCTTGCAGGGTTCCCTGGAAGCAACTTCCTTATAAGCTCTGTGCACTCATTTCCTTTTCTCAGGACCTGCTTCTGGGAAATACTGTGGGTCTTTTAAATTTTTATTTGTTTATTTAGAGACAGGTTCTTGCTCCGTCTCCCAGACTGGAGTGCAGTGGCACAATCATAGCTCACTGTAACCCTGAACTCCTGGACTCAAAAGATCATTAAGTCTCAACCTCCAAAGTAGCTAGGACTACAGGTGTGCACCACCACGCCCAGCTAGGGTTTTTTGTTGTTTTTTTTTGTAATTTTTGTAGAGATAGAGTCTTGCTATGTTGCCCAGGCTGGTCTCAACTCCTGGCCTCGATGGATCCTCCCTTGCCTCGGCCCCCCAAAGTGCTGGGGTTATAGGCGTGAGCCACTGTACCCAGCCATATCAGGTGTCTTGATGGTGGCATCACAAGATGGCGGTGTCAGCTGGGTCCCCAAGCGACTGTGTGGGGCAGATCCCCCTTCTTCAACCTCCCTTCCCTGTTTAACTACATCAGGTTTTGCTTGAGTGAGAAATACATCTTTATTGTGTTAAGCTACTGACACTTTTATTTTTACTGTATTTTATTATTTATTTATTTATTTATTTATTTATTTATTTATTTTTGGGATGGAGTTTCACTCTCTTGCCCAGGCTGGAATGCAGTGGCACGATCACAGCTCACCGCAACCTCCACCCCCCAGGTTCAAGCGATTCTCCTGCCTCAGCCACCCAGGTAGCTAGGACTATAGGCGTGTACCACCACCCCCAGCTGATTTTTATATTTTTAGTAGAGATGGGGTTTCACCATGTTGCCCAGGCTGGTCTCAAACTCATGACCTCAGGTGACCCACCTGCCTCAGCCTCCCAAAGTGCTGGGATTATAGGCATGAGCCACCGCACCCAGCCTAGTGTATTTTATTTTACATTCCCAGCCTAGCCTAATACAATGTTCATGTGTGAGATTTTAAGCAAGACATCCAGAGTCCATTCTAACTCTGAAATACCTCTAATCTATCATTTTTCTCCATCTCCACCCTAATCCAAGCCCCATCAGTTCTTGCCTGCCTTCTACAATTCACATGAGCCCCTATCAAGACACTCCCAGGCTGTGGCCAGGGGAATCTTTTAAAAGTGAACATCTGACTAAATTACTACTTAATTCCCTCCAACGGTTTAAGTCCAAAATCCTTAACAGGGCCTGTATGACCATGTGAGAGCTGGTACCAGGATAACTCGCCTCCTGATGCCTCCTCCCCAGCTGACCAGTTTGCTTTCAGTTTCTCAAATAGGACAAGCCCCTTCCCATCTCAGGCCTAAGCACAGGTTCTGCACATTCCGGCAATACTTCTTTCTCTATTCTCAGCAGAGAAATTCCTGTGAATCCTTAAGGTCTCAGTGTAATGATTGTGTTGGGGCTCAGAGAAACAATACCCTGAAATGAAGGTCTCAGAAGCAAAGGACTCTTTCTGACCCTCACCTGTGCCCCTGTCTCTGGCCCCTCATTTTCCTCCAAGGTTAGCCATAGAAACTAGACTCCCTCTTCCCCAGGGTGGGTCATAGAAACCAGAACCCCTTTCTCCCTGAAGCCAGCCTTAAAACCATACAACCTAAAAATATTACTCTAAGCCCAGCTGGTAGTGGTTCACGCCTGTAATCCCAGCACTTTGGGAGGCCGAGGCGGGTGGATCACCTGAGGTCAGGAGTTCAAGACCAGCCTGGCCAACATGGCGAAACCCCGTCTCTACTAAAAAATACAAAAATTAGCCAGGCATGGTGGCAGGCACCTGTAATCCCAGCTACTCAAGAGGCTGAGGCAGGAGAATCACTTGAACCTGGGAGGCGGAGGTTGCAGTGAGCTGAGATCTCACCACTGCGGTACAGCCTGAGTGACAGAGAGACTCTGTCTCAAGAAAAAAAAAAAGAAAAATTACTCTAATCCCCACCCCCAACGTTTCTGTGTGAAAACTGGCCATAAAGAAATGATTTGACCTGCCTTGTGAGATTGCAGGTCACAAGATCCCCTTCCCCCTGTCCCATGGGAGAAAGAAGTGCTGCCCAGAGAGGCCCGGGAGAACCTAAACAGAAGCCTTACTGAGATTTCCCCCCAAGTCTGTAACATCAGCTCAGATCTTTTTTGTCCAGTCATATTTCTGCGTTGTTGTTTCCATACTCTGTTGAACCTAAGCATAAAAATGGACCATTTCCTCTGTGTCTTTGGGTCTTCATCCTAAAAACTCTGGTATCAGATTAATATGTATGCTTTTCTCCTGTTGATCTGCTTTTTGTCAGTGATTTTCAGTGAATTTTCATTGGGTGAAGGCGAAGTTTTCCCTCCCCTACAGTTCCTTCTTTAGAGAGGCCTTCCTGAACCTTCTGCTGAGACCAGTCCTGCAGGATACAGGCTTTCAGAGCCCCCTGGATGTACTTCCCCTTCCAGCACTGAATACAATCGTAATTACTTTTTGAGGTGGGTGGGTTATTTAATATCTAGGGGCTCCCACTGTACTATAAAGGCTAAAAGTCCTCATCTGTTTTATTCACTACCATATGCTCAATGCTTAGCACAGTGTGCCTAGTACATAAAAGATGCTCAGTTAATAAGTGTGAATGAAGGAATACATGAACAAGTGAATGAAGAAAAGAAGTGAATCTTGGACCAAGATAAATTTGTAGGGAGGCAAGAATTCAGACACAAAAGGGAGACAGCACTCACCTGTACACTTCTGTGAGAAGAGATAAGACAGTACACTTCTGAGACGGCACAGCTCTGTGAGATGAGTTGGGGGAGAAATGCCTGTACAAAGCTCACTGCCGTGGCAGCTGCCACCAGATCACCTCCCACTGGCCTCCTCTAGACCCTCAGGGACCTCTCCCCATCCCACATGCCTCAGCCTCCTCCATCAGAGCCAGTCAGCATAGGCAGGGAGAAGTCATCTCATGTGGCTGCAAAGGGCTGGGCAGAGCTGAGCCCCAAACAGAGAACTCCCTCATTTTCTTCTTCTTTTTTATTTTTGTTTTTTTGAGACAGAGTTTTGCTTTTGTTGCCCAGGCTGGAGTGCAATGGTGCGATCTTGGCTCACTGCAACCTCTGCAGTTTAAGCAATTCTCCTGCGTCAGCCTCCCAAGTAGCTGGGATTACAGGTGTGCACCACCATGCCTGGCTAATTTTGTATTTTTAGTAGAGACAGCGTTTTACTATATGTTGGCCAGGCTGGTCCCGATCACCTGACCTCAGGTGATCCACCCGCCTCAGCCTCCCAAAGTGCTGGGATTATAGGCATGAGCCACCGCATCCAGCCATCTTCTTTTTTTTTAGAGATGGGGTTTCGCCATCTTGCCCAGGTTGGTCTTGAACTCTGGGCTCCAGTGATCTGCCTGCCTTGGCCTCCCAACATGCTGGGATTACAGGCATGAGTCACTGTGCCTGGCCGGACTCTCATTTTCAATGAGAGCCTTGGAAATGGGAGTATGTTAGTGTGGACACGATTTCTCTGCTCCCATTGTAGTCTTTGGGTCCCAGTGCCCTTCCCCATATGGGGATGATGAAGGTCTCTCTTGTGTCATCGTCACAAATTGGGGCAGGTGCCCAGGGATTTATATGAATCATATAGAAACCTACCCGTCTGCTTGGCCAGGACTACCTCCCTGGGTGAGCAGTCCCCTCCCCCGGGAAGTTGGCAATAACCGGTGACTTTCCCTCTGTCCTCCCCCTGCTCGGTTGCTCAGAAGCTCCACTAGGTTTGTTGGTCCTCCTTCCCCTGTCTAGGAATTCTCTCCTCCCTGGCCTGCCTCTGGACTCTGCCTCTGTGATTAACCCTTTCTCTCCCTTGTTGCCTCCTCTTCCCATTCCAAAACTTTAAAAGCCTTAGTCCTTCCTCATCTCACACAAGCCCCTCTTCTCGATGGCCCTATCCATTTCTGCAGCTTCAGCATCCTCTCCACATGGGTGAACCCCAAATATCATCACTCTTCCTGACCTTGCCACCAAGCACTTGTCTCTCATTCCCAACTGCCAGCAGGATAAAGTCAAAGTCCTGAGCTAAATCAAGTCTCCTGCCATCTTCCCCTCCTCTTGCAATCCTAGCTGAGATGGGGACTGCAGCTGCCCAGGCAGCATGAGGGTGGGGACTGGAACAGCCAATGCCCATGCTTCCAGTACATTCCTGCCTTGTCTGGCTTGCCACTGTGTCTCCCAAAGAAGGTCCACATACAGGACACAGTCAGGGGTTTGAAACCACACTGGGGACAGAAGAGGATGAAAGATACATTTGAAGGCTGTCAAGGACAGAGGATCAAGAGAATGTATTCCCAGGTACCGAGCTCAGGGAACGTGGCTTGATGGGACTCCTGGGCCCTCTGGCCAAGGTCTTTTGCTTTTGCCAGGCTGGACTGCATGCCTCTCCACTTGGCTCTTTGTTCACTTGTTATATCTCTGTCTCCACTTCCAGACTCGAAGCTCCATTAAGACAGGACTGTCTGTCTTGCTCTCTGGCCACTCTAGGCATTCAGTGAGTATCTGCTGAATAAATAAATAGAACATGCTCTGCCCCTTGCCCAACTTTATGCCTTTGTTCCTTTTTTTTTTTTTGAGACGGAGTCTTGCTCTGTCACCAGGCTGTTGCAGTGGCGTGATCACGGCTCACTGCAACCTCCACCTTCTGGGTTCAAGCGATTCTCCTGCCTCAGCCTCCCGAGTAGCTGGGATTACAGACATGCTCCACCACGCCCAGCTAAGCTTTGTATTTTTAGTAGAGATGGGGTTTCACCATGTTGGCCAGGATGGTCTTGATCTCTTGACCTCGTGATCCGCCCACCTTAGCCTCACAAAGTGCTGGGATTACAGGCATGAGCCACTGTGCCCAGCCTATGCCTTTGTTCTTATTTCTTCCCTTGAGATGCTCTGCAGCCTCCCTCCATCTTTCTTTCCACATGTCCAAATCCTTCCCATCCTTAAGACCCATTCAAATGGCACCTTCATCGTGAAGCCTTCCCTCACCCCCACCCCCCGCTCCACTGACAGCCTCCTTCTCCCTGCTAACTCCCCGTGGCACCTGGTCTGCCTTTATTAGATCACTTACATCTTATGCTTTGGGTTCTCATAATTTCTGTACCCACCTCTGTCCCCCTAATAAAGCGCCAAGATGTAGACTTTGCTCTCCTCTAGGCCTCTGTGCCTTGCTGATGACTCCCTCCCTCCCCCATCCCTACCCTGCAGAAGTCCTGCTATGGCCTCCATCAGCACGGATGTTGGCCACAGACAGCATACCCGGGTCCGCCCCATGCTTTTCTACTTCCTCAGCACAAGGAAGCACAGCTCCTTGAGGGCAGGGGCAGGTCATCGGTGTATTCCCTCTTCCCTATTCCCTGGCACAGTGCTTTCTATGCAGTAGGTGCTCTATAAGTGCTCAGTATAGGAAGGTAAGAGTATCCATTGCTGTCGGTGACTTTTACTCCAGATGCTGCTTCCCTGGAGCCCAAAGCAGCCTCCCTGAGCCTCCTTTCCCCAGGCTGGGACCTCACTCATGCAGACTGGGCCACCGCCAAGGTCCCCCTCCTTCCTCCCCACCCTATCACTGCTAAAGCTTTGCCTAAACCAGGTCCCAACCCAGCGCTATTTCAGACATTTGCATGTCCTGACCACAGCCAGTAGATGGGGGGAGGCTGAGCTGCAGGGATTTTCTGGTCTCACAAGGTCTCTTGTCAAGAGGCCAGGAGCACAAAAGTTGCCTGATGAAGGGGGCAGGCTCCAGGGTGGGGGGCATCCAGGGGCCCCTGTACTTCCTGGGGTGCTGAGGAAGTAGAAAAGCATGGGGTGAACCCGGGTCTGCTTCCTGTGGCCACCATCTGTGCTGATGGAGGCGACCGCAGGGTGTCTGGGGGTGGGGGTAGGGAGTGGGGGCTGGATGAGTCATCAAGGAGGGGCAGAGGCCCAGAGGAGAGCAAAGGCTAAATCTTCCCCAAACCCTTCCTGTTCGGGCTGCCAGAGATGGAGTGGCAGTTTTGTTTTTTTGTTTTTTGACACAGAGTTTCGCCCTTGTTGCCCAGGCTGGAGTGCAGTGGCGCGAAAATCTCAGCTCACCGCAACCTCTGCCTCCCGGGTTCAATCTATTCTCCTGCTTCAGCCTCCTAAGTAGCTGGGATTACAGGTGCCCACCACCACGCCCGGCTAATTTTTATATTTTTAGTAGAGACGGGGTTTCACCATGTTGGCCAGGCTGATCTCAAACTCCTGACCTCAGGTGATCTGCCCGCCTCGGCCTCCCAAAGTGTAGGATTACAGGCATGAGCCACTGAACCTGGCCTGGAGTGGCAGTTTTTCCAGCAGAACGAACTCCGGCATGTCAGGGGTTTTTGTCCCTGAGCTAGACCCCACACTCCTACTTTGCTCTGAGGAAATCCTCACCAGGGTGCCAACCTCTTGCTAAGGGCAGCAGTAGATACCCCTGGGAATGTCTAGGGGAGGGGGTCATCTTAGGAAGGGACCTTGCTGAGCCCAGGGCTCAGGCTAGCGGTGGGGCACGTGGTGCTTGGAAGGTGAGGGAGGAGTGGCCTGCCCCCGCTGCAGGAGAGTGGAAGGCTGAGAGGAACTGCATCTTGAAGGAGGAGGACCCAGGCAGGGCTGCTCGGCTTTGGTTGGCCAGAATTGGTGGAGCCTGCGAAGGTAGCAGCTGGGAGAGTCAGCCCCTTGACATGCAAACACAGAAATATCCCCTCAACAGGAAAATATAAAAGTAGTCATCTGTAATAGCCAGCAAGAGGCACTAACTAGTGGTTTCAAGAGGAACTCAGCTAGCAGAGCTTGCTAGAACTTGTTATGAGAACCTTGGTATAAGCTGCTAGAAACCCCAGAGAATTAAAGACACAAGCCCGGGCATGGTGGCTCACGCCTGTATATCCCAGCACTTTGGGAGGCCGAGGTGGGTCAACCTGAGGGTCAACCTCAGGATCACCTGAGGTCAGGAGTTCGAGACCAGCCTGACCAACATGGTGAAACCCTGTCTCTACTAAAAATACAAAAATTAGCCGGGTGCGCATGCCTGTGGTCTCAGCTACTCGGGAGACTGAGGCAGAAGAATCGCTTGAATCGAGGAAGCAGAGGTTGCAGTGAGCCGAGATCACACCATTGCACTCCAGCCTGGGCGACAGAGCAAAACTTCGTCTCAAATTAAAAAAAAAAAGACAATTACACAAATGAAATTATCGAGGCAGCAGACTAAGGCCATTATTGTTATTTAGAATTGACATCTGGAACCCAGAACCCATGGCAGATTTATTTAGATTCTTGCTACTCAAAGTTTGGTTCACTGACCGAAAGCACATCAGCCTCCAGGAGCTTGTTTAAAATGCAGAATCTCAGACTCGGTCCTGGCTACACTGTCTGAACCTGTATTTAACAAGGCCCTCGGTGAACCGAGTCCACATTAAAGTTTGTGAAGCACACTGGAGGCTACACCCAGAAACTAGGCAGAGATTGGGCTACTTTAAAAAGGAGGCTAACAAGAGTTAGGGTGCCTGCCGTGGGGTCCCCACGGCCTGGAAAGACTCCAGACCTTTGTCAGCGCGGCATTTCACCTGTGAACACTGCCGCTTCAAGCCTGGCCAGGACTCTACACGTCGGTGTGTTGGGACAGCCTCGTGCCCAGTGCCAAGGTAGGGGCGCGGTGGCTAAGGCCACCCCCGCAGAGCCCGGGGGATGCAGCGAGGTCCAGCGGCGGCTTGCTGGAGTACCAGGTACTTAGGAGGCGGTCCACCTGCTCCTGGCTGGAGATTGCGCGCAGGTGGGCCTTCCTACTTCCACTGTCCAGGTCTTCTGGGGGCTCAGGCACTGCAGGGGGCTCGAGGCTCCCGCCTGCATTGTCCCGGCGCAGCCCCCGCGCCTGCAGCTCACTCTGCATGCTGGCGAAGAAGTGCAGCACGCAGCGGTGCGCGAAGTCCCGCGCATGCTCACAGCAGGTCTCGTCGAAGAGCTTCTGCTCCAGGTCCACGTAGTTGCTCCAGTATCTGCGCTGCAGGAAGACTGTCTGGTCGAAGCAGGGCCTCAGGCAGCGGGCCAGGAAGGCCGCGATGATCAGCAGCAGGGTGACGCTCCAGCCGATGGCCTGCAAAGTAAGGAGGCCCGAGGTTAGTTGTGAGTGGGGCTTAATCCTATGCATATGTATTTATGAATATGTATATGAATGTTGCACATTTAATTTGATCATGTCTACATAATAATATTCTTCATTTTCCAATGGATTCAAATACTCCTTAGAGAATTTAACTGCAGTATACCACTCCAAACATCATAATTCATTAATCAGAGTATTGAATGAAATGGGACCAAATAAAATAAATTGAGAAGAATGAACACAAAATCGTGTGATCATCAGATAACATGTCCTCTTTTGTATCCCTGTGTCCTTGTAAATTGGATTAACTCTTAGAGCATCTGCTACTTGAGGAATTGTCCTGTATAGTGTGGCAAAGGTATTCCAAAGTCCCTCATTTTACATTTCCCATCCATCCTTCCTCAAATCTATCCACTTTCCTATTCAGTAATCCGTCCTGCCAACCATCCTTCATCCATTCATCTATCCTCCCTTCCATTCATTCTCTCATCCTTGCATCCATCCACCCATTCAACCATCTCTCCACCTATCCAATCGTCCATCCTTTTGTCTTACTGTAAATCCGTCATCTTCCCATCCAGTCAAGCTCCTATCCTTCCATCTGTCCATCATCCATCCATCTCTTCTCCCATTCATTCATGCTCTCATATGCTCCTCCTTCCTTCCCTCAATCTATGTACTCATCCACCCCCCCATCCAACCATCCATCATCCATCCTCTCATCTTTTTATTTATTTATTTTTATTTTTTGAGATGGAGTCTTGCTCTGTTGCCCTGGCTGGAGCGCAATGGCGTGATTCAGCTCACTGGAACCTCCGCCTCCTGGGTTCAAGCCATTCTCCTGCCTCAGCCTCCCCAGTAGCTGGGATTACAGACGTGCACCACCATGCCCAACAAATTTTTGTATTTTTAGTAGAGACGAGGTTTCACCATGTTGACCAGGCTGGTCTCAAACTCCTGACCTCATGTGATCCACCCGCCTCGGTCTCCCAAAGTGCTGGGATTACAGGTGTGAGCCACCATGCCCGGCCCCCCTCATCTTTTTATCCAGTCCTTTGTCATCCTTGTGTGTGCTTATCTGTCTGTTTTCCCATCTAGGCATCCACTGTGCTATATTTTGTGGGAGGCACTGTGCTAAGAACTAGGGGCTCAGTCGTTGCTCTCACAGAGCTCATACCTTAGTGGAGGAAATAGATGATTAAATAGGCGATGACTGGGTACTTGTCATAGAGAGGGAGTCCAGAGGAGGGACACCCAACCTGACTTTGAGGGCCAAGACTGAAGGCTGGATGACAGTGACACACAATATGAACAGGGGACAGTGTTCCCAGCCAGGAATGAGGACAAACTGAAGTAGTTCTCTAAAGCTGGGGCCCACACCTGGCAGACTCCTCTCTCTCCTCTCTACCTTCCAAAGCCATAGTCTCTTTAAGGCCCAGCTTGAGACCTGACGCAATTGTGTGGACCCGGAGCAGGGAAGTCACGTCTCTAAATCACAGGGACATATTTGAATCCTTATCATTTACAGAAGTGATTTCCACGATTTATAAATCTCTCTCATTTGGCATCTCACAGGACTCCCCCCACATCACCAAATTTAAGGTGAGTATTTTATACACGAGAGCAGAAAACCAAACAACTTGCTAAACTTTACATGACTGATAATTTACAGCTTAGTCAGGGTTCAAACCCCAGTCTCACTGCAAATTCCATGCTCTTTCCACCGAACTAGGGAAAGCCTAGAGTGTTGAAGCTTGCAAGGACCATCAAGATGGAGGAGATCAAGCTCCCCTGTATTTTGCATGATAAACTGAGGTCCAGAGGAGTAGTCCCATGGCCATGGTCACAGTCTGAGCCAGAATCAAGTGCATCCTGCACCCGGGTCCTCCCTCCACCGCACCATTGGCCAGCCCATGAGCCTGTCAGACTCCCCAAGGGGCAGGGGCTGTGTCTTTATTATCTATAACCCTAGTGGTGCTCCGTGTGTAGTGGGTTCACATAAATACTTTTTGGTGGACACAACTCAGTGCTGGGGCTCTAGGAGCAGTGGTGGTGGAATCTGGAGTCTAGGCTGGGGGTAGAGCTGGGGTTTGTCCCTCAGGATAATAGAGTTGGTGCCTTTTGGGAAGATCAGCATCTGGAGAGAGCCTACATTGTTGGAAGGTGGTGAAGAGGAATAATGACACTCCTTCCGATCCCTGCTCTGCCTCTTATAAGCTGTGTGACTTTGGCCTTATGAACTAAACTCTCAGAGCCTGCTTCCTCACCTGGAGAATGGGATGATAATGGTTGTTCCACAGAGTAAATGAAATAATGCATATAAAATGCTCACTGCAGTGCCTGGCACATAAATGCCCAATAAGTGGAGATCAGTATGATTTCTCATGGGTGGGAAGAAGGTGCGCAGTGGGCGCGAGCAAGGCAGAGCAGTGGTCTCCAGCGCTTCCCTGCCTCCTGGGAATGGGCTGAGCCCATCATCTGTCCCTCCTCACCACCCGCCCACCCCACTCCAGAACCAGTGCGGGGGACTGGTGAGGGTGCAAGAGCCGGGGGAGGATCACCCCAGTTACCTGTGACAGGCACCGCAGGTAGCGAGACACTGCCTTCCGAGCAGGGCTATCCCTGACCAGCTCATCCTCCTTGCAGGGAACCTTGGCCAGGAAGAGCTGTACCTGGCTGGGGGTCATGTTGGCAAAGTCCAGAAATTTCTCAGGGTCCACAGAGCTGCTGAAGGCACACACGAAGCACTTCCCGTCAAGGAGGGCCAGCAGGATCCAGACCAGGGGGGCGGCCAGCGCCCTCTGCAGCACAGAGGAGCACATGTACCTGGGAGCAGAGGAAGGAGGGGGGTCACAGGGGGCAGCTGGAAGTCAGCTGCAGCAGGGGAGATGTAAGGATGGACTGCTGGGAAGTTCCAGGCTGGGTTACATCAGACTGCAGCTCCCAGTGTAGAGGTCTCAGCGACAGAGGCAGGGAGGAAGGAGGGCTGGGGCCCCTGGGATCCCCAGGACTGGAGCACTGAGGAGTTGGTATTCCTCTTGCCCTAGGCCTTGCAGCAGGCACTGCTGGTGCCCTGCCCATGCCAGAGGCATCTGTGGCTGCAGTGACTGGTTCTATTCACTTGGAGGGCCTGAGGGCCTCCTACCTCAAGCACCTGCATTGTTCTGCCCCAGGGGCTTTGGAGGATGTTTTGCTCCAGAGAGGGGTAGGCTGGAAGCATTGAAAAGTTAACCCCCAAATCAACCTTCAACCCCAGAGGGATGGGGCCTTGTGGATAAATATCCCAGCTTCTTAAATCCTCAGTGGGACAATTCTGAGCTGTGTTCTATGCATGCCCTTAGGGGGTCCCCTGAAGGATTAAGCCCTAGTTGCCCACTTATTATCACATTCTTTCCAGAGCCTGCTTTTGGAGGAGAGCCTAAGCTAAGACAGCCTTGCCCAGTAACCCTCCAAAATCAGCACCTCTAACACCCCTACCCACAACGCATCCCAGAAGTCCACCCTCTGACCGGCCTCAGGCGCCTTTCCAGATCAACTCTGCCCCTGCCTGTAGTGACCTCAATTGGCTGTTGGCCACAGGACAGGAGCCCAGTGGAGCTGTGCCCACTGGACCCAAGAGGAAAAGGCCAAGGGCACACCCAGTGCCTGTGACCCACCCTGCACAGCTGAATTGCAGGGAGATGTGATCCCTGAGAACATGGAACAGAGGCTGCGGGTGCACCGGATGCAGATGTTGTTTCTGAATTGGATTGTACACAAAACATCTAATGGTGTGTGCCAGGCGTGTGTGTGCGTGGCCTACCCAGTGTGAGCTGTAAATATGTTCTAGGCAGTGGTGGCTTTAGCATTTTCTTTTGTTTTTGTCTTTTTTTGTCTTTTTTGAGAGTCTTGCTCTGTCTCACAGGCTGGAGTGCAGTGGCACGATCTCGGCTCGCTGCAACCTCTGCCTCCCAGGTTCAAGTGATTCTCCTTCCTCAGCCTCCTGAATAGCTGGGACCACAGGTGCTCACCACCATGCCCAGCTAATTTTTTGTATTTTTTAGTAGAGATGGGGTTTTGCCATGTTGGCCAGACTGGTCTCGAACTCCTGACCTCAGGTGATCCACTCGCCTCGACCTCCCAAAGTGCTGGGATTATAGGCGTGAGCCACCGCGCCTGGCCCCCCCCCACCCAATCTCTGGCTCCTTATGCTCCCCCAAGGCTAGCCATAGAAACTAGAATCCATCTTCCCCAAGGTGGGTCATAGAAACCAGAACCCCTTTTCTCCAAAGCTGCCACCATAAAACCTAAAAATATGACTCTAACTTCCCCCCACCTTTCTGTCTAAAAACTGGCCGTAAAGAAACGATCTGACCTACCTAGTTTCATTGTAGGTCATTAGACTCCCTTCTAGAGAGGGTCCTGCCCTGTGTCTGGGAGAAAGGAACGCTGTATAGAGAGGCCAAGAAGAACCTAGATGGCCTTGCTGAGTTTCCCCACTCCGTCTACAATATTAGTTCATCCCTTTTTTTATCCAATTCTATTTCTGTGTGGCTATCCAGACCTTGTTGAACCTAAGCTTAAAAATGAACCATTTCCCCTGTATCTTTAGGTCTTTATTCTGAAGGCTTCTGTGGCACACAAAATGGTAATCAAATAAATTTGTATGCCTTTTCTCTTTTTTTTTTTTTTTTTGAGACGGAGTCTCGCTCTGTCACCCAGGCTGGAGTGCAGTGGCGCGATCTCGGCACACTGCAAGCTCCGCCTCCCGGGTTCACGCCATTCTCCTGCCTCAGCCTCTCCGAGTAGCTGGGACTACAGGCGCCCGCCCGCCACCACGCCCGGCTAATTTTTTTGTATTTTTAGTAGAGACGGAGTTTCACCGTGGTCTCGATCTCCTGACCTTGTGATCCGCCCGCCTCGGCCTCCCAAAGTGCTGGGATTACAAGCGTGAGCTACCGCGCCCGGCCGCCTTTTCTCTTATTAATCTGCCCTTTGTCAGTTGATGTTCAGCAGAACTTCAGAGGGCAAAGAGGAAGTTTTCCCGCAGCCCCTAGAGTGGCCTGGGTAATTGGGAATCCTGTGTCGTTCCTATGTTTACAGCACTGGCCATGGAAAGGTGACAAATGATAGGAACAGAAATATGTTTCCAGAGTGGAAACTGGCAAGTGGCTCTCTATGAGCCGATAGTTCCTAGTTGGGGAAAGGAGAGGGTGCACCTGGCAGTACCTGTAGGGTGGGTGGAGAATCCCCTGATAATGAGGATGGTTGGGGTATGGGGGTGCACTTGGCAGTGCCTGTGGGGTGGTTGGGGAGCCCCTGGCAAAGCCCATGGGTCACTGAGTGGTGTGGGACCGCACCTGATGATGCCTGGGTCCTTCCTCCGGTGTCCTGCGGGCCGGCGCCACTCCTCGACCATCACCACAGACTGCCGGTTGGCGAGGAGGCCACAGAGAAACAGGGCGAGCGGGGGCGTGAGCAGCAGGCCCAGGCCGTAGAGCACATTGTAGCGCGCCAGGCAGGGACAGTTGAAGTCAAAGGAGGAGTACAGCTTGACGGTGACCGCAGCCAGCAGCAGGCAGATGCCATTCATCACCGACTCCGAGCTTGACTGGAAGTGCTGGAAGAGCAAGCGGAATTTATCCATGGCTCCTGCCTGGGTGGGTGGGCAGCCGTCGGGTGGACTCAGTGAGGCTCTGGCCACCTTCTTGGTGTCTGCTGCGCCGGGGATGAGCCTGGGATCTGCAGGAGGTTCTCTCTCTGCTTCCAAGGGCCTGAGGGGCCAAGGAGGAAGCAGTGCGCAGGCCCCAGCCCAGGCTCCCAGGGTCCAGCAGGCACTTAAGGCAGGGACAGGCTCTCTCCACAAAGGCTCCCCTGCCCAGCCCAATGGTCCCTTGGTGCCACTCCCCTCCTCTCTGGGGGAATGAGTCACCCTCTGTGACCAGGCAGCCCAAAGCACCTCTAGGCAAATGGGCCCCGCCCTGTCACTCCATTCCTCCCGGCCCATTTCTCTTTGCTTTAGGGTCTGGATGCTCAGGCTTGACAGCTGTTGGAGCTTCCTTCGGGGGACAGGCAAATTCTGGGTGTGGGCCGGGCGCAGTGGCTCACGCCTGTAATCCCAGCACTTTGGGAGGCCGAGGCGGGCGGATCACTTGAGGTCAGGAGTTCGAGACCAGCCTGACCAACATGGAGAAACACCGTTTCTACTAAAAATACAAAAATTAGCTGGGCGTGGTGGCACATGCCTATAATCCCAACTACTAGGGAGGCTGAGGCAGGAGAATCGCTTGAACCTGGGAGGCAGAGGTTGCGGTGAGCCGAGATCGTGCCATTGCACTCCAGCCTGGGCAACAAGAGTGAAACTCCGTCTCAAAAAAAAAAAAAAAAAATTCTGGGTGTGGTGAGGCAAAGATGCTGAGGGAGCCAAAGTATATTTTCTGGTCTTGATCAAAAGCATGACTTTGAACTTGACTCAGAGGCGTAGTAAAACAACAGCAACAACAACAATGAAATATGACGACTCAGCTCAGCCCAGGGAGATTTCATGTTGGCTTTCAGGCTAGGAGGAGCCAGAAGGGGCACCTATTCCGACTGAAGCCTTCCTGGAAGAGAAGACCCTTGAGAGGAGTCTTCAACCATGTTTCAGCATTTGCCATGAAAGGGGTAGCGGAAGGGGATGGCCTCCCTGGGAGACGTGCTAACCATTGTGCATTGACCACTGGGTGCCCATGAAAGAGGCTGCTCAAGTGCCACGCCCACACTGGCATGGCTTTCCCCCCCGCCCTTCTTCCGTGTGAGGGGCATGCATTTGAAATCACTGCTTCTTCTCCTAACTCTCCGACGTCACTAGGTCTCTCTTTGTGTCTCAGTTCCAGCCTCTCTGAAGGATGACAGCCCAGATGTTTGAGGGACCCCTGAAACCTGCAAAATGAATTTTGTAAAGGTCACTTAGCCCATATTTTAAGTCAAATCATCCCAAATAAGTCTTGCAAATTTCGTGACCATCTGTGTGGTCTGTACTTCTGATGAAGACAGACAGAAACCTGGGTCTTACTTATTATTATTATTATTTTGAGATAGAGTCTTGTTCTGTCACCCAGGCTGGAGTGCAGTGGCACGATCTTGGTTCACTGCAGCCTCTGCCTCCCGGGTTCAAGTGATTCTCCTCCCTCAGCTTCCAAGTAGCTGGGATTACAGGCAGCCACCACCACGCCCAGCTAATTTTTGTATTTTTAGTAGAGACGGGTTTCGCCATGTTGGTCAGGCTGGTCTCGAACTCCTGACCTCAGGTGATTCGGCCGCCTTGGCCTTCTAAAGTGCTGGGATTACAGGCGTGAGTCACTGAGCCCGGCCACTTAGTATTTTTATTTTCCATATTTGTATGTTACTCTGGGTCCTATGAGACAGATTTCCCTGTGTGAGGGAAATGAGGCACTGGAGAAGACGGGGAGAGCCACCAGCAGCCCTGTGAGTCTGACTCTGATTGGAGGAGAGGGCGGGGCAGGGGTGAGAAACCCTTCAAGCCAGGAGGACAATCACCATCACATCTTCAGGTGGGTACAGTCCCAGAGGGGCTGTTGGAGGTCACATACCCTGGCGGGGACAGAGCCAGGGAGGAAGCTGGGATCCTCCATCTGTGCCTTTCAGCCTTAGTCACCCACTGGGCTGCTGATCAGAAAAGGGGACTGTCCTGGCCCAAGGCTAGGCTTCGTGACCCTGAACCAGCAGGGCTGGTGCGGAGCAGGCAGGGAGGGAATTGGGCTGGGAGGGTCGTGAGCACCCCTCAATCCCATTCTAGTCTCAGAGAGGGATAGAGTGTCCTAAGGGTCCCCAGCCATTCTAACCTTGAGAGTTCAGAAAACAATAGACAATGCTTCTGGAAGGACATTTTGAAGAAAACTGGGTCAAAGACTCCGGGCCAACGTTTTCACAGCTCCAGCCTCTGAGAGGTAAGACAGAGCTACCAGGTCAGCCTGGGTCCCTGGAGCCCTGCAGGGCAACAGGTGCTGAGTGACTGCAGCGGGGCTGAGCCTTGCCGGGTATTTACAGGAAATACTTCAGCAAAGAAACAGGCCAGAAAGAAGCCCACCACAAAAGGGATATTATCTGTCAAAGAGAGGGGATGGCTTACCACAAAAGGGATATTATCTGTCAAAGAGAGGGGATGGCTTACATTTTTAAAAAAATCTCTATTTTCTGAATTGTCTACTTTTATAATAGTATACATAATAAATCATTATTATAATCATAATAATGATTTTTAACTATTTCCAGTAAAAATCATAAAACATTTTAATTGGAAAAACATAAAAAGATAAAAGGACAAGGCAAAAAGGAGAATCCCATTTTATTGCCTGGAGCCTGGCCCTGCTGAACTAGTAGAGGGAGAACTAGAGGGAGCAATAAATGGAGAAAGGCTTCTTTTACTCACACATATGGAAAGATATTAAATTGCAGATCTGGCCGGGCGTGGTGGCTCACGCCTGTAATCCCAGCACTTTGGGAGGCCGAGGCGGGCAGATTGCCTGAGCTCAGGAGTTTGAGACCAGCCTGGGCAACATGGCAAAACCCCATCTCTACTAAAAATACAAAAAATTAGTTGGGCATTGTGGTTCATGCCTGTAATCCCAGCTACTTGGGAGGCTGAGGCTTGAGAATTGCCTCTCTTGAGGCTGAGGCATGAGAATTGCTTGAACCCAGGAGGCGGAGGCTACAGTGAGCCCAGATCATGCCACTGCTCTCCAGCCTGGGCGACAAAGAGAGACTAAAAAAAAAAAATTACATTGTTTTTTAATAATGATTTAATCTTTTTTTTAAAAAAATAAACCAGTTGTAAATCTGTGTTAATTTGCGGTTGGAAGATCTTTATAGAATAAATCTTTGGTACTTTGTTCATGTTATTTTATTTTCAAATTGGAGTCTTGCAGATATATTCTTGGGGGTCTTCCAGATTTTTTTTGATCTTGCAAAGGAGTCTGGATATTATTTGAGCAACACTGGCTTCACCATTCCTGGAGTTCCTGTTATTGAGAGGGCTGTTTAGGACTAGATGCCCCCTACTGGAGAAACTCGTTGTATGTGATGTGTGAGAGATGTGTCTATGTACCTGTGCATGCATGTGTGTACAAATGTATGTGTATGTGTGTAGTGCATGTGTACATATTTGGTGTGTGTATGCATGTGTGTTTTCATAAATATGGGTGTAGCCGTCTTCCTACTTTGTATATGGTGAGTATGCCCTCCCCTGAAGGTTCTTTCTCTTCTTTTTCCTTCACAGGGAAGGCATTGAACATGTGTCCCACTTCTCAGGACTGGGATACTATTGTTCTGTGTCTGTTACAGAGTGTGGTGCCCTTTCTGTCTCTCGGTGGCCTGATTCTCTGCTTCCCTGAGGACACAGGCCTTTGAGGGGTCCTGGCAGACCTGGGGAAAGCAACGTGGCACTTTTGTGGGCCCCACTCTGGTGACTCCACAGAGACAAGTAGCCTTAAGGGCGGAGAGAGGCTGGAAATGAAATGGGGCCATCTAAGAGATGGCACTGGAACAACTGGCTACCCATTCGGGAGCAATCTCTACTTCATGCTTCATACCAAAATAATTTTCACATGGTTCAAAGATTCAACATAAAAATTAAAATCATAAAAATTCTACAGGAAAACATACGCGAATTTATTCATAATCAGAGGCTAAGGAAGGCCTTTGTGAACAGACCCCAGAATTTAGTAGCTGTAGAGGAGAAGATGGACAAGAAAGAGTCATAAAAATTAGACGCTTCTATGGGCAAACATACCAATAAACAAAATAAAAATAACAAACTGAAAGAAGGGTATTTGCCACACAAAGGCTTCTTTTTCTTAATTTGCAGAAGGCTCATATAAATCAATACAAAAGATGAACAATCCTATAGAAAAATGGGTAAAGGATTTGAACAGGTTATTTGCAAAAAAAAAAAAAAAAAAAAAAAGAGAGAGAGAAAAGCGACCAAACATCCTAAAAAAATTCTAATCCTCATTCATAATTAAATAAGAAATGAAACCACCAGTTGCCTTTAAAAATTGCCAAGTTGTTAGCAACTGAAAGATTGATACTTCCCAGTGTTGATGAGGCTTAAGGAAATAGCTACTTTCATACATCTATGGTTGGAGTACAAATGGGTAGGTTTTTCGTGGAACAGTTTGGCAATACATTTAAAGCAAAAATTTAAATACACATGCCCTTTGACTTAGTAATTACAAAGTCTATATTCATCCCATGGGTAGCTTTGCAGGAGCCATGATAAACAAACAAGAATGTTCATTATAGCTCTTTTAATGACAATCAAACTGGAAGCAATCTAAATTTCATCAACAGGGGACTGTTTAAATAAAATATGACACAGCCATAAAATGGGATCCATGCAGCCATTAAAAGAATGAAGCAGGCCAGGTGTGGTGGCTTATGCCTGTAATTCCAGCATTTTGGGAGGCCAAGGTGGGCGGATCACCTGAGATCGGGAGTTCGAGACCAGCCTAGCCAACATGGTGAAACCCTGTCTCTACTAAAAATACAAAAAAATTGGCAGGGCATGGTGGCTCACGCCTGTAATCCCAGCACTTTGGGAGGCCAAGGCAGGTGGATCATGAGGTCAGGAGATCGAGACCATCCTGGCTAACATGGTGAAACCCCGTCTCTACTAAAAAATACAAAAAATTAGCTGGGCATGGTGGCGGGCGCCTGTAGTCCCACCTACTCGGGAGGCTGGGGCAGGAGAATGACGTGAACCCGGGAGGCGGAGCTTGCAGTGAGCCGAGATCACGCCAGTGCACTCCAGCCTGGGCGACAGAGCGAGACTCCATCTCAAAAAAAAAAAAAAAAAAAAATTAGTTGGGCATGGTGGTGTGTGCCTATAATCCCAGCTACTCAGGAGGCTGAGACAAGAGAATCACTTGAACCCAGGAGGTGGAGGTTGCAGAGAGCGGAGATCCCACCACTGCACTCCAGCCTGGGTGCAACAGAGAGAGACTCCATCTCAAATAATAATAATAATAATATAAGATTAAAGTATTATTATTGACATAAAACAAAATAATCAGGTTTAAATCTTAACATTGTTTCTGACTGAGGAACAGAACATGGAACTGTTTCCCTGGTTGATAATACTGCTTTTATTTTTTCTTTTTGAGACAGGGTCTCACTCTGTTGCCCAGGCTGGAGGCAGTGGCACGATCATGGCTCACTGTAGCCTCAGCCTCCTGGGTTCAAGTGATCCTCCTTCCTCGGCCTCCCAAAGTTTTGGAATTGCAGGCGTGAGCCATGGTGCCCTACCATAATACATTTTTAACTCCTGTATTTCTAAGAAGAGATAAATAAGCCTGAATTTCAGAATATTATTTTCTCTTCCGTCTCTTACATGACTAAGAAACTATAAAGGTAGATTTTCTGCCCAAATGGAAATGATGTTTCCAGACCCTGAAGAGCGGGGCTGGTGTTCTGGCTAGGAGATCCTGCAACCACAGCATGTGACACTACATGTTGGGCCAAATGCAGAGACCTGGGGGCAAAGACAGGCAGGCTGCTTTGGGGGAAGAGGGCACCTGGATAGAGTTTCAGCTCTGGGGGTGATCGGGTGCACAGAGGGCCAGGCTAGGAAGAACCTCTGTTGTTGACTACACACCCTCAAGCTCTGGCCATGTAGTGACAGATGTTCCCTAGGCATCTGCAGAGTGCCAGGGGCTGGGCTCACACAGATGCCCATACTGGGTAACTGGACACAGCCAGAGGGGGCATCCCGGTGTGAGTAGGGGCGCTCCGGAGGACTGTGACTCAGCTGCAGTTTGGGGAGCCTCGGCCTCAGTCCTGGGAGAGAGTCTCTGCAGGGAGCTTTGGCCTTCTGTCCTACGGTCACCATGACAGGGAGAGCTCCTCTGCTGCCGGAGACCCCATCTCAGGATGAAAGGTGAAAAGTGGCCCCAGTGAAGGGCACATACTCAGAGGGGAACATCTCAGTGATTGAAGAGGGGGCCAGTTTCCTCAACGATATATTTTCTTTACCATGAAGTAGCCAATGGAAACTATAAGGGTATATGTTTTCCCAGCAAAACTCTTTTCATTTTGAAAGAGGAAAAGAGCAATCTGTAAACATTTATTCATTTATTTATCTTTGTTTTGAGACAGGGTCTCACTTGCCTAGGCTGGAGTGCAGTGGCGCGATCACTGCTCGTTGCAGTCTCAACCTCCCCAGGCTCAGATGATCCTCCCACCCCAGTCTCCTGAGTATCTGGGTCTACAGGTGCACACCACCACGCCTGGCTAATTTTTGTTTCTTTGGTAAAAATGAGTTCTCACTATGTTGCCCAGGCTGGTCTTGAACTCCCGGGCTCTAGAGATCCACCCACCTCAGCCTTCCAAAGTTCTGAGATTACAGGCATGAGCCACCACACCTGGCCTCATAAACTTTTTTTTTTTTTTAGACGGAGTTTCACTCTTGTTGCCCAGGCTGGAGTGCAATGGCGCAATCTCGGCTCACTGCAACCTCCACCTCCTGGGTTCAAGCGATTCTCTTGCTTCAGCCTCCTGAGTAGCTGGGATGCACCACCCAGCTACTCGGTGGCATGTGCCACCATGCCCCACTAATTTTGTATTTTTAGTAGAGATGGGGTTTCTCCATGTTGGTCAGGCTGGTCTCGAACTCCCAACCTCAGGTGATCCACCAGCCTCGGCCTCCCAAAGTGCTGGGATTACAGGTGTGAGCCACTGCGCCTGGCTCTGGTAAACATTTTTACGGTGTTTTGAATGGCTTGAGGGCTCCCCAAAAACGTTTGTCAGAGGCCGGGCGCGGTGGCTCACGCTTGTAATCCCAGCACTTTGGGAGGCCGAGGCGGGTGGATCACGAGGTCAGGAGATCGAGACCACGGTGAAACCCCGTCTCTACTAAAAATACAAAAAAAATTAGCCGGGCATGGTGGCGGGCGCCTGTAGTCCTAGCTACTCGGAGAGGCTGAGGCAGGAGAATGGCGTGAACCCAGGAGGCGGAGCTTGCAGTGAGCCGAGATTGCGCCACTGCACTCCAGCCTGGGTGACAGAGCCAGACTCCATCTCAAAAAAAAAAAAAAAAAAAAAAAAAAGTTTGTCAGAGACAAAAGGGATTCCAATGGAGTTGTAGTGTCACCTAGTGGTGGCTGGAGGGAGGAACTGGGGTGAGAGGAAGGAAGAGGCAGGACACACAGCAGGTCTGCTCTTTTGGCTGAGAGAAAACCTTCCACCAGCTATCGTCCCTGGGAAGAGAGCTGCCCTTGGGTGTGCCTCTGGGACTGCTCTGGGGAAGGGTGCATGAAAGGGAGATGTCACACTGCCAGCAGCAATTGGAGAAAAGTCTGCTCCCTGTCCTGGGCCTCACGCTAAAGGCATTTGGTGTGATTTAAGCCTGCTGGCTTCTTGGAGAGATGCCTCCTGACTCCTATTTGTCTTTCAACTTTGGCCATGAAGGAGTGTTACATTTTTATGTGGTCATATTTATCATACTTTTCCTTTATGATTCTCTGGTCTTTGTAACATTCTTGGAAGGGCCACCCTGCCAAGTAAAGGCCACTTAAAACATCTGTGAGAGAAAAGAGGATGCTGGGGGTACTGCAGCCATTTCGAGCATCTTTCTTTGATTTTGTTGTTTTTTTACTCTGTTTTGTGTTCATCACTAGCTGTGTGATCCCTGGCTAACTTCCAGAAAGCTGAGCTGAAGCCACCAGGCATCTTAGGTGTCCTCAAGCAAGAGGCGGCTGGTTCAGGAGCTCAGTGAGGAGGCCTCCTTTGCCACAGGTGTCTCCCTCAGGCTGGGGACGCGAAGGAATTCCACCCTGGTGCAGGCACAGTATCATGGGAATCAGGACTCAGGCTGTCCTAGGGCTGTGCCTCCATGCCTCCCCCATCAGCTCCTAGGCAAGTGACTTAGCCTCCCCAAGCCTCGGGATTTTTATTTGTAAAATAGGAATAATAATAGTAATAATAACAAGAACAAAAATAGTACCTATCTTACAGGGTTGTTTCCAGACTTAAATGAACTAATGCATCTGAAGTGCTTAGACCAAGGCCTGGGACATATGAGTAAGTGCTTCAGAAATGTCACCTGTCACAATTATCTGAGCAAGTGGCCCTGGGATAGATCAACTGATGCTGGACTTTGAAGTCAGTACACAAGTTTCTCAGATGGAGACACACTGTCCTCTTTCCGACATTGGGCATTTTCTTTTTTTTCCCTTTTTTTTTTTTGAGATAGAGTCTTGCTGTGTTGCCCAGTCTGGAGTGCAGTGGTGGGGTCTCAGCTCACTGCAACCTCCACCTCCGGGGTTCAAGTGATTCTCTTGCCTCAGCCTCCCAAGTAGCTGGGACTACAGGCATGAGCCACCACGCCTGGCTAATTTTTCATATTTTTAGTAGAGATGGGGTTTCGCCATATTGGCCAGGCTTGGTCTCAAACTCCTGACCTCAGGTGATCCGCCCACCTTGGCCTCCCAAAGTGCTGGAATTACAGGTGTGAGTCACTGTGCCCGGCCAGCATTGGGCATTTTCCTTTCTGCTTCGTGGACCAACCTCCTTCTGTCCTTTCAGATACAGTCTTAGGAGTGCTTGGCCTCAGGTCTGGATTTTTTCCATGGGTGCTATGGGTACTTAAGCCTATGAACTTTTAAAGCATCTGCTTGAGACCAGAAAAAAACATTACTGTCCTCAAGTTATGAAAGGAAAACTTCAAACCAAAATTAATAAATGTTCACTTAAATGCCTTTGTTGTATCAATGTCATTAATTGCTAAATGTAGTACTCATAAACATTTCATTATATTTGAAGACAAACATAGTTTTTTTCTCACTTGGCAAGACATCCAGCACACGCATGATTGCTTAGAAATAAAACCAGTTGTAAATTCAGTGAGTCCCTTGTCATCCAGTGATTCCAAAAGCCGAATTTGTAAAAATCCTTTCAAAATGTTTACTGCAAGAAAATTATGTTTAATGTGGAATGTGGTATATTTCAGTACATTTGGCCTGACAGGGTTGGGCTCCAAAATAAGAGTTTGGGGGTCTATGAAGACCTCACAATTGATCCTGGATTCCGGGGCCACCTCCCAGAGGGCAAGTTTGTCCGTGGGGCACAGGAAGGGGCTGGGATTCATCCCTGCTACCTCCCTGCACAGTCACCTCTTCCAATAAGTTAGCCCTGCTTGTGTGGCAGCCAGCACTAGCCTGGTCCCCATGGGGTGTCCAGCTTTCCCCCGAGAAAGCCTGTAGGCCTTCTTTAAACACCATCTTCACAACTAGAACATGTGACCATGTGGAGCAGTTTCCCAGTGTGTCATCAATAAATGACCTGTATCAGACTCTGTTCAATCTAAGTCTCTCGGGGTGAGGTCTGGGAGTCTGCATTTTAGTAACTTTCTCCCCCTCTCCCCAAGGCCTCATAGATGATTCTGATGCACGTTTAAGTTTGAGAATTATTAGCCTAGAGTGTGTGCACACCCCAGGAGGAGGGCAAGATGATCCCTTTTTCAATATCATTAGCCTATTTAGTCTATGTTTCATAATATACACAATATGAATACAGTAGTGCATATGGAGAAATTATAAATAAAGAAATATACATATATTGGTGTACACACTTTAAAAATTTATTACTGCTAGGGGTGCATGATCAAAAAGGTTTGGAGCTCAGAGCGACCTGCCCAGCCCAGCTATGTGGTCAGACCTGCTGTATGTTCAGCTCTGAACCTGGGCCTGGGAGGTGGGGAACTGGGACTGGGGTGCACAAAAAGCAAAGGACAGGCTGCCCCACGGTGCTAGCAACGAAGCTGCACTTCATCAGTGCCAGGGATACAGGTAGTGCTCAATAAATGGTCACTGGGCAATGAGTGAAGCTGAATCCCAAAAATACCTGGGAATAAGATGGCATAGGGTCCATTCTGTGCTAAAATGGGCAGCACAGACTTCCATCCTTCAGAGGGAGGGCCCGACAGGTTAATCCATCCATTTCTTTATTCATTCATTTATTTAATAACTAGTTATTGAGTATGCACTAAGTATCAGGCACAGGCACTCAGAGATCTACCCCTCCAACTTGTCCAGCCACCCCCTGAAGCTCAGACAGGACACCACCCTCTCCCCCTACAGCTTTTCTGATAGCCTGATTAACTATGGGCTGGTGGCTGTGTGGACATGGTGGCACATGCCAGTAATCCCAGCGCTTTGGATGGCCTAGTCGGGACCTGAAGCCAGGAGTTCAAGACCAGCCTGAGCAACAAACTGAGATCTCAATCTCTTACAAAACATAAATAAATAAAAAATTAGTCTGGCGTGGTGGCTCGTCCCTGTAGTCCCAGCTACCCAAGAGATTGAGGTGGGAGCATCGTTTGAGCCCAGGAGGTCGAGGTTGCAGTGAGCTATGATCACGCCACTGCATTCCAGCCTGGGTGACAGAGTGAGACCCTCAGCTCTAAATACCAAAACCAGGCGGAGTGCAGTGGCTCACGCCTATAATCCCAGCACTTTGGGAGGCCGAGGCAGGCAGATCAGTTGAGGTCAGGAGTTCAAGACCAGCCTGGCCAACGTGGCAAAATCCTGTCTCTTCTAAAAATACAAAAAATTAGCTGACCGTGATGGCACACACCTGTAATCCCAGCTACTCAGGAGGCTGAGGCAGGAGAATTGCTTGAACCCAGGAGGGGAGGTTGCAGTGAGCTGAGATCATGCCACTGCACTCCAGCCTGGGTGATAGAGTTAGACTCTGTCTCAAACAAACAAACAAATAAACAAAACCCAAACAAAACGAAACAATGGGCTGGGACTTGGGGAATGGGAGGGTGCTACTTGTTGTAGCCAGGGATAGTTGTGACTGTTTCCCATTTTAAGGTTAGTTTCTCTGCATGGAGGGAGATGCCATGCCATTGACTAGGGTGGTCTCAATTCAGGGGAGTCCAGCTTGGCCTAGAGGCACCCCACTTTTGTCTGCCTGAGGAAAGGTCATCCCTCTGGTTGGTTCTGAACTCAGCATCCAGAGGCTCAGGGAAGGGAGTAGACTCTTAGTCAAATATGCTATTATTTTATCAACACAGTAACTCTTCAAGACTTGAATGGATCTGGAAGCTACGGAGAGAGAGAAAGAGGAAGGGAGGTAGAGAGAGGCGAACCAGGCAGGAGTGGACAGCCAGAGTGCGAAGAACAGAGGCTGCAAGGAGAGAAAGTGACCAGGGTGGGAAGAAGCAGAGACGGAAGGGCAGGGGGAAAGATGAGAGGGGGTGGGAAGGGGGTAGAGAGTGAAAGAAACCAGCAAGGGCCAGGTGTGGTTGCTCACTCCTGTAATCCCAGCACTTTGGGAGGCTGAGGCAGGTGGATCACTTGAGGTCAGGAGTTAGGGACCAGCCTGGCCAACACGGTGACACCCCATCTCAATTAAAAATACATAAATTGGCCGGGCACGGTGGCTTACGCCTGTAATCCCAGCACTTTGGGAGGCCAAGGCGGGTGGATCACGAGGTAAGGAGATCGAGACCATCCTGGCTAACACGGTGAAACCCTGTCTCTACTAAATACGCAAAAAATTAGCCAGGCGTAGTGGCAGGCACCTGTATTCCCAGCTACTCAGGAGGCTGAGGCAGGAGAATGGCGTGAACCCAGGGGGCGGAGCTTGCAGTGAGCTGAGATTGCGCCACTGCACTCCAGCCTGGGTGACAAAGCGAGACTCCGTCTCAAAAAGAAAAAAGAAAAAAAAAAAAAAGGAAAAAAAAGAAAAAAAAAATTAGCTGGACATGGTGGTGTGTGCCTGTAGTCCCAGCTACTCGGGAAGCTGATGTTGGAGAATTGCTTGAACCTGGAAGGTGGAGGTTGCAAGATTGCAGTGAGCTGAGATCGTGCCACTGCACTCCCACTGGGCAAGACTCTGTATAAAAAAAAAAAAAAAGAGAGAGAGAAATCAGCAAGAAGAGAGCAGCAGGGAAGGAAGGGAAGGTGGGAGTGGAGCTGCTGTTAAAGGAAGCTTCCCCAGGTCCCTGCCCGGAGCCTCCCTCTCCTGCATGCCTGTGTGTGCACTCACAACACCTATGCATGCACATACAAGGACACAGGTGTTCGCGAAAGTGCACACATGTGCACTGACACCCACCCCTCTCAGGCACTGCCCGCAGAATCCGCATTGCTGGGTGTGTGGGTGTTGCCACAGTGACTGGTGCTAGAGCATCACCTTGTGGGTATTAATAGCTTCCCCCGAAGCCATCAAAACAGTGACTTCATCAGCCCCAGTCTCCCTGGCAGTTTCCTTCTTCCTCTTCCCTTCCAGGATGGGTCTCGGAAGGGTCCTCTGGATCAGAGCCATCACCCAGGCACCCCACCCCCACCAGCTGCCTTGGGGAAGGATGGCAGGAAGGCCTCTGAGTTCTGCCCAAGGTCTGGGGGTAAGGAGACTGCTGGCCTTCTTTGACCCTCTGAGCTGGGTCTACCCTAAGTCCCTGCCAGGGAAGAGTTGCTGGGGCACAGGACTCCTCAGAAGGGCCACGCTCAACTTCTCTGAGTCCTATGCAGCCACACCAACCTCTTCTAGGTCCCTTCCTGGCCAGAGACCTAGTTGACTCTAACAGTGGTGTCCCCTCTTCCAGTACAGAGCTCCCTGCAGTACTAGGGTGAAGGTAGAGAGGGGCCTAGGGTGTGAAATATAAGAGGACCTCATTCCCAGGCTCGCCCAAGTGCAAGGTTGGTATCTGCATGACCTTGAGAGTTGGCGCCTTCTTCAATTTTGCGCCAGGGATGCCTTGGCTACCTCATCCTATCCCAGCCCTGTTGACACTCCCATCAGCTCCTCAACCCTCAGTTCCCTGCCTTTGTCCCTGACGCCTCTCACTTTCCTTTGGGACTCCCTGGGATCATGCTGCCCTGAGCTGCAGAACCTGGGCTGCCTCTGGACTCAGGTGAGCGTCCACCTCTGGCCCTCACTTCCCTCCTTCCCTTTGACTTCTTCCTCTCTCCCCTGCTTTGCCCATAGCCCCAGGTCTAGGCCATGTGGGGCCTGTGACATCCCTTTGTCAGGCGCGGTGGCTCATGCTCGTAATCCCAGTACTTTGGGAGTCCGAGGCAGGTGGATCACCTGAGGTCAGGAGTTCGAGACATCCCTGCTGTGCTCTACCTTTGGGGCCTCATCCCCTCCCCCATTCCCCTGCCCACACCAGGCTTCCCTGGAGCCACCGTCTGTAAATCCTAGCTAGGCCCTTGTACTTCAAACACACTCCAGCAGAATGAGTCTCAACTATGCAGAGTCCTCGTATTCTAACTTGTGAAAGGCCTGATTCTAGTGGCCACTCACAGTGACTTCACTCTGGCAGATTTCAGGGGGAATATAAGTGTGTGTGCTTGTATAAGTGTGAGTGTGTGAGATAGTGTAGCGGTGTGTTAGCACATGTGTGAGTGTGCTGCCATTAAGAGCCTGCGGATTTCTGATGCATGAGTCATTAGCTGGGAGTGAGCCTTGGGAAGATACTGCCCATAAATAAGACAGCCATCCCTGACCTGCTGTGGCCATCTGCAGCTGCCTGCACACGTGATCCTGGGCATCCGGGAGGCTGGAGGCCGGGGTCGGGGCTGTCTTTCCCTCCAGATTCCAGAGAGACAGCGGCTGTCACAGATATTTCTAGCTTGCCTGGAGTCCCAGACATTTAAGGGTATAATGCCTGGAATGGGGATGGAGAGAGGAAAGCAGGAGAGGAAAATAAAGGGTGGTTCAGGAGGCTCTGCTCCCAAGGATCTCAGGGGAGCCTCCTGGCCCACAGTGGGAAGCATGCATTCCACAATTATTTTCTGAGAATCTGTCACGTGCCAGGCATTCCCCCAGTGGGTAAGGACACCTTGGTGAACATGACTGACCTGTGCTCTCCCCTCACAGAGCTTATGTTCTAGCAGGGAGGCAGCAGATAAACGAGGAAAGGCTACTTGTAAACAAATTCCATATAAAAGCTATGATGAAAATAAAATGGAATATTGTGGAAAGTGACTGAGAGTGGAGGGGGTCCTTTAGTTGGGACAGTCAGGGAATGTCAGGACACGAATTGTGCCTAGATAATGAGGAGCTGCCAAATGGAGACTTGGGGGAAGAACCTTCTATTATAGAAAAGGATACATGAGATGTCCCCCTGCCCACCCATGTCTTCACTGGACTCTGGATCAGAGTTGCTGAAGCCAGAGCAGGGAGCTAGAGATGACTTAGAGGAGCAGGAAGTCTGATTCCCTGAGGGGAACCTTGGAACATCTTCCATCCTCGATAGACGAGGAGAGATGCCCCAGGTCCAGGAAGGAGAAGAATGACTTCCGTTTCACTTCCTGCAGGCTTCTTGGTGCAGTGTTGAGCTACAGGAAGGCACTAGCCACATGAGCAGGGCACTTGCTGAAACCCCCTTCCTCCAGGAAGCCTTCTTTGACTGCCATAGGCTGCAGAGGCTCCTCTCCCCCACCTTGCTACAGCTAACAGAACCACCCAGTTCAGAGCTGGTGGTCTTCTGATGATCTGTCCCGGAGATCTGTTCCCTCAGTTTGGCCACAGCTCCAGGCTTGTGAGTCTGGTCCGCGGGCATTCAAAGGCCCTCAGTGGCATCTGTGCATCAGTGAGACTGCCCGGAGTTGCTGCTCTGAACCCTTGCCCTAGTGCCCCTACCCTGGCTGAGAACGGAGGGTCAAGTGCCCGGATCCTAATCTCAATTACTTTATCCAAGCATCCGCTCGCTTATTTACATGTTTCCCTGGGCTCTCCACTCTGCGCCAGGCACGGTACCTGGAGCTAGGGAAACCGAACATTAGTGCTGGCTTCGCCCGCCCCTGCATCCGGGGAGCTCGGCGTTCTCGCGGCCCTGCTCCCCTTGTTTTCAAGTGCAAGTTCCATGGTTCCGTGCTGGGAATAAGGCCAGCCCCAGGGGCCACCATACTCGCCTGATGTCTTACCCCGACCCGCGCCGCCAACAGCTTGCGGCTACGGGAACGCGGCGCGCCCCGGGGCCACATCTGGCCTAGCGGGCGCGCGCGTGTCACTAAGACGCTCATTCACCGGCGCAGCTGTCACCATAACAACCGGAGCGAGGGAATCCTGGCGACTGCCGGGGCGGGGGGCGGGGGGTGGGGGCGGCGGTCGCAGGAGGGACCTGGTGCTGGCGGGACCGCGGCGGTCGGGGGACACCAGCCGCGTCGGAGCGCCCAGCACGCCCCGCGCTCCGCCGAGCCCCGCTCCATGCAGACCCGCGGGCAGGAGGGAGCCACGCACATCGCCGCCGCGGCCGTCCCCGCGGGGCGGTGACCGAGCCTGCCTCGGAGCCGCGGAACGCCCACGTCAGGGACCCTGACTCTATGGCCCCGGGGGAGCGCGCCGGAGCCGCCGCGCCGCCCACCCCCAGCCGGAACCCGAGCGTCCCGGGGAGCAAGCGGGGAGCCCCGGGCGTCCCCGGCCCCGGCCCAGGGCCCTGCTTGTGGCCCCCGCTCCGGCCACGGGGCATGGGAGGCAGGTAGCCCCGCTCGCGCCAGGACACCCGTGGCGGGTGGAACCCGCCAAGGACCGCGAAGTCCAGAGAAAGGAAGCAGAGGAGCGGCCCGCCCGCCCCCGGCCGCAGCCCCAGCAGGGCCCTCCCCCGGCGGCGCGCACCCGCGCGCGCACACTCGCACACCGCACCTCAGCTCCTGCCCGGCCTCGCCCCCACCCGCGAGCGCCGAACCCCCTGGGGCCGGATGCCATGGGTAACAACTTCTCCAGTATCCCCTCGCTGCCCCGAGGAAACCCGAGCCGCGCGCCGCGGGGCCACCCCCAGAACCTCAAAGGTAGGCTCCCCGGCCGGGCGCTGCTGGAGGACTGGGGGCGCAGGTGGAGGGCCAGGGAGGTGTGGTTGGGGAGGGCGGGCAGACGCCACCTGTTGTGCGTGTCTGAAGGCCGGAGATGCACCTCTGGCCGTGGAGTGGGCTGGGGGTGGAGGGCAGCCGGCGATGATGGTGATGGAGGATGGCGTCCCGCGGGGTCTGCGCAGTTCTGTCTGCTGGCATTGGGAACGTCACTGGAGTCCCCTCAGGCCATGGTGTTAGGCGAGCCTGAAGAGGTGGGAAAGGATGTTTGCCAGGTCGATAGGGGAGTGGGGAGTGGGGAGTGAGGAGGGAAGCTTGGGTCGTCCGTCTCCAGGGAGGCACTTCGGTGGGTCTCCTTTCCATCGGCCCTAGGGCTGGAGAGACCAGGCTGGGAGCACTAGTTGCATTTCCAATGGGAGGGTTTTAAAAATTCAGGACAGGATTACAGCAGCCTGGAAGAAAGGGTCAGAGCTGCTGGTTCCTGGGGTCCTTTGCAGCCGTTGGGTTTTAGTATCCATTGAATTAGTTTGATTTCTGGTTTTCCCAAAAGACCAGATATCCAGTCAGAGCCCTAGAAAAGAGGGTCTGGGAGCCTTGAAACAGAGGGACATTTACCAGGAATGTCTTTGCTCTCCACCTCCCCAGATCCACTCAGCACCCTCAGGGTGGCCCTAGGCGCAGTCTTCCCGTTCGGAGCCTGCCATTCCTGTCTTGGAGCTTCCAGTGCTGTCTCTGACCTTTGGAAGACACTGCTGGGTCCTCCCGGGCCCTCAGACCCTACTAAATTCCTTCCGGAAGGTGCTTTTCTGTCACCTCAGAACCAGTGGCACTTGTCCTGGGCATGATGGCTAAAAGCCAGAAAGGGGGCTTTCACAAAGAATACCCCACTTCCTAAGCCCCTCAGGTTATGAGAAGGATAACAATAGTGCCCTTTAACACAAGGCATCGAACTTTCTCAAACACATTTTCAGTGAGCATGGACACTGCTTGGGGTAGTCAGCAGAGCAGAGCTAATCACACTATACCCATTCTACATATGAGGAGAACCAAGGCTTGCTTCAGGTTCCCAAAGCCAGCCAGACCTTGGCGCTAGGTGCTAGGCTGTAGACCCCTATCTTTTGACTTGGAATTCTGTCCCTTCTTTTGCTGAGCAGTTAACTTTTAAGACCAGGGAAGAGGAGGAGAGACGGGACGACTGTCCTGCATTCTAATACTCCAGCTCTTTCAGAACTTCAGCTCTCAGTTGGCTCAGGAAAATCAATGGATTTGTTGTGTTTTTCTGGAAATTAATATGGCAATACGTGTCAAGATACTTTAAAAATATCAATTTGTTGGCCGGGTGCGGTGGCTCACGCCTATAATCCCAGCACTTTGGGAGACCGAGGCAGGTGGATCACTTGAGGTCAGGAGTTCCAGACCAGCCTGGCCAACATGGCGAAACCCCGTCTCTACTAAAAATACAAAAATTAGCCAGGCATAGTGGTGCGTGCCTATGATCCCAGCTACTTGGGAGGCAGATAGGCAAGAGAATCCCTTGACTCTGGCAGGTGGAAGTTGCAGTGCTCTGAGATCGTGCCACTGCACTCCAGCCTGAGCGACAGAGCGAGACTGTGTCTCGCTAAAAAAAAAAAAAAAATCAATTTGTTGACCTTGTAATTCTACCTTGAGGAACTGATCCTAAGGAAGTGGAGATGCAGGAATATATACTTATGGCACTAGGCTAGCATGTTCATGGCAGTGTTATTTATACTAGGTGGATAACCTAAATGCTCAGTAATCATGGTATATATTCTTGGTAGAGTACTATGCAGTGATTACAATTATATTTGTGAAGAATATTTGATGACTGTGGAAAACGCTCACAGTATAATGACAGAATACAAAGTTGTGAAGACTGTATGATCCCAATTTTGTTTAAAAAGTGGTATGAATGCAAAAAACTCCAACAAAAACAAAACAAGCAAAAATGCCTGTAAAGTTTCCAAAAGGTTAGCAATTATTTCCTCTGGGTATGGGATCATATTGGATTGCATTTTTCTTTTTTATATTTTGCTCTTTTCTAAAATTTCTATGATAAGAAAGTATTGCTTTTGTAATCAGAAATAAGCTATCAGTGTTAGCAAGTATGAAGACTGTTTCTGAGCATTGGAAACAGATTCCTAATGAACCTATGAATATCGTTCAGCTCAACCTTCTCTGCAAGTGAGAATAATGAGGGAAAAGAATAATTATTTGCCCAAATTAAAGTGGCAAAACTTGGCCCTGTCCTTCAGGGGGCAGGGGTTAGCTGGGGGCCAGCGGGTTGACTTGGCCCTTAATATTCACAGACTATCTTCCTGAGAAGGCCTTGCTCCATCCTTGACTCTATGGAAACCCAGAGAGCTCCCAACTAATTGCATTTTTTAATCTAAAATTTGGAATTGTGGGGATCTGAGGTCTCTGTGGCTAGGGTCTTTGGCAGAAGGCAGGAGTGGGGGCCCCATCCACACACCACTGTAGGTGACCATGGCAATTTTGATCCTGCTCCTACTAAGCCTGAAATGAAGGACAGAGGGTACCCATGAGGGCCACCAGTTGTTGGCTCTGTCCTTCACCCAAGGTCCACTGATCCTCCTTCTCAGCTTGACTTCTAGGGACTTCTTCCTATCTTTCTACCCTAATAGAGCCATCACCTTTATTCTGTAATTGTTTAGTGTTTATTCCCAATTCCCTTCTAAATGTATCAGCATTGACCTACGAGCCTTCTCTGATAAATCAGTGGTCAGCCAGACGTCCATTCTAATTGAGTTGGTGTTGACCTGATAGGCTGTGATGCTAACTGCCTACCCAGAGTTCTGCTGGGATGGCGTCTGTACTCAGCCTGAATTTATCTCTAATTCTTGTCAGTGCTCATCCAGAAATTTGCTGGGAGTAGGGGTGGAGTGACTGTCTTGATTTTTTTCTCTCCCTACATAATTGCAATCTCTTGATTCCTCACCATTTTAATTAAAACAACTGGAAGGGATCTGGTATAATAGGGATCCTGGGAGTGCTAAGATTGGTCTGGCTGTCAGGCTGACATGACATGGGACATGGACCCCACCATCGCCTCTCGGGTGGTAGACTTTGGTCTTCTTCCTGGGAACACACTGACCCCACTCTGCTGCTGGTGATTCCCACTGGGTTCTGAACAGCATTGGTCTAGGAGTGTTCAGGGGAGAGGTCCATGGTGTAGCTCTGGGCTTAGAATCAACAGGCACTGCCCGAGGAGCTCCCATGTGCCCAGCTCGGAGATAAGACACCCCTGGGCTTTCCCAGGCTGGAGATCTACTCAAAAGGCATGGATGAGGGAGTGAATGGAATCAAGTGTTTGCTTGGTTGTACTGTCGAAACCCAGATGTGTGGGCAGAGGTCAGAGAAGGGGTATCAGGGGAGGATCTGAGCTGGACATGGAGGGAACTGCAGGAACTGGATAGACAGCAAGGGATGCAGCACAGTCCTAGGGTGTGGAAGAAGGGAGAAAGCCACAGACAGTAAAGGCTTGGAGGGGCTTGAGTGTATATCTATATATTACATGAAATAGAAAGTATATGTATATGGAAATTAGTATATATTTTCAGTGAGGGGCACAGAGTGACTGGGGTAGGGTGCACAGGAGGTTCATGCCTTGTGGAGAAAAATACGAAGAATAAAGATTTTCCTCCTTGCCCAGGTCTTTCTGAGTGCCTGACTGGATGGGCTACCTCCTTATTTATTTTTTTTTTTTTTTTGAGATGGAGTCTCGCTCTGTTGCCCAGGCTGGAGTGCAGTGGCGCGATCTCGGCTCACTGCAAGCTCCGCCTCCCGGGTTCACGGCATTCTCCTGCCTCAGCCTCCCGAGTAGCTGGGACTACAGGTGCCAGCCACCACACCTGGCTAATTTTTTGTATTTTTAGTAGAGACGGGGTTTCACTGTGTTAGCCAGGATGGTCTCGATTTCCTGACTTTGTGATCCACCCGCCTTGGCCTCCCAAAGTGCTAGGATTACAGGCGTGAGCCACTGCACTAGGCCCATTTTTTTTAATTGTAAAATTTACGTAACCCGAAATTTACCATTTTAAAATGTATAATTCAGTGGCATTTAGTACATTTACAATATTGTACAACCACCACCTCTACCTAATTCCAGAATATTTTTATCATCCCAAAAGGAAACGCCATGTCCATTAAGCAGTCACTCCTGTTACCCTCTCCCCTGAATCCCTGGCAACCATGAATCTACTCTTTGTCTCTATGGACTCGCCTATTCCAGGCATTTCATATACATGGAAGGATACAATATTTGTCCTTTTGTGTCAAGCTTCTTTTACTTAGCATAATCTTTTCAAATTTCATCCATGTTGTAGCGTGCACCTTTTTTCCTTTTGTGGTTGAATAATACTCTATTGTAAGAATATGCCACATTTCACTTATCCATTCATCAGCTGGTGGACTTTAGGATGTTTCTACCTGTTGGTTTTCATGAATAATGCTGCTATGAACATCTGTGTCTAAGTTTTTGTTTGAACACCTGTTTTGGGTTCTTCTGGGTATACACCTAAGAGTACACCTCCCATCTTTCAAAAGGTGGTGCTTCTTGAATTGGATACTTCACAAAGTCACTGGTTGTGACAGCTGTAGGAAGGCCGTCCCCCTCCAGCTCTGGCTGGGTGTGACGCCAGCGAGACACCTGTTGTTTTCAGTCTCTTTTCTATGATGGCTGAGGCTGCTGGGGGCCTGAAGGAGGAGCTGCAAAGGTTGACTAAGGGTCTTGATTCTTGCGGTGGGCCAGAGTGTCTGTAGATCCTGAATTTCCTCACTACTCTCTGCGGATGAGAGCAGGGGCAGGGGAAGGCTCATCCTTGGACAAGGTCTTAGCTATTTTTCTTTCCCTCCCTCCCTCCCTCCCTCTCTCCCTCCCTCCCTCCCTTCCTTCCTTCCTTCTCTTTTTCCTTCCTTCCTTCCTTCTCTTTTTCCTTCCTTCATTCCTTCCTTCCTTCCTTCCTTCCTTCCTCCCTTCCTTCCTTCCTTCCTTCCTCCCTTCCTTCCTTCCTTCCCTCCTTCCCTCCCTTCCTCCTTCCCTTCCTCCTTTCCTTTCCTTTCCTTCTTTTCTTTTCTTTCAGCTGGAGTGCAGTGGTGGATCTTGGCTCATTGAAGCCTCAACCTCCTGGGCTCAAGTGATCCTCCTGCCTCAGCCTCCCAAGTAGCTGGGACCACAGGCACACGCCACCACTCCTGGCTTATTTTTATAGGTTTTTTTTTAAGAGATGGCATCTTGCCATGTTGCCCAGGATGGTCTGGAACTCCTGGGCTCTAGCAGACCTCCTGCCTTGGCCTCCCAAAGTGCTGGGGCCACTGTGCTCAGCCCCTAGCCATTTTTCTGCATTCACATTCTCGCTGCTACTTCCCCTGTCTGAGTCCTCATCCCAGATATTGCCACAGCTGCCATCCTAATTGGCTTCTCTGCCTCTGGTCCCTCCTTCGATGCTGCAGGAGTGATCCTCCCAAAGTATTATCTTCATCATACCCTTCCCCCCTTCAGTCACCATAATGGGATATTCAAGGTCTCCATTCTTTGGTCAACCCACATATCTTCCCTCAGCTCTTGTCTGGGCTCCTTCCTTGGTTGTCATGACGCTTGCAGATTAGGTGAGCTCATCCAGCTCTCTGCCCCCGGGAATGCAGCAGACGGATCTGGGGGGTGCCTGGTGGCCTCCTCAGAGTGACTGACTGCGTCAGCCCCGTGTTGAACCCAGAGCACCCATCCTGCATGCCCTGTTGGTTTTCAGTTCAGTTTTACCTTTGAACCCTGTTATGTTAATTATCATAATAATATTTACAATAGCTACCATGCACTGGGTGGTTACTATGTACCAAGTTCTTATATGTGGATTATTTCCATTAATACCCTCCCAACAACCTACAGAAGGAGGTAGCATTGTCACTGTTTTACAGATGGGGGAAAAGAGGCTAAGAGAGGTTAAGTAACTTATCCCAGTCCACACAGTTAGAAACTGTTGGGACTGGGATTCAAAGCCAGGGCTCTCAGACTTTAGAGTTTATTACTGTGATCGCTGTATTATCCTGCCCCTGTAGCATTTAGCCTTGGGTGGGCTCTGTCTTTCATTGTGGGAGAGATATGGGGGGAGTAATTTTTGAGTCTCTGGACAGAGCCCCAGGGCTGGGAAAGGGCACACAATGGGGTTCTTGATGCTTTCTCCCTTGGCTAACCAGAGGATCAGGAGGGCTATGCTAGTCTGGAATTCCCAGCCTCCTCCCCCTTACGCTTTCTTCAGGGTTTTAGACACTTTGGAGGAAACTTGCGGTTCTTTGGGGCCGGTGTTTCTCAGAGTGAGGTTTTTCTACTGCCTGCATCAGCATTAGCTGGAAGCATGTCTACCATGCAGGTTCCCAGCCCCCAGCTCAGACCCGCTGACTCAGAATATATTGGGGATGGGGCCCTCAAACCTGCGCGTTTAACAAGGTCCTCAAGATCTGAGAACTGTTGTGACTCTGGGGACTCAGAACAGTCCTACTCTTGCATGCTTGGAGGAGATGGGACGAGGCTTCTCAGAGGAGGAGAGCTCGGAGTTGGATGGGGGAGATTTGGAGGGGAGCTAGAAAGGTGTCTTGGTGAGTGGGGCTGGCAGCAAAGGCACAGAGGCAGAGAAACACAGGGTGGGTTCAGGGACGGTGAGCAGTCCTCTTGCCTGGATGTGGGGTCCCCAGTGGGAAGGTTAACAGGTCAATCTTTGAAGGTAGGCTGGGGTCATATCTTGGAGGGCCTATGATACTAGGACGAGGAGGATAGATTTTATCCTGTAGGCATTGGGAGCCACGGACAGCTTTTAAGCAGGATGCATGTGGTGATTTTATTTCAACAGCACCAACGGCAGTGGAAGGCAGGCTGGGGAGAGGAGGAGATGAGGCATCTTGAGCTGCTGAGAGGTTCGCAGAGGCTGTCAGCCTTCTGTCCTAGGCCATGCTGAAAGGGCTGGGCGTGACAGCCAAGCTGACCTGCTCATCTGGAGTTCCCATGGGCAAGTCTGGAAGCACTTCCAACCCACAGCTATGGGCAGCAGGACCATTGCTCATAGGCAGGGAAAAAAAAAAACAAAAAAAGAAACCAGCAATGAAAGGATTTTTAAGAAGCCCAAGTTCTGATGCTAGGTGTATTCATGTAAATAAATTCATTTAATCTCCCCATTAAGGAGAGGTAGGTATTATTCCCACTTTATTATTATTATTATTATTATTTTGAGATGGAGTTTCGCTCGTCACCCAGGCTGGAGTGCAATGGCACGATCTCAGCTCACTGCAACCTCTGCCTCCCAGGTTCAAGTGATTCTCCTGCCCCAGCCTCCTGAGTAGCTGGGACTACAGGCGCCTGCCACCAAAGTCCAGCTAATTTTTGTATTGTTAGTAGAGACAGGGTTTCACCATGTTGGCCAGGTTGGTCTCGAACTCCTGACTTCAGGAGATCTGCCCATCTCGGCCTCCCACAGTGCTGGGATTACAGGCGTGAGCCACCACGCCGGGCCATTATTTATTTATTGTAGAGACAGAGTCTCTCTATGTTACCCAGGCTAGATTCAAACTCCCGGGCTCAAGCCATCCTCCTGCTTCAGCCTCCTGAGTAACTGGGACTGCAGGCGCACACCACTGTGCCAGGCTCTTGTTATTCCCATTTTATACACGAGACAGCTGAGACTAATGGATGTGAAGAGTGCTGCCCAGAAACACTGAGCTAGGAAAGAGCAGGGCTGGGATTTCTACCCAGGACACCAAAGCTGATCAGCGAGGAAGCTGATCTTGGGGGAGAATTTCTCCATATTAGGACTCTTTTCCTGGGCCCTCTGGGATGGTGTCTTAGTCGGCTTGTTCTGCCATAACAAAATACTACAGACTGGGCGGCTTAAACAATGGAAATGCATTTTCTCAGATGCAGAGTCCTGGAGGTTGGAAGTCTGAGATTGAGGTGCCAGCACGGTCAGGTTCCATTGAGGGCCCTCTTCCTGGCTTTCCGGTGGCTCCTTCTTGCTGTGACCTCACATGGCCTGTCCTTGGTGTGTGCATATGGAGTGAGAACGACCTTTCTCTCCCCCTCTTATTATAAAGCCACTAATCCTATCAGATCAGGACCTCACCCCTCTGACCTCCTCATTTAACTTAATTACCTCCTAAAGGCCCTATCTCCAAATATAGTCATATTGGGCATTAGGGTTTCAATATATGAATATTGAGGGGGCGGGTAGAGTTCAGTCCATAGCAGATGGCATTTGCTCACTTCCAAGGTGTGCACAGTGAGGCACAGGCATTGGTTCTAAATCACAGAGCCCAAGATGGAGGCAGGACGAGCAAAAGCGGTAAGAAAAGGAGGAAGAGTGAGGATAGGAAGGAGGGTGGGAGCTGGGCACTGCCCAGGGTGTGCCAGGGCCGCCTGTTTCCTGTTAGTTTGTGCCTGTCTCATTCCTGGACCTGCACACCCAGGGGCCAGAGCTGAGGGGCTGCTTCACGCTGAGCCGGTTGCTTTGGCAACCCTGGGCAGGATGCAAGTGGTCTCCTTGGTAACGCCTGGGAAACCTGCCTCAGGGATGGAGGGAAGTGAACTGGCCAGCATCAGGCTCAGTGGCACAGGCAGAACTGGCCCCGGCTGCTGAGACAAGCTGGCCGATAGGAGGGCCAGCTTCCCAAATAGCCTGGGCTGCCTTTTGGCCATTTCCAGCAAATCAGAGTCCAAAGGCCCTGTGGGTCCTGCCTGGCCAGACCAGAGGCGCTAATGGGCCAGCCCAGGAAGTGGGAGGTGGTAGGGGGGCTGGGGAGAGGGAGAATATAGCTTCTGGATGACAGATCCAGCTCCAGAGTTTATTAAAAGATGCTTATCAGGAGTCATTCCCTGGATGGCTTTGGGAAATGAGCAGGTGTTGACACTTGTAGGGGGTAAGAGGGCAGAACTTAGAGAAAAAGAAGAGCTAAGAGAAGAGGAGGAGGGAATAAGCAGGAGTCACTGGGAGGCAGGTGGGAGGCCTTGGCTTTTTCTCTGCTCTAGTGACAGTTCCAAGGGGAGGTGGGGCTCCGGCACTGGGCTTGGGGACTGAAGTTCTCTGAGGATGAGAGTTGGGGTTTGTGGGATGCACTGATAGGGAGGGTAAGAGGTGGGTGGGAGAGCTCATTTCATTGTTTAACAAACTCAGCATCAGCTGAGGGCCATCAGCCGTGGGCTAGACACCTTCCTGGGCACGTGGATACGGTGAGAAATGCAATAGGTGAGCGCTCACCACTTCCAGCTTACCCTTTAGTGGGAAGGCAGATGGGAACAAAAATGACAAATGCATAAAAAGAATCTGGAGATCACAATTGCTAACATATACGTGCTAGAGCTCATGCTGTTCTCCCCCCCGCTTTTTTTTTTTTTTTGAGACAGGGTCTTGTTCTGTTGGCCAGGCTGGAGTGCAGTGGCGTGATCACAGCTCACTGCAGCCTCACCCCTCGGGCTCAATGGATCCTCCCTCCTCAGCCTCCTGAGTAGCTGAGACTACAGGTGTGCACCATCATGCCTGGCTAGTATTTTGTTTTTTATTTTTATTTTTATTTTATTTATCTTTTTGGAGACAGAGTTTCACTCTGTCGCCCAGGCTGGAGTGCAGTGACGCCATCTCAGCTCACTGCAACATCTGCCTTCCAGGTTCAAGGTATTCTTCTGCTTCAGTCTCCTGAGTAGCTGGGATTACAGGCACACACCACCATGCCTGGCTAATTTTGGTATTTTTAGAGAGCTGGGGTTTCACTATGTTGGTCAGGCTGGTCTTGAACCCCTGACCTCGTGATCTGCTCTCCTCGGCCTCCCAGAGTGCTGGGATTACAGGCGGGAGCCACTGCTCCTGGCCTGTTGTCATGTTTTCTTAGGCTCCCTCCTCTTGGTTGTGACAATTTCTCACACTTTCCTTGCTTTTGATGACCTTGACAGTTTTGAGGATTACTGGTTACGCATTTGTAGACTGTTCCTCTGTTGGGATTTTTGTGGTGTTCTTCTCATGATTAGATTGCGGTTTTAGGTTTTGGAGCGAAAGACCACAGAGGTAAAGTGCCATTTCCCATCATATCAACGGCACATGCTGTCAACATGACTCATTGCTGTTGATGTTGACCTTGAGCGCCTGGCTGAGGGAGCGCTTGTCAGGTCTCTCCATTGTGCAGTTAAAGTTACACTTTCCTCCCTTTCCATTGCATTCTTTGGAAGGAAGTCACTGTGTGCAGCCCACACTTAGGGGGTGGGGGGGTTACGCTCCACAGGGGTGGGGTGTTTACGTTCCACCTCCTGGAGGCCAGAGGCCCCGCTATCTTTAACAGTTCGGCTCCACTATTTCTTTAATTTCTTACCCAAACAATTATCTCTGGGTAAAGGCTTTGAAGGAGAAACTAGGGAGCTATAAGGGGGGACCTTGACTTGGTCTTGGGGATCAGGGAAGGTTTCTCTAGGAAGTGACCTGAAAATGAGTAGGGGTTGGCCTCAGTTCCTAGATGGGAAGCTACTAGCATGTTAGGCATCAACTGTTCATTTCTCATCCTTGGCCCCTGCCGATTAAATGCCACTGGCCGCTCCAAATGCCGATGTGCCATTAAAAAAATAATAGCTCTCCTGTATCTTTTTTTTTCTTGTTTTTTTTTTTTTTTTTTTTTTTAAAGAAACAGAGTCTTGCCTTGTTGACCAGGCTCTGGAGTGTGGTGGCCATGACCTTGGCTTGCTGCAGCCTCAACCTTCTGGGCTCAAGCGAACCTCCCACCTCAGCCTCCTGAGTAGCTTGGTCTACAGGCACACAATACCAAGCCCAGCTAATTTTTTTTTTTGGTAGACGGAGTCTTGCTCTGCTGCCCAGGTTGGAGTGCACTGGTGCGATCTCAGCTCACTGCAACCTCCATGTCTGGGTTCAAGCAATTCTCTCTGCCTCAGCCTCCCGAATAGCTGGGATTACAGGCACCTACCACTACGCCTGGCTAATTTTTGTATTTTTTAGTAGAAACGAGGTTTTGCCATGTTGGCCAGGCTGGTCTTGAACTCCTGACCTCAGGTGATCTGTCCACCTTGGCCTCCCAAAATGTTGGGATTACAGGCTTGAGCCATTGCTCTCAGCCCCGGCTAATTTTTTAATTTTTGTAGAGACAGGATCTCACTATGTTGCCCAGGCTGGTCTCAAACTCCTGGCCACAAGTGATCCCCCCACCTTAGCCTCCTAAGGTGTTGGGTTTACAGGCATGAGCCACCATGTCCAGCCAGCCAGCTCTTCTGTATCTTAAAAAGCACCCTAGAGGGGGCAGTACTACCCCAGTTGAGCTGGATATGGAGGCCACATGAAGGGTGTTCTTAGGAGAAGGAGCCCAGGACTGGCTCAGAGCTGCTGCCGGGTACAGCAGGGCTGAGCCCTGGCCAGAGTCGCCCCAGCCCTCCTGGCCAAGGAACTTTCAGCAGAAAATCATTAAGTAGCTGCTTCCTTGCCTCTCAGAGGTGTCCCACCCCCTTCTCACTCATTCTGTCCGTGGAAGTACATTGCTGGTCACAGACTGTGTGGGGACAGGGGAGGAGGAGGAGGAGAGAGGACCCTTCTTGGGATGGGGGGTTAGAAGAGGGAAGTATGTCTGCTGGCTTACCCGGATGGCCTTCTGTAGCCTTGTTGCCCTAGAATGCCATCCTGGCTGCTCCAGCGGTTGGGATGAGGACGGAAAAGGGAGAATGTTGACAGGTGAGGTTGCTAGGATTAAGATGATGGCAGGTCCACATGCTCTTGGCTTTCACCTTCATCCTTCCCACTTGGCTTGCCCCAGCCCCTGCCTGGTGTCTGCTGAGAGGCTGTTGTTCTCCAGGACATGGGGCAGTCCAGAGTATGTGTGTCCAAGTATGGGTGTCCAGGTGCCCCTGAGAGGGAGAGGAGAAGGCACTCTGGCTCGATCAGGGTAGAATGAGGCTGTAAGGATATTCCAGCTGATTCATTTCATGTATTGATGCCTGCTCTGAGCTAGGCATGGTGCTGGGTATGGAGAATTGAGAGGTGAGTACTGGGCATGGTCTCTACCCTGATATACTCACAGCCCTGCCTTGTCCAGTTCAGTTGGTCCTTATTGGCAGGAGGGTCCTCCCTTCTTCCTCCTCCTCCTCCTCCTTCACGTCTGCTGTCTGCTTTTTTTTTTTTTTGAGACGGAGTCTCACTCTGTCACCCAGGCTGGAGTGTAGTGGTACAGTCTTGGCTCACTGCAGCCTCCACCTCCTGGGTTCAAGCGATTCTCATGCCTCAGCCTCCCAAGTAGCTGGGACTACAGGTGTGCACCACCACACCCAGCTAATTTTTGTATTTTTAGTAGAGACACGGTTTCACCATGTTGGCCAGGCTGGTCTTGAACTCCTGACCTCAAGTGATCCGCCTGCCTCGGCCTCCCAAAGTACTGGGGATTACAGGTGTGCGCCACTGTGCCTGGCCCACTTCTGCTTTCTTTTCCTTTTCTTGCCCTGCTCTTTCCAGCTAATGTTCCTTTAAACACATTCTTCCCGAGGGGAGAAGGTCTGGCAGGTAACAAGCACAGGCACGAAGTCAGGCCTGTGCCTGATGCCTGGTGGAAGGGCCAGTGGCCACTGATTCAAACATCAGAACCCAAATGTATCATGGAGATTGTTTTGCCCTACCTGCTTTCTCATCTCAGGTCCCCTTGGCCCCAGAGTGGGAAAGTGACCTGCCCAAGGTCATACAGCCGGATTGGACCAAGCAGTAATAAGATCCCCAGGCTCCAGCCTTGCAGGATGATGCTCTTAGGAGCTGCTGGAAGCTGACTCCAGAGGAACACCTGAGGGGGGACAAGTGCTGGCCCCAAATGTGATGCAGATGCTCGTCTGCTTGGAGCGTGACGCCTGAGGGGAACCATTGAAGAGCCTTAAACAGAAGAGTGACAGGATCACTTAGATGTGCTAGTAGGCTCTTGGGGCAAGAGATGGGGAGGGGTGGAGAGGGGCCAGGCAGGAGTCCACTGCAGTCCTCTATGCAAGGAGAGAGGTGTAGCGTCTGTCAGAGTTGGGCAGGCAAGCAGATTGACTCGGGAGATACTTTAGAAGGTCAACTTGAAGCTCTGGAGGTGGGTCCAGGAGAGGGAGCTGTTGGGGAGCTGCTTGTGCCATCTCTGAATCCTGACGTCTGTGGCAGTGGTTGACGTGCACCTGGGGGCTCTGTGGAAGGTCAGGGTGTGCACACTTGGGACCTGTGTTCCTGCCATGGGTGTGAGGTTTTACAGCCAGGAAGAGAGACAGGTGAGCAGGCTGGGCAGGCTCTGAGCTGTGGTTCCATCCCTACCCCTTGGGACACCATCAATTATTAATGTCCCCTCTGCCTGTCACAGGTGGCTCCCAGGAGGGCAGAGGCAGCACCTGCGGTGTGATGTGCACCTGGCTTCTTCTCTGCCAGGGACCTGCAGCTCTGCCCTAGCCAGGCTTTCTCAGGTGGCTCCCCTCCCCGTGGGTGCCAGTTCCCAGCCACACACATGCATGCCCCTGAAAGGTGGCCATAAATCAGCTGGGACAGGCCAAGGTTGCTCTGGCTTTCCCAGAGTGGAGATCAAAGCCCCAGACCCCCACCCTGGGGCTCAGCACTTATTAAATTATAAAACTGTCAAGGGATGGACAAGCAAGAGGGACTGGATGGATGGCCCTGTAGTAAAACAGAATGCGGAAGAGTGGCTGAGAACCAGGCAACAGCTGGGAAAGTGGGGAGAGGAGGAAATGCCTGTTTGTCTCTGCCCCTGGGCTTGGGGACTTCTTACAGGGTCAGGTCCCTCGAATTTGAAAAGCATGTAACCAACCCCCCTCCTCTCCCATGACAGAATTCACAGCACACTTTACAGAGGAGACCCTGGGTCCAAATTGCCACAGGACTGTGAAAGTCTGATCTTCCAAATCTTGCTCAGATTCTTCCTGGGTCTCTTCATGGGGCCTCTTTAAATCAGCATTAGGGTGACATCCATTCTTAACTCTCATCCTCAGGATACAGCCAGGACCTCTTTCTGTCTCTGAGCGCCCTGACTTCTCTTCCAGCCCCGAGGGACAAAGGCAGATCTTGGACTCAATGGAGTGCCAGCCCTGTCTGGGTGGACAGACTTTCTCACCCACCCCTCCGCAAGTCCCATGCAGGAAACCCCCTCTTTGGAGGGCTGAGAGGGCTTAGCCAGTGCCTGAGAGGGGCAGGAGGGGTTCTCCCTTTCTGAGGCTGGCGTTTGCAGATCTGTGGGACTGAGGAGACCAGCCAGACATGCAGACCCTGATGTGGGCCCAGGGGTTGGAGGAAGCAGTTGGGATAGGTCATGAGGGAGCAGAATGCCACTCACATGAAAGTTTCGGCCTCAGAGGGCAGCCCGCCGGGAAACTAGGGCTCTTCATGCATGAGGGAGTCCTGCCTCCTTCACGGCAAAATGTGAAAGAAGCTGTTTTAGGGATCTTGGGTTTCCTCATCTGATCCCCAAGTTGAGGTCGTGTTAAAGAAATCAAATACAGGCTCGGGTGCGGTGGCTCATGTCTGTAATCCCAGCACTTTGGGTGGCTTTGGCTTAGCTTCACCTCCTTAGCACGAGGCCGAGGTGGGTGGATCACCTGAGGTCAGGAGTTCGAGACCAGCCCGGCCACGATGATGTTATCATGGCTACAACATCAGTGGGTGATAGAAATTTTTCAGCTCCATCATAATCTTATGGGATCACTGTCTTATATGTGATCTGTCATTGAACGAAATGTCATTGTGCGGCCCATTTCTGTATAAGAAGAGGCTGGATCGGCTTTTGAAGAGAGAGCTCCCTCCCCAAGATTCAGGACTTGTTCTGAAAGTGGAGGTTTTCTGTCTGTTGCTAAGGTTCTCAGTTCCTGAGGCATGAGGTGGTATTTTGGGGTGAAGGTGCTATTTCTGCAGGCAAGATTCTGGGCTGATCTTGAGGTTCCCATTTGGGAGTATGGGTTCCAGGTTGAGGATGAGGGTTCCATTCCTGGAGGGCAGGTTTCCATTTCAGGGTCCAGGATTTGTGACTGTGTTTGAGTCTTGTGGTCAAGAGTCCATTTTGGAGCTCAGTATTCTAGAATTGGGTTGAGGTTCTCTCCTTGGGTGGGGTTTGATGATCAGGGTGGAGGTCTTGTACCCTGGGAGGAAGGGAAGAGCTAGAACCTCCTTCCTCTTCTAGAGGAGACTTCCTGGGGCCACCAGCAGTTGAAGGGGCCGGTAGAGCAACCTCTGAGCTGACACCTGGGAGGCCCAGGCTCCAGCCCTGGCCTGGGTGTAAGACTGTTTGTGGGTAAGTCACTTATAAGCTCTAGGTCTCTGGCTGCAAGCTTTGGCCGGACAGTGATGTTGACTCACAAAGCACCATCCATGTTCACTTGAGCTTCCCAAAATGACACTAATGGTGGGCTCCGTAGACACCCACGGCCACTGCTTTGCTTGGTGAGTCAAATCCATGGTGACAGGACTCAGGCTGCCCTGGGCACTGCCAGCTTGGTCCAATTAGTGCCAATTGGATCTTAACATGTGCTGAGCGGCCCCTGGGGAGAGTGAGCACACATCGAGTGGGACACATTAAATCTGGGTCCCTGGGGCTTGGCATGTGGCTCTGTGGAGCGGGAGATGGGCCAGGTTGGGCCAACAGCTCCCCTCCTTGTAGGCCAGCTCTTACCTAGGCCAGGCAGTGGGCAGAGACATGTGGCAAGCCGGGTTCTGAAGGGGCCCAGCTGTCTCCCTTGTGCTGTGCTGAGGGGCTGGGACCCAGAGGGGCTGTCTTTCACCCCTGGTTGGGCTGACCCCTGCCTGAGAAACATCTGTGTTTATATAGGACTGCCACCCACACCCCTCCTCTGTTTCTCTCTCGCTACCTCCAATGTGGATCCTTCTCTTGGAGAGCTAAAGTTGCTGGGAAGAAAAAGTTCCATTCCATTTGTCCTGGGCTTTGAGCTCTGGGAAGCCCTCTTCCTTCCCGGGTGTTGCTCAAGACTCCCCTAGAAGTTTCTGAGGCAGGTGGTCTTGGCCTTGTTTCCTGGATGTTTCCAGGCCACCCCCGCCGCTGTTTCCCATTCCCACTGCCCAGGTCACACCGTTGCCAGTGGGCCTTGAATGGGGGTGCTCCTGACTTGGCCTCTTAGCCCCCATCCACCCTGCTGCAGGTGGACTTCACCATCTCAGAGGCCCTCTTTGTTTTACCAAAACAGGCGACAGGACAGGAGTGAGTGGGGGACATGCTTTCCAGGCCTAGGGCAATCTCTTCTGTGCTCTGAAATGACATCTTTGGGATAGAGTCCTTTCCCTACAGCTCAGGAAACTCAGGCACTTGAGAAGAGGGGGAACTTTCTGCACCAGCCAGTCTGTCCCAGGGACACAGGGGGAGCTCTGGGTCTGCAGGGACCCCCAGACCCCCTCTCTTGGCCTGGCCATGGAACCTGAGAGGCTGAGAGGCCTGGGGGTCCCACTGGGCTATGGAAACCCAACCCACATGCTGACGCTGGTGCAGCCCAGCAGGCCTCTGGAATTCTCCAGCAGCATCTGAGGGGACCTGGGGTGCAAGGAGGGAAGAGGAAAGGTAGGCAGGATAGAATGCACTGTAGCCAAGGCATAGACCCTGGAATTGGACTTTGTCTTGGCTCCCTGGGCCTCAAAGCTTAACTTCTCCATGTCCTAATTCCTTATTTGAGGTAATGCTTGACTAGTAATAAAAGCATAATAAATATTAGCTATGGTTGCCATCGCTGGGCTCATCCTTCAGGTCTTGGCTTAGCTTCACCTACTCTAGGAAGCTTTCCCTGACCACCGGGTGGGTTAGATGGCTTCTGCTGTCCCTCTCTGGCTGCCCTGGGCTTCACCATCCTTGCACTGATCACACTAGCTGCCAGGCCTGTTTGCTTGTCTGTATTTTTTACTGTCTCTCTTGCTTACTGCCGTATCACCACCACCAGTGCCTGGCACACACAGTAGTCACTCAACTGTGTTTTGAAATTAATGCAAGAATGGGCTGATTCTGGGGAATTCAAACTTTTCTTCTATGGGCTCTTCAGGGCTGCCGCAGCCACATCCAGTTAGTTCTCTGTTGAAATGACATTTTCTGAATACCAGGCTCTGGGGCCCAGACAAGAGCAAGATGGAACCATTGCTTCATTCATTCATTCATTGATGGCACAGATGTTCTTTGGGTGCTCTTTAGGTGTCAGGCCTTGTGCCAGGCTCTGGAGACAGACATGGTTCTGCCCTCATAGAACTTGTGCTGCTGATCACTCGGGCAGAGGGAGGTCAGAGGTCAGAGGAGAGAGTGGTCAGTTAGGCTGAATGGAATCAGGGAGAACTTCCAGGAGAAGGGGTTTGTTTTGAAGAATGGTGGAGAAGTTTGGATGGACAGAGAGGGGCTTTCTCTTGGGAGTGGGCAAGGAGCTGATGGAGGAGATGGAGCCACTTGTGTGTAGCCGTGAGGCAAGGCTGACCAGTGACAGTGTGGCCTGAGGCTGTGCAGCCAACTCACAGGACTCAAAAGCTGTGGGGACCATTGGTCCTGGCTCTGCCAGCCACAGATGGGTGACCTTGGGCAGGGCACTTCCTTGTCCCTCCGAGTGAGATGGGAACTGGCTGGGCGAGATGGCTCATGCTTGGAATCCCAGCACTTTGGAAGGCTGAAGTGGGTGGATTGCTTGAGCCCAGGAGTTCAAGACCAGCCTGGGTGACATGGAGAAACCCTGTCTCTGCCAAACAAACATAAAAAGGATGGGAGCTGTGCTGCTTGGCAGTTTCCCCAGTGCCCGCAGGGTTGGGCTGGGCTCGAGGGCAGGTATGTGTGGAGAGAGGCTTGTGTGGGAAAGGGGAGGGCTTCAGGTGTCTGTTTTGTAAATAATTAAATTCTTATCTTAAGCTAGTTGTGTCCACACTGAGGGAGGCAGGAGGGGGACTGGGAACAAGGTGGTGTGTTGTCCAGGAAGTAGCTGGGTCCCTTCTCTCCCCTCTTCCCTCCCTCCTGGCCTCCCAGTCAAGGCAGGTGGTGGGGGCCCCTCGGGTCTTCTCGTCTCTGGCTGCCTCACTCCTTCCCCGCGTCTCTGTCTGTCTCTGTCTTTCTCTCTCCCTCTACCTTCTCATTTCTGGTTCCCTGTCACATTCCCACCTCTATGACATAAAGGACCCCCTGCCCCTCTCCACTGACACCTCCCCAGGCCACCGTGGCCACCATCACCCGGTGCCCATCCCACTTTGCTGCCTGCTGAAGTCTTGCTCACTCCCCAGCAGCCCTCCCTAGCAGCCCCCAGGTCTGCTGAGCCTCTTGGGAGGCCTCAGGGGAGCACCGGCCTCTCCCTTGCCCCAGTGCTCCAGAGACAAGCAGGCACGTTTTCATTTTCAGTGCTTACTACTGGGAATGTGAAGGTCTGTTTAGTCTTGTCCAGCTAACATAAACCAGCCGGAACTGGGCCGTGGCAGGGAACTTTGTTGTAGTTCCCTTATTTGGAATGAAATTCATTGTTTTTCACTGGGAGGCACTGGGGGCTTTGAGGAGGCCCCACTGGGCCCTGCCCCAGGGTGTGGCCTGAGTGGCCTCTCCAAGGCTCACTAAGGTGCCTGTGCCACAGAGGCTAGCCCTGGGATACCTCAGCCCCTGCCAGATTCACAGACTGCGGACAGCCGCGAGCCACGCCTAGTGCCTCAGGAATGGAGAGTGTCTGGGGTCATGTCCAACTCTGTCAGTTCACAGAGGAGAAACTGAGGCTCACAGAGGAGCAGGGACCTACCCAGATTTACAGGGCAAGTTGAGGCAGGTGGAGGTCTAGAACCCAGGGCCCCTGGTCCTCTGGTTCTCAGACCTCTATACTGTGGGGCCAGCGTGCCTCTGGCCTAGGAGCTGGTGAGGGTGGGAGGTGGGAGGACAGGGGTGCTGATGAATCTGGCTGGAGTGGTCTGCAGCTTGGGAATCCCCCAAGGCCTCTGGGGCAGCCTAGTGTGAGGCCTGGGGCAGTGAGGCCAGGGGAGGGCTGTGGGAGAGGAGGAAGGGGAGGTGAGAGGAGAGGGAGAGGTGTCCAAGAGACTGGGAGAGCTGGGTCTGGCCCTGACCCCGCTGTTGTCAGTGTCACTTTAGCCTTGGTTTCCCCCATCTGTCCCGGAGGCTCAGTCTTTTTTCTTTTTCTTTTTCTTTTTGCACCTCTCCCAGGAGGTCTCCTGGATGAACTGAGTTGGGGAGTGTTTCTTTTTCTTTTTTTTTTCTTTTTTTTTGAGACAGAGTCTTGCTCTGTTGCCAGGCTAGAGTGCAGTGGCACGATCTTGGCTCACTGCAACCTCCGCCTCCTGGGGTTCAAGCGATTCTCCCACCTCAGCCTCCCAAGTAGCTGGGACTACAGCATGCGCCACCAAGCCCAGCTAATTTTTTTTTGTATTTTTAGTAGAGATGGGGTTTCACCATGTTGGTCAGGATGGTCTCGATCTCTTGACCGTGTGATCTGCCCACCTCGGCCTTCCAAAGGGAGTGTTTCTTACCTGCCATGGACTGCATCCCCAGGCTGGTTACTATCCCTCTCTGTGCCCAGGCTCCTGTTCCTTGTCAAGTGGAGTGTGGACTCTCCTTGAGGCCTCTGCTCTCTGACCCCTCCTGCCCCAGCCTGGGCCATCTGCCCCTGGGCTTCTCTTCACTCTAGACTCCTGAGTCTGCAGGGTCTGGCCCCTCAGACCCAAAAGTTTGTCTGGGGAAGTCCTCCTGCTTAGATCCCCAGCCCCGCAGAGAGGGCAGGGCTGGTGGGGAACAGAGGGAGTCACCCCTGGCACTGTGGCAAGGGAGTGAACTTGACAGGCAGATCTTGGGTTCAAACCTTGACTCTGACATTTATTAACTGGGCTATTAATTTGGGGCAGCTACTTCAAAACCCAGGGACCCTAAGGGCCCCATACATAGGGTAGTGAGTGGGGCAGGAAGCATGCATGCCCAGGGCCACCGACAGGGGTGTGCTCAACTCTAGGTGCCTCAGGCCAGCCTTGGGGCTCTCTCTGGACAGCCCCCTCTCCCCATCCACCTCACCACCCTGTGGCCTTAGCTCTATCTCAGTCTACTCAAGAAACATCAGGCTAGGCAGGTGGCTCACAGCTGTAATCCCAGTACTTCGGGAGGCCGAGGCAGGTGGATCACCTGAGGTCAGGAGTTCGAGACTGGCCTGGCCAACATGGTGAAACTCTGTCTGTACTAAAAATACAAAAATTAGCCGGGTGTGGTGATGGGCACCTGTAATCCCAGCTTTTTGGGAGGCTGAGGCAGGAGAATCGCTTGAGCCTGGGAGGCGGAGGTTGCAGTGAGCCAAGACCGTGCCACCGCACTCCAGCCTGGGCGACAGAGCAAGACTCTGTCTCAAAAAAAAAAGAGAAACATCAAGTGTGTGTTTAGATATTCTTTCCAGAGGAAGTTCCCCACTTCACATCCTTTAAAATAACTTCTCATTTACTCACTTATTCTTTTCACGAGGAACACACAGCTGGGACGTAGGAGGCTGTAACTGACCAGCGTGGGACTGGAAAAGGAAAGAGAGATGTTAGAAAGTGTGGGCCTGGGGAATTCTAACTAGAAGGCCCCTGGTGCTGGGGAAATTAGGGCAGGAGATGCTGCATTGTTTACTATGAAAATTCCAGTCACTGCTCTTTTAGCAGTCCTGCTAGTACATTAGCCAAGGCTGTTTATAAAGGTATAGTAAACTTTCACTTCTGCAAGGTCAGTGAGACACTCATTTACAAAAGATCATCTTGTTGCCAAGAACAAATCACCACCTAGTGAAACATTTAGTTCAGCCATGAAAATGAAAGCAGATGACGAATGAACTAGTGTCCACAGAGACCATAGGTGTCTTTGGGCAGCGGGAGCTATTGAAAGTTTTAGATTTGCTTTTTGGAAAGATCGCGCTGGCTACCCTGTGGAGGATGGACTTAAGAGGGACAAGTTGGGGGACCACTTATGAAGGAAGTGAAGTTGTCTAGGGGAGGGATGCTGAAGCCTGATCTACAGATGTGGTCCAAGAGAGGAAGGAACACGTTTGAAACACATTTAAGAGGTGTGCTTCGGCCGAGTGTGGTGGCTCATGCCTGTAATCCCAGCACTTTGGGAGGCCAAGGCAGGTGGATCACTTGAGTCCAGGAGTTTGAGACCAGCCTGAGCAACATTGCAAAACACAATTTCTACAAAAATATAAAAAATTAGCCGGATGTGGTGGTGTGTGCCTGTAGTCCCAGCTACTTGGGAGGCTGAGGTGGGAGGATCGTTTGAGCCTGGGAGTCGAAGGTTGCAGTGAGCTGAGATTGCGCCACTGCACTCCAGCCTGGGTGATAGAGTGAGACCCAATCTCAAAAAAAAAAAAAAAAAGAAAAAGAAAAAGTTGTGTTTGGCAGCACTGATAATTGAATGATGCAGGTGGTGAGGGTGAGGGAATAATCCAAGATTATTCCTGGTGCCAGGTTTTCAGGTGACTGGGAGGATGGTGAACCCATCAGGACCCCAAGCAGAAAGCGGGGGTTGGAGGGAAAGATGATAGGTTGAGTTTTGGCCAGGGTGTGTCAGAAGAGCCCTGAGATATCCTCGGGGAGACGCTGGGTTGGCAATTCCATGTGAGCTTGAATCTCAGAAGAGAGATCGGGGCTACAATGAGTTGTCAGCAGTGGGTGTCACTTAAACCGTGACAGTGGTTGAAATATCACAGGGTGGACACAATGAAACCATGAAGAAGGTGTGGGAGAGGTACAAGGAGAATCAGGAAAGGTCAGAGGGCCAGAGAGGCCAAGGGAGCAGAGTTTAGAGGTGTGATATGGCATAGTGCAGTGGTTCTCTAAGGGCCTACGAATTGCCTGGAGAGCTTGGAAAAATGTAGATTCCTCCTCAGGGGACCTGGAATAACCAATACAATTCTGGAAGAAAGAAAAACCTGGAGGACTTACACTTCCTGATTTATTTCCTGTCCTTTCTCCTTTCTTCCTTCCTCCTTCCCTCCCTTCCTTCCTTGTTTGGAAGAAAGAAAAACCTGGAGGACTTACACTTCCTGATTTATTTCCTTTCCTTTTCCTCCCTCCCTCTCTCCCTCCCTCCCTCCCTTTTCTTTTTTCTTTTTTGAGACAGGGTCCTACTCTGTCACCCAGGCTGGAATACAGTGGCATGATCTCGTCTCACTGCCTGCCTGCCTGCCTGCCTGCCTGCCTGCCTGCCTGCCTGCCTGCCTCCTTCCTTCCTTCCTTCCTTCCTTCCTTCCTTCCTTCCTTCCTTCCCTCCGTCCTTCCTCCCTCCCTCCCTTTTCTTTTTTCTTTTTTGAGACAGGGTCCAAATCTGTCACCCAGGCTGGAGTACAGTGGCATGATCTTGTCTCACTGCAGCCTCCACCTCCTGGGCTCAAGGGATCCTCCCATCTCAGCCTCCTGAGTAGCTGGGACTGCCAGCATGTGCCACCATGCTCAGTTAATTTTTAAACTTTTTGTAGAGATGAGGTCTCACTATATTGCCGAGGCTGGTCTTGAACTCCTGGGCTCAAGCGATCCTCCTGCCTTGGCCTCCCAAAGTGTTGGGATTACAGGCGTGAGTCACCATTGTGTGACCTGCCCTATGCCATTACTCACCTTCCTCAAACTTCTAATAATAAACAAGAAATACCTACTGTTTAATGACCTCCTACTGTGTACCAGGCCCTGAGCCCCAAGACCCACAGCTCTGACCTCATTTACTCAACACAATGGCTTTGCGAGCTAGGAGCTAGGCAGGTCAGCCTGAGGGGCTGGTTTCCTTAGTGAGTCCTCTCCTGCCCACATCTGGCCTTCGCCTGAGCTGGCCCCAAATTTCATCTCCTCTGTGTCACCTCTGAGTTGATAGGACTGGAAGCCCCTGGCTCTCTGTAATCAAGTCCACAAAGGTTCATGAATCAAATCAGAAGTCAATGTACTGTTTCCCAAAGAGAAATTTTCTGTCAGATGGACTTCCTGGCACCTTCTCCCCTGCAGCAGCTCTTTGAGTGCTGGGTGAACTTGCTCTAGGCCTGGCAAGTTGAGAACACAGTCTGGGAGTTCAATGCCCGTGGGCTCTGAGCCTTGCCCAGGCCACTTCACCAACAGGGAAATGCCTGCCAGGAGGACCCAACACTTGGGGCTGGCAGGCCACCATCTCCCTGGCTCTGCTCCCATGGGCCTCACCGCGGTGTGCCTCAGTGACATCCCCTTTTCACCGATCTTTGGCATCCAATGAACACATCTTTTCTTCACCTCCAGCCAGGTCTCCTTTATGTCTCTTGAGGGTAACTTTGCATGCCCTGATCCATTAACAGTTAATTTCCTAGACTGAAATTTGGGAAAGCTTATTGCCAAGAGCCATGGACTGGGAGTACCTTATTTTGCCCCTTTCTCCACTTACTGCCCACACAGAGTTTCAGGAAGGAAGCAGTGGGTTAAGTAAATGATGACATCTATTCACAGGAATACCTTGCAGCTTTTCACATTAATGAGGTACCATGATTTAAAAAAAAATGTCACTATATTATTAAGAGAGAAGAGCAAATTGTGTAATATGTATAGTATGGGCCTGTTTGCATTTAGAGTGCTACATTTTTCCTTCCCCCCCTTCCTCTCCCTTCCCTTCCCTCCCTCTCTCTCCCTCTTTTCTTTCATTCCTTTCTTTCAACCAGTATTTAGTCAATGCCTACTGTGTGCCAGGCACTGTTCTAAGTACTAGGATACAGCAGGGAACAAGTCCTCTGTCTCATGGAATTACATTCTTATGAAGAGAGACAGATTTTTAAAACCCAAAAACATGACATATGGATGTCAGATGATGAAAAATGCCCTGGAGAGAAAGAAACCATGAGTGAGGCAGATACAGGGATTATGAGTTGGGGGGTCTGGGGAACAGCACTTTGAATAGGTTGGCCAGAGAAGACCTGATGGCATTTGCAGGAGGTGAGGGAGTGAGCAGTGCAAGTATCTTGGGGAACAACTCTATTCTGTGGTTCCATACCTTGATATCTACCTGTGCATCTAGTTATCACTCAGCCATATTTACTTTGTTTGTTTGTACACACACAGACCAAGGCTGAGTGGATACCCACCCAACTGTTACCAGGGGCTACCTCTGGAGAATTGGCTGGGGTTGAGTAGTGTTGGGGAACGGGATGCTTTTACTCCACACAAATCAGTACTGTTATATTTATTTATTTTTAACAATAAGCACATATTGCTTTTACAGTTTAAACTTTTACAGGCGTGGTGTCTCATGCCTATAATCCCAGCACTTTAGGAGGCCGAGGCAGGTGGATTGCTTGAGGTTAGAAGTTCAAAATTAGCCTGGCCAACATGGTGAAACCCTGTCTCTACTAAAAATACAAAAAAGTTAGCTGGGCATGGTGGCAGGTGCCTGTAATCCCAGCTACTTGGGAGGCTAAGGCAGGAGAATTGCTTGAACCTGGAAGGTGGAGGTTGCAGTGAGCTGAGATGGTGCCACCGCACTCCAGCCTGGGCAACAGAGCAAGACTCTGTCTCAAAAAAAAGAAAGAAATTAAAAAACACTTTTTAAAAAAATGAACTTTTACAGCCCTGTCCCCTCCCAAAAGAGAGTATGGTCAGCAGAGTGGACTTGCTGCTTTGACCAGTCGTATCGAGGAATAAATGAGATAATTGATACATGATTGCCAGTGGTTGTGCCTATGTCTAGAAAAGGTTAAATTTTGTTTCCTTCTCATATTCTTCCCCTCAGTGCCCAGGCAGGGCTAGGTATCCAGAAGTGTGTAATGTAACCGTAGTGGAGTCCTGGGCTCACCTGCCTTGGCGCAAGTCCCTGGAAGTCAGTGCCTGGGCTCCACGTCTTACGCATCTGAGGGCTGGTCGGGTCTGGTTCCCTCCATAGAGATTAAGGAACCCCTTAAGGGCTTATCCAGAAAATGCCAAATCTCCCTTGAGCCTGTTGTTTTGGGCCACCTGTCCTGGACATCACATTACACCATCGTCATCACTTTTGTCACCATTTTAAACTCTACTACCATCACCAGCAATAGTTTTTTGTTGTTGTTTTTTTTTTTTTGAGACAGGGTCTTGCTTTGTTGCCTAGGCTGGAGTACAGTGGCGTGATAATGGTTTACTGTAGCTTGACCCCCCGGGGCTCAAGCAATTCTCCCACTTTAGCTTCCTGAGTAGCTGAGACTACAGGCATGCACCAGCATACTCTGGCTAATTTTAAAATTTTTTGTAGAGATGGGTCTTACTATGTTGCCCAGGCTGGTCTCACACTCCTGGCCTCAAGTGATCCTCCTGCTTCAGCCTCCCAAAGTGCTGGGATAACAGGTGTGAGCCACTGCTCCTGGCCCAGATAGTTGCTTTAAAAACAGTTTATTGCTTAAATTTTTATAAAGGTAACATATACTTTTAGGAAAAACCAAGAACATATGAAGGAAAAAATAATAACTCACTTATAAATGATTAATGTCAGTGTCACGCGCATCCGTGTGAAGAGACCACCAAACAGGCTTTGTGTGAGCAACAAGGCTGTTTATTTCACCTGGGTGCAGGTGGACTGAGTCCGAAAAGAGCGTCAGCGAAGGGAGATACAGGTGGGGCCGTTTTATAGGATTTGGGAGGGTGGTGGAAAATTACAGTCAAGGGGGGTTTTTCTCTTGCAGGCAGGGGCGAGGGTCACAAAGTGCTCAGTGGGGGAGCTTCTGAGCCAGGAGAAGGAATTTCACAAGGTTAATCACTCACTTAAGGTAGGGCAGGAACAAATCACAATGGTGGCATGTCATCAGTTAAGGCAGGAACTGACCATTTTGACTTCTTTTGTGATTCTTCACTTGCTTCAGGCCATCTGGATGTTTACGTGCAGGTCACAGGGGATATGATGGCTTGGCTTGGGCTCAGAGACCTGACATTCCTGTCTTCTTATATTAATAAGAAAAATAACATAAAATAGTGTTGAAGTGTTGGGGCAGGAAAAATTTTTTGGGGGTGTGGTATGGAGAGATACTGGGCAATGTTTCTCAGGGCTGCTTCGAGCGGGATTAGGGGCAGCGTGGGAACCTAGAATGGGAGAGATTAAGCTGAAGGAAGATTCTGTGGTAGGGGGTGCTATTGCGGGATTGTTAGAAGGAGCATTTGTCGTATAGAATGATTGGTGATGGCCTGGATACGGTTTTGGATGAATTGAGAAACAAAATGGAAGACACAAGGTCCGAATAAGAGAAGGAAAAAAACAGGTATTAAAGGACTAAGAATTGGGAGGACCCAGGACATCTAATTAGAGAGTGCCCAAGGGGTTCAGTGTAATTACCTGCTTGGTTGGTGAGTTTTTGGCCTCTATCTTTGACAGAGTCCTCCTTTTTAAGTTGGAGGCTGAGCTTGGTGAGGTGTGTTTTTAAAAGACCATTAGTCCGTTCTACCTTTCCTAAAGATTGAGGACAGAAAGGTGTATGAAGGTTCTACTGAATACCCAAAGCCCGAGAAACTGCTTGGGTGATTTGACTAATAAAGGGCCAGTCCGTTATTGGACTGTATAGAGGTGGGAAGGCCAAACTGAGGAATTATGTCTGACAGAAGGGAAGAAATGACTGTGGTGGCCTTCTCAGACCTGGTGGGAAAGGCCTCTACCTATCCAGTGAAAGTATCTAGTACCTAGACCAAGAGGTATTTTAGTTTCCTGACTCGAGGCATGTGAGTAAAGTCAATTTACCAGTCCTGGGCGGGGGCAAATCCCTGAGCTTGATGTGTAGGGAAGGGAGGGGGCCTGAACAATCCCTGAGGAGTAGTAGAACAGCAGATGGAACACTGAGAAGTGATTTCCTTAAGGACAGATTTCCAGGATGGAAAGGAAATGAGAGGTTCTAAGAGGCGGGCTAGCGGCTTGTAACCTACCTGGAAGAGGTTATGAAATGACGATAGAATAGAATGGGCCCGTGAGGCTGGAAGGAGATATTTTCCCTGGTCCAAGAACCATTTGCCTTGTGTGGGAAGATATTGATAGGTGGAAGTTTCAGTGCGAGAGTAGGTGGGAGTGATCGATGAGAAGGAGAAAAACTGGCCGTAAGGGACAGAAATTGGAATGCTAGCTGCCCGGGTTTTGGCACCAAATGTCACGTGTGTCCGTGTGAAGAGACCACCAAACAGGCTTTGTGTGAGCAACACGGCTGTTTATTTCACCTGGGTGCAGGCGGGTTGAGTCCGAAAAGAGAGTCAATGAAGAGAGATAGGGGTGGGGCCGTTTTATAGGATTTGGGTGGGTGGTGGAGAATTACAGTCAAAGGGGGTTTTTCTCTTGTGGGCAGGGGCAGGGGTCACAAGGTGCTCAGTGGGGGAGCTTCTGAGCCAGGAGAAGGAATTTCACAAGGTTAATCACTCAGTTAAGGTGGGGCAGGAACAAATCACAATGGTGGAATGTCATCAGTTAAGTCAGGAACTGACCATTTTGACTTCTTTTGTGATTCTTCACTTGCTTCAGGCCATCTGGATGTTTACGTGCAGGTCACAGGGGATATGATGGCTTGGCTTGGGCTCGAGGCCTGACAGTCAGCATTTTGGTGTGTTTTTTTTTCTGGGTCTTCATTTCTATGTTCTTAAAAGTCCTCTTGCCAGGGACGGTGGCTCATGCCTGTAATCCGAGAACCTTGGGAAGCTGAGGTGAGCGGGTCACCTGAGGTTGGGAGTTCGAGACCAGCCTGACCAACATGGAGAAACCCCATCTCTACTAATAATACAAAAAAAAAAAAAAAAAATTAGCCGGGTGTGGTGGCACATGCCTGTGATCCCAGCTACTTAGGAGGATCGCTTGAACCCGGGAAGCGGAGGTTGTGGTGAGCCAAGATCGCGCCATTGCACTCCAACCTTGGCAACAAGAGCGAAACTCCATTTCAAAAAAAAAAAAAAAAAACAAGAAGTCCTCTTTGTCTCATGCAATCAGAATGAAACCTTATTGGTTTGTTAGGTAAAACATCAATGTAGGGAATAGTAGTATAAAATAATACATACATAAATATTTTCACCAAAACACACGAATTTGCATTTACTAGTTGATGTCTTGATGTAGAGCCGTGATCTGCTGGTTGGAATTCCCTGAGTACCTCTTGTAGGAACCCTCCTAAGGTACCCTCTCCAGTAGTCAGTGTTGGCTGCTTTGAAGTGCAACAGGAGCCTAAAGATGCTTTTGAATTATTTAGGGTCAAAATCTTTCTAGTTTTTTTTACTGAGGATTTTACAGTTGTCTTGCCTGTATATAATTTGACAGTATTTTTTGGCCCTTATTATTTTTAATTGTCACATAATAATTGTACATTTTATGGGGTACAGTGATATTTTGATATATATATTCAATGTGTTGTAATCAAATCGGTAATTAATATGTGTATCAACTCAAACACTTATCATTTCTTTGTGCTGGGAACATTCAAATCCACTCTCCTAGCTACTTGAAAATATACAGAGCCAGGCTTGGTGGCTCAATCTTGTAATCCCAACACTTTGGGAAGCTGAGGCAGGAGGATTGCTTGAGGCTAGGGGTTTGAGACCAGCATGGGCAACATAGTTGAGACCATTGCCAGGCATGTTGGCACATGCCTGTAGTCCCAGCTACTCTGGAGGCCAAGGTGGAAGGATCACTTGAGTCCAAGAGTTTAAGGCTGCAGTGAGAGACGATGGCACCACTGCACTCCAGCCTGGGTGACATAACAAGACCTTGTCTCAAAAAAAAAGAAAAGAAAAAGAAAAAAAAAGTACAATAAATTGTTGTTAGTTATAGTCACCCTATAGTGCTATAGAACACTAGCACTTATCCCTCCTATCTAGCTGTGCTTCTGAATCTGTCAACCAACCTTTGGTTATCCCTCTCCCCCTTCCTTTTCCCTGCCTCTGGTTACTATTCTGTTCTCTACCTCTATGAGAACAACATTTTTTCACTTCCACATATGAATGTGAACATTTGGTATTTATCTTTCTGTACCTGGCTTATTTCAATAATGTAATGTCCTCCGAGCTCATTCATATTGCCATGAATGACAGAATTTCATTTTTTAAATGGCTAAATAGTATTCCATTGTGTATATATACCACATTGTCTTTATCCATTTACTTGTTGATCGACACTTAGGTTGATTTCATATCTTGGCTATTATGAAGAGTTCTGCAGTAAACATGGGCGTGCAGCTCTTTGACATAGTGATTTCCTTTCCTTTGGATGTATACCTAGTAGAAGGATTGCTGGGTCATATAGTAGTTCTGTTTTTAGTTTTTCTGAGGAACCTCAATACTGTTTTCCATAATGGCTGTACTAATTTACATTCCCGCCTGCAGAAAGAGTTCCCCTTTCTCTGCCTCCTTGCCAGCATTTGTTGTTTTTTGTTTTTTTGATATTGGCCACTATAACTGGGGTGCAATGATATTTCATTATCGTTTTGATTTGCATATCCCTGATGATTAGTGATGTTGAACATTTAAAAATATATACTTGTTGGTTTTTGTCTGCCTTCTTTTGAGAGATATCTATTCAGCTCATTTGCCCATTTTTTAATTGGAGGATTTTTGTTTGTTTTTTGCTGTTGAGTTGTTTGAGTCCCTTGTATATTCTGGATATTAACCCCTTGTCAGATGAATAGTTTGCAAATATTTTCTCCCATTCTGCAGGTGATCTCTTCATTCTGTTGATTGTTTCCTTTGCCATGCAGAGACATTTTAGTTTGATATAATTTCATTTGTCTACTTTTGCTTTTGTTGCCTGTGCTTTGAGGTTTTCTTTATAAAATCTTTGCCCAGACCAATGTCCTGAAGCATTTCTTCTATGTTTTCTTCTAGTAGTTTTATGGTTTTGGGTCTTACATTTAAGTCTTTTAAACCAATTTTAATTTGATTTTTATATATGGTGAGAGATACGGCTCTAGTTTCATTTTTCTGCATGTGGATATCCAGTTTTCCTAGCACCATTTATTGAAAAGACTGTTCCATTCCCAATGAATGTTCTTGTCACCTTTATTGAAAATCAGTTTTGCTATAAATACATGGGTTTATTTCTGGATTTCCTATTCTGTTCCATTGGTCTGTTTGTCTGTTTTTATGCCAGTGCCATGCTGTTTTGGTCTTTTTAATATATTTTGAGGTCTGGTAGTGTGATATGTCTAGCTTTGTCCTTTTTGCTCAGGATTGCTTTGGCTATATGGGGGATGGGGTCCATACAATTTTTAGGATTGTTTTTTCTATTTCTGTGAAGAATGTCTTTGGTATTTTGATATGAGTTGCATTGAATCTGTAGATTGCTTTGGGTGGTATGGTCGTGTTCACAATATTACTTCTTTTAATCCATAAACATGGATGTCTTTCAGTTTTTTTATGTCCTCTTCAATTTTTTTCATCAGTGTTTAACAGTTCTTATTGTAGAGATCTTTCACTTCCTTGGTTGAATTTACTCCTAGATTTTTTTTGTAGTTATTGTAAATGGGATTATTTTATTCGTTTCTTTTTCCACTAGTTTGTTGTTGGTGTATAGAAATGCTACTGATTTTTGTATGTTGATTTTGTATTCTGAAATTTTACTGAATTCGTTTATTAGTTCTCAGAGTTTTTTTGGTGGAGTTTTTTTTTTTTCTTTCTTTCTTTTTTTTTTTTTTGAGATAGACTTTCACTCTGTTGCCCAGGCTGGAGTGCAGTGGCATCACCTCGGCCCACTACAACCTCCTCCACCTGGGTTCAAGCCATTCTCTTGCCTCAGCAACCCAAGTAGCTGGGATTACAGGCATCCGCTATAATGCTGGGCTACTTTTTGTATTTTTAGTAGATATGGAGTTTCACCATGTTGGCCAGGCTGGTCTCGAACTCTTGACCTCAAGTGATCCACCCGCCTCCTCCTCCCAAAGTGCTGGGATTACAGGTGTGAGCCATTGCGCCAACAAGTCTTTTGTTTTTCTATATATGACAGTTTATATGCAAATAGGGACAATCTGACTTCCTATTGTTTAATATGGAAGCTCTTTATTTTTTTCTCTTCCTTAATTGCTCTGGCTAGTACTTCCACTACTGTGGTGAATAAAAGTGGTAATAGTGGGCTTTCTTGTCTTGTTTTGGATCTTGGAGAAAAAGCTTTCAACTTATCCCCTTTTAGTATGATGTTGGCTATGATTTTGTGCTATGTGGCCTTTATTGTGTTGAGATATATTCCTTCTATACCTAACTTGTTGAGAGTTTTTATCATGAAGGGATGTTGAATTTTATCAAGTACTTTTTGTGCATCTACTGAGAGGAGCATATGGTTTTTGTCCTTCATTCTGTTGATGTGATATATTGTGTTTATTGATTTGTGTATGTTGTATCCCTGAGATAAATTCCGCTTGATCATGGTGAATCATCTTTTTGATGTGCTGCTAAATTTGGTTGACCAGTATTTTGTTGAGGATTTTTTGCATCTATATTTACCAGAGATATTGGCCTGTAGTTTTCTTTTTTTTGTTGTGTACTTGTTTGGTTTTGGTATAGGGTAATGCTGGCCTCATTGAATAAGTTTGGAAGAATTCTTTCCCCCTTAATTTTCTGGAAGAGTTTGAGAATAATTGACATTAGTTTTTCTTCAGATGTTTGGTAGAATTCAGCAGCGAGGCCATCAGGTCCTGTGCTTTTCTTTGATGGAAGACTTATTATAGATTCAATCTTGTTACTTGGAATTGGTCTGTTCTGGTTTTCTATTTCTTCTTGGTTCAATCTTGGTAGATTTCATGTGTCCAGGAATTTCTCAATTTCTGCTAGGTTTTCTTTTCTTTTTTTTTTTTTGAGACAAAGTCTCACTCTGTCACTCAGTCTGGAGTGCAGTGGCACGATCTCAGCTCACTGCAACCTCTGCCTCCTGGTTTCAAGCGATTCTCCTGCCTCAGCCTCCCAAGGAGCTGGGATTACAGGCGCACTACCACGCCAGGGTAATTTTTGTATTTTTAGTAGAGATGGGGTTTCACCATGTTGGTCAGGCTGGTCTGGAACTCCTGACATCATGATCCACCCGCCTTGGCCTCCCAGAGTGCTGGGATTACAGGCGTGAGCCAGCTGGTTTTCTTTTATTTTTCTGCATATGAATGCCAGGTTATAGCCACTAGGCTTTCTAATTTGTTTCTGTATAGTTGTTTGTAATAGTCTCTAATGATCCTTTGTATTTCTGTGGTATCATCTTTTTTTTTTTTTTTTTAAGTAAAAGTAAGTTTATTAGAGAAGTAAAGAAACAAAAGAATGGCTACTGCATAGACAGAGCAGCCCTGAGGGCTCCTGGTTGGCTATTTTTATGGTTATTTCTTATCATATGCTAAATCAGGGGTAGATTATTCGAGTTTTCCAGGAAAGGGGCAGACAAGTCCTGGAACTGAGGGTTCCTCCTCCCTTTAGACCATATAGGGTAACTTAGGGATGTTGCCATGGCATTTGTAAACTGTTATGGCACTGGTGAGAGTGTCTTTTTAGCATGTTATTGGCACTTTCATTGCTATCTTGGTTTTGGTAGGTTTTGGCTGGCTGGATTTTTTTATTGCACTTTTTTTTTTTTTTGTCTTTTTGAGACGGAGTCTCACTCTGTTGCCCAGGCTGGAGTGCAGTGACACAATATTGGCTCACAGCAACCTCTACCTCCCAGGTTCAAGCAGTTCTCCTGCTTCAGCCTTCCAAGTAGCTGGGATTACAGGCATGCACAACCATGCCAGGCTAATTTTTATATTTTTAGCAGAGATGGGGTTTCACCATTTTGGCCAGGCTGGTCTTGAACTCCTGACCTCAGGTGATCTGCCAACCTTGGCCTCCCAAAGTGCTGGGATTATAGGCATGAGTCACTGCACCTGGCCTATTGTATCTCATTTTATCAGCAGGGTCTTTGTGACTTGTATCTTGTGATTCCCTATCTCATCCTGTGACTAAGAATGCCTAACCTCCTGGGAATGCAGCTCAGCATGTCTCAGTCTCATTTTACCCAGGCCCTGTTGAAGATGGAGTGGCTCTGGTTTGAACACCTCTGACATATTTCTCCCTCCCTTTTACAAGGGGACCCTTAATCCTGTGGTTTGTAGAGGGATGAATATCTATCTTCTCTAACTTCTGCTGGCTGAATAGGGATGATGATATTTCTATCTATTAGGGTCTCTTGTATTTAGAGTAGAGAGGAGCTCAGTCAGAAAACGTTGGTATAAAGACCGGGCACAATGGCTCACGCCTGTAATCCCAGCACTTTGGGAGGCCGAGGTGGACCAATCATCTCAGGTCAGGAGTTCGAGACCAGCCTGGCCAACATGGTGAAACCCTGTCTCTAGTAAAAATACAAAAATTAGGCCAGGCATGGTGGCTCATGCCTGTAATCCCAGTACTTTGGGAGGCTGAGGTGGGTGGATCACCTGAGGTCAGGAGTTTGAGACCAGCCTGGCCAACCTGGTGAAACCCCATCTCTACTAAAAATACAAAAATTAGCTGGGTGTGGTGGCAGGTGCCTGTAATCCCAGCTGCTCAAAGGCTGAGGCAGGAGAATCACTTGAACCCAGTAGGTGGATGTTGTAGTGAGCTAAGATCGCACCATTGCACTCCAGCCTGGGCAACAGAGTGAAACTCTGTCTCAAAAGAACAGAAAGAAAAAAAATACAAAAATTAGCTAGGCGTGGTGGTGTGTGCCTATAGTCCCAGCTATTTAGGAGGCTGAGACAGAAGAATCGCTTGAACCCGGGAGGCGGAGGTTGCAGTGAGCTGAGGTGGTGCCACTGCACTCCAGCCTGGGCAATAGAGCGTGACTCCATCTCAAAAAAAAAAAAAAAAAAAAAAAATGTTGGTATGGTGAGGGTCATTCATAACTCTGACTTCTGACAAAAGGTGATATCAAGAAGATGAATAAGTGTTCAATTTAAGAAATTGTTGAGTAAGCTTATCCTGCATTCCTGCACAATGAGTACAACAGCAATATGTTTCACAACAGTAAATCAATATAAGTAAAAGCATTCCAACTAAACTAAATGAGAAGTCTTTCCAGGAACTGGGCAAGTGTTGGAACCAAGCTGATTTGGGGTTGCTACCCAATTCCAGTATATGCCCAGAATTAGAAGACTGATCCAGATTTTTATATTACCTATTTCTCTTGTTTCTTCTGAGCAGCAGCCAGAAATCACTAACTGATTCACAGAAATAAGCAGGGTCAGTCTAAATTGCAGAAAAAAACTAAAAAACAACCAACAAGACTAGAATTTAATAACAGGTGTACCATAGTTTTTGAAACACAAATTTTCTCTCTCCAGTTTTCATTTTCATTAAAACCAAATCATGGTTTCGTTTGCAAAATAAGCTTTAGTCTTATTATAATTGTTTTGATTATTTGTAGAAGTGCAGCGAGAATAATTATTTGCCATATAGGCACCTTTTAAAATTGCCTTTGATGGATCTTTGTTCCATAAGGAATCATGGATTAGACTTTTTAAAGCCTTGAGCCGAGCCATGGGTTTGTGACTGCAAATACCTGTATGAGCTGGGTAAATTTCTCTCCTCTTGAGATCCCAAGATAACCTGGGGCTCCTAGCCTGCCAGAAAATGACATTCTATATTTACCACAGGTGAGGAACCCTGTACAGGGACTGTGTAGACAAGATATGAGGCCAGTTTTCCCAAGGGGCTTTTATTCCTTAAAGGAATCTGTTTATATCTGAGAGAATGCCATTCCAGTCAAAGCTTTGGTAAAAGAACCAGTCTCCAATTGTGTTCTGTTAAAAAAGAAAATAGTTGCTTTTTGCACTTATGTAAATAACTATATTGCCATAAGTTAAGAATACTCACAAATAGTTTCCAAATTCTGGAGAAATCAAATAGAGAGAAAGAAATATGCTCCAAGTTTTGCTTACAGGAGGATTCTTTACTCAATTGCTAAAAGCTGTAAATAATTGAAAAGTTTTCTTGACTCCAAAGTTGGCCAATTGATGCTGCAATCTATTTTCTTTGGGTCAGGGGTCTCTTCAGTATCATCCCTTTGTGATTCACCATGGAAGATGTTACTGGAAAGCGGTCACAATTCAGACCCCAAGAGAGGGTTCTTGGATCTTATGCAAGAAAAAATTTGGGGTGAGTCCACAGAGTAAAGTGAAAGCAAGTTTATTAGAGAAGTAAAGAAATAAAAGAATGGCTACTCCACAGGCAGAGCAGCCTCTGTGGTATCAGTTGTAATGTCTCTGTTTTGATTTCTGATTTTATGTATTTGGGTCTTTTATCTTTTTTTCTTGGTTAGTCTAGCTAATGGCTTGTCAGAGACGGAGTCTTGCTCTGTGTCCCAGCTGGAGTGCAGTGGCATGATCTCAGCTCACTGCAACATCCACCTCCTGGGTTCAAGCAATTCTCTGCCTCAGCCTCCGAGTAGCTGGGATTACAGGCACCCGCCACCACGCCCAGCTAATTTTTTTGTATTTCAGTAGAGACAGGGTTTCACCATCTCGGCCAGGCTGGTCTTGAACTCCTGACCTTGTGATCCACCTGCCTCGGCCTCCCAAAGTGCTGGGATTACAGGCGTGAGCCACCGCACCTGGCCGATATCATCCCATTCTCTACCGGCCTGTAAGGTTTCTGTGGAGAAATCTGCTCTTAGTCTAATAGATACTCCTTTATATGTGACTCAATGCTTTTCTCTTGCTGTTTTTAGAATTCTCTGTCTTTTTTTGGAGGCTTTGTCTGTGAACTTTCTTTATCTTTCACTTTTTACAATTTGACTATAATGGCTTCAGGGAGGGCCTTTTTGGGTTAAATCTATTTGGGAATCTTTGAGCTTCCTTGATCTGGATGTCCACATCTTTCCCCAGACTTCAGAAGTTTTCAGCTATTATTTCATTAAATAGGTTTTCTACACCTTTTTCCTTCTCTTCTCTCTTTTTTTTTTTTTTTTTTGAGATGGCGTCTTGCTCTGTCGCCTAGGCTGGAGTGCAGTGGCGCGATCTTGGCTCACTGCAAGCTCTGCCTCCCGAGTTCACGCCATTCTCGTGCCTCAGCCTCCCGAGTAGCTGGGACTACAGGTGCCCACCACCATGCCCGGCTAATTTTTTTGTATTTTTAGTAGAGACGGGGTTTCACCGTGTTAGCCAGGATGGTCTCAATCTCCTGACCTCATGATCCACCCGCCTCAGCCTCCCAAAGTGCTGGGATTACAAGCTTGAGCCACTGCGCCTGGCCCTTCTCTTCTCCTTTTAAAACTACTGTAATACAAATATTTGATTGCTTAATAATGTCTCATAAGTCTTGTAATTTTTCTTGACTTTTTTGTTCTTATTTCTTTTTTTCTCTGACTGGGTAATTTCAAATGACCTTTCTTTTCTTTTTTTTTTTTTGAGATGGAGTTTCACTTTTGTTGCCCAGGCTGGAGTGGAATGGTGTGATCTCAACTCACTGCAACCTCCACTTCCCAGGTTCAAGTGATTCTCCTGCCTCAGCCTCCTGAGTAGCTGGGATTACAGGCATGAGCCACGATGACCTACTAATTTTGTTTTTTTTTTTTTTTTTGAGATGGAGTCTCACTCTATCACCCAGGCTGGAGTGCAGTGGCGCTACCTCGGCTCACTGCAAGCTCCGCCTCCTGGGTTCACGCCATTCTCGTGCCTCAGCCTCCCGAGTAGCTGGGACTACAGGCGCCTGCCATCACGCCTTGCTAATTTTTTGTATTTTTAGTAGAGACAGGGTTTCACCATATTAGCCAGGATGGTCTCGATCTCCTGACCTTGTGGTCCGCCCGCCTCGGCCTCCCAAAGTGCTGGGATTACAGGCTTGAGCCACCGTGCCCAGCCTAATTTTGTATTTTTAGTAGAGATGGGGTTTCTCCATGTTGGTCAGGCTGGTCTTGAACTTCTGACCTCTGGTGATCCGCCCGCCTCGGCCCCCCAAAGTGCTGGGATTACAGGCGTGAACCACCATGCCTGGCTCAAATGACCTACCTTTAAAGTTCAGAGAATCTTTCTTCTGCTTGATCAAGTGCTGTTGAAGCTCTCTACTGCATTTTTTATTTCATTCATTGAACTTTTCGGCTGCAGGACTTCTGTTTGTTTCTTTTAAAATTATTGCTATCTCTTTGTTGAATTTCTCTTTCACATTGTGAATTGTTTTCCTGATTTTTATCAGATTGTCTATCTGTATTTTTTTTTCTGTATCTTGTTGATTTCCTTAAGATCTCTTTTTGAATTCCTTTTCTTGAAATTTGTGAATTTCCTTCCCATTTGGGTCTCTTACTAGTGAGTTATTATGTTCTTTTGGTGGTGTCGTATTTTCTTGACTTTTGAGTTTCTTGTGTCCCCACATCCTCACATTGATGTCTGTACATCTAGTGGATCAATCACCTCTTCCAAACTTTTTAGAATGGCTTTTGTAGAGAAAGGTTTTCATCTGCAGTTGGGTTGGAGTGTGCCAGTTGGAAAGAGTGTGATGACTCTGTTTCTGGATAGGTGCAATGGTATGGTCTTTATGCAGCTTCTTCAGCTGCACTGGATATCAGCAATAACTATGAGCACCCCCGTGGCCTAGGCTGTAGATGTTTGTACACTGGCATCATAGGTTGTTAATGTCCTCAGTGTTGAGGGCTCTTGAAGTCCTCCTATTCTCATTTAACTCACAACGGGAAGACTTAGCCAAGGGGATCTCTCTTGGTATCAAGTCTGACATGGCCTACAAGCAGCTGCAGCAGCCCTGAGTTCCAGGTGCAGGTGCTTAGAGTGGCTGTGGGGCTGGGGTCCTAGGCTGAGGGTCTTGCAAGCCTATTAGGCCACCTGGGTCATGGGGTGCAATATTGCTGTCAGTGGCAGGGTTGGATATATGTTGCCCACAGAGCCAGCATCTATGACTCTGAAGCACCCCCTATCAGCTCAGACCCATAGGCTGGGTTGTACCTGTGATTCTACTGCTGGGAGGGACAGGGCACAGTACTGGCCTGACTCCTGGGAAGAAGTGCTCTAAAGATTTGGGCCTGGGAAACAAGGCATGGCTGCAATTCAGGAACTTGAGCCAATAGGGTTCAGCAGCAACTCAGATCCCAGGGGATGAGGCATTGTGTAGTGTGACTGTAGAACAAGGGATAGTGGGGATTGGCAATATTCCTGACTGTGTGATGCCAGGTGCAGCGGCAGCAAGTATCCCAGAAAGGTGGGGCACAGCTGTTGTTTGGGCACTGAGGGGGCAAGGGACAGCACAGTGATGACTTTACTCCCCAGGGAGAGGGGTATGTCAGCGGCTCAGGCTCTAGAGGGCTAGCCCAGCTCTGGGGCAACAGAGTACTAGGGTTGTTTGGCCTGTAGGGCAGGATGTCTCAGTTCAGCCACAGCTCTATTTCCCTGGGACATGGGGTACTAGGTCAGCTCAGTTCTGGGATGCACAGTTGCTCAGCTTGGCCAGGGCACTGATTCCCTGGGGGCTGGTGTGCCGCTTCAGATTCATGCTTGGGGGTGATAGGGGACATGACTGTCCTGGGCAGCCCAGGAACTATTTCCCTGAGATGCAGAGCACCACTTTAGCTTAGGCACTGGGGTGAGTGACTGCTCCAGGTAGCCAAGGTACTGTTTTCTGGGATGTAAGGCACTCCTTCAACTTAGGCACCAGAGAGATGTGACTGTCCTGAGCAGCCAAGGTACTGTGTTTAGGAGGCAGGGTACCTAGGAAATCAGTTAGGCTCTGGCCCAAGGGGGCAGAAGGAGGGGTAGATGGAGTGGCTCTACCTCTGCTGGGCCCTGCAGGGAAGGGTGTAACAGCTGCTGGCAGCTTGGCTTGGGGATGTTGGGCCACTGGGCTGGGGTGCAGGGTGGCTTAGCTTCAGGGATGAAGGGGACCCATGGCGACTCACCCCGGCAGCAAGACGTGCTCCAGCTGTTGTTCCAATTCCAAGATGGCATAGCAGAGTAGCCATGTGGGCACAGGGGGCATGGCACAGCATTGGCTTCTTCTTTGGAGGAGCACTGCTGTGTGGACTCCAGGCAGCTTCCTCAGCTGAGCTTGGTGCCTGTGAGAATTACAGGGGACTCCAGTGGTGAGGTCTGTAGGTGGCCAAGGTGTTGATGGGGGTTGCTGGCACCCTCTTGCTTACCTCCTGGTTCCCAGCTGATCCTGGTGGGGGGATGGAGTGGTTGAGTCCCAGCATTTTCTTCTGTTCTCTGTGTAGCCATCTCAAGTTTCTGTCACCCATCTGATGAACTCTGGCACTCTCCCTCAGTTATTTTTGTTAAAATAACAATGTTGACTGGGCGCTGTGGCTCAGGGCTTTAATCTCAGCACTTTGGGAGGCTGAGGCGGGTGGATCACCTGAGGTCAGGAGTTTGAGACCAGCCTGGCCAACATGGTGAAACCCCTTCCCTACTAAAAATACAAAAATTAGCTGGGCGTGGGGGTGGGCACCTGTAGTTCCAGCTACTTGGGAGGCTGAGGCAGGAGAATCTCTTGAACCCAGGAGGCAGAGGTTGCAGTGAGCCGAGGTTGTGCCATTGCACTCCAGCCTGGGTGACAAGAGCGAAACTGCATGTCTCTCTCTCTCTCTCTCTACCTATCTATCTATATATATACCTATATCATTGTTTATTCATTGTTTTGGCTATCTTTTTGATGGGGAGGAGCGCTAGAGGGTTCCAGTCTTGTTCTCCTCCCGAGTGTGATAGCATTTTTAATGGACAATCCTTTAGGGCATTTTCCAAAGCTTTCAACTTAGTTTTTGTTTCTGTACTTAAAAAAAAATTGTGGTAGGCCAGGCACGGTGGCTCACGCCTGTAATCCCAGCACTTTGGAAGGCCGAGGCAGGTGGATCACGAGGTCAAGAGATCGAGACTATCCTGGCTAACACGGTGAAACCCTGTCTCTACTAAAAATACAAAAAACTAGCCGGGTGTGGTGGCAGGCGCCTGTAGTCCCAGCTACTCGGGAGTCTGAGGCAGGAGAATGGTGTGAACCCGGGAGGCGGAGCTTGCAGTGAGCCGAGATCACGCCACTGCACTACAGCCTGGGCAACAGAGCGAGACTGTCTCAAAAAAAAAAAAAAAAATTGTGGTGAAATACACATAACATAAAATTTAAACATTTAATTTGACCATCTTACTAAGTGTACAGTTCAGTGGTATTAAGTACATGTGTTATTTTGTAACATCCATCTCCAGAACTTTGTTCATTTTCCCAAACTGGAACCCTGTACCCATTAAACACTAGCTTCCCATTTCCCAGTGCCCCCAACCCCAGGCAAGCACCATCCTACTTTCTGTCTCTGTGAATTTGAGTACTCTAGGTGTCTCAGATAAGTGGAATCATACAGTATTTGGTTTTTTTGTGACTTGCTTATTTCACTTAGCATAATGTCCTCAAAATTCATCCTTATTTTAGCATATATTAGAATTTCTTTCCTTTCTAAGGTTGAATGATATTCCATTGTATGTATGTGCCACATTTTGTTTATCCATTCATCAGTCAATGAACACTTGGGTTCCTTCCATGTTTTGGTTATTGTGAATAATGCTGCTATGAACATGGGTTTATGAATTCTGTTCAAGTCCAAGTCCCTGCTTTCCATTCTTTTGGGCATGCACCCAGAGTGGAATTGCTGGATCATATGGCAATTCTATTTTTAATTTTTTGAGGAACTGATTCATCTTAGTTTTTATAGAAGTAACACTTTTTTTCCCCTACTCCCTCCTCTCACACTCTTATATATATTTTTTGAGACAGGGTCTCACTGTGTCACCCAGGCTGGAGTGCAGTGGTGTGATCATGGCTCACTGCAACCTCCCGGGCTCAGGTGATCTTCCTACCTTGGCCTCTGGAGTAGCTGGGACCACAGGTGCACACCACCATGCCCGGCTCATTTTTGTATTTTTTGTAGAGATAGGATTTCACCATGTTGCCCAGAGTGGTCTTGAACTCATGAGTTCAAGCGATCTGCCCACCTTGGCCTCCCAAAGTGCTGGGATTACAGGCGTGAGCCACTGCGGCTGGCTTATGCTTATATTTAATAGATTTTAAAATACAGCTTTATTAAAGTATAACTGACAAAAATATACTGCACATATTTAAAATGCACAGTTGATGTGTTTTGACATATTCATATACCTGTGAAATCATCAGCGCCATGAACTTAGTGGACATTTCTGTCACCCTCACAAGTTCCCTTGTGCCTTAAATAATCCCCTCTCCTACTCCTCCCTGCTGCACCCCCGCCGCCTCTGCCATAATCAAGTAACCGCCAGCTGCTTTCCGTCACTGTAGATTAGTTTACAGTTTTTAGAGTTCTATATAATGGGAATGATACAGTATGGTCTCTTTTTTTCTCTAGCTTCTTTCACTCAGCCTAATGAGTTTGAGATTCATGCATGCTATGGTGTATATCAATAATCCATTTATTTATTTATTTATTTGAGACAGAGTCTTGCTTTGTCACCTAGGCTGGAGTACAGTGGCACGATCTCAGCTCACTGCAACCTCCACCTCCTGGGTTCAAGTGATTGTCGTGCCTCAGCCTCCCGAGTAGTTGGGAGTATAGGCGTGAGCCACCGTGCCTGGCTTAATTTAGGCACAAATTTACCCTGGATTAGGCCGAGCATGGTGGCTCACGCCTGTAGTTCCAGCACTTTGGGAGGCCAAGGCGGGCAGATCACCTGAGGTCAGGAGTTCAAGACCAGCCTGGACAGCATGGTGAAACCCCATTTCTACTAAAAACACAAAAACTAGCCAGGCATAGTGGCACATGCCTGTAATCCTAGCTACTCGGGAGGCTGAGGCAGAAGAATCACTTGAGCCCGGGAGGCAGAGGTTGCAGTGAGTAGAGATAGTGCCACTGCACTCCAGCCTGAAAGACAGAGTGAGACTCCGTCTCAAAACAAACCAAACTTTTTTTTTCCAACCACCTGCTACCCATTGATGAGCATTTTTTCTTTTTTGTTTCTTTTCTTTCTTTCTTTCTTTTTTTTTTGAGATGGTGTCTCGCTCTGACGCCCAGGCTGGAGTGCAGTGGCATGATCTCGGCTCACTGCAACCTCTGCTTCCCAGGTTCAAGCGATTCTCCTGCCTCAGCCTCCTGAGTAGCTGGGACTACAGGGGCATGCCACCTTGCCCCACTAATTTTTGTAATTTTAGCAGAGGTGGGGTTTCACCATATTGGTCAGGCTGGTCTTGAACTCCAGACCTCAGGTGATCCACCTGCTTTGGCCTCCCAAAGTGCTGGGATTACAGGTGTGAGCCACCGCACCTGTTTTTTTTTTTTTTCAGACAGGATCTTTCATTGTTACCCAGGCTGGAGTGCAGTGGTACGATCATGGCTCACTGTAGCCTCGACCTCCCAGGCTCAAGCAATTCTGCCACCTCAGCCTCCTGAGAAGCTGGGACTACAGGCATACACCACCATACTCGGCTGATTTTTGAGCTTTTTGTAGAGACAAGGTTTTGTGATGTTGCCCAGGCTGGTCTTGAACTCCTGGGTTCAAGCAATCCTCTCACCTTGGGCCTCCCAAATTGCTGGGATTAAGGCATGAGCCACTGGACCCAGCCAATGAGCATTTTTTCATCTGCTTATTTGCCAGTTATATATTTACTTTGGTGAAGTGTCTGTTTAAATTTATGCCCATTAATTTTCATCAGGTCGTTTTCTTATTTTTGAGTTTTAAGAATTGTTTATGTATTCTGGATTCTCTATTAGATATGTGCTTTGCAATGAATTTCTCCCTGTCTGTGGCTAATCTTTTCATTCTCTTAAAAGAGACTTTTGATACTTTTTATGTCCTATTTAAATAAATCACATAGTTTTCTGGCATACCAACCTGTCATCAAGTTGAGGGACAACACAGCTTCTCATTATGGGTGGCAGTTCAGCTGGAGGGAGCAAAGGGGTGTGTGGGGACACCAGGGAAGACACCCCCAGCTTTGAAGTTTCCATGTACTAAGGGCATCGATCAGAATGTTCTCCAGAGGAAATGGAACTCATCGTATGGCTGAGGACCCTGTTTTTAACTTGAGAGGGCAATATGTCCAATGAAAAGACCACACATTTCAGCTTCTTGTCCAGCTTGGTGTAGGCATGTGACTACATTCTGGTCAACAAGATGCAAATTAGAATTGTTGGGTGGACTTTGAATAAGGCTCCTTTAAAGAGGGGCAGGTAGCTAATATATGTCCTTTGGTTTTGGTTTTCTGTGTTCTTTCTGTTTCTTGCCTGGAATGTGGGCAAGCTGGCTGGACCTTCAGCTTCTATTTCAGACTATGAAGCAACCTTGCAGTGTTATGTGGAAGACGGGGTAGAAAGATGAAAGAAGCCCAGGTCCCTGATAATTACAGAGCTGCCACATTATCTATGTCTGTGTACCTGCAGACTTCCTATGTTAAAGAAAACACTTAATATATTTTAAAAGCTATGTTATTTCTGTTTTTTTATTACTAGCAACCAAATGCAATTCCTAACAGACACAGCTGGTTAACATAGCAGTGCATCAGGAGGAAGTCAGCTGTACTGCATATATGCTTATATCATTGAGATCATAATGTGAGAAAATTTTAACCCCTGCTTTTCTGCTTTACATGCTTTTAAAATTTTCTTTTATTTTCAGACTTTTTTATTTTTTATTTTTTGAGATGGAGTCTTGCTCTTTCACCCAGGCTGGAGCGCAGTGGCTGATCTCAGCTCACTGCAACCTCTACCTCCCGGGTTCAAGCGATTCTCCTGCCTCAGCCTCCTGAGCAGCTAGGACTACAGCCGTGTGCCACCACACCTGGCTAATTTTTGTATTTTTAGTACAGACAGGGTTTCACCATGTCGGCCAGGCTGCTCTCGAACTCCTGTCCTCAAGTGATCTGCCCGCCTCGGCCTCCCAAAGTGCTGGGATTACAGGCGTGAACCACCACGCCAAGCCTTCAAACTTATTTTTATCATTGCTTTTTTCTCCAATACCATCACCATCTTCAACTTTATCATCTTGTGCTTAACGTCATTATCATTATGAATAAGAATCATTTTCCTTATCATAACCATCTTTAGAGGATTCTCTTCTTGTTGATGGAGGGTGATTTGTGTATAAAATGTATTTTTTTAAATTAAATATTCTATTGGGGCTAAGGGAGGGGAGATCGAGGGAGCCTTTGTCATTGAGGAACATCTGTGGAAAGGGGTGGAATTGGTACTCAAACTTATGACAGCTTCAGTATTCATTGGTTATGGGCCACATCAGTCATTTCTGTGCTGCCAATGGCCAGGATTGCTACCACATGTGGATGCCCACTAGGCATGTAAGTGAAACAACAGGGATGGATTTCAGTCTTCTGCCAGAGTTGGCTGGTAGGGCAGGTCAGGGTCAGTACTGCTTATAAAGAAAGGCCGAAGTAATTGAACTCGATAGTATAAGAAATAAGAAACTGTTGGAGGGTCTTGAGTTGGGGAGTAGCATGGTTTGTGTAGGAAGGATTAGGGATGGGGTGGAAGGGACACACAAATGGGTAGTAGTAGTCTAGGCATGAGGTGATGCAGGTCTTGTGTTAGGCAGGTCATGGGTTAAGTAGACATCAAGAGAGGATTAAACATACATACGTACATGCCTACGTACATACATAATCAGGGGAAATGCCGGTGTGAAGAAAAATAAGGAGGAAGCTGGGGGAGTCTGGGGGAGCCATCAGACCTCAGTGCAAGTGGGACCCTGAGTGAAGGAGAGGGGTAAGAAAGGAAGGAAGTTTGGTGGGAGCATATCAGACTATAGTGCAATTCTAGGAAAAGTTCTGCAAGACCTTGGAGTATCCTCCAGCCAGAGCCACAGTCCCTGGCCAGTGGAGCCCCACATCTCCCAGGAATGGGTCTGCCTTAATATCCCTGCCACACGCATCACTAGATGGGGTGAGCTGTGGGAAGCATTGCCTTGGAGCAAACATGGGGATGGACTTCAGAGCTCCACAGCTGGGGCTGTCAGTCAAGCGTGCACCCTGCAGTGGAAGATCCAGAGGTCCATTTTCCTGGATGACATGGGGATGACTAGGGTGAGGGACATGGGAAGGTGACTGCTGTTGTCTCAGGCCTATCCGTTGCAAATAACAAATGCTGGCCCGCACTGACTTAAGCAGTAAGGAGCTGTACTATGCAGAAAACAGGATGTCCAAAGGTGGGTGGCTTTCAGGGTTGGCTGAGTCAAGGCTGTAGGATGAGGTACTTCCCATCTCTCTACTCTGCCATCCTTGGGTTGGCTTCCTTCTAGACCAGTAGTGACATGGCCACAGTGGTCCCAGGAATTGCATCTGGACACAGTGATATCTGGAGAAAGGAGAACGACCCCTATGTTCTGTGGGGCAAGGATCCCTTTCTCAGAGGGGTCCCAGCACATTTCCCACTGCTGGGAAATCTATGCCTCCTTGGCCAGAAGTGGGTCACCTGGCCATTCTTGACCATGTCACTGGGAAGGGGAATGAAACCATTGTGATTGGCTTATTGCCAGGGTATGGCACCCTGGCTGCATGTGAGAATTGCTTGGGGAGCTGGGCCCCACACTTCAGATTTCTCTATGAATTGGTCTAGCATGGATACTGGGCATCAGTAATTGTTTTTGTTTTTGGTTTTTTTGAGACAGGGTCTCTCTCTTGCCCAGGCTGGAGTACAGTGGCGTGATCTCTGCTCACTTCAGCTTTGACCTCCTGAGCTAAAGTGACCCTCTCATCTCAGCCTTCCAAGTAACTGGGACTACAGACACACATCACCATGCCCAGCTAATTTTTATTTTTATTTTTTGTAGGGACAGGGTCTTGCTATGTTGCCCAGGCTGGTCTCAAACTCCTGGGCTCTAGTAATCCTCCTGCCTCAGCCTCCCAAAGTGCTAGGATTACAGGCATGAGCCACCACACTTGGCTCTACCAGTAATTTTATTACCTCCTACATGATGCTGATGTGCAACCAGGGCTGAGAACTGCTGTTGTCTTGGGGTGGTGTAGATGTTGGGCATCAGCCACCATGTCCATTACAGTCACTTACTAGTTTTTGTGGCTTAGACAAGTTACTTACCCTCTTTCAGCTTTGGTTTTCTCATCTGTAAAATGGGGTCTGGCAATAGTTACCTCCTGTGCTTCCTGGGAAGACTGAAACAGTTCGTGAGTGCTCAGAGGCTTTGCAAACTGTAAGTCACTGACACCCGGGGGCTGGCTGCTTATCATTCTCATTCAATTTGGAGGGAAAGCACAGCTCCCTCTGCTGCCAAGAACAGCCAGGGCAGAGATTTCTCTTGAGCACAGCTTCCTGTCATTAAAACAAAAAACGAAAGAGAAGGGAAAACGACAGACTGGGAAGCCACAGGCTATTGCAGTGGGCTTTTTTTCTTCTTGGAAGGCGTGGGTTTGAAGGCGCTGCTATAAATGGTTTATGCAAATGAGCTGGAGGCGCTCTGTGCCCTGCCGCTTTAATCCGGGAGAAGCTGGGAGGGAGCCAGGCACAAGGTTTTCCGCCCCTCCTCCCTGTAGTCCTGCAGTGGGGTGGCTGGGGGCAGGCAGATGCTCTTCTGCTGCCTCCAGGGAAGATGGTCAGATAAGGCTCTGCACTCTGGCTCCCCCATGTTCCAGGACACACCTGGCTGCATGGCTTCTTGGCTCTTTCTGCTTGAGTGAGCACAGGCTAGTGCGGCCAATAGTACTGCAGGAACAAGGAGGGCCCCCACTGGTGCTGCGAGGTCATGGCCAGGCAATCTGTCACCTTTAGGTCTCACTGGGTCCACAGGGACCTGGGGCACTGGAGGGGAGCAGAAGGGGGAAGAGTAAAGAGCCCGCACCATCAGCTCCAGGCTTTCATCTTCCCTCCCTCCTCCTCCTCTTCCTTTCTTCATGAAATCTACTTTGAGCATTACGGAGTGACCACCTTGTCAGATGCTAAGGATCTAGAGATAACAAGATACCTTTCTACCTTCAGGGTGCTCCCAGTATGGGAAGGGCCTCCTGCCATGGCTGCAGGGCTGGGGCTGCACAGAGGACTGGCTGGACAGCCTTGGAGAGGGAAGGTCCGGTCTATTCTATCCTGGGGCATTGGGATGATCTCAGAGGAAAGGCTCTTCTGAGCTGGGGGCTGAAGGTGAGGTGGGAGTGTTTGTGGGACCAGTGCCAGGGAGGGGCACTCCAAGGAGAGGGACAGTGTTCAAAGAGCAACAGACAAGTGATGTGCCATGTTCTAGAACACAACTGGCTCGTGTGCATGGAGCATAGGTACATGGGGTGGGGTGGGGGGGTCATGGAAGGTGAGACCAGACACATGGGCTGGGGTCAGTTCACAGAGGACCTTGAATAATCTCCAAAGTGGGGGTCGCGTTTATCCTGAGGTGCTTGGGAGCCACAGGAGCTAGAGGGCTGAGTCGGGCAGAGAGGCCCGCCTGGCAGCCCTGCAGAGGGGGACGGAGGCTGGAATGATTGTCCAGAGCAGGATGATGCTGGGGGCCTGGACTGTGGGCAGAGCCAGGGGAGGGAAGGAGGGGATGGATTTGAGGAGGACACAGTGACCTCTTGGATGGGGAATCTGGGCTGACACCGATTTCCAGCCTGGATAACATAACTCAAGGGATAAACTGGGTCCCGGAACCTTGGGGGTGCCCATGTTGGGTGGGGCCAGGAGGAGGACTGAGAAGCAGTCACTTCCAGTGAAGAATGTGCCACTGGCCCATCCTGGGTTTCCCACCAAACCCTGGTGGAAGGGGGAATGGGAGAAGGAGCTGCTTCTTCAGACAGTTTAGAAATTCTTGATTGCCTCCCCCCAAATGATCCCCATCCCACATTCCTGATTCAGGGAACTCCTGGTTCAGACATAAAGTGAACCAGTCCAATGCCTCTATTTTAAAGATGTAAAAACTGTGTCCCGAGAGGGGACTGACTTGCCCAAGGTCACACAGTGAATGATGGCAGGCGGTGTCATGGTTAGTAAAAATGGACCCCCAAACAAAGTCTAATGTAGCCCACCCCCTTCACTTGCCCTGAGAACAAAGAGCTCTCCTCCCCAGAGGGAAGTGGGCTTGGCTAAGCAGGGTTGAGGTTGTGAGGGGTGCAGCATTTGTTTTAGAGAGGGGAGGGGCTCCCAGGGAAGAGAGCTCCTGCCCCTATTTGCCTGCTGGTGGAGCCCAACCCAGGAGTTGCATTTGCTGCCCACCTTCTGGAGCCCTGACTGCCACCACCACTACCAGGAGGGAGAAGCCACGGAGACATTAAAAGGGGCTGCCCTCCCTAAATTCCAGAGCCTCAGAGCCTGCCTGGAAGTCAGGAGTTCTGACTTCCAGGGAAGGCTTTGCTTTCTCAATGTTGACCCTGCACAGTCCTGAGGTCTCTGAAGGAAGTAATCCCGAAGAGGGAGGTGTCGGGGGACAGGAGCCTGAGAGAAGTCACTGGAGAGGGAAAAAAGGAAGGCGGCAGCAATGAGCCACGGATGAATGTGCAAATTGCGAGATGGGGCAGCTGCAGGGAACAGCTAGGAGCTAGAGTGGTGGGTTTCTGTCATTGCAGTCACCCTGTGGTGGCTCCCCTCCTTGGGCTGTCCTTTGTGCAGGAATACCACAGTCCTGACAGCCCCCTTTGGTGGCCACACCTGAACTCTGGCTCAGGAGGGTGGGGCAGCAGCCCTGAGCCGGCCACATGCCCACGGTCCCCAGGTCTTTAGGGACTAAAAGCCCCTGTTTGTGGGGCTATGAGATGTGAGGTTGTCTGGGGTTGGGGTCAGGGACTCAGTCTAGGGCTAGGACTGGAGGTGTGGTAGCAGGGGACAGAGTTCCTTCCTGGACTCAGTGGGGATGAAAGCCACTGGCCTTTCCTGAGAGGCACTGCATGGACCCCATTACTCACAGGTACCTCTGTGCCTGGGGATCTTGCCTGTGGCCCAGCAGCTGGCATGGCCGGTGTCCTCTGGGCTCTAGGTCATGGCCCACAGTGGTAGGCACAGAGCTGGCATAGTGCAGTGGCCGGACTCAAGTCATCTCTCACCCTTGCTGTATGAGAACAGAAGTTCCTGTTTTTTGAGCCAAGCCAAGCCCTCTGCTCCTGCAAGGGATCTGCCACCCCATTTTTCTTTCTGGAGCATTTTCAGGTTTATGCCTTGGGACCTGTGAGAGCTGGCACCCCCCGCCTCAATCCCCATTTTCTCTTTTGGAGACATATGTGGTGCTGAAGCTCTGACCCCTAGTGTGGGAGTGGCCCAGAGCCTGGCTGGGGCAAGGCCTGCGGGTGGGTGCCTGGATGCATGACGGGGACTCTGGCAAAGTAGGATGGTGACTGTGGGCACACTACAGCCAAAGTCCATGGCAGTCCACATTGGGATCAAATTTCACTTTTTTTTTTTTTTTTTTAAGAGACAAGGTTTCACTCTGTCAGCTAGGCCAGGTGTAGGAGTGTAATCATAGCTCACTGTAACCTCAAACTCCTGGGCTCAAGTGATCCTCCTGCCTTGGCCTCCCAAAGCTCTGGGATGACAGACGTTTGCCACTGTGCCCAACTCAAATTTTACATTTGTGGGTGCAGTGGCCCTGGGTCCCTCTGACTGATGCTGTGTTTATTTAACCGAAGGTGGCTGTTCTCAGGGGCAGCACTCTGCAGCAGACAAAGCCTTGGGGCCTGCACTCTTTGAGTCTGAAATCTGGGTTCTGGCCCAGCTCTGGCACTTTATAGCTTTAACAATTAATTTCCACCTCCTTGAGCCTCTGTTTTTCTCTTTCTGTACAAAGGGATGAGCATCTGTCCTGTGGTACCTGATAGGGTACTTTTGCAGATCCAGTAAGACATTGGTGACATTGTTTCATAGCTTTTAAGAGCTGGGTCATTCTGAGAGGCCACGTGGCAGAGGGGCAGGTGTTGGGCTCTGATGTCCAGTAGGTGTGTTTCTAAATCCCAGCTTAGCTGAGCATTAGCTGTGTGACCTGGGCAAAGTATTCAGTGTCCCCAAGCCTCAATGTTCCCATCTAGGGTGCTGAGTTCCTTCCCTTCTGGGGGCCCAGAGCAGATGTTTCAAGATGCTGGCAGCAGATGTAATTTTCTGAATTGATTTGGGTACTTATTTGTCAAGTTCCTGCCTAGTTTTTTCAGAGGAAGAGGTGCCAGGACCCCCTACTGATGGGCTAAAGGCCCTTCAGGGGAGCCAGGTCAGAGGTGGGGGGAGACCAGGCCACTAGGCCTTTTGTGGCTAAAGAGCTTTGAGGGGAAGAAGCCCCCAGATAGAACAGCTCTGGGCAGACTGACTTGAGATCAAATCCCGACTCTGCCGTTCCCCACCTCTGTGTCCTGGTTTCATCATCTGTAAGGAAGGGTAAGGTCAGGGCCTTTGTATAGAGGTCAGGAGTAGCTCATCTATAGTGCTACTACATACTAGTGCTTCCCATGCACCCCACACTGTTCTGAGCACACGACATGCATGAGCTCATTTCATCTCCCCAGTAGCCCTAGGAGCTAGGCACTACTACTATCAACCCAATTTTTCAGAAGAGGAAATGGACACTTAGTAGATGTCAGAACCAAGGTTTGAACCCAGGAAGTCTGACTCTGGAGCCTACTGTTAACCGCCACCTGTGCTGTGAAGCCCCTAGTGTAGACAACACTGGTGGCACTGAGTAGTATTTGCTGTGTCACAGCACTGGGATCCAGCTGCCAGTGGCCATACTGGGAGTACCCCAGCCAAGGGCCTGAGCCCCTGTGGGGTCCTGTACTGTCACTTTATTGTAGCTACTGACACCCACCCAGTATCTGAGCCCAAAGGTTGGAGTGAGAGGCCCCAGGAGGGGCAGCAGGCAGGGGCAGGGCCAGGGCATGGGAGCAGAAGTGGAGGCCAAGTCAGCTGGTCCTGGGCTTGGCCATCCCTCTGTAAGCTGGACCTGGGAAAGGCGGAAGCAGGCAAGAGCCAGAGGAAGCAGAATCCCCAGAGGAAGGAAGGGGGCCTCCCAGTTTTGGGGTGGTTTCAGCTAGCTGGAGGCCTGACACAAGAAGGAGTGGGCACCAGGAGCATAGGCTGAGCCGTGGGGGGGGGCTGAAGGTGTGTATGTGAGTGTGAGTGTGTGCGTGGGGTGGAGGTGAAGGGAGGGATGGATTGAGGAGGATCTCTGCCTGTGGAGGAGGGATTTAACCTCCCGTTATCAGCTGCCAGCTTTTCTCATAATCCAGGCAGGCCCAGCAGGGATCAGCAGAGTGTGTTTCCACATCCCTGATGGACGAGGCCCATGTCTTGTTCCAGCACATCCCGCGCTCGTCCTGTCTCCTGTGTCACCCTGGGTCTCCTTATTTCTCTGTGTCTCCTCTCCCCATAAAGTCTCATCACCTGCCCTTCCTCACCCTCCCCATCCAGGTTCTGGTGTAGGGAGCAAATCTTATGCATTCAGACCCTGCTAATTTATCACTTGTGATTGCTGGGACAAAGGCTAGCTTCCAGTTTAAAATTCATTCTATTCCTGAACAAAAGCGCAGCACTAACCAGGTGACAAGGGACTGTTTAATCTACTTCCTTAGAAGAACTGACTGCTACCCAGTGCTCTGAAATGGCATTTGCATGTGAGGCACGCATGCAATCATACATGCAAAGCTTAGAACGTGCCTGGTGCAGAGTAAGCGGGTACTGAGTAAATGTTTCTTATTAAAGCAGGTCTTCTATTTCTCCGCCTTGGGGTAACATGTATTTTTTTTTTGAGGTAGAGTTTTCATTCTTGTCACCCAGGCTGGAGTGCAGTGGCACAATCTCGACTCACTGCAACCTCCACCTCCCGGGTTCAATTGATTCTCCTGCCTCGGCCTCCCGAGCAGCTGGGATTACAGGGGTGTGCCACCACGCCTGGCTAATTTTTGTATTTTTAGTAGAGACAGGGTTTCACCATGTTGGCCAGGGTGGTCTCAAACTCCTGACCTCAGCTGATCTGCCCGCCTCGGCCTCCCAAAATGCTGGGATTACAGGTACGAGCCACCGCGCCTGGCTGTACTCTTAGTGCTGTACGCATATCCTGCATCCCAAGTCACTCTTCTCCAAGGCTGGGATAGAGACTTTAGTCCTTCCAGTTCTACGTGGATTCCCGAGTTGTCTGACTCTCAAGCGTTGCTGTTATGGATGGAGCCAGGCAGTGGCCCTCACAGGTGTTATGTTATTCAGTTCTCACAAGTTTCTGGGCCATGTGATCTCCACCATAGAGAAGAGATGGTAGAGGCTCAGAGAAGCTCAGTAGCTTGCCTGTCCAACCTGAAGACCAGAGCTCCCACTCTCCACGTGGGTGAGGTGGGCACATCCATCCACCCTTCCTGACCTGTGACACAGATCTTATCATAGGCAAATGTTTGCCTCCAGCTAGGGACTCAGTGGGTGTGGGCTTTGTCTGGCACACTCTGTCCTGGGAATAGAAACCTGGTGTCTTCCTTGTTCCATCCTTTCTGCCTGGCATGCATGGTTTCCCTTCTGTCCAGTCTAGGCTGGCCATGCTGGCCCTGAGGCCTGGAACTGGGGAGCACGAGCAGGTGTGTTTGTGTCTTGGAGAGGCCGAGAAAGGGCTGCTTGGCAGTGGGCCTTGGCAGGGAGAGACCTCAACTCCATCCAGGTTCTGTTTGCTCAGATTCCCTTTCAGTCTCCACCCCGCCTCTGCACCTGTTGTGTTCCCATCCTCCTGGGCGGCTGGCAGCTGTCACGGCTGGGGCACCTGTCCCAGCCCCCGAGGACGCCCTCTGGGCTCCCTGGCTCCAGTTTCTCTGCAGCACATGGCTTGCACTCTCCGTCTCTGGGTACTTTTGCTCTCCTCTCCCTCCTCATCTCTCACTCTTCCAGACTCGAGGCAGCAGCCTCCACTCTTGTCCTGGCTCTAGGCATAGGAGGAAGCTTTCAGCTGGGGTTCCCTGCTTTCTATTCTCTGGTGCCAGGCCCAGCCTAATGGGTAGAGAGGATGGGGCCCTGGCAGGATGGCCATAAGCCTCAAATACTGATGAGGCAGCTCATCAGCTCAATCAAATTATCCCTTGTTCTTGATGAAGGTAACACTATAGCAGCAAGGGGCTGCCTCCCAGCTCCTCCACAGCAGGGTCACCTCCTCTTCCTGGCCTCCTCAGACCCTAGTCACTTCCCCCTACTTCATAAAAAGAAGTTACCCCCTCCCTTGTCCAGTGTTGTCTTCTATACCTCCTGATGCCCGGATTTGTATGTCATGTTAGGTATAGCAGCAGAAGACATTACTCCTGGGTCCCAGTCCTCCTTGCCTTCCATCCCCTGTGTGGCCTTGGCAAAGTCTCTATCATTTATTGGGCCTTCTTTGCTACACCTGTAAAGTGGGCCCGAACTTCTTTGCCTGCTTGAAGGTAGGGGCTGGCCCCAGTGCTCTCTGGAGGCTCTTCCCCCTTAGAGAGCTTGGTGACTGTGACTCTGATGATTTCTATTCCCCAGTGAATTTGTTCCATGTTTTATTCTGGAGTTGCTGGCTCTGCCTTAGACTTTGAATTCTGAGAGGGCAGGTTTAGGCTGGGAATGAGGTGCTAGGCCTTGGGGAACCTGGATGAGAGAGGACTTGGTGAGGAAAGCCTTGAGCTGGGTAGACCATCATGGAAACCAAGATGGCACCCAAGGGAAGAGGAGCTATCTGAAAGGGGTCAGGGGACAGGAGATGGCAGGGAAAGGAGGGACAGCTATAGTGGTGGGGAGGGCCTTGGGAGCTGAATGGGTTCAGAAAGCCAAGGGGCCTAAGGTTCCCTAGATGGCATGAGAGGACAGATGCAGCTGGGGATTCTGTCAGACCAGGCCCCCAGGGGCACAGCCAGCCCTGCTTCCTGCCTGCACACTTTGAGGTATTAAGTCCCCACCCAGGTCATATGTGGGTCTGTGTTCTTCACAATTTCCAGGATGACATCTCCAGTGTCTGTCTGGGTCACCTGTTAGCGGATGAGAAGTCCAGCCTTACTGCCTGTCCTCTGCCTGCATTTAGGCTTCATCCCTGGAATGTCATCTTCTGTCCACTGGAAAACGTCTAGGCTCTGCTGCCGTATAGAACCCTTCTGCTTCCTTAAGGAGACGGTCCATTGTCCCCTTGTCTTCTCTCCTCTAAGCAAGAGGGCCCCCTGCCCTTTGCCCTTTCCTGGATGGAGCATGAGTTTTGATGACAGGCAGGTCTGGGTTTGAAGCCTCGTTTGTCTTGCCTTCAGAATAACCTCTCTAAGCCTCAGTTTTATAGCCTGAAAATGGGGATGATTATAACTCCAGAAGGGAAGTTTTGGGATTGGCTGATACATAAGATACTTAGCACAGTGCCTGGCACACAGTAAGCGATCAATAAATGGTAGCATTTGTAGCTTCTGCTATATATTTGCTTATAGCCTCTCCATTCCCCTTTCACATCCTTTCCAAAGTGCGGCTACAGAATGGAACACAGATCATTTAGCCAGAGCTGAAAGAACCTCATTCCTCAATCCCAGCCTGGCTCCTGCTGGGATCTGGAACTGCCTGTTTCTCCATCCATGCCCATTTTACACCCCTGGCTTCTGCAGGGCGGGAGTTGGGTCCTGCTCACCAGTTGGTGCATAGGTGGGCACTCAGTGAATGGTTGATGAATGAATAAGTGAATGAATGATGTATGTTAGTGATTTTCTCACCCTTTTAGTAACAGAATCATTTGGCCAAATGAATTTTTTTTTTTTTTTTTTTGAGATAGAGTCTCGCTCTGTGGCCCAGGCTGGAGTGCAGTGGCACAATCTTGGCTCACTGCAACCTCCACCTCCTGGGTTCAAACGATTCTCCTGCCTCAGCCTCCCCAGTAGATGGGATTACAGGCATGTGCCACCATGCTCGGCTAATTTTTTATATTTTTGGTAGAGATGGGGTTTCACCATGTTGGCAAGGCTGGTCTTGAACTCCTGACCTCAAGTGATCCACCCGTCTCAGCCTCCCAAAGTGCTGGGATTACAGGTGTTGAGCCACTGCGCCCGGCCCCAAATGAAATTTTATGGGATGCCCCAGTGAATAAAACAGAGAAGGGGTGCAGCTCTTTTGCCATATCCCGGGGCTGCCTCTCCCTCTAGAGGTCCTGGACACTGCCTGAGGAAGTGACAGCAGAGGGAAGCCTCAGACACAGGACATTGATTGCCACATCCTATTTGGGGAAGTGATTGTGGGAAACAGGCTCATACTTCTGTGGGAAAACCCCTTTAGACTGCAGTGTCAAAGGCCTGGGGGCCACTCAGGCCACCTCCCAGTTCTCTGTTCTGTTTCACTCAAGTGGCCAGAGTTGGGGCTGCTGCTCATCTGAGGGACTCCCAGCTTGTGGAGCCCCAAACCTGCCCCCATCCCTGCTTGCTTACCACTTGGCTGCTTTCCCACAGTACTGTGTCTGAAAATTACATGATTTCAGGTCTGTTTGTGAGATGTTTTCTGAGTGCCTGCTCCGGGCAGGGGCAGGAGTGATGTGAAGCCTGAGGGGAGTGAGGCTAAGTCAGGCAAAGCTCACCCTGCGGGGTGCGGGATGCGGGATGTTGCTGCTGGCCCCTCCCCTTGAGCCTCCTGTCTCCTCCCTCATCCTTCACAACCAGATGGGACAGTGACTTTCTGAAATGTGGGTCTGGTCTGTTGCCTCTGTGCTGCAGGACTTCCCTATTGCTCTCAGGAAGAAGGCCAGAGTCTTCACCCTGCTCCTCAAGACCCTCCTGGTGTATCCCTGACCCATCCTGGCTCGGCAATGGAGCATTTCCTGAGGCTCCTCCTGCTCACCCTGTTCCATACCAACCTTGCTTCTGGAACACACCAGCTCCCTCCAGCCACAGGGCCTTTGCCTATGTTGTACTCACTCTCTCCCCTAAGCCACCTCCACAGCACAGGGCCATTAGCCTTCAGATCTTGCCTTCACTGTTGCTTTTCAGGAAAGCCTGTCCTGAGCCTCCTAGAACCTTGCTCCTTTCTTTCAGACCCTTTTCCTCAGGTTGTGATGATGTGCTCCTTAGTGAGGCTACTTATAAATGTCTGTTTCCCTCTGGACTGGAAGTCTACGAGAGCCAGGACCTGCCACTGAGGACCACCCTTGCATCCTTAGTGTCTGACACATAGTAGGGGATCAATAAATGTGGGTAGAGTTGAATTAAATGGTTGAGATGCACCCAGGAGAAGCTGGGGCAAGCAGATAGGGCCCCAGCCAGGCCATGGCTCTCTCTGTATAGGACAGAGTAAGGTAAGGGTTAGGAGATGCCCAGCTCAGGAGCTCAGAGGAAATATAAGTGCCAAGAACAGGGACTTACTCTTACCTAGGGCCCTGGGGAGGCTTCCCAGAAGAAGTGTTCCAGTGCTGGGTGATGGGAAGGGGGCATTCCAAGTGAGGAGAAGGCAGGAACCAAGGTGAGAGGGAGGCTGATGTCTGGGTGTGAGGCCATAGGAAGGCCAGGCTGGGCATGTGCGAGGGGTTGGCGGGCGAGGGGCCAGCCGGGTGTATTAAAAGGCAGGCAGGGTGTGGAGGGTGACTCTGCTGCTACAGGAACAGCCTCCAAAGCATCTTCTTTTGGTCTCAATTTCCCCATCTGTAAAATGGGCATACACATACACTGATCTCTTAGGGTTGTCGTGAGGATTGAGCAAGTTAAATGCGTCACACGCTCAGGGCAGTGTGGAGCACGCCGTAAGGCCTCGTGTTTGCTGTTATTATGATCATTATCCGACAAAAGGAGTTTGGCTTACTTTCTCCTTGTCAGACTGACTTAGCTTCCCGCCCCCATGGGAACTGGGTACGTGTGCCAGGAAGTGTGTGCATGTGTGTACGTGTGACTCTGCACAGCCACGAGCCGGTATGTGCCTGTGGAAAGTGGGCTGCCTTGTGTGGACTCGGGTGTCGTGGCTTCTCCCGGAAGTCGTGGGCATGCCTCTGGCTCAGGGGAGCATCGGCCGACTGGGCTTGCTCTCCCCCAGATCCTGCCCAGCCCTCTGCTAATGACTGTAGGTCAGGCCTGAATGTCCCTCCTTATTCTCCTAACCACTTCCCCAGACCCACTCAGAAGTGGGAGCAGCAGGGTCTTGAGCTGTGGGCTCAGGACCCAGTCCAGTCCCTTACAGGGCCCAGGCCTCTGAGTTCCATCTGCTGTGCGGCAGCCTCCACCTTTCCCATAGCCCCTTCCTCAGCCCCTACCCCTCTGTCCTCCCACCTGCCCACTGGCTTTCTCTTCCCACCCAGCCCTTTCCCTGGGGTCCAAGATCCCAGACCTTGAGGACAGGGGCTGGGGTCCGGGCCAGGGCCAGGGAGGAGGGTGCTGTCCTGTTCTCCTGGTAGAGGCCCCTGAGCTTGTGTTGGATGGTGACATTGTCCCTCAGACATGGCCTGAGTCCTGGTCCTGCCTGTGACCTGCTGGGTAACCTCAGGCAAGCTCCTTAGCATCTCAGAACCTCCACTTTCTTCTCTGTAAAACAGATATCATCATAGCCGCTGCCACCCACACAGTTCCTGGTGCACAGTGCATGCTCATATCATGGCAGCTGCTCTCTTGATGATGATCTGGGCTCCCGGTATGCCTGCCCAGGGCTGGAGGGGCCTGCCATCCCAGCCTCCCTCTTCCCCCTCTGTTCCCACCTTTCCCTCTTCCCTGAGTGTGGGGTGCCAGTGTCCACCTTAAGGTTTCTCTAGAAACTTTGTGAGTCTGTGGAAGCAGGCATATGTTGACTGTGGACATTCAGAGGTGTGTATGTAACCATGTGAGTACATGTCTGGTGGCCAGTAGATGGCTGAGTGCGCTCAGTGGTGAATGCTCCCAAGTGCTTATGAGCCCATGTATATGCACATCTGTGTGACATGATGCAGAAGAATAGTGCAGGTCTGTGTTGGGGTGTGTGGTGTGTGTGTATGTGTATGTGCATGGTTAAAGGGACAGGTTGGTGTGGGGGGAAAAGCCTGGATTCTGGTACTGCACTACCTGGGTTTGCATTCCAGCCTTGCCACCTTTGAGGTGAGCAGCCTCTCTTTGTCTCAGTTTTCTCATCTGTAAGACCATCATCATCATCATCTTAGAGATGGTATCTGTTGATAATGACTGTACTACTGACCTCATCATTCAGCCTGTGAGGACCAAAGGAGTTAATACTTGCAAAGCCCTTGGAACAGAGCCTGGAAGAAGACAGAAACCGTGTTAGCACTTGGTTAACAGCTCCATCAGCTTGACTGTGAACCTCTTGAAGGCAGGGACAATGTCTGTTTTGCTTCCCAGGGGGTCCCCTCTCACCTAGCAGGACCTCTGCATGTAGTAGGTGCATGAGGCTAGTGAATGAATGGCTGTCGGCCTGGGCGTTCAGGGAGGGCTGTGTGTGTCACTACGTCCCTGGGATGGGGCTGTGTGTGATGGGGATGTGTGTGCGTGTGCGCGCCTCTGCTCGCTTTCTGGAGCTCGCTGCTATTTCAGGAAGCCTCCAGTCTCCTCCTCCTTATGTAAATAAACATGACAGATCCCATCGGCTGTACCAGCGCGGGAGGTGGGGAGACTGGAGTGGGTGGGAGCGGGGAGGCGGCGGCCGGAGGGGTGTGCATGCTGCGCGCGCGTGTGGCCGGCTGGCCGCGGGCGGGCGGCGTGCGCGTGTGCGGGAGGGGGCGCGTGGGGGCGCGTGGGGGCGCGGGAGGGGCCTCGGCCCTGCCATGCCGGTCTCCGCCCGCGGGGGAGGAGACGGGGGAGGAGGAGGGGAGCAGCCGGCCGGGGCGACTCGGTGACCAGCCGGCCGGCCCAGCAGAGGTGGCAGCACTGCCCGCCGCCGGAGATGGGGGGACAGATCACCCGGAGCACTCTCCACGGTAAGACCCCGCGGATGCCTGCGGGCCCGCCCATCCCAGCCTAGAGACGCCGGGCGGAGGGGCGCTGGGGCTGAGGGCTTGGTCATGCCCCTACTTCTCGCTCCATGGAGGGGTCTAGGGCTGTGTGAGGGGCACCTTTTGGTGGTGGGCACTGGGGTGGGGGCAGCAAGGGAGCTGGGTAGAGCAGGAAGAGGGGTGCCTTCCCTGACAGTGGCGCCCTCCCACTGATGGTGGGAGGTCAGGCAGCTGAGGCTCCCCACAAAGTCTCCTTGTCCTCTTACCTCCATGTCCTCTTACCAAGGTGCTGACTAGTCCCCAAGTGGGATGCGAGGTCCTGGGTGTCCCTACCCACCTCTCCCGGGACAGAGGCAGCCACAGTTAGTTAGACAGCTGAGGGGACCTGCTTGTCAGCTCTGGAATGTGGGCCTTGGAGGTGGTGCTGTGTTCTATGCTGGAGCCCCTCAAAGACATGTGGGCACCCACATGTGTGCTGAGTGTGCGTGTGTGTCTGTGCCCGTGGGTGTGCACCTGTGCCGGCTTGTGCCTAAGCACACGGGTGTGCAAGTGACAGCACCCCACAGTGCCTGACCTCGCTTCTCCAAGTGTGTGCTCTGTGGGGGAGGCCAGAGAACTTCTGAGCCCTGCAGGTCACGTCCACGGTCAGACAGACCCACAGCCTGGAGCTGGAGGGGTGAAAGAGAGGGGGGCCACTGGTTGGCTCCCCATTTGCAGAGCTCCTGCTTGCTCCAACCCCTGTCCTCTTGTTCCCCTAGCTCTAGTACTGTGGTCTTGGAGCGCCATGGCCAATGTGGCAGCAGACCCGGAGAGGAGAAGCCTACCTAGGGACTTGTGTGTCTTCCCTGGGCCCTGGGAACTGGGGTTCCTTCACAAACCGGCCAGAACAGAATAGGCTGACCTTGGGGAGTCCCTGACGCACTCCCCTATGTACCCTGCTCCCTGCTTGGACGGGGTATTAGGAGGTGAGACAGTGTCCATCTGCCGAGTCCAGTGGGCACTGAGGAGCCTGGGAGAGGCTCAGGAAGGAAGGAGGGTGGTGGCAGGAGCGCGTGGGCAGCTGCAGCCGGAACTGGTGACCAGGTGGCTTCTCCCTTCCAGGCTCTGGACTTTGGGAGAGTAATTTCTAATTAAAAAAGAAAAAAGACAGGGAAAGATGTAGGAAAAGCAGATCATTGGCTCTCTTAAAAGGAAATGAATTCTGTCCTGGGTATGGAGGGCTAAGTGACAGATGGAAGGCCCTGGAAGACACATAATCCGGAGCCAGGCCAGGGGCACTGCCAGTGGCCTGGGCCTTGGCCGGAGAGTTGGATTGGGCTGACCTGAGCCTGGCCTTGCCCATCTGTGGGGTGGGGGCTCTTCTCTGGGCTTGCTGGCCCCAGCGGGGCCTGTTGACAGAGGGTCTGGAGCCGACTGGCATTTTCCACTGGAGTCAGACTTGGGCAAGCCTGTGGTCTGGGAAGGACAGAGAGGCTCTCAGAGCAGGCTCAGGACATAGTACACTGTCCTCCAGCTGCCTGCAGCACAGGCTCCCTAGAGGGTGAGACCACCTTAGCTCATGCTCTGGGAGTGGGTAGATGTGTTTCGTAAGGAAGGCAAATGTCTTCCCGAGCCTCAGTTTTCTCACCTGTCAATGAGGCTAGTAATAGCATCCTCCTTCTAAGATTGCTGTGCAGGCCAGGCCTGATGGTTCATGCCTGCAATCCCAGACACTTTGGAGGCTGAGGTGGGAGGATTGCTTGAGCCCAGGAGTTCGAGACCAGCCTGGATAACATAGCGAGACCTCGTCTCAAGAAAAAAAGAAAACGAGATTATTGTGAGGATTACATGAATCATGTGAGCAGAGAACTCAACATGGGGAAAATCAAGAGGGCTTGGAAAGGCATCCTGGGCCCAGGGTCATATTCCGTCCCTCTCATTTGTCCCATTTCCCTGGGGGCAGGAGGATCACTTGCGGTACTCTGAGAACTCTAGGAATTGGGCATCCAGGCTACGTGGCCATCAGTGAGTGCTCATCAAATGCCCCATCTGCCTTGGCCTTCACCCTTTTGCCAGGACCGCCCTCCCAGGCGGGGCCTCCCTTAAGCTGGCCCTGGCCTTGGCCATTGCACAAGCAGAGGGGACAGGAGTTGGAAGGTCTGGAGAGGGAGTGTTTGGCCGTGCCCACACAGCCAACCTCCACCCCCATCAGAACCCTTGCATATGCGTCCTCATGCGTCCACACCCATATGTGCCCACATCTGTACACCCGCCCTGGCTGCCCCAGAGGCTCTGGTTTCACCTTCTTCTGGGAAATGAGCTGGGGCCAGTGGGAGATGCAGGGGTTTGCTCCTTCCTAGAGGTGCCGTAGCCTGTAGCTGGGCTCCTGAAGACACATTGAAATGGTCCTTGATTGTATTTTCTTTTCTTTTCTTTCTTTTTTTTTTTTGAAATGTAGTCTTGCTCTGTCACCCAGATTGGTGTGCAGTGGCACGATCTCAGCTCACTGCAAACTCCGCCTCCTGAGTTCAAGCAATTCTCTGCCTCAGCCTCCCGAGTAGCTGGGATTACAGGCACCCACCACCATGCCCAGCTAATTTTTTGTATTTTTAGTAGAGAAGGGGTTTCACCATGTTGGTCAGGCTGGTCTTGAACTCCTGACCTCGTGATCCACCCGCCTCGGCCTCCCAAAATGCTGGGATTACAGGTGTGAGGCACCGCGCTTGGCTGATTGTATTTTCTTTAGGGCCTTGGACTTTCGGCTTGTTTCAGGCCAAACATTTTGGATTGCTGCGTTAAAGTGGGTGAGGAAAGGGTGACAGGAGGACCTAGGACTCTGTATGTGTGTCGGGGGTTATCTAATTGTGTGTTTTGTTTGTGGATGTGTTTTGGCTCTCTGAGCTTCTGATGTCAACAGATGTGTATCTGTGTTTTAGATCTCTGTGTACCTGTGTGATGTGTCTCTAAATGTGGATTGAAGCGACTGTGTGTTGCCGTGCCTGTGTTTCCACGCGGGGGCCAGCCACATCTGTGGTACTCTGTGCCTGTGCCATGCCTGTGTGTGTGTGCGTGTGTGTGTGTGTAGTGGGGCTGGTGGTGAGGAGTCGGGCTCCTCTGGGACCAGCCTGGCAGGAGACCCATGGGGAAATGAATTCCCATTTGGAAAATGGTTTTAGCGGTTACATGCCTGATCTCTTCCATCCGGCAGGTTTCCAGAGCTGCTCCTGGTCTTGAGGGCAGGCTGACAGGGATGGGAAGGGTAGTGCAAAGAGGGAGGCAGCAGTGACACTGGGAGGCCCCCCTCCTCTCGCCTCTGCCGTCCTCTCTTCTTCCTTTCTCCCCCCTTCCTCTTTCACCGCCCTTCAATGCTCCCTCAGGGCAAGGAATGGACCCCTTGCTGACGGCTGATGTGTGGGTGACACACGCACATGCACCCAGACATACATGTCACCCTCAGGTTAGTCTCTGGATTTAACAAGCCTGAGTGTCAGAGGATGCTGGCGTACAGGGACCTGAGACATTGGCTCCCACCCCCTCCTGTCACAGAAGAAGATGCTGTGGCCAGGAAAGGGAAATGGCTAACCGAGGCCATACAGCTGGCGCCTCAGCGAGGAAGCCAGGCCTTGTTCCTTCTGCAGCCGGTCCCCTACTTACAGTTCTTGGGTTCCTTAATCCTCAAGCAGGCAGCAGCGGAGAAGGCATCCAGTGGCCTTTTGAGACCCAAGATTAGCAGAGGGAGCTGCCTATCTCCTGGCAGCAGCTCTGGGGGCTTAGACCAAGGGGAGCTCCGGAGCTTGAAGGTGCACATCCCCACACCCCGCTCGTGCCTGTGGGCTCCAGGAAGGTGGGCATCGGGTCACTCTAGCTCTGCATTCCCTTACCTCAGCCTGGCGCCTGGCATGCAGTGGCTCCCTGCAGATGCTGGGTCAGTGGGTAGCGGGGAAGAGTGTGGGGTGGACAGAGGCCCTTGCCTGCTGGACGGCAGGGCAGTTGGAGCTGAAGGTGGCCTGAGGGGTGGGTGGGGGAGCCATCAGGGAGGTGAGGCCAGGGCTGGGCAGTGAGGCCAGGCAGTATTTGGAGAGAAAGGGAAAGCGGAGCAGGTGTTCTTGGGGAGAGTTTGAATCCTCTTCTGCTCTTGCTGGCTGTGTGACTTTGGGTCAGTCCCTTCATCTGTCTGCGTCTCAGCGTCCACTTCTGTAAATTGGGAAGGTTAAGTTTTACCTTGTAGAGTTGTAGGAAGGATTAAGTGAGCCAGTGGATGCTAAGGGCAGTATACCTGGTACATAGCACTCCACAGAGTGTGCTTTTATGAAGGTTTTTGTGGAGGCTCCTCTAGGCCTGTGTGTGCTTGCCAGTGCATGCACACACATATGTGCACACACACGCACATGTACACACATGCACACACATACACATGTGCATGCACACACAACGCACGTGCACGCACACATTACACACATGCACACACATGTGTACACATATACACAGATGCACACACACATACACATACATGCACGCACATATATACACATGCACATGCACACATATACACAATGCATGCACACATTCATGCACACATACACACATACACCCACAAGTGCACACATAAACACACACACATGCACACATACACATACATGCATGCACACACACATACACACTCACCTGCTGCCTCTGTGTCCTCCAGCCCTGCTGGGCCTGCACAACATTGCTTGTGTCTGCCAGGAGGCACACATGCCATCTGTGTGTGTGCACACATATACACATGCATGACTGTGGATTTGATATGGGGAGCTAGGGGTGCTGATGTTACTGGTCTGCACTTCCCCTCATTCTCCAGGCCTGGCCTGGGGGGCTTTGGGGAGATGCTGGAAGGACAGGGGCAGGAATTGGGAGCTGAGCCCTGAAGAATTAACACTTGGAGTCCCCTTCTGGAATCTTGAGGTGGGACCCAAGAGGGAGAGGAGGGGGACTGGTCCTTCTCCCAGAGCGGTGAGGAATTGGGAGGCACAGCTGTATACACCTCTGGCTGCTAGAAATGTCAGGATGGGGATGTTGCAGAGTGAGTGAGAGCAGGAGGCTCAGTTGGGGATTAACTTGGCTATGAAGGTGCCAGTCTTGCCCATTCCCTGCCACTTTCTTTCACCCACCCTGTCATGATGAGTTCATTCATCTGCCAGAGAGCAGCAGGACCTGCTGTTCGCACGCCAGGCACCCTGTGGGAGGTGCTAGGGTGCTAACATGGCCCCCACCCTGGGCATGCACAGGGGCTGCGGTGTTCGTGGAGAAACTGACTTAGGAGGAGAGAGGGGACTGAGCATGCTAGTCAGCTAGCTGGGGCCCAAGGAGGAACCTCTGCACCAGTGCAACAGATCTGAGTTCGGAGCCCAGCTCCACCACTTGCCAGCTATGTGACCTTGGGCAAGTTATTACCTCTCAGAGCCTCTGTTTCCTTATCTGTGAAATGGAACTATTGATACTGTTTTAGTCATCTATTGCTGCTGAACAAATTATTCCAAACTTAGCAGCTTAAAACAACAAAAATTTAATGATCTCCCAGTTTCTGTGGCTCAGGAATCTCTGCGCTGCTTAGCTAGGTGCCTCCGGCTTCATGTCTGTCATGAGGTTGCAGTCACATTGTTGGCTGTGGCTGCATCGGAAGGCTTGCCAAGCTTACTCACATGGCTATGGGCAGTCCTTGGTCCCTTGCCACACGGGCTTCTCCATGGTGCGGCCCCACACCGTGGCGGCTGGCTTTCCCCGGAGGGAGCAATTCAGGAGAGGCAAGACAGTAACCAAGATGGGAGCCACAGTCTTTTTATAACCCAGTCTTGGGTGTGACATTCCGTTACTTCCTCTGTATTCTTTTTTTTTTTTTCTTTGAGATGGAGTCTCACTCTTCTCACCCAGGCTAGAGTGCAGTGGTGTGATCTCAGCTCACTGCAACCTCCACCTCCTGGATTCAAGCAATTCTCCTGCCTCAGCCTCCCAAGTACCTGGGATTACAGGTGCCCGCCACCATACCTGGCTAATTTTTTTTGTATTTTTAGTAGAGACGGGGTTTTACCATGTTGGCCAGGCTGGTCTAGATCTCCTGACCTCAGGTGATCCGCCCACCTTGGCCTCCCAAAGTGCTGGGATTACAGGCATGAGCCACTGCACCAGCCACTTCCTCTGTATTCTATTCATTTGAAGCTACCTGTTAGGCCCAACCCACGCTTAAGGGGAAGGGGTCACACAAGGGCCTGAATGCCAATGGGTGGATGCAGGGATTGTTGGGGCCATTTTAGAGGCTGTTCCCATAGACACCTGCCTTGCAGGGATTGGAGGGTGTGATCAGGTTGTGTACGAAGGGCAAATGCTGCAGCATTTGATACACAAGAAAGAATCAACCCTCATGGCCTTCCTTATCTACTTCTTTTCTACTGCTGGCAAGTGAGGCGCTATTGAAGGTTCTTGAGCAGGCAGGGCTGTAGTCAGGCATGCTAGGCAGGGGAGGGAGCTGCTCCCTTTATTCCTTTCTTTTTCTAATTTCTCCTGGACACCAGAAAGGGCAAGGCACAAAGTGGGTGCTGCCTGAACTCTTGCCAATTCATCAGTAGATAGAAGAATCAAACACTAGCAATTCATTCAGCAACTTTTATTGAGGACCTGCTATGTGCTGTGAACTAGGCTATAGGGATACAGTAGTAAAAAAGACAATGGTGCTGGGCACCATGGCTTACGCCTGTAATCCCAGCATTTTGGGAGGCCTAGGCGGGCAGATCGTGAGGTCAGGAGTTCGAGACCAGCCTGACCAACATAGTAAAACCCGTCTACTAAAAATACAAAAATTAGCCAGGCGTGGTGGCTTGCGCCTGTAATCCCAGCTACTCAGGAGGCTGAGGCAGGAGAATCACTTGAACCTGGGAGGCTGAGGTTGCAGTGAGCCGAGATCATGCCATGACACTCCACCCTGGGTGACCGAGCCAGACTCCGTCTCAAAACAAACAAACAAACAAAAAAGAAAGTGGTCTTTGCACTAGGGAGGCTCACAGTCCATCAGGGGGAAAGACAGGCACAAATAACCTTGCAGCCTTTCCCAGTGCAGGGCTACTCTGCAGAACACAGAAGCTGATGGGAGTGACTTCTCAGCTCTCCTGAGGATGGCATAGAACCAAAACCATTCTGGATGCAGAAGAGACAAGTCAATACATTGCATACAAGTGCCTCGGGGTATCTGGGCTTAATCTTGTGTAAGAACAAGGTTTGGGAAAGGCTGCTTGGTGATGGATCCTCTGTTAGGGGGCTTATGGGGTCCTCAAAGGTCCATAGTAAGGCCCCTAACCTAGTCTGGGGGTCAGAGAGACTTCTGGGAAAAATCTACATCCAAAGGATGCATGAGAAAGGCAGTTATATAGGTGGGAAGGAGGAAGGAAAGGTTCCCAGCACAGAAATGGGCCTGGGCCAAGCCTGGAAATCAGAGACAGGTGTGGGAGGTGGAGGCCCCTTTAGGGAACCCAAAGAAGTTTAATTCTGCCCAGTTTTACAATCATCTCTGTCCCCCAAGTTCCATCCCCACCTGTCCTTCTCCCACCAGGAGTCAGGCATCCCCAGCTTTCCAACCATTCTCCTAAATCCTTTCCCCCAGAGGGAGCCCTGTTCAGTTAATGGAGATAAGCGAGTCCATATCAGGACCACCCTGGCAATCTGAGATTAGAACGTTTGGGGTAAAATAAGACTGAAGTTCCTGGTCTCCCCCTGGACTGAAATGAGCTGATCATTTCCTGCAGTAGTTATGTTTGCTTTTATATTTTTAAAAAAGACCTTATGTTGAGATCATTTGTTAAAGTTTGCAAAATTCTTTCACATCTATAAACTTACCAGGGCCTCACTACAGCCTAGAGAGGTGGGCAGGGCAGCTATGATGAGCTTCATTTTACAGAGAAATAAATCAAGGTTCAGAGAGGTGAAGCAACTTGTCCAAAGTCACACAGCAAGTCTGTGGCCTGGTCAGGGTTTGAACCCAGGGCCTCTTGCCTCCAATGCTCATTCTCTGTGCCTCTCCCCACCGCCCAGAAAGTGAGACGAGACTGTCTCTTGAATGAAGATGATGATGCCAGCACTGGTATTCAGGACCACAGGTTCAGAACAAGATGATCTTGGATGCAGTGGGCTTCGGCTGGGCCTTGAAAGATGGGTGGGGTTTGGAGAGGCGCAGGTGAGGCAGAGGGAATGGCTTGAGCAAAGGTGTGGGGATAGGAAAGCAGAATGATATAAATAGTAATAATAATAATAGCAACTACTTACTGAGTTTTACATACACCATCTATTTTAATCCTCACAAGAATCCCATGAAAGCCTGCCATGACCCCATTTTACAGATGAGGAAAGTGAGGTTCCCAAAGTCTTACAGTTAGTGGCAGAGCTGCTAGGTTTGGAGGCAGCCAGCCCTGGGTTCAGATCTAGGCTCCTCACTCAATGTGTAAACCTAACTTCAGAGGATCTGTGCCAGAGTGGCGTTGGGGGCATAAATCAAGACACTGCCCTTGAAGCCATGAGAGGCTGGGCACTGTCATCAGTATCAGTGCCTCTGCTCTTGGCTGGGGTGGTGAGCTCCCCCCATCTCTCCTTGGCAGCCCAGCTGAGCCCCAGCCTAGGTCATCTGGGGCTCTGCCAGTGGTTCTGGGGCAGAGCTTGGTGGGGGCCATGGGGAGGTTACTCTGGAGGCTATGCGTGTCCGGGCGTCTGCCCTGGGACCCCGCTGAGAGGCAGGAATGTGATCCGCCAGCGGAGGGTCACCCAGAGAGCTGGCCAGGCTTGTGTCTGGCAGCTCATAAATGCCCAGGAGGAATGGGGCTGTCAGGGGAGTTTCTACCGTGTCAGCAGCAGCCTCGCCTGAGGAGGGTGCCCCCACTGGGACTCCCAAGAAGCCTGTAAACCTGTCACTTGAGGGCCCTCCCTGGGAGCTCTGCTGAGAGCCAGGTGGCACAACTGGGGCTCCATCCAGTTGTGTGTGCCCCTGTGGAGCAGTTATGCAGCCCACATGCCCCCCCATTTTGAGGCCCTTTCTGCAGCTGCTCCCCTAGCCCGGGCTGCCCAGCCCCTCCTGCACACAGCCTTCCCCGAAGTGCCTGCCGTCTTGGACTCGTGGGGAAAAGGAGCTCTAGTACCAGAGGCTGAGTAGGGTAAAGGACTCCAGACGTGGCCTTGGAAGACCAGGGTTCAAGTCCCAGTTCTGCCACATAACTGCTGTGTGTCCACAAGTGAGTTGCTTAACCATTCTGAATCCAACTCCTTCATTCGTAGAATAGGGACCTTAAAGGGTCATAGTCCCAGTGCTGGGAGGGACCCTGTTGGATAGTGTAGGGAGGAAGCCCCACCTCCAGCTGCCCTCTCTGGACTCTTGGCATCAGAGCTATGTCCAAAGTTCATTCTCATTTTGCTTTCTGCTCACCACCCCACTCCCTGCCCCCAAGATTTTAATGCCAGCCGGGATGGAGGAGGGGGTAGCAGGAGCAGGGACGCCGCAGTGGGGGAGGAGGGGGGTCACCCTGATGAAGGCTGCACATTGGACACTCATAGTCCATAAGAACAGCACCCCCAGAGGAGTGCTGGGCACAGCGCATCACGGCCCCAGCCCTGGTTTAGAAGAGTGGCAAGGCCTGAGTTAGGGCTGTAGCCGCAGGGTGGACAAGAGAGTACAGAACCCAGGGATGCTTATTCCTGAGGCAGGATTTGTAGATGGGGTGAGGGGTGCTCAGGGGCTCTCCTGGAGCCAGGAACAGGGAGGGGCAGGTCAGGAGTGCAGCTGGGGCCTGCCACGTGACAGGAGCCCACAGTCCATGGCAGGAGATGCCCAGCACACCAGAGAGGGTTTTCAAGTGGTCTCCCCAGAGGTGGCTCGGTGGGCGATGATCACACAACGAGCTGAGTACAGAGAGAAGGGGCTGAGGACAGCTGCTCAGGCCGGGCCGGGCCTGGCCTCCATGGCTGCCCCAACGGCCTGCCCACACTGTTGGCAGAAGACAGGCACGGTAGTCAGTGGGTGGGGCTTTGCAGCTACCAAGTGCTCTCTCTCCATACCTGGGGCAGGGAACCCCTGTTCTGTTTCACAGCTGTGGAAAGAACTTAAGGGTTAGGGTGACAGGCCCAACCAAGCATTGGGGGTCTTCTGGTAGATGGCCACATCCTAGGCACTGCCCAGGGTGAGCTGATGGGGGTGCCGTGGTGAGAAAGTGCAGCCTTTCTTCTCTCCGTCTGAATGAAGATGTGACTTGTTAGTTGTATTATAGATTTTACTTTTAAATTTAATTTTTTGTTTGAGACAGGGTCTTGCTCTATTGCCCAGGATAGAGTGCAATGGTGCTATCACAGCTCACTGCAACTTTCCAGGCTCAAGTGATCCTCCCGCCTTAGCCACCTGAGCAGCTGGGACTGCAGGTGTACACCACCATGTCTGGCTAAGTTTTGTAGTGTTTTTGTAGAGAAGGGGTTTTGCCATGTTGCCAAGGCTGGTCTCGAACTCCTGGGCTCATGTGATCAGCCTGCCTTGGCCTCCCAAAGTGCTGGGATTACAGACCTGAGCCACCGCACCCAGCCAGTTGTAGCTTTTAAATTGAAGTATAATATGTATATAGTAAAACTCATCCTTTTCAAGTGTATAGTTTTGTGAGTTTTGACAATGTACAAGTTGTGTAACCACTACCCCAATCTCAAGATATGGAACATGATTTCTTTCTTTTCTTTTTTTTTAGAGACAGAATCATGCTCTGTCAGCCAGGCTGAAGTGCAGTGGTGCTATCATAGCTCGCTGCAATCTCAAATTCCTGGGCTCAAGCCATCCTTGTGCTTCAGCCTCCCAAGTAGCTGGGATTACAGGTGTGAGACACCATGCCTGGCTAATTTTTAATTTTTATTTGTACAATGAGATGGGGTCTCACGGTGTTGTCCAGGCTAAGATATGGAACATTTCTATCGCCATAGAAACTTCCTTCCTGCCTCTTTGTAGTCAAATCTCTCCCCTGCTCTCCTTCTCTGATACCTACTAATCTCTGTTTCTCTCTAGTTTTGCCTTTTCCAAAATATCATGCGGATGGAATCGAACAGCATACAGCCCTTTGCATCTGGCTTCTTTCATGTAGCATACTTTTGAGAGCCATTTTTTTGGTGTATATCAGTGGTTATGTTCCTTTTTATTGCAGAGTAGTGATTGCATGGAGCTGCCACATTTTTAACTGCTCACCAGCTGAAGGATGTTTGAGTTGTTTCTAGTTCAGGGTTATTATGAATAAAGCTGCTGTACATTTGTGTGCAGGTCATTGTGTGGACATGTTTTCATTTCTTGTGGAGAAATACCTGGAAGAGTGAGTGCTGGGACGTATGTTAGGTGTTTTTCACTTCATGAGAAACTGCCAAACCATTCTCAACATTGGCTTTCCAGGTTGTGTCGTGTCCCAACAGGAATGTAGGAGGGCTGAGGACATGGTTTACATTTCTGTGTTTTGGCGGCATACATATACATACATGTATCATAGAGACAACATAATAGAATGCCATGTATTGCCCTGTGTGCAACATGAGATGGTTTTGGGTGGTATATGAAGGAAACTTTGTTTCTTTTCTTTCTTTTTTTTTTGTTTGAGACAGAGTCTTGCTCTGTTGCCCAGGCTGGAGTGCAGTGGTGCTGTCTCTGCTCACTGCAACCCTCCGCCTCCTGGGTTTAAGCAATTCTTGTGCCTCAGCCTCTCAAGTGGCTGGGATTACAGGTATGTGCCACCCTGCCCGTGTAATTTTTGTGTTTTTAGGAGAGGCGGGGTTTCACCGTGTTGGCCAGGCTGGTCTCGAACTCCTGACCTCAAGTGATCCGCCTGCCTCAGCCTCCCAAAGTGCTGAGATTAAAGGTGTGAGCCACTGCACCCAGCCTGAAGGAACCTTTTTTTTTCATAGTTTATAGGTTATGAGTATTTTTAAATTTTCATTTAAAAAATTTATCCAGCACACCAAATCCATGAATTCTTGGCTATGAATGCCTTTTAATTTTTTTGAGACAAAGTCTCACTTTCACCCAGGTTGGAATGAAGTGGCATGATCATGACTCACTGCAGCCTTCAGCCCCTGGGCTCAAGGATCCTCCTGCCTCAACCTCCTGAGTAGCTGGGACTACTGGGACTCAGTACAGGCATGCACCACCACATTCAGCTAATTTTTAAATTTTTTGTAGAGATGAGGTCTTGCTTTTGTTGCCCAAGCCGGTCTCCAACTCCTAGGTCTCAAGTGATCCTCCTGCCTTGGCCTCCCAAAGTGCTGGGATTAGAGGTGTGAGGCCTCTTAATGCTTAATGGCCAATAACAAAGGCCTTGTAGTCAGATTGCTCGGTGTGGCTCCTAGGTCCCTTTCTTACTGGTTCTGTGACCCTGGACAGGCCACTTAATCTCCCTGAGGCACATATTTGTCACCTGTAAATTGGTTGATAATAAGTTTGCCGTAAGAGTGAAACCAGTAAGTGTATGTAAAACTAGTTCAGAGCTTGGCAAATGACTGCCACTATTATTTGATGCATATGACCCATGTGTGATAGGCGTGTGTTTTGTATGTATTGTTTTTCACATCCATGTGTACATGACTATGTGTGTGTGTCACAGTACACGTGTAAGTGTGTGGTTCCTGGTCTCAGGGATACGGGAGAGGACGAATGGCCTAGGGTTGGGGTTACTTTCTCATGCTCACAGGTGTACGCGTGTGCCCATGAGTGTGTCTTTTGGAGCCCACATGCCTGGGTGCACATGGTGCCCCTGGACCAGAGTCCTCCTGGCCCCACCTCCTCTGTCTGTTGTGCTGCCAGCAAGGGTGCTGGGCCTGTGCTGCCCCAGCCCCAACTCCACCCTCAACCCCCTACCCAACACTGGGATTAGCAGGGGTCCTCTCTGGAAGGGAGGCCTTTGGGAATGTCCTTCCAGGAGCTGGGTCTCTGGCCCCTTTGTCTCCACTATATTTGCCCAGAGTCAGTGTTTTCTGTGCCTTTACCCAGGGCCCCAGGACCTCAAGTAGGATGGGTGGGAAGAAGAGGAAGCATTCTGAAGGGATTGGCGGCCCTGCAGTTGCTCCATGGATTCTGAGTGGAGGCTGGGGAGAGGGAACCCCAAAGGAAAGGCTGTCATCAGCAGCTGGGCTCAGCAGGGTTTTAAAAACGGCTTCATGGAGGTGTAATTGACATACACTAAACTGCACATGTTTAAAGTGTCCAATTTGATGAGTTTTGACATAGTGTACCCCTATGAAATCATTACCACATCAAGATAAGGAACACACAGACCACTGAAAACCACCCATTAAAAAAAAAAGATAAGGAACACAGCCACACTGCCAAATGTCGCCTTGTGCTCCTTGGTAATCCTGCCTCTCTCCCCCCACCATGCAGGCATCCACTTATCTGTTTTTGTTTTTTTGTTTTGTTTTGTTTTTTGGTTTTGTTTTTGTTTTGAGACGTAGTCTTGCTCTGTCGCCCAGCCTGGAATGCAGTGGAATGATCTCGGCTCACTGCAACCTCCACCTTCTGGGTTCAAGTGATTCTCCTGCCTCAGCCTCCCGAGTAGCTGGGACTACAGGTGCCTGCCACCACGCCTGGCTAATTTTTGTATTTTTAGTAGAGATGGGGTTTCACCATATTGCCCAGGCTGGTCTCGAACTCCTGACCTCAGGTAATCTGCTTCGGCCTCCCAAAGTGCTGAGATTACAGGTGTGAGCCGTGGTGCCCGGGCCACTTATCTGCTTTTGATCACTACAGCTTCATTTGCACTTTCTAGAATTTGATAAAAAATGGAAGGAGAGGAAGGGTTTTGAAGGGAATGGAAGCCCTGCAGTTGCTCCATGAATTGTGTATTGCTTTGTTTTTAACAGGCTAATTTCACTCACATCGTTATTTTGAAATTCACCTATGTTGTTATTCATATCGGTAGTTCATTGTGCTTTACTGCCAAGTAGTATTCCATTGTGTAGATGCACCATGGTGTGTTAGCCACCCACACAGCAGGGGTGATTTTTCTCTTTTGCTTCCGTTTCTACCTCTGGATGTGAACCTCAACAATGTGTGTGTGATGTTGCCTTTCACCAGCACATATTTTATGAAACCAAGAGTCAAGCTGTGTCTGAGGCTGGCCTGAGCCCAGTGGGCATCTTTTCCAGGCAGGGCACCTGTAGCCAGTGCCACTCTCTGCCTTTTGCCCCAACTGTCCCCTTCCCTGAAATGTCCTCCCCTGCTCTGCACTATCCAGAGGCCATTCAGCTTCTTCCAGGCAGCCTTTCTGGACTGTCTGGGTCTCTTCTGAGCATTTCCAGCCCTCATAGCCTGACCACTTCCAAAGCTCTTGCTCTGTCTAGCTGTTCCCGTCTTGTCTCCTTGGTGAGGACAAGGTGAACTCCTCCTCATGCCACCCCCTCCTAGTGAGCCTGGCAGGCAGGAAGCTGCTCTAGAGAGGCCCGGGGGCTCATGTACAGGGTGTCTGGCTGGCCTGGGGCTTCGGAGACTGCTGTCTGGGGCCTCCGGAGAAGCGGGGATTGGAGATGGAAAGTGGTACAGAGGGATGCAGACCAAAGCCAACACAGAGGGCTGGGCCTCTCCCTCTCCCTTTTCTCCCTGTCTTCCATCTCCTTCCTGGAAGCCGCTCCTCCTCCTCTAGGGAGTGAAAGGGTCTGGGGAGGCAGGCCCAATGCCGAGCTCTTTGCATCATTAAATTCCTGCCTTGGAGGACCAAAATTTGAAACATCCCAGAAGGCCTCTGTCACGTTTTGTGGCTTTCTACGGCTCCACCCACTTCTCCTCCATTCTTCACGGTTCTCTTTCCCCACGATGACAGGATGGGCGGGCTCTACTTGGGCATGGATCTTGGGGGCCCCACCAGAATCCCCAGCCCCTGAGGCTGTGTATTAATTAATGCTGCCTGTGCTGCTGAGACTTGTCTTGGAGCCACAGAGTGGAGGCCGCCCATTGTGCCAGAGAGGGAAGTGTTGTCTTCCCCAAGGTCACAGAGCCAGTTAGTGACAGCCTCGAGGACAGGATCCATGTATGTTTCATGTCTGTGTCTCCAGTGCTCAGGACAGAGCTTGGTATTCAGCAGATATGTCATAAATATTTATTGAATAAAATAAATAAACAAACCAAGGATGGTGGAGTGCCAGTGAGTGGTGGTAGAGGGCGGTAGTAAAGGCGATGTGCTACCATGGTAGGTGGTGAAAGGCAGAGGGTGGTAAATACTAGTGGAGAGAGGAGGTGGGAGAGGGTAGGGGTGGGAGGTGATGGGGAAGGCCGAGGGGAGAAGTGATGGATAGTGAGCCAGTAGAGCATGGTGGCAGATGGTGGAGTGGGAGATGGTGAGAGATGGTGGCAGAAGGATGGTGGCAAGGGGTGGCGGCAGTGGTGGAAGAACTGGGCTCCGGGTGACTTCTGGTCATGCCCAGCCTCTGCCCTTCCCAAGGGGACTCTGGGCTGGCTCTTGGACCCGCCAAGTTCTCTGACACCGTGGCCTGTTCCTTTGCAGACTCTATCGGGGGCCCCTTCCCCGTCACTTCTCACCGATGCCACCACAAGCAGAAGCACTGCCCGGCGGTGCTGCCCAGCGGGGGGCTCCCAGCCACACCGCTGCTCTTCCACCCGCACACCAAGGGCTCCCAGATCCTCATGGACCTCAGCCACAAGGCTGTCAAGAGGCAGGCCAGCTTCTGCAACGCCATCACCTTCAGCAACCGCCCGGTCCTCATCTACGAGCAAGTCAGGCTGAAGGTGGGCCTGCCCCCTGCCCCCGCCCCCGCCTCCTGCTTCCTGCTCCCCTCATGGCATCCCCTGGGCCTCTGGACTCTGCCCCTCAGCCACTGCCTGCTGCCACCCCCAGCACCACGCCCTGCCCCTGCCTTTCCTCTCTGGTGACCCTCTTCCCTCTTCTTTATGCCTTTCTCAACCTCCCTGTGTGACAAGGAAGGAACCGGGAGGGCGGTGGCTGTGGGAACCCCTTGCTGTCTTCCCAGCAGGGAGGGCTCCTGGGAGGGAACTGTGCTGGAATCGTGGGCAGGCTGCTGTGGGATGCTCCAGGGAGTCCACCCCAGGGAGGCTGCCCTTGGTCTGACTGACCAAGTGGGAGAGGGTGGGCTGAGGCCACCCCCTGCCACCCAGATCACCAAGAAGCAGTGCTGCTGGAGCGGGGCCCTGCGGCTGGGCTTCACCAGCAAGGACCCGTCCCGCATCCACCCTGACTCGCTGCCCAAGTACGCCTGCCCCGACCTGGTGTCCCAGAGTGGCTTCTGGGCCAAGGCGCTGCCTGAGGAGTTTGCCAATGAGGGCAACATCATCGCATTCTGGGTGGACAAGAAGGGCCGTGTCTTCCACCGCATCAACGACTCGGCTGTTATGCTGTTCTTCAGCGGGGTCCGCACGGCCGACCCGCTCTGGGCCCTGGTGGACGTCTACGGCCTCACACGGGGCGTCCAGCTGCTTGGTGAGTGCCTGCCCCTCCAGCCCCTTGGTGCAGGGGACACCCCTCAGCCTCTGGGCACTACAGCCAGGCACTGTTCAATCCCATCAGGCGTAGGGACCCCTCTCTGACTGGTGCCAAGGGGAACAGGGGCAGCCCTGGGAACCTTGGCGTGAACTGCAGAGAGCTCCTTTCCTCCAGGCCCGTGGCTTTGCATGGAACCTGGGTGTGATTTCTGCTCTCTGCAGCCTCTCAGGTGGTGCCTTGGGCAACCTTCACAATCATAAATGATTGCAACCTTCACAATTTATGATTGCAACCTTCACAATCATAAATGGCGACCTCAAAGACCACCAGCCCTGGAAGTAATTAAATTAATAATCACAACCACAGTTCATAGAACACTTACTATGTGCAAGGCACTTGATTCTTGCCTATTCTCATAGCAACCCTGGGAGGCAGACCCCTTTACTGGGCAGAAACTCAAGTCCGGGGAGGTTGCATCATGGTCCCAGGAGCCATGGCCCTTGAAGGGTAGAGCCAGCCCTGAGTCTCCAGCTCTAAAGCCAGCTGTCAGCCCCTGGGCTCTGCAGCCTTCCAGGAGACAGGGTTCCAAGCCCACCCTAGTGCCTTTTGCAGGGATGTTGGATAAAAGGGTAGGATCCAGGGGCAGAAGGCACTGGTGGAGCTAAGACTCTTGGCTGCTCCCTGGCCCCCAGCGTAAGTTAGGCTCTTTCAGGAGAGTGAGAGAGCAAGGAGGAGGAGCCTCGGGAAGCAGCCTGGCACGCTCAGGGGCCAGGCTTCCCTGCAATGGCACAAGTACTGGGACCGAAAGAGGACAGGAGAATCTCTGACTTCCTAGGGTCACATAGTAAGTTGGTGGTTAAGGTAGGACTAGAACTCAGGTCACCTGACTCCCAGCCCAGGATCCTTCCCACCTGGCTCTCCTTGTGCACAGGCACTCAAGTGCACGTGCGCACACATAGACTCTGGGTACAAATCAGGCCATCGGCAAACTGGCTTTGTCTCCAGGCAGAGGCTGTGCAAGCCTCAGCTTCCTCAGCTGTGAAATGGGTTGGTGGGAAGATTAAGTTCCATCAAGGAGGCTGTGAGTAAAGTGCCCAGTACAGTCTCGGGTACCAAGTATATGCTTAAGCAATACTTTTTCCTTCGTCTCCCATCTCTACCTGCCTCTCCCTGCAGAGAAAGAGGCCACAAAGGCGGTTGAAAACCTTCTTTTTTTCCTTTCTGACTTCAGAGCCTAGAAACAGTGAAGCTCTTCTTTCCACAACACCTTTATTTGAGCAAAAAGTCAGTGATAGTAAAAACAAAGAAATGAGTCAGAAGCCTGTTTGTTGAGTTCCAAACATCAGGGAGCTTTTTTTATTAGCTAGTAGTTTGGGAACTTTCTGTTTTTCACCTCAACGAAAGTGTTTCTGCATTCACAATGACATGTTAAGAGCCTGGAACTGGGCAGTTCTGGGTCTCAGCAACTGAAGAAGGGAGCCCAGGTGCTTTGCATTTTCTCTGTGAAAGGGGTGTGCCTGCAGCCGGGGGCAGAAAGGGCAGCGTTCATGCCCCTGAGCTACAGAGACCCTGGCCTCATGCTGTACTAGGTATGGGGCCTCAGTTTCTTCATCTGTAACGTGGGGCTAAATGCTTTCTCAGGGTTCTTTGAGGAGCAGCTGATGCACAGTAGGGGATCAGTGGCTGTCATTCGTCCCCACCCATTCTGGGGAGGACATCTCTTCACTCAGGGCTCAAGTGAATGCCTTGGTGCTGCTCTGGTATCCACAGGGCCCCACACTTCAAGGCACTGGAGTCCCGGCGCTTGAGTTTGAGCTCTAACCTGACCACTTCTGCCTGAGTCTCAGGCTTCCCACCAGTATAATTGTTGTGAAGGCTTTGACGTAGCCCAGGGCTCAACCACATGGTGGAAGACAAAGCCTCTGCTCCTGAGAAAGCCACAGTCTTGTTGACGGGTGGGCAGGTGAAGGCAATGGGGCAACATTCTTGCTTTTCCCTAAGCAAAAAGTGCCCTTCCTCACAGTCCCCACTCTGGCTTCAAGGCCAGCCCCAAAGCCCCCTCCTCCCTGAAGCCTTCCTGGGTGGAATTCTCCTCTCCATCTTTGTGTGCCACCAAGTGGTGCTGGTGCTTCTCTCAGTACTGAGCATCGGCAGAGCCTTGGTCCGTCCATATGTCCACTTCCCTGCAAGATGGGGAAGAATCCACATCTCACTCAGTCAGGCTGCTCTCCAGGGTGGAGGCTTCTGCCTGACCTGCAGAGGATGTGGAGGAATATTTGCAGGGTAGGTAGGGGAGAGTAGTGGGGGGCGGGGGGACGAATGGGAGGGCAGATGCCTTGTTAGATGAAGAAAACGGCAGGTGGGTGGGGGCTAAGGGCCACCCAGTCCTGCCCACAGATAACCCAGGCTCACTAGGAAGTTAGGAAGATGAAGCAAACACTCCAGACAATGCAAGCGTTCAGGGCACAACCCAAGAGAAGCCAGTAAATCACTAACCGCTGTGGTCATGGGATGCCTTCCATCTGCCGAGATGGTTTCTATCCAGTTATCTCATTTAGCCCCTCTGAAGCGGGCCCCACAGGGATTGTTTTATCCCCATTTGGCAGGGAGATAACTGAGGCCCACGCAAAGCCTGGCTTGCCCATGTAGGGATGTGGCAGAGCCGGGACTTGAACTGGGTGTTCTGATGCCAAAAGCAACACCTTTCCCATTACCCTCCAGCTGGTTTAAACATAAGAGGCAGGAAGTCAGAGGAGGCCGAGGTCAGTGGGGGAGGATGGAGGCCAAGAGGGCTTCTTGGAAGAGAAGACTTGGGCTGGGCCTGCAAGTTCCAGGAGGGTCCTGGCACATGGGAATGAAGTGGAACACGCCAGATGGGCTTCCCACACTCAGGGCTGAGGAGGGCTTGGAGAATAATCTGAAGGGCCCGTCCTGGGCCAGAGCCCAGGTGGCCTGACCTGGTCCAGCCCCATCCCCCCGTGACTATAAATGGGTTTGCACGCAGTGTTTTCAGTTGCATTTGGAGTTCCCGACAGGCTCCTCTCTGCACACCCGATAAGGCTAAGGCCCCAGCGGATTCCGTCCCAGCCGTAAATCACCATAATCCCTGGGTATTTTCAAACACTGATTATGGCCCCTAAATTCAATTGGCAGATTAAGATATCCCTTCATTTTATTCTTCCTGAATTTTTTTTTTTTTTTGGTAGAGAGAGGGAGACACAGAGATTCATCCAGAGATCTCCTGAGGTGGGCGTGATCTCTCCACCTTCGTTCAGTGCCTGTCCTCTGAGATACTCTCCTCTACCCCAGGTAGCCTCAGGATCAGCTTCCTTCCCTGCCTCCTCTTTCCTCTCCGCCCCACTTCCCGCCCCTCCCTCTCTCCCTCACCTGCCCCTTTACTGCACCTGTATCTTTCTGGGCTTTTCTCTCTCCCTCGACCTAGATCCTCTCACCCTTCTTGCTTTCCCTGGTCTTGGTGTCCTTCTCCCCGCTGCTGTCCCTCCTCTGAAGAAAGTTGCTGTCCATCTTGGTGGCTCTGAGGCTGGGCCAGTCTTTCCTGGGGTGATTGTCCCCCAAACCAATGTCTGATCTTCAGGGATTTTCTGCCAGGCCTGCCCCTGTCCCCTTTGTCTGAAGCCTGTGGTCAAAGCCCTCCCAACCTTACCTGCTCTGTGTTTGTTCCTTAGACCAGAGGCTTCCCAGGGTAGCTGGCACATAGTAGGTAAGCAGGTCAGGCCATGGGTGGATGGGTTGTGCCCCCGGACAGAGTGGAGGCAGGGGCTGGTGTCTCTCCCCAGTGGATGGTCCTCCCGGCCCTGGCCAGAATCCAAGCCCACAATGGTGCCCATGCCATGGCCCCAGCAGGCCCTCCTCCCTGTTACGGTGCTCATGCCACAGCCCTAGCAGGCCCTCCTCCCTGTTATGCTGGAGTTCCGCAGATCACTTCTTTCTTTGGGGCGCCCTGGCCCACGCCCAGGCTGGTATCGTCAAGAATAACAGCTTCCTTCCTCCAGGGAGAAGGACCCGCCAGCAACTAAATAAACACAGGTTTTATGGGGTGATTAATACATGGAAAAAGAAGCTCCTATCCCAGTGTCTCAAGGTCTCCTTGCTCCTCTCAGAAATGTCAATTCAGGAAGAGCAGCTGTGAGTCCCAGCAGGAGGCTGGTGGGCCAACAGCCCACTTACAGGGCGCTCCAGAGCATCCCTCGGTGCCTACCACTGCCTAGGACTAAGCGGGGGCAGGTGGGAGACAGAAGAATCGAAAACCCAGCCCCTCTCCTGGAATAATGTTTTCCCTGGGGGACACATCATAGAACTGATGCAAGGTGGTCCAAGTTCAATTCTGCAATCAAATGTGACCTGAAGAGTAAAACTGTGTGGAGAGCAATCCAGGAGGACTTCCTGTAGGAGACAAGTTTTAAGTCAGGAACTAAGTGAGGTGAAAAGAATGGATTGGTTGAGGAACAATTTAGGTCAGACGGAGGGGTGTCCACAGGCACAGAGATGGGGAATTGGCGGTCAGTAGGGGAGCAGATCCAGGAGGGGAAGGAATGAGGTGGAAAGGTAGTGGGTGACTTGTGGAGGTGAGGGGTGTGCACAGGTGTGGGTACGTGTATGCATCACAGGGGAGAGAGCCATAAGAGCTGAAAGCTTCCAGCAGCTTTTGTACTGTCAAGTTGTTCAGTAAGAGGGACTGGCTGGTTGACAGTGGAGGAGTACGAGACCCAGAGATGGGGAGGGGCCTGCCCAAACTCTCCCGGCTGCTCATCAGCCAGGCCAGGCCTGGAACCCAGATCTCTCAGGCTGATCTGGGAGTAAGGTCAGAGGGAGGAGGCTATCAACACATCTAAGTGGTGGGGCTGGGTCCAGGAGGGTTCTAGGAGGGGGTGAGGTGCGGTCTCCCGAGGGCTTATGCATTCTATTCCATCCCTTGCCATGCACAGGTTCCCAGGTCTTGGTAAAAGACCCACGCCTGCCTACTGAGGAGACAGCTGTATGGAGACTCTCAGGGTGGGCTTCCAAGGGTCACGTGCTGCTGGGTGGGTTCTTCAGGCCCCCTAGAGATAGGGGCCTGGGTCAGGTCCCCTAAACAGGGTGTGCCTCAGCTTGGAGGCGCTGAGCATGAGTGATCCCCAGCTGAGGACCACACTGCCATCTGGGCCTTCTGCTTCCCAGGCTAAACCAATATTTACCCTCAGCTGTGGCTGCCAGGGGCCAAGAGGCAAATATTAGTTTAAGGAGCCTGAGCCAGCTCTTGGGCTGGGGAAACAGCTGAGGCTACCGATCATGATTTCTTCCTCTTTGATGATTTTCATTTCTTTTTAAGAAAAAATCTTGCTTTTCCTTCTGCTTCAGAGGCTCTTCTGGCGCTTCCTTTCTGCTTACCCCAAATTCTGCCAGCTATATCAGTGCCCCACAGCAAACCCTCCCCTCCATTAGGAAGCTTTCCCAGACCTCCCTCATTCAAAATGACCCTTCCTCCTCCTGACCATTGGAAGCACTTGGAGACCTAAGTGGTATAAGCAGCTTTGAGTCATGTATTGTCCTGCTCTTTAAAGATCCAGCATATATCCTCTTTGTATATAAAGGAAGGTATTATTGTGCCCATTTTGCAGATAAGGAACAGAGGCTGAGAGAGGTCTGATAACCTGCCCAAGGTCACACAGCTGGCAGTTGGTGGAGCTGGGATTTGAACCCTGGAGCTTGGGCTACATTACCTTCCAGCTTCTCTAGATGTGAGTCCATCTGATCTCCCTATTAGGTCTGGATACCCGACAAGAGCGGGGACAGTGGCCCTCCTGTGCCTTCCAGAGTCGAGCTTATGAGAGCTCAAGGCATCAAGGATCAGCCACACATGTTGGGCACAGATAGGCCACCAGGGTCCCAGCAGTGCTGGTACAAGGAAGAGGGGCAGTGCGGTGCCCACGATGCCAGATTCAGTGGCGAAGGTGGGTCTGCCTGCCTTATAGTTCCCTGGAGGCTCCCGAGGGCTTTGTCTGGTTCAGTTGTTCCTGTGCACTCTAGTTTTCTACCACAATGAATATATATAAAGTTGAACCACAGGTAATCACCAGTATTGGACTGTTTTTAACTTAAAAAAAGGCAATCTCATGTTTGCCCCTAGCATCTCTTGGGCCCAAGAGATTGTACTGGAGGCCTTGGAAAGAGTGGTGGGGCTCAGGGTGGGGTGTACGTGGAGGGAGGAGCTGGGGCCTTGCAGTATTGGGGACAATGCCTTCATTTAAGATGCAGGAGACCGACAGAATCAAGGCTTGACTTGGCCACTCACTAGCTCTGGGCAGTTGTCAGCTTCTCTGTGCTTCAGCCTCCTCATCTATTATTTGGGCATAATTATACACACCCCACTTACCTTACAGATGTGGAAAGGCATTTACACAAATGAGAAGGGCTTTTGTCTTTAGGTTAAAAAGGAATACCTAATTTAAAAACACTGCCCTCCCCCGCCAAAAAAGCCAACGCCTCAAACCAGCTCTTCAACTAGAAGAGGGAGCCTTGAACCCAGGTCTCTGTATCGGGCTGAAAGGAAAACCATGCAATCGAAATTGCTCCTTGGAACAAGATCTATGCTTCTCCAGCTGGGTTCCTCGGAACACTGGGGTTCCACAGAGGTGTCTTGGAGGCTGCAGAGAAGGCCAGAGAGAGAGTGAGGGGACAGGTGCTGTGTCCACCTCCTAGACTTCAGCCAGAACTTTGGGTTCTGTTGGACAAAAGGATTCCACTGCTTTTTAAAAAGTTTGAGACCCACTAGACCAGATGATTCTATAAATCTATGAGATCCCGTGGCTTGAAGATTCTCTGAATCTTAAAGTCTGTGACTGTGAGTGATTCTAGGATGTTCTGCCCTTCCCTCTGTGAGCCCCAGAAAGCATGTTTGTTTCTCCTAAATTTCCCATGGTTGGGTTTAAAGGGAGAGGGTGGAGGTGGGTGCTGGGAGGGGTGGAGAACCCCCTTGCCTGTCCAAGCCAGGCACCCGCCCTTCCCGGCTCCCTCCCATGCCCCGTGCCAGATGCGGACCAGCAGGAGGATGTTTGTGGAGACAGTAAAGGGCTGGCAGTGCCTCCCAAACGGGCCAGCAGATACCTGCTAGCAAGCCAGGCGGCTGCAGGCTGACCCGTGATTACAGATTAGCCAGTGCTCCGGATGTGAGAACGTCAACAAATGGGACTCTCAGGCTGATGGCAAGCTCTGCCTCAAAGGAGGCCCCGGCCTGCCCTGAGGTCCCCCACGCCCAGGTCCTGCCTTGGTTACCCTGCACTGCTGGCAGCATGTGGCAGGGCCGGGTGGCTTTCTGGGCAACAGCTGGCCCTGGGGCCCTCCTCAGTCTGTCTCCTCCCCCTCCCACTCCTGCTCGTCATCAGGTGTTTGCTAACAGTTTTCTCACCTGTCAACCCAAACCCTCCTGTGCTTCAGCTCAGGTCAACTCCTGTGTCTTCCAGAATACCTTCCCTAGCCCACTCTGAAATAGGAAGGGGACTTCAGCCTTAGTTGGGGATCTTGATCCTAAAGGGGATATTTATTGTAAAGGAGAGAAGACTCAGAGGGAGTCCCAAGGAGGGTATTTGGGACACATATGGATTCCTACTGGGAGAGTTTTTCTAAGTCATAGCTATTCCAAGGGGGGGGGATAGGTAGCCTTAGGAGATGGTAAACTTCCTGACGCTAGGGCCATTCTAGCCTCTAGCCGAGAGATTGGCAGGGATAAATGGATTTCCTAGTACCTTAGTTCCTCTAAGGTCCTGTCTAATCCTAGATGCTAAGACTCTGGTAACTAAATTGTATTCAAGTATTTTCGTGACTTCGGGGCGGGCATGGTGGCTCACGCCTGTAATCTCAGCACTTTGGGAGGCTGAGGCCAGCAGATCACTTCAGCTGAGGAGTTCGAAACCAGCCTGGGAAACCTAGTGAAACCCTGTCTCTACAAAAAATACAAAAATTAGCCAGGCGTGGTGGTGTGCACCTGTAGTCCCAGCTACTTGGGAGGCTGAGGCACAGGAATCTCTTGAACCTGGGAGGCAGAGGATGCAGTGAGCCTAGATCGTGCCACTGCACTCCAGCCTGGGGAACAGAGCAAGACCCTGTATCAAAAAGTAATAATAATAAAAAAAAACATGTCCTGCCTTTAACCCTTGCCCCTTCCACTGACTCTTTGCTCCCAGGGCCCAGTTCCTGGCTCCTCCCTCTCCCAGACTCCCTGCCCAGGGCTGGGCACACAGTAGGTCAGTGAGTAGGGCCCCCAGCACCACCTAGAGGAGAGGAAACACATGGCTGGGACCTCCCTGCCCTGGCAGGGCCTGCTTATTTCTGCTCTGGCCCAGGGTGTCGGTAGAGCCACTGCCGGGCACCAGAACAGGCAAGAGCTGAAGACCGACAGGTTCTTTCCTGAATGATGGGACATGCAAGGGGAGTCAGCTTAGTGGCTTCTCCTCGTGGCCTTGTGCCATCTCTGTTCCCATCATAAACATCTCCAAAGCAGGTGGGCACATGTCCCGGCACCGATTATGTAACTTGTTGCTTCCGAATGTGGGGCCACCCCACTGCTTGGGGTGACAGGTTGCCCATCTGGTTTTTCTAAGCCTTACCCATCAAGTGGTGCAGTCTTGGGCCGAGGTTGGTCCCATGGTGTTCTCCCATGGCTTGGGGCCCCAAACACTGCCCTGACCTCTAACTTGGTATCGGCTCACTCAACAGTGACCTTTGCCGTACCTTCTGCGGAGGGTGTTCTAACCAGCTCCTGCGTCTCGAGTTTCATCTATTTCAGGGCCTCGACAAAGCTGGGCTCACTGATGGGATGGTTATTTTGGAGCTGCTGGCTGCCTGCAGCTGCTCCTGACCCTGAGGGGTGGAGAGGGAGAGAAGACAGACTTGGGCTGGGCACTGGCCCTAGGGATTCGTTCCGTTTTTAGCTGTTTCCCAGCAGCTTTTGTCCCTCCCCTCCCAACTCTAGCAAGATTTCAAGCAAGGCTAAAGGGATCCTCTTCCTACCCCCTTCTCTTTGTACATCCTCCACTGTTTCTCCTTCCTTTCTTCTTTATCCTCTCACCTCTACATTTTAGCTGCTGCTTCTTGGTCTTTGGTGATTTCATTCCATGAATATTTCCTGGGTACCCATCGTGACTGATGTGAACTCCTGCATTAAGGTTCAAAAAGCCCATGGTCTGAAGACAGGTGTACCTGACTTTTAGTTGAGACTGTGCTCAAGCCAAGCAAATACTAATATCTGAAGTTATCGGGTAGCTTCTGGGTGCCGGGGGTGGTCCCACTTTACCTCTGATCTTTCCAACAACAACTCAGGGCAGGTATTATTACCCCTATTCTCTAGGTGAGCAATTTGAGGCTGGGAGGAAGGTTGCTTATGTAAATCAGTAGATGCTGATTTCACTGCTGAAGAGGCCCCAAGAAGTTCAGCTATTTGTCCAGTCATATAGCCTTGTCATACAGGAAATGGCAGAGCCAGGATTTGAACCTAGACTGATGACTTCAAATTCATTGCACTTAACTGTGCTCCTGTCCTGCCTACTAGTATATGAATGTTGGTTACTGAAAAAAACCTAATGTACTTTTAGGTTGCATTATTAGAAGTATAGCATATATACCAAGGGAGGTGATGGCCACACTGTGCCTTGAGCTGGTTGGTGCACATCTAGAGTACTGAGTCTGGTTCTGTTCATTATCTAAGAGATGGGAAGGTGTGTGGGAAGTCTGAGTATTCCCTGAGAATTGTCTTCAGTATTGGGCTGATAGGCAGCTCAGGAGGCAGTGGGTTAAATACAGGGAGGTAGATTTTGGTTTAAAAGAAGGAAATACTCTTTAAAGACAGATTAACTCCACAATGGAACAGGTTGCCTGGAAGTTAGTGAGCAACTGGTAGTGTGCATGTTTAAGTAGAAGGGGACTCCTGAAGGGGCAGAGAGACCAGGATAGCTTGCATCTGTTCTGAGGGTCTGCCCAGCCCCAGGAGCTCTGGACTGATTGTCCTGAGGGGGGTGGTGTGGGCCCTGTGACAGCTGTGTTCCTGGAGGCTCTGGCTGGACATCTCTGAGCGACCTGATTCCTCTTCTCCCTGCTGTTACTGCCCCTTCCCCTCTCTGTCTCCCACCCTCTGCAGTTCCCAAGGGCCAGTGCCTGGAATCCCGGAGGGGTGAGGGAGCAGGGACTGTTCCCCAGGGTCCAGGTCAGCCCACTGGCTTTCCCCAGCTCTGCACCATTTGTCTCTCCCACCTCCCCCCTGCACAGGCCCTCCTGGCCTCTGCCTCTGCCTCTCCGCAGCTCCCCCAGCCTCTATGCACCATCACTGTCACAGAGTCAATTCCCTGGAATAATCACATTTTCCGGCCGGCTCCCTCCTCCTCACCAACACGATTCCAGGAAACCCCAATCAGCCAGGCCCCAGGAGGCTTCTCCAGAGCTTCAGGAGGCTTGGGGGGAAGGGCCCACACCCAGAGTTTTCTGGGGGCCAGACAACACAGTTCCTGGAAGGGGCAGGGAAAGGGTGAAAGAAAAGAGGGAGGTTTAGTGACCATGTCTACATTCAGTTGGAGCTTAATTTTGGCCTCTGCTGTCCCTACCAGACCAATCCCCCAAGCTTTGCTGTCATACCTGAGAACCCCAGCCATCCTTAACCCAGTTCCTGAAGAGACAGCACAGATTCTCCCTTGGAGAGGTTCAGAGAGAAGGCCCGAAGGAAGGGATCGGTCCATGGTGCGGCTTACAGTGGCACCAGGCAAATTTGGAGAGATTGACTCACGCAGAAAGGCTTCAATAAACAAGGAGAGTCTGGAAGTGAAGAATTCGGCATTGGGAGTTGGACAGACCTTTTTTTCAATCCTGGATCTGCCACATGGCGGCTGTCATAATGCCGCTGAGCTTTATCTGTAAAACGGGAACACTTCCACGGGCTGCTGTAAGGATGAATTGCAGGGGTAATTCATGGAACATGGTGATCACTTTTATTGAAAGTTATAGGACTCCATAAAGCAGAACATAACACAGCCATTAGAGGAATATGGTGTTGGAAACAGTTATTGGCATGGAGAGGTGTTCAGGTGCTGGGGATAAGACGGAAGGAGTCCAGGAGTTAAATTTTTGAAAATTTTGAAAAAAGCTACCAGGGTTCTTAGCCTGGAGTCCTTGCCCATGAATGGCTTCATGTAGTTCATGAATGCTGAGAAATTATCTACAGAATTTAGTGAGAATGTTCATTTTTCTGGGGAAATGGGTCAATGTCATCACATTTTCAAAGTGATGTAGTACATATAAAAGGTAAAAAACAAGTGATGTTTATATAGCATGACACAATTTTTGCACTAAAAAAAGTAACCAGCTGGGTGTGGTGACTCACACTTCTAATCATAGCACTTCGGGAGACTGAGGCAGGAGGATCGCTTGAGTCTAGGAGTTGGAGACCAGCCGGGCAACATGGCGAAATCCCGTCTCTACCCCAAAAATACAAAAATAAGCTGGGCGCGGTGGTGCATCCCAGCTACTTGGGAGGCTGAGGTGAGGATGGCTTGAGCCTGGGAGGTGGAGGTTGCTGTAAGCTGAGTTATCTCCACTGCACTCCAGCCTGGGCCAGAGAGCAAGATCCTGTCTCAAAAAAAAAAAAAGCCAAACAACCCCCCCCCGTCAAAAATACAGCCTTTAAAAAGGCTGAAAGATCATACATCCAAATATTAAAAATGCTTTTCTCTGGGTGGGGGGCTTACAGGCGATTATTTTTTCTTTTTGCTGAACTGAATTTTCTACAAAATACCGTTTTATATTTTGTATAACTTATATGATTTAAAAAAGAACGATGAGTTTGATTCCCTGTTAAGCCACTTTCAAAAGGGTATCTTGGATAGATCTACTACTCTCAGCCTGTGTCCTGACATGGCAATGGTAGCCTCAAAAGGTGATTGTTAAGGTTAGATGAGACAGTGTAGCAAAGAGGGTGTCTGTGTGTGTTTGCTGGGGGGTGGTTGCTCCCTGGCTTTCCAGGATGTTAGGCCTTCATCAGTGCACTCGACAGACGGTTACTGTTTGTCAACAGAATGCTCGGCGCTGTTCTAGGTGCTAGGGATAAGACGGAAGGAGCCCAGGAGTTAAATTTTTGAAAATTTTAAATTATAAGGAATACACGTTTACTGTAGAAAATGAGGAAGTACACATACGCATATAGCAAGCACCTGTGAGCATTTGGAAGCATCCACATGGTTGAAGTTTCGGTGCTTCACCCCACCTATTCCTCTGTTTAAACAGATGTCCTGCAAGAGCCGTTTCTTGACTGTGCTCGCTAATTTATGTCACAAGCATCGTGTGCGCCATTAGCCATCCAGGATTGTAACGGTGCGCGCGTAGGGACGGGGCAGCGGGGCGCGTCGGGGCCGCCTCCCGGGAGCCCTGCGTGACACCGCCCCGTGTCTCCCGCGCAGATAGCGAGCTGGTGCTCCCGGACTGTCTGCGTCCGCGCTCCTTCACCGCTCTGCGGCGGCCGTCGCTGCGGCGCGAGGCGGACGACGCGCGCCTCTCGGTGAGCCTATGCGACCTCAACGTGCCGGGCGCGGACGGCGACGAGGCCGCGCCGGCCGCCGGCTGCCCCATCCCGCAGAACTCACTCAACTCGCAGCACAGCCGCGCGCTGCCGGCGCAGCTCGACGGCGACCTGCGTTTCCACGCCCTGCGCGCCGGCGCGCACGTCCGCATCCTCGACGAGCAGACGGTGGCGCGCGTGGAGCACGGGCGCGACGAGCGCGCGCTCGTCTTCACCAGCCGGCCCGTGCGCGTGGCCGAGACCATCTTCGTCAAGGTCACGCGCTCGGGTGGCGCGCGGCCCGGCGCGCTGTCGTTTGGCGTCACCACGTGCGACCCCGGCACACTGCGGCCGGCCGACCTGCCCTTCAGCCCTGAGGCCCTGGTGGACCGCAAGGAATTCTGGGCCGTGTGCCGCGTGCCCGGGCCCCTGCACAGCGGCGACATCCTGGGCCTGGTGGTCAACGCCGACGGCGAGCTGCACCTCAGCCACAATGGCGCGGCCGCCGGCATGCAGCTGTGCGTGGACGCCTCGCAGCCGCTCTGGATGCTCTTCGGCCTGCACGGGACCATCACGCAGATCCGCATCCTCGGTGAGTGCCCGCAACTGCGCCTGGGCGTGTGCCTTTCCTGGAGGCGGGGACGATCCGGGTCGGAGACAAAGGGCGAGCTCCCCTTCCTCCAGGCTCCTGTGGTGTTGCTAAGGAATCATAGACACCTAAGGTGAGTTCTGGGCGGGACTCGGTCATCTTGTCAGTAGCCCTTATATGTCACCTGTGAGACTCACCCGGGGGGGGTGAGGCGAGGGAAAGCGCGGATTATTGAGTTTGATGCCCAGAATCTGATCAACCCATAGTCTCACAGATACATAAACAGTCCAGAAGCACACAACACAGTGACCACTCAAAAATGAGAGGAAAAGGCCCGGTGCGGTGGCTCACGCCTGTAATCCCAGCATTTTGGGAGGCCGAGGCGGGCGAATCATGAGGTCAGGAGATCGAGACTATCCTGGCTAACACGGTGAAACCCCATCTCTACTAAAAATACAAAAAATTAGCCGGGCATGGTGGCGGGCGCCTGTAGTCCCAGCTACTCGGGAGGCTGAGGCAGGAGAATGTCGTGAGCCCAGGAGGCGGAGCTTGCAGTGAGCCAAGATCGTGCCACTGCACTGCAGCCTGGGTGACATAGCGAGACTCCGTCCCAAAAACCCAACAAACAAACAAAAAAAACAAAAAGGAAAAAAGGTTTCCCCCAGCAGTTAACTTTTTGAGTCTCGGTTACCATTTCTCCAAAATGGAAATAAAGGTCCTCACCTTTAAGGAAGTTTGTGAGTCCAAATGAGAAAAAGAGGTTGGAATGTCAGTAGTCAGGTGGTGCAGGGTGGTGTCTGGTTCGGGGACTCTGGGGAATCCCTGAGCAGGCAGCCTTGGGGGAAGTGGGGCTGCAGAGTTCTGGGCCTGCCTTTTGTGGGGGGGCACAGAGTTTGAAAGGCCTGGGGGATGTGCATTGAGTTAAGAAAAGAAGGGAGGAAGACTCTTTATCGGAAGACTTCTCAGAGCCTTTAATATGCAGTTTGATTAAGGAGACGGTGATGGTGGTTTTGGTGTACAGTTTTTCCATACTAATTTGACCGGAAATCTTTTCACAAAGTGTCTCCTGGTACCTTTGTACCCCAGAGTGAGCAGGTATTCATGCTTTCCAAGTGCTGGTCTTTGAACCAGCTCTGTGAGACTGAGCTGGTTTCATTAGACTTACCTGGAGGACCTATTAAAGTGCAGATTCTTGGACCCCACCTCCAGAGATTTTAATTCTGTAGACCTTGGACAGGTTCTGGACATCTGAATTGTTTTTCTTTAATAAGTATGCTTACCCAAGTTTGGAGACCCCTGGGCCTCACAGCCCCTAGCCTAGACCTCAGCCCAGGAGGCTTGATAGATAAGATAATGTGTGTAGATGAGTGAGCATGAGGTAGTTACTGTATGAGATTGGCATACTGTGTATAGGCACATGTGAGTAACTGAATACACATATGTTAATGTATGTAATGCTGTTGGCTTGTGAGAGCATGCGAAATCATATAAAAAACATTGGGGACTTCCAACTCTGGAAAGAGACCAAATGAAGATGGAGTGAAACATAAATAAAAAGGAAATGAAAAGCCTGGGTGCGGTGGCTCACATCTGTAATCCCAGCAATTTGAGAGGCCGAGGCAGATGGATCGCTTGAGGCCAGCAGTTCAAGACCAGCCTGGCCAATGTGGCAAATCCCCATTTCTACTAAAATACAAAAAAAATTAGCTGGGTGTGGTGGTGCACGCCTGTAAGCCCAGCTACTTGGGAGGCTGAGGCAGAGAATCGCTTGAACCTGGGAGGCGGAGGCTGCAGTGAGCTGAGATGGTGCCACTGCATTCCAGCTTGGGCAACAGTGAGATTCTGTCTCAAGAAAAGAAAGAGAGGGAGAGAAAGAAAGAGAAAGAGAGAAAGCAAGCAAGCAGGCAGATGAATCAGGCTTGGGTGAGAATTCAAGATGGAATAAAAAGAAATTAGGCTGGGATGCAAAAAAATAAAAAATAAAAAATAGTCAAGCTGATTTCACTGACCAGGATATACTACTCCTCAGGGCAAGGAAATTACATAAGAGTAAGGTACTTTCTTCCCTCAGCACCATCTAATAATAGCTAAGCAGCTTTCCAGTAAGGCTTCTGTTGCCCAAAGAGGTTTACTAGACTGGAGCAAAGGGGAGGCTTAAAAAAAATCCAGATTTCTCTCTCTCAAGAGGGAGATAGGCCAAGGTGGGTGTTGAAGAAGAACCACCCAGAATTCAATATATATTCAACAAAGTGCTCCTGATCTGTTTGGAAAACTGGGCATCTCAACCAGCAAATTGGTGTTTGAAGATCCTGACCGACTTCAAAAGAATAACTAACCAGTGGCAATGTATGAAGGGTCATTATTAACCTTATAGAGGAATGCTTGGCTTTGTGGCTAGCCTAAGTATACTAAGAATAGAAGGTTATTTCCTTCACTCATGTGTATCACAAAACATACAGCCAGTTCCATACTTATTGGTGAAACATTAGAAATATTCTCATGAAAGTCAGGAATATAATAGAGATGGCTTACAGACGTTGTTCTGGAAATGCTGGCCAATGCAACAAGTCAAGAAAAGTAAATAGGAGTTGTGAATTCCTGAAAGAAGGAGATGATAATTAACTTGGAAAAATATTAACACAGTAAGAGAAACCCTGTGGGCATCTATTGAATATTCTTAGAAATAATAACACCACTAAATGAATTAGAATTAATAACTACAGATAAAAAAGATCTCATTGGGCACTTAGGTGTGTGCAGGGCATTATGTTAGGATTTGTAGGAGACTCACAGGTGAATAAGATTTCCTGTTCTAAGAAAGCTCATAGGCTGGGCACGGTGGCTCACACCTGTAATCTCAGCACTTTGGGAGGCTGAGGCGGGTGGATCACGAGGTCAGGAGATCGAGACCACCGTGGCTAACACAGTGAAGCCCCGTCTCTACTAAAAATACAAAAAAAATTAGCTGGGCCTGGTGGCGGGCGCCTGTAGTCCCAGCTACTCAGGAGGCTGAAGTAGGAGAATGGTGTGAACCCAGGAGGTGGAGCTTGCAGTGAGCCGAGATCACGCCACTGCACTCCAGCCTGGGTAACAGAGCAAGACTCCGTCTCAAAAAAAAAGAAAAAAAAAAAAAGCTCATGGTTTTACTGGAGAAACAAAACTGGAGTCCTGGGCACAGAACAAATATTACCCCAGCCTTTGTGGTTGTGTAGTTGTATGTCTGTAGTGCATGTGTGTGTGTACTTGAGGGAGTAATGTGGTCTGGGGGTAGTCAGGGCGGCCCAGAGGAAGGAGTTTGAGGACAGCCCCCAGAGGCTCCCTGGACAGCCAGCTCTTTGAAGTCAGGGGCTATCTCTAGCTTTCTGTCTGCACGGGGCCTGGTGCCTGGTAGGTCCTCAGTAAGGATTTGTTGAAGGCAGGAGAGAAGGAAGGAGGGAAAGAGGGAGGCGAGGATTGTTAAAAAGGAGAGGAAGGCCGGGCGCGGTGGCTCACCCCAGCAATCCCAGCACTTTGGGAGCCGAGGCTGGCAGATCACGAGGTGAGGAGATTGAGACCATCTTGGCCAACATGGTGAAACCCCGTCTCTATTAAAAATACAAAAAAATTAGCTGGGTGTGGTGGCATGTGCCTGTGATCCCAACTACTCAGGAGGCCGAGGCAGGAGAATCCCTTGAACCTGGGAGGCGGAGGTTGTAGTGAGCCGAGGTCATGCCACTGCACTCCAGCCTGGCGACAGCGAGACTCCGTCTGAAAAAAAAAAAAAAAAAGGAAGTGAGTGATGGAAGGAGGGGAGGAGAGAATCTATGATCAGAACAAGGTGGGAAAAGGTGAAGGCATTGCATAGGTGCCATGCAGAAAAGGTGGGTGATATCTGGGGACAGTGGTGAAGAACTCAGGGCTCCTAACAGGAGGGTGAGGTTGCGGGGCAGAGGAGATGGTAACATACATGCTCCGGCCCAGGAAGCTTTGCAGAAAGCATACATGGGGAGGGGCGGAGGTACGTGCCAGGCAGGGGCCTAGTTTGGAGCTGCTGTTTTAACAAGAAGCAAGCAGGATATGGCCCTCCAGTTCATAGGTGAGAACAGAGGCCAGGCTGGGTGCTGACTGGGGTCAAAGTCTTTAGCTGATTAGATGTACTCCACGGCGGTAATATCAAATGATCCCCGCACCAGCCTGCAAAATCCCGCTCTCGGCCCTGTGGCTGGGCTGTGTGGTCAGGCCTGGGAACCTACTGTGAGGGACAGAGCTTTCTCCAGTTTGGCCTGGGCAGGCAGCTAGCGTGTCCTTCCCTCCCTCCCCTTTCACAGGCTCCACCATCCTGGCTGAGCGGGGTATCCCATCACTCCCCTGCTCCCCTGCCTCCACGCCAACCTCGCCCAGTGCCCTGGGCAGCCGCCTCTCTGACCCCTTGCTCAGCACGTGCAGCTCTGGCCCTCTGGGTAGCTCTGCTGGCGGTAAGTAGGCTGGCTCCTCTGTTCCTTGGTGACCATGTGGGACTGCGGCAAGGATGCAGCCTTTGTGTCCGGGCTGGGAGTGGAGAGGAACTGGAGCTGGGCTCAGTGAACCCTTGTTGGGGGGTGATTTCTAGGGTCATCCCCTCCTGTCCCCTAGCTGGGCAGTGCCAAAGGGTAGCTCAGGAGGGGCCTACCTTAAAAGATTCTGGACCCTTTCCTTCCTCCATCTTGCCTTCTTTTCTCTCACTGCCTCTTAGCCACTCTGTCCCCTCATCTGGGGTTGGAGTGGGTCAGAAGTGGGGCTGCTCAGAGCTCGGCCTCTTCCCTTGTGCTCTGGAAGTTGGGTTGTCAGGGTGAACAGGCAGATCCTGATAAATGGAGGGGGACACAAGAGGCCGGGGAGCCCTCTTCCCATGAATCCAGTGCCGGGTTGGGCCATGTCTCCTCCTGACTGGTGCCCCCTTGTCCTCAGGGACAGCCCCCAACTCGCCAGTGAGCCTGCCCGAGTCGCCAGTGACCCCAGGTCTGGGCCAGTGGAGCGATGAGTGCACCATTTGCTATGAACACGCGGTGGACACGGTCATCTACACATGTGGCCACATGTGCCTCTGCTATGCCTGTGGCCTGCGCCTCAAGAAGGCTCTGCACGCCTGCTGCCCCATCTGCCGCCGCCCCATCAAGGACATCATCAAGACCTACCGCAGCTCCTAGCCCGTTGCGGTGGCCCATCCCGCACACCCATCTCCTCGGGCTTCAGCCCAGCCCCAGCTGAGGAACAAGCCAGTGGGGCCCCTTCTCTTCCTCATTTTGGAAACTTTTCTTCCTCCATTAAACATGGGAAACTGAGGCCCTTGAAGGTTTGGGGAGAGGGGGGTATCAGGCAGGGAGGGGGCAGAGGCAAATCGTCGGGCAGAGGGAGGGGAGGAGAGGAGGCCGCACTCTCCCTGTCTCTCCCGTCTCTGCACCCAGCTCTTCTCTGCATGCTGAGGGCTAAATTGGGATCTCAGCCTGCCCTAATCTTTCCCCATCTGAGGCAGGTTTCTAGGAGGTGTCTGTAGTCCATGTGGCACCTTTGTGAGAATTAGAAAACATGTACCTCCCTCTGGGCAGCTGCAGCCCTGAGCCAGGGCATGTGGCCTGGCTAGTGCAGTGTGGACTGGATTTGAGGCTCATTTGCCTCCTCAGCCAACTGCCCTTGAGCAGTGTACAGCCTGCTCAACAACCGCCCTGGGCAGGCCGCTCCTGAGCTGCTGTCTCCCTCTCTGACCTATGCCTACCTTCTCTTTCTTCGTTCCCTGCCCACTGGCATGGCAGCTGGGGGTGAGAGGCTGGTGGGTGCCTCCCGTCCTGGGCAGGCTGCAGCCTCATGCCATGTCTCTCTCCTACCACCTGATGGGCACATGGACAGGCTGCAGAGGGCTCCAGGTTCTGGGCCCCTAGCTGAGAAGGGGAGGACCCTGTCCTGGCCGTAGCCTTCCTGCCCCAGTCATCTCGCTGGATGCCATTGCCCAGGGGTAGCCCTTCGGTATGGGCTGGGGAAAAGGGTTGGTCTTCTGCCAGGGTCCCTAAGAACAGGTTTGCAGCTACCTTTTCTGACCTTTTCCCCACATCTTGTGCTGTCCAGGGCCTAGGCTGATAGTCAGAGCCTGTGGCACACCTGGAATGGGCCAGGGCCCTGGATGGGGAGGTGTGGGTTCCCTGGGCCAAGACCAGCCTTTTCCCTCAGTTTAATTAATTAATTTATTTGGTTTGTGGTTTTGGGTTTTTTTTTGTTTGTTTGTTTGTTTGTAGGCCTCTGGGCCCCTAGAAATGCTGCCTTTGTGTTTGGGGTACCTGGGAAAGGATGCGGCTGAGGCAGTCATAACGCAGTATCTTCCCCTGACTCCAGCCACAAAGCTTATACCCAGCTCTGCCAATCATGAATTGGAACTCCATAAGGAGGGGCCAAATTGGACCTTTTGGCAAACAGTGTCCATTTTACAGAGAGGCAAACCAAGCCTCCTTAGTGCCCTGGGGCTGGTGGTCACCCAGAGCCATAGAGCACCCTTCCTCCTGGGCCAGAGCTGGGTTATCATGGTTGGCTTAGGTACATCAGGTGACCCAGGAGGTCCCCCCTCCATAAGGACGTCAAACTTCCAGGAGGGCCAGTGTTCCTAGTGTGGGCCAGGAACAGGACAGGGAGACCTTGTGATGGCGGGGCAGGGAGCCTGTTTGTAGGGAAGATGAGGAGGCAGGGGCTGCCTCTCACACCTCCAGGTTCTCATTCTAAGTTCTGGGGGAGGGAGCGCCCCACCTGCTCAGGTTGGTCCTCTCAGCCCTGCCTGCCCTGGCCTGGGCTCTCCCAGCCTCCCAGCCCTCTGCCCCCTCAGATGGCTTTTTGTTTTTGTTTTTGTTTTTGTTTTTGCATCCATCAGAGACTGCTCCTCTGTGTGGCAGGCAGGGCATAGGTTTTAGTCCTGGCCACTGACCAGCTGTGTGGCCCTGGCCGAGTCGTAGCCCCCTGGAGCCCAGCTTCCACTTCTGTAAAATGGTTGGGGAGGAGGGGCAGGCTTTCTGTGTGACTCTCGGGAGTTCTTCCGTGAGGGCTGCCATGGGGTGGTCTGCCAGGACCTCAGGCTGGGCCTTTGTGCTGGCCTTGCAGTGGGCGTGTGGGGAAGTCACTGTCCCACTATGGGTCTCCACTACCCAGTCACTGACCCTGGGAGACCCCTTCTGTGGGAGGGAACAGGGGCTGACTAGCGGGCCCCCCAGCCCAGAGGCTGAGGGTTGGGGAGAGGAAGCCATCATCTCATTACCTGTCAGTGCAGGGGTGGCTGCTGCTTCCCTTGTGCACTCGGGTTGCTGTGATTGTGAATAAAGGTGATTTCGTACCAGCCTGAGGGCGGTGCTGTGCGCAGGGCACTGGGGAAGGAGGGCCAGCGTGTGCGTGCACATGTAGGGGCAGGCTGGGGTGTGCAGGGCTGGTGTCCTGGATACTAGGGGAGTCATCAGGAGGTGTGGCCCTTCCCTGAGGGGTAATTGCAGGCCTCTGAGGCTTCAAGGTGGGCTGGGGCAATCAGGGAAGGCTCCCTGGAGTTGGGGGCTGGAGCGTGACTTGGGGCTAGAGTGCCAGGTGGGCCTTGCAAATTGGGAGAGGCCGCTGCATCTGTGAGGAGCAGGGTGTGGTGGGGAAGGTTCGGTGGGATGGGGCTTCTCCTTAAGGCTGAGCAGGGCTCAAATCTGCTGCGTGTGTGTGTGTGTGTGTGTGTGTGTGTGTGTTGGGGGGGTGCGCAGTGCCACCTAGGGGCTAATGAGAGGATGACAAGTGGTCGACTCAGGTCATCAGGGGCTGTGCTCTGAGCTCCCCAGGAACAAGGCTTCCACCCCTCTCCCCAGGCTCAGACCCCCACATCTGGAGGGAGCTCAGCTGTGTTCCCACTGGTGGGTGCAGAGGCCTATACCAAATGGGTGGTGCCACTGAGGAGAAAAGGGAGGCCTCTGGATAGAGTCCTTTAGGGAAGTGTTCTGAGTGGTGGGGAAGGCTGAGGGGAGAGGGGTGGTGGGGAGGAGGCAGCCAGACTGGCCCCAAGGTCTAGGCACAGTGTTGGAATTGAGCTCGTTTGGCAGCACCAGGCCTCAGAGGCACGTGGGATACCTGCCTGCCCACCTTATTCCCGGGAGGATGCTCAGGCTACCCAGCCTCTGCATGGCCTTGCACAGCCATGTCCTGTTCCTTGCATCAGGGCTACCTGGTCCTGCTTACTGGGGTCCAGCAAAAGCAGGAGAGGGTTGGGGGGCCATGCTAAGGAGCCAGCTAGGCCTGCTGTATGTGGGTCCTTGGCCCCAAGATCTGCATCTTTCAAAGCCATGGCCACTGCCCAGAAAGCCTCCCAAAAGTGGGGAAGAGGCTGGAGGAGCTGGACCACGGTTCTCACCAAGAGTGAGAGCTGGCTCATGTCTGTAATCCCAGCACTTTGGGAGGCTGAGGCAGGAGGATTGCTTGAGCCCAGGAACTTGAGACCAGCCTTGGCAACATAGCAAGAACCTGTCTCTACAAATAATAGAAAAATCATCTGGGCATGGTGGTGCGCCTGTAGTCCCAACTACTCAGAAGGCTGAGGTGGGAGGATCGCTTGAGTCTGGGAGGTCGAGGTTGCAGTGACCTATGATCATGCTACTGCACTCCAGCCTGGGTGACAGGGTGAGACCCTGTTAAAAAAAAAAAAAAAAGCGAGAGCTTACCTACCTGCCCCCACCCTCCAGTGTCCTTTCTTTCAGAGGGCCCTGGGATCCTGAAGTCCACCTTGCAATTTGGGATAACGGGACATTTGCTATTCAGCTGGATGGTTTTTTTGGTGACAGGGAGAATTAAGAGGTGATTCTGTTCGGTTAAAAAGGCCCAAAACTTTATTTAGTTTTCAGGGAAATATAAGATGCATGTAAACATAAACAAAATACAAAACAAAACCCAAATCTTACAGTCTAGAAGCATGCCAAGACAGCATTTTCTGCAGACCAAAGAGTCCCGTCAAAGTGATAAAGGACACCTAGAAAGTGGCAGGCCAAGGGGCTGGTCCCTTCCCCAAGGGTACTGCATTTTTGTGTTGAGATTAAAAACAAACCAACTCCACTATTAAAAATGTTAGAAACATGGAGATAGTTTAGCACCACCATTGATTCTGGAAATATTTCAGCACTCAAATTGACTGCACTGAATTTAATGTCCTTTCTCCAGTTTCTCTGCTGAGGAGGAAAGAAGGAAAACCTGGAGGAAAGGCTCCTCCTGACCCCACAGAGCCCACTAAGAGCTGGGAGGGGAATTCCATGAGGAATTCTTCAAGGTTCTGGAGCTCCAGAGACATCCACCAGTCCCCACCCAGCCATGCAGTCCACATGCTCACGCTTCAGGGATTACCGAAGTCTGCCTTGCCCGGGAGTCACTTCCTGCAGACCTCTGAGTACCTGGCCGGGAAACCCATTTCCCATCCTGTGTCTTGGATTTAAAGAAAACCTGTTGCAGATAATGAGTTGTAAATTCAAGGAGGGTGGCTGTTTTGCTGTTCTTTCTCTGCAGTAAACTCTTATGGGGAGTGTGCCTTGGTTAAAAGGCACTGCAAAATGGCAGGGTATATCCATGGATGAATGTTCATCACACCCAGTCTAATTCATACCAGGTGGCAGGCTCAGCAAACTGAACCACCACAGGTGTCAGAGATACTTGAGAATGACTGGTACCAACAGGACGACAAAGGAGGTTGCCTTCCTCCCAGATGTGCCCAATGGAGTCTGAACCCTGGTTCTAATTTGTGGAGGTGGGTCCCTACTGTATGACCCATTGTGGTCACTGATCTTTGAGCCATACAACTTGAGAGACTAGCTTTGGATTGGACAGTCAAAGGGAAGTGGGCAAAACCAGCTGAGAACCTGGGAGCTGGATGCATATATTCTGGAATCAGGGCCTGCAAGCTCAAAAATTGGTTTGTGGCTGGTGACTTCTCCTCTCTGCTAAGTAAATCAATGACCATTCATTGAGAACTGATGGGGACCCAGCGTGTGGCCCAGTTAGTGGCAGTTTTTTCCTAGCCAGCTTCTGTGGCCAAATTCGGAGGATTTTCCAACCTGCTGTGGCTGGACCCTTGGGTGTTAAATCACTAAATTCCCTTTCTACCTGCTCTCTTCTTCCTGAAACACTCAGAGCTGACTTCTTCCTTCTTTCTAATCAACAAAGACAAAACTCCAAACCCCTTTTCAGCCTTCACACAATTTTTCTTTCTAGAAGACATCCTCTTCTGGAAGCCTCCTTCCCTAATGAAGGGACAGTAGGCCCCAGCTACCCCAAACATGCACATGCTCTTCTCACCAACGTGCCTCTCACTTGCCTCTAACGTGCTCGAGCCATCCTTTTGTTCTAAATAATTCTTCCTCCCTCCCTCCCTTTTTCTCTTTCACCTCTTGAGGCTCAGCCTATTGGCCAGGATGGAACTGGGAGCAAGGCAGGGACCTTCAGTGCAGGGGACCCCATTCTCTAAGGCCACTGAGTTCTAGGACTGGAGAGGAGAGAGTGCTGATTGTCAAGGTTAAGTGCAAACTTGAGATTTTAAAAAGACAGGATTGGGGAAGGGGGATTGCATGCTAATCCCAACCTTATAGTCAGGCTGGGATCAAGGCCTTGGAAGGTAGGGCCCTCCACCCAGTCTGTAAGCACCAGTGTGCCCACCTTATGGCCTGGGGACCCAGGTTTGCAGGAGGGAAGTTAACAGTGGGGCTGTTTTTCCCCAAAGCTGTGGGTCACTGATCCTGTCTTCTTACTGGCTCTGATCATGCAGCTTGGGAACCAGAGACATGAGACTGCACCAAACAGGGCTGATGATTTAGCCAGAAACTCAGGAAGGTCTAGCAGAGCCCTCCACACACTTCCCAGGAAGTGTTCGGTCTGGCCCTGCAGTTGGGACTAAACTTATATGCACCTGCAGGTCTTGTTGGGTGCACCGTGAGCAAGTTCTCACTCCAACCACCTGACCCACCCTCTGAAACAAGGACGAAAAGGCTGGCAGCTTTTATTATAAGGGGCTTCTCATACCCATGGCATGGCTGAGGGGTGGGAGTCAGCCTGCTCGATGACACATCTGCAGGGGGTGACCTCACTGGACCAACTCAGTGTTTCTACACCCAGTGGCATCTCTTTTGCACATCTTCATTTTGGAGCCTGGGAAGACTGCCTAGGCCGCTTATGCTAGACCTGTTAATGCCAGTGTGAAATTTCCAACTAAATACTTAATAAAATAATTACAAAAAAAAAAAAAAAAAGACACATTGCACTCTCCAGCCAGAATGACGTGTGTGAATGACACACACACTTGTTGCCAGAAGCTGTGAGTCCCTTGGGACCTGCCCATTGCCAAGGACTTGTTCAATGGAGACAGCTTGCCTGGTATTTTTTTTTTTTTCTCTAACCCCATGTTATTTAGTTCAAGTGGGAAGTTACCAATACTTGCATACACAGACACGCACGCACACACACACACACACGCACACATTCTCAACACATGGCCCTCAAAAAAGTGAGGGAATCTTAATTATTTAGCAATGTGGACAGTTCTCTTCCCAGAGAGCTCTGCATTGAGATTCTCAAAGACTGAATATGTAGATGGATATACACCAAGGGAGAGACCCGCACAGGGCACAGAGATCTGTGTCTGTGCAGAAATTCACCAAAAAGGGGGTTGGAGCAGCAAGCATACAGTACTGGTGGTGGAGGGAACAAGCCACAGGGACGTCCCTGTCACCTTGAGGGGCAGAGTGCTGAGGCTCGAACCCAGAGGAAACTTCCCATTCTGTTGCTTTCTCTACCAGTGCTGAGGAAGGAGGCCAGATTGGTACCTGTTGTGGGAAGTTCTGTCTGCAGAGAAACTTGAATAGACCCCGACTCTTCCCGGAGCAGAATTTGTACGGACTGTCTGGGTGTGGAGCCCAGGCAGGGCTCACTCCTCAGGCTGAAGTCGCTGAGACGAATGGGCAGCCCAGGCTCAGCCCCAGGCCCTGCTGCAGGCTTGTGGGAATTGGTGTCTCACCAGGGTGTGCGCGGCTCAAGGTTCTTACATCCCCCCAAAAGATCTGGTGACTTCTAGGCTTCCTGCCTAGAAACTGAACTGAAGGCACCCAGTTTTAGAAAGATTCAAACATACATCAGAAGGATCACAGCCCAAACATCAGGACACTGGGGTGAGAGAGGGCTGCTGGGAGTCATTTTTAGGCCAGGTCTCGCTGAGCAGCTGGCTGCACCACAACAGAAATCAATACAAGGAACAGCTCCCGAGGGCCTGCCTCTGCTCCAGGGACTGGGGCCCAGAGGTCAAGGGCCCCATGCCTGAATCCCTTTCTTCTGGGTGGATCTGGCAGGGGCCCCTATCATCTTCCCAAGGAGGGGGGGAGAGGAGAACACTACAAGATCAAACTCCACCAACCCACCCACCTGTTCCACAGCTAGGATTCCTTCAGCACCCCGCTCCCTGCCTCTTGCTCTCTGAGCGCCACTGGTATTCCCTCCATTGTCCCCAACGAGCCCTGGCATCCATCATCTTGGTAATATTGCACTTTTCCTGTCTCTCAGATTGTTTCCATTTTTGATTGAGAATGCAAGGTATTTGGAGGGGTAGGGGAAGTGAGTAACCTTAAAGAAATAATATATTAGTTAAATACAATCACAGGAAAAATAGGGGTTATTTTATCTTTTTCCCCTTATTAAAAACAAAAACTACCAAACCAAGGTCTAAACTTAAATAGTCCTATACCTATTCTGCAAACACTAGTAATAGGAAAATAATGCCTGACTGAAATTCCCTTGTCTTTTTTCCTTAGATGATAAAAGTAGTAACATGCCTTGCTGAGGAAAGCAATGGATATAAATGCCTGTAAAATATGCTGCTCTAACATCTGAAAGTGATTAAAATGATTCTATATAATGCCTTCGTCAAGATGGAAAATCAAGGAGGAAGAAAGAGAAACCTTTGGGGCCAGGCTTGGGGTAGACGGGGCTGAGGCCTGGCAAGATAGCCCGTCTACAGTCACTGGACACAGGGGAAACCCACAGGGCATGGGGCACACCTGCTGCTCAGGGTTGCCCCTTTCCAGCTCTCTCTCGCTGCCCCCAAAGTCCCATGGCCTGGTGAGAATAGCGAGGAGGAGAGGGGCAACACAGCCAGGCCTGCTGTCACAAAGAGGGATGAGGTGGGGGGAGATGACATTTTTTCCCCTTGAAATAAGAAAAAGGTCTTGAAACGGAAAGGAAAACAAAGCACCAAATGCTGAATCTTCGGGCATTATATGAACCTCAATAATGACCTCAGAAGGGCTCATTATGGTTAAAGTTGCAGTATACAGCAATACAGTGTCATTTCACATTTTCAATCGCAACTCATGGGAAACTAGGTTTGGACACTGCGGAGATTTTGTTTTTCTTTTTCCTTTTTTAGTCCGATCTGGTTTTCTTCCAGATGGGTCAGAGCCCTAGGCCCCCTCCCTCCTCTGCCTGCTGCCGGCAGTATCCTTCAGCATCACAAAGCAGCTCAGTAGCTCAAGGGAAAGGCCCTCTCGCCCTGGCTAGGGCTAGGAGTCCAGGCACACAAGGCCTGGTACCCCCTGGCCATGCCGGAGAAGGACTGGCATGCACCCTTCTTGCTTCAAGTATTAATATTCTCTTTGGGTTTGCAGGGTTTGTGCTGTGAGTTAGGGGGTGAGGGGGCGAGGTGTGAAGACTGGGGCATGGCAATCCCTGTTCACTGCCCAAATCTACATGCTGTCACCAGATGGCAGCATTCCCCATTTTTCCTGGATGCCTGAGCAAACTCCCAGCCATCCTTGGGGCTGGATGTCACAATGTAAACATGACCACACAATAAACTATAATGGTGGTGAGGAGGAGCACGGGATTAATGTAGTGGGGCGATCTGCCACTAACTAGCTGTGGGATTTTGGAAAAGTTGTTTCCTGTCCTTGGGCCACAGTAACAGGGAGGGATGGGATAGAGACCTCTGAGGTCTCTTTCAGTCCTGCCTTTTAATGACTCCTCTATCACTTACAGCACTGGGGATCAAGGAGAGGGGGTCCTTGGGGGGCCTGGGAGAATGTGGGGGGCAGTGCAGGTGGTGGGGAAGGGCAGGAAAGGCAGGCTCTGGGGAGCACTGTGGTCCAGTCCAACTGAGATGCTCTGTGCTTGGCAGACATGCTCTGCACTCCCTCCTGGCCTGGCTGGCGCACTAGTGACTGAACTGGCTCAGTGCAGACATCTGAGGAGCGAGGCTGCAGGGCCCTCCCCCTGGAAGATAGCTACATTGAAGGTTCTTTACCTGACAGTCACTCTACTTTTAAATTTTATTTTAAATAGTCATAAATTACTTTTTTTCTCTTAATAAATATGTGCTGTTTAAAAATGAGAAAAGTATATACTGCATCTTTAAGTAATGCACTTTGTTCTCTGGGTTTTTTCCATTCTACCTTATTTAAAGTGCATTAATTAAAAAATAATGAACCACTTCTTTATCATTATTGTTCAAATAAGTACAAATAATATTAATATGAAGACACTAAACCACTACCATTAGTACTGCAATCTAGCAGATTAACTCAACATCCTGCTCTATTTAATACTGTCCAGCAGAAGAAAATAACTAATTTCAATTTTAAGCAAACTCACAAAACAAAAGGAAACAAAACAATCATCTCACCAGGCCTTCGACAAAGAACACAAGCCATTTGCTTTAGCTGCCAGGCCTCAGTGTATGGTGAGGGACAGGGGCTTAGGGTTGCCCAGGCAAGGCCTCTGGGATGGGGTGTGGTAGGGTAGGGGTGGGGGTGGGTTTTGAAGGCACTGAGACACTGGGTCCCATGCTGCCCTGCCTGGGTGGGGAGCAGGGTGAGGGAGGGCCTTTCCTCCTCTATAGAAAACACCAACCCCCAGTCCAGGGACCCTGGCAGCTGAATCGGTGGCTGTGAGGCCCGATCTGTCCGAAATCAAAGGCACATGTGGAAATCCACTCCCAGCGAAGGGGGAGTCCTTGGGGGAAGCCGGCTGGGCTTCTGGAGGGTCCCCTTTGAAATGTCAACAATTGAAAAACACAACCCAAAGGTGACAGAGGACCTACAGGGAACTTTATTCTCTCGCTTCTGTCTTCACTGGGGCACTGCCCCTCGGGAAGACCAGGTTGGCTCCTGGCACAGGGATCCTCCATCTTCTTGGGCACCTGTGGCATTGCCAGCAGGCCAGAGGGGGCGGCTGGCGGTGTTGGCTCCAGTCTGACCTAAGGGGCCAGCCGGGTCCCCCCTCTGCCCATAGTGGGGACAATGGCTGCTTCTCCACGCTTCATACGTAAGGCTTCCAGCCCTGCCCAGCTGGGGAACACACGCAGAATGGCGGTCACCCAGCAGGCTGGGAGCTGCCTTCTCTCCAAAAGTCTGGCTCCTGAACACCCTCCTCCTTCCTGGGGAGGGTTTTTGCCCCTCTGAGGTTGTGCAGGAACCAGAAGAACAGTTTCTCTGCTTCACCATGTCTGCAACCTGGGGCTTGCCTAGCCCCAAATTTTTCTGGCAGGCGCCAAGCTCCAGCACAGTCCACACAGTGGAAACCAAATGAAACGACTTTGGCTTGTGGAGGGGGAAGAATGTGAAACAAAAACAAAAGCAAAATCACCCGCCCACAAGATACAACAGAAACCCCATCCACTACCCATCCCCTTCCCATGTGAGGCCGACCACCCAGGCCCCCAAACAACCCCTAAAATAAGACGCAAACCAAAGGCCTGACATATAAGCCCCAAATCTACGAACCTCTCCCGAAACATGCAAAGGAACTGCCCACCCGGAAATACCCAAAATAGTCTGTGCAGATTAGGAAGAGAGAGACCGGTGGCTTCCCCCACCCTCTTTGTAAACTCTGGTACTGTGTCCTCCATGGGGTGCCCCGCGGAGAGCAGGCTCTCTTCTCAAGGCCAAGACAGTGACAAGTTATGAAAGATGGTCCTTGCTGGCACCTGGGAACTGCTTTTTCTTCAACAGTGACAATGGCCTGGCCCAGAAGCAGGCTTGAGCTCAGAAGACACCCCTAAGCCCCAAAGCCAGTGGTGGCTTCTAATGTACCCACCTGTGGTACGCAGTGGCAATGCCCAGGAAACCAGCACAATTCACAAATACAGCTTAGGACAATACCAGGGCTACCTGGGGTGGCAAGATGCCAGCAATCAAAACCGGGCCAAGCAGGGGCAGGACACTGGAGGCCCCCATGACCATGTCTTTTCCAGATCTGCAGCAAAGGCACAACTGGGGTCTCCCACATGGCCTGTCCCGGATGGCATGTAATCCATTGGTGAAGTCCCTACGGTGCACAGGGGATCTCAGCTTTCTTGGCCCTGGGTCCCAGGCCTGGGACTCCCTGGTCCATTCCCTTCCTTACTAAGTGTGGGCACCCCCATCCCCTACCTTCCAGCTGTGGGATGGCTTGGAGAGGGGGCATCTTTGAGGTCACCCATTCTGCAATGTTGAATGTTGTCCACCCCCCACCCCTCCCATTTTTTCCTTTCCCTTTTGTTCGTCTCACCGCTCATCCAGTGGGCGGCCAGAGAGGCACACTGAGGCTGGAAGAGCCCAGGCCCTCTGCTAGTTCTTTTTCTCAAGGTAGTTGGAAGGCACCCAGCCTTTGAAGGGCTTCACACCATCCAGGATCTGGCAGTACCACCAGCCATTAGGGTTCCTCTCCAGAACCTCCATGGACACCCCCTCCTGGAAGCCTGCTGTCTCCTCATCGCCCTCGTAGTCTGCGATAGAGACGTACACGTCTTTGAGGTTATTGTGGATGAACTGAGACTTCTCAATGGGCTTGGGGCGCACGGGGGACACAGGGATGCCGTTGCGCTGGGCGGGCAGCAGGGGTGAGTCTGAACCCTGGCTGGCGGCCCGTTCGGCCAGGCGGCCCTTGGCCTCGGCGGCAGCAGAGCGAGCAGCGCTAAAGGAGGAGTTCCGTCGGACACCTCGAAGGCCATCAGTGGCCGTGAGTGACTCATTCCTCCGCAGGGCGCAGGACAGGTTGTTGTCCTTGGGTGGCGGGGACACAAACACCGACTGGGGCCTGACCGCCACCTGCCGCACTCCGTTCCTCATCTTCACCGCTGGAGTGCCTGAGGTCTTGCTGAAGCCCCCGGGAGGTTTGGAGGGGATGGGGGGCGTGGCCTTCTTGCTCTGGTTGACGGTGTTCAGTGCTTGGACGCGCCTCTCGATCTTCTCCAGGCTGTCTGACTTGCCTTCGTTCTGCCTGCCCTTGGCGGGCACTGTGTCCAGCTCTTTGCCAGAGGGGTCAGGTTGCTCATTCTCATCCAGCACCAAATAGTGGGAAGGGGCCCAGCCCTCTAGCTCCCCAAACCTCACGTACCACCACCCGCTCTCCTGCTTCTCCAGCACCTGCACCTCCACGCCCGCAGGGAAGCTGATCTCTGAGTCCTGGACCTTCTGGTAGGCACTGCATGTCATGTACGAGGTGGCTGGCCCTTCCCCTTCCTTCTTGGTGGGACACGGGGGAATGGTGGCTGGGAGGGTGATGAGGTCGGACGAGCCTCTCCTAGACCCCTCACTGGGAGCCTCGGAGGCCGTCTGCGGGGGCAGCTCCAAATCCTCACTCTTGGAGCCCTTGAGCCCTCCACGGAGCTGGCCCGTGGGTCTCAGCTGGCGCCGTAAAGTGCTGATGTCCATCTTCTCTTGGCTCTGCGACTCTGCTCGGTTCAGGAACGGCTTGGGCCGGACCGATGGCTTGGCTCGGGCACAGGAGGTCAGCCCAGTGTTCGCATCAGCATCCTTCTTTGCCCTGACCTTGGGAGTGCCGCGGATGCCTGCGTCCGAAGCAGAGCGGGGCTTCAGGTCACCACTGGTTTTGGACAAGGAAGAGGAGGAGGAGGAAGAGGAGGAGCAGCAAGTGGTGTTGATGGTGATAGATGAGGAAAAGGAGGCTGAGGAGTGGTTCTTCCCCAGTTCTGCCTGGGCATTCTTCTCTGCTTTGAGCTTTAGGAGTGATGATGACTTGGGGGAGCCTGATTTGGGGGAGTTTTTCCTGGCCAGGGACAGCGAGGAGCTGCCTGGGGAGTCGCTGTCCCCGGAGGAGCCTCTGGCTGACAGGGTGTCCTCTGCATATGGCCGGAAGCCCTCATTCTCATAGATGGTCTCCTCTTCTAGGGCCACATCCTCTGAAGACTCACCCACCTTGAAGCGGGCCCGCTGCAGAGAAGACGCCGGCGAGGGCCGGTGGGGCTGGGCAGGCCGCCTCTCCCCTGAGGCTCTGTCCTCCACAGGCTCCTCGCTCAGCTCAGGCTCTGAGTCAAAGCCGAATGCAGGGATGTCATACTCAGGCTCCTCGTACTTGAGCTTCCGCGGGGAGTCCTGGCTCTCACTAGCCCCCGTAGGGCCCTCCTCGGCCTCCTTGGGCTTGCTGGGGGGTGCTGGTGGGGGCACCTTGGGCCGGGTCAGCGTGCTTGTGCGGCGGCTCAGGTTGGGCTTCTTGCGCTTATCGATGTATGATGCGGGGGCCCAGCCCTCCTTCTCACCGATCTGCACGTACCACCAGCCACCTGAGTTCTTATCAATGACCTGGGGGATGAGTGCAGACAAGCCAGTGAGTTGGGAGGATCTGGAACCCTATGACATCCCAAGGTAGGAGTATCATACTTTGGCTCTGGGATAAATTATCTCCATTTTACAGATAATAAACCGAGCCACTGAGTAAGTGGCCCAAGACCCAACATAGTAAATAATGCACCAGAATTCAAACCTAGGTCTCTATCATCTCATGGTTGGCGGGTTCCCGCTTGCCAAGTTCCCTCCCTGGTCCTCCACGTCTGTGCTAACAGCTGGCTGAGCTGGCCCACTCTGCCTCCCCCTAAACTGCACTGTTCCTAGTCCCTACAATCCTGCCAATAGACTAAGGACACATATGAAGAAAACACTGCCCTTCTGCTGCCCCTTCCCTCCTCATACCCTCGATGTTGCTAGGTCCTCCCTTTGAGGTCCTTGAAAGGGTCTGTAGGATCAGAAGAGAATGGGAAGACACAGATAAAGTGACCTGGGAGGTACAGGCCCGAGGCCAGAGCCTCTCTGCAGAGCCTCTCCCCAGGGTCCACCCACTGTGGCCATTTTACTGGAATCCCACTGAAATCCCGCTAGCTGAAGAGATTTCTTTGGGTTGAATGGTTTCCTGTAGGAAGGGCAGGGGGCTTTCAGTCATTTCCATGTTAGTATAAACTGGTTTAAGGAGCTTCTTCCTTAACTTTTGGAGATCAACCAATGGCCAAAAGTGTGGCTGCTGGTTGTGCTGGGGTCCATTTGGACTGGGGAACATAAAGGGCAGATAATTGGGGATTGTGGGACACTCCTGGAGGAAAAGGTCCTGGGGTGGGGAAGGGGTAGTGTGAAAACACTGGCACTATGGGAAGAGGGCCAAGGAGGGAGGGAAAGGTGAAGAATGCAAAGGCAAGAAGAGACCAGTCCTCTGCATCCCCCACCAGAAGAGAAAGATTTTCTCCTTCTTTGGGTTCTACATTCTGCCCTTCACCCTGCCCCAGCCCTGTACCTACAGTTCAAGCACAGGTGGCTCCTGAGCCTGACAGTTCTGCCACATTATGCTCTTTACAGACTCTCCTGGAAACCTCAGCACAGAGAGAATGATTTTTCTTGGAAATTTAGTTCCCAAGTTCCAGGCATGTGATTTAAAACATTCACATTGGGAACGTCACCGCTTTAGAGGCAGAGACTGCCCAATGAGTCTGACAGGTTCACTTGTATTAGATGGAGTTAACTCAATTACTACACAAAGACACTCAGAGAATTGACTGAGTTACAGCTCTTCTCTGCTGCCAGGAATACCATGCTCAGCCCCAGCCACAAAATAGAGTGGCATGAATGCTGGAAGTCATGCTTGGCAGGTGGAGGGGCATCCCAGGATCTATCATCCTGTTTTGCAGAGAGAAATGCTTAAAGTTGGGGGTGGCGGGTGGGAGAAGTGACCGCATCAAAGGCCAGGGGTCATGTGGTGTGGACTTGGCCAGAGCCCAGGTCCCCAGTATCTCAGTCTACCTGCCTGGTCCACATCCTCCTAACAACACTTCCTGATGTGGGTTCTGCAGGATCCTGGCCCTGAGATGTTCCTGGGAGAGGAAGCTTGTGGGGTTGGGCAATGCTGCCTATTCTAGATCCCTTGTAGGTGACACTGCCAGTGACATCCTTGTATCCTAGGCTCTGGGAAGCCTTGCAATTAAAACAACAAATGGGTTGGATTTTGTTTAATCTACTGTCCTGCAAGCTCATTTGACCACAGAAGCCCTTTGTTTCAAGGCCCCCCCGTCACAAGCTCCTGCACATGCTATGGGAAATGTTGTGAGACAAGCCTTGTGAGCTCAGGGTGGAGCGTGAGAGCTGGAATCTAGTCTAGACCGTGGCACTGGCCAGCGCCAGACAGATGCTCATCTTTGTGGGGCTCGTTTCTGTACCTTTCCTGCCTGCCCACCCGCCCCTCAGGAGTCTTAGTATCAAGGCCTAAAATGGGAAATGCAGTAGGTCTTCCACCATGATGAGTTAAAACCCTCGGCCTCATGGCCCGAGGCTTACCTCTGCCTTCTGTCCACCCCGAAAGCTGATGCCATCGGAAATGCACGACTGGAATTCGGCAATGGTGTAGTACTCCACCTCAACAGAAGGAGGCTCTGGTGGCTTTGGCAGTTGGAACCCCTAAGGTTAAGGAACACACAGTGGGCAAAACCCGCCTAAATCAGAAGAGTAACTTGGCCAAGGGTTGGTTCCCCACTCAGTCCCCAGGGGGGTGCGGATGACCGTTTACACCAGCTGGACAGCAGCTGGCCTGAGTACGTATCTATCATGGGAGTCTCAGGGTATATATTGCCAGGGGACTGCTCTGATGAGGCTTTCTAATAATACTCAGGATTCACGGAAGACTTGTCTGAGCTATCAAAATGTTCACATTACTATTACTATCATCATCATCATCATCATTATTATCATCATCATTACTATGACATAGGGTCTTGCTTTGGGACCCAGGCTAGAGTGCAGTGGAGTAATCAGAGCTCACTGCAGCCTCCATCTCCTGGGCTCAAGTGATCCTCCCGCCTCAGCCTCCCCAGTAGCTGGGACTACAGGCACACACCACCACACCTGGTTAATTTTTTTTTTTTTTTTTTGGTAGAGATGGGCTCTCTTAGGATCTGGAATAATTTGCTAAAAAAAAAAAAAAAAAAAAAAAAAAAAAAAAAAAAAAAAAAAGAGAGAGAAAGAAAAAAACTAGAGACAGGGTTTTGCCTGGTCTCAAACTCCTGGCCTCAAGCAATCCTCCTGCCTCAGCCTCCCAAACTGCTGGGATTACAGGCATAAGCCACTGTGCCCAGCACAAAATGCTCATTATTAATACAGTAATTTCTAATCTTACATCTCTGGAGGTCAAGTTTTCAGATGCCTCAATAGCTGAATCTCAAAATGAAAATTAAAAAGCAGAGAAATCTCCTGTAATCGTAGTGCTTTGGGAAGCCCAGGTGGGAAGACTGCTTGAGGCCAGGAGTTTGAGATCAGCCTGGGCAAATAGTGAGACCTCATTTCTACCACACACACAAAAATTAGGTGGACATGGTGTTATGCACTTGTGGTCCCAGCTACTTGGGAGGCTGAGGCAGGGAAATAGCGTGAGCCCAGGAGTTCGAGGCTGCAGTGAGCTATGAACAGACCACTGCACTCCAGCCTGAGTGACAGAGTAAGACTCTGTCTCTGGAAAGAAAAAAAAAAAGAAAGAAAGAAAGAAAAAGCAGAGAAATCATTCTAACAAAGCCCTTGCACACTGCCCTGTGGGAGAGGAAGGAAAGCCACTGTCCTGGAGTCTAGGGGTAAGGGCTGCAGGTGAGACTTCCGACAGCACAGGCAAGGCAACGTAGCACAGTGGTCTCTAGTCTGGGGTGGGTGTGTAAGAAGGCAGTGCGGTTGAGTGAGCAAAGTTTTTGGCTGGTCATCATGACAAGGCCAGATAGGCAGGCAAGCACTAAATAAACTTGCAATATTCTGTGGGCAGGGTAGAACTCATTGGAGATCCTCAATGCTTTTCAGACACTGGCACAGAAGCATCTAAGCATGACAATCAAGGACATTTAGAAGCTGGCTTTGGCCCATGGTTTGTGAGCCTCACCCATTCATTGAACAACTGTTTGTTGTGTGTCTACTGGGTGCCAGACACTGGTCTAAGGCACGGAGCGCCCACTAGGAAACCGAATGGACAACCCCCTGCCCTTGTGGATTGTACATTTTTGCTTCAATGGTCTTGTCTCTACTCAGCTAAAATGGACTTTGTACCCCGCTATTTATGTCCTCCCTCATGCAAAGGGGTTCAAATAAAGCAATTGGGAAAAAAGGTGGGAGGGACGAGGAAACGGGAAGAAGCTTGGTGTAGCAGGAAGACCTGGAAAGACCTCAACCTTGGGGCTAGACTCCAATCAAAGCAATTTACCAGCTGTGTGGTCCTGGGCAAAGCCCTTGACCTCTCTGAACTTCAGTTCTCTCATCTGTAAAATGGAACTAATATCAGCATCCTGAAGAGGATCCCTGAGATAACATACATCACTTTGGGCCCAGCGAGGGCCATAGGGAGAGCTCAATAAATAGAAGCCGGAGCTCAGCACTCCTTCTGAACTTCTCTTCTTCTCAGCCTTCCTCATCCTTCAAGGCTCTGCATGTCCTAACCCCACCAGTTGAAACTGAGCTGGGGCAGAGTGAGTGAGGGGTGGGAGGAAGCTGGTTTTGAGGGATTGATTGAGAATCTGCCACCTTTCCTGGCCCCAGGGCCTGGCTGTGCAGCCGTGCATGTGAGCAGACACAGCCCAGGCTCGGCCCAGGCCACATCTCTGGCCAGGTGGGATGCAGCTGGGCCTAACTGGAAACAGCAGCCCTGCCTCAGCAATCCCCGCATTTGGTAAGTGTGGAAGGAATTACCCTATTCTTGCCAAAATCAAGTCTGCCTGAAAATAATTAGCCGTGGCTAGGAGAGATGGTTGAGAGGGAGAATTCAGTGTTTGGGTGTGTAAAACTCAGGAGGAAAAAGAGAAACTCCACTGGGGTCCATGGCCAAGGCAAGGAAGGTCTCATCTCCAGGAATGAAATCTTTAAAAACCATATTTTTATGGAGGGCCTACTCTTCCATAGACTGGTGCCATCTCCCCTAGCCAGGGCTGATGTCACTGACCACAGTAACTCTTGTTGGTAAGCCCAGATGTGACTTCAGAATCCTCCTTAACCCAGTGCACCAGGTAGTACTACCAAGCAGGCAAGAGCTGACACAGGAGATGGAAACCCGTTTGCCAGCCCCCGACATACATCATTTCATTTCATCCTTACAACAGCCCTAAGAGATGGCTAGTACTGTCCCGTCTGACAAATAAGGGCACCGAAGCTTGTAGAGGGCAACTGGCTTACCTACAGTCTCTCCACCTCTAAGTGTCAGAAGTGGAATCCGAATCCATGCCTGGCACTTGAAGACCCACTCTTTCCACTACATCCCACTGCGTCTACTAACAGTTCTTTGTTCCAGGGCTGTCAGCCTGCCACCAGCATCACAGGCACCCCAAGCCCTGGCCCCTGAAGTGTATCTACCTGCCCGAGGGTCTGGACACCAGGAAACCCCACCCACATGAGCCAGGGACCCTGGCAGTGTTAACCTCTTGAAGCTGGGGCCTGAGCCAGTGCTTGCAACTCACACTTCTCCCTGGAAGACGTTCACTGATCTGCCCTCTGCCCTCCCAGACTCTGCCATCCACCACCTCCACTGGGCATTCTTGACCAGGGAAAGCTGAAAGGCTTCCAGGCTAGCATGGGCAGCAGCCCCATTTCCAGCCCCTGGCAATGCCCTGGCTGGACACTTTTGCCCGGCAGTCTAAATGTTTATGTCTGCCAATGCAGTGGCTGGGATGGATTTATTTAGCTTTGGAGTGCAGTGTGTTTCCGATTATAAACTGTCCAGCCAGGCCCCCAGGAAGGCTGGGATCTGTAGACTTCCCTCCCTGCCCCTCGCCCCACAAAACTAGAAGCCCCAGCAGGGCTCTGGAAAAGCCCTGGATCAAGAGGCTCTGCCGCAAGATAGCCAATTGATTGGGTGGCTATAGTGCATCCACAGAAAAGGAAGGAAAGGGGAGAATAAATTCAGTACACATACCAGGCTGGATTCTCTGCGTGGTGGAGGTCTTGTCCGTAGGTTCGGGGAGCCTAGAGGAAGAGACACGGCTTCAGAAATCCTAGTCAGACGATGGGCAACAGTGCCCATATCTGCCTTCCCTAGGTGAAACTAACTCCTGATCCTTCAAGTTCATGCTTTTGCTCAGCCTTTATGAAGGACTTGACACTCTAAGTCACTGTGGGCACTGTGGTTGGTTTTTTCAAGGGGAACTATAGACCTTTACCTTGGCTGTACTTCCAAGGGATCTACAAACCCTCTAAAATTATATGCGCTTTTCAAAATGTGCAGCTATGTGGGCATTTTTCAGGGTAACGGGTGTATAGATTTATCAGATTTTCAAAGTTAGGAGCAGAGACCATGTCTATTTTTTGCTTACTATTAAATCCATAGAAGGTAGCATAATGCCAGGCAAGAGGAGGTGCCCAATAACTGTTTCCCAGCTGGTTCCCTAAAAGATTTCAGGCACAAGAGCTAACTTAACCCAGTGGAGCTAAACTAAAGAAACAGCTTTCCTCCAGATTTTAAGAATGGCTGGACACAAACAAAAGCTAGTCTCCTATAACACAGAAGTTTTAAGCCTCAACAAAAGGCATCATTGGGCCAGAGATGGAGGGTGCCAGACTGCCCGGAGTCTCCTGAGAAATGAAGGTGATTCTCGAAGAACGCACTGTTGAAACTGCCTGTGTACAGTGGTAAAACCTTAGCTCCCAAGTCTCTTAGGTTTCCAGTAACCAGTGGAAAGTCATAGGGAAGGAGCTGCTAAGGCCCAGAAAGACGTTTCTCTACAGACTGTCACTCCACAGGGCAGCCCTGCATATAGCACCCACATTCAACAGTCCAGGGAAATGTGTTTTTTTGATTTTTTTAAGAAGTCAGCTATACATCATCTATCTTGATTTATAAAGCCTTTACCATAAGGAAAAGAAAACATTTCTTGCTCTTGGAACGCATGTATCTGTAGAGTGACCATTGCTGGCTCGCCACTAGAGAAGGAGGGAACGCTACCACCCACATCCTCATGTGATTTAGCTTCCGTGGAGCAGCTGGGAGCAGTTGAGTCATCAAACTCCTCTGCCTTCTCCACTCCTGTGATGAGCATGACACAAGTTGACAGAGTGAGGGTCAAAGGCCAGTCTGTAGCCCAGGAGGAAAACGCCATGAGGGTCCTGTGCACCCCCCTGGCTTTCATGGCACCCATGCCCATTCTCTAAGGAGCTTTGCAGTGAGGACCTAGAGGTCAGCGAGGCTCTTACTGATCTGGGCCCGCTGAGGGGCAATCCTGGCCACAGCTGGAGAGCCCTGGGCCAGCCTGGAGACAGTCCTGTCAGGAACGCCCACGGTGCTGCCATTGGAGGCATTGCAGAGGATGGGCAGGCTGATCTCCTTCTTGGCAATGGGGGCCTCGTGGCCCTCGCCTTCAGCTGGTGGAGTTTCCTTGTCCCCAGATGCCTTCTTGTTCAGCAGGTTGCTGATCTCCATGATGTTCCCGATGATCTCCACTGGGCCGGCCAGGTTCTTCTTCCGGGTTGGCAGGTCATCCTTGGCCTTCTTCAGGTAGGATGCTGGCGCCCAGCCCTCTTTGCCCAGGTATCTGTGGGGAGGAGCGGGATGTGCTATCGTTAGAGCACTCTGACCTCACACCCCACTCCCAGGCCCTAGGATCCATCTGGCCTTGCCCAGTGGTGCCTTCCCTACCATGTTCTGCAAGGCTTGGCAATCCCACTACTCTGAAGAGAAATGGCACCGACGGTAGGTGGAAGAGACACCCAGAACACCAATTCCCACTGCCCCCTCTCCGTGTTCCTTTTTCTTTGCCTGATCCCTCTTGGGGTGGGCTCTCATGCTCTGCAAAGTCAGGCAAACGTGGGAGCTTGGGATCAGATTTATCAACTTTTGGATTGCCCAAAGGAGGACTTCATAATGGCCTGCTACTTCCGAGTCAGTTGAGGATAATTAGAGAGATAAGAAATGAGAAGGTGTGGATGTGGTATGTAGAGGTAAATGGTCTGTAGGGAGGGGAGGTATTATTAGAGAGGGAATTGACTCCAGAAGGTGAGAGTCAGGCAGTCTGAGTTCTAGTCTGTGGTACCTTGCACAAGTCCCTTCCCTGGAGCTCAGTTTGTGTCTCTTTTGCAAGATGCAGGGGTAGAGTTGCTGCTAAAAATGTACCCAGAAGGACAGACACGTTGAGATCAACTAAGATGTCTCCAACATCTTAGTTGGAATGGCTCCTCCATGCCAGATGACTGAATGGGAGAGCTGTGGTGCCACTGCGGGGAGAGTAGGTGGATCCTCTATAGACTGTCACAGACCAAGTTCACAAACCAGGCTAAATTTACTGTAGTGGAACAAAGATGCATTATTCAATAAGTGATTTGGGGCTGGGCGAGGTGGCTCACACCTGTCATTACAGCACTTTGGGAAGCTGAGGCAGGAGGATCGTTTAAGGCCAGGCTGGGCTGCATAGCAAGATCTCATGTCTACCAAAAAAAAATTTTTTTTTTAAATTAGCTGGGTGTGATGGCGCATACCTGTAGTCCCAGGTACTTGGGAGGCCAAGGTGGGAGGATTGCTTGAGCCCAGGAGTTTGAAGCTACAGTGAGCTATGATCATGCCACTGCACTCCACTCTGGGAGACAGACCCTATCTCCAAAAATGTAATAAGTGATTTGGGGAAAACTGATGACCCAGTTAGGAAAAACAAGTAAGACAGACACTGGCTTTATACCCTATAGCAGAATTAAAAAATAGAAGATTGACATAATGTTGGGGGTTGAGAAAATCTAAGTGGGGCTCCAAAAGCAGAAACCATAAGTGAAAAGACAAAAGCACATGACTAGATAAAACTAAAACCAAAGCAAAACAAAAACAAAACAAAAGGAAACAAAACCAAAAGCTCATAAACAAAGGCAAAAGGCAAATGATAGGGCTGACTTAATTTCTGGTGATTCGATGACTTCTGAAAACAAGCTTTTCCTTTTTTCCTCGTGGTGTTGAGTTTTCACCCAAACCCATGGAGACTTCACTTCCTGGTCCAGTAGTCGCTGGCCAGTGCCCCCAAGTCTGGGTTGCAATGTCCCCATCTGCTCCCTGGGACACATATGGCTCTTTGGAATGGCTCCTCCACACCAGATGTCTGAACACACCCCCTGTCTTCCTGATCTGACCTTGTTCTTGGGCACTCATTAGGTGGGAGAAAAGGAATATGAAAGCTGAAGTTCTTATCAACATGTCTGAGCTTTGCAAGAAAGCTCAGGTAGGAGGTGGCTTCTTACGTTCATGTCACAAAAACGTGCAGGCAGGCTGAGCCAAGCTCACCTCCCCAGGGATTGGGAGGCAGAGGTGAGTTAACATGTAGGTAGGAGTCAGGGGCCTGTCTTGGCTCCCTGATGCAATGGGTGCAAACAGAAGCACAGAATTTTAAGGGTGGATGGGAGCAACGAGTAAAAATACCTAATCTTATGTGAGCCAACAACTACGGCTCAGAAAAGCAAGGGGGTCACACAGTGAGCGCTTAGCAGCATCTGGCCCAGAGCCTGGTGCTCTTGCATCTCAGAGAAAAGACAAAGATGAGCCCACTGGCCCTCATTGACGGTTTTTCTACAGGGACACTGTAGAGCTATGGGGAGAGGGGGCTCATGGAGGTGACGGTCAGGCCTGCTTAGGGCCCCGAGTGCTCCTATTTGTGTTCCTTCAGCGCTACATGGGTAAAATTAGATTCCAGGAGGAGAAATGCAAGGGAATCAGGAGTGCTTATGTGTGTCTGGGTCCAGCTCTGCTCGCATCTGCTTTCCAGCTCTGGAGAATGAAATGACTCCAGCGGGAAGCAAGCTGGAAAGGGCGCGATGGAGAGAGTGCGAGGTTGTGTGTGTGTGTGTGTGTGTGTGTGTGTGTGTGTGTGTGCAGGGGTTGGGGGAGGAGAAGAAAGACAGGAAATGAGGATCAACGTAGAGCCTGGAATGTTGGGAAATGGCATATTTAAGGGGCTGTCTGGCAGCCTTTTTAAGGTGGAATCTTTTCAGCTGGGTTTTCTCAGTCCAAGCTCCTGCTGGCTGTAAGACTAGGCCATGGGGACAGGAGCGGACTAGAAGCAGCTCAGAGTGACTTTGTTGGTCATTTTAGAAAACTAAAAAATAATAATAAAGCAGCCTTGTAGATAAGCTCCAGGCAAGTGAGCTAGGCCACCAGCCTGCCAGAATGTTTCCTGGCTTTCCCATGTCCAACTCATGGCTGGTGGATTATTGGGTTGGCTCTAGTTTCCATTGCTCAGAGAACATAAAAGTCTAGGGGCAGTGGCTTTGGACAACACATGTCCAGATGCACAGTCCCATCCCGCCCAAAGGGACAGAAAGGGACATCTCAGCTCTCCTGACTGATATGTACCAGGGCTCCAGGGTGGGGCGGGGGCTGCAGTGCGTGCCATGGAGCCATGTTCCATCAGGTCAGACTAAGGTGCAATCTCCATATGGCCAGTGACCTCAGCATGGACTAGCCTTTAATGCCATCATGTTGTACCATGTTCTGAGCAACTGTCCCATGAGTACTCACATCGCCTGGGGCACATTGGTGCCACTGCACAATCCTGTCCTCTCTGTGGGAGACCACCTAGAATGCATGTCCTGCCCACAGTGGGTCTGGGGTCCCCAGAGCCCAAGGATATAGGACTATCCCTGTCAGCTGGGTAACTGGCAGAGAAGAGAGAAGGTGGGCAAAGTCATCACAGGTGAGCCAGTTTCAAGGGCACCAAAAGCACTTACTGAGATCAAGTCTCCTGGAGCATTTCTTGAGAGCAGGGGTCCTGGAAGGGTGGTCTTGGCCAGGTAATGGTGAGTGAAACCCACGCGATTGTTTGCTTCCAGAAGGTCAGGAAAGACCCCACTTCCCTACCCACACCATTCAATAGGATTCTAGGCTGGGAACTGTGATTAGGCCTGGGAGAGGGGGCGGCAAGAGAAGGAAGAAGCCTCCAATGGCCTGAGCCGAGGCCTGACTTCTGCTCCAGCCCTTGCAGCCAGCCCTGCAGATTGGACAGCCAGTCCCCATCCACCAGGGATGTGGCTGCAAGAGACCTGCATCTGCGCCTGCCCCCGCCCCCAGCCCACCTCCCTGAGTACTGAGCCTGGGCAGCAGAGGTTGCCTGTTGGGACCTCAGCAAGGCCTGCGGACGCCAGTGCTCCAGGCAGCGCTAGCTGCGGAGCAGACCAAGCAGCCAAGGCCGGACACACAAAACCAAATTCAGATGTGCTGAACTCTCTTGGCAGATACGTGGGAAGGGACTGCACCACAGCCTGCAAGCTGAGCCGGGGCCTCTGTGCCCCGCTGGCTGTGGCTCAAGCTCTGCTTTACGCATCCCAGGAGAAAATTTGCAAGATGAGCACTCTGTGGTTGAGCTATTCAGCTGTGCAGAGGTGCAGCAGCCCAGCCCTGTGCTGTGGGCACAAAGCTATCATTATCTACCTGCCGTCAGGTGGCCACGGCCACTTTGCACTCTGCCCGGGGCCCAGGTGGGCGAGAGGCATCTCGTTCATACATGTAAGGGTTCCCTACCTGATATACCACCAGCCTTCCAGATTCTTCCGGATCACCTCCACTGTGACGCCCTTCTCAAAGCCAATCTCGTCCTTGCTTTGGCTGGTGTAAGGCTGCACGGTGACATACTTCTCCTCTGGGGGTGGGAGCAAGAAAGCAAGATTATTTGAGGTCAGGGTGCAGGTCCTGCTTCCTGTCCCCTCCTCCTGCCCTGGCCTGGCTTTTGCTCAGCTGCTTGCCAAGAAGGTGCACTGGGTCAGCTCTGGCTTCTCCAGGGGAGGGAAGGACCAGACCCCAGAGGTGGCAGCAGGGAGACCATGGGAGCAGGGGTCACTGCTGCTCCCAGTGTGTGCCAAAGCCAGCCAGGACCCAGGTTGTCAGGCAAGGCCCTGGGAGTGGGGAGTCGGCCCTCCCAGCCTGATAATGGCAGCCAGGCTGCTGGGACCTTGGAGTCCACAGGGCTCAGAAGCTTGCTGGGCCGAGGGCAGGATTAGGAGAAGCCGGCCCCTCATGAGGTGTCCTTGCATGCCTTGAGGCCCCATGGCATACCGCCTCTCCTTGAAATGTGCCGTTTCCATCTGTGTCCCAGATGAACTCTCGTCTCCCTGCCCCCAGCTCAGCCTCTTGCATCCTTCCTCTGTCTGACCTTCAGAGGTTCTAGGGACACCTCCTTGGTGAAGCCTTCCCTGAGCACCCAGTTCATCCATTGACACCTGGTCGTGTAATCTCCCAAGAGGAGTCTATGGAACCCAGGTCTGATGGGAGTGGTTATATGTGTTAAGACAAGGGTTCGATGGCCAAATGAGCTTGGAAACACCAAGCACAGCACAATCAGGCAGCACCCTGGGGCCCTTATTGGGCCAGTTCGCCCAAGCGGCTTCTGCAGGAGAACATGCTGTGCCAACCACGCAGCCAAGGCCCAACCCCTCTGGAGGGCAGCCTGCTCTATTTTCAAAGATGTCACTTCAGGGTCTTGCTCAAGGTCTTCCTGAGGTGCTGGGAAAGAAGTGCCTTGTAGACTCTCAGGAAGGCTTGGGAGGGCAGGTGTGGGGAGAGTGGGGCGCCACAGTGCCTCCCCTGGTTTCTGTCAGCCTCTCTCCTGGCAGGAGGCCTAGATGCCTCCCGCTTGGGTCCTTGATCAGGCTTCCAGGAAGGTGTTTCTTCCATGCCTGCTGGGGTTCAGCTCTCCCTGTCCCAGGAAGCCCCTGATAGGTAGACCCCAGAGCTGAGTACTCCGTGGCTCTGCTCCTAGCTGGCTGGCTAAAGAGTCCCTGCCTCCTGGCTGAGACACTCCATAGAGGACTGCTTAGGGTGGAACACTCCCCACCTCACCCCACCTCACTCCTGGGGGAACAGGAGCTGAGACAGGAGGAGGAAGTAGCAATCTGGCCATGCCCTTCCAAAGGGTCACCCCGAGCCAATGTTGTCCTCTCTGGCGTGGGTGCTCCCCAGGGGTTGAGACAGTGCCTGGCAGACAGCGAGAGACTGTTGACTGCATCACGACCAGGCAAGGCTGAGCAAGGGTACTGATGGGAAGCGCTGTGCGCTCAAAACAGCAGGATGCTGGAGCAGACTGCTGGCCTCTGGTCTCTGGGACACCCACCCCTCCTGGCTTCCAGCTGTGACAGCCACCCCCTGGGCTCCTTGGCTGGACGCTGACGGGCAGCCTGCCTAAGACTGGTGGCCATGGGGGTGGGAGGCAGCGGCCACCCCAACCCCCAGCTGTGGGAGGGCCATCTGTCCACTCTCCCCTGGATTATCAGGGCCCTGTCTGCAGCCCTGTGCTAAGCCGAGATAGCAGCTCCCTTTGCGGGTGGTTGTGGCTGCCCTGCCAGGCTGTGAGGACAGAACTGATGGGCTACTAGCCAAATTCAAACGGCTGCCCAAAAGCAGGAGGAGGTTGATGACCCATGGGAGCCTGCAGGATTTTTCAGCACGCCCTTCTCTGCTGCAGAACTTGGTCAGCATCGACTCAGGGAGGGCCTTACTCCTGGAGGCTTTCAGATTCCAACCCAGCCATGCTTCGGACTGCTGCCAAGGCGGCCTGAGAACCCTGCCCAGCCAGATTCTGACTCGGCCCTTTGAGAAGTTCAGGGCTCCACAGTCCAACTCTCTCCGCTCTCCTGCCTGCTTCTGGTTCTGCTCCATTTTCCAGTAAGGCATGGCAAATCCCGGCCCAGCGGCGGCCAGAGGGGCAGCGCCAGGCTCCGGGAATCCACGATTCTGAGGTTAGGATGAGGCGAGGCCTGGGCTCCACATTTTGCCTTTGTTCAGCTGGGCTATTTTTAAAAGTCTGTGGTTCGAGCAGGAAGCCATCATTAAGGTTTTCCTAGGCAAGGTTGCATTTGCAGGGAAAAATGACAGCCCTTCTCGTGGGAAGATCAGAGGAGCCCTGCCCTGCTTCATGGCAGAGAACAAGGTCTAGACCATCATGTGGGCTCAGCCTCCTGGGCGACTAGGGCCCAGCCCCAGCCTTCACAGCCTCCCGGGGTGCGTGGAAGACAGAATCCTGTGGGCCATGTACGCTCAGGCTTTCTCCTGACCTCTTGGGGGTGGGAGCAGAACCAGGGATATCAGTTCTGGCTGGTAAAGTTGAGCTGCTCCTGCAAAAGGTTCTTGGGGGCCCTGGGGCTGCAGCAACCACAGATGTCCAGGAGTTCACGTGCTGCTGGTGAGAGCTCCTGGATGGGAGGCTTGTCCTGCCCCGGTCACTGCACAGGTTGCAGGGATGGGAACCCAGAGCCCTCTTCTCTGGCAGGGCTAGGCAGGCAGACCAGGTCTTCCCAGCTCCTGGGTTTCCACCCAGTTGGCTCAGATGGCAGAGGCATGGACTTTCCATGTGGACACAGGCCTTGTGGGTCTCAGGCCTTCCAACTCACAGGTGTCCCAAGGAAGAGAGACTTGCTTGGGCCACAAACCCCATCTGGGGGCGCCAGACAAGAGAAGGCCCAGACAGACGGACATGGCCTCAGCGGGCAGCTGCGTGATTCAGGGTGGTCAGGGTCTTGGGAAGAGCTGTCCCGTCGGAAATGGGGTTGCGGGAAGGGAGGCTGTGAGCTCCAGTGGGATCCTCAGGGCTTCTGGGAAGCACTGGAGCTGTGAGCACTGACCACGCCACCAGGAGACAGTGGCAGCCTGCCCTGGGGAGGGCTGGCCAGGCGGTCAGCCGGGTGGGTGAGGGGGACAGGCCTGCTTTGGTTTTGGAGGCAGGGGCTGGATGCCCTGTAGTTTCCAAACCACAGAAGCCTCCTTTTCCCCAACACTTTCCCCTCTGTCAGCAGTCTCCCCACTCCCTTCCTGCCCCCACGACTTACCCAACCCCACTGAGAGAGGCCTTTTGGTTCCAAGGGCCTGGCTGGCTGAGGGAACGGGGAGCAGAGGCCGTGGGGAAGCTCCGCTTTTCTCTTGTCTAGCTCCTCCACAACCTGCAGCCTGCCTCCCCCACCAGCTCTGCTGTTTGCAGCAAGCGTCTCCAAGCCAACTCTCTGCAAGTTTTTCTTGGCTGCCTGGTTTAACTTAGCCCATCAGGCTGAGGCTGGGAAATTATATTGTTTAGGTCTCTTATTTAAGAGAGAGAAAGAGAGAGAGCAAGAGCTGGAGGCTTATATTTGCTTAGGTATGGGTGACCAAGAATTAGGCATTTCATTGCATATTTGTGTCTCCACATATCACTGTATGTCTGTGACTGGCATATATGTGGTGCAAGGCGTTGTGTGTATGAAGCTGTATGTGCCCTTGTGAGTGTTGCTGCGGAGGAACGGGTGGCCTATGTGTGTATGGTGCGTATATGTGTGTGTGTGATGATTTTGTGACTGTGTATGATGCATTTGTGATGGTATAAACAGAAGACACATGGCACGGTGTATACGTGGCTGCATAACTGGAATTGTGTATGTGTATTGTGAGTGGCTGTGTGCCTGGGACTGTGGATATGTGGGTGTCGGGGAGGCTGGATATGACGGCACACAGTCATATCTGTGGCCATGAGGGCTGCGCGTGTCTGTGGGGTTGTGGAGATGGTCGTGTTTGGGGCTCAGGGTGCAAGGGTGTTTGGAGCCAAACCTTCATCCCTGCCGCGCATTTCCAGACCTACGTCCCACTCTCCTTTGCCACCTATGCTTGAGCTGCGTCCCAGCTTTAGGGTGGCCATTGCTCTATGTCTGGCCTGTTCTTGCTATTCCTACAACTTGGCCCCCAGCCCTGTGTCAGCCCACCGGGTCCAGCCCAGGCCCTGCCCTCAGGACAAGCTGGACTCCTCATGGCCAGTGCTCTGTGCCTGACGCTGAGCCAGCCATAGGCTGTAGCCACCTGTGTCCAGGCTTCCTGCTGCTTTGGGCCTGGGGCAGACACCAAAACATGCTCTTACGGTCATTTAGAACCAAGCTGTGAGGGTGGGGGGCACTGGGTGTCCCCACTTCCAGAAAGGCCAGTGTTTATGATACACCCCTCTCTGTGCTGTCACTGTGAGAAGCACACACACCCTGCTCCATGCGGGGCTGGCCAAGCCCTGGCCCAGGGGGTCTGCAGATGTTTAGGGGTTTGTTCAGCAGCCCAGTCCTGGGGCTTTGTTCCACTCCCTTACCTCCCAAGTTCCTGGATGTTAGAAAGATCCTGGGCGAGAAAGCTCTAAATCCACAAACATCTGATCAGCCCATGTGCCAGGCCTGGGGGGACTCCCTGGACTCCCCTGGATCAGGCCCCTCCTGAAGCCCCAGCAGTTACTGCTCCTGGCTGGACCTGACCCTCAGCAGAGCCTGTTGGGCTGCACCCTGGTGCCAGGCTGGGTCTGGCTTTGCTCCCTTTCTAGTTTCCGTGGAACTGGCAGGAGGAGCATGAATGTGAGCCAGTCCTTCTTTCTGCTTTGTTCCCAAGAAACTGATAGAACAACTTTGGCCGAGGGAGCCTTTTCTCAGAGGACAGGGGCCATGAAGGATGGGGGAGTGGGATGGCCCGAGCAGAGGGCTAGACACGCTTAGCTCCTTTAATCTGCAGCTTCCAGGGCCAACGTGGCCTTTCTTAAAGACCTGAGACCCCCTTGTCCCCCTCCTCAAGTCCCTGTACTTTTTCAGGGAACCCACAACTGTGTTCCATGACCCTCATACCCAGGATGTTGACAAAGCCAGAGCCACCCCCAGTGCCACCCCAATTCCCAAGCAGGCCCACCCCACACCAGCTGCAGTAGGTGAGAAAAAAGCCTGGCCCATGAATCTGGGTGAACGAGGAGGCCACAGGGCAGAGAGCAGAGCCCAGAAAGAAAGCAGTGTTAGCGAGAGACAGGCGGTCGCTGCGAGGGAGGAGAAGCCAGCTCCCGCAGTCACCTCGGCTGTGCTGCCTGTTGACCATCCCGCCCAGGGTCCACCGGCGATCCAGGCGCCGCAGATGGGCCTTGCGTCTCTTGGACACTGGTGTGGGAGATGGCGATGGAGCATGCGGCCAACAGCAACCGGCGGAGAGAATGGAGATGAGGATGAGATGGGATGGGGGGTGGGAGGAAGGGGCACAGGGAGGGGAGGCCCACACTTCCAGGTCACCATCACACGGACTGAACCAAAGGGCACGCCCCTGTTGGATGGGGCAGATATGACAGGTCATGGTCGGCACACAGGGAAAAATTCAACGAAACTCCACAACGTGTGCCCCTGAGCCTAGGAGTGGGCTAAAGCCTTTAGAATCCCAGCACCTTAGAGAAAAGAGGGTCCCTAGCTCCAGCACAGTGCAAGGCAGCCCCTCAGCTACAGCTCCAGGGATGGTGAGATCAGTGTCCCTCACTGCTGGGCGGTGCTGATTCCCAGGAGGGTGTGGGGTCCTGCAACATCTGAGCTTATGTCCACTCGCTCACTGAGTACTGATTGTGAACGTGCTACCTTGGACAGGCACCACGCTTGGAAGAATCAGTGTGCCCAAGAGAGACTTTGATCCCTTCCTTGCGGGGCTGAGAGCTCTCGCCATTCTGGGAACTTTGCCCTGTGTCTCTGCATTCCCAGGGCCTAGCACAGGGCCAGGCACACAGCTGGGTCCCAGGAAGCACCTGCTGAATGGAATGACACAAGGGTGGGTGCCAGAGGCCCCCCTCCCCAGCTTCTCACTGCTCCTGACCCCGTGCCCTGAGCAGCATCCTGCACTGTTCCTCTGGTGGCTGCTGCTTGGCTCTGAGCCCCCTGCACCCTCTGCTCAGACCCCAGCTCCGGATGCCTCTGTCTTCCTGTGAGACTCCCAGATGGAATAGATACTGGACCAAGGCTCCAGGGTGCCAGCTGGCCTCATTTCCTGGCACCACAGAAAGATGCCAGGCTGCCTGGGTCTGGGGGTGGGAGGGGGGCCAGTGGCTAGAGTGAAAATAAAACTGTCCCAGACCACTGAGGCCCTGGGAAAGCATTTGCTTTCCTGGAAGGAGAGGGACCTGTCTGATCTGCCTCTTATAAGGAGGAGGGCTGGACAAAAGGGTAGGAGGTGTGGACTCCAGTCCAGGCCCCGCTGCCAGCAACCTGTGTCACTCTAGGAGGCCGGCCATCCCTCTCTAAGCCTCTCTTTCCTGATCTGTCTTAGAGTGACACCATCTGCCCTGGCATGAGCCTAGACAAGGGGCTGAAAGGACTGTGGGAAACATGAATCAGGTCCTGTGCAAGGCCTCCTGGCGGGGTGGTGAGAGGTGGGGGAGGTGTGTAGGGCTTCTCTGCAGAGATGAAGGGGTTCAGCTCATGGCGAGACCAGAGGCAGCTTTCACAGTAAGGTATTGATATCAGCATTTACTCTGTGTGCCAGGCCCAGTTTAAACCATGTACAAGGATCATCTCACTTGGGCCTCGCAAAAGCCCTATGTGGTTGGCATCTTACAAATGGGGAGACAGAGGCACAGGGCTTTAAGGAACACTCTGTGTCAGGCAGCATGTGAATCCAGGCAGTTTGGCTCCAAAGCCCAGACTCTTAGCACACACTCTACACCCTGAGCTATTGCTCTTCCCCTAACTCTGCTGACCCCTGGGCTGCCAAGCCCTGGGAAGAAGGGGATGTGGGGAGGGGACAGGGTCTGGGTGCTGGGGGATCTGCTCACTAGCGGGGTACACGCGCTTGGTACAGCAGCACAGAAGAGCGTGGTCTGTTCCGCATGTCCCAATATGCGCCCACTCTGGAGGAAGCAGGTCCATACTGGTAGATGTGGGACACAGGAGCAAAGGCAGAGACTTGGGTTCTGGTCTTGGCTGTATCACAAACGAACCCGAGGGCTTGACAGAGGTAACACACCTCTCCTGGTTCACTGAAGCACCCTGCGAATGTCAGGCTTGGACCCGCACCTCTGTCAGTGGGCAAGAAAGTCTCATCTCCCACCCTTACTACCATACTGAACTCCCACAGCACACCTGGTTCAAGAGCAGCATGAACATACACCAGAGTGTCTCATGATAAGGACATACCAGAACAGCCAATTATCTTTTCTTCCCAAAGTAATGAAGCATGAGCTATTAGGAAAGCTCTGATAGGATGCAGGCTTCCAATTTCTGTCTACAGGGCTCAGGGCACCTGTAATGGGATGGCCATAGTGCTGGGGTAGAGATGGCTGGAGAGGGAACTAGGGTCGGCCAGTCTCTTGGCCAAGTGGCTGCAGGTGCAGAGAGACTAGTGGACACACCACAGCAGCTGGGGCCTTAGGCCCAGGGGACCCATCCCTGAGCCCTTCTGTAGATCTGGGTGGGAAATGCCCAAGATGTGACGGTGGAATCCATAGCTATCCAGAAGTTGCCAGGAGTATTGGCACACAGGCCCTGTCAGAGGCGTGCAGAGGAACCTATTTTAGAATCACCCTGGGCACGCACGTGCACGCGCACACACACACACACACCCCGCCTCTGAACGCAGAACCTGCACTGGCTGCCTGATTCTTCCTCCATCGAGATAAAAATCCTGCATGATCCACTACTACTTGTTCTGCACGCAAAGCACCTGCCTTCTGTTCCAACCAGGCTGGCATCTGTGCTCCACGCCTCTCGGGCACTTTCCTGCCCTGGCCTTCTCCCCACTCAGTGCCTAGGTCCTCCATAATCAACCCAAAAGCTCCGCTCTGACCTTCCTGGTGTAGCCTTTTCAACTGGGGCTCTGATTTATACACGCATTGCCCTAGAGCTGCCTGTACTGCTTACAAGCAAAATGCTTCACAGAGAGTGTGTGTGGCACAGCAGTGAGGACAACGGGACAAAGGAGGTGGGCTAGGGTCCAAACCTGATAAACATCTTGAAGCCTCAGTTCCCACAGCTGGAAGGATGGGGATGGCCATAGCCACAGGGTCCTCCCAGGGTGGGGGCAAGGGCATTTCAGGACCTGGTCTAGCATCTGGTACTTTGTGAGCTCCTGCTGTTTTTGAGGGGCCCTGGCATGCCCTGTGGAATGTGGAACTAGGGGCTGGGCACTGTGGCTCATGCCTGTAATTCCAGCAGTTTGGGAGGCTGAGGTGGGCGGATTGCTTGGGGCCAGGAGTTCAAGACCAGCCCGACCAACATGGCGAGACCCCCGTCTCTACTAAAAACAAAAATTAGCCAGGGGTGGTGGTAGGTGCCTGTAATCCCAGCTACTCGGGAGGCTGAGACGTGAGAATTGCTTGAGCCCGGGTGGCAGAGGTTGCAGTGAGCTGACATTGTGCCACTGTACTTCAGCCTAGGAGACAGAGCAAGACTCTGCCTCAACAACAGCAACAAAAAGAATGTGGAACTAAGTAGGAGGTGAGGCTGGGGACTGCAGGCATATGAGACCAGATCTAGCTCAGAGGCCAAGACTCCCCTGCTGCAGAGGTGCAATGGAACCAGAGGGGAGACAGGTGCAGGCTTGGCCCCAGGGCTCAGGGAGCAGCCCAGCCTGAACATGCGGGCCCTTCCCAACAGGGCCTCATCCCTGGAAACCTGTCACAGTGGAAGCACATGGCAGGGGCCGAGGCTCTGGTCAAGGGGCTGAAATAAAGCCTCAACATAGGAGGAAGGGCGAGGCCCCAACCACCCGCCGAATAACCGACATTTAGGGGAAGGATGAATAAGGAGCTGGCACTTGGCGGCTGCTTACTTTGGCCTGGCAGCAGAAAGCAGGCCTGGAGGTGGCCCGAGCGCCGGGTGGTGGCCTCGCTCCCTCTGGCTTTCAGACACATCCATCTGGACCATCCCCACGAACCATTGGGGAAAGAATTCCCGCGGCCAGGCCACGGGAGGCTTGGAAGCCATTAGGAGCAGGCAGCCAGGAACTGGGGGTGGCGCAAATGGACTGGGCTCGGGCAGCCTGCTCTAGGGAGTACAGAAGCCACAGATAGGCCCAGGCCAGTGCTGGCTTAGGGGGCAGGGGCAGGCTTTTTGAAATGCAAGGAGAAAGACCCTGAAAAACCTCACGGAGTAGTTTTTAAGTGTTTGGAATTAAAAACGAAAAAAAAAAAAAAAAAGGAAGGGCTGGGTGCAGTGGCCCACACCTGTAATTCCAGCACTTTGGGAGGCCGAGGCATGTGGATCGCTTGAGCCCAGGAGTTTGAGACCAGCCTGGCCAACGTGGTGAAAGCCTGTCTCCAGAAAAAAATACAAAAATAAAAAAAAATAAGAAAAAGGGGGGTGGGTGGGAAAACAAACCTCATGAAGCCAAAGCTAATCAGAGAGGCTGACTGTGTAGGGGTCTGAGCCATCCCTTAGCTCCTGAGCCCCTGAGACAGAGCAGCAGGGGTCGGACTGGGGTGGGAGGTGAGCTTTTGGGCCAGCCTTACTGAGATGGGATCCCAAGGGAGGAGGCTAGGATATGGCTCAGCTCACTTTAGGGGTTCTATTGGTTCTAGGGGAAGAGTGAGAGAGCTGCCTCCAGAGGCCGTGTTGCTCCCTGCCCCTTGGACCTGCAAGCCCTCACCTTCTCCAGTCTTGGAGGTGTTGATGTCGGAGTCATCCCGAGTACCATTCTGGGCCTCCAGGTAGGTGGCAGGGACCCAGCCCTGCTCCTCAGAAGTGCTCACGAACCACCAGCCTGCAGGGAGGACAAGAGAGAACAGGACTGTGAGAGACTGCAGGGTGGCAGGGGCGGCTCGGGGGCCAGGAGGAGGAGGGAAGGAGAGGCACAAGAAGCAAGAGCACGGAGCCAGACGGCCTGGGTACCCAGCAAATGCCTGGCCCAGCTCCAGCCTTGAGGAGCCTGCGTCTGTTCTAAGGCAGAAACGACCAGCACACTCCCTGAGAAGTGGGACCAATAAACTGTGAGCCACACTAACAAATGTCTGATGGAAAATGAAATAGACACAGTGATATGTCCAGTGTGTGAAAATTCATCTTGCAGGAAAGGCCAAGGGAGCTCCGGCCATACAGAGAGACCATTTGTGGTCTTTCAAACCCATTAGGATGACTGGTTTGCCTGGAGCTTGGCTGCCTTCTCAGCTTTCAAACTAAGTGCCTCACAGACAGTCTCTAACAGTCAACGGTTGCCTTTTCCCCATCACGGATCAGTGGTACCTTCGCATTGGTGCTACACACAGCTGCCCTTTTAGTGTGTTCATGTTTCAGTCGCAATAAGCGGGCACTGCATCCTCACATGATGCTTGATGGTCTTGGCCAAGTGACAAAGCCTCATTCATCTTATTTGTTCATTCATACAAAGTCCTCTGAGCACCTGGGCCTTGGGACTCCACTAACTGCCTTTGGTCCCTTCCGAGAAGGTCCTCTTCACCTGGTCCTGTCTTCCTCCTCATCCCTTCTTCCCTGATACTTCTTTGCCCCCAAAAGTAATTAGGTACTGATTCTCTTTTCTGCTCATGGCCCAGTTCTCCATTTCCTGTCTGGAGAACTCAAGGCTTCTCCCTGGGCAGCGCTTGAGGCCCTGTCACCATCCACTGCAGCAAGTGGCCGCCCAAGGATCTAGAAGGCATGTTGGTGGGAGGAGGCTCTCAGGTACCCCCAGGTGGGCTCAGCACTGGGAGGTGGAGAAGGCTCCGTGATGGCTGCTGTGAAAACAATGGAGAGGGGGGAAAAACTGCCAGGTACCACTGCACAGTCGTGGGAAGACCTCAAGGACTTAGAACCCCAGCTCATCTCCTAGGTCTTCAACTAGGTCCCCACCGCCCCATATGACAGGTCTGGGCTTGCAAACAGCCAGCAGTCTAGTCCTGAATGCCCTCTGTCTCCTACCCTTTCTGGGGAGTTCCACAACTCTCTGCTTGCAGCTCTGCAAAGCCCATGAAATGCCCTGGACCAGGAGTCTGGACTCTTGAGGTACAGGCCTATGTGGCTTAGGGGCCTCAGTTGGGTCACTGCCCTTTTACGGTCTCAGTGTCCTCCTATCTGGAAAGGGGTTACCTCTGAGCTACTGGCTCAAGCACCATGATTCAGGGCCCTGCGGGCTGCCTGGACAGCCCACAGACTCTGTCCCTCTCTGCCTGGGGTGAGAGACGAGAGGTAACAGGATCACTTCTGGAGAACCCCCGGTCAGGCCCTCTTGCTCCCTGTGCCCGTCTCCCTCCCCTAGGCTCTGCCAACCCTGGAGACCGCAACCTTCTCTTATGACACAACCCATACACACCTGAGAAAAGGCAGCCTGGGCCAGTGAGTCACAAGCCATCAGAGTCAGGAAGAACTGGGGATATGCCCCCACTGCAGGTGAAGCAATGCCACCGGTCCAATTCCTCTACCTCCTGCTTTTGCTCCAAACCCTGTGTCTCCCAGATTGCCCACTTCTCAGACTGTCCATGCCCGGGCCACTTACTGCCACGTTTATTTCATAAACATGTACATCGGTGAATGAGACACTGTGGCACTGAGGGGCTGCTGAGCCTTGACTGGAGCCTAAGCAGGCTGGCCTCTAACCCCTACACTCTGCTGCCTGTGTGGGACCAGGATAGGCAGGCAATCTCCAGGGTGAGAAGCCCACACCAATTCTCAGGTAAACTCTCTACCCCTGAGACCTCCTGCACTGGGGACATTGGTCTGAGGCTGGAAGAGGGCAGGCGGGCATCGTCGGCAGGCTGGATAGTTCTCTGGATCACAGAAAAAGGTAGGTACCTCTTACGAGCGAACAGCTGAAGTCACTGAGCAGCTCGTGCTGACAGGCAGGTGCTGGAACCCACTGGTTGGGGACAGGGCAGCAGCCACTGGCAGGTCAGAGACTTCTGGACACACCACTAAAATTTATCATCATTTCCCTGGCCTGTGGGGCTGGAGGTGGTTATTAGAGCATCAGACATCTGTACTCACTCAACTTCTGGGTGATGAGACTGCTTCCAGGTGGCTTGTAATTATGGGAACTCAGGAAGGGTCCAGACCATGCTTGGGGCATGCAGTACCCTTGAAAGCTAGCTACAGCGGGCAATGGATGCCCACACTGGGGCCAAGGTCAGGCTGGAGGAGGTGGACTTTGGCACCTAGGGAGCCCCTACCTGACCTCTACTTGCACCTTGGCTGTTCTGACATTTGGATAAACAAGAGGCGCCATTCCTTCCACATTCGGCTATTGGGAGGAAAGCCAGTAGGACCCATTCGTTGACATGGTGGAAGGGGTTTCACTGTCTACTTCCCTGGACCCAGGAAAAGCCCAACCTTCACTAGCTAGTCAAGGAGTCCGAGGGCTCTGTCTCCATGAGAATGCCCAGCAAGCTTTCCCAACAAGCTGTCCCTTTACAGAGACATCCAGCAGAGGCAAAGGGCCTAGGCTGGTCCACCTGGGGAGAGGAGGGGAGGAGCAGCAATGGATGCAGGGAGCATTTCAGCTGCCTCATTGCCCTGGGCCTGGAGTGGATACCTGCCTTCGTTCCCTCTGCCCGATTCAGGTTGGGAAAATATTACAGAGGCTTGCATGTCAATTTCCCTGCCTTTTGCCTGAAGGTGGCTGGGGGTCACCGTTGTCTTGCCCACAGCCACTTGCACATTCTGAACCCAGCATGGGGCACTGAGAGGGCTGCCACGAGAAGCACCACCATCCTCCCTGATGCCCAGGCCACCATGGTTTGGTTGCTCAGAAGCTGTGGCTGATGGAGGCCCCAAAGCAGCCAGAGGGCATGGACTTTGCAAGGGGCTCTGCCTGGGATGTTGTTCCCCCTTCTTGAGCCTCTGGGGGAGTACTCTCAAGAACCCCAGCAGCCTCTGCCAGGAAGCACCAGTCCCAGCTGTTCTCCCACAGACGCTGGCTATTGGTCACAGAGCAGGACTGCATGTCATGTGACCCTGCCTCCTTTACCATAGACATGGGCACATCTGGCCACTCATCTCTTGATTAGTCTGTCATCTCTCTGAACACTGTTGATGGTTCCAAGCAAAGCCGCTCAGGGGCTTTTTTAGGAGCAAACGTGCGTGCTTTGATGATCTAAAACTTGAGTCCCACAAAACTCAGGAATTGCAGGGGGGCATATGGGGTGAGAAGACCTGAGAATTAAGTCAATAAAGCAGCAGCAGAGTCAAGAGATAGAGAGCCAGAAGCACTGGCTTGTGCCTGTAATGTCAGCTGCTTGGGAGGCTAAGGTGGGTCACTTGAGGCCAGTTCAGCCTGGACAACATAGCAAGACCCCCACTCCCTTCTCTTAAAAAAAAAAAAAAAAAAAGGAAAAAGATAAAAAAGAGATGGAAAGTGATTCAGTCCTGATTTCCATCATTTGGGCTCCTGGTTCCAGATGTGCTAAAGCTAAGCCATCCCATTAGACTTCCTAGCTACAATGAGTTAACAAACTTCCTGCACCGTTTACCTTACAGTAATCCCCCTTATCCACATGGGATACATTCTGAGACCCCCAGTGGATGCCTGAAACTGCAGATAGTACCAAGCCCTTATATATACTACATTTTTTTCCTATACATACATGCCTATGAAGAAGTTTAACTTAAAAATTTAAGGCCAGGAGTTCAAGACCAGCCTAGGCAACAAAGTGAGACCCTATCTCTACCAAAATTTTTAAAATTAGCCGGGTGTAGTGGCACACACCTGTAGTCCTACCTACTTGGGAGGCTGAGGTGGGAGGATCGCTCGAGCCCAGGAGCTTAAGGCTGCAGTGAGCTATGATCGTGCCACTGCACTGGAGCCTCAGTGACAGGGCAAGGCTGCCTCTAAATAAATAAATAATTTATAAATTTAACAATAAATAGAAATTTACAAGTTAGGCACAGGAGATTAACAATAATTAATAAAATAGAACAATTATAACAATATGCTGTAATAAAAGTTATGTGAATGTGGTTTTTCTCTCTCAAAATACTGTAATATTTTCGGACCATGGTTAACCTCAGGTAGCTGAAACCATAGAAAGCAAAACTGCAGATGGCTGGGGGGACTACTGTATCTGGAGCTGGGTTTCAATCATTTGAACAGAGACAGTCCTCGCTGAGCCACCCCTAACAATCACTAAGCATCATGATTGAAGGTCCCCCATCGCGAGCCAAATCTGAGGAACAAAAGTCAACCAGGCACCTGCTGCCACAGACCTCGGGAGGGAAGGACGGAGCCCACCAAGCCATTCTGGGCATGTGGTCACTCCCCAAATTTCTGCTCACTAGGATGTAACCCCCAAGAATCCCAAAGAGCTGTCACCACAATTCCCAACTTGGAGTCACTTACAGGAGGCTCTTGAAAGCTGAGGCTCTCACATGCCTTTGCAGGTGCAGGTTCTAATGTCAGTAGTGGTCAGGTGGGGGTGGCTCATGCCTGTGATCCCAGCACTTTGGGAGGCCAAGGTGGGAGGACTGCTTGAGCCCAGGAGTTCCAGCCCAGCCTGGGCAGCATAGCGAGATCCCATCTCTTAAAAAAAAATGTTGATAGTGCACGGTTCTGGTTCCCATGTCTCATCCTGACACTTCCCGCGCTAACCACCCTAGGTGGTGGTATGTGTCTGTGGTCCCTGCTACTTATGAGCCTGAAGTGAGAGGATGGCTTGGGCACGGGAGGTTGAGGCTGCAGTGAGCCGTGATCATACCACTGCACTCCAGCCTAGGTGACAGAGCGAGACCCCACCTAAAAAAAAAACCAACCACATACCCTTGTCCACACCTCCCCCAGCACACTCCTCTCCACCACTGCACTCTCAGATCTTGTGGGAAAGAAAACGGTGCCTCCGCATGCATTGGAGGGGAGCCTGGAAGCCCCATGGGGCTCACTAGCTGATGCCTGAGCCCTTCTGGGGAGCTGGGCCACATCCAGGGGTTCAGGTTTTGCTTGCTCCTCAGTGGTGCACTAGTGACTTTGGTCAGGAGCCCTGGTTGCCACAATTGACGTCTGAGCTGCTGGCACCTGGCAGAGGCCTGTCAGCAGCCATGGGTGGGGTCAGTGCAGGGAGTCTTTCCAAGAGGCCCAACAGTGTGACTCACGCCAGGGTTCCTGGAGGTCTGCATAGAGTCAGGGTGGGCGCCTCTGCTCATGTTAACCTGTGCCCACCTAGGTGGTATTTGAGCCTATCTTTGCTCAGTGGAGTGCCCATAGCCAAGTTGGTGGCAGGCTCTTCTCTGCAGCTGTCATCTGCCCTATCATCAACAGAGCCCGGGCCAGGTGCGGTGGCTCACACCTGTAATCCCAACACTTTGGGAGGCCAAGGTGGGCAGATCACAAGGTCAAGAGATCGAGACCAGCCTGGCCAACATGGTGAAACCCCATCTCTACTAAAAATACAAAAATTAGCTGGGCATGGTGATGTGCGCCTGTAGTCCCAGTAACTCGAGAGGCTGAGGCAGGAGAGTCGCTTGAACCCGGGAGGTAGAGGTTGCAGTGAGCTGAGATCACGCCACTGCACTGCAGCCTGGTGACAGAGCGAAACTCCATCTCAAAAAAAAAACAGAGCCTCACACAGGAAGGACCTGAGACCTGAAGCCACACAGCCCCATTCTGCGCATGCTGGAGCTGGCATGGCAAGCCCAGGCTGGTGAAGATAAAAGTCTCAGCCCCGGCTGGGTGCAGTGGCTCAAGCCTGTAATCCCAGTACTTTGGAAGACCCAGGCAGACGGATCGCTTGAGGCCAGGAATTTGAGACCAGCCTGGCCAACATAGTGAAACCCCGTCTCTACTAAAAATACAAAAATTAGCCAGGTGTAGTGGCCCATGCCTGTAATCCCAGCTACTGGGGAGGCTGAGGCACAAGAATCATTTCAGCCTGGGAGCCGGAGGTTGCAGTGAGCCAAGATCATGCCATTGCACTCCAGCCTGGGTGACAGAGTGAGACTGTCTGAAAAACAAAAACAAAAACATAAACAAAAAAACGCTGGGCGTGGTGGCTCACACCTGTAATCCCTGTAGCACTTTGGAAGGCCGAGGCAGGCAGATCACTTGAGGTCAGGAGTTCAAGACCAGCCTGGCCAACATGGTAAAACCGTGTCTCTACTAAAAATACAAAAAAATTAGCCAGGTGTGGTGGCAGATGCCTGTAATCCCAGCTACTTGGGAGGCTGAGGCATGAGAATCGCTTGAACCCGGGAGGTGGAGATTGCAGTGAGCCAAGATCGTGCCATGGCACTCTAGCCTAGATGATGGAGCAAGATTCTGTCTCAAAAAAAAAAAAAGACTCAGCTCCAAGTCTTGACCGCACAGTGGGAGAACAGGATTCTAATAGGATCCTAAGTTGCTATTAAATATCTTAGGGTGAGGAGCTCCTGGTCAGCAGTTAATGTAGTCCAGCCACCGTAGAAGCTTCTGGTGCAGCAGAGATGTTGAGATGGGAAGAACTCAGAGACAACCCTGGGCACATCCCTGGGCCACCCACACAGTCTGAGATGCAGACTGTCATGCTGCCCTGCCCAGCGGGCCCTCTGCCATACATTCAGCTCCACAGCAACTTTTTGCCCAGCTCTCCTTGTGTGCTGAGGCCTGTATGGCAGAGGTAGGAGTGGGGGCCAGGCCTGCTCCACCTCTGGGAGCTTCCAGCTGCCTATGAGTGCAGACCCATCCTCCATCCCGGATCCCTGGCTTCTGCGGAAGGAAAGGAGCAGGACTTACATGGAAAGCTTCCCAAGAATGAAGAGGAAAGGATGCCTCCAGTGGAGAAGAGACCTAGATATTGGGATTGGGAGGCCTTTGGAGCCAAGGAGAAAGGCCCTGTGTGCTTGGACATGATATGCACATAGCACCAAGGCCCTGTCTGCACATGTCTGTATCACACATATTGACAGATGAGGACTCTAGGCTTCACAACCAAGGAGTCCACCTGCAGAACCCAGGTTCTTAGCCACCATCAGTGGATAAGGTACAGGTCTGCTGCATGCACGAGGGTAAGGTGACTCCTTGAGAATGTATGCCCCTGAATATTGGTACTTTACACAGATACTTGAGAGTGGACACATCTCTGAGCAGGTGTCTTGTATGTGCACACCACGAGGAGAGATGCCAGCCTGCATGTACCTGGCTGTCAATGTGTACAGTTGAGGGTCCTCTGGGAACAGAGGTAATTAGGGGTATTCAGTCAGAAAGACTCAAAGTCAGGTCCTGGCTTGCTGCTTCCTAGCTGTGTGACCTGAGGAAAGTTACTAAACCTTTCTGAGTCTCAGTCACCCTCTTTGTAATGACAGGAATGAATGGAGCATATTTCCTGAGGTTGTTGAGGGGAATAAAGGAGATACTGCAGGGAGGTAGCTTAGGTTGAGCTATTATCCACACGGCGGTGGTCGTTAATCACTAGAGGGTCAGCACCCATGGGTGGCCAGGTGGTATCTGTGCCGTGCACAAGCAGAGGACAGCCTGAGGGTATCAGGAGGCACTCGCTCATCTCGGGAAACTGACTTGTGTGTAGGTGTGTGCCCATGCATCTGCTCTAAGCTGGGGTTTTAGGGCTATCTTTAGGGGTTTCAGAAGGATGGAAGGAAGTGGATTGAGAAAGTGGCCCTATCTATGCCCAGGTTCGGGGGCAGCTGTTCTCTGGCTGGCTGCCACACCTGGCTTCTTCCCTGAGAAGTCAACCCTGGTTTCCAGGTACAAAGGAAACAGGATCTTTTGGGAGGTGAGGCAGGGAGCTTGGTGGCAGCAAGAGATAGTGGGGACCCTCCCAAGGGGCCTGGGCTGGCTGGGAGCCCCCTTAGTACACCCTCCAGCCCAGCCTGGCAGCCAGGCCCTCTGATGCCCTCCAGGTCGTTTGATGCCTGCCAGGGCCTTGCTTAGGCAGGTCTTCTCGCCTGGAGTGCCTTTATGCTGAGATGACCCCTCCCAGACAGGGGCCGGGGAGGGGCTACCATGCTCATTCCCTTGAATGGGAAACTGCAGCCTGTTTTAGAGGAACCCTGAGAGAGGACCCCAGGTACACATGTGTGGCAGAAACCGTTATTCTGGAGTCTCTAGCCCTGGTTTTCAGGGCTAAACCCCTAGACCGGAGAAGTTGTTTAGGAGAATCCCAAACTGGACAATACTCCAAAGCTGCCTCACCCTGGCCTCTCCTCCCATCGGGCCATGTCTCTGCAGTGCCAGAAGGCCAGGGCCCAGCCCTTTCCAGGTGACAGAGGCCCAGAAAGAACGAACATGTAGCCTGGCATTTGCCGCCAGCCCTGCTCTGTGGGCCTCAAGTAACAACCCACTTTGCAATGACCCAGGGGCTGAGGAGAGGAGACAGCAACATGGGGGGTTCTGGCCAGCACTTCCAGCTCAGGGCAGGGAAGGGAGGATGTCCCAGCCCCGGGAGGGAGAAGCTGGGGCCCAAGCACCAGGTCCTCCCTCTATCCAGGCTAAGCATCTTCAGTGAACTGGCCCAGCAGAGTCCACCTGTTTGGCCAATTTCAAATCTCTCTCAAATTGACTGATGCTGACACCAGGGGAGGGAGGGAAAGAGTAGAGATGAAGCTGGGCACGGTGGGAGGGTGCCTGTAATCCCAGCACTTTGGGAGGCCGAGGCAGGCGGATCACGAGGTCAGGAGATCGAGACCATCCTGGCTAACACAGTGAAACCCTGTCTCTACTAAAAATACAAAAAAATTAGCCGGGCTTGGTGGCGGGTGCCTGTAGTCCCAGTAACTCGAGAGGCTGAGGCAGGAGAATGGCGTGAACCTGAGAGGCGGAGCTTGCAGTAAGTTGAGATCGCGCCACTGCACTCCAGCCTGGGAGACAGAGCGAGAGTCCATCTTAAGAAAAAAAAAAAAAAAAAGAGTAGAGATGGAAACTGAGGCACAGATTGACACACACAGAGAGACGGAGGGAAATGAAAGAGTGAGCCAGACAGAGCGAGAGGCCAGGAGAGGGACCAGGGCCTTAGCCTCTCCAGGAATGGGGAAGCCTGGCTGAGGGCGGCAGGAAGTGACGGGCACTCCCAGGCCACTGCTATCCCCAGGGTGACTAGGCCACAATGGCCTCCTTAAGGAGGGAGAATAATGAGCTCATTAGGGCCAGAGTGAGGCCAGCTGCACACAATTAGGATGTTAATAAAGTCCTCTGAGGTCACAGCTCGGCCTAGGACAAAACAGCTGGTGGGGGGGAGGGGAGACCCCCACTCCTTCCTCTCCCTCTGAAATCCTCTCATCCTCCCCCCACTGACTCCCAACCCTCCCAGCCCTGTTCAGCCCAGGATTGCGCCCAAGGATGCTTCTTAATCCCTTCTTCCTAGGCAGACCTCAGGATCCTAGCTTTACCACTCACTGTTGGCATGACCTGGGGTAGGTCGCTGGCCCTCTCTGAGCCTCACTGGCACACCAGAGTAATATTAAGTACCTGGGGATGCCCAGTGGCATCAGGAACATATGGTGTAGGCAATACCCAGAGATTTTCACCAGCGAGTATTTCCTGAGCACCTGGTATGGGCCAGGTCCTGTTCCAGGCACGAGGACACTGCAGTGAACAACGCCCATCTGGGACTCATGCTGTCCTCCCCCATCACCCAGGCATGGCACACACGGGGTTCAATTGCCGCCTGTGCCCTGGCCCTGAGGCCTGCTGGAGAAGGCTGGGCTTCAGGCTCTGGGCACAAACCCAGAGGATTTCAAGGCAGGATGAGACTCAGAGCTTAGAGTTTGGAAAAACCCAGGAGGCTTTAGATGACTTCCAGGCTTCATGTTTTCCTTCCCCGTGAGTTATTCTTGGTCCTTCACATCTGGCTTAACACCAGGTAATTCAGAGCTCAGAATGTGGGCTGTACTCATTCCATGCCCAGGCCAGGTTTTGGTATCCAGGTGGGGAAGGGTGCATGGTGGAGCTAGGAAAAGAGGAAGACAGGCCCTGCCTCAAACTCCTCCTCATACAGGCTCGGGGTGGGTGAACAACAGCAGCCCACTTCCAGAACCCTCAGCCAGCACCCTGACCTGCTTCCCAAAGCACCTCTATTCATGATTTAAACCTGAGATCAGACCTTGACCCTTTGGAAGGGTGATCTTCCTAGGCATTCCAAGTTCTTTGCTTGGTGCAGGTTTGGAGAAGGGAAATGGGTATTTGCAAGCGCCAAATGGCAGAGGGTGGGGAGACACTGAGAGGAAGAAGGGGCTGAGGGCATCCTCAGGCACATGGCACAAGTGCTGCCCACCTACACATACCACACCCAGCATAAGGCTGGGCCCAAGGGAATGCTTCTATCCTAGACCCAGCCTGACCCCTTTCCCATGACCTCCAGGCAGATCTAAGACTTCTGCCTTTGTGGGACCAGATAAGCTGGAAATGCAGGCTGTCTGTGGGTGCTGTGCCTTTAAGACCAGCAAAAGGCCGCCCACCCTCGGCCAGGCCTCCCCTGGTCAGCAAGCCCTGTCACTGCAGCTCTTGCCAAGACACGCGCCTCCACGGTCCAAAGCAAACAGGAGCAAGTGAGAAACTCCCCCAGTCCCTCCTGTGTGCACCCACGCAGCCCCTGCCTTCATGAGCCACTCAATGGGTCCTACCTGGTGCCCACCCTGCTCCATTGCCCAGGACCTTCCCTCCCTAGATGGGCTCTGAGGCCACCAGGGACCCAGAACCTCCCCTGGGCGCCTGGGGCCTGGATTCCAAGATCATTAGCACAGGCTGCTACGTCACCATTTGGAAGGCTCCGTGGAGTCCGTGTCAAGACAGCCTGGGCTGCTGCCACCTCCCCACTCGGCTCCAGCCTGCCCACCTCACCAAACAGGCCCAGAAGCCAGTGCTAGGCTGGGTCCCCGCCAAGCCCACAGGGTTCTGGTGGGTCTGAGCAGACCAAGGTCATGGGTGAGGCACCCAGAAGGAGGCCTGACTAACAAGCATCACAGGCAGAGAGGGACACATGGTTAAATGACAGGTAGCGGAGAATGGTTTCCAGCGAGCGCTCCAGAGCCAGGCTGCCTGGGATTGAGGCCCAGCTCTGCTACTTGCCAGCTGCATGAATTTGGGCAATTGCCTCAATTTTCTCATCTGCAAAACCGACCCAAAGTACCCACATCTCAGTGTTGTTATGAGGATTAGAGGAGCTAATCCTTGAAAAGCCTTCAGAACAGTGCCTCACTGGAATCAGAATAGTGCCTTCAGACGAGCGCAAGTCGCAAAGCGCTGACATGAAGTGGAATTCTAAAGGAGAAACCAAGACCTCAATGCTCCTGGGTGACTGGGGCCGGGGATGGCCAGGGAAGCAGGTAGGTCTTAGGTGTCTGGAGTCTCAGGGAGAGAGACAGACCCTCGTGGTGTCACTGTCATTTACCCTTGACCTCAGAGGGTCTCTATTGAAAACGTGTGGGTCTGATTCTGTGCCTGGCACGGGTGGGGGTCGGAGACAGGTTGAGGTGGAGATTACAAGATGGCATGAGGCCTCTCCAGGAGCTGCAGGGCAGTGGAAGGATGAGAAGGGGGGCTGCTCGCAGGGGGACTCAGCACGAGACTGCTTGTGCTGGGTGCGGCAGGGTGACCTGGACAGCCCCGTGCAGTGGACATGGCGGTGGGTGATACGATGCTTGCCAAGGAACCAGAGATATCCAGAGATGAGACTGACTAGGCGGGGAAGAATTCTTAGAGAAGAAGAGACTTGAATTGAACCTCAGAGTGACAGGCTGCATGGGCTCACTCTAAGGGCTTCATAGGGGATTATTCCAGATGAAAATGAGGCATACATGGCTGGGTGTGGTGGCTCATGCCTGTAATCCTGGCACTTTGGGAGGCCGAGGCAGGTGGATCACGAGGTCAAGAGATCGAGACCATCCTGGACAACATGGTGACACCCTGTCTCTACTAAAAATACAAAAGTTAGCTGGGCATGGTGGTGTGTGCCTGTAGTCCCAGCTACTCGGGAGGCCGAGGCAGGAGAATCGCTTGAACCCGGGAAGCGGAGGTTGCAGTGAGCCAAGATCGTGCCACTGCACTCCAGCCTGGCGACAGAGCGAGACTCCATCTTAAAAAAAAAAAGAAAAAGAAAAAAAGAAAAAAAAGAAAATGAGGCAGTCACCTCAAGCTGGTGCCCTCTCTCAGTCCCATTATTAAGCAGAGCACAGAGGTGTGAGCCTGCGCCCAGATTCCTAAACATGAGGCGCTCAGGAAAATGGAAGATGCAAGAAGGTAAACTCTAATGTCACAATTGTAAATGATGTGGATGGTGAGAGAGACCTGCTGTCAAGGGCAAGATGATGGAAGATGATGGAAGAGTGGCAGTCAGGGAAGCAGAGTGGGGCGGGAAGGGGTGGCCTGCTAAGAATCCAATCAGGACACTTACATTCTCAGAGATGGAGCCCTGAGGACGTGCTCAGGGGAACAAAAGGGTGTTTTCCCTGCTGTTCCAGCAAGAGAAAGAGTAAGAAAGGGCTAAGTTGGCCAGGCACAGTGGCTCACCCCTGTAATCCCAGCACTTTGGGAGGCTGAGGCGGGTGGATCACCTGAGGTCAGGAGTTCGAGACCAGTCTGGCCAACATGGCGAAACCCCGTTTGTACTAAAAATACAAAAATTAGCCAGGTGTAGTGGCACATGCCTGTAATCCCAGCCACTTGGGAGGCTGAAGCAGGAGAATCACTTGTACCCAGGAGGCGGAGGTTGCAGTGAGCCAAGATCGCACCAATGCATTGTAGCCTGGATGACAGAGCGTGACTCCATCTAAAAAAATTTTTTTAAAAAAGAAAGAGCTAAGTCTCTTTCCTGAGGAGGGTGTGGCACAGGGAGGAGGGGTCTCCTGGGCTCCCGTCTGCAGCTCAGCGTTCGCTCTCAGAAGTAAAGGTCTCAGCCTGGCACACGGACCCCCCGAGGGTAAGTGGACCCCAGGCAGAGGTAGGGACAGCATGGACAGGCTGCCTCAATGCACTCTCACCAGCTGGCCGCGCAGAAAGGTCCCAAGAGCATTTGACAAAGAGCCCTCCAGTCATCATCAGCAATCGTGGGAGACATGGAGATGGGAGCAACACCCAAGGACACAAAATGGGCAATGGTCCCAGCTTTTAAAGAAGAAGGCGGTGAATTCCAGAGTAGAGAAGGGCAGCCTCATTGCTGGTCATGGTTAAGTAAAACATGGACTCCCTGAGGAATGCTGGGAGAGCCTGGGGAAGGGGCTCTGCACACTCGCCCAGGCAGTGTCTGTCAGAAGGGTGCAACAGGAAGAAAGGGGGCCTGGCAGTGAGTGAGCTACTGGACTGGTGGGCCCGGGATGTGTCACAGCTGAGACCTCCAGGCCCTCGTGTCTCTCATGATCCCCCAGGGCCCTGGGAGCTACAGGGCGGCACTGACAGATCCACAGCTCGAGGGCTGGCACAACCCAACAGGACGGAGTGGCTCCAATGGGAACCTGTCCTGTTAGATGTTTTAATCAACCCAGGATGAGGACAGAGACACAGTACTGGCAGCACGATCTCATTTAGCAAAAGCTGTGCCAGGATTAGGAGCCAAAAAAGAGGTCTGAACAGATGGTAATGACAGCTCAAATCTGACAAGATGCAAAGTCTTAAATGGAGAGACAAAAGGACATGGCTTAGTATGAGGATCTTAAAATTTACTGTTCAAACTTTTTGGAGCAAATGGAAGGGCAATATCAATATTAACAACCATGACGCCAAAATCTTAGGTGCAAGCTGGGAGGGTCCAGGCAGCCTGAGTTGTGCAGGTCCACCTCCTGGCAGTGAGGATGAGAAAGGAGTTCTGAGGACTGCGTGTTCGTTATGTCTTGGGGCAGAAGTCTGTCCCCAGGTCTGTGAAATCTTAGGCTGCCTTAGGAAACTCAGAATGGGGGACTTACCCAAGGAGTGTGTGGCCAAGAAGGGGAGGTGCCAGGATTGGCACTCAGGTCTGATACCCAGTACAGCATTCATTCAGTGTTAAACCACTCCAGCTCAGCTGTTCATTGCCTTGCAGAAGGAAACCAGCAATGCCTGCTCTATTAGTGCCCCACTCCAGCTCAGCTTAAAACCACTCCAGCTCAGCTGTTCATTGCCTTGCAGAAGGAAACCAGCAATGCCTGCTCTATTAGTGCTCCAAATGCCTGCTCTATTATGCCCTAAATTCCCATCTGACAGATGAGCCAAGAAACCCAGTTCCTCATCTGCTTCTCCTCTACTCCACTGGTATCTACCAAGCCCTGAGTCTTGGAAGAGTCAAGGGTGTGGCTTTTCCCACTCCTCATGGAGAGGTGGTTTTCAGGCTTGCCTCCAAGTTGCCTCTCCTCTAAGCCCACATGGTAGGGCGAGACAGGGACATTCAGGCTGAAAGAGCGTTCTGGCACGAGATCGCACCCAACAGCTTTGCCAGGCAAGAGTGACTTTGAATCAGCTTTCCTCAAACCTCAGGTATTTCCACACCACACACAACCTTTGCTATATCCTTGAATTACATATACTGTGGTTCATCTAACATATACAGATGTGCCTTGACTTACAATCGGGTTAAGTTCCGATAAAGCCATCGTTAAGTTGAAAATATCCCAAGTTCAAAATGTACTTAATACCCCCATTGACCCCTCATAAAGCTGAAAAATTGTAAGTCACACCATCATAAGTCTGGAAATGGACTGTATATTTAAAGCAATTTGCCCTTTTTTTTTTTTTTTAAACTTTAAGAAAGAAATTTGCTAAGGAAACTTCAGATTGCCACCATGAATAAACAGCGAGGACCACTGGCTCCAATCAGAAAAGCACACACGATGAAAACAAAGCTATGTAGTACATTTGAACCGTGCCACAAGTGAAGAGGCTGAGTCTGTGGCCCACTCCTTCTTTGCTACAGAGATTTACTAGACAGGGGTTAAAGATCATCAAACATAAAACTGAGATAAGTCAGAAGCCTTGGAAGAGAATTGCAATGAGACAAACTTTTCCCACTGTGTGATGCAGAAGGATTGATATTGCCTCTCTGCCACCTAAGATCCTCCCCTGTATCATGGTGTTGGGTGGACTACAGCTTTAGGAAACCAACACCAGATTAGTGTGGTGCCTGGTCCTTCAGACTGGCTGAAGGAAGAGGCTGAAGAATGAGGCTTAAGTTCTCATTGGTGAGATGGGAATATGAAACAGCATGTATTTACTACCAGTGTTGTGGTGAGAAAAAGAAAAGAAAAGAATGGAAAGTGCCCAGCAATGTGCCTGGTGCTTAATCAATCTATTTGCAGCCTGGAGAAGAGAGCTGTGGTCACTTGAAATATAAAGGTTATCCTTATCCATTTAACTAGCTTACTCCAGTGCCTAAGATGCGTACATGTATGAGTTTGTATATTTTTCCCCTTTCTCTCTTTGCTAAAAATGGAAGCTTCTTGGCCCCAGAATGGACTTGGTTTCAACTAAAAGCTGTAGGCTGACAACCATCCCCTCTCTCCCAGCTGAGTTCAGCCCCTCTTCAATTGGGCAAAAATAAAACAGGGACAATTTAGACTTTAAAGACCATCTCCATAAACAAAACAAACCCACTCCACAATTTGTCTAGGGCATTCCTCCCTCCAAAGCCTCCTTATTTAATTTCTGGGGAATTTTAAATAGAGGGCTTGCAAAAATCCAGTACCGCCTGACGTTAGCAGCTCTGACAACGTGGATTCTTCTACTTGGTGTGGGGAGCGGCCACCACGAATGCCGATGCTTTTCCAGGCCCCTTTCCCAGTTGGAATTTGGGAGCCACTGGTGTCACCCTAGGAGACAAGAGGCAGAGGGCACCCTAGGTGCCCAAGAGACAGAGTCCCACTTGGGGTCGTTTAACTCTGCATTCCCCAAGCCCTCTGGCCAGGTGAACCAATGAACCTGAGTAACACCTACACTAATGTCATCTTAGTGTGTTTATTTAAGTTGACTTTATTTTTTAAAACTTAAACATGTATTTCAAAAAGACATTTTCCTATGCTACAATGGATGGAAAACCAGCATTCCTAGGTATAGACAGGAGATTCTGGAAAAACACATACAATGAAACAATACCATGAAGTTCAACAAGAGATCAAGGCAAGTTCTAGCAAGATTCTAAGCCTGGGTCAGATTTGCTCTTGGTCAAACAAACAAATGACATCAGCCAGCGTTTGACAGATGTTAACAGCACAGGAGCCCCAAATGGAGATTTTCCCCTTGACCCAATGTGGAGTGAAAGAGAACTGAAAGGAAAGAACCTTCTCATGACGAGACTCAATGCCACTCAATGCTGTGTCCGCCCAGCACATGTTTGCACGACCCACTCTCTGGGAACCACTGATCTTCAGGTGAAGCCTTGGGTAAAGAATCTGCAGACCAGGCCAGGCGCGGTGGCTCATGCCTGTAATCCAAGCACTTTGGGAGGCTGAGGTGGGTGGATCACGAGGTCAGGAGATCGAGACCATCCTGGCTAACACGGTGAAACCCCATCTCCACTAAAAAATATAAAAAAAAAATTAGCTGGGCGTGGTGGCCCGCACCTGTAGTCCCAGCTACTGGGGAGGCTGAGGTAAGAGAACGGTGTGAACCACGGATGTGGAGCTTGCAGTGGGCTGAGATTGTGCCACTGCACTCCAGCCTGGGCAATAGAGCAAGGCTCTGTCTCAAAAAAAAAAAAAAAAAGAAGCTGCAGACCCTTGGTTCAAATCCAAGCCTGGCCACAAGCAAGCTCTGAGGTCTCAACTGTTTCCTCTGAAAAATGGAAACAAAGTCACCTGCCCTACTTACCCCTAGAGAGTTACTCTGAGATAACAGATGAGAAAAATGCTTTGAAAAGGAGAGGCCAGGCCGGGCGCGGTGGCTCACGCTTGTAATCCCAGCACTTTGGGAGGCCGAGGTGGGCAGATCACGAGGTCAGGAGATCGAGACCACGGTGAAACCCCATCTCTACTAAAAGTACAAAAAATTAGCCGGGCGTGGTGGTGGGCGCCTGTAGTCCCAGCTACTCAGAGAGGCGGAGGCGGGAGAATGGCGTGAACCCGGGAGGCAGAGCTTGCAGTGAGCCGAGATTGCGCCACTGCACTCCAGCCTGGGCGACAGAGCGAGACTCCGTCTCAAAAAAAAAAAAAAAAAAAAGAAAAGAAAAGGATAGGCCAGGTGCGGTGGCTCACACTTGTAATCCCGGCACTTTGGGAGGCCGAGGTGGGCGGATCGTTTGAGTCCAGGTGTTCAAGACCAGCCTGGAAAACATGGTGAAACCTTGTCTCTACTAAAAATGTATTTTAAAAAATTTAGCTGGGCATAGTGGTATGCACCTGTAGTCCCAGCTACTCGGGGGCTGAGGTGGGAGGATCACTTGAGTCCAAGAGGTCATAGCTGCAATGAGCCGTGATCGTGCCACTGCACTCTAGCCTAGGTGACAGAGTGAGACCAAGTCTCAAAAAAAAAAAAAAAAAGTCTCCAGGCTATAGGCTCGTGGGGGCAGAGGGGTTACTATTCCAAGCAATTTCAGAAACCCGATGGACTCCTAACTATCCCCTAGTAGAACTTACTGCTTAAACTGGATGGTAGCCCATCCCTGTCCATCAGAGAAAAGGAAAGGAGGGTGAATATGCCACCCAACAATTTTCTTTCACAGTTGGCCTTTCCCAATAGCCACATGGGTTTCCAATATTATCCTCATGTTACAGATATGGAAACTGAGGAGCAGAATGGCCACATGCTGGCCACCGAGTAGCTATTCAGTGGCAGAGTAGGATTTGAAGCCTTTCTTGGGGCCTGGGGGAAGTACCCCGTCTTGCTTTTTGAATGCACATGCAGCAGGGTTCAGAAGCCCCCAAATGTGTTGATGTCTTCATTGCTCTACCCAGGCCCCATCCTTCGAAGCCACCAACTTTGTGATGTTCCCGACTCCCCTGCCAGCCAGCGTTCTGCTCTCCTAACTCACAGCTCCCCCATCACCTTGACCTTAGGTTTGGGTTGGCCAGTCTCCCAGCTAGACCAAGAGCTCTCTGAGGACATAGGCCGAGTCTTGCTCATCCTGGCACCCTGTCAAGCTCAGACTCTCTGAAGCCCAGCTCCTGGGGTCAATGCGGGATCAGCACGGGGCATCTTCTCTCCAGCTGTCTTCCTGCCGGCCCCGCAACTTCTGCTCTGCTAGAATCCTGTGCGGTGACTCAGCCTCTGGGCAATGTTCCTTCTTCCAGTTCCCCAATTTGGGGAAATGACTCTGACCCACAGCAAGCATCTCTAGCTTACCCAGGAGGATCTGTCTTCAAGGACCCAAGCCACAGAGGTTTTTGTTGCTTGTTGCACAATTTGCCCAGGATCATCCAGTGAGCTAATACTTCCAGTCCTGACAGCTCATGTAGTCTGCTTGGATACCTGACCTAGCCATTTCCATCTGGGCCTCTCCCCTTACAGGAATGGAAGATCAAAGCTCAGGGAGGCCCCACAGGCTAATCACCAGGAGCAGGCCCACATTCCTGGAGGAATGCAGGGGGTGCCACTAGCAGCATCTCCCAAGCCCATTCAAGGCAGCCCCACAGGTTGTTTGCAGGCCTCTACTGGGAATCTTGGTGGCACTGCCTCTCATCCAGGGACCACAAACAAAGTCCTCCTGGGTGCAACTAGGGGCACTGGAATGGGCAGCCCCAGAGACCTGTTCACCCCAACTCCCAGAGGACAGTGGGGAGAGAGGTATACCAAAAATAGCTCCCCAACCATGGCACAAGCCTCCAGTGGATTCACCAAGAGGCAGCAGAGTGTACAGGGGAGAACTGTGGATGACCTGAACCATCTGGCCCTTGGCTATCTTAACTGTAAAATAGGCATCACGATACCCATACTTTACAGGGCAGTGGTGATAATTATAAGAAAAAAGGTGTTTCGTTCCCTGCCTGACACATAGGAGGTGCTTTAATAATCTCTTTCTTGTCTTTCTCATCAGTTTCATCAGTTTCTGATATTAAGTCTCCAGAAAGCAGTAAATGGGTCTAACTTGAGCCCTAAATCCCCTTGTCCTGGGATAACCATCCTGGGGCCTCAGCTAGGTTTGCGGTGACCTAGGATTAGGTTTTCTCACTGAGCGGCTTCCTGCCCCATTCCCTTCCTGTCTCTTTTGCCTCTGGGAACCATCTTGTCTTCCTGGTTCCCAAGAATTGGTCTAGTACAGATCCCACCCCAATCCAAGGAGAAAAGGCCACACTCAAACCAGATACTCCCCTAGTCCAGATACCCCCCAAGACTGGCCCAGACCAGGTTTCTCATTCCAGAGACTCGCCACAGTTACAGTGACTGGTCAAACAGTGGTGACTGACACCCATGAGTACCAGTGAGTGATACAGCTCTTCCCACACTGACCTGTCAATCTCTGGTGCCTCCCACCCCCAGCACTGACAGAGGAGGGTCCTGCAGAGAGCCAAACACCTTGTCCCACAACCAACCAGCAACCACAGTCCCCTCAGCTGGGTCAGAACCGGCAACTGTCTGTGTCCCCTGTAGACTGTCTGCTCCACAAAAATGGAGATCAAGTCTTTCCTGTTCACCTCTGTGCATCAGTGCCTGGCACACAGCAGGAGATAAAGGCTGGGGAATGAGTGAATTGAATGAACAAATGTCTGATCTCTAGCTCCTGACTATACGCTTGCTTGGCTGCTGGGTTCTGGTTTTCTCCACTCTGAATAAGGCCCAGCATTTGATCAATATCCTACCACCATTTAACAGGAAGATCCCAGTACCTGAGGGTAGAGAGATGGGTAGAAAGCTGGGGGAAGTCATTGACCTGGCCTGCCTGCCACACCGCCATCTCCCAGCCTCCATGGGGTCCTCCAACCACCTCTGGGGGGGCCCTTGGAGGGAGGCCTCTATGGGGAGGTCTAGATGGAGTCAGATAATAGGAGTCAGGGGTGGGGGATGGAGGTAGGGGATTATTTTGCCCCTTTAAATATACCCTGGCTGTGGCAGGCCGGGATACCTCTGCTGAGTCCCAGCTGTCAGCCATGAGGAGCCACAGCTTCGCTCCCCAGGAAGCGGGCAATATTGCAATATCATGGCATCAGCTCCAGCTCCCCAGCTCTGGCATGGCCCTTAGATTGGATTTGGATGTCTCCGTCCCTCAAATCTCACTGTTCTGTCTCTGGGTCAGAGTTCCTGCCCAACCTGGCTATGATTCCACCCAGCCCCTTACCCTGGAACCACTTCTAGAATGGATTTTCTCCTTCAAGGGCCTTGAGGTGGTAGGATGACCTCTTGGGGGTGGAGAGACCAGGGTGTGGAAGGCAGGTCAGGCCCCTGAGGTCCAAATGCTCCTCTCACCTGGCACATGAGCACCAACAAGATGCTCTAGCTCCACTGAATGTAGAGGCCCTTTAAATCCAAGGAGGCAAGTTTGTGTCTGGTTGTGCAGTCAGGCCTGGGACATGGAGCCTCACTTGGTGCTTGCACATGGTTCTTGGAAACAGAAGAATAGGGTTAAATACTCCTAAGGGAACCAGCGAGACAGGAACCCTGGATGCTCATTCTCCTTATGCAAAGCCCAGGTGCTTAAGTAACTATCCTCTCTCTCCTACAAGGAGCAGCCCGTTAAAATCCCACCCTGTGGGCAATGAGGTTCAAGCCACCCCTGGTTCTGCTCCAGTTATCAATGCTGGGGAAAGCACACCCCGCATAATGCCAGTGCTCCAGAGCAGCGTTGTTCATGCCCAAGCATGAAGGAGTCAATCAGATGCCTGCCCAGGAGGCACTGGTTAAGGCAGGGGGAGGGGAGGAGAACAGGGTCCCCTAGGGGCGGGTTGGAGCCCGGAGGGATGAGAATCTCCTATTCTGTTATCTTCAGGAGCTGGTTAAGGTCTGCTCCAATGTGCTGAGCCACTTCCTTGCTATCCCCGCCCGACTTCCTTCCCACCCACATATCCACGCAGGAAAGATGCGTGGCAAGCACTCAGAGAATGCCAGGACACGGGCTGGTGGGCATGACACAGGTGAGGCGATGAGAAGGGCCCAGGTAGACAAGAAAGAGTCTGGGAAAACAGGATTCCCCAGTGCACACAAGGAGAAATGGGGCAGTAAAAGGGTCAGGCAAATCCCTACCCCGATACCAGTGGGGGTCAGGGGAGCCCTCCAATGTTTGGCTTTTGAGATCCCTGCACCAAGCCTCTCTTTAAGCGCCAGAGCTATTGCTTTCATGGATCTTGTTTAACTTGAGAAGGACGGGGGAGGGGGCTAAGGAAAACTGCATTCTTCCCCATCAAAGCCAAGAGTCTAAAGTAATACTTCTGGTTGTAACTGATCCAGCCTGTTTGTGATTACGGGCCCTTTGCTTGCTTTCTGGCAGGGCGGCCCTGGAACCCCGCAGCCCAGCCGACAGGGAGAGATACCCTCGCTCACTTGGATAATCTTGTCCTCATCTGACATAACCAAGAACGTCCATCAGCCTCTCTGCTTTCAGCAGTTCTCCAGGGCAACTCTTCAAAACATTATTTTAAAAAGGAGGGGAAGCCACCCCAAACTCCTATCATGAAATTCCATGACATTCATCATATTCTTTCTGTTCCCGGCACTATCCTAAAAACCACGAGAAGCATCAGCTGGCCCACTGGCTATTGCAAATTACAAGATCAGATCGTCTTTTGCTTCTGCCCCACCTCCCACCCTTTTGTCAGGGGAGAAAACGCACATGCCCCCTCACATGCATATGCACACCCTTTTGCTGCCATAGTACAGAAGTGGCTCAGGGAAGCTCAAGACTGTTTCTCAGCTGTTCCAGAAATTTCATCTGTGATGCATTTGGCTGCACAAAGCCCATTCCAAAGGTGTTCAGGAGTCCACAATCCCTGTGATCATCATTACAAACCCAAGGACGTTTGTAGCCAGTGACCCATTTGGCTGCGGGGGAGAGCTGGCTGAAGGCTTGCCAACATGGTCAAATTCCCCTCGCCTGCTCCCTCTGAGCTGAAACTGGCCTGTTTTCAGGTCCCTAGGGGTAAGAGGGAATCTTAGGAGCTCCAGAACTACAGAGATAAAGTGGGCTTCTTGCCCAGCTTGGTAACAGCACAATGGTCAGGGGAATGGGGTAGCTTGGTATCTGGAAAGCAACCATGGCCACTGTCTCCACTCCTAATCACCCCTCCATGCTGTGGATGAGCAAAGCTGGTGCTCAGAGAGGTGAAGTGGCTTGCCTGAGGTCACTTGGTTGTTTGGTAGCTGAGCTTAGAGTCTGGGTTGACCAAGCTCCTCGTATGCAAAGCCTGGCCTTCCTTCCACGATGGCACGCCACTGCTCTGCCCATTAACATGACACTCTGAGCACCATGCCAAGTGGCTATTCCTTGACCCAATGCCTCCAGCAAGAAGTGAGTGTCTAGAACTGGCAGAAAGCCCCACCAGTGCACAGAAAGGTCATTTGGCCAAACCAGGCATGGGAGACTCAAGCAGCCAGTGCTTCAGGTGCTGGCTTGTGGTCTCAGGCGCAAGACCCCAAGCCCTGTATCCTTGCCAACCTGCATGCTACCCCTGACACAGCAGCTCAAGATCCTGCTGTAATCAAAAGATGGTGAGCACGCTGAGCAGAGAGAAGGCTGGGGCCTGTGAGAATGCCGCTTAAAAGTACAGAAAACAAAAGAGAAAGACATCGTGTCCAGAAACACCAGAGCTGGATGCCTGGCCAACCTCAACAGCGACCTCACCCCCTTCCTGGGGGAAGGGAGGAACACAAGGGGCTGAGGAGGCAGAGCCTCTGGACCTGAGGGGGGACTCACAGCCAGCTGTAGGGCAGCCCCACCTTCCCTGGAGCGCACCATGCCTCCTTCCCAGCCTGACGCTGGCCCCCAGAAGCCTTGCTAGATGGGGGAGTCTGCATTCTCCAGTTGGGGCATGTGAAGCTGATCTTGCGGGGAGAGGAGAGGGGAGTTAGAAAAACAAGGCTCTTTAAATGCACAGGGGTGGGGGGAGGTGCCTTTGCCTGGCTCCAGGCTCTAGCCCTAGTAACAGGCAGAAGGGCCCAGGCCAGGTGAGCAGTAGCTCAGCAGCAGCAGCAGCTGGAGAGCCCTGCTCCCTCTCCTCCCCTCACCTGGCACCTGCCACATCACTCCCCAGTCCTCCTGGGACCTCAGAGACCGCCACCACTGCACCAGCAGCCCACAGATGTGCCACAGCCCTGCCTCAAACTCACTATGATGCTGGGCCCGTGGCTTCACTTTTCCAGGCCTCCGCTCTCCCTCAGCTCCTCAGCGCAGTGGGGAAGAACAGAGCAAAAGCTCTCTTTGTCTATATTTAAGGCCCGTCAAAGCCCTTGACCAGTTCCTCCAGCTTCTCTCAGGCAGCCCCCAGGCACTGTGGCCGGATCACACCTGTCCACTTCACCCTCCACACCTCCGCATGCATCATTCAGGTTCACTCTGCTTGGAGCACCTTCCTCCTTCAGCTTTGCCAGCCACCTGGGGCCTGCCCCTTGTTCAAGGCCTACCTTCTCCAGAAGTCTTCCCCCACCCACCCAATCCAGGCCCTGTCCCCATCTCTGAGCAAACTTGACAGTATTCATGAAAGCTCAGAGCCCAGAGCAGATTGTGCCATCCTTCTGAGTCCTATCTCCAGTCCTCAACCACACCTTGCTTTCTGCCTTGCACACTGTAGGTGCAGAGTGAAAATGACTGACTCACTACATCTGGGCTTTTTACCTTGCAGGTAAAGAGACAACCCTAGGATGCTGTCACCTTCAGCAATGGGAAGACAGGGACAGCTGCCTCTTGTCCACGTGCACCCCAGTGCTGGGCATGCCACAGGGCACACAGTAGGTGCTCATGTTTGTTGACTGAATGAGCAAACCACATCCTATGGAAGCAGCCCCTGCATGTAGGATTTCACTGAGGGCTGAGATGTGATGAATGCTGGGGTAGGGGTGCGGAAGGAGAGAGGGTGGCAGGTGGCAGGTCTTCCTTAGGGGGTGTGTGTTTGGGGGAGTGGCCAGGATGGGTCTGCATAGTGGAAAGAAGAAGGCACTGTAGGCCACCGCCCTCACACCCTTGGTGCTGCCCACCAGGTAAGCAGACTGACCTACCCACGCAGACCAGCCCCTCCCCAAGGACCTGGTGAGCCAAAGGTGGGAACGCTCATGCAACTCTCTTGCGGGAAAAGAGTCAACATGCTTCTCTTCCCTTTCAGATTCCCTCTGACCTGCTGCCCGTGGCTTTTCTCCTGCCCCAGTGGGGCTTTAGCACGACTGACCGCTGCTTTCCTGCTCGCTGTGGCCAGGGAACTCACGTGGTGAAGCACTCTGGAGTTTGGCTTTGCAAAGAAGTGAAATCTACAATGCAAACATCCAGATCTCCAAACCCTGGTCAAATGGCAGTGACTGAAGCTCATACCCCACCTCCCAGCTGTGCAACCTTGGGGCAAGTCACTTCACCTCTCTGGGCTTCAACTTCCTCCTTGGAAAGACAGAATGCCAACATCCATCCTGCCTCTTGCCAAGATGTTTTATAGACTGCATGGTTTTATATCTTGTAAAACATAAAATACTGTGATTCAGAAAGAGATCACCTTTAAAAAAGTCCAAAATCCCCCCCTCTTAGCTAGCACGAGCAGGCATCCCTCCAGGTGGCCTTGACCTCCCCAATAACCCTCCTGGCAGGAGTGTGGAAGAACAGAACATGTAGGCTTCTGGCCACTGTCCTTAGAGCTTTCCAGGACATGGGGATCCCAGGGCAACCTGTGGCACTGCCAGTGGGCCCCGTCACGAGGGGAGAGAGGGATCTGCTATCGCACACCAGTCTCAAAACCCACCCACAGTTCACTTGCTTTACGGACAGTCCTTGGCAGACTTACTCTGAGTTTGGCCTTTGCTCATTTCCCATGGTGCTCCTGGGCCACTTCCCCACAATCTGATCCAATAAAAACTCAGGGGAGGCAAACGAACTTTAGCCGGAGCCTGAGAGATGCCCAGCTAAGAAGGGGAGTGTGGAGCTGGGGCTGAGACAGTTGGATGAAACAAAACCAATGATAATCATGCACGGCATATTTCAGAGGGAAATGAACTCGGGGATTCTATGAGCCAGAAGCTTCCATCAGTCTCCTGGGATTCCACAGCTCAGCTCCCAGGATGGGAAGCCCTGCTGAGCGACTTTGCAGGCCATCTGGGTGAACTGGGTCACCACAGCTACACCCCCACAATGAGGCCAGGATTCTAGGTCAGCACTGGAAACCCAGAGGATGAGGTTATGGAATCTGAAAAGATGCTGAGAGGGACGAGGGTGGCCGTCCCCCACTCCCACCGGAACAATTACAGAAAACCCAACTGCTGAAGGGTGTAATATCACACAGCCACAGGATAAGCTGGGGAGAGAATGAGGAAGGGGCAATTTCCCAACCCAAATTCTCCGAGGTCCTGAAAAATTATACTCCCCAGAAAGTGTTTGCTTTACACTTCGCTGAAATCTGTTATGTAACAGTGGAGAAAATGTGTGGGGTGATCTTTTCCCTGTACTTCAGCCGGGGAGGGGGGTGAGAGACCTGTCATTTCTACTGGGGACAAAGGCAGTGTCTGTGTGTTGGCGGCAGGCAGAGGATCTCCAGGGCTGCCCACTCACAGGGCACCTGTGCAAAGGTACACCTGAGTCAGAGGAGGCAAGTCACCTCTGGCAGCTCCGCTGCGGGGCTCCGAGTAGGCATGCAGTGACAGCTGTACCTAGAATAATACTCCTTGGCCCGGCACCCGTCTCTGCCCTTGCTCACTCCTGCCCTCCCAGAACCAGTGGGCCTTCTGCTGTTCCCTGCATTCACCAAGGCCCACCTGTCCCCAGCTTTAACAACACCTCAATGGTGTCTTTCCTGACCACACCCCTGCCCCCTCCCTGCTGCTGACCTCTCCACAGCGCCTGCTTGTTTCCTGACTTGCACTTGTCAACACCTAGAATTACTTCCTTGGTTTACTTGTTACATGTCTCTTTGCAATATTGGAGCCCCATGAGGGCTTTGTTGGCCTCTGTCACTTCTGGATCCCAGCCTGACACTTAGTCAGCCCATACAGATTTACTGATGACCGACCGACCAGCCATCGGAAGACTGGCTTCACAGGCCCCTTGGTGTTCAAACTTGGAAAAATAACATTTTGGAGATGCTCATGGGCTCAGTCAGTAGAAACCTGTTTGTCCTCCAAAGGGAAGGCGGCCAGGTATTGCCCTGAGGCTACAACTGGGGTGAGCAGTGGTTGTCACTCTGGCACTTCTGTGGGATTTCCAGGGCTGCATGCCACACCGAGGCCACCACTGACCCATATATTTTGCTGAGAAATAACTACTCAAGGAAAATGGCCTTGGAGGAGTTTGGGACACGAGAGGTCCACAGAGCCAGTAGGTCCACAGAGTCAGGCCACAGCAACTGGACACTAGGCCTGTACAACCTGGGCAGGGTGACAGCGTGGTGGAGGGAGCACCCCCATGCTCACTGCCCCACCTGCCTGCCTGGCAGCTGGCTCCACGCAGGTGGCTGGCAGCACTTGGCGTTGACAAGCCCTTGGATGCCTCCCTGACAATAGGCACTGCAGATCCAGCTGGAGGAAAGCACTATTTGCAGAGCCGCCCAGCCCCTGCCACACCTGTGCCTGCCACCCTCCTCCCCACGCAGCCCGGAGGGCTTGCCTCAAGGCTCACCCTTCTCAGGGAGCTCTCCTGCTCACCAGCTTCCCGAGGCCCTACCCTCCCACCTCCTGCTGCCCAGCTCCCACTTTTCTTCTGCTTGGGGCACCTAGATGCATGGCTGCTTTGCAGTCGCAGCCCCACCACGCCCCGTACTCCTTGCTCTGCCTGTCTAATCCCTTCATTCTCCCAGCCCTGCTCAATGCCTCCAGGAAGCCTTCTCAACTATGCTTGTCTTCACCCCGACACTTCAGCTCTGTACCATGCAACAGGGCTACTGAGGGACCATCAGCGTGGGGTTGTCATGAAAGTTCCCAATCCCATGAGGCCACCAGTGGGACCCTGACTTCTGTCGCCAACGCTTCTTCCTGCTGGACTCTGTTGATTAGGCTGGGACAAGGATAGCTGCCCAAGCAAGGAATCCAGGGGAGTGAGTCTGGCCACAGAATGGGTTGTCTTGGCCTCACTGCCTGACAGTAAAGCCCCCTGCCGCTATAGCCACCTCACAGACCCTCAGAACTGACAGTCCTCAGATACCACCAAGTCAATTCTATGACCAGATGGGGAAATTGAGGCCACAAGAGAGAAACTGGCCCCCTGGAGGTCCCAGGGTCGATCTGTGGCAGAGCCGCCCCAATCAGTGGTCTTTCTAGTGGCTGTCACTTATTGAGCACCCACTGTGTGTCAGGCCCTGCATGAAGCACTAAATTTCTTTTGTCTTTATTATTATTATTATTATTATTTGTAGAGACAGGGCCTCACTATGTTGCCCGGGCTGGGCTTGAACTCCTGGCCTCAAGTTACCCTCCCACCTCAACTTCCCAAAGTTTTGGGATTATAGGCGTGAGCCACCATTCCTGGCCCTGAATTCCTTTTGAATTAGCATATACCAACCCTATAGTGGTGGGTACAATTATCCCCATTTTACAGTTAAGGAAACTGATGCTGAGAGGACCCAAGAAACTTCCCCAGGATCACCATAGGAAGTAACCAAATCAAGATGAAAAGCAGCCTTCTCTAACACGAAGCCCATGTTCCTAACTGCTAGGCTATCCTGCAATCTCCTTCTCAACATAATCTTGATCCTGGAGTGAATAAAGCTGAGCGGAAGGGCCCAAGACTGGGCTAGCATGCCTGCCTCTGCTCCTGGCTTTATGCTCCCAGGCCCTTTCCCCTCTAGCCAGCTCTGTGAAGTGGGTAACAGCTGCACACTGGAGATCGTCTTGGGCCAAAAGGGACTCTGCTGGTTAGCCTGATATAGCAAGAACACACACACAGGCTGCACTCCGAAGAGAAGAGCTGTCAGTGCACAAGGCTTTCTGATGGCTGGGACAGGACCTCGTGGGGCCAGGCACCACCTCTGTGGCACCACATCTAAATGGAGACTGGTTCACTGGAGCCAAACTCTTAAAAGACTGTTGTAGAAATAAGCATGTTAGTTCAGTTATCCGCAATGCAGACTACAATAAACCTGCCCTTCTAGAAACAGCCTAGCCTATCTTTGTTGGGACACTTCTTTTCCAGGAGCAGGCGAATGTGGAAGTCTGGATTATAATAGTAATCAGGTGGTTACATAGTAAGCACAGAATCTAAGCAAGATGTAGAATATACACATAAAATCCATTTAAGACAATGCAGGCTGGGCACGATGGCTCACACCTGTAATCCCATCACTTTGGGAGGCCGAGGCAGGTGGATCATTTGAGGCCAGGAGTTCAAGACCAGCTTGACCAACTCGGTAAAACCCCATCTCTACTGAAAACACAAAGATCAGGCAGGCATGGTGGTGCACGCCTGTAATCCCAGTTACTCGGGAGGCTGACGCAGGAGAATCACTTAATCCTGGGAGGCAGAGGTTGCAGTGAGCTGAGATTGCACTACTGCACTCCAGCCTGGGTGACAGAGCAAGACCCTGTCTCAAAAAAAAAAAAAAAAAATCAAGCAAAGTCTATAAGGCTATCCCAGGCTCACAATACAGTCTACCAGAATGAGCACATCAATTAGACTCTAAGCTCCATAAAGGCAGGAACCTCATGGATGTATACACAATTAGCACAAAGTATTCAAGTATTCAAGAACGGTGAAATAAATGAGTGAATAAATGAACCACTCCTACATACAGTATACTTCATCCTTACAGAAAGCCCATGTGGTATGTATCACTACCCCCTCTTAACCATCAGAAAGCAAACTGATTTCTACTTATATCACACAGTATAGACTTAGATCTTAAACCCCGTACTGGAATTCTGGATTCTTCACCCTCTCCACGACATGCACAGGTACTGAACAAGTAACATGGCTGCAGCCACCATGTTTTTGGGTAACTTTTCTTTAAAACCTGCCCACCAACAGCCTCTGCTGAAGAGGCTGGTTAGGTAACCATGTTTATACTCTGTGATGGTTCTCCGGGACACAGCTTATTGGACCAGGGCTGGACACCTGATCTAACGTTTGCCAATCCATTGCTGGCGAGGAAACAATCAGATTCAAACTTCGAATTCTGAACTCAGAGAACCAGAGGTCAAACTCAGTTGGGAGAGATCTCAACTGAAAAGTCATGCAAGTCTGGTCCTGAGAAACCAACGCCACTCAAACAAGCTGCTGTCATGGTCAGATGAGAGGAGAAGGCAGGCTGGTCTACAGTTAGAAGAGCATAGCTGTGCTTTAAATCTGCATGGTAGCTGGGCACAGTGGCTCACGCCTGTGATCCCAGCGCTTTGGGAGGCCGAGGCGGGTGGATCACCTGAGGTCAGGAGATTGAGACCAGCCTGGCCAACATAGTAAAACCCTGTCTCTACTAAAAATACAAAAATTAGTCAGCCATGGTAGCGGGTGCCTGTAATCCCAATCACTTGGGAGGCTAGGGCAGGAGAATCGCTTGACCCAGGAGGTGGAGGTTGCAGTGAGCCAAGATCATGCCACTGCACTCCAGCCTGGGTGACAAGAGTGAAACTCCATCTCAAAAAAAAAAAAAAAAAAAAAAAAAAAAAATCCACATGGTAAGTAAGAGAGACAGAGAAGCTGCTTTGGCTCGTGCTGACTTTTGGTTCCCAGTCCCAGCCCCCTAAGGCTGATTTACTTCTCACCCCTGGGTTTGGTGACATTTTCCCTTATTGCTTCAACAATCTCTTGAGAAAGTCTGAGTGAATTTCTGTCCTCCACTCACAACTCAACTGGGACTAAAGCATTGACCCTAGAGGGGAGTAAAAATTCTCAAATTCTTCCCAAGGTTTGGTTTTCTCACTTCTAAAAAAAATGATGGACCAGGAGCTCAAAATTTCTTGCTTCCATGGAAGTATAAGAACTCCCAATGTATCATGCCCGGTGCCAGGAAGTAAGCAAAGACTCAGAGAAGAAAGGTGAGGCAGGAAAAATTTTGTTGACTCATCTCCCCACTTCTTCCCTTGGCCTGCAGTCCTAAGAAGGAAACAGTCCTAGGAAGTTGGATGCAGCTTTGCTCAACACACAAATCAGAGTGACCAGGACCCTGATGTCACCACGCTGCCAGAAATTATGCCTGCTGGAGAGGGAAGCCAATGCAGTATTTGAGGCAAATGAATGTCCTAAACAGGAGACATCTTACGCACTTTTGCTTATGTCAAGGGTAGAGGGGTTTCCAAAGACAAACTAACAATGGCAGCTGCATGCCCTGGTATGGCTTGCTGGGTGGCAAAGCTACCAAAGCTATGAATCTTCCTGCTGTATGTGCCCCTGTTGATCAATGGAGAAAAAGAGTCCTTTTCTGGTCTGGCCCTAGGCCCACTGGTTGGTCACAAATGCTTTCCTTAAAGCTACTCAAGTCTCACTTTGGGTTTCTTTGACTCCTGTTCTCTGGAACAGGTTTGTCCTCAGTCCTAAGTACACATCACCTTCCTCAGACCCTCTCAGCTGTTTCCTGTCCCTAAGTTCAATGGATCAATGAACAACATAAATTCCCACTAGCTGGAAGGAGGGATGGAGGGACAACCTTCCCCACAGAAGTTCCAGGGAGCTCTGCAGCCATCTCACCCAGCCTGCATCTCGCCTCAACCTACAGCATCACCAACTTGGACTTCTACCCCTCCCACCTGGGTTGGGCCCATTCTCAGCCTCCCTGCATGGCCTCTGTTGAGGGGAGAGATCTTAGCTCTTGGACTCTAAGGCAATTACTTAGCCTCTTAGCCTATTACTTCAGCCACAAATTGGTTAAACTGCCTTCTACTGCATGGTGTTATTCCATGACATCCCAATAGAATGGTGTGTGTAAAACATGTGGCCTGCCACCTGGTGTTTACTGACTCAGAATCACCTTCCATGGATATCTCTCTTTAGATCAATGGGAGCACTGAGGGGCTCTGATGAGCAGGCAGAGCAGATGTGGCTGGGTCCCCTTGTGGACACTCTACTTGAGGCACTCCCAGCCAAGTGAGAGGGGACACAGGCAGAGTCCTGGCACCCTGTGGGCAAGGCAAGGCCCAGGGAGGTGGGGATGGTGCTGGCTGGGGCCATTGCCCAACAATGCAAATGGAAATGCCTCAACACACCCACTGTGTCCCAAGGTCAAAGGCTTCACAATTGGGTCTTTGTTCCTGAGTTCAAAAGCCTCACTCACCACTCCTTCAGGATGCACAAGACACCTCCTCTCCCCCACCGTCAGGCCTTCTGCTTCCCTGAACTGGGAAACGACCCTCCCAGAGATCTGCAGCTTGGTCCTCTTCCTTTCTCCCCTCCACCCACTTCATTTCTCTGGTTAGGCTGGATGTATACTCCAGGCCTCCTGGTAGATAGCAACAGACAGATTTGAATAGGTAGGCACAGCACTCCAGGTCCTGTGCAAACATCTGCAGCTGAGCAGCTGTCTCCACCAACGGTAAAGATACGAAACTCCCAGAAGTAGAAAAGCCATGTTCAGGGAAGCTCTTTCTATCCGACACCTAGGGTCCCACCAAGTTTCCCAGCCTTGGAGTTCAGACGTGAGAGAGATTTTCAGCCTTGGAGTTCAGACCTGAGAGAGAGCTCAGGGAGGTCATTTGCTCCAGCCCCTGCTTCCAACCAGCCACAAGGTCATCTCCATTTTATGGAAGGAATAACTGAGGCCCAGAGAAGTTAAGGGACGTGAAGCCCCCCAGCAGACAGTGGCAGGTAGAATGCAGCTTCTAAGAACAGCAGCTCCCTCACACGGTCTGTGTGCCAGACTGGCCTGCTCTGGCCACAGGTGGCCGTGGGGAGCTGGGGTGCCTGGGCCACCTCTAACAGCCATCAGCAGCTCCTCAGGAGAGCAGGCGTCTCCCCATTTGTCAAGACTCCTTCCCCCAATCCTAGGACTCCAGTGTCCCAGGGTCCTGTAGATGGGATAGGAGGGGAGAGGGCACACATGCCCTGGGAATCCTGGAGTCTTCCAGCAGGATGACTTCCTCTTGCGTGCTCTCATCTTCAGCCATCCTGGCCAGTGGCTGGCGGCCCCCAAAGACATGGGGGCTCACTACCTCCTGCTGCTCAAGGGTTAAACAGCTATGATGTGACAGGCAGGCATGGTGGGAGAACCATTGGTTCTCTCAGAACTTCCCTAGCCAGAAGTTCTGAGAAGAACCAACCACCTTTCCTGATGCAAGCTCTACAACAAACATCTCCCTCGCCTGAGGTCTCCCATGTCATCATTAGAGATCCATTGCTTTGGGTCTTCAGGTGCTGGGGGTTTCCAGAGCCAGACCCCCATGACATTGCTAGCTTCCTTTGGGGGCAGGGAGGTGGCGCCATGAGCATGACAAAGGCTGAGGACAAAGCTGCCCAGGGAGGAGCCCAGTGTGGGCACCTGGGACGAAGGGTTGAGGCCTCACAGCAGGGACATGGCTCTGCCAGGGAGGACTGTCGCTGCTGACCACCTTGGTGATGACTCCAGGCACAAGGGCAGACACAGCCTGACCTGAGAGGGGAGCAAGCACTTCGAAGACCTCAGAGCAGGAGGGCCACAAGTCAGGCCCTATACGCACATCACAGCCCTGTTCTATGGAGCCACCGGCGGCAGAAGCCTGCACCCACCTCCCCCAGGGGGCCCACTGGGATTTCCTCAGCATCTCCACAGCTCGTGGCCACCAGGAGGCACAGGGTTCTGCTTTGGATCTCAGGAGACTCGCTTCCCCGAAACCTCCCTGTGTCCTGGTTCCTGTTTCTACGGAGCAGGCACTGCCATCCTATGCTTTGCCTTTCCTTTCCGGGCTTAAAACACTGGCAAGGCACAGAGTGGGACTAGGAGAGGAGAACAGGCTCCTCCCCTCTGGAAGTATCCACCAAACACCATTCAGAGAGGCTCTGAGCACAGGGGCCTTCCCTGCAGCAAACCGAAACTGAAACAAAACACCCCAGAAACCCATGCAAGCCCTGGGAGGCTGTGGGCTGATGGATGTCCTGGGCTCGAGTCCCAGCCCTGGCCCTGTTGGGGGCCAAATAGGCCTGGACTGACAGGCTTGGGCTCTCCTCTCTTCACCTGCCATGACTCCTGCTGCCAGGGACACCAAGGTACCTTTGCCCCCTCCGTGGCACTCTAAGAACCAGCTGCCCGGGGCAGCTGTCAGCATGGCCCCTGTCAGTGCGGGACCTTGCCTGGCCCAGGCCTGGCTGCATCCCCCTCACTGCGCTTGCTTTCCAGGTGCTGGGACCTCCGGCTCGGCAGGGGGCAGTCAGCTCCCCAAACAGACCCCAACCAACGCCCACAGGCCTGGCCCTTCCACAGACAACTCGCCAGGGACCTGGGGACCCTGGACCCCACGGCGACAGCAGGGCCTGCCTTCCCCACCAGCTGGCTGGGCTGTCCTGCCCCTGCCTGGACCCTGGCTCAGAACGTGGCTGTTGTTGGGCATCCCTGAGCTGAGAGCACCCTGCCCCACGGGCCTCCCAGGGCACGGGGACCCCAGCAGGGCTGGCAGTTTATTCCTGCGCTGTGCCTGAACGTGCATTAACACAGGCTGGTTAATTACCCTGAGCAAGGGAGACATTCTTCCACCACCAGGCAAACTGCTGGCCTGCAGCCCAAACCAACAGGGGGAAACTTCAGCCGCCTCGGCCCTCTCTCTGCCAGATGGAAATAACGTATAGCTGCAGCGGTGGGGGAGGAGGGAGGAACAAAAACCAGCTCGGCCCGGGGGCCAGACCGGAACCCCAGTGGACGGCCATTGGCCAGGGCACTCACCGCTCTCGTTCTTCTCGATGACATCCACCACCTCCCCGGCCTGGAGGCTCAGCTCCGAGTTCTCCTGCTTCTTATAGTTGGACACCACCACATACTGTTCCAGGATCATGGGCTCGGCGGTGGCGTCGGCACCTGGCGAGGGCAGAAAGCACGCGGTGAGCCAGCGGCCAGCCATGGCCCCGCGGCCGGGGCGCCCCCTGTCCATCGGCCTCCTCGGGGTTGGCTGCTCTGTCGCCAGCGCCACTCCCAGGGGCAGCCCGCAGCCGGGGCTCGCAGCTCACAGGGCGCCAAGGACAGGCCATATAGCAAGGCCCCACACCGGCCCGCTGCACCGCGGGGTCCAGGGGACATGGGGAGCCAGGGGGCCGGGGAGGGGACGGGCAGGAGGAGGAGGAACGAGAGAGGCAGAGCGGAGGCGGAGGCGGAGGCGGAGGCCAAGGAAGCTCAGGAAGAAGCCCTGTGCTGCGATGAGTTAGTCACAGCCCGGCATGAGGGAGCCTGCGGGGAGGCCTGGGGCCGACGGGGTCTCTCCAGCCTCCCTCTCGGGCCGGCAGGGGCATCGGGGAGGGCGGCGAGCCAGCGGGTGGGCGGCCCATGAGGGCTGAGGCCAGAGGCAAAGGAAAGGCAAGCAGGAGGCTCCAGCCTCTGCCCCCAACCCCTGCAAACCCGAGAGAAAAGGCAGCCCTGCTCCCTCGGGCGGGAGAGGGAGAGGAGAGAGCGGGAGAGAGCTTCTCCACGGCCCAGGCCCAGGCGAGGAGTCAAGAGGGTTTGAGGCCGCCAATCACTGGGGTTTACTCGCAACCCTTAAATAGAAACACATGAGACCCGTCGAATGAGGAGCCGGGGGTGGAGGCAGGGGAGGGGGAGGAGGCCCAGACTGTTTACTTGAAACCCAAGAAGAAAGTCCCCGCTCCAGCGGCTGGCCAGCCCAGCCCGCCCCCCGCCAACTTTTCCTCAAGTTCGCTCCGTTCCTGCCCCTCGGGCTCACCCAGGCGCTGCCACCGAGCCCATGCTGGGTGCAGTCGGACCAGCCTCAGGCCTGCCCCCAGCCCTGCTTCCACAGAGGGCCCTCTGGCTGCAGAGACTGACTCAGTTTCTCTCTGCCTTTCAGTGCTGGGGCTTGTGGTCAGGCCCCGGCAGTTTGAGGGGCTTGAGGGGTCAAAAGCTGGGTGCAGCAGAGGGAGGGCAGGCGGACTCCCAGGAGCAAGCAGCTTCTCTGTCCTCCTCAGCCACTGGACGAGCACGACATTTGCTAAGCAGGCACCAGGCAGGAAGGCAGACAGGCTGGGTGCCCTCTTAGCTTCCTAGCTGTGTGGCACTGGATACTGCTTAAACCTCTGCGCTTCAACTCTTCCCATCACCATTATTGGGGGTGGGGGTGGGGTGGGGATAAGACACTTAAAATACGATGTGCTTTTAGCTAGGAGTGAAAAGGATCCACTAGCCAGAGATGGACTAGTCACCTCCTACAGGAAGCCTTCTCAGACCACCCCCAGCCCAAAGGGAATTCCTAGTACACTTTTTTTTTTTTTTTTTTTTTTTTTGTGAGACAGGGTCTCTCTTTGTTGCTCAGGCTGGAGTGCAGTGGTGCAATCATGGCTCACTGCAGCCTTGACCTCCTGGATTCAAGCAATCCTCCCACCTCAGCCTCCCATGTAGCTGGGACCAAAGGCACACACCACCATACCCGGCTAATTTTTTTTATTTTTTGTAGAGCTGAGGTCTCACTTTGTTGCCCAGGCTAGTCTTGAACTCCTGGGCTTAAGTGATCCTCCTGCCTTGGCCTCTCAAAGTGCTGGGATTATAGGCATAGGCCACTGCGACTGGCATAAACTATATGTCTGCCAATCTCCTTGAAGGCTAGGGGGCTTCATGTCACTAGCCTGGCTACAAAAATTGCTGAGGGTCTCCAAGTTCCACATAGCCCCTTTGGTGCCTCAGCCTATAGCCACATTCCCCACATGCCTGAGTTTGACTTGGCAAATGTGATGTGCCAGGCACATTAACTGCCCCATTTCATGCCCACAACATCCCCCTTATCTTCCCATTTCACAAAAGACTAAACAGAGGCCCCTCTAGAGCAGGCAAGAGATGACTCTAGCTCCCACAGCTGCTATGAAGAGCATCACATGCATTCAGGCCCAAGCCTGTCTGTCTTTCCATTGCAGAATAACTGCCTCTGATTTGTTTCCATCATTCTGGTTCTTCTAGCACAGTAATCCTCAACTTGGTAGCACAGAATCAGTACTGATGCTGGGCTCCAGAGAGACAGGTTTCTTTGGTCTGGGACTCAGGCATGAGTAGTTTTTGGACATCCCCTCTGTGTCCCTATGGTGCTTGTGTGCACCCAAGCGCAAGAAACATTACTTAGATCTTTGGGTCCTTCTGTGGGGGAGGCTCCCTCCAACCTAGGGCAGATGGCAATGGCCACAGAACTCTAGGAAATCCCAAGGGGAGGCTTCCTTCCAGGGAAAGAAACCCACTGCCCCTGGCAGTTTTCTCCCATGAGGTGTGGGCCCTGAGGGCCCATCTCAGCCCTTTGGAGAAGCAGAAGGGACCCTGCACAGCTGAGTGTGCCACATACATTCGCACGTGCACAGTCCTGAGCAGCCCTGCTAAAGCCGGGATTATATTTCAGGCAGAAATGCAACCAACAGCCGGGCAGCAGGGCCTGCTCCGCCTCTGTACTTAGGCGTGCCAGCTTCTGTGCCTGCCCCTGCCAGCTGGGCAGAGGCAGCACCGGGTGCTGCGCTGACGGACTACCTCCCACTGTGCCCCTAGGGGGATGGCAGTGCCTGTTCCATGCCTGGAGCCTCTGTGGCCAACAGCACTTCTTAAGTGCACCTGGCACAAAAAGGGCCATCCCTGCCCTACGAGAAACGGGGCCTCCTTTCCCAATGTGGGGACACTGGATGAGAAGAGTGGGAAAGAAAGGCTCCAGCAACAAACAGAAGAACAGAGAGTTCTGTGGCAGGTTAGAGAGCCCGCAAGGCCTGAGTATGGCCAGATCATAGCAATAGTGACAGCAAGCCTTCATCAGTGCTGACTTGGAGGCATCCAACAGCATTGAGCTGCCTCGTCCAATCCTCAGAGCAACCCTGTGCAGTAGGTCCTGTGATGGCCCCGTTTTACGCGTGGGCAAAGAAAGCCTCATGAGGGTAAGTGAATTCCCTAAGGTCACACAGCTGGGATTGAACCCAAGTCCACCTGACAACACTGCCTATGATCTTAACTTCCACACTATATGTGGCCTACAATGGGCCACCGGCACCTGATCCCTAGGGAAGGGCCCATTACATCCCAGATACCTGGGACACAGCTGCTGCTTAATAAAGACTAGAGTATGGGTTTCTTTCTCTCTTTTTTTTTTCTTTTTTTTGAGACGGAGTCTTGCTCTGTCGCCCAGGTTGGAGTGCAGTGGCACAATCTCGGCTCACTGCAACCTCCGCCCCCCAGGTTCAAGCAATTCTCCAGCTGCAGCCTCCCGAGTAGCTGGGATTACAGGTGCCCACCACCGTACCTGGCTAAATTTTTTTTTGTATTTTTAGTAGAGATGGAGTTTCACCATGTTGGCTAGGCTGGTCTTGAACTCCTGACCTTAAGTGATCTGCCCGCCTTGGCCTCCCAAAGTGCTGGGATTACAGGCATGAGCCACCACGCCTGGCCTAGAGTATGGGTTTCTAGTTGATTCTTGCCATCTCTACTGACCAGACCACAGTGCCTGTTAGGTGGCAGGCACTCAATAAGTGTGAAATGAACCAATGAAATGCGTGAACTGGCAGAAAGATGAACAGAGGGACTCACTGGTTTCTGGTGTCAATATGAATACCTTGACTCTGAAATGGGAATATGGGAAAATGAGCCAAACTCGAAGGGAGAAAGGGGAGATGGGGAAACTGAGGTAAGGAGGAGCAAGGAGCCCCAGCTTCGTGGCCAGAAGATGCTTAGAGGACGAGCAGGAGGTGCTGGGGAGTGGACAGCCATCAGCTTGTTTTAATCCAAGCCAAGAAAATCTGAGGCAGGGTTTCAAAGCGGAGTTAAATCCACACCCGCACACCCCTTCCCCCCACCACCTTCCTGGAAAACTGGCCTGACCTTCCTGAAGGCTGACTCTGGGACACAGGTAGAAAAGTTAAGGAAACATTCTCTAGGCATTGGAAAGCACAGACAGGCTATGGCCCCTCTCAGGAGCTGCTCCAAAGGCTGTGGGATGGACACACGGACACTGTCTTTCTGGCTGCCCTTTCCTCCCCTTGCACAGGCAGGCTCCCAGCTCTTCCCTCTGGCAGCTGCCTCTTAGGGTGTTCCCTGGCCAGGGCAGCTGGGCGGGCGGGAGCTGCGAGCAGGTATCCAGATGAGAAACCACTTGCAGGCCAAGCAGGCAGTGGGCGGTGATGTCATCCCACAGAGGCCACTCTGGATCCCCTCCCAGCCAAGGCCTGCAGAACTAGGGGCTGGAGGAGTCTGTCTGAGTGGGGAGGGGGCAGTGGAGGGAGCCTGGTGTCTTTAGATGAGGAGTGCTTGGCAGGAGCATGGAGAAGGGGTGTACCTCTTCTAGACAGCAGAGCCTCTCCTGGGTTGGAAGGGGCCTTTGCATGAGTCTCATCCAGGGATGGACCCTTGTGCTTTATTACAGAGCCCCTGGCTGGACCTACTGGGGTCCCAGGGGTCCCCTGGACCCCTGCCCCACCCTTGTCTCACATCTGCATTCCTTCAACTACCACCTGGATGGAACCCTGGCTGCCAACTTAAACTTCTCAACTGGGCTTTTGCCAAGTCAGTCCCATGCTCCAACACCTTCCATGGCTCCCTCTTGCCTGTAAAGGACAAATTCAAGCCCAGTCTTTCTTGCCAATCTGAGCTCCCCAAGTTCGTTGATCCCCGTTCCCCACACCACCGTTCCATACATCATTCATGATTCAACACATGTATCGAGCACCCACTAGGCGCCAACACCCAACACCACTGCTCCATACAGCTTCTTACTTTCCAAGTCTGTGCTCTAGCTGCTGCCCCCTGCTGGAATGCTTTCCCTTCTCTCTACCAATCCCAATTTCCCAATTCTCCCCAAGCATCTCTGTCCTCCAGGAGGCTCCTGATCACTCTTGTTCCCTCTCTTCTGTTCCCTCCTGGACTTTATGTTGGGCATTGCTCCCCAACCAAAGCATGTGCTTTGGACAAGAGTCTCTCAACACCCCAGGACTGGTGCCACAGGACATGACATGGGACATAGTAATTACCTGAAATTCATGATGGAAATGCTTAGAATTAGAATCCAAAGGTCTGAGGTCCAGTCCTGCTTTGCCCTTACTAGCTCTGAGATCCTGGGGAGGACACGTAACCTCTCTTGAGCTTTAGCATCCTCTGGAAACAGGAACAATAGCAGTTCCTACCTCATGGGAATTGTTCTGAGCATGGAATGAAGTGACAGGGCTTCAAGTCCTATGGAAACCATAGATGGTCATTTTAAAGCAAATGGAGGGAATGGGAGATCTGGGGAGCAGCAAAGGTGTTGGTTCCTTCGTGGGCTCACCAGCAGGCAGCTCGGTGCCAGGGCTGCAGGTGCCAGGAGAAGGGTGGGGAAGGGAGGCCTGGGGCTGTGTCCCTGCAACATGCCCCTCCCAGACCCTACCTTCAGCAGGTAACGGGTACTTGCCAGCTGGATTGAGAGGCAGCTCAGAGCCCCCTGGGCCTACTCTGGAGGGATGCCAGGCTGAGCAACCTGAGGCCCCTGATCTATAAGGATCTCCAACATCAGCCCTTACCTCTCAGTTTCCTGTCTCATATCTCAAAGAACCCTCCAACACTCCAGATGGAGAAACAAGGCCCGGAGAGACTCTGGCCCTGAGTCTGGCTGGGTTTTCCCCGAGCCCCACTGCCTCCCTTGGGCCTCTCACTCCAAACAGCTGGGATCATCTTGAGACGCGGTTAAGTGTCCTCCCCAGGGTCACAGAGCTAGGAAGGCCCTGTGCTGGCCTCCACCCCAGGCTCCCCACAACTCCCCAACCCTGGGCATCCTACAAAAATCCCTCTAGCCCCTTATAACTGGTTCCTCCCAGGCTGGACTGGGACTGCTGGCCCCTCCGCTATACGTTTGGTGAATAAAATGTATTGCTGTGGGCCAAGTGGGCTCTGGCTCACTGGCGTGTGGAGAGGGGAAAAAGGGACAGGAGCCCAGTGATTAACTCAGGCCCAGGCCCTCGTCACAGGAAACTCCAGAAGGAGATTGCAACGCCCTCCGACCCACTGCCTTCTCTTCTCCTCTGGACTCCTCCCAACACGTTTACCTCCCATTCCCCACGCACAGCTGCAGCAGGAGGGGCTGGGCTTTGGGCTCTAAACGCTGGGGCTGGCCCAGCCCCACCACCCCACTCAGCTCCCACCCTTCTGCTTTGTCCCCTATTCCCCCAGCCTGAACCTCTGCTCTCAGGTTTGGGGCTGGAGGGTCAGGGTGTGTAACAGTCCCAAAAATGGAGGGGCCCCATAGAAGACCTTTCTGGAAATTCCATCCCTCCTCCGACCATCTCCATCCAGGAACTCAGAACTCTTCTGTCCGGGATTCTCTGCCATGGTCCCATAAGACCAAAGGCTGAAGGCAAGTCCCTGACCCCTGCCCAGCTCCTCCCAGACAAAGGCTAAGGCCCTAGTCCCTGAGGGCCATCTCAGCCAGGCAGGCCAAGCTCTGGATTGCTGGGCATGGGGGCTGTGACCCACCCTCAGTCACAGTCACAGAACTGCCCCACCCCAAATCTCCAGCTCCCCAGTGAGATCACTGGAAATGAAGCTTGGGTGTCAGGGCCCGCTGCTCTCTGCCTCAGTTTACCTGCCTAAAGTGAGATGAACAATCTTTGGTTGGGCTCTCTCACTGAGACGGCCAATTGAGATAAGGCTGAAGATGGCGAAAGCCCCACCACTGCCTGAGCACTTTCTGTGTGCCAGGCTCCCCATGAGGTGGGATGTCTTCCCCTTAGAGAGGTTACACACCCCACCCAAGGCAGCACGGCCAGGACGTAGCAGAGCTGGAATTCAAACCCACACACCCTGGGTCCAGAGCACACGTGCTTACACGCTGAGCTACGTGGTCATCACTCAGCAAAGGGCCCCGTGTTCAGATCTGACCGGGGAGGCAGAGGGCACAGCAAGTGGCAGGCCCCCTGCCATGCTGGCAAACAGCTGCTGCACATCACAGGGAAGCATGCGCAGGGCCTGCAGGCACCGGCTCCCGCGCACACGGGCCTGGAACACACATGCTCACACACATGCATGCACGCTGGGCAGTACCTGTCACGTCCTTCTTGGGCGACTCAGCCCAGCTGGACAGCCACACTTCCGAGTCCCCGAGAGCAAGCGGCAGCAGGAGAGGAGAACCAGAGAGAGAACGGTTAGGCAGGCAGGAGGTCCACAGCGAGTGGCTGCAGGCGCCGCGCTCCGCCGGCCGCGGGCGGAAGGCGGAGGAGGGAGGAGGGAGGAGAGTGATTTCCTGGCCCTGGGCTGGCTGCTGGGCGTGGGCCCGTGTGATTACAGAGGCGCTGGGACACAGCCGGCTGGGACAGGGATAATGAGGTGTCCGCCGAAACGCAGGACTCCTTTGGAGCACAGAGAATCCCACACAATCCTCCCTGGAACGGGGCCCGTGGTTATCACAGCCCTGTACAAGGCAGCCTGACCCTTCCTTTCTGGCCATGTGGTGGGTGGCCGGGTCCCACGGGGCCTGATGGTTGCAAGGATCCTCAAAGGCCAGCGGGCTCAGTGGCCTGGACCCAGAACCTCAAATGTCAGGGTTGGAGCACCCAGGACCCATCTCTAGGCCTGGGGGCACCACACCCACTAGACCCTGATGTGTCATCCAGCCCTTACTGCAGCTCCCCACCTCCGCACTGAGGAAGACAGATCGGCCCCAGCAGAGCAGAGGGAGCATCGTTTTAGGGAGTCTCGCTCCCCAACCCCAATGCAGAAGGACAGGGACCTTGAGTGACCAGAAGAGATGAGGGCTGTACTCCAGGCTCAGACAGTGGTGTCCAGTCTGGGCCTCAGTTTCCTCACCTGTGAAATGGGATTTAGAGTTGTCCTCCTGCCAAGAGGAAGGAGCAAAATCAAAGCAGCATAAAGAACTTATGATTGAGATGTGATACCATTAACATCTGAATGAGGCAGAAAGCTCTTGGTCTAATCAATGGTTTGCGCATTTCTAGAATAGAAGAGGGCCACCATGTCAAGAGCATTGATGCAGTCGAACTACAGTGACTCATTTAGTCCCCATGGCAACCCCATCAAGTGGGTAGGCATGTTTAGCCCCATTTTACCGGGGAGGACTCTCAGACATGGAACCAGGTCTGGTGGCATCCCCAGGCTGCTGCGTTCTCTGCTGGGCTGCTCATCACCTCCAAAGGAGCAGAGCACTGGCTGCAGTGGGGACAATTAAAAGGCAACGCTGAATTGCAGGTCTGAGAGACAAACCCTCACACTGCCCACCAGGCGCTTGCCAGGAGAGCAGCCTGACCCATTCAGAGAGCACTGATAAACAGCAGCAAACACTTATACAGCATTTCCCCTTTGCCAAGCATCCTGTTGAGCACTTTGCATATAGTAACCAGCAAACCTACAACGATAAGTACTATTATCCCTTCCATTTTGCAGATGAAGAAGCTGAACCAGAGAGGTTAAGTAACTTGCCCAAGGTCACACAGCTAGTACAGCAATGTCCACCTCTTGCAGGGACACACACCTCAGCTAATCAGAGCTTGATGCTGCTCTCTCTTTAAAGCACCTGACTCTTTCCCTCACTCAGCAAGCCGCCTTCCAATTGCAGGTTGGCTCCCAGTGTAGAACCAGAAAGCCTGGCCCCCTTCCAGTTCTGATTGTAAATTAGCAGAGTGGGGCTTTGGTGGAGCGGTCTAGCAAGGCCTTTAGGATCTGACTACCTGGGTTCAAATCTAGGCTCTGCTCCTTTGAAGAAGTGACTTACCCTCTCTGAGCCTGTTCCTGAACTTGTAAAAATCTGGATGACGTGATATACTTACCTTCTGGGTTGCTGTGAGAATTAAGTTAGATAATATGTAATAGTGCCCAGTGCAGTGCCTACTACATAGTCAGTGCTTGATAGTGGTTAGCCGCCACTGGCAGTAACTCCCGTGAGCATGGTTAGCATAAGCCTGCCTCCCAGGGTTCAATCAGATACTGCCCCACGGTCACTCTCAGACACCGGGTTATCTGGAATGGAAGGCAGAGGGACTCCAGGGGACCTCACCCAGAGACAAACAGGGCAAAATCTGAGGTTACAGCCCCTCCCCAGGTTCAGCAGTCAGCAGCCTCCTTGGGGAGCAGGAGCAATGCTGGCCCAGCTTTCAAGCCCTGGTAGGGCTGAGACAAGGTAGACACATCAAGGGCCTCCACAAGGATTTAAGCTGGTATGGCCAAGGAGGTCTGGGTTCAGAATGTGGGTGCTGCTGCCTGGTGCCCACATCTTGCTAAAGTTTCAACTCCCTGCTGCTGCATCCCAGAGATGTGGCCAAGTGGGCTGCCTGCTGCAAGGCCCTGAAATGCCCCTGAGCAGGCCTAGCACCAGGCCCATCCCAGCCCCATCTGGCCCTCTCTGCATGCCACTCTCCACTTCAGTTTGCTTGACCACTTTGTCTACTTTGGGTTCTTTTTGGGTTCTTCATAAGGAGACCTGAGAAGCACTAACCTCTTTCAGTTAGCCAAGGAAAGCTGTTTTGCCTGGGCCTGGAGAACCCAAGAAGACCTGCTTTGCTGGACAGGTGCTTGCAAAGGGCCAGAGAATAAACACTGTAGGCTTTGGGGGCCAGATGGCCTCTGTTGAGACTACTCAACTCTATTCTTATAGTACAAAAGCAGCCACAGGCAATACATAAAAGAATGAGTGGGCTGTGTTCCAATAAAACTTTATTTATAAAACCACAAAGGAGGCCGCACATGGCCTGTGAGCAGACAACCGGAGCTCATGCCTGTCCCCTTCAGTCCCCATAAGCAGGCCTTCCCATATCTCTCCGTAAAGGAAAATGGGAAGCAGACCAGAAGTAAGCCTGTCTTTTTAAAAATAAACCTCTCTCTAAAGAAACCTCTCTCTAAAACATGATTTATTTCCCAGTCCCCTGACCTGCAGAATTAATCCAGTTCTGCTGCTCCCACTCAAAGTCCCTCCCCCTTCTCTCTAGCCCACCCTAGCAAGTTCTCGAGGGGTGGAAAGGACCCCTTCTCCCTCATTACAATGAACAGAGGAGAGCCCCTGGCTCACAAACCCTGGCCCTCCAGCCAGGAGGCAGACAAGGCTGTTGGCTAAGGGCTGGGAAGACGGGGAGTTGGAAAGACAGAGGGACAGCAGTGAAGGAGCAGTGTGTGTATGTGTGAGGGGGGCACAGCCAAGTGAGCAGCTGTGACTGACACGAACCAACTGCTTCCTGCCTTCCCCCTGTCTCTGCGCCTTCCTCTCCTCTGGTGACCCAGAACCAAGGGCCCTACAGAGCAGGGTCATCAGCCTGCTAGAAAGTGAAGGGCATCAGACTGGAAACCTGCACCCTGGCTCTTGCTGAGAATACACTGTGTGGCCTTGGGCAAGTGGCTTAAAGACTCTGGGCTTCGGCTGGGCAGTGGCTCACCCTGTAATCCCAGCACTTTGGAGGCCAAGGTGGGTGGATCACTGGAGGTTAGGAGTTCGAGACCAGCCTGGCCAACATGGCGAAACTCCGTCTCTACTGAAAATACAAAAATTAGCCGGGCATGTTGGTGAGCACCTGTAATCCCAGCTACTCGGAAGGCTGAGGCATGAGAATCGCTTTAACCTGGGAGGCAGAAGGTGCAGTGAACCTAGATGGTGCCACTGCACTCCAGCCTGGGCAACAGAGCGAGACTCTGTCTAAATAAATAAATAAATACTCCGGGCCTCAGTGCTCACGTCTGTACAGTTGAGCTTTTGGGCCTGTTGCTCCTGTCTGATGGCCTGCCTGAAGCAGTTGTCTGACGTTCTAGACCTTCCCAACAGAAAACTGGTAGTCTCCATAACGCAAGGGGACCACAGCAGAAATGAATCTTTCCAGAGAAACGGACTGTCCTTCCTAGGAAAACCACTTGAATGCAGGCTCAATTGAGGCAACCGAAGTCCAAAATAGCAGATGATTCAGGAGGCACAGAGGGCAGAGATCTGGAGCAAGAATAAAAGCAACCTTGGTTCTTGTGCTGGCTTTGCCACTTAGCTCGCTGACTCTGGGATAGTTAGCAAACCTCCGAACGTCTGTTCCTTCTTTTGTAAATGGGGGAAAAACACCTGCCCTGCCTTCTTTGCAGGGCTAAGACTGAAATGGCCTCATGCCTGGGAAAGGTTTTGGAGGGCTGGGAAATAGGCCTCTGGACACAAAGAGGAGTAAGTGGTAGGGACAAAGCTGAACGCAAAAGCAGTAGGTTCCTGGGAAATGGCAGGCATGCCATGTCCCTCCCTCACACAGCCCACAGTGCTCATGTCCCTGCCATGGCTGTCCCTCCTGGCATTGCTCGCAATACCAGCAAGAAGCCAGGCCAGAAGAAAACCAGGGGCCTTCAGATTCCAGCCAAATACAGGGACCCAAAGGCACTTAGATGCTGAACCTGATTCTTGACAGGCCCAGGTGATGCCGAGAAACCAAAGAACAACACTGCAGGTGCCCCTAACTTTAAGGACAACCCACCCCACCCAGCACACATACATCCAAGGACTTCATAGGAACAACTGGATAGGCCTAGGTTAGGAGAGGGTCCGTGGCTGCTCCGAAGATGGTGAGTATCTCAACTGTTCCCAGTGAGTTACACGTCAAACTTCTTCTTCTACTCTTTCTCCCCGTCTCACTACTGCACTCGACTGGTCTTAAAAATAATAATAATAAAAGCTGGGCATGGTGGCTCACGTCTGTAATCCCAGCACTTTGGGAGACCACTGTGGGAGGACTGCTTGAGCCCAGGAGTTGGAGACCAGCCTGGGCAACATAGTGAGACCCCATCTCTACAAAAAATAAAAATCTAGCCAGGCGTGGTGGTGCCTACCTGTGGTCCCAGCTACTCCGGAGGCTAAAGTGGGAGGATTGCTTGAGCCCAGGGAGGTCGAGGCTGCAGTGAGGCATGATCACGCCACTGCAATCCAGCCTGGGCAACAGAGTGAGACCCTGTCTCAAAATAAATAAGTAGGTATAAAATAATTTTAAAAAGGGCCCTTATAGATTCGTAGTAAGGCTTCTTTTAACCTTGAGTAACTCCAGAGCAGTGAGAATTGGGTTGAATTTATCCAAATCTAGTCTGAAACCATGTTTCCAGGAATGCTTCCCTGGTGTAAAGCAAGTTCCATCCATCCAAACTAATAAATCCAGAGTGGGCCATGAGCCCAGGTGGGAGAGACCGGAATGAGTACGGCCAACAGCGCAAACTCCATGGAGAATGAAAGAGAACCACGGGCTCAGGGGACCAGGGCAGGGTCACCAGCCTTGTCAGTTTCTTTCCACATCCCCGCCCTGGGCTCTGGGGAGGGGAGGGGCAACAGGCCGGGGGCCCGATGGAATGAACACCTCCCTGTCTTCTCCATGCCCTTCCATCCTTCAGTATCTCTACACACTGGAGCACTCAAGCCCTGTCTCTCTTTGGGAATACTGTTCTTACCTCACTGCAGTTTTGAACTGGTTTCTAAATAACTGCTGCAGTTTAGCCTTTCCTCTCCCATACAACTACACTTTGTACAGGGCTAGATTTCTTAGGTTTCCTGCAGACCCCATGTTTCTTTTCCTTCCTGGTTAGGACACCAGGAAATTTGGCCACCACTTTCAGGCCATCAAATAATTAGGGCCTAGGAGATGCTAGTCCTATTATTCACTAGTAACAGTAATTGTCATTGTTGCCATGAACAGGGCATTTCCTTGTGATAGGCACTTCTGTATAGGCACACAGCAACTCAAATCTTTACGACAGCCCAACAGGGTTATCAGTCCTTTACAAAGAGGTAGTTTGGCCTATGTGATACTCACTTTAGAGGACCTGAAACAGGTTGTCATGCTCAGAGCAGCAGAAACTGAGGCGCAACAGTGAAAGCCATGTGAATGTCATCTGGGAAAAACACGGATGGCCAATTCGTAATTCTTAAAAAGTCTTAAAAAACATGGCACCAGGTTGGGCGCAGTGGCTCACGCCTGTAATCCTAGTACTTCGGGAGGCTAAGGCAGGCGGATCAGGAGGTCAGGAGTTTGAGACCAGCCTGGCCAACATGGTGAAACCCCGTCTCTACTAAAAATACAAAAATTAGCCAGGCGTGGTAGTGTGTGCCTGTAATCCCAGCTACTCAGGAGGCTGAGGCAGGAAAATTGCTTGAACCGTGAAGTGGAGGTTGCAGTGAGCTGAGATCATGCCACCGCACTCCAGCCTGGACAACGGAGCAAGGCTCTGTCTCTTAAAAACAAACAAACAAATAAAACAAAAAAACAAAAACAAACACCAATTAAGATGACAGGAAACAAATAGTTCAAGTATGACTTCCAGTCCAAGCATACCTGGGTGGAAGTCTGGTCTAGGGGGCAGTTGTTTAGTGTGTGAGCTGCTTCTGATGTGGGCAACTCTACAAAAGCTTGTTCCAGGGTAAGCAGCAGCCAGCTGGTCAGAGATACCCATGGCATGAAAAAAGAGTGCCCTTGCACTGGAGGGCGAGGGGTGAATGCTGTTATTGCAGCAGCTCGGACCCCAGGCCTGCTCCTACACTCACAGCCTCCAAGGCAGAGCTGGCTTCATGGAGGTGTGATCTGGGCAGTGGCCTAGGGTCCCAGGTTTAGAAGGGTCCCTGCAGCTGATTTAATGCTCTTCTGTCAGGGGTTTCGTCAATAATTTATGAATGAGAGAGTCTTCGTTTTCATTCTGCAGTGGATCCTGCAAATTATGTAGCTAGCTATGCCCAAGGCCTGAGGGTTTGGGACCACTGAGCTAAATAAACAGAAGTACTCAAGAAGAAATCTAGTAGAGCTGAATTTCTGATGGATATCTTCTTAAAGACAGAAAGCAAATCCCAAATGGAAAGCCAGGCCATTGTTTGTCTCCAGGTCCCCTCTCTCTGCTACATCTTTGGCTTCTTCGTGGTATCCTACAGGCTGGAAGGACTATTTAGGGACTCAGAACCAGAGAGGAGAAGAGAATTGCCTAAGATCACACAGCAAATAAGCAGTAGGGCTGGAGCTAGAATAATTATACCAGTTTCCACTTACTTAACATTCATGCTAGGTGCTGTGCTAAACATTTATGAGCATTTTCTTGTTTAATCTTCACAACAAGATGATTAAATGTAAATGTAATTTACAGATGAGGAAAGTGAGGCTCAGAAAAGTTAAGGCTCTGGCCTTGTGCGGTGGCTTACGCCTGTAATCGCAGCACTTTGGGAGGCTGAGGTGGGTGGATCATCTGAGATCAGGAGTTCGAGACCAGCCTGTCCAACATGTTGAAACCCCATCTCTACTAAATATAAAATTAGCCAGGCGTAGTGGTGCATGCCTGTAATCTCAGCTACCTGGGAGGCTGAGGCAGAATCGCTTGAACCCAGGAGGCGGAGGTTGCAGTGAGCCGAGATCGCACCGTTATACTCCAGCCTGGGCAACAAGAGCGAAACTTCGTCTCGGGGGGGGATAAAAAAGAAAAGAAAAGTTAAGGTTCTTTCCCAAGGCCGTACAGCAAGAAGTGATGGCATTAGACTTAAGCCCAGGCAGGCTGGCCAGGAATTGGGAACAAAGGGTCCTCATGGGGGATGTCATTTTCTGATCCTCCCTGGCCACTGGCCAAGGCTTGCTTTATTTCTGCTGCTTTTTGTAAATGCAGCAAGAAAGGACTTGCCTCATTCCCCGGAATCCGGAACACGTGTGGGGGCAGCCCAACCCAGGGTAGGAATGCACTATTGACCCTCCGGCCCTGGGTTATGCAGTCAAGGAGCAGTTTCCCTGCTCAGGCGGGGAATGGGGTGGGACGGGGTGCAGTGGGGGCTGGGCCTGGAGACTCTCCACAGCCCCTTAGGGACTAAGTCCAAGGGTGCCTGCCTAGGCCAGGCCTGAGGCCAGAGGGTCAGCCCAGCCTAAGCGGGTGTGGATGGAGAAGCCAAGGATGCCCTAGTAGCACTGCGGCTGCCTAGAGGGGGCTGCCCTGGCACGGTGTAGCAGGTAGTTCTGTCACCTCCCTCCACCCTGCTGAGAAGACCTGAAGCTTCCTGGTTAAAGACAGGTGCTGGGTTAGTGAGAGGTGCCGTGGGTGGACAGAGGGGTGCTGGCCAGGGAGGCTGGCAGGTTCAGAGCCTCTCTGCTCCCAGCAGCTGCTACCCAACCTGTGGCAGCCCCTTGGGTTACGGCCTCCCCCTCAGTTCTCAGGTTCTCACCTCCCCACCCCAGGGCATTTGTGTGCAGAGAAGAGACAAACTCAAGTTTGTTCTGAGTTCCAGGATCCCAGCCACCTCCCTCCCTGGGGTGGCCTGCCTTGGTGGTCCTCCCCCACTTACTGGGAGATCCTCCCTCCAATTCCCCCACCCACCAGCTCCCCCAGAAGCCCGAGCCAAAGCCAGTATTTGCGTTCACACAGAGAAGGAGCAGCAGAGAGGCCGGCAGTGGGATGAAGTCAGCAGCCGCTGGTCTCCAGCCCCCAGTCTTGCAATCCGCCTCCTCCCTGGCTCAGTCTCCCTGAGAGCCGCGAGTGAGTGATGGAGTCAATAGCAATGGACTCAGGACAGACATTCCCCTCCCCGGACAACAAAACGCGGAATGTCTCCTTCTCTCCAGACTGGACTCTTGCTATTGGATTATCAATGAATCAACTGCCAACTATTTCGGGAGCATCAACGGCCCCTGGTTGAGACCATCTGACTCTCCACCCTCTGTCTCAAAGCATCAGACACACAACCACAGACACCCTCCCCAGCGTTCCTGTCTGCTTCAGGAGTCATGTAGGTTTGGGGAGACAGGCTGGGTCCCGGAAGGTCTGAGGGAGGAGATAGCAGGGCTGAGTCCTGAGGCCTTGAAGGTATAACTGGACCCATCTTTGGGGTAGGGCTCACGGAGCCTCAGGGACATCTGGCTGGACGCTGCCATCCACTGGTGCAAGACAGGGGTGGGGATGGGGGGTCAGGGGTAGGAGGAGAATTCATTCCTGGACTGAGGGTGAGGACACCCACTTTTCAAGGTTTGCTGTCTCCCTCATCATGCCCTGGGCAGGATCTTTGTTCAATGACTGTTCCCACTGGCTCCAAATGGCCGGTTAGGGCTGTAGTCCTATCAAGCGCATAGCACATAGTAGGTGCTTAATAAAGATTCGTTATGAGTCTCTTCAATTAGACCGTTAGTTCCTTCAAGGCCTTAACCCTGTCAGTACCCCACAACACCTTGAATGCAGGAGGTGCCCAATTAACCCTCAGTGGCTGATGGAAAGATGAATACTCACTGCTCTCAAGCCCAAGGGTTCATGGAAAACTGAGGCCCAGCTACCCCACTGCCCCAGGACCCTCTTGGTGCCCACGGCTCTGCCCTCTCTAGTCCAGGCTTGTCCTCCGGAACCACATACAGGCATACAGGCCTGGCTTGTGCTGGGCACAGTGGCTCCCGTACAGGCCTCCAAGCCTGCAGAACACCCTGAAGGGCTGTTGGCTCCCAGAATCTGCTTTAATGCCCTTCAAAGAGAATTTTAGGAAAATTATCCCTAACCAGTATAGTCTCTGGCAGGATGGATGCTACAGGAAACAGGAGCCCGAGCAGGAACAACCCGTTCATGTGTAATGTCTGGGGGGAGCAGGGCTTGGTGCAGCCTCCCATGGTATTTGCTGGGAGCCCCTGAGCCTTTCCTTACCCCATCCCTCCCCTGCTCTGCATGGGTCCAGACCAATCCCCTGAGCGCTGAGATGCCACGTAAACAGAGCTGTGCATGCACGCAGTGCGCACGCACACACCACTGCTTGGGAAATCCCCACATCTGGCTCTCACGTGACCCAGCTATGCCCAGAAGGCCGCAGCTAAGAGGGCCTGGAAGACGAGAGGGTCGGGAGTGTGCGGCTCTCTGGGGAGCCCTGAGTTAACCCTTCAGCACCACAGCTCGGTGGCTCTGTCTAATGCTAAGCTTCCAGAGAGGGGAGAAGCCAGGAAGGAGGCCTGGTGCTCAGTGCTCAGCCCTGGCCCTGGCTGCCTGTCCCAGAAGGTTGGGACACTTCTCTGGGCCTCACTGGTCTTGACCTGGGATGTGAAAGGGCTGCTCTTTCCCTGTCCTGTCAATCTCGGTCAATCATCAGCCTCTCGGGATTTCTCACTGGAGGGAGATTCCTTCCCTGATGGAGGATATTTCATGTGCATCTCCTAGTGTCAGGAACCTGGCTGCAGGACAGTGATCCTGGAATCACAAGGAGTCAAGATTCATGCCCTCCTTTGTCTCCCAGGAAACTGCTGGGCTCTTCCTAACAATAAGGAGAAGGTGGGAGGTGGCTCCTGGGCCAACACATATTAATTAGAACTTTTTAAACTTCAATAGTTTTATTGAACAAGTAGCAATCTGCAATAGCTCCTCTGAAACAGAATCACACAGTAGGTGCTCCAGGCTATGAAGAGATGCCCCACATGGAAGACATGGAACATGGGGACAGTGGCTGCTACCACTGAGCAGATGTCCTCTGCACAGGTACTGTCCTCTTCACCCAGCTGACCCATTTAGAAAGCTCAGTAAATTAGGCTCAGCAGCCACGGCAGGTCTGTGTGCCTTGCTCAGAGACCCGTACATAGCGTGGCCCCAGCCCCGTGCAGCACTTGTGACACTGTTTGAAAACTGCTGTTTCCTTGCCCACCTCCCCCATCTGGCCAGGAGTCCTCTAAGGACAAGGACCTCATTGTCTCCATCTTGGTATCACTGAGGTTCCATCACAAGACCTGTCAGGTGTGCAGTAGACAAACCTAGAAGGCAGGCACAGCCAGAGCCAGAAAAGCCAGCTTTAGGTCTGACGGGAGCCACCTCATCCCAGAAGGAAGGCCTAGTACCAGTGTCCATTCAGAAACTTGCTTCCTATCCACTAGCCTTCAAGGGTACCCTCCCTGCGCCCCAGGAGAGAGCTGCCTAGTGTCCACTGAGCCATGGGCTTGGAGCAGAAGGAGCGAGCCAAGTCATGGAGGAAGGCTGGGGGAGAGGAGAGTTCCCCTGACCAGAACCCTGTGGCCAAATGCAAATGAGCAACTCAGAGCCAGCAGGCTCCAGGACTGTGTATGGCAGGAGCTCACAGGCCAGAAGAACTTGTCCCACCCTGACAGATCTGAAATGAGAGATGTTAAAATCTGCATATTTGCAAGGTTCCCCTGGGGGGCCACTGCCAACATACAAAGACAGTCTTAGTTTGGTCTGTTATCACCAGCCTGTCATCACTGCTTAGCATAGCAAGGATCTGACCCTCCAGGTGGGAAGTTATGCACCCAGACCTGATCCTCTTCCAACACTCAAAGAGTCTAAGGTGCTCCAGGGCTGAGCTGAGGACACCCTCAGTCACAGGGATCCAGAAGCAGTGAGGAAGGAGAGGATGGTGAAGAGATGGCCAGCTCTGCCTTCTCTTTTATTTTATTTATTCATTTATTTATTTTGACATAGAGTCTCGCTCTGTCGCCCAGGCTGAAGTGCAATGGTGCCATCTCTGCTCACTACAACCTCCGACTCCCCGGTTCAAGTGATTCCCCTGTCTCAGCCTCCTGAGTAACTGGGATTACAGGCACCCACCACGACACCCAGCTAATTTTGTATTTTTGTAGAGACAGGGTTTCACAATGTTGGCCAGGGTGGTCTCAAACTCCTGACCTCAAGTAATCCGCCTACCTCAGCCTCCCAAAGTGCTGGGATTATGTGAGTCACCACACCTGGCCTGCCTTCTTTTTTTATGTTTTGAGACGGGGTCTTGCTCTATTGCCCAGGCTGGAGTGCAGTGGTGCGATCACTGCTCACTGCAGCTTTAACCTCCTGGGCTCAACAATCCTTCTGCTTCGGCCTCCCAAGTAGCTGAAACCACAGGTGTGTGCCACCACACTGGACTAATTTTTTTTTTATTTTTGTAGAGAAGGGGTCTCACTACGTTGCCCAGGCTGGTCTCAAGCTCCTGGGCTCAAGTGATCCTCCCACCTCAGCTTCCCAAAGTGCTGGGATTACAGGCGTGAGCCACCACACCCAGCAAACTCTTTTTCTGAGCACAAGGAAGCAAAGGGACTTTCTGACATGACCCAGTTGTCTTGGTGCAAGACTTTATTCTAATAATAACAAAATACATTTTCGAGCCGGCTTCTTGAGCCACACATGGCAATGATGAAATCCAGGGGGCAAAGCAGAAAGAAGAGAGTCAGGGAAAAGCATGTTTTTCCTGTAAACTTCTAAGTTTTACGGAAACTCAGGAAAAAAATATTTTTTTTTTCACATTTCGAAACAGACCAATTCTAAAAATGCCACGTGCCGACTAAGTTACACACACCACTTTTCTGTTTCTAAACAAAGTAACTTTAGATTAGAAAAAGGTGCTAAAACAATAAGTAATGCACATTTCCCCCACGTCTTTGTTTTTCCGCCGGCTTCGTCATCACTGGAAAGGTTGCCTCTTCTGTCACGTGTCTATAAACTAAATGCTGAAGTGAGGAACCAGTGACTTTCTGGCCGTGGGCCACGGTGGGAAACATTTCTTTGCTGGACCACAATTTGGGTATTTCCTCCCCCAGGAACAAAACCTTCTGGAAATGAAAGGCAGATGGTGTCTCTCATCAGGTCAGGGCTGGGTAGGCCCCTCAGATAGCCATTCTCCAAGGCTCCAAATGCTGGGCTGTGTTTCAGGGGTAAGAGACTTGGAGTCTTGTCCTCCATTGCTGCCCCTGTAGCCCACCCTCCCATCTCAGGAGACAACTGAATGTTCTTCAAGGAGCCATCCAGGCATCATCCAGGCACCATTCATCTTGGGGATGCCAATCCCTCTGCCATTTTGCTGCCTGTCTACCCTGAACACGGCCATCAACCCGTATGGATGACCCATCCAAGATGCAACCCTGGCTTGATTTCAGAAGCCCTGGGAAGCCTGTCAAAAATGCAGATTGGCTGGATGCAGTGGCTCACGCCTATAATCCCAGCACTCTGGGAGGCCAAGGCAGGAGGATCTGCCTGGCCAACATGGTGTAACCCTGTCTCTACTAAAAAATACAAAAATTAGCCAGGTGTTGTGGAGGGCGCCTGTAGTCCCAGCTACTCAGGAGGCTGAGGTAGGAGAATCACTTGAACCCAAGAGGCAGAGGTTGCAGTGAGCCAAGATAGCACTACCGCACTCCAGCCTGGGTGACAGAGTGAGACTCCATTACACACACACACACACACACACACACACACACAATGCAGACCTGCCAGATGCGGTGGCTCATATCTATAATCCAGCACTTTGGGAGGCCGAGGTGGGTGGACTGCTTGAGGAGCTTGGGAGTTCGAGACCAGCCTAGGCAATATGGTGAAACCCGGTCTCTTAAGAAAATGAAAAAATGCAGATACCTGGGCGTCACTCCAGACACGCTGATTCAGTAGGTCTGGGCAGGCCCTGGGAATCTGTATTTCAATGAGCAGTCTCAAGATTCTGCAGTTCACCTTTGCCCATGCAGTTCCCTTTTAGATCAACTTCCTATTTTCCTAGCAGGAGAAACTGGGTGATAGGAGTGAGGGGGCAGGGGCAGCTGTGCAAGCAGGGCTGAGGGAATTGAGGCTTCCAACTAGCTGCCTCCTTCTGGGGATTCCAGGATCCAGGGAGCGCTCGCCGCACCCCTGCCCCCCCCACCCAACCCCCCCGCCCCCCCGCTGCCTCGCTCTGTGTGTCCAGGCCAACTGGGCAGTGGGGCTCAGCCACCTCGGGCCAGGGAGCGTGGTGCAGACACACACGTGAGCAGCACTCACTTTCTCCATCGCATCACCGCCACGTGGGCTGGCCACAGAGTTGCCAAATCAATCAGGCTCCTTTCATTTCCAATTAGATGGCTTTGAACTCCAAGGGTAAAATCAGGCTGGGGACCCAGAGCCGTGAAAATAAAAACTGTTTAAAAACACCAGCCCAGAGGCTGGCTGCGGTGGCTCATGCCAGTAATTGCAGCACTTTGAGAGGCCGAAGAGGGTGGATCACAAGGTCAGGAGTTCGAGATCAGCTTGGCCAAAATGGTGAAACCCCATCTCTACTAAAAATACAAAAAATTAGCCAGGCGTGGTGGCATGCATCTGTAATCCCAGCTATTCAGGAGGCTGAGGCAGGACAATTGCTTGAACCTGGGAGGCAGATGTTGCAGTGAGCTGAGATCACGCCATTGCACTCCAGCCTGGGCGAGCGAGACTCCGTCTCAAAAAAAAACAAAACAAACCACGAGCCTGGGTAAGATGTGCCAGAAGCCGACGCCTTCAAAAGACATGCTCACTTTTGAAATGGGCCGTTGGAGGGTGGCAGGAAGATCTTGGCCATGTTCTCTAAGTAGCCTGGGACTTTCTCACTGAGGATGGGTAGCTCAGGAGGACAAGAAAACCTCAGAAATTGCTTTAAAAGGTCTTGCTTATGATACACTCTCCATGACTTCCTTTCCAGACTCATCTCCTGCCCTACCCTCGCTCCTGCCGGGATGATGGGCACCTCTCCTTCCCTCAGACTTTTCAAGCTCATGCCAGGCCAGGTGTGGTGGCTCACGTCTGTAATCCCAACACTTCAGGAGGCTGAGGCAGGAGGATCACTTGAGGCCTGGAATTCGACACCAGCCTGGGCAACAAAGCGAGACCCTGTTTCTACCAAATAAATAAACAAATCAGTAATAAAAAATAAAGGCTAGAAATGGTGGCTCATACCCGTAATCCTAGCATTCTGGGAGGCGGAGGCGGGTGGATTGCCTGAGCTCAGGAGTTCAAGACCACCCTGGGCAACACGGAGAAACCCCATCTCTACTAAAATACAAAAAAATTAGCCAGGCATGGTGGCGGGCACCTGTAGTCCTAGCTACTTGGGAGGTTGAGGCATGAGAACTGAGAAGCGGAGGTTGCAGTAAATCAAGATTGTGCTACTGCACTCTAGCCTGGGTGACAGAGCAAGACTCTGTCTCTTACATAAATAAATAAGTCGGGCATGGTGGCACACCAGTGGTTCCACCTACTTGGGAGGATGAGGTGGGAAGATCGCTTGAGCCCAGGAATTTAAGGCCGCAGTGAGCCCTGATCGCACCACTGCACTCCAGCCTGGGCCACTGAGTAAGACCCCATGTTAAAAATTAACACCAGAAAAACCCACAACAACAAAAAAGCAGAAACTCATTCCAGCTCCACATCCTTACTCATGCCTGGATGTCCCTCCTGCGGGGTGCCCTACCCACACCCTTCAGCCCATCACAATCTCCTCTGTCCTTCGGGGCCATCTCTAGCCTCTCCCACAATGGCCAGCCGCCCCTCCTTCCACCTTGCAGATCCCAGGCCATCCTGCCTAGTATTAATGAATCCCTGAAAAGGTCCCACCTTCTCCATTGAGCTGTGCACTCCATGGGGCCAGGAGCCAACAAACTATTAAGAGAAGTGAAAGCCTCACAAAGCCTGCGCTCTGGAGGGAGGAGGCCTGCTGCCACTGCCTCGTCTCCCTCCGTTTCCCTCTGCTGCTGGTTGGGCAGGGCAGGCCCAGAGAGGGCCAGAGAGCCCAGCTCTGCCAGTGACCTGCTGAGGTATTTACCTTGAGGGGAAGGGAGGTACCAGAGACCTCACACACCGGCTTCCTCTGCTTCAGGACAACCCTCCTCATACCTCCACCTGGTTCCAGGGCTTGGTGGGAGTGCTGACCAGCATAAGACCAGGTTCTGCCCACCCCATACCCTGGGCAAGTGGCCATCCCTCTCTTAAAAACTTCCTCTATAAAAGAAGGAGAATAGAGGAAATTTTTCAGGTAGACTAACCCTTTTTTTTTTTAGATGGAATCTCGCTCTGTCACCCAGGCTGGAGTGCAGTGGCACCATCTTGGCTCACTGCAACCTCAGCCTCCTGGGTTCAAGCGATTCTCCTGCCTCAGCCTCCCGAGTAGCTGGGATTACAGGTGCGTGCCACCACATCCGGCTAATTTTTTGTGTTTTTAGTAGAGACAAGGTTTCCCCATGTTGGTCTTGAACTCCTGACCTCAGGTGATCCGACCGCCTCGGCCTTCCAAAGTGCTGGGATTACAGGCGCGAGCCACCACACCTGGCCATAGACTAACCCTTAATAGTGGCCAGAACTTATGGGTGAGTCTTGCTCTAAGCAAATTCACTTTATTAAAAACCAAACTAAAATAAATAAATAAAAACCAAACTCATAAAAAGGAAAATTAGGCTGTGTGCTGTGGTTCACACCTGTAATCCCAGTACTTTGGGAGGCCGAGGCAGGAGAATCACTTGATCCCAGGAGTTCAAGACCACCATGGGCAACACAGCGAGACCCTGTCTCTACAAAAAATACAAAAATTAACTGGACGTGGTGGTGCATGTCTGTAGTCCCAACTACTCAGAAGGCTGAGGTGAGAGAATTGCTTGAAGCCAGGAGGTCAAGTCTGCAGTGAGCTGTGGTTGTGCCACCACACTCCAGTCTGAACGATAGAGCCTGGGGCCCTGTCTCAAAAAAAAAAGGCCCATCATGGTGGTTCATGCCTGTAATCCCAGCACTTTGGGGAGGCCAAGGTGGGTGGATCGCCTGGGGTCAGGAGTTCGAGACCAGCCTGGCCAACATGGTGAAATCCCATCTCTACTAAAAATACAAAAAATTAGCTGGGCATGGTGGCAGATGCCTATAATTCCATCTACTCGGGAGGCTGAGGCAGGAGAATCACTTGAACCCAGGAGGTGAGTCGAGATTGTGCCACTGCACTATAGCCCGGGCAAAGAGCGAAACTCTGTCTCAAAAAAAAAAAAAAAAAGAGAATCCTGTGTCTGGCTGACCTGGGGCAAGTTCCTTAACTTCCCTTTCCTGGTCTATAAAACAGGACAAGACCACCTACCCAGGTTGCTGCAGGGAGGCTCCTGGCAATGATGAGATAGTGCACGCCCCACCTTCCCCCTGTCTGATTGAGGAGTCACTCCTGAGAAAGGGCAAAAGCCGAAACCAGCACTCTCCTGTTTGAGATGAACCCCTCCGGTGCTGCCTCCTCTTCTTAGTAAAAAGCTGCTTCACCCTTAGTGCTTCCTCTGGGCCAGGCATGGGGCTGGAGTTATCACTTCAGGAATTTTCATTCAATCCTCAACCCGATGAAAAAAACCTGATTATCCCCATTTTACAGGTGAAGAAATGAGGCACAGAGAAAGACTTGCCAAGATCACACAGCTGGCAGAGCCGGGACATGAAACTAGGCCTTCTGGCTCCAGAGTCCGCGTTTTTAACTCAACGGAATACTCAGCAATGGCTGATCTACGCCCTGTCGTCTCCTCCTGGGACTCACAGAATAGAAATAAATGTCTCAACGCAAAGACCACCTTCTCCCCTTCTTTCTTAATCTATCAATGATTAAAATGGCAATAACAAATGGCAGAGGTGGGGTTCAAACCCTGTCTGCCTGTTGCAAAACCTAAACTCTTAACCCCAAGCAACATTGCTTCTCTGCAGTGAAACTACATTAATGCTGATCTCATGAACTCAGCCAATAATACAGTTTTATGATCACTGAGATAGAGGTGGGGCTGAGCTCACTACTTTTCTGAGGAGAAGAATAAAGTAAACAGGATTTCATGAGGAACATCAACACTTGCCTAAGAGAACAAGCTTGCAACAACACTCTTGAGCAACCTCATCTGCATGTAAACGAGCTGGAGCTTCCACAGGACTCCTGGGTTGGATGAACCATCAGGCTCTCCTGACCACAGCCCCAGGGCCCTGACAATCCCGAGGCTCCGTGGCCACCTGTGCCCCCTAGTGGCGCACCTCAGAACTTCCCAGCTAGGTGCCGTGGCGAAAAGCAGCTTTTTAGAGAACTGGGTGAGAGGCATGAGATCTTTGCAGGTCTCAAGAGAACCCCTTGCTCTGGGGAGTCTGCTCCAGCCCCGCTGGGGCTCCTGGAGCAGTGCCCACCTTGGGGAAGCAACAACAGCTAACAACAACAGGCCCTTCCTACTGCCAGGCACAGCACAAAACCCCTCGAAGGGCATCACCTTGAACCCTGTGCACTTTGGGGCAGGCCAGGTCGCTGCTACTAGTAACAACCCCATTTGACAGGTATGATGGTCAGGTGGTACGCATCAACCTGGCTAGGCTACTGTCCCCAGTTATGCAATCACACATTAATTTAGGTGTTGCTGGGGAATGGTTTATTTTTATTTTTATTTTTTGAGACAGAGCCTCGCTCTGTTGCCCAGGCTGGAGTGCAATGGTGTGATCTCAGCTCACTGTAACCTCCGCCTCCTGGGTTCAAGATTCTCCCTGCCTCAGCCTCCCCAGTAGCTGGGATTACAGGCACCTGCCACCACGCCCAACTAATTTTTTGTATTTTTAGTAGAGACGGGGTTTCGCCATGTTGGCCAGGTTGGTCTCAAACTCCTGACCTCAGGTGATCCACCCGCCTAGGCCTCCCAAAGTGCTGGGATCACAGGCATGAGCCACTGTGCCTGGTCGGGAATGTATTTTTATAGTTATTAAAGACCATGACCGGATGACTTTAAATAAGGGAAATTATTTAAAACACCCTGGGTGGGCCTGAGTCAATAGCTGAAAGGCCTTCATCAGAGTGGAGGTTTCCCTGAAGACATTTGGTCTGTGGACAGCAGCTCCAGCCTGGGCCTGGGGGTCCAGCCTGCCCCCTTTCATGGCCTGCTATAGGATTTCAGACTTACCTAGCCAGCCCCCACAATTGTGTAAGCTAGTTCCTTACACTACATCGCTTAATATATACCTCCCACTGGTTCTGTTCCTTTAGTTGAACCCTGGCTGATACCACAGAACAGGTGAGATAACCTGTTCTCAGAGGCGAAGGGATTTGCCCAAGGTCACGTGACTGGCAAGTTGTCGGCCTGAGAGTGGGACCCCAGGCAACCTGATGCAGATGCTTCCCAGCTCCCACACAAACTCTCCCTCGAGGCCCACATCCAATCATCGGAGTCTGTCCAACACCCTCAGTGCCTTGTCCCCTCCACTGCTGCCAGAGCTCCCATCCTATCTCACCTGGCTAGCTGCCCCCGCGACCTTGCACATCATAACCCATCCTGCCTAGTCAATCCCCGTCATTCTATGATTGAAGCCAGATCATGTCCCTGCCTCTACTTAGAACCCTTCAGTTAATCTTCATCTCACTCGATGAAAGTCAAAATTCTTAGAATGTCCTGCAAGGCCCTACGTGGTGCTGCTTCACCCTACTCCCTCCCCACTGCCAGCTACATCTCTGCTCTCACCTCCTTCCACTTTACCCTCCACTATTCTTCATCCCAGCCACAGGCCTCCCTACTGCGTCACGAGGAGCCAGCACATGCCGTCACCCCAGGGCCTTTGCACTTGCTGTGCCCTCGGCCTGGACTGCTCTTCCTCAGGTAACCATGTTGCTCCCTCACTTCCCTCCATCTACCAGTACATTCTCCTATATAGCTCATCACCCATAGCAGACTGCAAACTTCTCTAGGGTAGAAAGGCATGTTCCTATAGCCTGAACACCTTGCACAGTGCTTGGCATAGTTGACGCTCAGTTAGGTCAGTCTCCAAACAAGCCACACTTAGTCCTGTCCCTCTACCTTTGTGCATGTGCTCTCTCTGGATTACCAAAGCCTCCCGCTCTCTGCTCCCAAACCAGAAAAATGTCTCCTCTTTCCAAGCAATGATCCCCAATTTGAAGCCACAATGACCTTTCTTTCCTGACCCTGCACAAGTTTCACTCATTCATGCATGCTTTCTTCCATCCACCCACCTATTCAAAAGGTACCAGTGGATCCTGGTGCTGGTGCAAGCCCTGCAGCCAAGGTCTTTGCTCTCGAGGTGGTGGGAGACAGAGAAGAAGCAAGCAAACACACAGGATCACTAGAGTGTGGGAAGTGATGAAGAGGGAAGAAGAGGAGTAATCTGTGGGGGAGGCTGGACACTGCAGGATCAGGCAGCTTCACTGAGAAGGTGACAGTTTTAAGCAGAAATCTTAAGGAGCCAGCCATGTGAAAGATCAGGGAAGAACATTACAGGCAAGAGGGAAGAGCAAGTACAAAGGCCACGTAGAAGAATGTGTTTGATGCATTTAAGGAGCAGAAGGTGACTGGTGTGGCTGAGCAGAGTGTGATGGGTGGGGACGAGAGGGGTAAAGCCCAGGTCAGGAAGGCAGCCAGGGGCCAAGTCACACAAGCTCTGTGAGCCAGGGTAGGGAATTAGTTCTGGGTGGGATGGAGTCCCTGGGGGAATTTAAGCAGGAAAGTATGTTATTTTCTTTCTTTCTTTCTTTCTTTCTTTCTTTCTTTCTTTCTTTCTTTCTTTCTTTCTTTCTTTCTTTCTCTCTTTCTTTCTTTCTTTCTTTTTCTTTCTTTCTTCTTTCTTTTCTTTTCCTTCCTTCCTTCCTTCCTTCCTTCCTTCCTTCCTTCCTTCCTTCCTTCCTTCCTTTCCCTTCTTCCCTCCCTCCCTCCTTCCTTCCTATTTATTTATTTAGAGATAGGGTCTCTCTCTGTTGCCCAGGCTGTAGTGCAGTGGCACAATTATGCCTCACTGCAACCTCTAACTTCTGGGTTCAAGTGATCCTCCCACCTCAGCCACTTGAGTAGCTGGGACTACAGGCGTGCACCACTACATCCGGCTAATTTATTGTTTTTATTTTTTTGGTAGAGAGAGGATCTTGCTTTGTTGCCCAGGCTGGTCTCGAACTCCTAGGCTCAAGTGATCTTCTTGTCTTGGCCTCCCAAAGTGTTAGGATTACAGGGGTGAGCCACTGCACCCAGCTGATCAATATTTTTTAAGAGCTCACTCTAGCTGTGGTGTGGAGAATGTCAGGTAGAGGTCTAATAGAGAAGCAGTGAGACCAGGTAGGAAGGTGGGGTCTTCCTGGAGAGATGAAGGGGGCTTCTAACGCATGTGATGGTGGAGGTGGGGAGACAGGTGGTTCTGCAGCTCGAGTTGGCAGGTAAAAGAAAGGGAAGAGGCAAGGACGACTTCTCGGCCAGGCATGGTAGCTCACGCCTGTCATCCCAGCACTTTGGGAGGCTGAGATGGGTGGATCACTTGAGGTCAGGAGTTCGAGACCAGCCTGGCCAACATGGTGAAACCTTGTCTCTACTAAAACTGCAAAAATTAGCTAGGTGTGGTGGCGGGCGCCTGTAATCCCAGCTACTCAGCAGGCTGAGGCAGGAGAACCACTTGAACCCAGGAGGCAGAGGTTGCAGTGAGCTAAGGTCATGCCACTGCAGTCCAGCCTGGGCAACACAGGAGAATCTGTCTCAAAAAAACAAAAAACAAAAAATGAGTGACTTCTAGATGTTGGGCTTGAGCAATGGGGTGGATGGTACTAGTTCCTGAGATGGGGAAGATGCTGGAAGGAGCAGGTTCAATGGAGGGAAGAAAGATGCAGATAAATTTGAGGCCAAACTGTCCTTCAGTTTTCAAGGTCACCAGCCTTGCTTCCTCCAGAAAGTTCCTGAGAACTTTCTTCTTCTGTTGACTCCACCATCCCTAAGCCTTGCCTCAAGTCTAAGCTCTATGCTCAGTAAGAGATTTACAGTGAACCCCAGAATGGCATCCATTTCCTCTGCGCAAATGTCCCTGGCTGGAGTGACCCTGGGAAGCTTCGTGAGGTTCATTATAGAGCAGAACACAGCCCTAAACATGGACTCCAATCCTCAGTTTGCCAAGGACTGTGTGTGGGCAGTCACCCCATCGGAGCCTCAGCTTCTCATTTGCAAAATGGGAATCCCACCACCCATCATGTACTGTGGCTCTGATCAGCAAATGAGGAAACGTGAAAATGTCCTAGCACATAGTAGATGCTCATTCAATAACAGCATCTAGCACTTCCAGGGGAGCTTTCTAGGTGGCAGGCAGTGTTCTAAGCGTGCTTACATATATTAGTTTATCTAATCTTCGTTATAACCATATGAGGTGTGTATTAGTCAGTGTTCTCCAGAGAAACAGAACCAACGGGAGGTGCATAGAGAGCTTGAAGACAGAGGGAGATTTATTTTAGGAACTGGCTTATGTGATTGTGGAGGTTTGAGAGTCCAAAATGTGATGGGGGAGGCCGGCAGGCGAGACTAAGGGAAGAGCTGCAGCTGAGTCCAAAGGCGGCTGCTGGCAGAACTCCTCCTTGCTGAGGGCGGGTGTGTGTGTGTCAGTCTTTGTTCTATTAAGAGGCCTTCAACCAATTGGATGAGGCTAGCCTGCATTATGGAGAGTAATCTGCTTTACTCAAAATCCACTGATTTATTTAAATATGAATCTCCCCTAGAAAACACCTTTGCGGAGACATCTAGAATAATGCTTGACCAAATATCTGGGCACTGTGGCCCAGCCAAGTTGACACATAATAAACCATCACAAAGTGGTGTACAGAAGAGTTAATGGGCACAGAGAGGCTAAGAAATCTACCCAAGGTCACAGAGGAGAGAAGGCAGACTCTCAACTCCTCCTGTCTGGCTTCAGAGCTGGCATTTTCAACCATGACACTAAGTGGCCATTATCATAAGCACACCAATGTAAATTAAATTTCTCCATCCATCCTTTTCCTGGCCTGAGAGTGGAAGGCAGAGAAACTGGGGGTTGGCTTTCCCTGGGGGAGGCAGCCTGGGTGTGGCCCTGCATTGCTTAGGAAGCAGCACAGAAGCTGAGCCTCAGGGATTGTGGTGGGGGACCTGAAAGGTTATTTGTTCCAGCTCCTGCCTTTATAGGGGGAAACTGAGGCCCAGTGTAGAGAAGGAATTTGCCCAAGGTCACATAGGGAGAAAAGTGGCAATGGAGGCAGGCCTAGGTCCCAGGCCTTCAGAAAGTGCTGCTGCTGCCAAGAACTGATACTTGTATAGTAGTTATTCGGTGCCAGGACTATTCCACGTTAACATACTTAATCCTCTATGTGTGAGGCAGATAACATTAGCATCTTTGTTTTAAAGAAAATGAGGAAATTGAGGCACAGAGAAGTTATGAAACTTGCCTAAGGTCACACAGAGCCAGAATTTGGGCCCAGGTTCAACCAGGGCACTATACCTCTGAGGCCCAGGGCAAGCTTCCTGTGGGGGCGGTGAGAGAACACAACCCCCATTTTGCCCTGCCTTCCATTCTCCCACCTGAGGCCTGCTTGGAGCGACAGTGGAGGAATGCTCTTCCCCAGGCTCACCCCGCAGTTCACTGGAGGAAAGGGCCTTCTGCACCGGTGGGTGTGCCTGCCTGAGACACCCCAGACCCAGGTGACAGGCAAATGCACACACACCTCATCCCACAGCTGGACACGTCCCAAACTGGTACACAAATACAAACGAGCACAGACTCCAACCCATAACCAGATATATCTCAACCACACACACACACCCCCAGCCTGTGCACCCAAACAAGTAAACATATCCTCACGGCTCACAACTATCATGACTCACACATGTGCACAGAACCCCACAGCCACACACGCCCCCAACACATAAACCAGGACACAACTTTCCCTGTCCCAATAGGCACGTGAGCAAGCACTTGTACACACAGAAACATACATATCATACAATTACATCTACCCCACTCTACATCCATCCACCACACAGGGGCACTCCCCTCAACCTATCCACAGGCCAAGGCACTGGGGCACAGGAGCCATTCACAGAAGCCACGTGTTACCTCCTACATCCCCAAGGGCCAGACCCCGGGATGACTGTCCAGGTACAGCCACCCTGTCAATATGGCCAATCCACGTGTCAGCACGGATCGCTGCAGCAGTCTGTCCCCGCCCCCACTTCAGCACACACACAGCCCTAACTCCTAGGGACCACTCTCCCCCAGTTAACTACAGCCCGCCCACATCCAGACGTTTGCCATTTGGGGAGCCCAGCCTCCCCCTTCCACAGAGAATCCTGCTCTACCCTCAGCCCACAGCTCCGAGGGCTGGCCCGCCTCTCTCCTCGCCTCCACCCCCTTCCAAACTCTGGGCGGGCCCTGGCACCTGTCAGGCCAATGCGGGGGGCGGGGAGGGGGTTGGGAGGGTCGGGTCGGCCCCCTCCCAAGTGCGTCTCAGCTGCCAAAACGCAGAGAGCCCCCACCTCCGCAGCAAGGACACGCTCAGAGTTGGGGGAGGGAGGAAGGTCCGTGGTGCAGGCGCTAAAAACTCAAGTCACTCAAGGACGACCCCTTTTCAGTCCCGGATCTCAATTTCACCTTCTCGCAGGAAAGCCCCGCGTCTCTATTAACCCTTCCATCACCGCTGCACCGCGAGAGGAACCGGAGAAGTCTTAGCACTGCCCAGCAGTGGCCGCCGCAGCCCGGGGGTGAAGGACCCGGCTGCCCACGGTGCGGGGGCTTAGCCCCTTCACGAGCCACCCACGCACTCCCCATGCACCCACCCCCACTCCCACTGGGGACAGCGAGGTAGCGGGAGCCCAAGCGAGTCGGTGGGAGGCGAACGAGGGTTCTAGGACCAAAGGTCTCAGGGGCCATGGACTGAGGAGGGGCAAGTGAAGCGAGTACCCCTGGCCCGGCAGGACCCGTGGGCTGGCGTGCAAGGACAACCCCCCTTCCTCGCCCCCAAGAAGTCCTCTGCAGGATCGGAGGGGCGCGTGCACGAAGCGGGAAGGAAGGCTGAAGGGAAAACGCCCGGAGGCTCCCTTACCTGATTTCCTCTTGGAACTGCCATAGTCCCTGAAAAAGAAGCAACAACAGATAGACATGGTTAGGGCCGGGCGCGAGCGCGGGGCTGCAGCTGCAGGGGCGCCCTCGGGCTGGATGCGGTCGGTCCCCGGTGCCGCTGCTCATGTGATGCCCACGGCCGGCTAGCCGCGCGCTCCGCAGTCGCACGCACTGCGCGCCGCGCCCGCCCGCCCGCCCGCGGGCCCCCTGCCAGCCCAGCCCCCGGGCGCGATTCGCCCGCCCCGCCCCGCCCCGCCCCAGCCCGCCCCGCTAACGGGGGCTCACCTTCCCTAAGCCTTGGCGGGGGAGGGCGAGGCAGGTTCTCCTCACTTCCCAAACTGGGAAACTGAGGCTCCGGGATGGCGCTCGCTGGAACCCAGGCCCTACCCGGCGCTGGGAGCCCGCTCTCCCCGCCACCGGAGCGGTTCACCGCCCAATTCTTTGCATGGCTTGCCCTAGCGATGCAAAGAATTGGGAGGTGAACCCAGCTCACTCAGCCCGTAAGTCACTACTGAAATGTCACCTCCTCAACCTGTCTTCCTCAACACCACCCGCCAGGTAATCACAGATTTGTGTGACCCTTTGATTAGAGTCTGCCCGTCCTAGACCCGAGACACTCTGGGGGCCACTGTGGCTGCTTCCTCTCACTGCATGCCCCGAGAATGGCAGAGGCCATGGATAAGGTCCTTCTCAAAGGCTACAGCTGGGGAGTCGGGATGAGGAGGGGGGAGTGGGGGGACAGAGGATACTGCAAGGTTAACTGGGAGGCCAGGAACGGTAGGAACGGAAGTTGAGCTTCTGAGGAAGTGGGTTCAAACGCTGTCAGAGAAAGTAACTGCTGTGACCTTAGGCACTGAACCCTCCCAGCCTCCGTTTACCTGCCCTGCCCTCCAGCAGAGTCCAGACTCAAAGATTCGCAGATTTCCCAAATCCTGTCCTTGCTCCTGCCTTCCTTATCTCCCCACTCCTCCCACCCCACTCCATTCACCAATCCTCAGGGGACTGGGAAAGGTGAGCTGGCTCCCTTAACCTGAGCCTCACATGCCCCTAAAGGCTGAAAGTTCCGTTCAGTGCTCAGGGAACAGCGGAGGGGCTGGCTGGGGCTCTCTCCGGAGTCCGAAGGAAATGCCTTCCATTTTCCCCAGGGGCCAAAGAAAATGCCAGTTGCTGCCCATCTTTGGTCGAAGCAAACTAGCCCGCTAGTCTGCCACTGGAAAGGCGGGGGTGGGGGGGTTGGGGGGATGTGGTAGAAGGGGGTTCTCTTGGAGGAAGAGGCAGCAGGCTCCCAGGGAAAGGAGCAGAGTCATCCCCAGGGAGGCTCCCCAAGATTCCGATCCAGGAGGTCTAGGGGTGCCCTCCAACATCGGAGTGTTTATTAATCCTCCTGGCTCCTGCACAGCCAGGAGTGCGGAGCTCCCCCTCTCCTAGGCATCGACCTTTCCCAAAACTTAGAACCCACTTAATCAGAATGCTGGGGGCAAGGTCCAGGAATCTGCATTTCTGACTCTCTTCCCTTCCTTCCCCATCTTGTTTGAGAACCCCCTTGGTATTTCATGTCTCCTTCAATCCTCTCATCCACACTAAGAGGAAGGTCCTATTATCCTAATCCATTTTATACATTAGGAAACAGAGGCTCAGCCATTGCCCAAGGTTGCCCAATCTGGGGAAGGACTGTGGTTTATAAGCCCACTGGAAGGAATAAAAACTGCAGCGTGGATGGCGTGGAGGAGAATCTGGGAAACTGTTGCCTTGGAAAGGAACTACAGAAAGGTGGGAGAGCTTCCATTTGCCCCCTCCCCTAGCTCCCACCAGTCAGTCCAGGGAAGGCCTTAACAAAGGCATTCTTGCTCCCCTCGCAGAAGGGAGACTGGGCAGAGACTGAGTCCTAGCTGTGCCCCTAAAAAGCTCAACTGTGCAGAGAATTCCAGAGAGGAGGAGGAGAGTATTAGATGGTAGCTGTGTCCTGCCCAAAAGACTTTCCACTCCCAAGGAGGAAATCAGCTTTTCAGGCCTTTTCACTGAGGGCTACTGGGGAAGGGCAGGGAGTGAGGGCACTGAGGAGCTGCCCTCTGCTGTCCCACAATTTTCTTGCTGGTCCTGGCAGGAGAAGCCCAGGACTGATGGCCCACTGACCATCCCCCTGGCTGCCAGTAGCCCAGGCAGGGGTGGCTGCCTCACAGGGATGGCTACCTTCTCCAGCTCTGAGCAGGTTCAGGCTACCCAGGCTGTTCCCATGAGACAGGGAGTTTGAGATCAGCCTAGGCAAGACAGTGAGACCCCCTATCTCTACCAAAAATAAATTAGCTAGGCATGGTAGCAAGCACTTGTACTCTCAGCCACAAGGGAGGCTGAGGTGGGAGGATTGCTTGAAGCCCAGGAGGTCAAGGCTGCAGTGGGCTGTGGTGGCGCCACTGCACTCCAGCCTGAGTGACAAGTGAGACTCTGTCTCAAAAAAAGAAAAACAAAAAAAAAAGAGTGGGAAAGAAACAAGAATCACACGCTTTGAGGGCCTCCTTTGTGCCAGGCCCTGGTTGGTGATTCTCAGCCTGCCATTCAATGGAATCACCTAGAAAGTGGTTAAAATTCAGATGCAGGACCCCACCCCAACCTACTGCGTGGTCTGCAATCCAACAAACTCCCCTGGGGATTCTGAGGCTGCTCCGGTGTTGCATAATCTCCATCAGGCCTCCAGCCACCCCTAAGAAACATTTATGCTCAGTAAGAACAATGTGCTTGTAGTGCCGAAGGAGCCTCCAGAAAATATCTCTTGGCCTGCCTGTCCTTCAGCCAGAGTTCAGGGTCCTCCCCACCGAGGACTTCTGGGTCCCTCCCTGCAGGGGGTGTGGGCTCTCCTCTTGCAGGTGAGAAGACCAAAGCTTAGAGAAGCCAGACAACTTCCTCAAGGCCATAGTGAGTGGGTGAGGACAGGAATGGGGACCAGAAAACCCAGGCCTTGCTCTGAGGCTCAAGACAAATGCCCAGTCACCACCCCTTCCTGGAGTAGTGGGTGCAGGAGGAGAAGGCAGAGCCCAGAGGGCCTGATCAGCACACGGGGTTAATGGGGTGGAGGCTGAGGTCCTGGCAGTGGGGGTCGCCAGGCTGTGACTGAATGGTGGGAACGAAGAGGAATCCTGAATCCTTCAGGGTGTCTGGCCTCCTGCCCGAGCAGGCACTGCCCTAATAGGAAACCTTCTGGAAGTTTCCGGTTGGGCATCCTTTAGCAAAGCCATTTCATATTTTTAGCTGCTAAATAGGGTGATAAGCAGTTTAGGTATCCAGTGGCTGGGACTCTCCCATCCCTCACATACGAGGGCAAGAGGCAAAGGCAGGGATCCCCCTCCACGCCATGACCACCTCCCACTGCCCTACAACCAGTCCCAGTCTGGCAGGACAGCAGGGCCCTCTGCTGGGGCTCAGTGCCCTAACAACTCAAGAACCCCTCCCCTTCCCATCAGTCCCCTTCTCCAATCCACACTCCCTCCTTGCTCCAAGTCTTGCCCTGAGCTGGTGCTGACAGCCCCCACCCTGCCAGTGACTCCACTCCTGGTAGGTCACAGTCTAGCCTGCTTCCGACTTGCTGCTGAATCACTATCGGCCAGGGAGCCACAGGAAGAAGGGGAGGGGAGGAAGGGCGGGGCTAGCATCTCCCTCTAGCGTTGCCAGAGGCTAATGTAATTGAAAAGGCCTCCCAAGCTGTGTCCTGAAACAGCGCTCATCAGACCACTCAGCCATTCATTCTCTGCAGCTGGTCCAGGGGTGACTCAGACCACAGGTACAGTGACCCACAGTCCCAGGAAAACAGGGACATGGGACTTTCAGGGCTCAAACTGGACAAACTGGGATGGTTGATCTCCTGTGGTCCATAGGTCTGGCCTGGCTGGGAAAGAGGGGTGGAGTTCCTCCACCCAGCACTCCATCCCTCCCCATCTACACAAGGACTCCTGGGGCCTCCACTCCCACCCCGCCCCATCCCCAGGTGATACGGTTCATCTCTTGGCCCCTCCCTGTAAGATGATGCAATCTGTGTCTGGATGAGGCAGGTTCTGGAGACAGAGGCCTCCAGTTCAAATCCCTGCTGCTTGCTGCAGGGGCAGGGGAGTGCCCTTGATCTACTTTCTTGGCCTCTTGAGCCTCTACTTCTCTATCTGTAGAACGAGGACAATAATAGCACCAAACCCTCAGAGTCTGGGGAAGGTGCACTGTACAGTGTGTAGAAACGGCTTCGCACAGTGGCCAGCACAGAAGCTGCTATAAATTGTCTTTGTCATTATTCTTTCATACCTGGGCCCATCTGACTCCACCTCAGTTGCTACACAGGTGGCAAAGGCCTGTTTAAACCTGGGTCCTACAGAGCCCCCTGAAACAAAAGGAGCTTCTCCTTAAGGACCTCACCACGATGCTGGCAGACAGTGCCAGGCAGGGGTGATTCCAGCCCCACTTTCAGAGTTTTGGGCTTTCACAAATGCCAGAACAACCACTGGTCTCTGTCTAGCACTGAACACCAGGAAGTGTGTTCATCCCCGACCCACAGGAATGGACACACGCCTCTGGACCCATCTATTAGGACACATTTAACCTCTCAAGGAATGGCCAACTCTCAGAGCCCCCAAACCAAGAGATGTAAAGGGCTTGCATTTTCATGCTAACGCAGACCCTAAAGGGTTTTTCTTTTTTCCTTTCACTTTATCTTGGCCAGACACACTGTGCTCCCTCCCTGGATACTCTAGTGAAGTGGCTGGTGTTGGAGACTGCACAGGAAGAGGCTGGTGGGGGCAGGAAAGGCACTGAACAATTCACATGTGTTGTCCCCCTGTTTTGACACATGGTTCCCCACACTCTGCCTTCCCCTTGAAAACTCCCAGGATTTATTCTTTGGTGTTCTGAAGTAGGCAGAGCAGGTGCTCACTCATTTCATGGATGAGGAGATTGAGGTCTGAGGCTTCAGTGGCTGGCCCAGGCTCCTGAAGCTAAATGGACAGTCCTGAGCCACAATGCTCCCAAGGGGCCACGCTGAGGTCCACTAAGGATTGGGCCACAAGGAGAGGTCACACCAGCGGCGGACAGCAGGCCCTCGCTGGGGAATGGAGATTGCCATCCTGCTGTTCAGGGTTCCCAGAGTGAGAGGGGAAGCCAGGAAGAGCCACTGAGGCATGGGAGAGAGAGGAAAGAGAGCTGGGCCTGGCCGGGCCGGCTGTGTGGAGGGGTGCTGAGTACCTGCCAGGTGGAGTTCTGCTGAATGCTGCAGGATCATACCCTCCACTGCCCACCACACCCCTCACCACTCTCCCTCCCATTGGCAAGTGCCTTGGCAGAGAAGGACACACACACAGACTTCCAGCCTGGTGTTCTCACCCTTCTGTCTGCCGGCCGACATTGGCTGCTGGGCCCAGGATGCCTGTCTGCAGGGCCTGCAGCCACTGGGAACTGCTCAAGAGGCCGGCTGGGCTGCCAGACAGCTAACTTGGGGGTGACCTTCAGAGCCCAGCAGTCACTGGGGACATGGGCACTATCTAGAATACGAGGGCTGGAGAAGATGCAACCTTGGCCAGGGGAGTGACATGGAGCCCTTGAGGTACATAATGATTTTGACTGCTGTTATCAACCTAAAAGCACTTTTTAAGCTCTCGCTGTAGGCAATCTCATTAAGGCCTGTGCAGGCAGGCAGAAGAGATATATGTGACATAAGTCCAATGAGAAAGCCAACATTCTCAGACAATCCACACTGAGAATTACAGGAGGGGTTACACTCAGTGCAGAGAAAAGAGAGGTCCTGGGGGCTACAGAACATCCCAGGTAGCTTCCTGGAGGAGGAGGCCTTAAAGGACAAGGGGGTTTGGATCCATAGAGGGATGGAGGGGGAAAGCTCTACAAGCAGGAACAAGCAGCTCCAACCAGTTGCGGACTAGGCAGTGGGGGTAGTGGGTAGACAGGGCAGGAAAGGCCAGGCTGGGCAGGGCTTTGATGTCTGGCTGTGAAATCTGTAAGTCTGCAGAATTGGGGAGTGATTTGGTTAGATCCTGGCTGGAGGAAAATTTTTGTTAAGAGGAGAGGTTGACAGCTGGGGATTGGGGGCAGGAGAGGGGCTGTCAAAGTCCAGTGCTGGATGTCCACAGACTTGGGTTCTGCACCCAGCTCTGCCCCCTCAGGGGCTGGTGACCCTGGACAAGCCACTTCAAACTAGTGCTTCTCAAATGACAGGCAGTGACCCATTAGTGAGCTCCGGAATCAATTTAGTGGTCCCAGTGAGCATTTTAAAAAGAACGGACTAGAAATGATCACCCCTGGCAAGGCTGTTTTGTGGCACCTGCATCAGATGTCTGTCTATCGAGTTGCAGTGTGAAATTTCCTACTATGGCAGGAGCCCTCAGATTCCCCAGTCCTAACGGGAGGCTACTCTGAGTGTCCTCACAGGGCTATTGTGAGAATTCGAATTATCTGTGAAACCACCATGGAGCATGTTCTTCCAGAAACCAAGTGAGGAAGGTCTGAGCGAAGGGCTTTGGGTCACTGTGGTCTGGAGAGTTGGGGTTTTTTTTTCCCACCCCTTAGCCCCTAGCTGGGTTTTTGTTCTGGCTTTTGAGAGCCTTTGCACGGAATGGTCTCCAGAGGCAGCAATCTCCAGGCAAGACAGACAGAGGGGCCTGCAGGCCATTCTCTGCCCCATTTGCTCCCTGATCTAAATCGTGGCACTGAGGGCCCTTGTGTTTAACAAGAATCCGTCCTTTCTCCGCAGGGCCTGTGTTTTCCAGGGTTCTGAGAATGGACCCCATTGTGACCATGTGGCTTGTCCAGAGGGGCCGGAATTCCTGCCCTGGGTGAAAAAGCTGAATTCCTGCAGAGAGAAGGGGTCTTGGGGCTCCCCAGGCTGGGTCCCAGAGAGGCCAGATGCTATGGCCATCATAGACCCCAGAATCCCCCAGGCATTTTGCTTGTCTCCTGAACATCCGAGAGGGTCTCTGCTGCTGCCCTGTCCACAGCAAAAGAACAAAGCACTGTCTGTCTGTCTCCTCTGACTTGTTCCACTATTCTGGGCAAAGGCCCTAAGTGTGTCTTCAGCCAAAGGACAAGCTTTACCATGTCCAGGCCTCAGAACAGGGAGTTAAAAGAGCGGGTGGGTTAGAACCCTGGTTCAGCCACCTAGTGCTTTGTGATATAAACAAGTGACTTCACCTCTCTGTACCTTCGGTTGTAAAAGGGGGTTAAAATAGTTGCTATCTTACAGAGCTGTCATGGGGATTACATGGGATAATGTGCAAACCTCTTAAATGGCATCTGGCCCATGGAAAGGACCCGTAGCCCAACAGCCTGGGTTCACAGGGGGCTAGACTAGGAGTGTGGATGGTGGCCAGAATACAGGAGGTGCTGACTGCCCACCTTCTCAGTATGGCCTGTGTGAGACCCTGGCTCTGTCACTCAGGGCACTGATGCAGGACCATGACGACAGACAGGCCTGGGTTCCCATCATGTGCATTCCAAGGAGTCCCACCTAGATGGTGACACTGAGGAGCAGTCCATGGGAGTGGGAGGAGGCAGGGTTAGGGGAAGTGGGGAGGATGGCAGAAACACACAGCTGATGTCCTAGAGGGCGAAATGGAGCAGGGGATTGCCAGTTCAGCCCACTGCCATGGAGTGCGGGGAGCTCCTCCTCAGGCCACCTGAGATCCTGCTCCCTGTGTACATGCTAGACTGCTCTTGGCTATGGGGGTTCCCTGGACTTCCAGGGGCTACCTGCCAGACCTAGGGAAGCATGGGAGGGGGAGTGACAAAATGGGGTGATGGGGTTCAACAATGAAGTCCCTGAGGAGAAGGTCAAGGAGGATATCCTATATTTAAAGACCTTCCCTGCCTCTCTCCAAGTCCATCCATCATCCATCCATCCAACATCCATCCATCCATCCATCCATCATCCATTTACCATCTATCCATCTATCCATCCACCATCCAGCCATCCATCATCCATCCATCATCCATCCACTATCCATCCATCCATCCATCCATCCATCCATCCATCCATCCATCCATCATCCATTTACCATCTATCCATCTATCATCCAGCCATCCATCCATCATCCATCCATTCATCCATCATCCATCCATCCATCATCCATTTACCATCTATCCGTCTACCATCCAGCCATCCATCCATCATCCATCCATCATCCATCCATCCATCCATCATCCGTCCAACCATCCATCATCCATCCATCCACTATCCACCCATCATCCATCCATTCATCCATCCATCCACCCATCCACCATCCATCCATCCATCATCCATTTACCATCTATCCATCTATCATCCATCCATCCACCATCCATCCATCATCCACCCACCATCCATCTGTCTATCATCCAGCCATCCATCATCCATCCTCCATCCATCCATCCATCCATCATTCATCCAGCCATCCATCCGTCCATCATCTATCTACCATCTATCCATCCACCATCCATTTACTGTCTATCCATCTATCATCCATCCATCCATCCACCATCCAGCCATCTATCATCCATCCACCATCCAGCCATCTATCATCCATCCACCATCCATCCATCTATCATCCAGCCATCCATCATCTAACCACCATCCATCCATCATCCAGCCATCCATCACCTATCTACCATCCATCCATCATCCATCCACCATCCATCCATCCATCTATCCATCTGCCATCATCCATCCATCCATCCATCCATCATCCATCCACCTATCATCCAGCCATCCATCCACCATTCATCCATCATCCATCCATCATTCATCTACCATCCACCCATCATCCATTCACCATCCATCCACCATCCATCCATCCATCATTCATCCACCATCCATCCACATCTTGACTGAAGGGCTGTTGTAGACCCAGTCTTGTGTATGAAGTAAGAGAGTGGCAGAAGACACACTGTCCTGCCCTCTTTTTTATTTTTTTGTCCATCTAGCTGGAAAGAGATGGCAAACACCCACGAAAAGACAACATACAAGTTCCCTTGTGATCAGGTGCCCCAAAGCTTGATCAAAGGAAACATTGTATAGAAATTTCCAGGACAGGGAGATCAGAGTGGTCTGGGGTGGTGAGGGAGGGCTATGTGGAAGACAGGGCACTAGAGCTAGCCCTAGAAAGATGAAGACTATTTAAAAAGAGCAGAAGCAGGAAGGAGATTTGGAGTGGAAGGGATGGTGTGAGCAACGGTGCAGGGGCAGGAACAGATGTAAGCCTGTGTGTGTGTGTGTGTGTGTGTGTGTGTGTGCATGCTGGGTGTGGAGGGCAAGAAGGCTGTATGTCTTGGGGGAGCAGGACAGGCAGCTGGGGCTGGACTGAGCCCCAAAGGAGGTGGCTCAGATTTTAGAAGGAAGTTGCTGAGAACAACCCTGCGGCAGTATTCCTAAAGAGAGATTTTCCCTGAAGGCAGTGGCACCAGCTCTGTGCCTGAGGATCACATTTCTAATTCCTTCTGGTTTTCCCTGTTCAGGCAGTGGGGTGAGGACTTGTTTCAGGGGAGCCAGAGAACTGCTTTGCCCCTCAAGCTACACCGGCCCTATCTGCAGACGTGTGCCTTGTCTCTGTGTCGCACGCGCGCGCGCGTGTTTGTGTGTGTGTGTGTGTGTGTGTGAGACATACGGGCGGATACCAGGGCCCCACTGCAGAGCACCGACCTCTTGGGTCGATCCTTGGCTGACAGCCCCTCACTCCCCAGCCCTGGCCTAGTTTCGACCTAAGACTGGGAGCTTGGGTCAAGGAGCTCCCTATTTTCCATGGAGGCCAAGGAGCCCACCCAAGGCCAGGCTGTGCTTGTTTCTGCCTTGGCCTCTGTGGGAAAGAGGACTCGGAGGGCCCCACACTCCTCCCACACACCTAGCCCACCTGTATGGCCCTGGGAGGCCCGGGTGATCACCTCTTACAGTGAAGGAACCGGAACCTCCCAGACTTTCCTGGACACCATGTGACAAACCCACAAGCACCAAGCACCCAGATGTGCCCAGCCCAACAGAGGCAGCTGGGTTAGCCCCATTTTACAGACACACCTAAGTCAGCTTAAGTCACTTGCCTGGTGTCACACAGCTTGCAATGGGAGGCAAGGCTGCAGACTTGGTTGTCTGTGCTGCGACCACCACAGGCCCCCTCCTGCCCTGTCTAGTGTTTCACAACTTTCAAGGCATAAGGAGGGGGCACCTCCTCCAGAAAGCCCACTCTGATTTTGACCCCCCAGTGGCACTGAATGTTCCAATTCTGTCCCCAACAGTGATGCCCTCAAATGAGCTATCCAGTAGAATTCTCCGGGGTAATGGAAATAGTCTCTATGTGTCCTGTCCAGTATGGTACCACTAGCCACAGTGGCGCTGAGCACTCAAACACTGAATTGTGGCCAGTATGACTCAAACACTGAATTTTTCATTTTGTTTAATTAAGACTTAGATTTAAAGAGCCACCGTGGCTACTGGCTACTTTATTGGACAGTACAGTCCAGACTCTGACATGGTATGGCCAGAAGGTTTGCTTGGCTCCCATGGTGCATGCGTGCGTGTGTGTGTGTGTGTGTGTGTGTAGCTGCCTAGGTTCAAATCCCAACTCTGCCAGACAGATTATTTAGGGTCTCTGTCTTCATTTATAAAGTGCAGAGACTGAAAGGATCCACCTAATTGGATTGCTGGGGGATAAACAAGTTAATACAGATAAAGTCCCCTCAGTAACAGGGAGCACATGCACAGATCCTCCACCTGCTCCAGCTCCACCTGCCAGTCACAGGGCCCTGCCGCCAGCACTGGTTCACCCTCGAGAGGGGAGAGGGAGGGACTCTGGAAGAGCTGTGACTTGCAGGGGAAATGACAGAACCACCTGGGACAGAATGGGCTTGGCCAAAGGAGGGCACTGAGAGAAGGAGCCAGGAAGGTGGGGGCGGTGGCTGCTGGAGGAGGAGCAGCGTGGGAAGAAGCAGGGACTCGGGCCTGGCTGGCCTCAATGGGTGGGGCCAAGGCTTGGGGTGTCTGTTACAGAGATGAAGAAACCCAGGCTCTGCAGGGTAAAGCCACTTTGCTGAGACCACCCTGGTGGCTGGTGGCTGGTGGCTGGCAGCACTGGGGGTGGCAGAGCTGGGGACTTCCAGGCCCATCTGAATGACTGTTATCACTTTCACATTCCCCCAGAATCCCTTGCTGCTGCCAGGCTGATGGGTCTCCCCAGAGGCGACAGGAGTGACAACCAAGCCTGGATCCAAGAGGCTGACTTAATGAGCCTGTTCCACAGAGGGCAGTGGCTGCCATGCTCCTCACAGCAGGCACTCAAAACGCAGGACAAAGGGGCTCCTGGCCAAGGGCCTGTGTGCCCAGGGATGGGTGGCTCCTGGGCTAGCCTGGGTGCAGGGTGGCCTGGGGGCTTCCCCAGGGTCTGCCAGAGCATACATGTAAAGGACAGGGTCTAGGGAGGAGTCCTGTAAGATGCCAAACCGGGCCCAGCCCAGCCTGTGAAGCCCAAGACACGGGTTCCAGGCCTGGCTGTCTGAGCAGGCAGCATGACCTGGGTGGTGGCAGCCCTCTCTGTGCCTTAGTTTCCTGATTGGGCTTCTGCAAAGAGGCCTCCAGCTCCAGGCTCACAGGACAGGCCTGTGTCCTGCTTGCAGCAGGGGGGCCATCCAGGAACCCTAGGTAATACCTAGGTAATACCTCCATGCCCCCAGCCTCCTCCAGCTGCCTTCCTGTCAACCCCGAACACTCCTGGGCCAGCTCAGCTGCAACTACAGTGAGGGCCCTGCCTACTCACCAGCCTGCCCATTACATGTCCCAGCAGGCCAGCCCTGGGCCGCCACCTCCATCCTCCACCAAGCAACCTTTCCTGAGCTTCTATACCAAGGTGAAGCCCCCCGAGGTCCCAGAGCAGGCTTGTGCCCATGGACCCCAAAGTATGGTGGCAAACAGGGAGAGGGAAGGGTGGGCGTGGGCCAGGCCTTGGTGGGAGTCACCAGTGAGCAGCTCTCCCCACCCTGAGTGAGCTCGTCTTTCCCAAAAGTGGGAGTGGTAGTGCTGCTATTATTATTGTTAATACTATTATTGACAAGAGCACTACATTTGTCAAGCATTCACATTATGCCAGGTGCCAAACTAAACCCTTGACATGCATCAGCTCATTTTATCCTCACTACATGCCTGTGTGGCAGAGTCCCTTACTATCCCCATTTTACAGATGAGAAATGGAGGATCAGAGAGAGCATGTGACTTGCCCAAAGTAACACAGCTTGTGAGGGACAGAGATGGGATTGGAGGCCAACCTGGCTCAGTCTAGTGCTCAAATCCTAACCACCACACTGTTCATTTACCACCTTGTGGCTAAGAAGGACACATAAAATCCAGACAGAAAAGCTAAATGAAGGGTAGGTGGTGAAGAGAAAGGTAAAACGAAGGCAAAGACTCAGGGTCAGAAATACCCAAACGATCAGCCTGGCCAACATGGTGAAACCCTGTCTACTAAAAATACGAAAATTAGCTGGGTGTGGTGGTGTGCACCTGTAATCCCAGCTACTCAGGAGGCTGAGGCAGAAGAATCGCTTGAACCTGGGAGGTGGAGGTTGCCGTGAGCCAAGATCGTGCCACTGCATTCCAGCCTGGGTGACAGAGCAAGACTCTGTCTCAAAAAAAAAAAAAAAAAAAGAAATATCCAATTGACACCACTGAGTTCTAGACTCTTCCTTAGGGAGGTCACAACTTCAGGGCTGGCACGAGAATGTCCGACAGGAAGAAACCTGGCTGGTGACCCGCACAGTGGGTCACAGTGTCACAGCATCCATGACCACATGCTCAAGAGATGCACTGTGGTTTCCGATGGTGATGGAGCATCCCCTCTAGAGCGCCTGCAGCTGTCAAGCTTCCTGGGCTGCCTCCTGGTGGTTCTGCCGCTGGTGTGGCTGCTCAGTGGGTCAGTGGCTGGACTGCAGCCTGAGGATGGCCTGGCTTCACCAGGGCTGGTTTTACAGCCTCCTCTCAGCAGAGGGTTTTTAAGTTCTGGGGGCAGTGATGCCGGACCAGTGCTGTCCTGGGCCCCAGCTCCCAGCCTAATGCAGTTTCTGGCACCCCCCGGAACCTTGTTCTAGCACAGCACTCGGTTATTTTCCTGTGTAGCTCCCACCATTCCCTTTATATTTTTGTCATTGCCTTGTTTGTTGTCTATTTCTTCCCCTCAACAGGAGGCTCCCTGAGAGCAGAAACTGTGTGTGTCTCGCCAGGCCCAGCACAGGGCTGGTTATAATCATGTTTCCTGAATAAATGCACAAATTCCCTGACAACCAGTAACCAAGATCAGGGCTGCCGGACGGTCTCAAGAGGCTGGTCAGACGCTGCTAACACCATCCTGAGCATCCTCCACCTCAATCCCTGCCTGGCAGGATAGGCAGACCCTGCATCTCTGCTGTCCCCTCCTTTCCCCCTGAGCAGAGCTCAGTGGAAGTGCCACTTCCTCCAGGAGGTCATCCCTGACTGTCATAGATGGGTCAGCAAGTGCAGATGGTACATTTCCTGCCTATTTATGAGGACGGACTTGGCAGCAGCCTGCGGCCTCCTGTGCTCCATCCTCTGTGATATCACCTTGGGTTGTCATGGAAACCACCCTAGCATCACAGTGGAGCCCGCATGCTCTTGCTAATGTCCTGCACTATCGCCTCACGTGTGTTTCTCTCCTCCAGCAGTTGGACTACAGTGTCTATGGCCTCCTTCACCCCGCTCACTGACAGGGCTAAAGTCTGAGAACAGAGTCTCATACTTAGGAAGTGATACTCCCTGGGTGCTTACTATGTGCTAGCCATGGCACTGTATATTTCAATTTTTTTTTTTTTTGAGATGGAGTCTAGTTCTGTTGCCCAGGCTGGAGTGCAGAGGTGCGATCTTGGCTCATTGCAACCTCCGCCTCCAGGTTCAAGTGATTCTCCTGTCTCAGCCTCAGAGTAGTTGGGATTACAGATGCCCGCCAACCACGCCCAGCTAATTTTTGTATTTTTAGTAGAGACAGGGGTTTCACTGTGTTGGGCAGGCTGGTCTCGAACTCCTAACCTCGTGATCCGCCTGCCTCAGCCTCCCAAGGTGCTGGGATTACGGGTGTGAGCCACTGCACCAGGCTATATTTCAATTTTTTTAAATTAAAAAACATTTTTTTAGAGGCAGGGTCTTGCTATGTTCCCTAGGCTCACCTTGAACTCCTGGCCTCAAGCAATTCTCCTGCCTCAGCCTCCCAAAGTGCTGGAATTACAGGCGTGAACCACCCGGCCCAGCTGCTCACTGTACTTCATGTACATTATTTCAGTTAATCCTCGTAGCCACCCACCAAGAAGAAGATGCTATCATTACTCCCATGTCCCAGAAGAGGAAGCTGAGGCATAGTCAGTTAAGTCACTAGCCCAGTGGCAGAGCTGGGATTTGACTCCAGTGCCAGCTGACTCCTAACCATCGTGAGCTTTTGTGTGTGTCTCTCTCTACCTTCCTACCCTCCTGCCCTCCTCTGCTGGGAAATCTCCAAGCCTGCACTCAAGGTCACCCTGGACCAGGCTCTCTCCCTCTCCTTTTGCCTCCAAACTCTCCCTCAGCACCCAAGTCCACTTGGAGGCCAGCTCCCCGGCAGCCTTCCCTGCACACCCACAGCCCCCACAGTCTCTCTCCCTTTCCAGTGTCCTCCTGCGCTCCTGGCTTGAGCACCTGCGTGGGACCTGCCTGGCCTCCTCAAGCTCAATGACTGTCTCTGGTACCCTGATCTGGCTCTTCTGGGACGAGGGACACATGAGCCTGGCCTTGTCCACGCAGGCCTTCCTGATAACCTTTGCCGGCGCCGACCTCAGGCCTTGAGTGAATCACAGTCCCGTCTCCACACTCTTGTTACAGAAACTCAGCTAGTGACAAAGGGCCTCAGCTTGGGCCCCCAAGCTGGGGTGGGGGGTGGTAGGGATTTCCTGACCTTCCCTGCGGCTGCCAGGCTCTTTCCTCTGGTTCCTGCAGCACCGACCAGTGGCTCCCTCAGTGACACGTTGGAGCCCAGACCTCCCCAGGAGAAGGGCACCAGGAAACCCCAGGCAGTCACCCTAAGCACAGTAGGAAACACAGGCTTTTTGGAAAGCTCCCTCCGGCTATGTATGGGGATGGCCTGGAGGGAGGGGAAAGGGGTGCATGAATGCCCCAACACCCCTGCCCCCAGGGAACGGCCTGCAGCCAGGTGCCAGTCTCTGCGAGATGAACCTCGTTGACACCGCGCTCGGCAGCCTTGTCTTCCCTGCCCTGTGTCACCTTACTGATGCCTTCTAGTGTCACCTCCAAACTGCTTAAGCCGCAATCCTCAGCCTCAGATCTGCTTCTGGGAAATTCCAAACCAAGATGCCTGAATTTCCTTGCATTATTTCCTGTCTTGGGAAGCACAAAGTGTCCCCTGCTTGTGCCTATTAAGATCCTCGTGGCTGCCAGGACCTAGCACAGTGCCCAGCACATGAGGAGGCCAGCATGGGGATAATGCATGTCCCCCATCCACTGGCTCCCGAGGCAGCACTGCAGTTCTCCAGGGGTCTCAGACCAGGTGACAGGCTCATGGGTGCCCTCTCCTGCTTGGGGTGGGGGCCAGGAAGAGGTGCCCCCGGCAATTAATCTTCAATTCCCTGGCTTGCAGGCACAGCCTGGTCTGATCTGCAGCCTGCCTCTGCCAAATTAAATCAGACCTGGCCACAGCCAAGCTCCTGCCTCTGAGCCATTCAGAGGAGCCAGTCTCTTCTCCCTGTCCATCAGCCAGGCTCCTACTGGAATCTTCTCAAGGGCTCAACTCAGGCCTCCAGGCACCCTCCCATGCACCACACCAGGGATGCTCCAAGCCTGGGGTTGCTCTTGAAATAGGCTGGGAAAGTTCTGAGAGCCAGAAAGACCACTGGACTTCGAGCCAAAAAACCTGGTGCTAATCCAGTTTCTCTGACCTCAGGCAACCATTTCGCTTCTCTGGACTGCACAACCTGCAAAGGCTGGGCTGGATGATGTCTGGGGAACTGAGCTCCAAAGGCTGGGACTAGGGGCAAACCCTCCCACCTTGCCTCTCACTGGGACACAGCAAGGATGGAAGGAGAGGCTGCTCCAATGACTCCAGAAACTGCAAACCCACGTAGCTGCAAGATGAGTCGTGTTTTGTGGGTGCTAACGAGCCAGCCTCTGGCACAGCCCCTTCGGCAACAACAATAGTAACAACTGGTACCATTCATTAAGACTGCGTGCTGGGCAGCATGCTAAGCCCTTGCCAAGCTTCATTGAGGGGTAGGATAGATAAGAGGTTCTAGCCCATATTTGCCAGTTATTGGCGTTGCAAGTCACATGACCTCTCTATGCTTCAGTGGCTTAATCTGCAAACTAGGGGGAAATAACTATTCCCACTTCATAGGATGGATGCAAAAATTAGAGAATTAAAACATGTAGGCTGTCCAGGGGAGGTGGCTCATGCCTATAATCCCAGCACTTTGGGAAGCCAAGGTGGGTGGATCACCTGAGGTCAGGAGTTCGAGACCAGCATGGCCAACATGGCAAAACCTTGTCTTTAGTAAAAATATGGGGGTGGGGGTGGACACCTGTAATCCCAGCTACTTGGGAGGCTGAGGCAGGAGAGTCACTTGAACCCGGGAGGTGGAGGTTGCAGTGAGCTGAGATCATGCCACTGCACTCCAGCCTAGGTAAGAGACCAAGACTCCATCTCAGAAAAAAAAAAAAAAAAAAAAAAGTCCTCTGGGCACAGTAGCTCACACCTGTAATCCCAGCACTTTGGGAGGCCAAGGTGGGTGGATCACCTGAGCTCAGGAGTTTGAGACCAGCCTGGGCAACATAGCAAAACCCTGCCTTTGCCAAAAATACAAAAAATTAGCTGGGCATGGTGGCGTACACCTGTAGTTGGGAGGCTGAGGCAGGAGAATCGCTTGAGCCTGGGAGGCGAAGGTTGCAGTGAGTCGAGATTGCACCATTGCACTCCAACCTGGGTGACGGAGTGAGACCTCATCTCAAAAAAAAAAAAAAATTTAAAAAAATGTAAATCGCTTAGAAGAATGTCATCACATGGTGAGATACAGTAATTGAGCTCTTATTAGCTTTCTAGACCTCATAGTAACCCTATGCTGCCACTTCTATGGTCCCTATTTTACTCCTGGGGGAACATAAGGCCCACAGAGAGTCATCCTTTCCATTTATTGCATTTACTGTGTCCATCCTTCAGCTAGCACGAGGGATACGGTAGATGCCTGGCGGTAATGTCCCGGCCCTCAGGGTGTGTGCAGCCTCTCAGGGAAGCCGGATGTTAAGGATTTAATTACTTCTGTGGTATATGCCACAAGTGAGACGTGCCAGTATTGGGATGAGAGGTGGGGATGGCAGGCCCAGGTGTGGTGAGTAAGTGGGGAGTTTAGGTGGGGTTAAAAGATTGCCTGGGAGGCCGAGGCAGGAGGATGGCTTGAGCCCAGGAGTTCAAGACCAGCCTCAACAACATAGCAAGACCCCATGTCTACAAAAAATTAAAAAAATAGTGGGGCACGGTGGCATGTGCCAGTAGTCCTAGCTACTCGCGAGGCTGAGGCAGGAGGATTGCTTGAGCCCAGCAGTTTGAAGCTACAGTGAGCTGTGATGGTGCTACTGCACTCCAGGACTGGGAGAGAGACAGAGACCTTGTCTCTAAAAATAATAATAAAAAAAGGTTGCCCCACCTGGCACATAGCTGGTGGGGGGCAAAGCCAAGATCTGAAGATACACCTGTGAGTCCAAGGCCACCTCCCTTAACAACTCTGCCACCTTCCTTCCCAGGAGCATCCCAAGAGGGAAAAATGATTATAAAAAGCCAAGCTGATAATCAGCTCCTCATGCACTTTCTGCTAAACAGCTGAGCTGCCAGAAGACCTGGAATTTCCCTGGGTAGAAAGCTGGGCATCATTGTGGTGCAGCCTCTTGGCCTGTTGCCTGCACCTACTGGCCTTCTAAGAAGTTTGAGGGGAAGTAAGCATTGCATTTGAGGTGGTCTTCCCACTGACCTGGGGCACCTAACTACCTGGGGTTGGGGAGAAGTTCAACGTGAACACCCAGCTGGACCACTGGAATCAATAGGCAGGGAACGTGCCCACCGAGATGAACACCCTCCCCCTTCACCCTGGGCGCCAACTCAGTGGTTAGTCCATCTCAGAGCTGCACCAGGAGGGCCCAACAGGCCTCATCCCCAGGCTACTGAGCAATCTGTGCAAGGGCAGCGCAGCAGCTGGAACTACCAGAGGGCCCAGAAATCACAGCAGCAGCAAGTGGGGCAGAGACTCAGTCCCTGGGAACAGGCATGCCCTCCTCTCACACAGGAGCAGAGGGAAGGGATACCAGCAGGTCTCCAAAACCTGGAGTTTGGAAAGGATATAAAATGTCCCTCTGGTGGCCGGGCATGGTGGCTCACACCTCTAATCCTGGCACATTGGGAAGCCGAGGCGGGAGGATCGCTTGAAGCCAAGAATTTGCGACAAGCAGGGGCAACAGAGCCAGACCCCATCTCTACAAAAAATAAAAATAAAAAAATTATCCTGCCATGGTGGTGTGTGCCTGCAGTCCCAGCTACTTGGGGGCTGAGGTGGCCTGGGACGTCAAGGCTGCAGTGAGCCGCGACTGTGCCACTAGCCTCCAGCCTGGGCAATGGAGAGAAACCCTGTCTCAAAATTAAAAAAAAAAAAAAAGGGAAGAAAATAACCCCAAAACCTCCCTCTGGGGATCTTTTAAGGGAGATGGAACTGTTCTAAAATTGGATTGTGGTGATGGTTGCACACTGTAAAAGTATTAGTAATCAATGAATTAATTGTATACTTAAAACAAGTACATATTATAGCATGTAAATTATACCTCAGTAAAGCTGTCTGGGGGAAGCTCTGGCTCTGACCACTGAGCTAGGCTCCGGGCCGCGTGTCCTGGGTGAGGTTTTGCACATAGCCATCTGCGTGCCCTCTGGACTCATGACTCCCCACGTGCCAAATGGGCCATTCATGAGAGAGGGTGTGGGGGGCTGAGGGCTCAGTCTGTGGTTTGGGAGCGGGAAGGCTGGTTTTCTGAGTTCTTCTAGAACCAGCTTCCCTGTGTCTGTCCCATCAGAGGAGCCTGTACCAGTCAGGCAGCACCCCTCCTCAGAGGCCTGAACCCTCCTGGGACAGGAAGCCCCTCCTTGGAGCTCCTGAGGCTGGGGGAAGGGTCTCAAGAGGCTGCCCTGGGGGGCCTGGAACAGACTTGGCAGTCTCAGCAAACCTTGTACCTTTCAGGGATGTGGCCCGGCAGGAAACCTGGGTTCCCCTTAAAAGATCCCAAATGTGGCACATGCCCTCAACTCTACCTTCAGCCCCCGTGGTGACCATGGCAACCATGGCGTCCTGATGCAGTTATTCTGCCCTTCTGTCCGATGAAGGGTCCCATCCTGAAATTTGGAGCTAGTTGCCCCAGCCAAGGCTCAGGTGCTTCTCACTTCATCCTCAGCTCACCCCCGTGTGGGGTGTGGACTTGGAGCTGAAGGGCAAGGGCATGAGTTCAGCCTCTGACACTTCCTAGCTGAGAGGTAAGTCAACCAGTCTCAGCCTAAGGTCCCTCATCTGCAGAAAGGAGTATGGGCCTCCCGGGATTGTACGGATGCTCAAACAAGATAAACCATGCTCAAGGGTCCGGCACGGCTTTAGTACAGCATCAGCCAGATGCTGGGAGTGGTAGTATCCGATGTGGCCATGGGGTGGAGCCAGATACACATGTATCTCATGAACTGAGGGCTTCAAAGTGACCCAAGGTTACAGACGTGCCCAAACTCCAATCACCCTCAATTGAGATCCAACTTACAGAGCCTGTGAAGGGGAAGGAGTCACAAGGTCTCTGGATGCTTGTCCCTTTCATCTCGGACTATGTCTATGAATATCTCCCATTCCCACAGCCATCCAGCCCCTCTCTAGATCCTGACTGTTGCACGCTTGGACCACTGCAATAGCCAACTGGTTCTGCTAGGACCTCAGAATGTCAGAGTCAGGAGATAGCCCAGAGACCCCTAGGTTCTGCCCATTTACCTGATGCTGAAGTGTAGCAATTATTAATGACTGCCTCAGGCCTATCTCTTCTTGGCCTAGCCCTAGCCAGAAATTGCTTACTCCCAACGGAAGATGAAATTTCTTTCAATCCTTGAAACACAATCTCAGGGACTCCCTCTGGCCTGGATGCCCTTCTCTGCCACTCTCCTTGAGTAGTGAGCTCTTGCTTTAGTCTCAGCCTGAATGCCACCTCCTCAGGGAGGCCTTCCTGACCACCTGAGCAGGCTGGTTCGTTGCTGCGCAAGGCCCTGCACCTATTACAATCAGTTGTTCTTTTTCTGCCTTCCCCATTATCAGCAGCTGTTATAAGCCCTGTTTTATAGGCAAGGACATTGAGGTTTTGGGAGTTTAAATAATCCCCAGGCCACACGGCAGGTTGGGGAGGAGCAAGGGTTTGCCAGAGCCTATAATGGTGTGCTGCCTCCTATGGGAGCAAGCCAGGCCCATGCCATGCTATCCTCCCCCTTAGACCGCCAGGGCCCCGAGAGTGGGGACTGAGCTACTCCTGAAGTCCCAGGCCTCACATCGAGATGATCTTTATCTATCTCTATATATTTTTTTTTTGAGGGAGTCTTGCTCTGTGGCCCAGGCTGGAGTGCAGTAATGTGATCTCAGCTCACTGCAATCTCTGTCTCCCGGGTTCAAGCAATTCTCCTGCCACAGCCTCCCGAGTAGCTGGGATTACAGGCGCACACCACTATGCCCGGGTACTTTTTTGTATTTTTAGTAGAGACAGGGTTTCACCATGTTGGCCAGGCTGATCTCGAACTCCTGACCTTTTGATTCGCCTGCCTCGGCCTCCCAAAGTGCTGGGATTACAGGTGTGAGCCACCGCGCCCAGCCATCGAGATGATCTAGAAACGCTTGCATGAACACACGCCTCCCACGAGGATGCAACAGAGGAAGGCTGGTCTCAGTGGCCGAAGACCCAGGTTCTAGGTTCAGTTCTGCCTTAAACTCCCCATGGAGGGGTAACTACCCAGGGACTAGGAACATGGAGGGTAGTGATAATCACAGGGGAACCAAGACCCACCTTGAACACAACACAATAGCAAAGCAGGCCTCGGCGCTCTTCCAGGGCTTACCCCTTCCACCAGAGGCTCCAAAGGGCTCTGTAGGCCTTCCTTGGGGGTAAGAGAGTGGGCATGTGGGGGTCTTGAGGTTTCAGAGGACATAGAATGCACAAGCCCAAGAAATTAATGGGGGACCCAGTCTACCCCCACACATTCCTGCACCAGGATACCCTTCCCTGCCACCTTCCTCCCTACCCTGCAGAAAATCCTGTGCCAGGCCTGAAGACAGAGTCATCTTCTCTCCCTGGACATGGGCCTCCCAGGCGTGTGCTCTATGAGCTGGGCTGGACTGCGGGTGTTTGAATCTGCTTCCCTCCAGCTCGCCGACCCAGCATGACAGCCGAGCCTGCAGAAGTCCTTGTTCCCCACGGCCAATGCCCCGTTCAAGTGGGTTGGACACAGCTTCCTGTGGGCACTTTCTTGCCACCTGCCCACCCAGGTTGAAGGGGGCATGGCAGGGGATGGACAGGGTTTATTTATCTAACATTCTGTTCCCTCCCTCAGCCTCCCACAGCTCCAAGGTCCAGCCGGCCCTCCTGCCCATCAACATAAAGAGGCTATTTGTGCAGCAGCCAGTGTCAGGGGGCTGCAAGGACAGTGTGGCCCATGTCCCTGGCCAGATGGGTGGTGGCTGTGCTTTACAGAGCACACAGAGCCATCTTGATGATGGGTGTCAGAACGCAGCCAGGCATGTGTGGGTGGGCTTTCTACCCAAATCCTCCAGGAAAGACAGGGACATGGGATGCCCTGGAGTTTCCAACAGCTTGCGGGGTGGTGGGGGCAGCCTCACTCCACAGGCAGCACCAGCCCTGGCCAGGACTCCTAGAGTGGAGAGGGACACAGTGAGATGCTCTTCTCCCAGCTCTCACCTTCAGCTCAGCCAACCCAATTCCATTCCCCCAGCCTTTTCAGGGTGGCTGCTCTGTACCCAGGCCTGGGCTGATGGAGGAAAGGGAAGAAAAACAGAAAATCCCATTTCCTGAGCTTTCGTGATGGGTTAAGTACACTAGGGGCATTTTCTATGCGTTTGCTCCCTTGAACCTCACAACCATTTTGCCACGTGTACCACGGGGGCCTTGCACAGATGGGGAAACAGATTGGAAGAGGAGAAGTGAGCCATTCAAGCCTCACAAGCAGAGCTGGGTGTTCCCACAGTTGCCGCTGCAGTTAATTTAACTCAATTCACAATTTCAGCTTTGACCCTTGAGGTGATTAGCCTACGCCATCCCAGTTATTGAGCTGGCACTCAATAACTACCTGCAGAGTGAAGGAAGGCTGCTGTGGAGAGGCTCCAGTGCTCTGTCCACAACCTTCCATTTGCCTCCTAGGAAAAGGAAGGGAGTAGGAGGGTGTATGACTCAGTGCCCAGTTTGTGATCCACACACATCATCCCAATTCATTCTCCCCAGTGCCGGAGCAGTGACTCCGTGTGACTTACAGAGAATGGAAGGCCATGCAGTCAACCCACAGCAATGCTGCTGGTGAGCAGGGAAGCCTGGCCTCTAACTCAAGAGGCTGGCAGCCAGACATAAGCCGAGCAGTCGCCCTGCCTTCCCGAACAGGCCAGACCTGGCATTCGACTGGGATTGGGGATGTGGGGCTCCTGGAGTAGACGCCCCACATTCTCAGTGCTATTCTGGCTGCACTGCCACACACGCCACCTTGGCCCTCGTCTTCCTACTGGAACCCCGAGGCAGGGCTGGCAGAGTCCGTCTGTCCTCCTGGGCTCTGCTTCTCCCAGGCGAATGGCAGCAACAACTTCTGTCCCCATCACTGGACCCCCCACAATTTTACCATGCAGTCCAAGATGAAACAACCATCCCCAAAATATAAATGGGAGGGGAGGGTGACAAAGCCATGCAGAAGAGTGTGTTTTCTTGAGTCTGACCTCCTCCCACCCTAGGCCCCAAGCAGCATCTGCCTCTGCCCTGGCCCTCCTTCCCTGGCAGCCTCCCTCAGTGTCCTAAGCCAGCCCCTGCGCCACCTTAACCAGCCCGGCCCAGTTCCCAAACCTGTGCTCTGGCTGGGGCAGGCCTCCCGCAGGATGGCCTCCCCTTTGGCCTGCCCTGGGGTTCCCTGCAGGAGGCAGGGACACTGGGGGTGGACTCTGCCCCATGGGGAGTGTTGGGGGCCCCTGATGGGCAGGCTGAGACAGGGATGGTTCTGGCCTGGCCCCAGTCCATCCGCCTCTCACCCCAGGTCCCTCGGAACATTGGGGCATTGTTCTACTGTACAACAGAGGGTGGCTCTGTGGCCCTGGGCTGAAGAACAGAAACCAGTTTAGCAGGGCTCTCTGCTCCTCCCATGCAATGTCAAGAATTTAACCAGGATCCTGGCTGGCTTCAGCAGGAAGAAACAAGCCAAAGGGACAAGCCCAGGCTGAGAGCAGGAAGTGGGAGGTGACCGTCTACCCACTGTGTGGGCCCACTGTGTGTACCCAGGCCAGTGGGCTGGTAGGAGGCCCGAGAAGAAGAATACTAAGTGAATGACAAGAGTGGGGCAGATCAGCTCAGCCCTGGCCTCAGTTTTCCCCTCTGTGATATGGGTTCACCAAAGGCATGTGTGCCCACCCTGCCCACAGGCTTGGACCACCAGCAGTGGTCAAGGAGGCTGCAACCTCAGCCCTGAGGCTGCAAAGGCAGCCTTGCATCTCCAGAAGTGGAGAACGTGTGTGTGTATGTGGGGGGAGGTGATGTGGGGCCTGCTGCTGCCGTGCCCTCCCACCCGGGGCCATCGTGATGGGGACAGCAAACACAGGCCTTGGCAGTGCTGACACTGTGCCAGGTTTGTTTGGCGCTTTATGTGTGCTAAAGCATCATCCTCACAACTGCCTTTGGAGGCAGCAACGATTCCCACTCTACAGATAAAGGAAACTGAGGCACACAAGGGCCTTGCAACTTGCCTGAGGCAAGTGGCAGAGCTGGTCTCTGACCCCTGGCCTTCTGACTCCGGGGAGGTTGAGTATCCTCCCGGCTCTGCTCCCGAGGTGGGCAGTTCAATGTATAACTCTATTAAATGGCCCAGCTTTATTTTGGCACAGTTGGGCAATCACCCAATACTCATTAGGTGCCAGGTCCTGGGGGTCCAGAGATGTGGGTTCCTTGGTGGGGAGAGATTCATAAGCAGATCCCAAGGCTGCCAGGTTGCCAGCTTTAGGGAGGGCTTTCTGGAGGAGGGGCTCAAGCTGAGTCTGGAGACAGAGTAGGATGCAGTTCCAGAGCGAGTGGGGAGGAGGGGAGGGTGCTCCTGGTGGAGGGAACCATGGGGCAGGGCATGGAGGCTGGCGACAAGCTAAGAAAAGAATGAGGGCATGGCCACTGGGCCAGGAGGCTGCAGAGATGCAAAGGTGGATCCTGGGGCCCTCCGGCCAGATCTTTCTCCCACCAGAACTGCATCCTCCTGGGAATCTGCAGACAGAGTTCCTAGTGTTCGTTTCAAAGACTTTTAGATTCCTTATTTCCATTGGATGAGAATTTAAAGTGGAACACAAAGAGGCATTTCTGGGTCATGCAGTTGACCACGTGGTGAGTCCTGCCAGGCCAGTTTGGGCCTGCCTTTAGCTCCTGTTTGCCCTTGTTGACACCATATGGGAGGACTGCATCTGGGGGTGAGGGGCCTTGCCTGTGGAAGCAAGGGATTCTCAGGAGATCAGGCAGAGCAAAGCAAGGGGGAGCTGAGTCAGTAAAGTGGCCTCAGGACACTATGCCAGGAGGCAGGTCATGCTCACAGTGGGGTCATCTCAGCTGCTACAGAGGGTGTCTCTTGGTGTGGCTTCCATGTGTCTTTTTTTTTTTTTTTAAGATACAGGGTCTGACCCTGTTGCCCAGGCTGGAGTGTAGTGGCGCAATCATAGTTCACTGTAACTTCAAACTCTGGGCTTAAGTAATCCTCCTGCCTCAGCCTCCTGAGTAGCGGGGACCACAGGCGTGTGCCACCATGTCTGGCTCATTTTTTTTCTTTTTTCTCTTTTTTGTAGAGATGGGGGTCTCACTATGTTGCTCAGGCTGGTCTCAAACTCCTGGGCTCAAGCAATCCTCCCGCCTTGACCTCCCAAAGTGCTGGGATTACAGGCATAAGCCACTGCATGGGGCCAAGGGCATATCTTTATCTGCCTTCTTCAGGATTTGATGACCAAGGGTCTCCTCATCCCAAGCTGTCACATGGCTCCCCAGAAATTCACACAGGAGAGACCAAGAAACTACACCAAGCTTCTCTTGCCCACCCCTGCCCACTGACCCCTCATGACTGCAGGACAAAGGGCTGGGGGCTGGGGGAACTGGAGGGGCCTAACAGAACTGCACCCAGGCTCCAAGGCCTGCCTCCCCACTTGGCTGCATGGCCTGGGGAAGCCAGGTAACTGCTAGCAACTTTGCTTCCCCATCTGCTAAATGGGGATAATAACATCACCTTCGTGGGCAGCCTAATATTTAAATGAATATTTAAATAAGCATTATGTAGACTACAGAGGAGGTGACCAATACAATAAGGCAAACACTCCTCCTTTCCCTTTCTGCTCCCCTCCCTCCCCCCAGTCAGGACACACACACACACACACACACACACACACACACACACACACACACCCCTATTCAATTGCTGGCTTTCCAAGAACACACTGCTAGAGACCAAATGTTTGTGTCCCACCTAAATTCATATGTTAAATCCTAACGCCCAAAGTGATATAGTAGGAGCTGATTAGGCCATGGTCATTAGCCTCATGAATGAGATCAGTGCCTTATAAAAGAGAACCCAGAGAGCTTGTTTCCCTGTCCACCAGGGTAAAGATGACTATGAACCAGGAAGAAGGCCCTCACCAGATACTGAATCTGCTGGTGCCTTGGTTTAGGACTTCCCAGCGTCTTTCATAAGAACTGTGAGAAATTTATTTCTGTTGTTAATAAGCCACCCAGGCTATGGTATTCTGTTCCAGCAGCCTGAACAGACTAAGACACACACCATCCTCAAAGGAAAACATCAAAGGGGCTGAGCCGGTACCCACCTACTCTGGCTGGGGTGGAGGTGGGGAACGGGTGCTGCTGAGGAGGTTGGGAAGGCGTAGTGGGTGTGAGCTGAGTGATAGGTTGGGTCAGGGCTGCGGTTAGAACCGTATGTCTGGGGCCAGCCTGCCTGGCTTGGATCTTGGCCCTGCACCTGCCAGTTGGGTGACTTTAGGTGAGCTGCTTCATGTCCCTGAGCCTTCAGCACCTTGGTAAAATCATGTCACGGTCGTACTTACCATGTAAGACCATAGTGAGGACTGAATGACAACAATCATTCATCCAACAGAGACCCTCTGAGACCCTGTTCTGGGACAGGCACTGTTCTGGGTGCTGGGGATACAGCTGTGAACAGAACAAAGACAAGTTCGTACTCTCCTAGAGCCTGTGTTCTAGTGGGAGGGGCCAACAATAAACACAACAAGTGTCTTAGTCTGTTCAGGCTGTTACAACAAAGCACCTTACACTAACAAAGTACCTTACACTAGGTAATTTCTTTTTCTTTTCTTTTCTTTTTCTTTCTTTCTTTTTTTTTTTTTTTTTTTTTGAGATGGAGTGTTGCTCTGTCACCCAGCTGGAGTGCAGTGGCGCGATCTCGGCTCATTGCAACCTCTGCCTTCTGGGTTCAAGCGATTCTCCTGTCTTAGCCTCCTGAGTAGCTGGGATTACAGGCATGTGCCACCATGCCTGGCTGATTTTTGTATTTTTAGCAGAAATGGGGTTTTGCCATGTTGGCCAGGCTGATCTCAAAGTCCTGACCTCAGGTGATCCGCCTGCCTTGGCCTCCCAAAGTGCTGGGATTATAGGCGTAAGCCACTGCGCCCGGCCACACTAGGTAATTCATTAACAACAGAAATTTATTTGCTCACAGTTCTGGAGGCTGGGAAGTCCAAGATCAAGGCGTCAGCAGATTTGGTGTCTGGTGAAGGCTGATTCCCCACAGATGGCGCACTCTAGCTGTGTCCTCCCATGGCAGAAGGGGCAAATACTGTGTCCTCACATGATGGAAGGGGCAAGGGCCTTGCTGGAGCCTCTTTCATAAGGGCACAAATCCCATTAACCTTCTAGGGGGTGCCTCGTGAGGAGGCAAAACCACCATGGCTGTTCGGTGCCAGGCTCATCAAAAGTGTCCATGAAGAATATCCTTTCTGTGCAGGGCCAGTGGTCTGGAAGAGCAACTGCTAGCCAACCGGAGATGGGCCTGGCTCTCCGCCTGCAGAAGCCAGCGAGTGGCCTGGGATCAAAGCCGAGGCACTTGGGCCTGCTGCCCACCTCCCCCGCCGAGTCTGGGCTGTGACAGACCTTGTCTTCTCTGGAAGATGGAAAGGGAAGACGGTACCCCACCCCAGCCCCCATGAATTCTCAATGGACCCTGCAGCAGCACACTTGAAAGAAGCCAGGGGTTATCTACAAAATTCCAATTAAATCCACAGGCTTTGATAATTTGATAAGCCACTCCACAGTCGCCCCAGAGTCAAAATATGCTGTTACTCGATCCTGTGTTTATGTTCTAGGCTGGAGGAAAGGGAGGCACACAGTGGCCTGGAAAGGTCCAAGCAGCCGAAGCGGGAGGAGGTACAGGCACTAGGTTGACACATCGGCAGCCTGTCAGCCGAGGGTCACGGACAAGGTCTGGCTCTTTTGTGGCAGGCACACTCTGCAGGGGAACACAGGTCTCTCTTGGTGGGTCTTGGAGGCAGAGCAGAGACAGGGCCGGGCCAGGGGAGGGGAAGCCCCTCAGAACTGCCTGGCCACAGCTGAGCTCACTTTCTGAGCCTCAGACCTGTCTTGGGGCTGGAGGCATTCATGTTCCCAGTCCCATAACTTGCCAGACCAGTGGTGAACTGGCCCATGTGGCCAATACCACCTCAAGAAAGAGGCAGATAACCCCTGCTAGCCTGGTGACGGAGCGGCCAAATGCTTCACAGGCCCTCCCTGCAAAAGTCAGGCAAGGGTGGAGCGTGCACACGTTCCATTCTGTTCCCCAGCCTTCCACGAACACAGGTATGGAGCACTTCCTGTGCACCAGTAGCACCCGGCCGAGTTATTTAAGTAAACCCTCTTGACCAGCTCGTGAGTTCTGCATTATCTCATTTTAGGGAAACAGAAATGCAGAGACATTAAGTGGCAGGGCCTGGCCCCAGAGCCTGGCCCCACAAAGCCATGGCCTGCTGCCTCCCCAACAGCCAAGTGTCTCGCTGAGCCTGGTTTCCACTGTTCCTCAAGGGCCTCCTAGAGGTGGACAAAAAGCTAACTTAATGCCATGAATGAAGTGAGGCCGATGGATTCAGCTGACTGGCAAAGAGCAGGTTTGGAGGCATGGATTACAGGCGGGGTCAGCTGCTTTTGTGGCGATACACCTGCTGCCTCCACCATCAACGATCCTGATCCTTTTCCCCCGTGGTGGGGCACACAATCACAGGGAATCCCAACAGCCACTCACCTAGGGAGGAGCATCTCCTCTCTCCCCATGCAAGGACAGAAAATGAGAGGCTTGGAGAGAACATCACAGCTGGGCACGGGCAGGGTCAGGTGAGGACCCAGGGATACTGCTGCCAGGCTCAGGGCCTTCCCTTGCCCTGAGGCAAGGCAAGGATGAAGAAGGAAGAGGCAGGAGCTCAGAGAGGCAGGGACAGAAAGGAGACACTGAGGAGCTTCAGGACCACAGTCCCCAAACCAGCGAAGCAGGCGGGAGAAACAGACGAGTGTGGGCTTCTGCTTGCAACCTGGAAGTTCTGGGTTCAAATTCCCGCTCTAGCTGTGAGCTCCTGTTTTCTAATCTGTAATGCGGGGATAAGAATACACAAGCCCTGGCCGGGTGCGGTTGCTTATGCCTATAATCCCAGCACTTTAGGAGGCTGAGGCGGGTGGATCACTTGAACTCAGGAGTTCGAGACCAACCTCGCCAACATGGTGAAACCCCGTCTCTACTAAAAATACAAAAATTACCCAGGTGTGGTGGCATGTGCCTGTAATCCCAGCTACTAGGGAGGCTGAGGTAAGGGAATTGCTTGAACCTGGGAGGCAAAAGTTGCAGTGAACCGAGATCGCTCCACTGCACTCCAGCCTGGGTGACAGGGTGAGACTCTTGTCTCAAAAAAAAAAAAAAAAAAGAATATACAAGCCCTGGTGCAAACCTCTCCTACCTCTCATCATCTGAGTTTCATGGATAACCCTTGGAGGTAGCAAAAACAGGGCTTAATCACTATTCCCTTTTTACAGATGGTTCCCTATTTCTCGCTATTCTTTCTTCTGAAATTTTAAATTTTAAATTTTTATTTTTTGTAGAGACAAGGTCTCACTGTGTTGCCAGGACTGGTCTTGAACTCTTGGGCTCAACGATCCACCTGCCTTGGCCTCTCAAAGTGCTAGGATTACAGGTGTGAGCCACTATGCCTAGCTTTTTTTTTTTTTTTTTTTTTTCAATCAGCTGAATTTAAGATTCATCCCCGTTTCTCTCTAAATGTAGAAACTTCGGCCAGCACTGAGCCACTAGGGACCACAGGAAGGCTTGGGGAAGTTACGAGGGATCTGCCTGGACATTACACAGCTAGTAGCAGCAGAACTGGGATGTGAACTCAAGACCTTGCATCCTATACCCTGTGGCTTTCCACGGCTTCACACTGTGAACCAAGCTACTGATCAGCTCCTGATGGTTCACAGTGCTTGTTTCTTGCCTGAGGCAGCCATCAATGAAGATGGCCTTTGCTAGGCCAGGTGGGCCTCGGAGCTGCTTTTTCCTCCCTCAAAATGCCCAGGCCATTTCAGGCTATTAGTCTTTTAGCATGCGTGAAGAGAGAAGGGTCCCTTTAGGCAGGACTGCCATGTATGGGTGTGCAGGCCACATATTCTACAACCTCATGGGCACATTCACAGAAAGTGCAGTGTGAATGTCACCTCCAGAGCCATGCAATGCTCACCCTCATCTTCAGGCTTTCTCCTCCCCATCACCAGTTTCCCCCTGCCTCTCCCCATCTGGCCCAGAGAGTTCCTGTGTCCTACTCTCTCCTCTCCCTCTGTAGTAGGCACCATCTGCCTCTCTGTCACCCATCCAGTACTTTAAGCTTCCAGGGGATAGCTATGGAGTGAGGTGACTCATCAGCATCCCCTTCAGTCCTCTCCCCAACCCTCTCTCTTCCCCAACACCCCTCCCTGCCTTCTGCGCACCAGCTCCTGGGTGGGAACTGGATTTTTCTCTCCAATGAGAACCTATGCTGAGGACTGCAGGTGGGCAGAACGCTCTGAGCAAGAGAGCACGGCCATCTGGATGGAGTCGGGTCCTGTGTGTGGGAAACCAGCATGGCTGAGTGGGCCATCTTGACCACCAGCCCACAGCATCCCAATTTCAGAGAGAAAAAAGACCTACATGGTTCCCTGTTTTCTCTCCAAACATGGAAACATTAGCCAACACTGGGCCACTAGGAACCACACACTTAGGTTCAGGTTTTGGCCTGTCTCCTATCAAACCATCTGCATGACTTTGGGGGAAAAGCACCTGACGTCACTGAGCCAGGGTTTCCTCCTCTGTAAATGGGACTATTGAATATGGTAATGCCTATCATAAAATGCTATACCTAAAAGACACTGGGTAAATTCATTATGATTTTTTATGATGATTATAAAATCTGTTGTAGCAGCCCAGGACTGCTGTTATTTGGCAGGTGAGTTTTCAGCCTGGGCAGTGCACGCTGGGACCTCTGTAGCCATAACTGCGAAGAGCAAGGACTGTGCTAGCCCTGAGTGGTCTCAATGACATGACCATTATATTTTCTGTTATCTCATCTGCTGCTTGTAACAACCCTGTGAGCCAGAAAGAGTTTGTAGGAAAATCTGCTCCACAAATGCAGAGACACTCTCGCTTGCAGCCCTGGGGTAAAGGAAAATGAAGAGTGGCTCTGGCACTAGGAACCTGGGGAATAATGTCCCCCATTCCTTTGGACCACTGTTCTTTAGCCCGGCTAGCTCTCCTTCTGCTTGTGTTCCCACAGCCTCAGCCTCCCCGGGCTGGCCACTGCTTTAGCCCATGCCTCCCCAGCACACAGGAGAGGCCGGAGCTATTACTTACTCTTTTGGAGGGTTGACATCCTCAGGTCGAGCCTCAAAGAACCGGAAGACTTCATCACACTGTGAGATGTGGGGGGGCAGCCGGACAAGTGCCTGTGGAAGGACAGGAAGAAAGGGCATTAGGTGTGATGAACTTGGGAACAGGAGAAGCAAGACAGTGTCACCTTGCACCAACAGTGACAGACCATGGAAGACATGGTCAACCAGCCACCCATCTGTCCACCCAGAAAACTAATCAATGAATCAACCAATCAAATAACGAATCAAACAACCAACCTTCCTTCCTTCCCTCCCTCTTTCTATCCATTTCTCTCAACTAACTAGCCAGCCAACTAACTGACCAACTAACCAACCAGCCAATTAATCAACAAACCAACAAGACAGCAACAAAAAAAACCCTAACCAGTTATCCAATCAACCTACCCATCAACCACCCAGTCAACTAACCAACCATCCAACCAGCCAGTCAACCAACTAAACAACCGACTTAAAAAAAAAAAAGACCACTGAACCCTGGAACCCTGGGTCTTAAGGTCCTTAGGAGCTAATCATTCTGCAGGAACCCTGAGGGAATTTCCTTCTGCACACAGAATAAGTCCAAGATCCCTAACCCAACAGTCCAAGGTCACGTCCTCCCAGCCTTGTCTCCCACTAGCCACGCTCCAGCTGCACCAGGCATTCACACTCCCTAAACACTGACTACAAAATTAATTATTTCATGACAAGTTGATAATTGCTGCCAAGGACAACAAAGCGCTATGATGGAGTTTGATACAACCCAAGAAGATGTGGAAGATGGGGAGCCAGTGTTTCAGGAAGGACTCTTTAAAGCTAAGTTCTGAAGGATGGGTAAGAATTAACTGGTCAAGGTGGAGGTAGGGCGATCAAGCATGTTGGTCCAGGAGATGAATGAAGGCCAGTGTGGCCTGAGGGCCCAGAGAAAGGGAGAGGGGCCATAGGAGGTGGGCAGGGGCATGACTAGCAGGGCCTTGTTTTAGGCCAAGCTGAGGATGCCTGGAGAAACAATGTAAACTGAAGAGTGTGGAAAGGTTTCTTAGAACAGTGGGCAGGGGCATGGCTTGTGGAGTTTGCAGGGTTTGGACAAGCAGAGAGGAGGAGTGGGCGTTCTATGGGAAACAGTAGTCATGGCAAGTGTGTGGGCCAGCTGTGAGCTTGTCATCCAGGCACGGGGAGAGTCTGCAGCTGGAAAGTGAGGCACTAGGTCAGGAGGTAGTCAGAGTTAGGCCAGGCATGGTGGCTCACGCCGGTAATCCCAGCACTTTGGGAGGCCACGGTGGGCAGATCACTTGAGGTCAGGAGTTGGAGACCAGCCTGGCCAACATGGAGAAACCCCGTCTCTACTAAAAATACAAAAATTAGCTGGGTGTGGTGGAGGGCGCCTGTAATGCCAGCTACTCGGGAGGCTGAGGCAGGAGAATCGCTTGAACCCAGGAGGCAGAGGCTGCAGTGAGCCGAGATCGTGCCACTGAACCCCAGCCTGGGGGACAGAGCAAGACTCTGTCTCAAAATAAATAAATAAATAAATAAATAAAATAAATAAAACAAAATAAAATAAAAAGAAGGTAGTCAGAGTTCATGCTGCACACCAGCACGCGGGACCCTGACCTGGCCCAGTCCGACATGGAGGGGTTGGGGGTGTAGGGTGAGGCCAGGTGTAGCCCCGCTTTCTGGGCCCCTCAATTTAGTATGGGGGGAAATGCTGGGGCAAGGAAGGATCCCCTGGTCCAAACAGACAGGAGAGAACACTACCAAAGCAGGGCTGAGGGACGGGGACAGGGAGCCGAGGGCTAGAGCCAGGAGAAGCGAGGAAAACCCAGGACTGGAGGAGTCAACAAACACAGGGCTTGTGAGAAACTCCTGATGAGACCTGGTCTATAAGACAGGACCCTGTCCCATGCCCCTGCCTCCTGAAACCTCACGCACCACGACCAGCTTCAGATGCAAGGCCTGGATCCACTGGCTCCTGGGCCAAGTACAGTGAGTCTGTGAGTGTCGTTCCAGGAAATCCTCATGAGGGTCCTCATGAGGGCACAATTCCCATCCCCATACTACAGGTGAGGTGACGGAGGTGCAGGGAGACACGTGGCCTGCCCACAGGCACCCATGGAGGGTGGGAAAGACTCACTGGAAGGCAAGTTCCATGCAGGCAGGGATTTTAGTCTGTTTGGTTGATTTCTGTGTCCCCAGATCTTAGTAGAGTACCTGACAGGGCAGGCATTTGATTAATATTTGTTTAAAGAAATGAATGAATGAAAAATGGATAAGGTAGCGAAGGTTTCCATGTCTATAAGCCCAATATCCAGTAGCTATGGGACATGATGGTGGGGCAAAAAACCCACATATAATCTTAGGTTGCATCTATAGAATTATAATATTGAGTAAGAGGAAAGTGATGGTTTAGTTATTCTCTGAGCTGGTTAGATAACAATTCAGGTGTGCCATCTAGCACCAGGCATCCTATCGAGATGGGCCCTTCTTGATGCCAAACCCACACCCAGGCAAGATGAGATAAGAGCAGACCATGGCAGATAAGAGAGCATGATATAACTCCCAGTCATTCCTTTCAGGGGTCATGGCTCTCCAAGGGTCTCTAACATAACACATCTCCATCAACAGGCAAGAAACAGAAAAGGAAAATTAACATTAAATGAGCAGCTATGTGTCAGGCCCTGCCCTTGGCCCCTTGAATCCTCCAATCATCCACCAAACAGTGAGGGCTTTGCAGTGTGTGCTGCATATGGGGCTGTACCTGGTTTTACAGGGATGAGAGAGAGCAAATCTAATGATATGTCACCCCATTTTGTCCTGGAGGTAGACATCATTGCCTCCACGTACGATGGGGACACTGAGGCTGCTGGGGGTGAAGCAATAAGTGAGGAAAGGGGCAGAATCCAGCCCCAAGCTGTGAAGGTCAGATGGGTGGAGCATGCCTCCAGTGTTCAAGTTCTCATTTAACGCACACTGTCTATGCTGTGTTCTCCTTGGGAAGGGTAGAAGGAAAAGGAAATGAAAAACTGAGGAAAGAGAGACAGACAGGGAGTAAGAGGGAGGGAGAGAAAGTCAGGGAGGACAGGGGGTCCCAGGAGGGAGCGCCAGTGGGGTTGGGATGGGCAGAAGGCAGGAGGAAACCATTACCAGGGATCCCGGATCTGTGCAGTCATTGCCGGGTGACCACCCTGAAAGGGAGAGAGAGGGACGCAGGGCAGGAGAGGGCGGGTTTCAGTGGCCCACAGCGCTGGTGCCCTCCCAGCTCAGTGTGCTGCCACACACCCTAAGCGCAGACCCTGGCCAGCCATGGCTCACCCAGCCCTGGCAGGGAACAGAGGGGCTCTTCATGCCGACAGAGACCCACATTCCGGAGGCAGGGGACGCGTGGGCCACGAGGGCCTCAGACAAAGAGGCCTTTTGGTGGAACAACCGTGGCATCTTTATTTAACAGGGAGCCCTGAGGGGAGCCGCGTGGAGGGCTCGTCCTGATTTCAGGCTGACAAGAGGCTCTCAGCCCAGCGCAGCTTCCATCAGAGCTGCTGCCAAAGCTCAGCTCTGGCCAAAATCATTTGGCAGGAGAGGGTGGTGCTGAGCAGTGAGTCCCCGCAGCCTGGGCTGGTGATGATGGCCAGGGCCAGGGCACCCCCAAGCCCAGCCGTTCTGAGAAGAGCAGGGTAGGGGGCCAGATAATGGGCATATCAGGGTCAGCAACCCCAGCTTAGGTCTAAAATTCTGCCATGAGACATTCATGATGTATGCCATGTGGTGGTAAAGTCAGGGCTTCAGAGCCTCAGGACCTCAGGACTGCAGGCAGATGTGGCTTTGGGTCCTGGCTCTGCCATTTATGGGCTCTGTGGGGCTGGATGCATTACCTGCCCTCTCTGAGCTCTGGGATGCGACATGGCACCTACCTAGCTGTTAGGAAGTTAAGTGAGATGAACACGAGAAGCCTAGCACAGTAGCTGGTGAAGAGTACACTCAGTAACTGTGAGCCGTGATAACATTAGTGTCATTGCTGCCATTGTCATTCTTTAGGAGAAAGCAGTGATGCACACTCGAAAGAGCACCGGAATGGGAGACAGGAGTCAATTCTAGTTCCAGTTCTGCAGTTATATACTTGCTGTGTGACCTTAGGCAACTCACTTCACCTCTCTGGTTGTCATTTCTTCCAAGATAAAATGGAATCCTGAAGTATGTCTCACAGAAGAACTCCCTGATGAGGTGAAATGAGCTCTGTGAGCACATGTGAAATCTGCCTTGAGGGTCCCCCCATCTTGGCCTTGGGGATCATCATGTTTGTTACCATCACAAAGCCTCTGAGAAGTCGTGCAGGAAAGAAACCTGTAGAGCTTTGTACAAGCCAGCATTTACTACTACTAACAACATCCTGTGGGACTGTGTCATTTAATCAGCACATCAACTCTAAGAGGACAGTATGACTATGATTTCAGTTTTACAGAAGAAGAAACTAAAGCACGGAGAGGTTACATAATTCCCTGAGGCCTCACAGCTAGTAGGTAGCAAAGCTTTTTTTTTTTTTTTTTTTTTTGAGACCAAGTCTCACTCTGTCACCCAGGCTAGAGTACAATGGCGTGATCTCAGCTCACTGCAACCTCCGCCTCCCGGATGCAAGCGATTCTCCTGTCTCAGCCTCCCGAGTAGGTGGGATTTACAGGCATGTGCCACCAGGCCAGGCTAATTTTTTGTATTTTTAGTAGAGATGGTGTTTCACCAAGTTGGCCAGGCTGGTCTTGAACTCCTGACCTAAAGTGGTCCACCTGCCTTGGCCTCCCAAAGTGCTGGGATTACAGGCACGAGCCACGGCATCCAGCCGTAAGTAGAAAAATTTTGAATCAGGCTGAGTCCAGAGCCTGTGCCCTGATCCACTCCCTCCTGCCTCTAGCTTTACCCACAGGTATTTGACTGTGGTGCTGATTTTCCAAACAATTCCTAGTGACACCCTGTGGAACACAGCTGAGGCAAATCCGGGTTCGAGACATTTTGAAGTTTCTTCCAGCTGTAACTGTTAACAGCTCTAACTAAACAGCACCATCACCAGTGAATTCATTTGTCTGATCTATCAATCAATCTGATTGAGACTTTTTAATAGAGCTCAGGTGAGCTCAGAGGGTTCTGAAGGCCTCAGGTTGGAGAAGGGCTGAAATGAGCATGACTTTCTAGCCCTCAGGTTCTGGGGCAAGTGGCAGGAAGCATTGCCCTGAGGAGCTGCTGGAACTATGCAGGTCCCTGGAGAATGTCAGCTGAGCTGGCCTCAGTCCCCCTCCAACCCTGCCATTCTGTAAACCAGGGGTCAGTGAGCTGGCTGAGAGCAGATCTGCAGAAATGGCACGCAGGAAGTGGCTGGGGTAGTGGGTACCTGGGTCAGGGGGGACTGGTAATGAGGTGCTGAAGAGCCATTCAGGTTTTGTCATCAGCTAGCCCTGCCAGTTTCCCCATTTCCAGTCCTAAACTGTCCTGCAGTCTCCAGCTCCTGCCCCTCAAGACCATTTTCTGGGGGCCATGACATGAGCCACCACTTAGAACCAAGTGTCATCATGGCCAATGGTGCAGGTGTATACAAGGGAGAGGGTGGCTGCATTGTGTCTCTGAGACCTCCACTCAGATACGGTGGGCACAAGTCTGGTCTTTGCACATGCAAGTGGCACAGGAGGGGGCCCCGGCAGACTGTGCTCAGGCCCTCTGCCTTAAAACGGTCATCCTCCACAGAGCCCACCACTCTGGGTAATGCCTGCGTCAGGACAAAGAGCAAAGCTCTGCATTTGGCAAAACACTACGGGTGCCCACTGTTTACACAGGATCAATTGCTTCTCTCTTTTCAGCAGCATCAGTTTCTTTTCTCGTTTTTTTTTTTTTCTCCTTCCTGCACACTGATTTTTTTTTTTTTTTTAATTTTTTTAAAGCATCAGTTTCTAATCCCTGGAAATCTTATGGGTAAAAGCCCGGCCGCTCTGGGCAGAGTTGGAGGTGTGGCACAAGGGGGCTGGCATCCTGCTCCTCTGGCCTCCCACCTGTGTCCTTCCAGCCCCACCTCTGGGGCTGCCTCTAACCTGCCCGGACTGTTCTTCCTAGGTCACCATCTGGAAAGCTGGGGTCTCACTGAACTTCTGAAATCAGAGTATTCAAAACACATGGGTTTTCTTTTTGAAGGATCTGAGCAGCGACTCCCCTTGAAATGTAAATGGTGTCTAGTTCTTGGTAGCAGTTTAAGCCATTTCACAAGGGATCTTAGTACATCAGGGCCTGGGGGATATGTCACTCTCTGAGGAAGTTTTGTCTACTTGTGATCTTTCCATCTTGTCATCAGGCATTGGCTGGACACCCCCTTAGGGCTGGGCTTCCTATTTATTAGTGAAGACACAGAGATGACAAATGTGGCCCTCAAGGAGCTCATAATCTGGGAGAAGACAGACACACAGAAGTTACCCTCCTGCAGAGGAGAAATGCGCAGAGTGGGGGTGGGCGCAGTCCTCTGGGGGCAGAATGGCAGGAGTGATCAGCTTTTCCTGGGGAGTCATGAGGCTTAGGGAAGGGCCCACTGAGGAAACTGAATGTGCACCCAGACAGGGGACCAGCACAGACTCAGGGGCAGAGGCCTGGCTAGCTGGGGATGGCCTTGTGTCTGCTGGACTAGACTGCAGGATATTGGAAGAGAGAGGTAGGAGCTGAGGCCCCAGCAGCACTTGGAACCAGCCCACAGAGGGCCCGGCTGAGGTACTCAGCTGTTCTCCGGGTCAGCGGGACTCCTCTGAAGGAGTCCTGTTTTTTTTTTTTTTTTTTTTGAAACAGGGTCTCACTGTGTTGCCCAGGCTGGAGTGCAGTGGTGCAATCATGGCTCACTGCAGCCTCTCTGCCTCCCAGGCTCAAGTGACCCTCCCACCTCAGCCTCACCAATAGCTGGGACTACAGGCATGCACTACTACGCCCGGCTACGTTTTGTATTTTTTGTAGAGATGGGGTTTCACCATGTTGCCCAGGGTGGTCTTGAACCCCTGGGCTCAAGCAATATGCCCAGCTTGGCCTCCCAAAGTGCTGGGATTACAGACATGAGCCACTGTGCCCGGCCCTCTGAAAGTCTTTAAGGAGAAAAGGGACATGATCTGCTTTATCTCAACCTAGAAACTCCTTCTCCTGGGTCTGTCAGGGAGATGGTGAGATTCTACTATCTGGGTTCCCCCAGAGAACCAGGCCACTCAGGAGGCCCCTCATGAACAGATCAGCCTTGGCCTCTGCCTAAGACTCCCAATTGGCAAGGCCTCTCCTGGGCCAGGTCTGCTTTCAGAACAAGGACCACAAGAACAACGTTACTCTCCCCAAGGGGAGAGCCAATGATTGGCTGTGGTGGAAAATCCCACAGTGGAAGGGAGAATACCTGGGACTAGGAACCACTGCCATGCAATAGCCTCAGTTTTCAAGTCTGGGAAGTGGGAATAAAAATGAATGAGTCTGGGAGGTGCAGAGGGGAGGGTCAGGGGATCCTTACCCTTCAGCGCTGACCTCTTGTTGGGCTCAGACTTCCTGCCCCTAAGTCTGACCGCACCCAATCCCTCTTCCCTCCTACAAAGAAAGCCATTGATCCCTGCAATCAAATGTGTCATAAATAGATGAATAATAGAAACAAGCTCAGCTATTTGGGCAGCAAAAAAATTCTAGTCGTACCAACCAGGAAGTGGAGACTTGTATAAATGTCATTAACACGTCAAAGGGTGAGTTGATCATTCTCAAACACTCTCACACTCCTCTCTGAACCCCTCCCTAGGACATTTATTTTATCCCCTGGACAAACACTGCAAACATGTACTTCACCCCCAGGAACGGGGTAAATAGAGTCACTTAAAAAATTGTGAGTCCAAGCCTCTATGGTATAGCTTACTCTTGTTAGTCTGATGAAAGTCTTCAACTTGTTGAGGTCCCAGACCATTAAATATTAACTGCATTACCATGTTGCCCTTTAAATTAATTTATGAAGTTAAAGAAATGCCTTTGGAACCCCTCTTCATAGACTCCTGACCCTCAAGTGCCACATAAAACGATCACTCAGTCGGCATGTGGTAAATTTTCCGTGATTCCCATCCAATCTGCTGCTTATATGTTAAAAATTAACAATGAGATTGGGCTGTGAAACCGCCATTAGGTGGTGGGACTGGCTGGCCAGCAAGGGCAGGGAGCCCGAAGTCTGGGGAGGTCCACCGCACGGTCAGACTTTCCACGTCTGAGTCCTTGCAGGGAGCCGGCTGCTCGGGTGTGCAGAGACAGCTGCGCAATTTTGGGTGCATCTAAATTCCCATCAAACCCCAGACTCTGAGCCCACATTGTCTAGCAGGTCCAAGGAAGATGACCAGCCAAGCAGGTGGGCTATGCAGGGCACTGTAAGTAGAGACTCCAGAGGCTCTAGGCAGTATGTAGACAAGGGCAGGTAGAGACAGGGGAAGGGCTGGCCGTGGAGCGGACTGCACACGGCACTGTGCTGGCTGGGGTCGGCGGTGATACTGAGTGGTCTGTCTGGAGGCAAGCTGTGAAATGCAAAGCTAGGTGGCAGTGGCCGTGGACTTGTCCCTAAAGACCACTTCAAGGTCAGTGGGTTTCTCAGACAATCAGACCACAGATCCCAGCTTCTTAGTTCAGCAGAATTAAAGGTCACTCTGTACTGCCCCACCCCCGCCATTCTCAGAGTAAATCACCGCCTGTGAGATAGATGGCTGTCTGCTTGCTGGGCCCATGGCCCCATTCCTTGTCTGGCTCTGGGCAGTTTCCATCTGTGCTAATCAGGTTAGGAGGCCCCTCCTCTTGCAGACCCCACTTCCATGGCTCCCCCAGCTACCTGTGGCACACTGGAGCTCCAGAGCCCCTCTGAATCAGGAGTCCTGTTCAAAGCCTGATCCTAGGAGATAAGATGCTATCACTTCCTCCTCCGGATGACCCAGCAGACAGCATTTCCACGGAGCCCAACTGCAGATGCCTTGGGCTGGCTAATCTGAGCTATAAATCCCAGCTGGAAAAGCCTTACTCCCGCCCTATGCCCCCTCCTGCATTAGCTTTGCCCATTTATTTAACTTCTTCAGAAACGAAAAAAGAGAAATAAAAGCTCAGGCTACAGCCATCAATTTAACCAGAAACAGTGAATGCCCATTAAAGAGAAAAATGAATATTGGTCTAAAGAAGAGAAGTTACTAGCTTAAGGGAATCCAGCACTGGGGCATCCTTTTAAAATAAGGCAGAACATGTGACCCAAGTATAATGTTCACAGTCACGAAATTCAAACTTCAGTTTAATGAAGACTACATTGTCTTTTCTTCCTATAGGCTTGGGAATGCCAGTTAATAAATTTAGCAAGTTGGTTCTTAAACATTTTTTATTTATTTTATTTTTTTAGGGACAGGATCGTTCCCTGTTACCCAGGCTAGAGTGCTGTGGCGTGATCATAGCTCACTGTAGCCTTGACCTCCTGACTCAATCAGTCCTCTCACCTCAACTACAGGTGTGTGCTACCACGCCTGGCTAATTTTAAACTTTTTTTTGGAGAGATGAGGTCTCGTTATGTTGCCCAGGCTGGTCTCGAACTCCTGGCCTCAAGTGCTCCTCCTGCAACAGCTCTGTATGAGGACACTGTGATATACATTCTCCCTACTCAGCTCCCATGTGAGATAGTGTTTTTATATTCATTTTACAGATGAGGAAACTAGGGCTCAAAGAGGCAAAGCAGCTTGCCCAAGGTCACGTAGCTAGTAAGTAGGCACCGGGATTCAACTCCAGCTCTTCTCCTTCTGATACTCTAATACCAGCACTTGTGAAATTTTATGCCTCATTTGCCACATTATAACACATTATACCACATCTTCTCAAGATTTCTGAGTCAGGAACCACAGTGGGTTTCATTTAACTACGAAATTCCAGCTCTATTAAAGCCAATGGTGCCCAGTAGAAACATTAAATTATTTTGTGTTTGCTTTATTTGCTTGTTTTTATTTTTTATTTGCTTTTTAACTTTTTATTTGCTTTTAATAAAGCCTTTTCACCAGCCTGGGCAACAGAACGAGACCCTGTCTCAAAAACATGTTAAAAACATGGCTGGGTGCAGTGGCTCACGCCTGTAATCCCAGCACTTTGGGAGGCCAAGGCAGGCAGATCACTTGAGGCCAGGAGTTTGAGACCAGCCTGGCCAACATGGCAAAAACACATCTCTACTAAAAATACAAAAATTAGCCAGGCATGGTGGCACGCTCCTATAATCCCAGTTACTCGGCAGGCTGAGGCACGAGAATTGCTTGAACTCAGGAGGTGGAGGTTACAGTGAGCCGAGATGGTGCCACTGCACTCCAGCCTGGGCCACAGAGCAAGACTTTGTCTCATCAAAATAAATAAATAAAATTAAAAAAAAATAAAGTTTATTCATTTGCTTGTTTATTTAATACAAATTGTTTGCCCTTTGTAAAAATAATAACAAAAGCATCTGCTGAATGCTTCCTCTGAGCCAGACGCTGTGCTGTTGCCTTACAATGTGCTAGCTCATTCCATCCTCATGACCACCGTGTGGAGGCACCCTGTGTGTTCTCCTCCCCATTGGACGGATGTGGAAATAGAGGCTCAGGGAAGTTCAGTAACTTGCCCAAGTTCATGAAATTAGTCAGGGCTTCCAACCCGGGAAGTCTGGTCCTCCAGAGGCCATGTGCCGAGGAAACTGAGGGCCGCTCATCCCCTGGTAGCCACTCATGCTCTCTGCAGGAGCGCTGGGCTCTAATCAAAGACAGACAGGTGGGCTCTGGCTCATGACACTGCTGTCCTTCTCCTGCCTGCTCTTTGGCACTGGCTGTGTTAATGTGCATGTGCGTGTGTGTTTGTGTGAACACCTGCATCTGTAAAGATGTGTATATGAACATTTGTAGTTACCCAGATTTAGGTGAATAAACAAATGCTGATGCTATTGAACTGATCCCAACAACATCCCAACAGGAGTTCAAAGAAATAGTTCTTCTATGTCCAGCAAAATTTCACATAGAGAAGCAAGCAGCCCTTCAGAAGGAGGCTCTTTGACTTAGCTCCCGAGCTCAGTTCACATCCCAGAGGAAGTGACTTAAAACAGTGTTTTGTAAACATGGCTATATCCTGACAGGCACAGAAGCTTAGCTGTGAACCCGAGGTCCTTGGGTCCCAGAGGGTGGCCCAGCTACGGGGTGATCCCATACCCACCCCTCTGGCCAGGAAACACCAGGCCTCGGGATGGTTCTGTACAGCAACCTTTCTTCACAGATGGACACTCAGGCAAATGGGCCCCTCCCCTCCCTGAGGCCCTCCCCGAGCCCCTTCCCCAGCCCCAGACACACTCTCACCCGGCAGTATTCATCGATAGGCTTCAGTCTCTTCACAGCTACATCCCGGATGTGGCTTCTGCGGAAGAGGATCTTGCCTGGAAGAGAGATGCTCATGAGTGGGGGATTCTGGCTAAAACTGCCACAGAGACCTTCTCATTCCCCTCTCCCTTGGCTTCTCAGCATCTTAGTCCAGCACTACCTGCCACCACCCCTGTCCACGGTCAAGGAAACAAGAGAGAAACAGTCACCTTTCCTGGAGGGCAGGAGGCACCCTAGGCTGAGAGCCCAGGACCTCTCTGGTGGTTGAGGAACCCTGGAGGCTGCCATCTTGGGATTCAATGAGCGACTTGACCAGGCCACCTCGCCTGGATCTAATGGCAGGATCAATGAATGCCCGGAGTGGGTGCGGCTCTCAAGTGACCTTGCAAATCAACACAAAGTAGAGCCCAGCCCACATGCTACGCTTTGTTTTCAGGCCAATCCCTCCTTGAGAAATCGGCATTCGTTCTTGCCAGCTGGGCAGGAATTCCTATTCTTAGTTTAGGTGGGTGGCTCCTTCCAGGGCGGGCACAGGGCAATACCAAGGGAAGCATGGCTGTCCCAGCCTGACTCTTCCCTGGCCTCGCTGCACATACAGCCTCCAGCCATATGGGCTGCTGCCAGCTGGGCTGGGACACCCCTCTACAGGTATGGGCAAGGCTTACAGGAAATGCCAGCCCCTCAGACCTTCCCAGCTGGCTCTCCCAAGCTGGCCACATTCAATCATAATGAATGCATCAATACATAAGTCCTTTTTAGTCTGAGAAATTTAGAATCTGAACTCCTTGCCTTGACGTTCAAGGTCTTACACAACTGACTTCTCTGCTAGGTGGCTGTCAATGTCTAGGGCCAAAGCCCCCTTTTCAGAAGGCCTTCCTTGATTGGCTGAGCTGGGAGTAATGTCCCTCTTTCCAGAACATCCACAACTCGCTGTCCATTCCTAGGCTACCTGCCACATTCTGCTGTGAGTTATAGCACTTGTGACTCATTTCGGGGCCCATGAGCTTGGCACATGATGAAGAGCTCACCTGTAGCTGTAACGGGCATCTGTTGCCTCAGTCTACCTAATTTCCCTCTGGAAAAGGCATCTTCCACTCCCAGTCCTTGTGGTGTCAGTAAGTCTAGCCACACCCCCTAGCAACAAAGGTAGCCACAGGATGCAGCCTAGTCAGCCAGAGTCACAGTGATTGGCTCAGTGATGGGGAGGGACCCAATCGGGGCCAATGAGAGTCAGCCCTGAGACTGCTTTTTCCCGCAGTTGCTAAGCTGGCAGGATGAAAGCCTGGCACCTCTAGTGGCCTGAGAAGCAAATGGAATGAGAGAAAGGAAGAGTGGCTGGCACAAGACAGGTGCTTGGTAAAAGCTTCTTGAGTGATTGAAAAGCCAAGTAGAGAGAGGGAGAGACAGAACTCTTTGACATCATTTCAGCAGCTGGATGTCGGTAGCTGTTTCTAAACCAGGGTCCACCTGGTACTTTTCAGTTACATAAAACAATACCATTTTCTTTTTCATTTAAATGAGTTGAAGATGGTTTTCCATAACTTGAATTAAAGGAGACCCAATTTAGATCATTTCCATTGCATGTGAGCAGACATGTAGACTGCACATGAATCCACACCAGCTGCTTCTGGTCCGAGTGAAGTACTCAGAGAAGCCATCGCCTTGATTTAGATTATTCCCCCAGACGCAGCCCCAGAAACAGGGATTTGACTTGTTTTGGAGGCGATCCCAGGAAATATCATTAGGAGAGTGGGACAGTAAGGGCAGGGAGGGGACGGAAGTGTTATCAGGCCAGTTAGTCATGGTGGGCAACTAGAGCTCAATTCTGCTGGGGGGCTCCAGGAGATGGCAGAGAATGTACCTGACATGTGGAGGCTGGGGATGTACCCACCAACTCCCTGTTTGTCACTGAGGGCTGCCTCCGCAGGCGTTAACTCCAGCACGTCTGGCTGAGTGTGTGCCCATGGCTAGACAAAGCCCTGAGGTAGAGGGCCCCAGTGGCTCCGGTGAGCAGCCTTTGGTAGGCAGAAGTGAACAGACAGGGGACCCAGGGGCCATGAAAACCACAGCTGCAGCCACCCCTGACTTCCCTGTCACCACAAGCATTGGTCGCCAGCCCTGCTGAAGTCAGACAGTGGAACGTGTGACTGCGTCCTATTGCATGTGACCTGCTTCCCGTGGATATCTCTCATCTCTCCATGATGGCTCTGCAGCTCACCCCTCCTGTCTGCCCCCACACTCCATGGAGCACTAGGCTTTGCATTTAGCAGATGCTCAATAAGTGCTTGCTGGGTCATTCTTGTTCCTCTCCTGGACTCTTGCTCAAGCTCTCCTTCGTCGTCTTTTCTCTGAAGCCAGAGAGCCGGGCCATCTCCCTGTCAGATGGACAACGCTGTGCAGACAGACGACATCACCAAGATGAAGCCGCTCTGCCCTGCATTCCTCTCAAAAGGAGATAAAACGTGATTTATCCAGACACTGGCGACGCCGCTGTTCCTTGGGGGAAGATGTCACAGATTCGGTATTCCTTGCCTCTTTGCCTCCTACCCTTTTTTGGTTGCCTGTCGCTTGATTGCTCGCATGCCATAGGCTACGTGTGTGAGGCCAGGGGAGGCTGTGTAAAAATAAAAACATGAGGAGACCTGAGCTCAGGACTGCCAAGAAGATGGGTGGTCCTGGGGCTGGAATCCTGGGCCTTTTTAATGAAGGCAGCTGAGGGATGCCCAGACCCAGTGACACCAGCAGTCCAGCCGTATGAGCAGGACCCTGAAGGACCGTCTGAGATACAGAGGAAACCCAGGGGGACCACAGGAGGGTGGGGGAGGGCCCACAAACCTGCATGGAGCAGGGCCTCAGCCTCCAAAAATGCACTCCCGCCCTTTCTCATCCTGTTGGGGGACAAAAAAGAAAGCAGGGAGATGGGAAGATAAATGGGGTCCCTCTCCCAGCCCCCAATCTCAAGGTTAGCCAAAGCTCTGGCTGAGGCTTAGATCATTCCTGTCCTAGTTGCAGACAGAACTCTTTTTTTTTTTGAGACAGAGTTTCGCTTTTGTTGTCCAGGCTGGAGTGCAATGGCATGATCTCGGCTCACTGCAACCTCTGCCTCCCGGGTTCAAGCAATTCTCCTACTTCAGCCTCCCGAGTAGCTGGGCTTACAGGCATGCGCCACCACGCCCGGCTGATTTTGTATTTTTAGTAGAGATGGGGTTTCTCCATGTTGGTCAGGCTGGTCACGAACTCCTGACCTCAGATGATCCGCCCGCCTTGGCCTCCCAAAGTGCTGGGAAGAACTCATTTTAAAAACTAGTTAAGGAGCACTGAGGCCTCCACAGGTGTAGGAGATCCAGAGAAGGGAGGGATAGGTTGGGGTGGGGAGGTAGGTGAGAGGGTGCTCCTGACTCCTCCCCATGCTGGCCCCAAGCACAGGACCCCGCCCTGCCCTCCAGCCTGTACTCTGAGTGAGGCCACCAGGCCACTGTGCCTGGGGCTGCCCAGTCCTCCCCACCAGGCTCCTGGATCTGCTGCTCACTTGCAAGGTCAGAGGAGAATTTCTGCACAAGCCAATTCCCAGCTGAGTTTTTGGAAGCGCAACGGGGCTTCCCTCTTTCCCGCTGAAATCCTGACAGGAGCAACGTTTTCTTTTCCCAGGGCTTTGGCACAATTGGCCAGTGGGGGAGAGAGGGAGGAAGAGAGGGAGGGAGGGCCTGGAAGGGATTCTCCGGTCTTGACTTCTCTGTTAGGAATCCAAACCACACTCTGAAAGCCAAACCGGTGACCATATAAAAAGGGGGAGAGAAAAAGGAGGGGGAGGAAAATCCCCATTAAGGAAGCCAGGACCACAGGGCATTAAAGGCCTCTTGTAAACGTAGTGCAGCCCGTTGACGGCGGGGCTCAGCTTCTGCCAGAGTCTTCGAAGCCATCCAGATGCCGCCCTAGGAATCTGATGAGCATCGCAAGGAAGATTGCGCGGGGCATGAAACAGACCTAACTCATCAGGATTAACTCAGTCCTGAAAGAGGAGAAGAGGCTGTGCAGCTGCGACCTCTAAGCAGTAACTGGAGGTCCTTCTTCCTGCCATTCCGGGCTGGGCTGGGGTGAGACCAGCGAAGGAGTGGGGACCTCCAGTAGGAGTCCTGAGTTCAAGTCCTACCCGGGCCACAGGCTGGCTGTGTGACCCTGAAACAGGTCCCTTCTCCACTGGGACTGCTGTGTGCTCATCGGAGGCCTGCTCCCTCTGGAAGCCCTAAGATTGATTTACAGTGGGGACATTAGTGGGCAGAGGAGGAAGGAAAGGGTTAATGGTAGCTAAGTGCTCAGCACACACCTGGTGCACACTAAGAGCTTTTCGCTGAATTCCCTCCCTTCATCCTCGCAACAACCTTGAAGCAAGTACTTTAACCAGGCCCATTTTGTCCCAGAGGAGATGGCAGCTCAGAAAGGTTGAAGGACCCGTCCAAAGTCACACAGGTATCTAGTGGCTGAGCTGGGATTTCAACCTGGGGTTTTAAAGCTTAGAGAGTGGAGGGGAGCCATAATCTTTGCACTTGGATCATGTCAAGCCTTGAGAGCCACCGTGAGGACTTTGGATTTTATTCTGCATGTGAAGGGAGATGAGAACAGTTAAACCCCCAAACCAACCACAGCCTCCAGGGCTTTTCTTGGGAAAGTGGTACCTATGGGATGGACTCCCATGAGAGTCAGGGCCTAGGGCCCTGACAAGTAGAATCACCAGACACAGTACCACTGGCCAGGATCCCCACCCAGCCATGAAGAGTTTGGTAGCTACCTCCATGAACTAGGACCCATTTGTAGAGGTAATAAGAGGGCACTGATTATAGGAGCCATAAGAGAGGGCTGGCCTCGGGACCCCTTCTGGTCTGAGCAGACTGATGTATTCCTGGCAGCCTCTCCTCTTCACACTTACAGTGTCTATGCATGCATGTACAACTCCTTCTTCCCTGTCTTTCTGCCACCTGGAACGCCATTCATTCTTGGAAGAATTCCCCCTGCCTTTCCTTCTTTCCTTCCTTCCTTCCCTTGATCCACCCAGCACTGTCTTGATGGAGGCCTGCTGTGCTGGGCTCTGTTCCAGGTGCTAGGAGCATTGCAGTGAACCAGACAGATGAGGGCCTTGCTCTCAGGAGTTTACCTTCCAATTGGGAAGGGAGTGGGCACGAGAAGAAGGCAGTACACATTTTCATACCTAGTGAGTAATTTGGTTACACTTCCAGGTCTTCCCCCACCTCTACAAAGATAATAACACACGGTAATGTGAAGAGGGGTGCCTGGAGGGAAGGAGAATTCAGAGAATGGTCAAGGAAGCTTCTCTGGGCTTCAATGGAGCCTTCAAGGAGGAGAAAGAGCAGCTGTGCAAAGCTCTGGAACAAGCGGGCTTGGCCAGAGGGAACTATAACAGCCAAGGCCCTGGGGCAGAAGGAACTGGACATGATGGAAGACAGAAAAGAGAGGAGCCTGCAGCCACAGAAAAGAGTTTGGTTTTATTCTAAGTGCCCTTGGGCCTGCCTACTTAACACTCATTCTGTCCTTAAGGCACAGTTCTATGCTCCCTCCCCCATGAAGCCTTCCTTGAATGCTTGTCTCGCCCTTCCTTGCCAACCTCTAGGGCCCTCTGGCAGTCACCCCACTCTGGCCCTCTCTCCCCTGCTGTCCTAGAGAATTTGTCAGGAAGCCACCCTCCTCAGGACCCCCTCTCATCTTCTCAAGGGGTCCCCTGATTTATAGCAACAGGGTCAGCAGCCCCTTGGGCTCAGGGAGGGCCAGCTCCTCCCAGCCACCCTGGCCTCCAAGGATACAGAAGCTCACAACCTCCTCCCCTCGATGCAGCCCAGAGAGCCCAGGCTGTCGAGGGAGACTTGCCTAAGAAACAGGGGAGAGCACAGGCGGGCCTGGAGCCCACAGACCGCACAGTGCAGAGGCCTTGTGCTCCAAGGACAGCCCTCCTGCCCTTCTAAATGGGTCTGAGAACAGAAAGGAAGGTGGGAGGCAGTTGTCACCTAAGGCTGCTGGCACAAATTACCACAAACCCAGTGGCTTAAAATAACAGGAATTTGGCAGACCATGGAGGCTCATGCCTGTAATCCCAGCTGTTTGGGAGGCCGAGGCTGGAGGATCGCTTGAGCTCAGGAGTTCCAGACCAGACTAGGCAACATAGTGATACCTTGTCTCTACAAAATGCTAAAAAAAAATCAGCCGGGCATGGTGGCGCACGCCTGTGATCCAGCTACTCAGGAGGCTGAGGTGGGGGGATCGCTTGAGCCTGGGGGGTTGAGGCCGCACTGAGTCGTGATCATGCCACTGTACTCCAGCCTGGGTGACACAGTGAGACTGTCTCAAAACAAACAACAATCCAGGAATGTATTCTCTGCCAGTTCTGGAGGTCAGAAGTCTGAAATCAAGGTGCCAGCAGGGTCACGCTCCCTCTGGAGGCATCAGGGAGAGTTCTTCTGCACCTCTTCTCGCTTCTGAGGGCTCAGGCATCTCTTGGCTCCTGGCAGCATCACTCTGATCTCTGTCTCGGTTTTTACATGGCCTTCCCGCCCCATGCCTTGTCTCACATCTCCTTCTGCCTTTCTCTTATAAGAACACCTGTCGCTGAGTTTAGTGCCCACCCTATATCCAGGATGATCTAATTTCAAGATCTTTGATTACATCTGCAAAGACCCTTTCTCCAAATAAGGCCAGATTCACGGGTTTTAAGGGTTAGGACTTGGATATACCTTTTTGGGAGCCGTTACTCAACCTACCACAGGGTGGTTATGGGAGAGTCACAGGGCATACCAGTCACCTGACAGGGCCTTATATCCCTAAGTGGATTTCAGTGGCCCTGAGGACAGGGGTGGTTTCTCTACTCCCTGAATCCCCGGAAATGTCTGGCATGGCGCTGGGTGAAATGGATGTGAGTGCAGCCTGAAGCCCTTGTGGGGGACAGGGGAGTGTCTGGACAGAGCAGCTCCGGAGTCTCTGAGCCTGAGAGGAGAGAGGTAAGCTGTGGGGACCTGAAGCCAAGGGAATGGGGGGTGGGGGCGGGTCCTTCCCTGGCTCTGAGGGCTGATGTGACACCTAGGAGAGAAGAGACAAACAGATTTCCCAGATGAACTGGAGGAAAGAAGATGTGAGGATTCCTAGAGGGAACCTCCCTCCCCCAACAAGGGTGACATGCATGCTCGTGAGGTGATAAGACACAGGCAATGCATGTGGGAGGAAGAAGGAGAGGTTAAGTTTCCTACTCCCACAGCTCTCTGGGGTCCTGAGACCTGACCAGGTCCCTGTGCAAAGTGGGCTGGACCAGCCAAGGACCCCATGTCCAGCTGCCCTCACCAGGCGCCTCCATCCGTGCTGTCTGCTGACAGACTGATGAAGACAGAAGCTCTTAAATGAAGGGCAGGGGAGGGCAGAGAGAATACAACCATGATTCCACTAATGGGGCTTTCTTCACCATGAAAAATAAAACACAAACGACCCCTCTTTCATTCTAAATCTGTTTGATTTCAGAGAGGCTGTTACCAACCCCCAACTCACCGAGTCACTGAGGCTCGGTGATCCAAGCTGATCCAAGGAGAAGCAGACTGGGACTCTTTTTTTGTTTGTTTTTGAGAGAGGATCCCATCTGCCACCCAGGCTGGAGTGCAGTGGCTCTATCATGGCTCACTGCAGCCTTGAACTCCTGGGCTTAAGCGATCCTCCCACCTCAGCCTCCCAAGTAACAGGTGCATACAACACCTGGCTACATTTTTATAGCGATGGGGTCTTGTTATGTTGCCCAGGCTGGTCCCGAACTCCTGGTCTTAAGTGATCTTCTTGCCTCAGCCTCCCAAAGGGCTGAGATTATAGGCCTGAGCCACTGCAGCTGGCCCAGGCTGGGACTTTTGATGGTTTAAAGCAAGCAGACACCAAGAGGGTATGCCCTGGGCTCTAAGAATAGCCAACTCTAAAAACAAACAAACTCACAATCTACTTCTTTGATGCCTGAGATTGCAGAATCAGAATTTAGTTTCTTTAAGATTTTGGTCAAGATATATAAACTTCTCCCTGGAGAATGGTACAGTGAGCCTTATTAACCATTCACACCTAAGTATGAGCCGGCAGCAGCTTCTCACTCAATAACAGGGTCTCGCTAGGGAAGAGAGCACAGAGCAGAGAGGCCTTGATGGAAGAGGACATAATGGGCAGGGGAGAAGAATGGCAGAATAGCCTCTATTGGCTCCCCTATCTTCCTGAAAGCTGGCCCTGCTGTTGATGTTCAGCTGTTTCCTGACCATGGGGCCACCCAGCTTTCACCTGGGTTAGCCCTGCCTAGGCTAGGGTGGGAGCGGCTGATGGGCAGGCCCCTGCTTGTCTTTTTTTTGAGATGGAGTTTCACTCTTGTTGCCCAGGCTGGAGTGCAATGGCACAATCTCTGCTCACTGCAAACTCCGCCTCCCGGGTTGAAGCGATTCTCCTGCCTCAGCCTCCCTAGTAGCTGGGATTACAGGCATGTACCACCACACTTGGCTAATTTTGTATTTTTAGTAGAGACGGGGTTTCTCCATGTTGATCAGGCTGGTCTTGAACTCCCGACCTCAGGTGATCCGCCCGCCTCAGCCTCCCAAAGTGCTGGGATTACAGGCATGAGCCACCGTGCCCAGCCCCTGCTTGTCTTTTTAAGTGCTGCCCCTGAAACTCACGTCACCTCTGACCCTCTGCAGCCTGGGGACTGCAGGTCACCTGCTCCCCTGCTGGGCTGCCTCCAGCTTCTGGTGCAGCTGAGATGACATCCCCAGAGTCTACAGCCTTGCCACTGGCTCAGATCACACCCTGACACCCAATCCTTCCTTCTTCCCTTGCAACATCTGGCTTTGTTGCCATTTACTTGGGCTGGGGGAAGGCAGGAGTGAGGCCTAGATACTGAGGCTGGAAGCTGTGGGCACATGCAGGTTCCAGAAAGACACAATCCCCATGGCGAAGGTCAGTAGCCGGAGGCATACTGATGCCATGCCCTGAGTTCTGGCTCCCATGAATCTCTCTTTAGAGCCAAGACGCTGCCTCTGGCTTGAAGTCTAGCATGGTAGGCATTTGGTAGGTTTTGCCTGCCAGCTTTTAATTATTACAGTGCCCTGATTTTCTTTTGGGAAACAATCCCTCCTTCATTCTCAGTCCATGGGATTTCAGTGGGGCTGATCCCATCCCAAACTCTGGGGCTGATCAGTCAGTACAGTCCAGCCATGGGCATGCAACCCATGTTGGTCCAGTGGGAATCAGCCTGGGACTATTGCTGGAACTACCAGGAAGAGACGTGTTCTCTCTCTACAGCTGCTAACTCATAAATGCCAAGCCCCAAGCTGCTAGGAAGCATCTTTATGTATCTCTGTTACCACCTGGGGGAAGCCTATCAGAGAATTAAGTCAACAGAAACGAGAGCAAAGCTGAGGGCTTAAGAGACACAGATTTGGTCCCCTAGATCCAGCTATAACTGAAACCATTACTCTTGGTTTTCAGTTATGTGAACCAATAAGTTTCCCCTTTTTTCTTAAGCCAGATTGACATGGGTCTATTTCTTGTCATCAAGAGAGTCCTGACTGGTACATCCGGCTCTGCCAGTTACTGTTATGTGACAGGGGATGAGTCATAACCTATTCGAATCCCAGTTTCCTCAGACTACAAAATGGGGGGCAGTAATGTCTAACACAAAGGACTATTGTGAGCAGCCAGTGAATGAGTCTGTAAAAGCATTTAGCATGGAGCCCAGCCCATGGCAAATGGTGAACAAATGGGATCTCTTATGAGTTGACACTTCCAGGTCAAGGAGGTGGGATGGGGTGGGATGGGCCCTGCCTGTCTCCTTGCTGGCCACGTGGAATCCAAGTACCAGAAGCATTTCCCAGGCACCCAGTCCATCCACCTGGCTTCCCACCAAGGCCAAACATGAGCTCCCCTCAGCCTGTGGCTGCCCTTCCTGATTCACCCATCCCATAAACACATCTGTGTCTCCCACACAGCTTCCGTTTCTCGGAGGCCCAACTCAGAGGGCAGAGGACATGACACAATGGCGAGGAGGCCAATTGTTCATTCCACCCACCCCCTAGGGCCATTCTAGGGTAACTCACACAGGTGTGTCTCCCCGCTCCAGCACTCCCCACTCCCTCTCCCACACGCCCAGGGAAACACACTTGCAAAAGCCCACTGGGGTTCATGACAGAGTGAAGCCTTCACCCTCCTGCAGCCACGGCTTGCTTGCAGAAAGCATCAGTGCACCTTGGAGGGAAGAACGATCTCCCAAATTCTGGTTCGGAGGTTCCCATACCCAGCAAGCAGAGCCAGGCTGAAGGGAACAGTATCTTTCTCTCCCTCACCCCAGGTGGGTCACCTGGGATTTTATGGGTGTCTGCTAATGATAAAGCACCTAGTCCCGGGCCCATGGAGGGACTAATACATCTTTGCTGAACCAAATGGAATGGAAGTCTTTTTGAGCAGCATTCTAGAGCAGTGGGACCAGAACCATTTCTTTCTTTTTTATTTTTATTTATTTATTTATTGAGACAGGGTCTTGCTCAGTTGCCCAGGCTGGAGTGCAGGGGAGTGATCTCGGCTCACTGCAATCTCCGCCTCCTGGGTTCAAGTGATTTTCCCACTTCAGCCTCCGGAGTAGCTGGGATTACAGGCGTGTGCCGCCACACCAGGCTAATTTTTTGTATTTTTTTGTAGAAACTGGGTTTCACCATGTAGCCCAGGCTGGTTTTGAACTCCTGGGCTCAAGCGATCCTCCTAGAGTACTGGGATTACAGATGTCAGCCACTGCGCCTGGCCTCAAAATAATATTCTCAAACCATAACCCTTGCTTAAGCCTTTCAGTGACTGCCCAGGGCACTGAGGATAAAATCCAAACTCCCTTCTGCAGCCGGGCAGGATTCGGCTCCTACCTCTCTCTCCGCCCGCCCATCTCCTGTCACTCCGCCCACGCCACAGACACATCCTGCTCTTCCCCACCTCAGGGCCTGCGTGCTCGCTGTCCCTGTTCCTGGAGCACTGTTCCTGCTGTCCTTTGCCCAGCCATTGCTTTGCACCCCTATTGGGAAGCCTTTGGTGGCCATATGCCCTCTCTCTCCTGCCTCCGTTGTTCCCTCCCAGAATCTGCCACCATTGATAACGATCTTCTGAACTTGCCTCTTTACAGCATTCCCTCAGGACAGAATGCAAGCTTCCTGTGGCCAGTGAAGCTCACGAACGTATCCTCAGGGCCCAGCACAAGGACTGGCACACAGGGACCCCGACCACGACTTGCTGAACGGTGAGTGAGTGTGAGTGTGTGTTCACACTGGCTTGCTCTAGGCTGTCTCTCATTTACACACCCCCAGACCCCTGGTGGACTAGCAAATACAGCTCACCTCACACATTAGGGACGGCAGCTTCAGCCAGGGCTGGGGAGAGGGGTGGATTCGCCCTCTAGGATCCAGACAGAGTGCGGCCAGAGTGTGGTGAGCTCAGAGGCCGGCATCAGGGCCAAGCTGCACCCCCTCCATGTGGGCGTGGGTGTGGTGGGCGTGGTGGGCAGTGGCTCTGCACCCTCCCTGTGGGAGCCGGGAATAAAGGGCCCCATTCAGCCTGTGCAGCCTCGGCTCCTCCCTCCAGGGGAGGCTGCCCTCAGGAAAGACGGTGGGACGCTGGGCAGAGCTTCCCGGCAGCCTCTCCCTGTGGCATGGTCCATAGTGTGGGGGGCTGGGCGAGGGGCACAAGGCCTCTGGGGCTCAGAGAGACACTGCAGAATGGCCCAGCCAGATGAGGAGGCTATGGGGCAGGCGGATGGAAGTCCTGGGTCGCAGTGATGATGCTGAAAGACGCCCACTCACTTCTGAGGCTCTGAGACTGAGGAAAAGCCACAGGAAGCAGAGGCCTGTCGGTAAAGGGCCCAAAACCACGGGCCTGGCCAGGCCAGCCACAGGGGAGTTTGCTTGGCTCTCTTGGGATCGACACTGTCCACCAAAGCCTGCTTTCATTTTACTTATTTATTTATTATTTTTGTAGAGATGAGGTCTCACTATGTTGCCTAGGTTGGTCTTGAACTCCTGGGCTCAAGCAATCTACCCACTTCAGCCTCCCAAAGTGCTGAGATTACAGGTTTTGAGCTCTGCGCCTGTCCCGAAGCCTGCTTTTCTTGAGCTTTGGTTCTGTTGGCAAAACTGAGCCCAGACGGTCAACTCTCTTCATCAACCTCCCACCAGCATTTTCTGTGGTTCCACACCTCTCCTGCAAGGATGGTGATAGTAATATTAAGAGGACGTAACATTCATTGAGCACTTGGTATGTGCTAAGCCCTGTGCCATGTACTTTATATTTATTATGACAGTTGATCCTCATAACAACCTCTGAGCTACGTACTGGGTGCTGTTGTTATTCTCACTTTACAGATGAGTAAACTGAAGGTAAGAAAAGTTGAGTGCCCCGCCCAAGGCTGCAAATTGAGGAAGTGGTGGAGCTGGGAGTGGGTGTGTCACAGTCTCTTTCTTTGGGCAGACTGAACGTGCCTAGGCTCCTAATGATTCTGCTATCTTCCTTCCTTTCCCCGAGCCCCGGGCTGTGCAACCTGTGGCCAGCTTTCCTGACGGGGTACATCTCAACCCTACCCCATCCCCGAAAGAAGGGCCAACACGCAACACCCATTCACTCCCTCCCAAATGCTGGTACTGTGCTGGGGGCTGGGGTGTGATGGTGACGGTCCCTGCCCTCGCAAAGGATACTGTGTGTGGGCACTGCGCTGTGATGTGTCGGCTGTCATAGGCACACGCAGGAGGGAGACAGGTCTGAGGAAGTGGTGAGAGTGAGACAGGCAAAGGGGAGCGGGAAGTGTTCCAGGTAGAGGGAGAGTCTGAGCAGAGGCCCAGAGACTGAAGAGACAGGCACATCTGAGAGGCTGAAGGGAGTCCAGTGGGTACGTGCATTAGGACGCATGCTGGGAGGTCCCTGGGGTGGGGTTATGAAAGGTGCCAAAGAGACTGAATGGCCACACAGAGCACACTGAAGCCACTACAGTTGCATATGCAGAAATGCCTGAGTTCCTGGACCTCCAAGGCAGAGGACCATAATGTTCATGCTGAGAGGACACCAGAACCTTCAGACCCTGCCCGAAGCCCTTCTTCCTGAAGTCTTTCTTTTTTTTTTTTTTTTTTTTTTTGAGACGGAGTCTAGCTCTTGTTGCCTCCCAAGTAGCTGGTACAACAGGCGCATGCCACCACACCTGGCTAATTTTTGTATTCTTAGTAGAGATGGGGTTTCACTATGTTGGCCTGGCTGGTTTCGAACTCCTGACCTCAGGTGATCCACCGGCCTTGGCCTCCCAAAGTGCTGGGATTACAGGTGTGAGCCACTGCACCCAGCCTTCCTCACATCTCAGGAGCTCGGGGAGCAGCCTGGGCCTGGTCCCTGGCTGGGCACATACAACGTAAACTCACACCACAGACCACGTGGAACACAGGGGTGAAGACCAGGTGACCCCAGAGGCCATCTTGTCCAGCCTCCTCACCTTCTGAAGTCAAAGCTAAGCTCTGAGAGGGTCACGCTTTGCCCACCTTCTGTTAGCAACTCAGTGACCAGGTTGAACTCAAAGGGCACCTGACCTGGCAGCATGGTTCTGGCTTACAGACAGCCTAGCAAACATAGCCTGTAAGCTTCTGTGCTTCTGTGCTTCCAGGCTACATCTGCTAGGGTCTCCAACTCGGCTGTCTTTCCTGCCTCCAATTTCTACACATCCTAACCCAACAACAAGAGCCGCCATCCACTAACAGTGTTTCATAGAACTGAGGACTCAAAGGAGCCTGTGGAAGTCAGCCTCCAAGATGGCCCCAGTGACTCTTGCCTTGTGGTCCCCCCTCCCATACTAACCAGGGCTGACCTGTGGAAGCAATTGGATATTGTGGGAATAATCATATGACTTACAAGGCTAGATTATAAAAACGTTGTAACTGCCTTCCTCATCTCTTTCTCAGATACGTATGCTGAGGGAAGCCAGCTTCCATGTCGTAAGGATGCTGAAGCAGCACTGTGGAGATCCATGTGGCAAGGAGCTGAGGCCTCTGCCAGCAGCCAGCGCCAGTCTGCCAGCGAGACGAGCAAGCCGTCTTGCAAGTGGGTCCTCTAACTGCAGTCAAGCCTTCAGCTGAATCTCGACTACAACCTCATGAGAGATTCTGACTCAGAACCATCCAGTTAAGCAGTTCCTGAATTCCTGGCCCATATAGACTATGCTGAGATAATAAATTTTTATTGTTGTTGTTTGGAGACAGAGTCTCGCTATGTCGCCCAGGCTGGAGTGCAGTAGCGCAATTTTGGCTCACTGTAGCCTCGACCTCCGAGCTTAAGTGATCCTCCCACCTCAGCCTCCCAAGTAGCTGGGACCATAGGTGCATGACGCCATGCCCGGCTAATTTTTAAATATTTCTTGTAGAGATGAGGGTCTCTATGTTGCCCAGGCTGGTCTCGAACTCCCAGGCTCAAGTGATCCTCCCACCCTGGCCTACAAATGTGCTGGGATTATAGGCATGAGCCACCGTGCCTGGCCTTTGATTGTCGTTTTAAGCTGCTGATTTTGGGGGATGATTTGTTACCCAGTTAACTACTACAAGGCCTAGCACTCCTCTTGGGAGGACAGGGTCCCTGTGTTACCTGAATCAGAGACATTTGGAACATTGGTAACGAATGAAGTTCTTAAAATTTGCCCAGACACCCTGAATTGAAGTGGAACGGGATGGACAGGGCGAGAGTCTGCCTTTTTCATGAGCCCCCTGAGTGATTCTCATGTACCTCTGAGGCTGAGAATTACTGAGAGAATCTAATACCTTCCAGACCTGGGGAGGCTCAGAGAGCTGATGGGATGGTCCCCATCCTACACACAAGCTGAGGCAGGCCTGAGCCTAGAACCCAGCACCTGACTCCTGGGTCAATGCTCTTTCTGCCTTGTCCATTCAGGTTGCTTTGTTGAGGGGCACGGGCTTTTTTTTGTTTCTTTTATTTATATTTAAAATCTGTATATAGCAAAATGCGACACAGCCAATTGTCTGCTTAAGAGCTTGCTTTGCTTTGCCTGTGAACAATTTTGTCAGCACTACCGACAACAAGGGCCTAATGCTCAGAAGGGTAGGGCACTGCTAGGCCACGCAGAGAGGCTGGCACTGCCGCAGAACACCGCAGCGGGAAACGGACTTTTTCTACCACTGAGCTGTCTCAGCAACAGGCATTTCCCCCAGACCAACAGAATGCAGAGTATGCAAGGCAGAGAAGATGAATGAGGGTAATAAGGGAGTGTGCCTTTAACCCTTGTCAAACTGTCACCCTATTAGGTAAGAATAATATTCCCACTTTCATTTGTATAGAACTTTGTGGCTTAGAAAGAATTCATGCATGATCTTATTGAATGACTTTTGTAGACTGCAAGATAGATAGGTCATTCAGCCATTCATGCTACACATGTATTGAGCAGCTACTACATACCAGGTAACGCTGTAGGCACAGGGGATATATAGATTTGTTTCCTTGCTTAATAAATATTTATATATGTCTACTATGTGCCAGACACTATTTTAAGCACTTTACAAATATTAACTAACTTATTCTTCACAGCAGCCCAACAATATAGATACCATTATTCTTCCCATTTAACAAGGAAATTGAAGCACAGAGAGGTTAAGTAACTTTTCCAAGGCCAAACAACTACTAAGGAGCACTATGGGGATCTGAATCCAGGCAATCTGGCCTTAGGTTCCACCCTGTTAACCAAGATAAAATGAGAAACAGTTCTTGCTCTTCAAAATCTCCAGCTTTAAAAATCCTCATGGGCACAGATGAAAAAACTAAAGCTCAGAAGTATCTTCTGAATTTCCCCAAGTCACATACTGCTGGGATTAAACACCAGATCTAATTCCAGGCAGTGTTAGGGAAGGTTTAGCTAGAGATGGGTGCAAGAGAGGCAACAAAGAGGGTGTTTCTAGAGTCCAGAAAGAGAGAGGGTTTCTCCAAGCCCACTGGCAAGTTGGAAGCATCCCAAGAGACACCAAAGCAACCGAATAACCCGCACTCCCTGTCAGGCCCTCGTGATCTGTGACTGTCTGCTGCCCAGCCGGTATTCATGCCTCCTGATATTTTGGGGCACTGTTATTTATAGACCACGTTTCTATTTATATTTTCATTGAATTCCTACTAACCCTAGCTGATTCCCCGCCTGCCAAACCTAGAGAGGGGAGGATAAGAACTCTTTTTCACCAAGTCAGTGAGGGGCAAAGGTGAAGGTCAAAGTCTTGGCTGTGTATGCAGTCTTTCAGCAGGAGCCCTTTGCAGGGAAACATTCAGGACAAGGGGGCTTTCTCTGCCTTCCAAAGGAAATGGAGGAGTGGAACAGGGGAGAGGGAAGGGCACAAGGCTGGCCTTATACAGAGGCAGCCACGTTCTGCTAGTACAGTGGGATTTGAGGCAGGCCTAGAGGACTCCTGTTCTCCTAAAATGTTTTCCCCTTTGCATGATATTCCATTATTAGGCATTTATTCCTTTGGTCTTAATAGCTATTAGATCACTAAATGTTGGGACTATGAGAAAACCTAGACAGCATCAAGTCCAATCCTTGTATTTCACAGATGAAGGAACTCAGGCTCAGAGAAGGGCTGTGACTTATCCTTATGGGGGATTCTGAACTAATAAATACAAATCTATTACAATGCACAGAATAACACCCTAATGTTGGAGAAACTGCTGTCATGCAAAGCAAAAGAAACGGGACAGCAAAGCAGACCCCAGGCCCAGAGTTCCTTTTCCTAAGGTTCTATTTGGTGCCTCAAAGGAAAACTTCCCAGTTTTAGTGTCACATAGAAACATAACAGTAAAGTGGGACATCTTTCTTCCTTGTTTTCAGTACTCTGTTGAATCGTGGTTTAGGAAATAATATCTGTGATGATTATCATTATATAGTTACTTCATACGTTTGGGTTTCCAAAGCCAGCTTTCCAGAATTCAATTATTTCCTTCTGGACACTATGCCTGCAATTCCAGCATCTGCCACTAGGTGGCTGGTAGCAGTTGATAGATTAAGTGAAAGGTGACTGAGAAAATAATGTAACCCAGCTAAAACTTTCACCATAATAATGTAATACTTTATTAAATAATAGGACAACATTGATCAACCTCTAATATGTATAGATATATCTTTAAATGAGATAATACTTGAAACAAGGTTTAAAGATATGCAAACACCCTGATGCAGGCAACATACCCACCATTTTATACCAAATCTTAACTGTTAATCCCCAGACAGTACATCTTTGGTCAATCCCACTCTGTGGCAAGGACATAAAGAATAGTGGTCAAAGGCTGGGTGCAGTGACTCACGCCTGTAATCCCAGCACTCTGGGAGGCCAAGGTGGGCAGATCACTTCAGGTCAAGAGTTTGAGATCAGCCTGGCCGACATGGTGAAACCCTGTCTCTACCAAAAAAAAAAAAAAAATTAGCCAGGCATAGTGGTGGGCGCCTGTAATCCTAGCTACTTGGGAGGCTGAGGCAGGAGAATTGCTTGAACCCAGGAGGCAGAGGTTGCAGTGAGCCGAGATTGTCCCACTGCACTCCAGCCTGGGCGACAGAGCAAGACCCCATCACAAACAAACAAACAAACAAAAAAAGAATAGTTATCAAGAGCTTGGGCTTGGAAGTGGAGGGAACTGGGTCTGAATCCCAGCTCTGCCTCTTACTAGTTGAGTGGCCTTGGGTAAGTCATGCACCCCTTCTAGCCTGTGAGTCTTCATGTGTCAAGTAGACTTGTCATTAAATGAGATAACATAAGCACATGAATCCTTTGCACAGTATCTGGCAGAAGTATATGCTTAATAAGTAGTAGCTATAATCTTTAAGCAGACATTCTCTCTCATTTATGATAGTTTAATTTGTTAAAGTTCCAGGCTTCACACAAAGTTCCTTAGAAAGCTGTTTGCAACTTTTTCCCTACAGCCAATGCAACGAATTGTTATCTCTGGACCACTGGGCTCACATCGTGAACAGCTGCTCCACCCTCTCTTTCACCAACAAGTTTTTCTGGTAACCAAGACCACATAGGTCTTACTTAAGCCATCTTCACCAACTACCAACTATTAAACTGGTTAATTTGTCTTTCAGGTCAGAAACAAGAGGCCAGGAGTAAAAAATGTGCCAATCAGAGAAGAATTACCTGGCCAACAAATTACCAGTCACTCACTCATCTCAACTCTCCTCCCTGGCTCCTTTACTTTGAAGCTTAGGTCTGCAATGGTTATTTTATATAGAAGAGCAAAATATGCTCCTTTCAAATTTCACTTTTTTTTCTTTTTTGAAATTAAAACCAATTTTGTTTAGAGACAGGGTTGCACTCTGTCACCCAGGATGGAGTGCAGTGGCATGATCATAGTTCGCTGTAACCTCAAACTCCTGGGCTCAAGTGATCCTCCCACCTCAGCCTCCCGAGTAGCTGGCACAGGAGTGTGCCACCATGCTTGGCTTCACTTTATTTTGTTGACTTAACTTTTTCCAGAGACATCTTACAAGAGCCTGTTTTCCATCCTAATAGTACGACATAACTCCAGACATAGGCTTTAGACGTTCTCATGCCACCCTATCTTCAAAACCACAGAGAGTTCATAAGCCAGTCTTGCCCATCTCCAATCAGGGAAATTCTAAAATAAAAACCTTAGCAATCTCCTTGGCCCAAAACTTCACCCCATCTTGGAAGGGAGGGGAGACAGAATGTTCTGATCTATATCTGATGAGGGCGTGTGGTTGGGACCTGAGCATCCTCCTGGTTGGGCTAGTGATGGGGAGAGAGGGCTGTTACTCATGACTCCCTCCCACAGAATACCAGAAACAGGCAGGCAGCTCATGTTTATGTAAGGATGTGAGGCCAAGAAACCAGTCCTCACCAAGTTACCTCTGTAAATCTTTGTCTCCCCATGCACCTCTACTTTGAGTCAGAAATGGATTCATTGCAGGCTCAGTTGTTTGTATTACATGAATGAACTGAACGTAACCAAGCACCAAGAGAGCCCTAAAGACACAGTAGACCTCCTGTAGAAGGGCTCTGATGGACCTTAAAACATTGCTTCTCCAACTTTACGGTGCATACAAATCACCTGTGCATGTTAAAATGCAGACAGTGACTTACAGGTCTTGGGGGAGGTCAAGTGTCTGCATTTCCAACAAGCTCCCAGATGATGGCCACGCTGCTGATCTGAGGACCACATTTTGAACAGCAATCCTTAAAACACACAAGGCTGTGGGACGACACTCCTGAGAAGAGACCTCACTCTTGGAAGGGATTCTAGGAGGCTGCATTCAAACCATCCCAGAGACAGCTCACAATTTTGTTGGGGACCTGATACTAAAAATCACCAAATCACAATCATGTGCTGAGGGCTTACTTTGTGCTTTTCAGACGACATTTCATTTGATGCTCTCAATAACCCTGGGAGGGATTTCAGAGATGGGGATTATGATGGAGGTTCAGAATTAAACTGATTAAAACTGGCCCAGAGTCACACAACTATGAAGAGGCTAAGTTGGGATTTATTTTAACTTTTATTTTTTGCAACAGGGTCTCACTATGTTGCCCAGACTGGTCTCGAACTCTTGAGCTCGAGCAATCCTCCTGCCTCTGCCCCCTGAGTAGCTGGGACTACAGATGTGAGACAGCATGCTGAGCCTGCTGAGTTGGGATTTGAACCCCAGGTTTGTCTGGCTGTAAGTCCTCCAGTGTGGAAGTATAATAGCTACTCATCTCAGCCACGGAAAACAGCAGAGTTTTGGTTCAGGCAAGCAGCACCAAGTAGAAAGCCCAGGTATGAACCCAGATCTGCAGGAGCCCAAAGCCAGTGCTCAGAACCCACCCCCTGCCCCCTGAGAAGTTCTTCCTATCCCTGGAAGTTCTCTCTGAGATCCACCCAAATGTGTCCTCACTAAGGCGAAATCTGGCTTCTCCTGTTTGGGCCTGGGGAGAAACAGAAACCTAGCCCCTTTCCTTCACATGAGCTTCGATCTTGACAGTCGAAGCCTGTAGGGGTGTCGCCAGGCCACCCTGTCCCTGACAAGTAGAGAAAGGCGAGGCTGCCAGCCAACCCTCACCCTCCATATTTGCCTCCTCCCTTCCCTTCTGAAGGTACATTCAGATGAACAGGCTCCATCTTCAGGCCATGCCAGTCCCCTGGGGCCAACTGTGGTCTGGAGGCTGGGCAGCCTGGCATCCTGGGGCCTCCTCAGTGGACATCAGTCCTGGGAACTGTGGAGGTGAAGGGGGAGGAGGTATTTTCAGCGCCCAGAACGATGGGACTGCTGGGTGCCAAGCAGCCCTGGATGAATGATACATCAGTTCAGTTCACACAGGCGATGCCTAGAGCCAGCGAAGTCCCTGCCAGAGAAGAGCTCTGGCTTGGGGCTTTGTCCTTGGGCCTGGTCCAGTTGGAGTGACCCAGGAGGGCAGTGTGGGGGATTAGGCCAGGGACACTGTGGGGATTTATCTCCTCCAGTGCCCCTCACCTCCTAAGAAGTTGTTGGGGGCCGGAGATCCCTCTCAATGCGCCTCGGTGTTTCCCTCCACCACCACCACCAGCCCCTGCTGCACCTCCCGACCCCCCAGTGAAACCTGGACCCGGAAACCAGAGTGCCCAGTGCCCAGAGGCTCCTGGGGAGGGAGGCTGCCCACCACAAAGCACCTTTCATATGCTCCAAAGGCTTCGGCCACCTCAGGAAGGAGGGAGGAAGTCCTTTCCCTTCACCCCCACGGATGCAGCCCACAGGCCGGAGTGGGGAGTGGTGGTGCGGTGAAAAGCTCCTTCTGCCATCTTGGCCAGGGCTGCCCAGGCAGAGCTGCGGGCAGTCATCCTCAACCCCACCCCACCACCTTCAATCCATCAGCATGGCCTCTTGGCTGTTCTTCTAAGACAGACCTCAGTCTACTTCCCTCCACCCAGGGCCCAGCCTAGGCCAAGTCAACTTTGCCCCCTCACCTGCCTCTCCAGGACCCCAGCTGGTCTCCTCTGATCCACGCAAGCTCCCATCAGCCCCTTCTCCAGACTCCACACAAGCCTTTGAGGACTAGCACCTTATTCTGTCTCTAGCCTCAGCTGCCCACTTGCCCTCTCACCTCTATCAACCCTGGTCTCAGTAACCATCCAGTCAGCCATCTATGCTGGAGTATGAGTTGGCTGGAAGCACCAACCCTGGGGACACCAGGGTAAAACTGTGCTCTCTCAGCATGGAGGGAAAGGATCCAACCTTGTAAAAGGACATTTAGGCATCAGGTAAGGAAAGGATGTCTTTCCAGGGGGAGGGATTGGAGGCTAAAGGACAGGAGTGTCACCGAGCCCTGAAATCATGCCTGTCACTTTCTGGTGACTTTGCCAACAAGCAAGGTGATCCCTGATTGCTCAAATTTAACTTCTTCAATTTTGTGCCATGGTGATTAGCATGGGGTGCACTAGAATCCAGGACTCTGGAGACCCAGGCCCGGGTGCATTTTCTGCACCTTAGATGACAGAGACTGACTGAGACCATGAAAAGAGACAGGCTTTTCTGCCCAGATCAGAAAGTTCCTGGGGAAGATACCTAGGATACAATCCATCCAGGACGGAGGGTTTGGGGTAGGTGTTCAGGAGCTGATTCCCTTCTAGAATGATTGGGAAGGCACACAGCAAGTTGTAACAAGGTGGCCTGGCTCTTTTCCTGGTCTTGGAATGTGGGGATGTCATGGGGGAAGGGCTTGAGAGACTGATCTACATTTCAAAAGTAAAAAAGGCCCTTGTGTGGCTGACACCTGCAAAGCTTGTTACTCCCTGCAAGACCTGGAGGGTCTGCAGCTCAGAGTCTGGAAGGTAGTGACAGTAACACTACTGCCATGTGATCAGAGGCCGGGTCCCCACCTTTCATCCCAGATCAGCTATCTGGGTCATCTGCTCTTTAGAAACAAGCTCCTTGACGCCTCGCAAGTTACCACAGGCCAGGAAAGAACTTGAGGAAGTGAGGCTGTGCCTGGGCTGCGGCCTGGGCCGTAGTGGGAAGAGCTGACTCAGCACAGAGTGGGAAGGGCAAAGGAGATCCCACATCTGTGTTCTGCGCAAAGCCATCACGAGCACAGACAGGCTTGCAGCACCAGTCCTCTCCCGTTGCACGCCACACAGCGCTTTCCATGCATTAACTGCTTGCGATGTCACCAAACCATGATCAACCCATTTGACAGATGATGCAACAGAGCCTGGAGTCTGTGTGGCTGGGCCAGATGGCACAGCTCACAGACACACAGGTGGAGCCACTCTGGAGTGTCTTAGCTCCACAAGTCCTGTCTGCCAGCTGTCTCTGCGTGACTCAGCACTCCTCACTATTCCACACGCTTCTTACTGTTCTTCAAACATATACCGGTGGTCCCACTAAGGTTACTGCTCTTGCTGTCCCCCCAAGCCTGGCACCCCTGGGCCCTGATGATCCCAACCTACTCGGTGGAGATGCTACCTCTGCAAAGAAGCCCTTCGTGACTATCTAATCTCAGATGTCTTGAACTGTAGCACCTGCCACATGACCTGGTTATTTTTCCTTCTAGCACTCATCACTCTTGGAAATTGCTCATCTATTTGTCTTCTTTCTGACTCCCACACTGGAAGGTAAACTTCCTGAGAACCACAACCAGGCCTACTTTGTTCTCAGTCATATCACCCATGACCACAGCTGGCACACAGTATGTGTTCAGTAAATATCTGTGATAGAAAGGAATGAATGTAGCTATTCCACGCTGTGTTCAGAGTCAGCTGCTGACAGCAGGCCCTGAGAACTGCCCGTCCAGATTACAGAGTGGGAGACTGATTTTTGGGGATGGGAAACAGTAATTACAGCAAGAGAAGACAAAATACCTCCAGTGGAGGTTGGAGGAAAGCTGCGTTTAAGATGGCTCATGGTGCCTCTCAGGCCTATAATCTTGTTGACCTTTTTAAACCCCAGAATTACCAACAGGCTCTATTTTTCCTTCTCTATCACATAGTTTGGCTTTTCCTGACATCCCAGGTCACCTGTGGGGCCCAGAAACTTCTCAACCTTTCTCCCTTGGGGGTTGCAGTCTGGTGAAATCTCTGGGCCACGTCCTCCCTCATAGCATCCAGGGCCCTCCAGGAAGGGCTTTCTCAGCTGGCGCCTGGTGGAGACACACACAGACACCTACAGCCCAGGGAGGGGGCCACAGACCAGCTCTAGCTAAAGACATCCCTTCCCCCTGCTTCCTTCTATGCTGGAACAAATACCGGATCTGCTGCACAGGGCTCTGGGGGCTGAGAGAGGAAGGCCCCGGAGAACATGCTTGCAATTCACCCAGCACCCTCTGCACTGTGGCTCCAAACTAACTGCCTCTTCATTATGGGGCCGTTACATAAACTGGCGAGTCAGTACAAAAGAAGCAAGCATGCCTGCCGACTAAAAATATACCTCTCAGCTCGTAAGGTCACAAGGCTGTCTGCAGGCTGGCAACGCCTACCTTGATTATGGTTATAGATTCACTTTTCTCCCTAAGCAATCTCACTTCTCCATGACTCATCAACCTGGGGATATGGATAGCGATGCATGGGACTAACTCAGCTATTAGGATGAAGGGCTTTCTGGAAGCCCAGAGGCCCAGTGCCAGCCAGCACAGAGACACAGATGGCTTGCTAGTGGGAGGGGCTTTGCACAGCCTTTGCAGAGGGAGTGCAGCTCTTTTTGCTCCACTGCCTGGCTTCTGAAGTCCCTCAGTCCCCGGCCGCAGTTGTTTGCTTTTTACATCAGCAGCTACACACTCCACTTCATGTTGTAATGAGCATTTCCTCTCAGGGAGTCTCCTCGGGCCAGCAAACTCGGGATACACAGGAAATCTACTCCAATCCCAGGATGGGCAACAGGAGATGGATTTTCCACAATCGTCTTCTAAAACAAGGCAGAAAATTCCAAGTAAACAGTAGTCTGCCCTGAGAGGCTGGTGACCCCGCCATGCTTGGCCCAATGTCCTAAGGAACTTGATTTCTGCCCACCCCTCCAAAAAGCAAGAGACCTTAGAAAGAGCTAAGGCACATTTCTGAGCCAATTCTCCATGGGCCTCCTGCTGTTGTACATGTCTTGTAAACAAGACACTAACTGCTTTTTGTTTTGGATCATCTTTTCAAAGGTGCTTGCACAGCAAACAGCCTTAGAAGACAGAGGTAGTGCCTTGCTCTGGGACATATGGCAGGTTTGCATATAGTCTTGGACTAAGGATAGTGTCTATCTTCAGAGCAAAAGGGCAGGTTTGCTTACCGTCCATTATAAAAAGATGCAGGCTCCCCTCTTATAAAGTAACTCACTGCATATGCAGGCATTCTTCTGAGCCTACGGAACTTGGAGGAACAGGAGAAGTCCCAAAGTATAAAAATATGGGTAAACCAGGCCAAGTGCAGTGGCTCACACCTGTAATCCCAACACTTTGGGAAGCCAAGGCAGGTGGATCACTTGAGTCCAGGAGTTCTAGACCAGCCTAAGCAACACGATAAAACCCCATCTCTACAAAAAAATACAAAAATTAGCCAGGCATGGTGGCATGGAACTGTAGTCTCAGCTACTTTGGAGGCTGAGGCAGGAGGACAGATTGAGCCTCCAAGGTGGAGGCTGCAGTGAGCTGTGACTGTACTACTGTACTCCAGCCTGGGCAACAGAGTGAGACCCTGTCTCAAAAAAAAAAAAATATATATATATATATGTATTTTAAAAATATACATGTATATAAAATATAAAATATACAATACAATATATGTATATAAAATAAATATATATATGTAACAAGGGAAAGATGAATACTTTTTTTTTAATCAAAAGAGAGCTGGAGTAAAAATACGTTTTTTGTTTGTTTGTTTTAGAGACAGGGTCTTGCTATGTTGCCCAGGCTGGTCTCGAACTCTTATCCTCAAGTGATCCTCCCATTTCAGCCTACTGAGTTGCTGGGAATACAGGCATAAGTCACTGTGCCCAGCCAAGAATACTTAAAAGAATATTTTTTAAAAAGTTCCTTGCTTTGCAACAGGATTTATTATATGCCTCTTTTGAACAGAATAACACTTTGGACACCTAAAAGATCATGTGATTTGTTCCAAAGAGCTGAATTTGCACAGGTTTCTGGAATATGCCTTTTTGTTGAGGATGGGAATGCTGAGAGGTCGGGCCTGGGAGTGGAGTTTCTCAGGGACTATTATCAAACCACTGCCTCCTTCCTAAAGACCAGCTGACATGTTTGTTTAACAGCACTCTCCACCTCCATAAAATAAAAATCAATTACTCAGGCCTGTGGTCTATTAGTTGAGTTGTGCCAATATTAATTTCCTGGTTTTGATAACATATTGCGGTTACATAAGATGTTACCATTGCGCTGAAGTGATGTGATGGTGGAAAGTGATTTGACCTCTCCTTAAAATGGGAATAATGCCAGCTACCCTGCAGTACGGTGGTGGAATTGGGGGGGGGAGGGGAATGAAGAGTGCCTAGTATTTTTGCAACCTCTTGTGAGTCTCTAATTATTTCAAAATAAAAAGTTTAAAAAAATGCTGTGTTAGGGAACCAAATAGCCAAACTTGTCAGACCATAATTAAAGGAAGATAGCACTCTGAAAGCCTTGGGACTATCTTATTTGTAATCATTAAAATAATAATAAGTTAAGTGGTTTAATTGCAAGAAAAATATCAATTACTCTGTGCTGGTTTGTAATTACCTCGGCCACTCAATGGAATGAGAGAGCCCTTATAGGTCACCTGAGTCCCCGTGAGGTTCCAGCCGCCTGCCGCCCACACAGGGCACTCCTGAAACATGAGATAGCAATGACAGTCCGAGGGAGGGACTGGACTGCCCGGTGCTCCGTCTCAGGCAGAACCTCTCAGATCCCTAACCTGGGAGGTGTGCAGGCAAGAAGGGAGGGACAAAGACAGTCTAGCTGAGGCTGTTGTGGCAATTCCTTCTTGCCCAGGGAAAGACATATATGGCCCCATAGGAAGAATCGCGGCTCTGACACTGTATGGCTAAGTGATGGTGGAGAGTGATGTGAGTTCTCTCTAAAATGGGGATAAAGCCACCTGCAGTGAGACTGGAGGGAAGGTACCCAGAGTGGCTAGGATAAGGCTAGGCACACACTAGGAGCACTCAACATGTCTTTTTTTTTTTTTTTTTTTTTTTTTTTATATACAGAGTCTCGCTCTGTCACCCAGGCTGGAGTGCAGTGGCACAATCTTACTCACTGTGACCTCTGCCTCCCAGGTTCAAGCGATTCTCCCACCTCAGTCTCCCAAGTAGCTGGGACTACAGGCATGTGCCACTATGCCTGGCTAACTTTTTGGTTGTATTTTTAGTAGAGATGGGGGTTTCACCATATTGTCCGGGCTGGTCTGGAACTGCTGGCCTCAAGTGATCCCACCCATCTCAGCCTCCCAAAGTGCTGGGATTGCAGGTGTGAGCCACTGCGCCCAACATGTCTTAACAAAGCACCCCCGATCCAGCCTCATGATAGAAACATGACAGAGGCAGATAAGGGCCTTGTCTCAAAGGAAGGCTGCCAAGGCTAGCAAAAGAGACGGGTGTGTCTCCCTCAGTCTCACATAATACAGGGTTTGGAGGCATAGGCCTGGAGGGGCTCTCTTTCCTTCCCTCTACCCCTTGCCCCCACCACCACTCTTCAGGGTGTCTGGGCTCTGGAGTAACTCTCCGCCCCTTCCTGCCCATGAAACGTCTGGGTTTTCTTTCCCAGGAGGCCTTGCTGGAGAACTGCCTGTCCCACATGGGTCCATAGCTTCTCATTGCCCTTCCAAGGCTCTGCAGACTTCATAAAGGCTGGTGGTCCCAGACACAGTGGATTTTCACTTCCAGGGTCCAGAAAGCATGTTCTAGCCCTGGTGAAAACAATTCGGGGGCTCCCTTACGGGCAGTTCCCCTAAAATTTTTTCTATAGGATTTGATGGATATGCCAATGTCAGCCCCCTGGGTCAGCAGTGTACTGGCTCCCCACTCTACCACCTTGTTGGCCCTACTCACAGACCCCCAATCCTTACCCCCAACCGCAGCACCACTGCACAACACTCCATCTGTCCCCCAAGAGCCAGTGGGCCCTGTCTGAGTCAGCTTCTCCAGGGATGGAGCTTCTGCCTTTGACCACAGGAGCCCCAGGCACTCACCACTTTTCAAATCTACAGGCTGACCCTGAACTCTGACCATTACACCACCCAGACATATCACAAGCCTGTGTCCTAGGTCCCAAGACTTACGGCCCATGTGTGAGATTTTCTGCCAGGATCTGACTGGCAGATAGGCAAGCATGTAACCAAGCCATGGGTTCCTTTCTTCTCTAATTTCTCTGTCAGCTCCACGAGCCAGTCAAATTTCTATGAGCCCTCAGCCATCAGCCTGCCGCCACATGGGCCAAAGCAAATCAGCTGGCCTAACACTCCAAGCATATCCCCCAGAATCCACACTTGGGCAGCAGAAATGCTCAGCACATCCCAGCATCTTTGGAGCTAAAATTGAGACCCTTCTGGAAATAATGGGTGCTCTCTGCTTCCACCCCTTGGGATTTCCTTGCTCTGAAATTTCAGGTGAGGCAAAGGGCTGGCAAGGCTATTCCCAAGGCTGGCTGCTAACCCTCCCTGGGGTTGAAAGACTGTTAAGTTCTCTGGGGTTCTGCTGAGTCACTGCTCCTGGGGGTGAGCCTGGGGGAATCAGCAGGGTCCCTTCAAACACCCTCCCTAGAGGCAGGGAAGCAGAAGCAGAGCCTTGAGCTGGTGTTAGTGTGTATAGCAGATGCTGTCCCGAGCCCCTGTACCAGCTGCGGCTCCTCTCCTCAGTGCTGTGAGTGTGGGCTGCTGCTAGGGGCTTCCAGCTGCGCCCTTCTTCAGATGCATGCCCCTGGCCATCAGAGCCATCATGCTCATGCTCCACACCCTTTGGAAGAAGAGGCAGCCCATAGACAACGGATGACTGATGTGGGGGGGCTATAAAAGCTGTCCCCTAAGATGGAACAGTTTTGTGGTGCCATTCACCCTCCAGAGCTCCCCGTGGGATCAGGCGGAGGCTAGACTTAGCTGAACACACATCTCTGCCTCACTTCCTCTTCTGCCCCATCCTGTTTCCTTCCCCGCCACAGGAAGTTCACGTGAGAGCATACCCTCAAAAGCCACATGCAGGCGAATCCTCGTCTCAGGCTCTGCATTTAAGGAACTTGACCTAAGACAGGCAATGTTCATCACTGCCCTTCTCTGACACCCTCTCCTCCTCGAAGCCCTGTGCATCAAGGCGATGGGGGTGGATGGGGAATCCTCACACCCACTCAACTTGCCCTGGCCAGGTTCTGATTGTGTTGGCTTATTTTTCCTCCATCTTTTTCCTTCATGTCTGAGCTAAGGAGTGAGCAGAGCATAACAGGGTTAAGGTAGTTTCTAGTGAGCAGGAGGAAGGCCAGGGACAGGGCTTGGGAACCCCGGGGTAGGATTCCAAATGGCCAGCAATGTGTATTTTGAAGTCCTGGAGAGTGAGTGAGCTGAAGAGGAGTCTAAGAGGGAACCCTGCTGGAGCAAGGCAAGAAAAGAAGCCAAACCAGGAAAAATAAGGGCACAGGGAGGGGGCGAGTCAACCTCACTCCTCCTGACAACATCACCCACTATGCACAGGTCACATTTGCATGGGAGCTGGAAGGTGTCCCCATGCTTGACTTTTCCCAGTAGGTGATGGTGGTGTGGGGGCAGGTGACTTTCTTGATTAACAGCTGCCATTTATTATTTCCTGTAAGACAGACTTTGTGCAAAGTGTTTTGCATAAATTCTTTTAATCCTCACTGCAATGCTGTAAGTGGAAACTGAAGTTCAGAGAGGTCCTCAGTCCTGTGGCAGCTATTGTGTTCTCGGCTCCTGGGCAGCTGATGTGAAAGGGAACCCTGGCCCAGGAGTCAGGAATGACAGCTCTGGTGTGAGCTGTACTTCCTGGCTGTGTAGCCTTGTGCAAGTCTATTAGCCTCCCTTGGCCTCAGCTTCCTAGTCAGTAAAATGGGGATGATCACCTTGTTGGGAGGATCAAATCAGATTATATATGTAAATGTGTGGTGTAAAATGCTAGGCATGTATGGAACATTAGTAATAATAAGGACTAACATTTATTTGGCCCCTACTAGGAGCTGCCACAGTTCTAAGCACCTGAGATACACTCATTTATTTTATTCTTGAAACAGCCCCACGAAGTACATTCTATCATCATCCCCATTTTCCAGATGAGGAAACTGAAGCACAGAGAAGTTAACGCAACCGGTAATCAGCAGAGCCAGGGTTTCCAGGGTGAACCCGGGCAGTTTGACTCCTGAGACAAGGGGCTGAGGTAGCCGCAGTACACAAGCCTTTGCCCTGCGTTCCACCCTCCAAGCCTACCCATCCTGTGGGGGGCCAGCTCCAGGCCCCCCTCGTCCAGGAGGTCTCTGCTGACTTCCTCAGCTCTCAATGAGGTCACTGTTCTCTGAGATCCCTCTCCAGTCACCCTCAAATTGCACAGTGGTACAGTCACATCCTGCCCTAAATGGTCCTGGGATGATGGAGCAGGTCTTCTCTTCACTAGCCTGAGTGTTCCGTAGATGAGGAAAACAAATTCAGATCTCCCTTTAATTCACCAGGCCACCCAGCCCAATCAGCTCTGACAGGCTGAGCCCCAGTAAACAGCCGCTGATGGAATGGTAATGGGGCGCTCTTTCTCTGGAGTGCTAGCTGAGGAAGAAGTGGGAGAAGCCCATTCTTCTGGAGCAAACAGGTGACGTTCATGCCCCAAGGCCAGGCTACCACGCTGTGGCCTCAGGTTGCCTCTAGGACGCTTGTGCCCACAGCATCCCAGCTGGGCTACCAAACCCTGGCACTGAGCTTCCAGACTGTACTGGAGCACCATCTAAGGTTGTCACCAACCTGGATGCTGGACATTCCATTCAAGACCCAGTGCAAAGCCAAGCAAGGCATGCAAGTCACCCCATATGAACTCCTAGGCCAGGAATGAAGAAGCAATCCTATGCCTCTGTGGAGGGAGGCCAGGGGCTGAGAGTCCCTACACCCTCACTGACTAGTTCCAGTCTTGCCCAAACTGTGGGATTTAGAAGTTCTTCCTTGTAGCTAAACTAATTATCTCTAGCTATAGCATAGGACTCTGAGGACAGGCGGTCATAGGGACTCACATCTTTCACTGCTTTTGAGGATGGAGGAATGCAGGAGAAACGCCTTTCAGAGAGGAGCCACTCTCTGAGGGAGGTGCCCCTACATTTGTTTTCAAGTCAGCAAGTAGGCATTGGCTGTGGGCTGGCAGTGTGCCAGGGGTTAGCAAGGTGCAGGCCCTGCTTCTTGCCAAGGTCTGACTGATCACTGTGGTCCTGACCTGTGCAGGTCCAGGGACAGCCTGAGCCTGGGGGGAATCCCACTGTGAAGGGAGCTCTTCTGAGGAACGGTAGGGGTTCTGAAGAGCCAAGAGATAGCATCGCTTACCTGGCGCAGGGCAGAGCCAGACGTGGACCAGGAGGCCCGAGTTTATGCCTCAGCTCCGCCACTTTTACGGGCAGTTCTTTAACCTATCTGAACTCCAATTTCTTCACCCATTGGGGGAGATTATAGTACACACCTCGGTTTAGAGATGTGCATGTGATAACAAATAAAAAAGCACTCCATGGCTATAAATCTCTATACACACTTAAGACATCATCAAAATAACAGGTTATAATATACCTGAGAAGTTTTCCTCTAAATTCCATAATGTAATTGATTGCCTTAAACACACTCCAAAATGGTGTAAGCCTCCTCTTCCATATAAGGTGACGTGAGGACTGGAGGAGATCAGATCAGGGAGTGTGCTCAATTTAAGGTTATCCGTGATTAGAATGGGAGTCAGTACAAACAGCTCAGTCTGCAGCTCTTCATCCATTCACAGAACTTGGTCTCTCTGTGCTTTTTGTGAAAAGGAAACCAAAGTCCAGGAGCCTGAGAAACTCCTCAGAAGCTACAGGCCAGGAGCCAGCAGAGACAGTCTTGCAATGGTGAGAGAAGCCACTTGGAGGACAGTGGCCTTATGCACATTCCCGGGCATGCCCCGCCCAGAATTTGCCGGTCCTTCCCGGGTATGCCCCGTCCCTGGGTGGAGCCACTCAATGCTTACCTGGGAGGAAGGGGATGATCCTTTGCTTGGGGTCCTTCTGGCCACCTTCAATGGGAAACTTATCCAAAAGCTGCATCTGAGAAGCCAGACAGACAGAGGGACAGGATTCAGAAGACCAGAACATTCCTCATCATCCCTTCCCTACTCTACTCCACTGCTCCAGGCCCCCAGTGTCCTCACATGGATGAGTGACGCCTGAGATCCCTCATTTCACAGATGATTAACAAACCACATGGGGCATGAGAGAGAGGAGGCCAAAGCTCTCTCTGCATCAAAGAGGGCATCTGATCAATCTCAGTGAGCCGGTAGGAGTGCAGGGGAAGGTGTCAGGAGATGGCCCTGAGCAAGGCTGGGGTAGGGACCAGAGGCTTTCAGGCCAGGCTGCCTGTAGGGTTTCCAGAGGCTCCTTTGGGCCTAGTTTCTTTCCTACTTTGTCTGTGGGGTGAATCCTTCAGCCACTGGCCATCCCAAACCCTCTTGGGCCAGGATGGGGGAAGGCCCCACCTGATACTTTAGACAGACCACCCACCTTCCAAAACCGTGCTGTGGAAACAGACCCAGCTGTTATTTTAATTGCAAAACCAAATCCATCCCATTGCCCCCACTGCCGGAAGACCATTCCTCCGCTTCCTACCTTCCCACCCTGAGATCGCTGCTGTTTTTCCAAGGACAGACCCACTGGAAGAGTTTCCAGGGTTCTGGAGGAACAACTGTTTTTTTTTGTTTTTTTTTTTTTTTGCTACTCTGGGCTGAAATTCTATGTGAACTGGAAAAACACACAGGAGACAGGATAGATGAGGCCAGGGCCCCTTTGTGTGTGGCTGATTTCCTTTCTGAGGCATAGGCAGGAGGGGAGTCATGATCTAGTCCTGCTGCCCCAGCTGTGTGACCTCAGGCAAGGAATGGAGCCTCTCAAGGTTGGGCCTCAGGCCCCTCCTTGGTAGAATGAGAAGGATCAGTCACACGATCTTTGAAGTCCAATCAGTCCTTCAAATATATATTGAGCATCCACTTACAGCACTGGGCACTAAGGAAAGGGCAGTAAAGAAAATAGACAAATTTCCTGTGCTCAGGGAGTTTACACTCTAGCGGAGGGAGACAAACAGCAAACAAATAAGTATGTCATGTGCCAGGGAAGATCAGATCAATGCTGCGGAGGAAAATCAGATAGGATATGGTACTGGAACAGAACAGGAGTTGTCATTTTATATAGGGTGGCAAGGAAGGCCTGACCCCAAGCTAGCAATTCTACAGAGACCTGCAGGGGGCGAGGAAGCAAGCTACACTGGAGAGGGAGAATGTTTCAGGCAGGGAAACAGGACGTGCAAAAAGAACCCGGCAAGGCCAATGTGGCCAGAGTGGAGTGAGCCAGGATGAGAGGGACAGGCAATGAGATCTGAGAGGCAGGATGGGGCAGAGCACAGAGGGCCTGGTGAGGCTCTGGTGAAGACTCAGGGCTTATTGTGATGGAAGGGGAAGTCCTGGAGGGTTCTGTGCAGAGACAGATGATCTGTTTCACACTTAGAAAAGATGGCTCTAGCTACGGCGTAGGGAATGGACCACAGGGTGGAAGCAGGGAGACCAGTTACAATCCTACTGAAGGCGACTTGGACCAAGGTGTTAGCACTGGAGGTGGTGAAAAGCGGTTTGTCTTAGTCTGTTTAGTGTTGCTGTAAAGGAAGACCCAAGGCTGGGTAATTTATCAAGAAAAGAATCTTATTTAGCTTGGCTCACAATCTGCTAGGCATGTGGTGAAGCCTCAGGCTGCTTCCACTCATGGCATGGAAGGGGAGCGGGCATGTGCAGAGATCACAGGGCGAGACAGGAAGCAGAGGGCAAGGGGGAGGCGCCAGGCTCTTTTTAACAACTGGCTCTCACTCATTACCATGAGAACAGGACCAACTATTCATGAGGGATTAGCGCCCCCCACCCCGCCCGTGACCCAAACACCTCCCATTAGGCCCACCTCCAACACCAGGTATCAGATTTCAACATGAGACTTGGGGAGAACAAATATCCAAGCTATAGCATGGTTCTAGGCTAGACTGTGTGTGCGTGTGTGTGTGTGTGTGTGTGTGTGTGTGCACATGCACACGCGCGCGCATTTATTTCCATCCATCCATCCATCCGTTTGTCTACCCAACCAGCTCTAACACACAATTTTAGGATTGTCTCTTGCATAATCATTACCCAATATACCCAGGTTATTCAGATCCCACATAATGAAGGGCAGGTCACTGGTGATTACATTCAAAACAAGACAAAGACTGCAGCATGATTAACTTTCACTTCCCTGAATACAGATGGATATTTAACAAAAGCTGGCTCATGAATTTTTCTTTCTCTTTCTTCTTTTTTTTTTTTTTGAGACAGAGTCTTGCTCTGTCACCTAGGCTGGAGTGCAGTGGCATGATCTCAGCTCACTGCAACCTCTGCCTCCCAGGATCAAGCGATTCTCATAGCTGAGATTACAAGTGTGTGCCACCACGCCTGGCTAACATTTGTATTTTTAGTAGAGATGGGGTTTCACCATGTTGGCCAGGCTGGTCTCGAACTCCTGGCCTCAAGTGATCCACCTGCCTCAGGCTCTCAAAGTGCTGGGATTACCGGTGTGAGCCACGGCGTCTGGCCACATGAGTTCTCAATGTTTTAAGTCAAACTCTCAAACATTTAATAATTGCCTGCTATGTGTAAAAACAGCAACTGGGCCATAACATTATAAACAGGATTTTTTTTTTCTCTCTTACACCTTAATGCTCAGCAAAGGATTTTAAAAATTAATACATTTTCAAATAAATTCTATACAGATTAGGACTCCTATTTTCTCCTTTTCCCATTTTCCTCACCCATATTCTGTTTTTGTAGATTTCATTTCTATATTACAGTATTACATAGGTAATTCATGTTCGCTAAGGGAAAAAACTAGAAGTTGTAGCAGTGGGTGGTCAAAAAGAAACTAAGAATCACTCATAATCTCTCTCCCTGATATTAATATTTTGGGATATCTATCTTTGCTAGGCATTCTTCCATCCATGTAAATAAAATGAAGCCATCAATACTTTTACACTATATAATGAACATTTTTCCATGTCAATGAATACTTTCATATCAATGTTCTTTTTTCTTAAGAGACCAGGTCTCACTCTGTTGCCCAGGCTGGAGTACAGTGTGCAATCATAGCTTGCGTCAGCCTCAAACTCCTGGGCTCAAGTGATCCTCCCACTTCAGCCTCTGGTGTAATTAGGACAAGCTGTGTGCCACAATGCCCGGCTAGTTTAAAAACTTTTTTTGTAGAGATGGGATCTCACTGTGAGGCTAGTCTCAAGATCCTGGCTTCATGCGATCCTCCTACCTTGGCCTCCCAAAGCACTGACATTATAGGCGTGAGCCACTGCGCCCGGGACACGTCAGCATTCTCAATCGGGACACAGAATTTCAATGTCTGGATGAGCCATAGTGTATTTACCCACTCTCCTACTGTTGGATATTTAGGTTGTTTCCGACTTTTCACTACTATATATAGCACTATAGTGAATACCCTTGTTCACACGTCTATGCACACTTCCTTAATAACAATGTATTTCTTTTTACTTTTTATCTTGTTGTATTCTATGCATATTTATAAGTACCTTAAATCTTTTCCATAAGAAGAATGAGAATTCATAAATGGATAACTAACATGTCATTGGGGCCTCTGAGAAATGACTCTATAGGTTTCTGATGAAGAGTTACAGAGATGTCTGAGGAGAGAGGTGGGCTCAGCAACACGTGCCCAGGTATGGAACGCTTTGTCCTTATCTCAACCACCTGTCTCCCGAAACAAGGTGACCCGCTGTTCCACCACAAGTGGTGGGACCTCACGCAAGGTGCTATGTCTCTCTGGGGCTTGAGGGAGTTAGGCTACAAAAACTTGACATTTTTTCCCCAGCTCTGACATGCATATGTTCTCCGACACCTCCATCTCTTTCAGACCTCAGAGTCTGAGATTCTCACAGTGCAGAGGGAATGTGGTGCTGTGGGTAGCGGGCAGGGGCAGGCAGGACTCATGCATTCATTCCTTTCCCCCAAGAACAGTTACTGTATGCCTTCTCCATGTCAGGCTCTGCCTTAGGTGCTAGAAATAAGTTAAACTGTAGCCTTATGGCCAGGCGCAGTAGCTCACGCCTGTAATCCCAGCACTTTGGGAGGACAAGGCAGGAGGATTGCTTGAGGCTAGGAGTTCACAGACCAGCCTGCGAAATCCCATCTCTACTTAAAAAAAGTACAAAAATTAGGTGGGCATGGTGGTGTACATCTGTAGTCCCAGCTGAGGCAGGAGAATCGCTTGAACCTGGGAGGCAGAGGCTGCTGTGAGCCAAGATCATGCCAACTGCACTCCAGCCTGGGCGACAGAGCGAGACTCCATCAAAACACACACACACACACACACACACCCTGCAACCTTCACATCAAGGAGCCAGGCTTCACAACCTTCAACATGCTTCTGCAGCTCTTGGGAAGTTCTGATTCAGCAGGTCTGGGCAGGACCTCAGGTGTTGAGCCCAACCACACCTGTCACCTAATCCCACCACCAGGATAAGCCAGCAGAGCCCTGGAGCTGCTCTCCCCGTCAGTCATCCCCCACCCCCATGGACCACTGGCCACGGAAAACGGAAGCACAGCTAACCACTGCCAGGGACACCTTTTCTGCCCACAGGTCAACTTTCAACGAAAGCAAATCTCTGAGCTCAGACTTCAGAGCAAACCAAGTAAGAGTTCATTCTGTGTGGCGCTTGTAGCTGGCAAAGCTGCACAGTTCAGCATCTTGGCCCTCAATAAGTCAGAGCGGCGGGCGGTGAGAGACAGTTCAAATGTCACCCCTCCTAGAGGGCCAGGCAGGCTGCAAAGCGGGCTCTGTAACCTGGTCAGTACCCAATTTGCAGGGCTAGTTTCCGTAGATAAAGCAATCGGGGCTCAGCGGGACTGTCTCCTGAACCTGCTGCCCCGCCCTCTGGGAGGAAGAAGCCTGGGCGCGGGGGCGGTGAAGCAGGAAGGCCCCGCCCAGCAGAGAGTTCTGCGGGGCCACCTTTGCAGGCAGGAAGTGGATTCTCCTGTCACTCCAGCACGGGCCTGACTCAGGCTTGGAGGAAAAGCAGGGCCCATCGCTAGGGTCCTGGCTGGAGGAAAAGCAGGGCCCATCGCCAGGGTCCTGGCTGGAGTGAGAGGCATTTGGCTAATGGAGCCCCTCGCAACCACATCAGAACCTCGCAGTGTGTGGAGGAGGCCAGGCTGTTTATCTAAAGGGTGGATCGTGTGAGAGATAGGGGACAGCTGGGCTCCACGCGCTGGCTCCAGCCAGAGAAAGCTGATTCGGCGGCTCTCCCAGGGCAGGGCTCCGCAGCAATCCACGCAGGGGAGAGGGGAGGACGGGCGAGCCCAGCTGGGGCACATCCGTAACCAAAGAGGCCGGCTCCTCGCCCCTCCCAGAGGGTGGAGCTTACAGCGACTCAAGCTTTCGGGCCCCAATCCTCAAACCTTGATCCTCGTGCCCTTTCTATCTAGCTCAAGAAAAAAGGGTGCATTACTACAAAAAGCTGTTGGCTTTCCTGACCCAGAAATTCCCCTTAAAAAGAGACAAGGACGGCCAGGTGCGGTGGCTCAGGCCTGTAATCCCGGCACTTTGGAAGGCCGAGGCGGGCGAATCACCTGAGGTCAGGGGTTCGAGACCAGCCTGACCACATGGTGAAACCCTATCTCTACTGAAAATACAAAAATTAGCTGGGCGTGGTGGTGGGCGCCTATAATCCCAGCTACTCGGGAGGCTGAGGCAGGAGAATCGCTTGCAACCGGCAGGCGGAGGTTGCAGTGTGCTGAGATCTCACCATTGCACTCCAGTCTGTGCAACAAGAGTGAAACTCTGTCTCAAAAAAAAAAAAAGAGAAAAAAAGAGACAAGGCCACCAAGTCTCCGTGGGGACTATGCAAGATTGCGGGAAACCTCAGAATTCATTTGTTCATTCTACTTAGCTGAGGACTAACCAGTCACTGTGTTACATGCAGGGGACACACCAGGGAGCATCACAGAAAAAGAGAGGGACAATAACGCTAAGTGTGGTTTTTCTTCTCTTTTCTTTTATTTATTTATTTTTTGAGACAGAGTCTCGCTCTGTTGCCCACGCTGCAGTGCAGTGCTGCAATCTCGGCTCACTGCAACCCCCTCCTCCCGGGTTCAAGCGATTCTCCTGCCTCAGCCTCTTGAGTAGCTGGGATTACAGGCTTGTGCCACCATGCCCGGCTAATATTTTGTATTTTTAGTAGAAACAGGGTTTCACCATGTTGGTGAGGCTGGTCTCGAATTCCTGAGCTCAAGTGATCTGCCTGCCTCAGATTACAGGTGTGAGGTACTGTGCCCAGCCTTCTTTTCTTTCTTTGAGACAGAGTCAAGCTTTTGTTTCCTAGGCTGGAGTGCAGTGGCACAATCCCAGCTCACTGCAGCCTTGACTTTCTGGGCTCAAGTGATCCTCTCACTTCAGCCTCCCGAGTAGCTGGGATTACAGGTGTGCACCACCCAGCTAACTGTCTTTTTTTCTGGTAGAGACAGGGTCTCACTATGTTGCCCTGGATGATCTTGAACTCCTGGCCTCAAGTGGTCCTCCTGTCCTGGCCTCCCAAAGTGCTGGGATTACAGGCATGAACCATCATGCCTAGCCATTTTCTTTATATTTATTCTCTTTGGGAGTTCACAGGGCTTCTTGAATCTGTAAGTTGATAATTTTCACAATATTTAGAAAATTTGTGGCCATTTAAAAAAAAGTTTTGTTTCTACTCCATTATAATTTTCTTCTGTTTCTAGGACTATTGTTACATGTAAGTCAGAAGACTCCATATTATACTACATGTTTCTGGGACTCTGCGTGTGTTTCTTCATTCTTTTTTCTCTGTTACGCGGATTGGATCATTTCTAATTATCTATATTCAAGTTAAGTGATCCTTCTGCCATTTCCATACTAGTGGTAAGCTCATCCAGTGAAATTTTCATTTCAATTGTGGCACTTTTAAGTTTCAAAATTTCTATTTGACTCTATTTTTTATAGTTTCCATTTCTCTACTATCTGCTTACTCATTAAATCCATATTTTCCTTTAGTTAACTGTTAGAAAGTCTTTCAACATCTGGGCCATCTCTGTATCAGTTTCTAGTACCTTTTTACACCTATGGGTCACATTTTCTTATTTCTTTGACCGCTTAGTAATGTCTCATTTTATACTTGCCATTGTGGCTAATATGCTATAGAGACTGGATACTGTTATTTTTCTCTGAAAAGTGTTGATTTTTGTTCTAGTAGCCAATTCAAGTAATGGTTAATTACCTTAAACTTATGTAGGCAGAGTTTTATGCTTTCTTAGGGGGAACCTATGGAAAGTCCTAGGTACTTTCCAAGTACCTCTAACTTGATGTGACTCAACCTTGAAATTCTGTCTCCTCTGTGGATACTGTTAGGACTTATTCTTGGGTTCATTAGGGTGAGTTTACAGTAGGCCTTACTTTAGGGTCTTACTTAGGTCCTTGCTGCTAAAGTGCAGCCCTTCTGGTGTCCCAGCTGGACGCCTGGAGTGTTATGCAGATTGGATAATTTCTAATGATCTATATTCAAATGACTCTTCTGCCATTTCCATATACTAGTGGCCCCGCAGATAGGCCTGAAGGAACAGCCAGAGAGAGAGAGAGAGGAGGCAGAGAGGACCTGTCCACCCTGGCAAAGAGTTGGGATGCTTTTAGCTGGGACATGGCTCATGCCACGCTGAGGAAGCACAGTGCCAGAACACACCCCAACTTTGACAGGGAGCCCACTCCAGGTTCTAAAGTTCCTTAACAAGTCAAAGAAATTTTCTTTGACCATTTTCTGGAAACCATGCAAGCCTTCACTACTTCAAGTCCCTTCCCAACCAGGCCTTTACCACATCAGCAGGTTTCAGGAGCACCAGTCATGGTCTGTGATCTGAGTGGGAGCTAGGACACCCACCTGGGTACAAGGGACTTACCTAGCAGCATTAAGTGGGTGTCGACCTGCTGAGTGGTAGGAAAAGCCAGGCGATGGGAGTTTAGGAAAGGACAAGATCAGTGTGGCTGGAGTGAGCAAAAGGATGTCTCAGAAGAGACATCAGAGCCAGGCCTTGAATAGAGAGCTGGGAAACGGGAGGAAGGCCTTCCAGGGGGAGGAATGGCAGGGACTTAGGCTCGGCAGTGGGCCTGTCAGGATTGCTACAGGAAGCAGTGGGATGGGAGTGATTTGCCTTGCTCATGGATTCCATGAAATGCTGCCGTGTGTCAGAGAAAGTGCTGGGATCTGGGGTGGAGGCCCCTGATCATTTATTCCAGCGACTTGAGGATGACCACACAGCTGGCACCAGGGCTGGATGAGGGCAGATGCCTGATGTGCCACTCTCAGGGGGAATTAGGGTGCCCTAAAGCATCACCAGCAGTGTGACGAGATGGAGAAGTCATTTTCAGAACCCAGCTCAAGGACGGCACTGTATGTGGCTGGAGTCTCTGGGATGGGGACTGGCAGGTGGGAGGTCTCAGATGCCCGCTCGATAATAACACACACTCACTAAGCTGCTGTCTACAGCATCTGGGTTGGGGAAAGCAGAGCCATTTCCATCCCTGGCCTCTAGGGGAGCATCTGTTTCCTTGCCTTTTTTAGCTTCAAGAGGCCGCCTATATTATCTGGCTTATGGCCCCTTTCTCTGTCTTCAAATCATAAGTGTATAGCCAGACACCGTGGCTCATGCCTGTAATTCCAGCACTCTGGGAGGCCAAGGCAGGAGGATTGCTTAAGCCCAGGAGTTTTAGACCAGCCTGGGCAACATGGTGAGACTCCACCTCTACAAAATATATAGATTTAAAAATTAGCTGGGTGTGGTGGTGTGCACCTGTGGTCTCAGCTACTTGGGACACTGGGGAGGGAGGATTAATTGAGCCCAGGAGGTTGACGCTGCAGTGAGCCATGATCATGCCACTGCACTCCAGCCTGGGTGACAGAGCTAGACACTGTCTCAAAAAAAAAAAAAAAAAAAAAAAAAAAGTGTATTGTGTGCATGCATGTGTGTGTGTCTGTGTGTGTGTGTGTGTGTGTGTATTCTAACTGTATTTAGTTTGCTAGGGCCACTGTAACAGAGTACTACAAACTAGGTGTCTTAGCAGAGTTTGATTGTCTCACAGTCCTGGAGGCTAGAAGTCCAGTATCAAGGTATGGGCAGGTTGGTTCCCTCTGAGGGCTGTGAGAGAGGGTCTGTCCCATGCCTGTCCCTTAGCTTCAGGGATGTAAGTCATCTATGGTCTTCCTTGGTTTGTAAAAAGGAGCACCTTGATCTCTGCCTTCATCTCCACATGATGTCTCCCTGTGTGTGTGTGTGTCTAAATTTCCCCCTTTAATAGGGACACCAGTCATGTTAGATTAGGAGCCACCCTACTCCCGGATGATCTCAACTAATTACATCTTGATGACCCTGTTCCCAAATAAGGTCACATTCTGAGGTACCAGAGGCTAGGACTTCAATATACGAATTTTGGGAGGAACACATAAAAACTTCAACCCATACCATTAACACGTTAAAACAAAACATAACCATTGAAAGATAAATATCTGTCCGTATACTATGAAGAGTCTCTTCCTGAATCACAGTGGTGCTTGCACAACATTTTAGAAAATGTGAAGAAAAATAAATCGTGCATAGCTAGGCAGCTCTGCATTCAAATCAGTTTCCTCATCTGTGAAATGGGAACAGGGACGGAACCTGACTGGTCGGGTGGGTGAGAGGATTAAATGAGATAATGTAGGTAAGGTGCTTGGCACAGAGCGTGGCACTGAGTAGGTGCTCCATACACACCAGCTATTCTCATCACCCCGTCACCATTACTGTTGTTATGACGCCAGGCGGCGTCCCTCATGCCAGGGAAAGTGCTTAGGAAACTACAACCCTGAGGCCAGGGAGGTGGCGGGGAGACTGAGAGCGGTGGATGGGTCTGGGAGGTGTCTTGGCCTGGGCCAGCTTGGCTCTGGGCATCTAGAGGCCCCAGGGGAGCTGCCCAGCTGGCGTGCGTGGGCCAGGGTTGGGGAGGAGGCCTCTGACTTTCGCAGCAGCTCATTCCGTGTGTGGGGGCTGGCCAGGACATGACATTTAACATGCTGGGCCTGGGCGGATAGCCTGACACCTGCAGTGAGATGTACACAGGGTGAATTAAGCAAAGATGTGCCGGAGGATGCAATCCCAGGGGAAATCCTCAAGCCACAGAAAGCCTCTCTCTGATGCCCAAAAGGTGCCCAAGTACCGATGCCTGTCCCCAAACCTACCCCAGTGGGCTCATTCCACAGACCCCCACCTGCTGACCCATGGCCTTTGTGCAGGAGAGAAAGAGTACTAGGTTGGAGTCAACAGAGGAGGATTCCAGTTCTAGCCTGCAAGAAGTTGCTGGGCAACCGGGGCAAATGGCTTGGCCTCTCTGGGTAACCACAGCCTCATCTGTGAAATGCTGGACCTGCCTGTCTCCACACGTGTTGTGAGGATCCAAGGAGAAGATGCAAGCAAGTGCTGCCAAATGCCAGGAGTCACTATTCCCACTTAACTTCTCTGAGCCTCAGTCTACTCATCTGTAAAATGGGGCCATGCCTGTTTTTCCCCTCCATGGTGGCTGAGGTTAAAAAGGGAAAATGGGCCGGGCACAGTGGCTCACGCCTGTAATCCCAGCACTTTGGGAAGCCGTGGTGGGAGGATCACGAGGTCAAGAGATAGAGACCATCCTGGCTAACACGGCGAAACCCCATCTCTACTAAAAATAAAAAATGAAAAATTAGCCGGGCGTGGTGGCGGATGCCTGTAGTCCCAGCTACTCGGGAGGCTGAGGCAGGAGAATGGCATGAACCCGGGAGGCGGAGTTTGCAGTGAGCCGAGATAGTGCCACTGCACTCCAGCCTGGGCGATAGAGTGAGACTCCGTCTCCAAAAAAAACAAAAAGGCGGGGCGGGGGCGGAAATGAATAGGTAGAGCGCTTTAATACAGGCCACGCACAGAGGAAACCCCAGAAGGAGGCACCTCTCTTGGCACTGTTTTACCATTATTAGTGTTCTAGTCAGTCGTGGAGTGCTTGAGGGCTGAAGTCAGAACTCCAGCTTATTCTTTCCTAGCTACATGACCTTGGCCAAGTCACTTAATCTCTTTGTGACCCCATTTTCTCATCTGTAAAGTGGGAGTAGAAACAGCGCCCCATGGCGCTGTGTGGATGAAATGAGAATACAGGTGAGCAGGTGTGCTTGCCTTACCGTAAGTGCTGGATGAATGGGGTCACCAGTTTTAAGGTAAAGAGACTCCAGTGGTGTTTTCCTGATCTCTGATGCCCTCCTCCAGCCCTTTCTGCTTTCAGGGAGCTGCTCAGGGCTGTCTGCCAAGCCCATCTAACCCTAACTGCCAACAGCTGTAAGGCCTTTTGGGTTTTTCACCTATAATTTCACACCTTTTCTCATCCTAAGGCTGTTGAGCTTTGTCCCAACACAGATCGCTCAGGTGACTTCAGCTTCCCTTGGCCAAGAGGGAAGAGCATGAGGCCAGGGCAGCAGAGCACCTGGGGAGCTAGTGACAAAAGGAGTCAGATCAGAGATTCTGCATGTGGCCAGCTCTGAGCCTGGCTCCTGACAGAAGGAATAGAGTCTCCCCAGGAGTCACAGAACCTGAGGCATGGCTTCTTACTATGTTTATGTTTTTGTTTTTGAGATGGAGTCTTGCTCTGTCGCCCAGGCTGGAGTGTAGTGACACGATCCCGGCTCACTGCAATCTCCACCTCCTGGGTTCAAGCGATTCTCCTGCCTCAGCCTCCCGAGTAGCTGGGATTACAGGCACCTGCTACCACACCCAGCTAATTTTGGTATTTTAGTAGAGATGGGGTTTCGTCATGTTGGCCAGGCTGGTCTCGAAATCCTGACCTCAAGCGATCCACCCGCCTGGCATGAGGCACCGTGCGGGGCTGGCTTCTTACTATGGATGGGAGCTACACCCTAGCATCCTCCTGATACCCCAGTGTGCCAGCCCCAGCTGCTTGTGAACTTCCCTCCCTTTCGTCCCTAGGAAGTGTGGGAGCTGGGGGAGCCTGGTGCTGGAGCAGGGAGGGTATACATGGGGCAGTGTGAGGGGCAGGGCTGCAGGGGTCATCTGAAACAGGGGAAGAACTCGGACTTCCTCCTCCAGGCAATAGGGAGCCCCTGAGGCTGCTGAGCAGAGGAGGAGCACTGTGAAAGTGGAATTCTAGGAAGACACATCTGGCCAGTACAGAGGACGGAGAGTGGTGAAAGAAACATCTGTGTGTGGGACAGCCAGCCAGAGGAATCCTGGCACCAGCCCAGGGCGCCGGTGGTGACACTCCACAGAGAAGGAAGTCTGCCCAGATTTGAGGTGTTTTCTGGCAGGTTCCTGGCTGTGGTCACTCTGTTTCCTCCTGGGGGTCTCTAGCCATCCCCTAGCCTTGCCAGAGACCACTCACAGGTTTTTGAAATTCTCCCCAAAGCTGCCTGACACTTTTCTCTCTCACACAAACTCCAAGGACTATCCAAAATAGGAGGAGGCCCTGAAGAAGGGGGAAGGGGAAGGAAGGCAACCGGCTTTAACCTTTTCCCTGCTGAACCACACCCCTAGCCCCAGTTGTTCTTGATTCTTCTCATCCTCCAAATGGCCTAGAACTGTGGTACCCCAAGTGCCCTGGCCACTACGGGATCAAATTCAGACCGAAATCTGGGACAAAGAGAGCACTTTTTGGCAAAGACGAAGCCAAAACAGACCCTCAGCGGGCCTGGGCCCAGGCTGCTGCTCAAAGCAAGGAGATTCCAGAGCGGGCCCCCAGTGTGCAACCCTGATGGGCTTCCTGGAAAGGGAAGCCAAGTGGAACACTTCTAAATGACAGTCTAACATCCTTGCCTTCCTCCTTCCCTTCCCCAAGCATCTCCATTCCCCATTTTTTTCTCTATTCTAAATGGGTCAAGGTGCCCATAGGTCTCAGAACCTTCTTCCTCCAAAGTCTTGTCAAAAGGAAAAGCAAAAGAGTAGGCTACTGCAGAAAGCTGGGGTCAAGCGGGCAGAGTTCAGCTCCTCCCTGCAGCCTTGCCTGGTTAATATGGAGCCCTGCGGCTGTGAACCAGCACCAGCCTCTTTGGCCTTCCCAGGAAATAACAGTGGCTGGGCCATCCTAGGGCCATCCTAGAACTCAGGAGAGGGCAATGAAAGCATCCTTGAAGACACTGGAAGCCACCATCCAGGCCCTGTGCTGCTGAGTGGAACCCTCAATGGTCAGGCAGGCCCAACAAACTCCGGCCAGAAGCACTGCCTGCACCAGGTGACTTGGAGAGTCACCTCCCCACTGCCACCCCTTCCTCCTCTGTTAGAAACTTCCTGGCACGAGAGACTGAGATACATGTGAAACCTCTTTGAAGGTCCAGGCAAGGAGAGTGCTAAGTTCGAACTGGTCTCTAACATTGCTGCAATTTGCTCCCCAATCTGCAGATTTCATCTCCGGCTTCACACCCTTTGTTGGCTCTCTGCTGCCTGTGGGACACGAGCCTATTCATGACCTCTGCTCAACTGACCTCTCTAGTCACACGCCCTGCCACCCTTGCTTGTCCATCCCAGCACACTGCCTGGCCTGCCTGAGGTCTCCGCAGGTGTAACCTGCTGTTCCACAGCTCCCTCCTCCCCATCACTCCTGCAGATCGGTCACACTTCTAGAACTATGCTTACCAAACTGGATTTAATGATTTGCTTATGAAACTGTTCCCTTCCAAATGCCTGTGAGCTTCTTGAAAGTCATGTCTGTGCCTTGATATTCTCACTGTCCATCATGGTATCCAACACATACCTGGACCTATGACTAGAACACATTTCCCAGCCTCCCTTGCTGGGAGGTACAATCATGGAACTAAATCCTGACCAGTGGCACCTGAGCAGGGTTATGTACCCCTCCCTTTGGCATAACCCACAGAATCTTCCTGCAATCCTTCATATTCTGCCTTCCTTTGCCTGCTGGCTAGATGTAAAACTCCACGCAGGATGGGGTCACCAGCTGGGGGAGACTGAGTTCCTGATGACTGCCTGGAGCAGAGCCCTCTAGTGACTTGTTTTGGTCTGGGACCTGGGCAGAAAATAAATCTTTATTATGTTGAGCCACTGAGTTTGTTATACAGCAGTTAGCCTGCCCTGACTCATACAGAGGAGCTCAATCAAGGTCTATTGAAACAAACTAAAAGAGGGAAGGCAATAGAAAATGTAGATTCCTCTTGCAGTTCTATCCTTAGATCAATCAAGTCAGGCATTCAATTCCCTACATGACTCAACTATTGCTGGAACTAAACCATCACTCCTCTCCCACAGCCCTATCTATCAAACCCACATGCACAGTGGTTAGAATGCCATGCTTTCCCCCGGAAGGACTGAGAAGGGTGGAGGACTTGCCAGATGGCCTCTGAAAGTCACTCTAGGTGAATGAGCCACACCTCAAGATCCTGGTTTCAAAGCTTGTAGAAAGCACACAGAGACACAAAGCTGAATTGCAGGGAGGGGCCTCCTCCTTGCCACAGGGGCATCAGCACGCCCGACACATGACCCTCAAGCTCAGAGGAACCAATGAGGGGAACCCACTGCCTCTCCGAGGCAGCCCACGCCATTCCTGGGCAGCCTCTGGGAAGTGCTGCAATAGGGCTCCTCACAAAGCCCAAGTTCACCAGATCAGATCCCCACCTCGTCACAAAGGGCTATGACCTAACAAGGGAAAGATCCCACTGGGACTGAAAGAGGAAGAAGAGAGGAATGGAGAAAAGGGACTTCAAACATATCCTCCGAATGTTCCACGCCGGTGCTACTCAAGGCAGACTGTGGCACTGACATCATCTCAGAGCTTGATGGAAAAGCGAAGTCTCAAACCCCAGGTGGACCTGCTGAATCGGAATCTCTTAGCGAGATTGCTAAGTAGTTCGTGTGCACATGAAAATTTGAGAAGCCCTCATTGTTCTCTGCCATAAAGATTTCATCTAATCCTTAACAAGTGGATCCCAATAGTAAATCTAGCCCATAGGCAAAGATGGGCACACAAGAGGAGGAATGGGAGCTAAATAAAACTTGCCTTTAAAGTGGAGGAGGAGGACAGCAGGCCTCTCTCTCCCATTCCTTCATACCCAGCGGCAGCTCACTATGCATTCATTTATTCATTCAACAATGATTTCCCAAGCACACACTATATGGCAGGTACTGTTCTAGGCATTGGGAAAACAGAAGCTGTGGAGCAGGAAAGATCCTGCTCTCTGAAAGCTCACATTCTGGGGAGAAGGGGAGGGAGGTGAGGAATGACATAGTAAACAATAGTTAAGAAGACAATGGGCTGGGCGGGCGTGGTGGCTCATCCCTGTAATCCCAGCTTTTAGGAGGCTGAGGTGGAAGGATGGCTTGAGCCCAGGAGTTCAGCCTGGGCAACACCTGGGCAACACCGGGAGACTCCATCTCTCCAAAAAAAAAAAAAAAAGGATAATAATAGGTTGCAATAAGTGTTTTGAAGACAGTAGAATGTGACAAAGTGACCCAGAGTACATGAATGCATGGCTGGGGGGCTCTCTGATTCTGTGAGAGATGCCATGTGAGCTGAGGCTGAGTGCCCAGAAGTCAGCTCCTTGGGGACCTGAGGGAAAGGACTGCACACAGAGGGAACAGCAAGGACAAAGGCCTGGTGGCAGCACTGCGCTTGGTGCCCAAGAAGCAGGTGAAGCGAGCGAGCTGGGGTGCTGAGAATAAGCGACAGGAAGGTGACAGAGGCAGGTCTGGAAGGGCAGGCAGGGCCATCACCCAGGGCCTGGGGGCAGGCAGGAGTTTGGAGTTCATTCCAAAAAGAAAGGGAGTCTTCAGAAAGGTTCAAGGCCATGGTCTGCTAGGATAGGGTTTATGTTTTAGGAGGGCTCTGATTCGTGGGAAGACTAGATTATAGAGGAGGTGACAGTGAGAATGTGGAGACCCCTGAGGAGGCTGTCTCAGTTGCCCAGGTGACAGGTCGGTGCGGGGCTGGACGAGGGTGGGGGCAGAGTCGATGCAGAGGAAGAGGGCAGATCCAGGCTGTCTCTGGAGGGAAGTCTGAGAAGATGAGCTGAGGACGAGCTGACTTGCTGTTGGGCTGGATATGGGACATGACTGGCCAGGTATGGGGTGGTCCCAACTGGGTTCGAATCCCTTTTGGCATCTTAGATGCACATAGCAGCTGACCCAGGCACAGGTGTGCCCCGTACAGGTCTGAAGGTGTCAAAGCTGGCATCTGCTGCTTGGATGGCTTCCTCCCTGGTCACTGAGGTCAGGCATTTATTTTGCCCATAGACGTCTCCTGTAACTTCTTTTGGGAATCTCCTTAAGCCAAGGACTTTCCATTGTTCCTTCACAGTGGGAAAAGGGGAGAACAAGGTGGAGCCCAGATGGAAAAAGAGAGGAATCCCTAGAGCTAAAAATAAACCTCGGGCAGTGTTGCCAGGGAAGCCTTGTAAAGCAGCCCCCGCAGTGAGGCGAGCCGCCTGGGGCAGCCTGTGCTTCCCAGGCTGTGCTGCCAGCCCTTCTAATGAGGCTCTCCTTGGGGGAAAAACTGCCTCCTGCCAGGGACCTGGGAAATGCAACAGGAAAAGTACCCCCGCAAAGCTTGCTGTCTTCCAAGCCCACCCTGGTGCCCAGCTGCAGGCTACTTCTCCAGGTGGCAGCCCAGCTGCTGACCCAGGTGATGGGCTCCTTTCAAACAGGGGGAGCTGCCCACCTGGAATGAGGTGCAGGAGGAGGAGGAAGTACAGGGACAGAAGGTGCTGGCTGCTCAGGGGTTGCTGGGGCACCTGTGTGCAGGCCTGCCCTTTTCCAGGTCCCGCCCTTCCTGGACTCCAGACCCCAAGAGGTCACAGAAGCAGGGGTTTCCCTAGCCTCTGTGCATGCCCAAGGCGGTCCTGTCCCACACGTTGCCCACGTGGATGCCCATGCCTGGAGCGCCTTCCCAGCCTACCTGAACCCCAGCCCTTCTCCACCTCCAGTTCCACTCCTACACGCAGACCCAAGGCAGGAGGAAGGGAATGTAGCATTGACGAGACACCTCTTCTATCTGCACCATTTTATTTATTTAAAAAAGACATATCTGAAGCAAATGTGGCAAAATATTCACAGGTGTTAAATCTGGGCAGTAGGTCCTCTCATGCCTGTGATATTATTTTCTATAGGATTGAAAACATTCATAATTACAAATAAACACTGGAGAGAAGCTGCAGCGCAGAGAAGCACTGGCAGCAGCTGGCTGGAGGGCAGGGCAGTCCCAGTAAAAACTCAGGGGGTGCAGTGAGGAGGTAGGAGGATGGGTCTGCTGGGGTGGAGGAGGAAGAAGAAGAAAAGAAAGGGGAGGAGGTGGGGGAGGAGGAGGAGAAGTAAGAATGAGTAAGGAAGGGGAGAAGGGGGAAAAGGAGAAGAAGGGAGTGGGGAAGATGTGGGGAGGGGTCCAGATGGCAGCTGGGTTTGGAACACACTGAGGTGGAGGCACACGTGTGGCTTACACACAGAGACACCTGGGAGCGGCAGCCTACTAGGCGTGTCTGTTTAGATGGGTAACCAGTCTGCAGGTCAGCTCGGGTTGCATCTGTCTCCAGCCCCTCAGTCCCACTCTGAACACCAACACTTGCCCTTAGCAGGTGCTCAACAAATGTGATCAGGTGCTCACCCCCAACCCTTCCTTCCAGTTGACGGCAAAGGCTTGGACCAGAGAAAACGGCTGTTCACTGATAGAAGATATTCAAGGGCGAGCAAAGCCCTGCCCCAAGCCTGTTCCTGACACCTACCTGACCTGGATCGCTGACAGCTTGGGGGCCAGCCTGTCCCTACAAGAGCCACTCCCTTTCCTGGGCACCTGCCCACTGCTCAGCTATTTCTAGCAGGAACAGCAATGGGACAGGTGTGGCCTTAGAGGAAGAGCTAGCACGGGGGTGGGCAGGGATTAGGCAATGGAACAGACAGATGAGACCCAGGGGACCCTCCGTCCAGTCAGATAAGGGGAAGAGCTGGCCCAAGACTCCTGCCCTCCGTGCCCCTAACCCCACCCACAGGGACTCTGAACCCCACTCTCCAGGGGTAGCCTGAGTGAGGGCTGAGGCCACTGCCAGCCCCTTGTACTCATAGGGCCCCCTGGCACAGCATGGCCCAGGGAAGGGAGGAGGCAGTCACCGCTCTTCTTGGAGGAGGACAGAGCATTGGCTGGCCATCACAGCTGCCCACAGGAGGCAGGACAGCCTCCCCATCAGATGCCAAGACTGCCACCTGATTCCAAAAGGCGTGCATATACATGAGCCACTCTCGGGAAAGCTGCCTCCGCTTCCCCACAGTCTCCTGAGGAGGAGAAGCAGCTTTCCTCCCCTGCAAGGGCTTCTGCCTTCACTAGTCCCAGCTGGAGACTCCCATGCAGACCAGAGCAGGCTTCCACCTGTCCTCCCAGACTCCTGCCTGGGATGCGGCAGCATCCTGGGATGAGACATGCAGACGAGACTGGCAAAGACAGAATCAGGGCGAGAGAAAAAGCCTCCGGGGAGGCTGACATAAGACCGTAGACGGAGGCTCAGGGAAAGGTCACAGGAACAAACAGAGCCACAGCCAGAGATGGGCTCAGAGACCTCAGACAGACACAGAGAGAGAAATAGAGAAAATGAGGAAAGAGAGACAGAGAGAGAACACCACAGGGAGAATCCAAGACGCCTGAGCAGAGAAAGGAAATGAACATACAGAAACTGACCATTTCTCTCTATGCCCAGCCCCCATCTGCCCCTTCTGCTCTACAGCTGAAGCCTTCTTGGCAAGGAAGGGAAAGGACTCCTCTCCTCCTTGAGGTATGGGGCCTCCCAGGCTGGCTCTGCAGCACATCAAAGTGGCAGCAGAGAGGAACAGCTTAGCGCATGGATTCCAGCACCAGACTGCCCAGTCTGAATCCTGGCTCCTCCACCTACCTGTGGTGAGACCTTGACATCCTATGTGACCTGGGTACCCTCATCTCTTTTTTTTAAAAAAGGGGGAATGTTGGGGGGTGGTGGCTTGCACCTTTAATCCCAGCTACTAAGGAGGCTAATGGAGGAGGATCACTTAAGGCCAAGAGTTTGAGACCTGTCCAGGCAACATAGGGAGACCCCCCATCTCTACAAAAAATTAAAAAATTAGTCCAGCACGGTGGTGCACACTTGTACTCCTAGCTATTCAGGAGTGAGGCTGCAATGAGCTATGATTGTACCACTGCACTCCAGCCTTGTGATAGAGTGAGACCTCTTAAAAAAATAAATAGAGAATAAAAATAAATTTTTTAAAGTGGGGGAGAGTGGTGGTGCCTACATCCCAGGGTGGGCTGTAAGCAGTTCAGGGGTGATCATAGAAAGGACATGGGACAGGGCCTGACACAAAGCACGTGCCAACACTCGTTCCTACAGAGAGTCCCCCAGCCTGAGGGGCCACCACTGCTCCCCAACCTCCCCTGCCTCAAGAGGAGCAAGTCAAGTTTGTTCCTAGGTTCTTTCCTTCCTTCTTGCCCTTCCTGAGCTGAGGAGAAAATGCAGAGGTGAGAGAAGCCCTTGGCTGCTGGGACTGGGAGCTCCTCAGGCCCTAGGGTCTCCTTATCCCAACACTCCACAGTTCTGTCCCGCTTTGCATCCGATTCACTTATCAAGCCTGTCTGAACTCCAGACACAGGGACCCAGCCCTAGACAGTCAGATTCAGGAGGCTGCTGGGGAACAGGAATCTGGATATATTTTTAACCTGGCTCGCAGGTGAACCCAGATCACAGGTGATTCTGTCACCCATCCAGGGCACAGGCCCATGGCTCCAGCCCGCACCCTGGTTCTTGACTACACAGCCAAGAAACCCAGGTATTCCAAACTGTCCCAACTGCCAGACTCAGGCAGCAGCAGACTTTTCTCAATATGCACCAAATATATATATAAAGCAATGGATAGAATCTCCCATTTTGGAGTCCTCCTACACAATTTTCTTAAAACATTGGCACTTTGCCAGACTGCCTGGTCCAGTCTCTTCTGTCTTGGTCCCCATCCTGTTGCACTGCTGGCTGGAGTGGGGGCAGGCACACACAGAGGGGTTTCCCTCCACCCTCCTCCCACTGGGGATTCCTTCTCAAAGGTTCCAAGATGAGCAGTGAAGCCCTGGGAAACCCAGAAAAAAAACGAGCCTGTCTCCCTGGGGAGCAAGGCAGGCTGGCCTCCACCAGGGCTGCCCTCGGGAAGTGCAGCCGGGTCTGTCTCAGCAGGAAGAATGGCCAGCTTGTCACCCACCCAAAGACCCTCTGCCAGCATCTCAGCTCCAGCCCAAACACCAGCCTCATGCTTCCTGTTTGGCAAAAAACAAACAAAAAACTTTTTGAACAAGGTATATCTAAATGGACCACATTCCTGGGCTCTTCCAGAGCCCCCCAGCCAACACTGAGCACAAGACTGCCAGGATGGATGAACTGGCCACTTCGTTTACTGAGCACCAGATCAAGGCTCCATAATTAGCAGATAGAGCCAAACCCTGGTGGCTTTGGGGTCTGTCTCCTCGCCAGCCCCAAAGCATTGATTTACTGCAGCTTGGAGGTACCCAAGACCCTTCTGTGGCTGGGAAAAATGTTCCCCTAATCCAGGCTGGGCATGCATTGTGTTCACAGGGAGGATCGGAGCCCCTTGCCCTCTCCAGGAGTGCCAGAGGCAGCACCAACAATCTCATAATAATAATGCTTCATAGCTGCTCCAGGCATGATGGCAAGGCTTTCCTGAGGCTCATCTTCACATCCCACAACAGCTCTATGGGACAGGCTCTGCGAGTACAGCCATTTTGCAGATGGGAAGGTGGGGACTCCTGGAGGATAACTCAGGTTCACACAGCTGGTAAAGGGGCAGGCCAAGGCGCAAACCCAAATGAGTCTGGCTGATAACACAGCCTGAACCTTCCATCTCTGGGGGATGCTGCCTTACTTGGAAAGTTGGGAATTTGGCACCAGGACTCCCACAAGTCCTTTGGAGAGCCTGATGTCATCCATCTGTGGAGGTCTCTGGGAGATCTAAAATCTTTTTTCCTTGGCTTCAGCTAAATTGAGGGTATAAAGGAAAAAGCTCCAATATCCCAACTACTCCCACAATGTTCCAATCTAAACTAGTGTCCCTGAGGCCAGGTGTCGTGGCTCACGCCTGTAATCCCAGCACTTTGGGAGGCTGAGGCAGGCGGATCACCTGAGGTCTGGAGCTCGAGACCAGCCTGGCCAACATGGAGAAACCCCGTCTCTACTAAAAATACAAAAATTAGCCAGGCATGGTGGCAGGTGCCTGTAATCCCAGCTACTCGGGAGGCTGAGGCAGGAGAATTGCTTGAACCCGGGAGGCGGAGCTTGCAGTGAGCTGAGATCACACCACTGCACTCCAGTCTAGGTGTCAGAGCAAGACTCTGTCTCAAAAAATAAAATAAAATAAAATAAACTAGTGTCCCTGAGACACAGAGATGGCAGCCCCTAAAATCATCAGGAAGCTGAGGTCCAGCCTGGGGCGGGGGCTGCCGATGAGGTAATCAATGCAGCTCACATCTCCCGGTCATCACGCTGGTGGCAGATTGCCTCCCAGAGGGACAAATAACTCTATCTTCCCTCAGAAAAGCCCACAGCTCAGGCTCCCATAGCTTACCAGACTCCCCACATGCCTCATTCCAAAAGAGTCAAAAACAAAACCAGCTGCTGCCATCGTCAGTGGGGGAGGATGGGGGGGGTGGGAGGACCAGGATGTCAAGACCTTCAGGCCCCAGATCGAAGCTGCCCCCACAAGCCGAAGGGAATGCCCACAGCATGCAGGCATGATGCAGGTAGTCTAAGTCTACATCCTGGGCTGCCCACTTAGTGCGGCAACACCCGTTCTGTGCATTCTACCCTCATGCTCTGCCAGCTGAGGGCTCTTTCACCTAGAATGACTCTAGATTTTCCCCTTAGGGTCCCCAGCACCATGCATGGAGTCAGGCACGTAGCTAGTGCTCCTCTAGAGGTTTCAGGAGGCACTTGAAATTCCCTCCAGCAGGAAGAGAGTGACCTGGTCACACCTGAAGCTTCACAGGGTGTGTATACGTACACGCACACACACACACACAACACTCACCTGGCCACCACCAAAGATCCTCCTTCCCTTCATTCTCCAGTTTGGAGGGGGGGCACTGTCACCCAACACACTTTCCAGACAACTTTCCTGTTGGTTATCCAAAGAGGGGTAAGATGAGGGCCCAGTAGGGGCAGAGCTGAATTTTCTAAGTCGGACCTTTGGGCCTAGGAGCAGAGGAGGAAGGAGGTGGCAGAGGCAGCAACTGCATTCCAACGCCTCCCTGACGTGACACCCAAACACACCCTGACATGACACTGTACACCAGGAAAACAAAGTGTGCAGCTCTGAGCAGTCATGCAGGTGGTGTGAGCCGACTCTGACACTGCCCCTGGCAAAGCTGGGGTTTATTATTCAACAATGAGAGAGGCAGGTGACGGTGGGCAGGAGATGTGGGCTGAGCTCCAGGAAGCGGCTGAGCCTGGGAGGGAGCCACCAGCGACCTTTCTGGGATCTAGAGAGAAGTCTTCAGCTCTTTGCAAAGGCAGCTTCTCTCTAGAGTGAATGGTTCCCCACCACTCCCTCCAGGCACTCTCAGTGAGGCAACAGAAGCTTCCTGCCCTCATCAGCCAAAAACAGAAAGAGGACTTTTTTTTTTTTTTTTTTTTTTTTTAGAGATGGAGTCTCGCTCTGTCGCCCAGGCTGGAGTGCAGTGACGCGATCTCGGCTCACTGCAAACTCCGCCTCCTGGGTTCACGCCATTCTCCTGCCTCAGCCTCCCGAGTAGCTGGGACTACAGGCGCCCGCCATAACCCCTGGCTAATTTTTTTGTATTTTTAGTAGAGACGGGGTTTCACGTGTTAGCCAGGATGGTCTCGATCTCCTGACCTCGTGATCCGCCCGCCTCGGCCTACCAAAGTGCTGGGATTACGGGCGTGAGCCACCGCGCCCGGCCCAGAAAGAGGACTTCTGAGCGGAAGGCTAGGAACCCAGACTGGAGTGAGCTAGAAGCGAGAGTACTGGAGTTCTAGTCCTGCTGTCACTTGCTGTGATCTTGGACAAATCACTCCCTGCTTGGGACCTCATTTCCTTGTCTGTCAAATAAGGAAAATGGGCAAGATCAGAGGGCGACCAGTTAGTTTCAGCTCAAGGTGCCATTGCCAACTGATAGGTAGTGACTTCCTAAAGATACTTGGTTTTATTTTTTAGAAAGACTCTGAGACCATGTCTGGGGTCGTAATCAATTAACAATGTCTGCCATGGGTACAGGACGGGAGAATGCCATGATCAATTAGTGATGTCTGCTGTAGGCATGAGTGGGAGATGGCAACATAAGTGCCAGATACTTGTCATCCTGCTAGATATCTCTAAGGGCTTCTTGGCTGGAAAACTTATAATTCCACCACTGATTTCCCAGCGGACATAGTTAACATCAGTTGACAAACATGTACTTCCCATATTGTGCTATTTGCACACAGCTGATTTCTCTCCCTGAAAGGGACATTCTCAGCCCTGCTGGACAGTCATTGGGGGAGCAGTGATGCCCCCAAGGCTCCTAGCACTCACACTCACAAGACGTCACCCAGAAGTTTAGAGCCAATGAACAGTGCCAAGGATTGACACCCAGAGGACATTCCAGCTTCTTACAATTTTCCCCAGTTTACAAAAGAGCTTCCCCCACTGTATGAAAATCCCACACTGACCCCATGGAGAGGCTGGGGGTACAGCAAAGGGCAGAGATGGCTTTTGATTTTCCACTGCACAAATGAGGGTCTGATCTGACAGGGCCTTGAGTCCATTAGGAACAGGATTTGGCCGAACACCCTGTGAACACTGTGAATACGCTGGGATTGGATCAAATGCACACAACCATCCAAAATGAGGCTCACAGACCGAGTCCTCATCTGTATAGGAAAGGTGTGATTTCCCACGCACACCTACAGCACGGTGCATATCTGACAACTCCCAGCAGCTTCAGTGTCACACAAGTTCACCAGCTCTCTTGACGTCCACAGGCTCTGGCTGGGTAGAAAGTTCTCCTGAGGGCAGGCCCCGAGGCGGTGGTTCTCAGGGCCTGAGCTCAGCTCTCTGGGTCTTATCTCCCTTTATGCACAGATATGCAGAGACCTCTCCCAGATGCTGTATCCCCGCTGCCACCACCTTCCTTCCATACCTCTCTCCATCTGTTTGGAACCAGGTCCGGAGTTGCTCTGGACCTGAGAGGCCCCCACAAGCACAAGGGTCTTCCTAAACCCACAAGGTTGGGAAACTGCATGAGAAGTTGCAAACTCCATCTGCTTAAAGGGGAAAAAAGATCAACCCAAACTTTTCCCTCCAGCCAGACCGCAGGTAACCCCAGGATTCAAACTCAGTGGTAACTGGCTTTCCCATCCTGAGCCTGCCCAGAGGTGCCAGTTCACCCTGGTCTTCCTCTCCCAATATTCCACAACCCCCTCACCTGCCAACAGGATCTGCCAAAGGGGAACTCAGGAGAGGCAGGAGGAAGCTGGAGTTCATACTCAGGCCACAGGCACAAGTTGAAAGGGGCGCTGGAGCCCAGCCAGCTCCCAGGTGGAGCGCAGCCAGCCAGGGAATCCCCAAGAGCCGATGGAAGCCCCACAAGGCTCCCCTGGAACCCCTCTGTGTTCCTTCAGGAATCAAAGATGCCTCTTTCCAGGAGCAAGGAAAAGCTGTCAACTAATAATTACTTTTTAAAAAACAATGTTTTCCTAACAGCATTGTTGGAAGGGAAATAGGTTTGTAGTTAAACTTTGGAGGTGAAAAGCATTTATCTAGAAAACCTTTAACACTGCCTTCTGCCTCTCTCCCCTGGAGGCAGACCGAGCTATTTGGTGAAAGTGATGTCTATATTAATGGGGCGCAGGAAGAAACTTCTGTCTCTAGATGGAGTGGGGCTCTCTGGCTTTTTGGAGTTTTAAGCTTCTGAGGGCCTAATTGGTGACATTTCAGCTTCCCTGTCTAGAGTCTCTGTGCCAGTCCTATATTAAGGGCTTTCTTTATATGAACAGTTTCATTTTATTTTTCCTGTTACCCAGTGAGGCAGTTATTACTATACACCCATTATACAGATGAGAAATCAAGCACAGAGAGGTTAAATCACTCATCAAAGCTTAGGCAGTAAGTGCTGGGGCTGCTCTTGAAACCCAAGCGCCCTGGCCCCGGAGTGCATGCCCTTAGCCACTGTGCCCCAGCAACACACAACTCTGAGTACAGTTTCGTCATGACACAAGAACCCCCGCCCAAGTGCTTCCTGCCTCAATATGTAGTTCGCAGATTTTGAGTAATATCTGAATACAAGATTCCAGTTGGACAAGATAATTTGGACAGGTCCCTGGGGTTGGTGGTAATGGGATCTAACCAGTTTACATTCCACAGGAATGATCTAGAATGATGGTCCAGGAAATATGAGGTAATGTGATTTTTATAATGAGTTTTATGTTCTCCTTGTTAGACATGTTCTTATGTTTACTTTTTTCACCTGTGCTTTCTGTCCCATTATACCATAATGATCAGGAAAGACATATTTTATTTTTTACTTCCCACCAACCCTAGCTCCCCACATAGGTGTCTCTTTAACTATTCAATATTAATGTTGCAAATAATATATGAATGCATTCTCCTTTTCTAAAAGCGTAAAACATTAAGATAAGGTTCCCACTTTATCAAGTCCTTCCTCCCACTGATATCCCTAACCCCCATCTAGAGATGACTCGGATACCAATCTGGAGTACAGCCTTCTAGATTAAAAAACATTTACATTCATATGCTGGATGTGTGCCTGCAAAATATATACCTTGTTGTTGGAGTTTTTTTAATATAATTATTATCATACTATAAATACTGTTTTGAAACTTGCATTGCTTGTTCAGAATGTTTCTTGGAGATCCACCCATGGATCAGTCTCATTTGCTTTGACTGTTGTACTAAGTGCTGTGAGAATACCACAGTTGACTTAGCGACTCTGTATGGATGGTCTTTTAGGCTGTTTCCCATTTTTGCCATTGCAAACAACATGAGGCTGTCTGTGCCTGCCTGGGACCAGTGAATGACCTCAGTCAAGGCTGATGTTCTCCTCTGTCTAGGGCATGTGAGGATTCAAAATGACCCATGCTCAGCACATTCTGGAGCTGGCACTGCCACACCAGGTGTGCTGGAGCTCTCTGCAATCCTTGGTACAAGATCATTCTTAGAACTTAGCAGGTTACCTCCCCAGGCTGTGGCCCCAACGCTGTAGTCTAGGGTCAGTGATCTCGAACAAATTCCCTCAATGATTAAAAGGCAGAGTGCCTGCGGAAGAGACATTTCCCCCTCTTTTCTGCTTTCAGGTTGGTTCTTGGCACACACTGGGATCACCCCAGGTTGATCTCAGCTGAGGCCTGCTCTGGATATTAAACCAAATGAAAGCTTATATAAATTTAATGAATAGAAAAATTAACACAATTTGTTACCTGCAAAGTGAGGCACTCGGAATAAGAACTCCTCTAACTCTAAAAATGCAATGATCCCATAAAGCTCCATAAGTGACATCAGTACACATCCACACGCACATACACATTCATTCCAAGGCTGGTTATGAGTGATTCAGGAATTATAATTTTTTCACCCATCATGAGGTGGGCTGTTGGAGATCTGGAAAGTGAGTGTGACCCTGGGGTGGGGTGCATGGGTGGAGAGTCTGGAGAGATGAATAAGGAAGAGAGAGAAAAGCTTGTCAAAATAGGTTAAGTCCTTCAGTGCCAATGAGCAAACCTGAACAACCCTCTTAACTCTATCTTCCAAGTGGTGCGGGGGAAAATAAAGGGCCTCTCCCAGCTCTGATCAAATATTGACCCTGTGCACTCGCTGGCCAGAGTTCAGACTAAAGCACCAGCAGCACAGTGGAGTCGGTGTTTGCAGAGCAATTACTGTAGCCCAGTGCCTTGTAGGTCAGGTTGTGAAACAGTCGTCCATGGAGCCAGGGCTTCAGAGAGCCTTCCGGCCCCTCCTCAGTGGGACCAGGAAGGAGCTGTGCAAGGAAACAGACAAAGGCTGGAAGCGTGGTCCAGCCACCGGTGAGAAAGCAACTGAAAAGGGCATCTGCCACCCCTCCTCCCACCTCAACTGCACCTCCAAGCAACCCAGGCCCTTAATCACCAAATGGGCCTCGACATTAGGCCCTGTCCTGGTCAGCTTCCCCTGGGACAGGTCCTTTTCCTGGTCAGATAAGGCTGAGTGGTGAGTTATTTTTAGAAGAAACCAATTTCCACTTGGAGGCTAAGAGCTTCACCTCTTCCCTGTTCTTAATTTGACATCTGAAAGGCTCTTAGAAGCCCTCTTGGGAAACTGACCTGGTTTCCAGAAGAAGTGTTTGGAATAGCTGCTGAGCTGAAATGCTCTAAGGATGGGCAAACTATGCAGGAGAATAATCTCCCTCTTCTTGCCAGGGCCCTAGAAGACTTCAGGGGGCAACCCGGGAAGGGGCTGGGAGGTGACAGATCACTGTAGGGTGGCCAGAAAGCCAGCTCAAGTCTGTTGTGTGTTCAAAGTTGTCTAAACTACCAGTCTAATAGAATTTTCTGTGATAATAGAAATGTTCTATATCTGCCCAATACACAACCACTAGCCACGGCCGCCACTGAGTACTTGTGATCTAGCAAGTGCAACCAAGGAACTAAACATTTACTTTTATTTTGTTTAATTTTTAAAATTTAATTTCAAAAATTTTTAATTAACTTTAAATAGCCACAGGTGGCTAGTGGCCACCGCATTGGACAGTACAGCTTTAAATCCTCCGTACCTGGGAGTTCTGAGTGGGCAGCCCCTGTGTGTGAGTCTGGGTCTGAAGGCTCATGGCAGGAGATATGGGGAGAGAAGAAGGTCTGGGGAGGAGCAGAGGGCATTATCCTGATGCTCATGGATGGATTTCAGGTGGGGTATGAATAACCAAAAAGGTTATTAGAATTATAGATGCACATTCATGCACTTGTCTGGGGAGAGAGTCTTTGGCTTTCATTAGAAACACAAAAGAGTCTCTCATCTCAAAAGTAAAATAAGATAAAATAACTCACTGATGTGTCAGATAAAACTTACTTCTTCAGGAAGCCTGCCCTGATCCCAGAGTATAAGGTTTCCCTATAAGATGTCTATGGCACCTTCCTTTGTTACATCTGGAATGGTGTAAAACAATATTGTTTGTTTTTGTTTTTTAACTAAAATCTGTCTTCCCTCACTAAGCTGTGAGACCCATAAAGGCAGGAACCAGATCTGCTTTGGATCATCAATGTGTCCCAGAGCTGGCATACCGCCTGGATGTACAAGGCAGACACTTAATATTGGAAGGATGGGAGGAAGGAAAGAAGGAAGGGAGGGAGAAAGGGAGAGAGGAAGGGAGGATAGAAGGAAGGAAGGATGGAAGGAAGGAAGGAAGGAAGGAAGGAAGGAAGGAAGGAAGGAAAGGAAATTAGAGACATACTTTATCCTAATAAGGATTCTCAAAAAAACAACCAAATACCCCCAAACTAGAGTGTAGGTGTTTGGCTATGTCATCCTAGGCCGCTGTCACTAATTAAGACCATATGGGGGCTGGGTGTGGTGGCTCATGCCTGTAATCCCAATACTTTGGAAGACCGAGGCGGGAGGATCACTTGAGCCCAGGAGTTTGAGACCAGCCTGAGCAACATAGTGGGACCCTGTCTCTACAAAAAATAAAAAAAAATTAGCTAGTCATGGTGGCATGCATCTGTGATCCCAGCTACTTGGAAGGGTCAGGCTGGAAAATCTCTTGAACCTGGGAGGTCGAGGCTTCAGTGAACCATGATCACATCACTGCACTCCAGCCTGGGTGACACAGCGAGACCCTGTCTCTAAAAACTAAATAAATAAATGTAAAAAAAAAAAAAAGAGAGAGAGAGACCATATGGATATCTTCTTTGTTCCCTCTCCCAAGAATGCTGCTTCTTTCCTCTTCATCTCATAGCATGTTGCTTGTACCTCAATCTAGTATTTATTTCATCTACAGTGGACTTAACTGTTTCCAAGTTTGCCTTCCCCACGAGATGTAGATTCCTGGCAGGAAGAGACCTTGTCCTTCTCAAAAGTGTGTTCCTCAGCCTGCGCCACTTCTGCTCTGTACAAAAGCTGCTGCCTGGGGGGCCTTAGCACAGGCCCATCCACTCTTACCCGGAGCCAGCCTGGACTGCCATCTTTCTACTTCCACCCTTTCCTCTCACACTCAGCCAGGCTGGGGCTCCCAGATTTAACAAGTGAAAATACAGGATGCACAATTAAATTTGAATTTCAGATAAACAACAAATAACTTTTTTTAGTGTAAGTATATGCCATGCAATGTTTGGAACATCTTTTTTTTTTTCGAGATAGGGTCTTACTCTGTCGCCCAGGCTGCAGTGCAGTGGCGCAATCACAGCTCACTGCAGCCTGGACCTCCCTGGCCTCAAGCAATTATCCCAACTCAGCCTCCTGAGTAGCTGGAACTACAGGTGCATGCCACCACACTCGGCTAATTTTTTTTATTTTTTGTAGAGACGGGATCATGCCACATTGCCCAGGCTGGTCTTGAACTACTGAACTCAAGCAATTCTCCCACCTTGGCCTCTCAAAGTGCTGGGATTATAGGCATGAGCCACCATGCCCAGTGCCCACACTTATTCTTAAAAAAACCATTTGCTGTTTATCTGAAATGTAAATTTAATTGGACATCTCATATTTATCTGGCAACCCTAATCCAGGGCCTCACAGGTGGCAGGTAAGCTGTGAGTGAAGAAGGTGGGTGGTGGGATGGGAAGGGGACGCTGAGATAAATGGCTCTGCTCTGCACAGTCGTAAGGCTTCAAAAAGCGTGGAATGAGCAGTTACTAGGTGATCGGGGCGGGGGTTCTCGCCGTCTCTCCCAACCCTCTGACTTTCCCCATTCCCTGTGAACAGCTCCTCAATGCACCACCAGAATTCTAAGTACCCTGGCCTTAATGCCGTGAGTCACCCCAAAGGGACGATGAACCTTCTCCAAGGACAAGCCTCAGGCTCTTGGCTCCCTCCTGCTTGCTGTTCTCAGGGCTGGTGTGTGCCTGAGACTGTTCACTTCCAAGGATCTACTGAGAGCTTCACATGCAGGGCAGTTAGGTCCAGGCAGGAGCTTTGAAGATAATAACCAGACAAACGCTCTGCTTCAGATCTTAGAATTTGGGAGAAGTTGGGGAGTGTGGGGGTGAGGGGTGGGGAAGGGCTGTGCTGATGTGGAAGCTGCTGTGGAGAGAAATGGAAAAACCGAAGAGTGTGGGGTTTCTATTCAGATGGCAGAGCACCCTTCAAGTGCTTCCTGGCCTCATGGCTGCAGAGCGTGAAGGGCAGGGTGCAAGTGTCCATCTCTCTGTGTGCCCTCAGAGGGAGAAACAGAGGGTCCATGTGCTGTTTCGAATGAAACTGGATCTGCACATACCCCACGGCCCTCAACTCACGACCAGAGAGGGTCAGGGACCGCTTGGGATCGCTTTGCACATGGTTCCCGGGCTGTGCGACAGAGGTGGGAACCTAAGGCCGCCTCGTGGGTGCCTGGCCTTCGGGAACAAAGGAAAACATCTGAAGAGGGAGACATAAGGGAGGGGAAGTATGGGGAGACCCACACTGGGGTGCAGGGAACCAACTTGTACAGGGGGGAACCAGGGGTCTATCAAAGGGGTCAAAGGGGTGTCCAGGCCTCCTGTTGTTATCCGAATAGACCCCCAAATGCTGCCCAAGTAGTATCGGGTGTGAATGTATGATTCATGATCTAAACTGGTTTAGCTCAGCAGTTCCTTTTTTTTTTTTTTGAGACAGGGTCTCACTCTGTCACCCAGGCTGGAGTGCAGTGGTGCAATCATAGCTCACTGCAGCCACGACCTGCCAGGCTCAAGTGATCGTCCCACCTCAGCTTCCTGAATAGCTGGAACTACAGGCACACCACCGCACCTGGCTAGTTCTTCACTGGGGGTTCACAGGGGGTCTGTGAACACTTGCCACTGTAAGTAAAATTGTATGTATCCACTCTTTTCCTGGGGAGAGGGCTTCCATCAGATTCACAGAGGGGTCTACGGCCCCCAGGAGGCTTAGAACCATGAGTTGGTGAAACCCGGGGAGCAGCTCCCTGGAGGCGGGCCTGGTGAGCCTGGGATTCTCAGGGTCAGCCAAAAAGGAAAACAGCAAAACATTTCTGAGAGCTGCCCCTGGGCCACACCCCAGCTCCCAATGGGCTCCCACCCTGCCCCCTAGGACAGCTTCAGAGAGGAGCCTGAGGCCTACCTGGCTCTGAATATGCCGGCAGGGACTGGGCACAGGGAGCTCACCACAGAGTGATGCCAAGTGAGGGAAGCCACAAAGCAACATCAGCGAGTGGGTCTCCAGCCACTAGACGCCCCCCAGCCATGCAGCCCAACATCCCTGCAACCTGGCAACACCAGGCAACTCACTAGGCAACTAAGTGTTGGGAGAAACGTGGATTCACTCATTCGTTCCTCCTAACAACCCTACTGGGCAGGCAATTCGAACCTTCACACTACAGATGAGAAAAGCAAGCCTAGAGAAGTGAAGAAGCCTGTCCGGAGTTACATGGTGACAGCAGTAACTGGTCCCAGGCAATGTGCCCCCAGTGCCTAAACTCTAAGCTGCTCTCTTACACAACCTCTCAGGGACATGAGTTGTGAGGTGCACCAGTGACCAGAGATGGAGTAACTCCTTTTGTTCTTCCTCTATAGGATCCACCATACCAAAATCAGCGAACTGATAAATAAGCAAGGCTTTTCAAAATGAATGCCACTAAAACTCACCATGGCAGGTAAAATGGGTTCGTAAAGATGCTATGCTTGGCTCATAAGTTAATTTCCAAAGAACAATTCCAACCCCTTCCCAAACTGCATCTACAGGTCAGCAATGACCCACATGGCCAAGCCTGGCCAAGCTCATGGCCATTGCCAAGCTAGGGCCAGCACACTGCACTAGCTGCTCCCTGCTTGCCTGTCCCCTTTCCACACACAGGGAATGAGCCCTCCAGGCAAGGGAGGTGGTGGGGGGGAGCAGCATTCCTTTCTCCTGAGATTCTGCAATGCAGGGGGGGTGGGGGACCATAAGGGAAGAGGGGGAAGAAAAGTTCTGATTTGGAAGTTTCCACTGGCTTTCAGGCCCCTCCAGCTCATCAATGAGTCCTTTCAGGGTTCCCTCTCCCCAACTGAGTTATCACTTCCTGTCCAACACACTGCACCCATTGATGGGGTATCAGCAAACCCCACCAGATTACACCGGAATTAAGGAGACTGGACATGAATTGAGGAGGGAAGAGGAAGAAGGCTGGAGAGTAAGGAGTGGCTTTCAATCCCACATTCAATGGGATATTCAATCCCACATTGTTGGATTAAGAGAGGATTTGTAATACAGGAAGCTAGCTCACCCTTGGCTTGTCTCATAGGTAGGGCAATGAGGACAATGAGATAGAATCAGGTATTGGGGGCAAGCACACGGCACCCAAGATGACCTCTCCAAGATGACTGACAACCAAAGGCCTGCCAAGAAAGGAGTGGACCCTGGCTGTGAGGGTAGAAGTGGGTGTCTCTTTGCATTCTTATTGGCCTAAACCAGGCTCACAGCCCTGAGAGGAATCTAGAACATCTTGGCTCTATCTGAAAGGGCTGCTGCTCAACTCACACTGATTCTCCCTTCTCTAGTACTTGCCTGTGATCCACAGAGGTGGGCTCCCTAGTGGCCATGTCTGTGCTAAAAGACCCTCAACTCCCAGTCATACTGATTGGTCCAGAGAGGGCACCTGACCCAAGCCAGACCAGTCAAAATCGTCCCTGGGATTTTTCAACTTGGAACTGGGAAACAGTCAATCTCCCCTCTGTTGGGAGCCAAAAGATATAAAATTCTAGAGCTGCTGACAGCCATATTCCTCAGGGTGTGAGGTAACAGAAGCTGAGGGCAGTGCCAGAGGGAAGCAGAGACAAGACAGAGGGAGAGCAGATCCTGGTTTCAGGCATTCCTGAAGCCTCTGCCTCACTGCCCTTCTCACCATGTGGTCGGTTGCACAGGCTTCCCTGGTCCCTCCTTCCAATCACGTTTCCTTTGTGTCTAAGCCAGTGCAAGTGTAAAACAATCACTTGCAACCCAAAGAGGCCTAACTTAGCTGGCACCAAGGGGGTGTCTGCAGGGTAGCTGTGGGACCCATACTACCATTCCCTTGTGAACATGCCTTTGTGTCTTAGAGACACACACTTACCACGTACACGTACAAACTGGGTGGCAAGTGCCTCATTCGGTTAGACAGACACTGCGGTATGTATGCCTAGTTTGTGCCTGTAGTTGAAAAAATTGCTTATTTTCTGTTTCGGTCTTCCCTGTGTGTTTGCTTTCTTTGCCTGCAATGATGTGGTGGCTTCTGTCTCACCCTGGATGTTTATAGACACACGTCTGTTCAGGCACACAGCACCTCCCGCCATCCTCCCGCCTCTCCACCACAGTTTCCTACCCTGCAGGCAAGGGAGGGTGACAAAGCATGGCTGTTAAGGCCATCGGAGGAGGCCAACAAAGCCCCGAGTGTCTGCCTGCAGTATGCAAGATTGAGACGCGCCCAGCAACACCTTCGAGCTTCCCTCCTCTGTCCCTCTGCTCCCACCTAGACTCTGACCCTGACAGCTCTGTTGGGGGCTCCCTGGATAAGCGAGGGTATGAGAGAGGCCAGCCCACCAGAGAAACTCGGGCCACTGTCCGAGCTCTGACCAACTCACCTGCAGGTCAAAGAACTTGCTGTACCTCCGGTAGATGGTCTGGGAGGTGGAGTCAGACCAGGTCACATTGATTATGTATACCTGTGGGAAAAAGGTAAGAGCAGGTGAGCAAGGCTGGATTTCAAGCTGTCTGTGCCAGGCATCATGTAACATGACTGCAGGTGTTCCATATGGCAGGACCACTCTTTTTCTCATCTCATCTGTCCCTAGGGGCTAGCACAGTATCAGTTACCATATAGATGCTACAATATATGTCTAAATGCACACACACACACACACACACACACACACACCCCTAGAGGGATATTTCATCAAATGCCAACAATGATTATCTTAGGAAAGTAGGATCGGAATGAGTGGTTTTAATTTCCTCCCTTTTATTTGTATATATTTCATACAATAAACATAAAATTGAGGTTATTACATTTTTGTTTGTTTGTTTTTGAGACAGAGTCTCATTCTGTCGCCCAGGCTAGAGTGTAGTGGCGTGATCTCGGTTCACCGCAACCTCCACCTCCCTGGTTCAAGCAATTCTCCTGACTCAGCCTCCCAAGTAGCTGGGATTACAGGCGCCTGCCACCATGCCTGGTTAATTTTTGTATTTTTAGTAGAGATGGGGTTTTGCCATGTTGGCCAGACGGGTCTCGAACTCCTGACCTCAGATGATCCACCTGCCTTGGCCTTCCAAAGTGCTGGGATTACAGGCATGAGCCACCATGCCTGGCCTTTTTAGATAGCTAATTTCCAGTGGTTCACAAACTTTAGAGTGAATGAGACTCTACAAGAGGCCTTCCGAAATTGCAGGTGGACCCCGCTCTCTGAAATTCTGCAGACCTGGGTTTTGAGGGCTCGGATGTTTACACTTTTAACAAACCCCAGCTTATTTTGCTACAGTGGATCCTTAGAACTCACTCTGAAATGCCTTTCAGGGGACCAGAAGTGCTCAGAGATGTGTGATTCATCTCAGCATCCCTGTCTTTGCTCAGTGCCTGGCACAGAGCAGGTGCTCAGAAAACACTTTGCTATGTTGAACAAACACACTGGCCTTCTGGATGAGAAACGGATTTGAAGAAGAGGGGTTAGCACATGGGAGACTGGAAAACTTTTCTCTTTGGGAGCCTCACAATGAAGGCATCTCAGGGTCAGGCTGTCACCCCGGTTCCCAAATCTCCATCAGGCTCTGCAAGAGCTCATGCCACTCTGGAAGGCTGAACTGACTTAGGAATCCTTGGAGAAGGAGAGAAAGCCCCCGGTCCACACAGTCTGGCCTGCTCTTCCCACTATTTCTGTCTCTCCTGGGCGAGGCCTGAGTTAGAGGAATGGGTGCCCTCCCACAGCCTCAGGGCTATTCTGTTGAACTTCTCCCTTGGAGAGACACCTGCAGGGGTGTCTCCAGAAGGACAGTTAAGGGAGGACACTGATAAGACACAGGTGAGACCTCTGCCTCCTTTCCTCCCTCAGGAGAGTGGCAATGGCTGTAGGTCCTCAATGGTGGTTCCCAGGCCAGGGCGCCCTTTAGGATCACCTGGAGCCAGGGGAGGGCTTCATAAAAATTCAGATTCTGGGGTCTCTGACCTACAGTCACGGTGTCCTGTAGGTCTGTGGGGGTGGGGCTGGGGGGATTCTACCAGTAAGAAGAAAATAGCCAGTGAGGTCAGGGACCTGGGCCATGATGAGAAGGAGGAACGTTAGCAAAGAGAAGTGGCATTTAGACACCTTGCCATCAGACTGGCCCACCTCCCAGGTGCCTGGAACAGGGTTTGCCGCAGGCATGGTGAGGCTTTGTGCTTGGCTGCTCGGGTAATACACAAGAAAATGAGCTGAATCCAGTCTCTTCTCCCTTCCTATCTCTATGACACAGAGGCAGCCTCATGCCATGGCGAGTTTTTTCTGAAACGCAACCAAGGAGAGGGCCATAAAGCCAAAGCAAACAGGCCTGAGTGCTGCCACCCAGAGATGGGGCATTTATGACATGTGACCCTGATACAGAACATAAGGTAAAAGGCCACCCCTATCTTCATCAGCTCAAAATAGACTATTGGCTATTATTATAATAAATGGGGGTATGCTTTGCTTTACATCATATGTAAATAGGTATCACATGATACATTGTAAAACCATTTTGATAACTTAATGTTACCTAATGTTTAAGCAACTAAACGTAACTAGTTACCAGTACAGCATAAAGCATGTATATGCATTAGCTCATTTAGTCTTCAGCCCAATGAGGTAGCTACCACTGTTATTCCCATATTGTACAAGAAGAAAGTGAGGCTCAGAGAAGCTAAGTAACTTACCTGAAGTTATACAGCTAATAAATTACAGAGCAAAAGATTTGAACCCAGGTCTAGCTGAGTTCTAATACCTATGCTCTTAACTGAACTGGACTATCTCCCTGTGTGTAAATTTATCTAAATTGAACTACTTTGATCAGGACTGAATGACACTGTCAACCAAAAAGTATCTGAAACAAGTCTCAATCAGTTCAGAAAGTGTATTTTGCCAAGGTGAAGGACACACCTGCGATACAGCTTCAGGAGGTCCTGATGACATGTGCCCAAGGTGGATGGGGTACAGCTTGCGTTATACACTTTAGGGAAAATTCTTCAATCAATACACATAAGATTTACATTGGTTCCATCTGGAAGGGTGAGACAACTCTAAGCAGGGGACGAGGGGCTTCCAGGTCATAGGTGGATTTAAACACACTCTGATTGGCAATTGGTTGAAAGAGTTCCTACCATTGGAAAGGAGTGTCTGGATTAAGATAAGGGTTTGTGGAGATCAAGGTTTTATCATGCAAATGAAGCCTCCAGGCAGCAGGCTTCAGAGAGAACAGATTGTAAATGTTTCTTATCAGATCTTAGGTCTGCACTGATATTGATGCTGCGGGAGTATAATGAATCATGGCTGATCCCCACTTCCTCTCATGGCCTGAACCAGTCTTTCAGGTTCAATATTAGGGTGCCCAGGCTGAGGAGGGAGTGTATTCAGATGGTTGCAGGGGGCCGTCAAATTTTATTTTTGGTTGACATCATCTTTTTTTTTTTTTTTTCTGAGATGGAGTCCGTCTCTGTCGACCAGGCTGGAGTGCAGTGGCGCGATCTCGGCTCATTGCGCCCTCTGCCTCCCCGGTTCACGCCATTGTCCTGCCTCAGCCTCCCAAGTAGCTGGGACTACAGGCGCCTGCCACCACGCCCGGCTAATTTTTTGTATTTTTTAGTAGGGACAGGGTTTCACCATGTTAGCCAGGATGGTCTCGATCTTCTGACCTCGTGATCTGCCTGCCTCGGCCTCCCAAAGTGCTGGGATTATAGGCATGAGCCACCGCATGTGGCCGGTTGACACCATCTTTTTAAATAAAGGTGTGGGTGGTCTGAGAAGCCTGCGGTGTGCTTGCTGAGGGAGTGCACCTAGAGGAACATCCAGGAACAAAGGCGACTCCGAGAGCCCGAGACCAAGAAGACACAGAACTGGGGGCCCAGACAGAAGCAAATAGTTAGGAATGCTACAAAACTGACTGACGCCGAGGACCCCCTCAAACTCAATGCTGTGGGATTTTCCTGGGGGTTATAACCTACCTGGGTCCCCCTGCTGACTCCTAGCTCCATCTCCCCTCCCACCTGCATCTCTGCTTCCCACAGGTCCTGGGGCAGGAGCAGAGGCTGAGCCCGCACCAGGTGCTGTCTCTCTGACCTCCACCCCAGGAGCTAAATGTGAGGAGGCCCAAGTGGCCAATCCGCCCCTGGAGAGACGGCTGCACTCGCCTGCAGGACATTAGACATCGGCCTTTCTCCAAAACCAACCAAGCGGAGCCCAGGGGAAGGGCTTAACTGAGGCTTAACACACATCCTCCATCCCACTAGCAATTAGGCTTCCCTTCACCTCCCAGAGAGAATCAATCACAGGCTCACAGCCCCTGGCAGCTGGGAGGATCCAGGGAGGCCTCTCCTTCAGCAGAGGAGAAACCCAGGGGCCAGGGTGGTGATTTGCCAAGGAAGGGGCATGGCCAGGTAGGAAGCAGCAGACTCTGGAGTCAGCCACGTGTGGGTGCAGCACCCTCCTTATTGTCTGCAAGACCCCAGCCCAGCCGCTCAGGCCTTCAGACTCCTTCTCTACACAAAGGACACACCGTCAGGGCTGCCAGTACTGATGCAAACATGGTTATCACTGGAGTGTGCTCACATCCATTGGTGGCATAGCTGGGACAGGAACCCAGATGTCCCACTTCCCAGCCTAGCCTAGGACTACTCTGCACATGACCAGAGCATCCCCCCTCAGAAAAGTTCTTTGCCTTCTACTCTTCAGAAATGTTGAAAACTGGCAGGGCATGGTGGCTCATGCCTGTAATCCCAGCACTTTGGGAGGCCAAGGCAGGAGGACCACTTGAGCCCGGGAGTTTGAGACTGGCCTGCACAACATAGTGAGGCTCTGTCTCTATTTTAAAAATAAAAGGGCAGGGTGCAGTGGCTCATGCCTGTAATCCCAGCACTTTGGGAAGCCAAGGCAGGAGGATCGCTGGAGCCCAGGAATTTGAGACTGGCCTGGACAACATAGTGAGGCTCTGTCTCTATTTTAAAAATAAAAGTTGAAAATTCACATGAAGTCATCTCTGTTTAACCCTTGGCCTAAAACCACACTAAAGAAACACCCCGCTGGAGAGCCAGCTGGAGGGAAGAGCTGACAGAGAGCTGTCCTTGTGGTCCTTGTCGGCCACAGCCACCTGGCTAGGATACAGCCACGCTTCCCCCCAAAAAGCAGTTCTTTCCTTGTTTGGCAAAGGATTGTTCCTGTTAACATCTTGCACCCCACTTTCTATGCCCTGAGCAGCCATGAATGTGACTCAGTGTGAAGGATGGGGAAGCGAGCCCCATTCGCAGGTTCTCCCAAACTTCGGGGATTTGCCAGAGGCCCCTCAGCCTACTGCCCTGGACAGAGTCTAAATCTTGGGTTGAGGAAATAGCAAGAGACCTCCCTGGAGATAAGCCCAGAGATACGAGGACAATCTCCAGACCCCTCTCTCTCGTCTGCTTTCTTCCAAACCTTGGACATCCTAGATTATCACTCCAGACAGGTGATGGACACACAAAATTCCACCCCAGCCCATGCCTAGCTCCCTACCTCAACACCAGAGCTTCTTAAGTCTCCCTGAGCTGGCCTTGCCAGCACTGGAAACTTCAGAAACTTCAGAGAGAAACCGCAGAGAAAGAACAGGTGACAGGGAAGGGGGACAGGGCAGAGGTCATCCAAGAAAGCCAACTCTGTTTACAAGCCTGCATTGGGGGCCCAGATAGACTCTCCTCTGGCCTCAGGAGCAGTCAAGATAACATTACCCAGCAGCTGGGTCTCAAGAAAAGTTTGGCCATTAAACATCCTGCTTCCTAACGCTTTACTTGGGGTTATGTTTCACCGGTGGAGTTTCTCTTCCTTCTGGATTTTAAAAACCCATGGATTCTATTTCCCCTGTCTCCAGCCATTTCAGGCAGATGGTAGGCATCTATGAAGGCTCGCTAGAGGCTAGCAACTGCTTCCAGCTTCCCCTGGGTCAGCCCAGACTGAGGGGACCCAGGGGCTCAGGCCCTCCCACCATGCTCACCCTTGATGGAGGAGTGGAATCATCATCACAGACACCGCGTGGGAACTCTCGCTACACACCCAGCGCAACGCTCTGGCCCAACCAGTCCCACCCAGCCGGAGGTCATCTTGGGCTGCCTTCTGTCTGCTCAGCTCACGAGGCCCACCAATGTCTAAGGCTTCCAAAATCGCCTTCCCAGTGGGTGCTTCTGTCCTCTATTAGCCTTGCTCCTTTCAACAAGAAAATGGCCTTGATGCAAACCAGACTTACAGCCCAGCTCCAGAGCACTGAGAATGAAGCCTAGCCCGTTTCTGTGGAGGGATGTCCATGATTTGATCTGGTCTGGGACCAATTAGCAACTGCAAATGTACAGCCCAACCATTCCTAGAAGGCCTAGGACCCGCCTTGTGTTTAATTAGAAAGTGCTGGTAAGTACCTGTTGCCCCCTTGGCTACAAAATGTACAACGAGAGGCAAGGAGTTAGGAGCTATGGAGGAAATTGCATATCTCCATGGTACTGTGGTCCCATTTACTGAGGAAGGCCTTACTTTCCCTGGACTCCTACCAGCTGCCCCTGGCCCCAGGCCCCAGGCCCCAGGCCCCGGGCCCCAGGCCAAACAGAAACTCAAAGGCAATCTTCCTTCACCTGCTCACATGACCGTGGGGCTGGGATCAGCTGGCTGCACTAGGGCCATTGTATATGGTTGGGCAAGTTGTTCACCGCCCAGTGGTTGCCTGGTCAAGTGGACAAGTAGGTGTGAAATCTAACCTATACCTCACACCCCAAACCGTGCACCCTGGCTCAGGACTGCAGCCACGCTGAGAAAAGTGTGCCTTATTCTAATGTACATGCGCCTTGTTCCCCTGGGTGGGCTGTCAACGCTCTCTAGGGTCCTTGAGGTCATACGATCTCTTCAGGAGCCCCAGCTCTTTAACTTACCCAAATCTTCAGAGTCTGGGGATGCAAGGATAGCTAACATTTGGGACTGACTGCTAAAGCATATGGTCCCAGAAATCAAAATGAACACGATCAAGCAGCCAGAAAGAGGGAGTTCATGTGTGGGGACACGATCACTGCTCTGGCTTCCTGGTGGAGTTCATCACTGTCAGGCTCTTACCCAGGAAGATGCTGCCAGCCCGTCTAAGGTACTAATAGGCTCTAACCTTCTGTTCAAAGTGCCCCATGTACAAGGTTCTATCAAGGGGGGTTGGTAAGAAGAAGGCACATATACTCCAAATTAGTCCAGGCTGGTCCCCTAGATGCAGACCACCCAGCAGAGCAGAGGACTCCAGGGCTGTGGCTCCCTATGAGAGTGCCTACACCAAACACCGGCCCAGTGCCCCATCTCCTACCTGCTGTGGCCCACTGCATGCCACCAGGAAGCAGTAAAGGCCCTGGTATTAAAGATCCCTCTTTTTCTTTCTTTTTTTTTTTTTTTTTTTTTTTTTTTTTTGAGACAGGGTCTGGCTCTGTTACCCAGGGTGGCGTGCAACGGCGTGATCTCAGCTCACTGCAACCTCTGCCTCCTGGGTTCAAGCGATTCTCCTGCTTCAGCCTCCCAAGTAGCTGGGATTGCAGGTGCCCGCCATCACACCTGGCTCATTTTTGTATTTTTACTAGAGACAGGGTTTCATCATGTTGGCAGGCTGGTTTGTAACTCCTGGCCTCAAGTGATCCACCTACCTCAGCCTCCCAAAGTGCTGGCATTACAGGTGTGAGCCACCGTGCCCAGCCTAAAGACCCCTCTTGACATGGCTGCACCCAGATAAAAATCTCCCCAGAGTTCCGACATCTGATCTGGGCCCCCACTAGCCTAGCGAGTCTGTGACCATCCCTTGTGGCGCTCATAATATGCTTTCCACGATTAGTCAATTATTATATCTGCCTTCATTTGCTAATTGTTGGCTCAGAACACCCAGCTTGACACAGGCTGTGTTGGTCTCTATTTAACATGGGTGAGTCTATCTTCCTCCCAAGTCTCCCTATCCGCACAAACTATCTTCCTCTTCTCCCCTGAGGCTCTGCCAGTCTGCTGGACACACTGAGATAATGACTGGCTGATCTAATGCCAATCGAATTCACTGGCTCTGAAATGCCAAAGAGGTGGCTAGTAGCAACACTTGGAGACTGTCCCCATTCCCAGAAGCAAATCTCTGGTGGCCTAGGAGCAGAATACAAACACATCTTTGCCAGCCCAAAACCCTGCCAGCAAAATCAAGTTCAACAGCCTGTGGCCACTTGGCTAAGGTTTCTGAGCTCAGCCTGAGAATGATGAGGACCCTCAGGGTAGGGCCCTATTAAAATTCCAGCCCCTCCTCTAGAGTGGGTGTTCATTCTCAGGGTGGGGAGAGAGGTGATGCTGCAGATTTGGGGAACAACCACCACTTAGAAGCCTGGATGTGGTGGAGGGTGACCTCCATGGTAATACGCACTCACAGGTTGACTATAGGGCTAATGACCAGGCAGCAGGACTTTTCTAGTCCTGAGACCATCTGACAACAGGACTTTGTATTCAGAAGCAGTCATAGTAAATGCAGCAGAAGTGAACCCCAGAAGGGCTCTGGGAGTTGGAGGGGGTATAATGTGCTAGGAGAAGGTTCCTTCCAGAACCACACATCCACCAGTCGCCTCCAAAACACAGATGCTTCCACTGCAGACCTGGGCCAGATGGACCTTCTCTGGGGAAAAGGGTTTTTAAAAGAGACTCAGAGGAGGGGACAATGGCAAATGCCTCTGCAGTAGGGAGCATCCTTCGAGAGTGTGCAGCAGGTACCCATCACACCCACTGCCTGCCTTTGTTTGCAGGAATCATGGGTCTCCTTTCCTCCCTCCCTCCCTCCCTCCCTCCCTCCCTCCCTCCCTCCCTCCCTCCCTCCCTCCCTCCCTTCCTTCCTTCCTCCATTTGAGAGAGAGTCTCGCTCTGTCATCCAGGCTGGAGTGCAGTGGCGCCATCTCAGCTCACTGCAACCTCCACCTCCCAGGTTCAAGTGATTCTCCAGCCTCAGCCTCCCGAGTAGCTGGGATTACAGGCGTGTGTCACCACATCAGGCTTTTTTTTTTTTTTTTTTTTTTAGTATTTTAGTAGAGACGGGTTTTACCATGTTGGCCGGGCTGATCTGGAACTCCTGATCTCAGGTGATCCACCCGCCTCAGCCTCCCAAAGTGCTGGGATTACAGGCATGAGCCACCTTATCCGGCCCCACTATTTATTTAAATGGGAGGGTAATGAGTAGGTGAGAGGGTCTGGAGGAAGCCTCCCTGCTGCTGGAGCCTCTGTTTATTACCCTGCAGAATGAAGATCACAGTAGTTACCTTTTGCAGGCTCTTGTGAGGATTCAGGGAGCTGACCCTGTGTCTCCTTGTTAGAATGGAAGCCTCCTGAAGGTGGATCATGGCATGCTAGTGCCCAGCACCACACTTGACACCTAAGAGATGCTCACTTACGGTTCCCTTCATCAGTGAAAGAACAAAGCAACCAACAAATACCCAGTGAGTGCTGACCTCGCGCCTGGTTTAGAGACAAGCTAAAGAGAAGATGAGGCACAGCATCCAACCTCCAGGCCCTTACGCCCCATCAGGGGCAGCGGGACTCACACTGACAAATCATGGAGGGACAGTGCAAGATGGGTAATGGAGTGCCAAGAAGTGAGCCTCAGAAGGGACCAGAGGCTGTCTTGGCTTCACACAGGAGGAAGATGACTTGAAATTCAAATCTATCCACTTGATGGATTTGAATTTCAATCCGTACATGTCCCTGCTATGTGGGCTTAGGCAAGTGTCTTAGACCCTCTGAGTGAGGGTTTCCTTTGCTGTGAAGTGTAGTTTCTGATAGGAGCGTCCCGTTAAATGTGGTGATACGCATGGGGCACTCAGCACAGGGCCTGGCAATGTGCAAAGTGGCCCAATGAACGTGGGCTATTTAGACACTCAGGACGTGAACTGACTTCTTCCCATTTGCCGTGAGGCTTGGATCATGACGCTATGACTAGAAGTAGGAGGGGAGCAGAGAGTAGGGCACAGGGACACGGACATACACACAACACACACAACACACACACACAGACACACACACACAGGGACACAGACACACACAGGGAGACACACACATGGACACAGGCACACACACACACACACACGGCAGTGGTGGAACCACTACTAATACCAAGGCCAGCCTGGGAGAGCAGAGGAGCAAAAAATAGCTCTGCTGCCCAGGGCTGGGAAAACAATGACGGTCCCCAGGAGCGTCCGCTGAAAGGATGAACGTGCTGTGGCTGGCCCCTCTGGGGCTGGACGCTTTTTCTTTTCTTCATGTTTCCTGGAGGGGAAATGAGTGTATAAACTAGGAACTCCCAGGATTCACAATCCTACACGGACCTTTCAAAAGTTAGGCAGTCACAGCTCTGTCTTTACAGCCCCCAGAACGAGAAGAAAAACAGCCCAAAGAGTCAGCTCTGCCAAACCTTCTTACACGCACAATGGGATTGATCGATCAGGAGTAACAGAAACACTAACGGCCATGCCAATGTATTGAGTACTGACTATGTTCCAGGCATTGCTAAGCACTTTGTTCGAATTATCTCACTTACTCTTTACAATAGTCCTATGAGAAAAGTGTTGTTATCGTCTCCAGTTCGTAAGTGAAGAGACTAGGGCCCAGAGAGGTAACTGGTCTACCCAAACTCATCATATCTGTAGCAAGTAATGAAGCTCAGATTCAAATGCAGCCATTCGCTCTATATCCTGAACTCTCTGTCCTCTTTAATAACGACAGCAGACTGCCTGGAGCAAGACAGAGTCCCTGCCACAAGATTTGCCTTGGTGGCTCAATTAGCTCTGTCAATTGGTGACAGAGACAATGATCGATCTGTCAATACTGAGGCCGCCCATGAGGCAGGTGGCTAGGGATCCTTGCGGGGACCAGCACTCTATTTTGCATAGTTTAAAATCAATCAGATCAATTTCATGAAAAGTTATGATTCTCTCTGAGCCTCCATACCCCATAAAATAAACACATAAAATAGTGTTAAGAATACCTGCCTCACAGTGAAGATTAATGAGAACACAACAACAACCACAGTGCCTTGGACACTGTAGGTGCTTAATAAATGTGACTTCCCTTTCCCTGCAAAGTGCCTAGCACAGTCTTTTGCACTCGATGAATTTTAGTCTCTTCCCCTGGAAGATTCTGGGGCACCCATAAGTGCTGGGCCTGGAAAGGAGCCCACTTTGCAATCACAGAGTTCTGGACATGTCCCCACTGGGACGTTCTCCAGAGTACTTGAGAGCATGCGCTTGGACCTTTGTACCTTCCTCCTTCCAATCCTGCCACCACCCTCTGGTCCCAAGCCAGCTTGGCAGAGCAAACAAGTCTGATCACCTCGAGCCAGCAGGCACTCCAATGGAGAGGCCCAGCAGTGGGCAATGGATATCTTGGGTAATGCCTAGGAGCCCAGAGAGGGCGACGGTGTGCCCAGGCTGAGGTGATAAGGCTCACCTTGCAACAGAAATCAGGGGGAAAAGCTCAATGCTCCCGGACATTCAGGAGCCAGAGTCCTAGAAATTAAACAAATATGTCCTCTCCTGAGCCATAAAAAAAATTACACTCTTGGGCTTCCAAGGGGCTTGGAAACAACCCAGTGGGTCTAGGAAAGAGTCAGAAAAGGGGATTCTCATTCCACACACTCCCAAATCAATGACTGACCCAGGCCTGCTGACCCCGACCCACACATCCTGAAAATGTGCCCCACTCCGTCGTCACACCCTGGAGAGAATGGCAAAGGTTAACACACACAGCTTGGTTTCCTTTTCCTGGGAAACACAGCAGTCAGAGGCCAGCAGCCGCCTCCACACACAGCCTGCAGGGGAAATGACCCCTGGGCTTCCTCTCCACCATCTGACACACTCACACCTTCCTCTCTGCTATGCTCAGCAAAGCTCAACTTTTGACGCAAGGCAAACAGCTGTCATTAGAAATTTCGTTGCATGAGAGAGATGAGAACAATCTCTTTGGAGAACGTTTTGGCAATTTCTGTCACCAAACTTGCATTCCCTTTGACTCAGCAATTTGACCGCTAAGAATTTATCCACACAATTGTGTGTATGCATGTATGTGTGTGTATATATGTGTGTGTGTATATATATAAAGATAAGGAATATTGAATGTCTCTCGATAAAAAAGGTCAGATAAATTATGGTTCATATACCTACTAAAGATAAGGTGGACTTTTCTATATCATTATGGGAAAAGGTTTATAGTACATTGAGAAAAGAAAAAAAAGATTACAATGCTATGTATGCCATATGATTAAATCTATCTGGGGGATGGATTGTATGGGGGGAAGTTTGCATATTTGTGTGTGTCTATGCACATTAAAAAGAAAAAAATACAACAAACTGATAATCATGGTTATTTGCATGGAATGAGAGAGAGGAGAAATGGGAACAGTTTTGCTTTCTACTTTATAGATTTCTTTTTTTCTTTTTCTTTTTAGAGACAGGGTCTCGCTCTGTTGCCCAGGCTGGAGTGCAGTGGCACAATCATAGCTCAATGCCAGCCCTGACCTCCTGGGCTCAAGAAGTCCTCCTGCCTCAGCCTCCCCAGTAGCTGGGACTAGCGGCATGTGCCACCACGCTTGGATAATTTTTTAATTCTTTTGTAGAGATGGGGTCTTGCTATGTTGCCCAGGCTGGTCTCAAACTCTGGGCTTCAAGCAATCCTCCTGCCTCAGCCTCCCAAAGTACTGGGATTACAGGTGTGGGCCACCATGCCTGGCCAAAGTTTCTATATTATTTCATTTCTTTTGAACACGTATAGCTTTCATAATTTCCATCTTAGAAAATGACTGAGTTCTCTTAGCCAGTCCTCTGGCTCATGCCAGCTCCTGGATGTGCTGACGTCCAGCATTTGCTCATTCTTGTGGGGCTGTAGGGAATTTCAGGTTCAATGCTGAGCTCTTGAAGCCAAGGTCTACAACCCTGGCTCTACATTACAATCACCTGGGGTGCTTTAAAAACACTACAGGATTTAAATCAGAATCTTGGAAGGTGGGGTAGGCACTGATAGTTTTAAGAGCTCCCCAGGTGGGTCCACAGGTTGTTCCAGCAACCTGAACCAACATCAAAAAGACCACTGGACTAGCTAAAAAAAAAAAAAAAAAAAAAAAAAAAACAACAACAACAAAAACACCCTTTTAATAGAAAGCAATAGTACAGAGTAATTTGTACTACTAAAAGTCAGCTCTGCCTTTAAGATATCTAGTTAGGGAGTTTGTACTGGGTGCTTTTTCTCAAAGTTCTGCTTCCAATTTTGGAATTCATCAGCTCAAAGTGGGGAAAGCAAACAAGGAGACTCAGGTTCCTTCGTTCTGAGCTGTGGCTGTGCTGGGGCTTTCTTTGGCAGCCTGTGCCCACCCCATGTCTGGGGGCCTTCATCAGCGACTAAGGGGTCAGAGTCCAGCCCTTCTTGGCTCCAGAAGGAACAGCTGAGAGAACTAGAGGCACTCAGTCCAGAGGAGGTATTTAAGAGACATACGATAGCTGGTTTCAAATATTTAAAGGACTATCAAAATGTGAAGTTCAACTCCAGTTGTCCCTAAAGGAAGGCAGTGAATAACGAGTGCCAGTGATGGAGAAGCAGGTCTCTGCCCAACATCAGGAAGAATTTTCTAATCATCAGAGTTGTCCAGGGATGGAAGGGGCTGTCTTGTGAAGTAATGAGATGGCTGGGGCAAGGGACGAGTGACCACCTGTGACTGTGATGCTGGTAGATCCCCTCCCACTCAGCACTCCAACTCCATGAGGCCAGAGACACTTACAAAGTCTTAAGCAAAATCCGCTGGGAATACAGCTCGTTTAACCAAAAGAAGCTTTCTGCTCTCAACAAATAATAGTCTGAGCACTGGCTAAGTGTCAGGCACTGGGCTAGGTGCTAGAAATGAAGGCAGTGAGCTAGACGGGGTCTGTTGGCATGGAGCTTACACGGGAGGCAACAGACAACACGTAAGATCATTTCTGATGGCCCCAATAAAATGGGGTGCAGTGACGGAAACTGCAGGGAGGCAGCTGCTTTAGACTGATGGTCAGGGGAGGCCTCCCTGGAGTGAGGATGTTTAAGCTGAGACCCAAATGCAGAAGGCAAAGTGCGGCAGGCCAGCTGGGGAGGTGGGGGGCTCTTCAGTTTGACTCAGTACAAAATGAGAAGGACCTCAGATCATACACAAAAATTAACTCAAAATAGATGAGAAACCTAAATGTGAGAGATAAAACTATTAAAGTCTTAGAAGAAAACATAGCACAAATCTTCATGACCTTGAATTAGTCAAGGGTTTCTAAGACATGACACCAAAACCACAGCTCAGAGACAAATAAACAAACTGGACTTCATCAAAATAAAAAACTTTTGTGTTTCAAAAGACATCAGCAAGAAAGTAAAAGGACAATCCCCAGAATGGGAGAAAATATTTTCAAGTCATTTGCAAATATTCTAGACAAAGAACTTATATCTGGAATATACAAAGAACTCTTAGAAATTGTGGTGTATATATATGTATAATATATATAGTGTATATATTATACGTATTATATATAGTATATATAATACGTATAATATATATAGTGTATATATGTATAATATAATATATATAGTGTACACGTATAATATATATAGTGTATATTATATATAGTGTATACACTATATATATTATATATAGTGTATACACTATATATATTATATATAGTGTATATATTATACATATATAGTGTATACATTATACATTATACATATACACACACACACACACACACACACAGTGGAATATTATTCAACCTTAACAAAAGATATCCTGCCATTTGAGAACATGAATGAACCTGGAGGACATTATGCTAAGTGAGCTAAGCCAGATACAGAAAGAAAAATACTGCGGTGGCTCATGCCTCTAATCCCAGCACTTGGGGAGGCCGAGGCGGGCAGATCATGGAGTCAGGAGTTCGAGACCAGCCTGACCAACATGGTGAAACCCCGTCTCTATTAAAAATACAAAAAGTAGCTGGCTGTGGTGGCACACGCCTATAATCCCAGCTACTCAGGAGGCTGAGGCAGGAGAATTGCTTGAGCCCAGGAGAAGGAGGTTGCAGTGAGCTGAGATTGTGCCACTGCACTCCAGCCTGGGCAACAGAGCAAGACTCCATCTCAAAAAAAAAAAAAAGAAAAAGAAAAAGGAAAATACTGTATGCTCTCATATATGGGTTCTAGAGCCAAATATATAGAAGCAGAGAAGAGAAGGGTGGTGACAGGGGTGAGGAGGCAGGGAAAATAGCAGATGTTGGTCAAAGGATACAAATTTGCAGTATGTAGAGTGAATATGTCCGGACATCTAAGGTACAGCCTGAGGACTACCATCACTAATACCGTATTGCATACAAAAGGTATGCCAAGAGAGTAGAATTTAGTGCTCTCACAACACACACACAAAATAAAGAACTATGTAAGGTGATGGATGTGGTCATTTGCTTGACTGTAGTCATCATTTCATTATGTATTGTATATTAAAACATCATGTCATAGACTTGAAATACATGCAACTTTAATTAAAAAAGAACTCTTACAACTCAATAATAAAAATATGTAATCCAATTTTAAAATGGGCAAAGGATCTGAATAGATTTTTCTCCAAAGAGGAGGTACAAATGGCCAATAAGCACATGAAAAGATGCTCAAAGTCATTAGCAATTAGGGAAATGTAAATCAAACCACAGTGAAATATCATTTCACATGCACTAGGATGGCTACAATCAAACTCGCAGATAATAAATGATGGTGAGGATGCAGAGAAATTCACACCTGCGTACACCGCGGGTAGGAATGTAAAATAGTGCAGCCACCTTGGAAAACAGTCTATCAGCTCCTCAGATGGTTAAACATAGCGTCACTGGATGACTCAGCAATTCTATTCTGAGGCATCTACCCAAGAGAAATGAAAACTTACATCCACACAAAAACTTGTATGCAAACGTTCATAGTAGCATTATATTATAAAATATTATATACATTATGTAATGTTATGTAATAACTAACATGAAACATGAAAATAACTCAACTGTCCACTACATGAGGAATGGACAAATAAAATGTGACTTATCTATACAATAGAATATTATTCTTTTTTTTGAGACAGAGTCTTGCTCTGTCGCCCAGGCTGGAGTACAGTGGCGCCGTCACTGCAACCTCCACCTCCCTGGTTCAAGCAATTCCTCTGCCTCAGCCACCTGACTAGCTGGGATTACAGGTGTGCGCCAACATACCCGGCTAATTTTTTTTTTTTTTTTTTGATTTTTAGTAGAGACGGGGTTTCACCTTGTTGGCCAGACTGATCTTGAACTCTTGACCTCAGGCAATCTGCCCACCTCCCAAAGTGTTGGGATTACAGGCATGAGCCACCATGCCCAGCCTATTCTTTTTTTTTAACTTTTATTTTAGGTTCAGGGGTACATGTGAAGGTTTGTTATACAGGTAAACTTATGTCGTGGGGGTTTGTTGTACAGATTATTTCATCACCCAGGTATAAAGCCCAGTATCCGATAGTTGTCTTTTCTGCTCCTCTCCTTCCTCCACCCTCCACCCTCAAGTAGGCCCCAGTGTCTGTTGTTTCCATCTTTGTGTTCAGAAGTTCTTGTGCTCTGTCACCCAGGCTGGAGTGCAGTGGCACCATCTCAGCTCACTGCAACCTCTGCCTCCCAGGTTCAAGCAATTCTCCTGCCTCAGCCTCCCAAGTAGCTGGGATCACAGATGTGCACCACCACACCCGGCTAATTTTTGTATTTTTAGTAGAGACATGGTTTTGCCATGTTAGCCAGGCTGGTCTTGAACTCCTGGCCTCATGTAATCTGCCTGCTTTGGCCTCCCAAAGTGCTGGGATTACAGGCGTGAGCCACCATGCCCTACCTGTGTTCATAAGTTGTTATCATTTAGCTTCCACTTACAAGTGAGAACATGTGGTATTTGGTTTTCTGTTCCTGTGTTATGGAATATTATTCAGTTATAAAAAAGAATGAAGTTCTGATACATGCTACAACATGGATGAATCTTGAAAACATTATGCTGAGTGAAAGAGGCCAGACACAAGCAACCACACATTATATGATTCCATTTATATGAAATGTCCAGCAAAGGCAAACATATATAGGGAGAAAGTAGATTTGTGGTTGCCGAGAGCTGGGGGATGGGTGGGTGGCTGTCAGGGATAAGGAGACTGCTAATGGGGCATTTTTCTGGGATGGTGAAAATGTTCAAAAATGACTGTGGTTGACAGTTGCACTATCTGCGAATGAACTAAAAACCATTTAATTGTACACTTCAAATGGTTGCATTGTATGATATGAATTCTATTTCAACAAAGCTATTGTTTAAAAAATTAGAAGGGAGAAAATGTACCTCTTGGTTAAGGGGTTCTTGTCAGAAAGAACTCTATTTATCCATCTTCTCAGCCTGTCTAACTCCTGCAAGAGCCAATCACGACGCATCACCTCCTAGAAACCTCCCTGGGCTGCCTCAGCCCTGGTGCTCCCTCTGCCCCCTCCTCCGGTGCACAGCATGCTTGTGTGGGTAGACATCATGCTATGTCCATTAATCTTGGGGAAATGCATGCTGGACCTCTGCAGTCATCTCTGCAGAGATCACATTGTCCATCACCAACTCTGGCACACAGCAGCAGCTGTGCCTGGCTGGTTAAGGAGAAAGCCTGACTTTAAGAGAACACACCTTGTTCCCCAGGCTCAGCAAGAAAGAAACCGGCTCTCTAACACTGAGAATTGGAAAGAACTGATTCCTAAAATATCCTGCTCTCTTTGCCTGGAGAGATCACTGGCCCCGGTAGACCCTGACGTGCAGTAAAAATTTCCCAATCATGCGGCAAAACTGGGAACGCCATCAGCTCCTGTTTGGCCTCCAGGATAGAGAAACTGCACTTAAAATCCGCTAACCCTGTTCTGACACTAGAAGATCCCATGACTAGGTGAAATCGGCTCACCTTCTCTGGAAACATATTTCTCCCCCAGTTCCCAGTCCTGACTGTGGGTTTGGCCCAGCCTTCTTCCATGTGATCTCACCCACCCTCCACCCCTTCTCCAGACCTCACTGGGTCCCCCTCTACCCACAGTTCTCCCCTTCTCTGAAACCTTTACAAGGCACCTGAAACCATAGTGCCCACTGCAGCACTGGAGACTCAGATGGCCAATTTCATGCCTGACCGGGACCATTCTCAGAATCATTCTCAACTGGATTACAAAGTCCTTGAAAGCAAATATTTGATCCGGGCTTCCTTTGTTTTCTCTACAATGTCTAATGACTTGGTAGATCCTCAGTAAAGCCATGTTACTTGTCTGATAAAATTCAGTCCAGTCCAGTCAAGAAGGACAGGGCGCTTACTATGTGCTGGGCTTTGTGCTAGACACTGGCAACACAAAGTCAAATAAAATACAGCTCCAGTCCCGGGGAGCTCTGGTGTGGTGAGAAAGAGCAGTACTAAGGGACAATGTGCTGTAAGGCTAGGTCAAGAGCTGTGCATGTTCCCAGGGAACCCCAGGAGAGGCACCACGCTGGAAGGCTTCCTAGCAGAGGTGATGCCAGAGTGACAGATAAGGAAGGTAGGCTGGGTGAAGAGGTGAGGGTTGTGGTGGTGGAAGGGTACCCTAGGCAAAAGAAACAGCATAGGCAAAGGTTGAGGGCTAGGGGAAGGGGCACGACACAGCCTGAGTTCGCTGGGAGAGCCAGGGCCAGCTGGGGTGGCCGGAGCCTGGAGCCCAAGGCAGTGAGAGGCAGGAGGTAAACTGAGTCCCAGCTCTGAGGCTTGAGGGAATGATGGGGGCAGAAGAGGGAGGAGGGCAACGGGGCGAAGAAGCACAAGGTCAAAGCCAGCTAAAGTGTTTCTCCGGTGGAAAACTTGGCATAGTTTGGGATTGGAGAGAGAGGCGAGAACAGGCGTCGGGGAGATCTAAGGGCTGAAGGAGGAATAGATGAGGATGAGGGAGCCCAGAAGGAGCCAAAGGGCCCCAGAGCAGGGGGCAGGCAGGACGATGAAGCAGGCTTGGCAATGAGAGTGTGGGCAGTGAAATGCGTGGGGTCCCTAGAGGAGGAGGGGGAGATGGGAGCCCAGGAGGGGCTGTTTGGAGATTAAGCAATCCCACCCCAAAGGCTCTGGGCCCCCAGATAATCTACAGTCAGGATGCAATGGAGTGACTGGAATAGACTGGGAGTGGGCTCCCCAGGGAGACCCTAGTTCCTGAAGGGGCACAAGGTGCTCCACCTGCTCACTTTTGGACAGTTCAGAGTGACTAAGAGCCTGAGGCATTCAATGCAGGGAGCGTTAGCGACTTGAAACACGAGAGAAACTAAGTGCCAGAAGTCAATGACTTTGTTTTACGCTCAATTCGCTCCCAGGCACCGGATCTGAGAGCAAACTTTTTAAATCTCCCCTCCTGCTCCCAAACTTGGCTCAAAATGTGGAGCAACTGGAATGAGGGAAGGGGATTCTTTTGAGCCCCCAACCTGCTTCTCCCTGCCCCTTCCTTCCGTGTGGCCAGAGGGGACCCTCCTCTCTGCCACAGCCAACTCCAGGACATCATCTGCTCCCAGGTCCCCTCGGGAGGGGAAGAAGGGACCTGCCAAGCTGGCTAGAGAAGAGTCCTGCACAGCGGCCAGGGCAGCCTGCCAGGGGCTGCATCTGGTCGGGCTTCCCGCCCCAATTCCCCGGTTCCTCATCAGGCTGAGGTTGAGGTGAGAGGAGAAATACACAGCCAGCCCTCCTCCCCCAGTGCCCCCTCAAAGTCACGTCATCCAAGCATTCCCTGGGGAGGGCGGCCCCCTCCCTCTGACCTCAGCCTGTTTCGCTTGGCCAGATCCCACCGCCAGTGAGCCTGTCCCCTCCCCACACCCTTGCTCACAACCAGGCCCATGCAGGGAAAGGCGTGAGCTACAGATTCCAGCCCTCCCAGGCTGCACACCAAAGCCCCCAGATAAGGGGCGGGGGGGGGTTGGGCGCCCCTCCCAGCCACGTCTTCTGAGATGCCAGCTGGGCTCCAGAGGGTGGCTGGTGGTTGGGGCACATGGCCAGAACTTCCCTTGTCTTCTACCCTCTAAGTGGCATCTCCCCCAGCTTTAACCAAGGGGTCAGGGACGGGGAGAAACACAGGAAAGCCCAATGTGTACAATCTAAACTAATTCAGGGATTAAATCCTAGCTTTGCCTCTTAACTGGTATAAGATCTTGGACAAATCAGCTAATTTCTCTGACCCTGCATTTCCTCGCCTAGACAATGAGGGTAATAAGAGGGTATGCCTCTGATGGTTTGAGTAAGGATCAAATGGGATAATGCATCCAAAGCACTTAGCACATGCCTGGCCCACAGAAAACACTTAATGTATGGTAGTTCATTCTTTTTTTTTTTTTTGAGACAGTCTTGCTCTGCTCTGTCGCCCAGGCTGGAGTGCAGGTGGTCTCGGCTTACTGCAACCTCCACCTCCTGGGTTCAAGCGATTCTCCTGCCTCAGCCTCCAGAGTAGCTAATTTTACACACCCAGCTAATTTTCGTATTTTTAGTAGAGACAGGGTTTCACCATGTTGGCCAGGCTGGTCTCGAACTCCAGACCTCAAGTGATCCGCCTGCCTCAGCCTTCCAAAGTGCATGGATTACAGGCGTGAGCCACCACACCTGGCATTCATTCTTTTTATTTCCTAGATTTCCTGGGAATTCTAACACCAGTGGCAGTGCCAAGGGAGGCTTAATCCCCACCTTTGCAATCTCCATCAGCCAGCTCCAGACACAAGTGGGAGATCTGTTGTTCTTCTTATTATTATTTGAGACAGGGTCTCGCTCTGTCACCCAGGCTGGAGTGCAATGGCATGATCTCCACTCACTGCAGTCTCGACCTCCCGGGCTCAAGCCATCCTCCTGCCTCAGCTCCCTTGCCCCCCACCACCAGTAGCTGGGACTACAGGGGCGCATCACCATGCTGGTTAATTTTTTGTATTTTTTGTAGAGATGGGGTTTCGTCATGTTGCCCAGGCTGGTCTCAAATTCCTGGAGTCATGTGATCCTCCTGCCTTGGCCTCCCAAAGAGCTAGGATTACAGGCATAAGCCACTCCACCTAGCCCTGTTGTTATATTTTATTCTTTGTTTCATCCTTCTTTTTTTTTTTTTTTTTTTTGAGACAAAGTCTTGCTCTGTCACCCAGGCTGGAGTGCAGTGGCACAATCTCGGCTCACTGCAACCTTTGCCTCCTGGGTTCAAGTGATTCTCCAGCCTCAGCCTCCCGAGTAGCTGGGATTACAGGCATGCACCACCATCCCCAGCTAATTTTTGTATTTTTGGTAAAGACAGGGTTTCACCAGGTCTCAAACTCCTGATCTTAGGTGATCTGCCTGCCTCGGCCTCCCAAAGTGCCGAGATTACAGGCATGAGCCACTGCGCCTGGCCTTATTTCATCCTTCTCATTTGACTTATTTGTGTAATTATTTCTCTTGAGTAATAGGCCACTGACTTTTTCTGGATGTTATACATACTGTGCACAAAAGCAACTTTATTAAACTTGCTATTTTTTGTTATTTGGAATACACACTCTAAGCAAAGACAGGGTGCTTCCTATGCAGATGTAACCCCTAGCCGTCCAAGTCGCCCGCAGAAATTCTGGAGCTCTCACACAGCTGCACACATACACAGGTTTTTCCTTGGCATCCTGCCATGGCCCCCCATTCCCTAAATCTAACACCAAACTCCTTGTTCAGCCTCACACAAGCTCTGCCCTGATGCACTGCTCAGCCATGAGGGCGTGGTCGGGGGGAGCAGCACTTTCATGCCTGTTAACGAGGACCCCAGGAAGCCTGGAGCAAGCTCAGGGCAGCCTCTTCCCAGGGAGGGTGAAGAAGCTTACTTCTAACTAACTCACAGCCTCAAAGGAAACTGATCTGAATACCACCATCAAGCCCCCTTACAGAATATCCCCTCTCTCCAGGGAACAATCCTCTAAACCCAAAGTAATGAGCTGAACCACCCAAAAGAAAAATTTTAAATAGACCAAGAATATAAATAAGCATTTACCAAAGAAGAAATACACATGGCTAACCCATACATGCAAAGACACTCCATCATCTCATGTGTAACTGAAAAAAGCCAAATCAGAACGACAAGATGTTATTTCTTTTCTATCTGGCTGGCAGAAACAATCAGGTTTGGTCAGATCAGTGCTGAAGTTATGAGGAAATAGATAGGTCTCAGACTTCGTGGGAGGGAGCTGAATTCTTTCAGGAGGGCCATTTTCCAACATATATCAAAATGAAAATGCAAACTGTTTGACCCACCAATTCCCCTGCTAGGAATTTACTTTGGGGAATAAATTCACAAAAGTGTGTCATGTTATATGTTCAAAGATGTTTTTGGCAGGATCCATCAAGTTGTCCTGGGAATCCTCAGAATAAATACTTTGCAACTATCTCAAAATCTAGGTAGCCTAGGTTTGCTGACAGGGAGAGAGGATGTGCCACGGATGCCATGAGAAAAGCAGTGTGCAGAAAAATCCGTCTCTTGCATAAGCCATCTTGAAGGCAATGCTGGCTTTGTGTAAGAAGGTGGCATTCCTGATTCAGGCCAGAGTCGACCCTTAACCCCCACCTTGATTGAGACTGGCTTTAACCACTGCCCTTACAGGGTTGGGAGCATCATTCTGGCTGGCCTCATCACAGGGCGCCACCATTTCATGGCAACCAAGGCACAGAGGGAGGCCACCCTAGCAAGTTCCACGTGCTAGGCTCTGCACTGGAGGCAGGCATACATCATTAAGCCTATGTAACCCATATACAAATCCTCGGGATGGGTACAAGCCCATCTAACAGAAGAAGATGCTGTGGGTCCGAAAGGATCAGTGACTTGCCCAAGGTCACACAGCTGGGATGTATTAACAGTAGAGCTTGGATTCCAATCCCAGTGGGACTGATTCCAAACCCCGTGTTTTGTCCCTGCCCCATGGCATGGCCTCACACTACAACTCACAGACTTTGGAAAGCTGAGGGAGCTTGGTGAGCCTGGGGAGTGGGAGGCAGGGAGGTGCCTGCAGACATGGCTGAGATGAGGGAAAGAAGGGCAGCAGGCAGGGGACAGGCTTCAGCTGGGACAGCCATGCCAGGCCAGTCAGCGTGTCAAGGCCGCACTCACTCCTGCAGAGCAATGAAAAGAGACATGTCAGCACCCACACCCTAATGCCCCACTCGAGAGTGTCCCCTGGGATGTGTCCCTCATGTTGTCCCTTGCCAGCTGACGGCCACTCCCCGACCCCTGGGAGGAAGTGTATTGGTTGTGGGGCTATTTTGAAGCTCTGAGGAATGCGCCTGACCTGGCACTCCCCTGGGAAACCCCTCACCCACTGACTGGCTCAGACCGAGCACCCTCCTTCTGCAGAAACCTCCAGGCGGCCCCAAGGGGAGAGTGGGCAGGCAAGGAGTTTGGTTCTTTCCGTGGCTTGGAGCTTTGATTTCCTCGTCTTTAAAATGGGAAGGCAGGAGGAAGGGCAGAGTTGGGAAATGACTGCAGGCTCTCCCTTAGCTTCTAATATTCTCTGTTCTCTGGGCTTTTCTGTGGCCAGGGGAGGTTTATTTGGAGGAATGCTGAAGCAGTCCCGAACTCAGCCCTTGCCCAAGCAAGTCCAGCTTCCAGCAGAGGCTGGGTCAACCCAGAGGGGAAGCCACACAGCGTCCACCGAGCCTCTGAGAACATTTTCCTTATCCTGATCTGAATCTACTTCCTGCTAATGCCCGCCCATACCAAGTAGTTCTGCCTCTGGGGCCACAGAGAACGTATCAAAATGCTCTCCTGAAAGAGGACATTTCACATAGCCCCTCTCCCGGCATCTCCTCGGCTTGAGGATAACCGGCCCTACTTCCTGTGGCTTCTGGTGACCAGTCCTGTGTCTCCACCATCCAGGCTGCCCTCCTACCCTGCTCTCATAAAAGGTACACCAGGAGCTGAATCCAACCTTCACCTGTGTAGACCAGGTGTAGACAGGCAGAGAGGGCAGAATGGAAGCAAATCTTGCCATGTCGTCTCTCTATTTTTTGAGATACAGTCTCACTCCATCACCCTGGCTGGAGTGCAGTGGCACGATTTCTGCTCACTGCAACCTCCACCTCCCGGATTCAAGCAATTCTCGTGCCTCAGCCCCCCGAGTAGCTGGAGTTACAGAAGAGCACCACCAAGCTTGGCTAATTTTTGTATTTTTGTAGAGATAGGGTTTCGCCAAGTTATCCTGGCTGGTCTTGAACTCCTGGGCTCAAGTAATCCACCGGCTTAGGCCTCCCAAAGTGTTGAGCCATTGTGCCCAGCCTCTCTCTAAACTTTCTAAATCCTAAACTTCTGCAAATGCATTCCCAGAAATGTGAATTCTGTGAATGCATCCCCAGGATTTGGAGAGGCATTTATACTGCTGGCTTCTGCTGGCTCCCAAACAACCCCAACCCTGACACCTCAGACACCTGCTTCCATGAAAACCAAACCTCCTGCTGCCTGCACTTGGGCCGCTGATTTCATCAGGGCCCATTACATTTTTTTTTTTCTAGGACAGTATCATTTGTTGAGAATTTACTCAAGGTATAATGGCTGTTAATAGGCGTTGCAGGGAGGAGGGAAACGGGAGTTATTATTTAATTGATACAGAGTTTCAATTTTGCAAGAGGTGGGTGTTTTATTCTTTTTGATGCTAATAAAAATGGAATTGTTTTCTTAATTTCCTCTTTTAATTGTTCATTCAAAACTCATTACATTTACACCTGTTCAGTTCTAAGCACTCTCTTTCCTTCCTCCCTGGTCACCTGTAAATGTGAACAGGATGCCATCAAAATATCATCCAAGCCACTGACCAACATTCCAGGTCAGAGACAGAGGATAGAGTCCTGTGGCACGCCCCTAGAGACTCTCCTTCCGGACAGCACTGACACACTTGACTTAGTTCTGTATGAAGCTAAGAACAGGGTGCTCCTGGGTAAAACACAGCATCCATAACAAATTTTTTTTTTTGAGACGGAGTCTCGCTCTGTCGCCCAGGCTGGGGTGCAGTGGCGCGATCTCGGCTCACCGCAAGCTCCACCTCCTGGGTTCTCGCCATTCTCCTGCCTCAGCCTCCTGAGTAGCTGGGACTACAGGCTCCCACCACCACGCCCAGCTAATTTTTTGTATTTTTAGTAGAGACGGGGTTTCGCCATGTTAGCCAGGATGGTCTCGATCTCCCGACCTCGTGATCAGCCCACCTCGGCCTCCCAAAGTGCTGGGATTACAGGCATAAGCCACCGTGCCTGGTCAATTATTTTATTTTTCAAACCATAAGAGGAGCTCCCAATATGAAAGTATTGTCAGCAAGGTTTTTCATAAAATGAGAAATCGTGTAAATTAAACAAATCACAAATTGGCCTGCTTTGCACATCCAGAGTTTCATGACCTCTAGCTAATAAAGATGCCCATGTTTGCTCAGGTCACCATGTGCTGGGCTCCTGCCTGGGCATTTCAGGCACATCCATGCTGTCATCATCCCTATTCTCCAAGTGAGGATACTTGGGCTCAGAGAGGTTCGGTGACTTGCCTAAGGTCACACAGATATAAACCCAGATGCATGTCCAGGTCTGTTGGACTCCAAAACTGTTCTTTCCACTATGTGGTGCTGCCTCTCAGGTTTCCTTAAGGAGGCTGCACCTGTTTACATATTCTCTCCAGACTGAGCCCAGAACTCCATCCCAGGCCTCCAGCAGACTCCCCAGCTCCTGCAGGTGATCAAACAGCTTAAGATTTACTGGGAAACATGCAGACCCTAGGAGACAGAGGATCCTAGGATTCTGATGGAACTGGCTCTCAATGCTAGAATTTTCCCCCTAGTGAGTGTAATTCCTTTCAGGTCCTGGAGCACACTTTAGAGCCGGGCACTTTGTAACTCTGGTTAATATCAGTCGTCCCAGCTACTTTGTAACCTCCCTCCTCTCCAGGCATGAAATTGTTTTGGTTCACCCATGAATCTTCAGCACCTGATATGGTGTGTGGCACACAGTAGGCACTTAATAAGTGCTGACTGGAAGAGCAAAAGATCAGATGAGATAACGGACATGGCCATGCTTTTCATAAGGTTGGCAAGGGGTAGCATGGTCACCATTAGGATTAGGAACCCCTGCCTGGAGAGGGCTTCGGGGCTAATGGAGGGGTAATTTGTAGAATGAGCAAGAGGTAGGGAGACGCACAGGGCATGGAAGTGATCAAGGGATGAACCCAGTTCCTTCCACAGGAGGATGTCCCGAGGCGAATCTGTCATCCTGACAGGTCCACATCCATTGCAGAAGACCACACTGAATAAATTAGCCAGGGAGCTCAGGGTGGATGAGGAGTGGGAGGGAGATGTCACCTCTTCGGAGCCATGGAAACTAGGCCCTCAGCAAGTTCATGTACACCAAGGTGATGTATTTGGGATGGTGATAAAAACTGGGCCACTTGTGGGTGGGGCTGATGGAATTCCTGCTGCTCCTCAGGCCCGTTCCTCTTCCTTTCCCTCAGCCTGGAATGCCCACTCCCTTCTTTCTCCCTTCTCACCTCTCACCCTTCCTTCAAGGCCTTCACTCCCTGGTAACGCTACTGAAGTGGAGTGTCTATCATGGTATCAGGCAAAGACAATGTGGTTTGGAGTTAGAAAGACATGTGGGTTCAGGCCCAGCTCTACCACCTATGAGCTGTGTGGTGTTGGGCAAGCTACATGACTCTCTGAGCCTCAGTCCTGTATTTGTAAAGTGAACCTCACAGGAGTGCTTTGAGAATTAAAGAGGTCACGGACACATAGGTACATAGCACACCACCTGGCACACCACATGCTCAGTGCACCATGAGTTCCTTCCAGCCCCTTCCTAGACATCCCATGCGGTTTGTGGTACCCAGTTCTGCTGGGCCTGGTGGATTATTTGTCCATGCAAGGAGCTCTGCTCTCTACAACTAGACTATGAGCTTTTGAAGGTGGGGCTATGCCATCTCTGCACAGTCCTCAGATAGAACAGTACTGAAGTCACGGGGCCTAGATTTGAATTCCAGCTCTGCCACACAGTCTACGTGACCATGGGCAGACGTCCCAACACCTGCCACAGCCACTGGTTCCTCAGCTGTAAAACGGGGATGACAAGAGTGGATGAGAACAGTCGTGCCCCTCAGAGGACCACTGTGAGGTTCCAGGAAGGTGCACAGAGCCTGGCCTGGTTCCCTGTGCAGAATTACAGCTCAGTAAATGCTGGAGACCATGATCATCATCCCTGCAGGGCCTGGCATGGCAGGCAGGGGAACTGGCACATCTTTTGGGAGAGAGGAAAGTCTATGTAATAAGATGCTACAGTTCTCTGTTGTTGCATTTTGGGTAATGGAGATGATGGGTAGGTAGCCAGACTCTAGGCAGGAAGCGAATGCTTATGCTAGGGAGAGAAAGTTAGTAAGTGAGTATGAGTGCCAGGTCCCAAATCAGCTGAAGGAACAAGAGTCCATTCTCCACACCTGGGAGTTCTTCCTGATGATTCATGAACAACATTCTCATGTTGCAAGTCCAGTGAGCGATTTTACCACCACTCCTCAAATGAGCTTCCCCAAGCTCATTAAAGTGGGCAGCTCAGCAGCTCAGAATTTGGTCAGCTTGGAAGCATCACCCTCCCTGGGGGTGGCCCTGAGATAACCCAACCTAACTTTTTAATTAAAACAAATTGACTCCTGGGTCTCTTTCCATGAGAGTCAGGCTGCCTGGCCCTATAGACTTTTCAGGCTTCACAAGCTCTACCTGGTGGTGGAAAGTGGGTGGAAGAAGCCAAACTTCTTATCACTTGATATTCCACTTCCAGAGTCAGAGAGCCCTCCTGGCTGAGATGCTGCCTAGACCCCAAGGGCAGGGCCTCTGCTAGAGCCATCAGCCCTACGGCCAAGTGTCTATCTTCATTTCAGACCAGGATGAGGAATCTCTTCCTGTCAATCTGCCTTTTGGCTCTTTGGAGAACAAAGAATGTTTGTGTTCTGTACTTCATCCTCTCTCCTCCTAACCTCATGCCCAGCCCGAGTCACAGTTGGATGATTGCTGGGGTGAGCCATGATACATACATTGGTGCATTCATTTATTTCCCAGTTGAAAGGTGGTGTTGGGATTTCTGCAGCTGCATCTGGAATACACATACACTTGCTTTTTTCAATGGGGCAGTCACCCGTTGCAGCTCAAGCTGTCTTGATGGTTCTTCCACCCTTTTGAAGTCTCCACCACATCTTTTGCCTACTGAGTGGGAAGTTCCATGCTGCTGGGTTCTTATTTTCTTAACACAGTGGAAATATTTGGCCTTTTCCATAATATTTGGCTCTCCTGGTACAATACATAGACAGCACTTTTTAATGTTGTGATTTCAAGGGACTGTTTATTTAATAGTGATCTGTAGGATACCACACACTGCTGTGGGAGGCCAGCCCTGCAGACAGGGTGGGGTGCAAACAAAGGAGCCATCTAGAATTCTGTGCTCCTAACCCACTTCTGGGAGGCATGCAGGCATCCGATCTTCTCTTAAAGACTGTAATTTATTATGCCTCTTTTAAGTTAAAGAGGCTCTCTGAGTTACTCCCTTAAGACCCCCTACCCCAGAAAGCAATAAAGGAGACTAAAATGAACATTTGTGAGGGTAGGAAGGTAATGCCACTTTTAAAAGGAAGGATTTTGTTTGTTTTTTTAAATAGGTCTGGTTCTAGCCTTTGAAGATGATGGATTAACATGTAATCCTGTGTCAACCACCCAGCAAGTATTTACTGAGCACCTGCTAAGTGCAAAGCTCCGTGAAGCAAGGCAGTGGAAGGACGGAGGGAGACAGGCCCCGGGAGAAAGGGCAGAAAGACCGTGATGCCGCCTGTACAGAGTTTATAATGTAATCAGAGAAATCAGACAATCACATAACATGCGCATAACACAGGACCTAAAGCTATGCTTAAGCCTTGCTGGAACAAGGCAAGGTAAAAGCAAGGACAAAAAAGGTAAGACTTCAGTAATGGTCCACTCCAGCAATACACGACATCATAGAGCAGTTAGGATTAATTATCCATTGAATGGCTCAGGCCAAAAGTCGGTCGCATTAGGTAGGATTCTTTTTCCTATAATTATCCCCAGCAAATAAGACTAATTACTTCCATTTGCAAGCAAAGCTACAGGTCCCAATTTAAACAGAGCTAAATCCCAAAACTGGCTTCTGTGATTGGGTGACATCCAGGGAAGGTCTGCAGCTCCGTCCCCACCCCAGGTAGACTCAGGTGAAGCAATACCTCTCAGGGGCCATTCCTGGAGCAATCCACAAGAATGGCCAGTGAGGCTTCCAGGCCCTGAGCAAAGAGGGGAAAACAAGATAAGAGAGGTTTATTTCGGATTAAGTCAAAAAACAAAGGAGGCTTAGTTTTGAAAAGCTGGCTGAGTTCTTAAGATAATGGAGGAAGGTTTCGGGTTTCTGGTCCTATCAGTGAGAACTGGGTAGGAAATTATAAAAAGAACTTTCATTCCAGACAAGGGAGACAGGCCAGGAAGAAATGATAGGAAGAGATTAAAATTCACTATGTCTTCCAATGTAGGCTGAATCGGTCCTTAGGGAGAAGTGCCAACGGCCTGGAAGGTCTTCCGGGTATTACCAAGTGTTGATGAGGATGTAGGAGAGCTGGGAACCCTCATGCACACAGACTGCATTTCAGTAAATACTGTCATACTGCTTTTCAGTAGCAATCCCACTCCTGGAGAAACCTTTGTGGAGGTTTTAAGGGCTGCAATATATCAGGATGTCTGCTGCTGCAATGTTTGCAGTAGAGGGTGTTGGAGGCAACTTAGCGTCCATCAAGAGGGAGAATGAGTAAGTGTGGTGGACATGAGTATGGAATACCATGCAGCAGTCAGAAGCAATAAAGTAGAGGCATATAACCACTTAAATGGATCTTATAAATATAGTATTGAGTAAAAAGGGAGATTACCAAACAAAACCAATAGCATAACACCATGTATATAGATTACCAACCACACACACCAACAGCACACAACCTATTTTCTGAGGACACACAGGCTTCGGTTAAACAAACTAGAGAGGATGGCTAAAAGGAAAAAGGATAGGAGTGAGGATTAGGGCTAAAAGAAAAAATAAAAATAAGTCAGGATGAGGGTTTGCAATGGTGAAGATATGATATAAATTGAAAAATAGGATGAATTTCACCAGTTGGTCAGAAGAACCAACACATGATCTACATTTTTAGGTGGGAACAGCCATAATACAAGACAGGTGTGAAGCATCCTTCCAGTCTGTGTTTGCATGCTTTTACTACAAACATATGTAACCATACATTACACACTATTGTTTTGTGAATAACTTTTAATTTACATAAATTGATGGATATTTCCATAAATAATATTTACATAAATGGTATCAGAGATAATATTCTACTTCTTGCTTTTCATTCAATATTGTTTTGGAGATCTTTTCATGTTGACACTTATAGATCTTATTCACATTAACTGTACAGAATTCCATCAGTGAATACCCCATACCTTATTTATCCATCCATTGGCATTTGTACTGTTCCAAGTGGTAGCCATTAGGGCTATTCACTGAATATGCCAATTCTTTTCCCTCCCAGGCACATGGTAGAATTGTGCTTCCTCAACTACATGAAGGTAGGTGTGGCCAGGTGACCTCTTTGGCCAATGGAATGTGTTACTTTTGGACAGAAGCATTTTTTAAAAATTGAGGCATAACTTATATACTATTAAGGTCACCATTTTAAAGTGTACAATATGGCTGGGCAGGGTGGCTCAATAATCCCAGCATTTTGGAAGGCCAGTGTGGGAGGATTGCTTGAGCCCAGGAATTCAAGACCAGCCTGGGCAACATCATGAGACTCAGTCTCTACAAAAATAAATTTAATTAATTAACTAATTAAAGTGTGCAATTCAGTGTTTTCTAGTATATTCACAGAATTATGCAACGAATACATCACCACTATCTAATTCCAGAACATTTTCAACACCCCAAAAAGAAATCTCATGGCAGTTAGTAGTTATTCTCCATCCCTCAATACTTCCAGCTCCCGGAAGCAACTAACCAACTTTCTGTTTCCATGAATTTACCTGTTCCGGGCATTTCATATGAATATAATCATACAACCCGTGGCTTTTTGTGTCTGACTTCTTTCACTTAGCATAATGTTTTCAAAGTTCATCCAGGTTGCAGGATGAATCAGCACTTCATTCCATTTTTATGGCAGAATTGTATTTCATGGACAGAAGCATTTAATTGCCACTGCCAGACACTGCTACACTCTCTCCCCATGCCCCAGGGACCATGGAAGCACTCTAGGCCTTTGCAAGTCTCAGTCTCCAAGTGCCTACAATGAGCAGCAGCCCCTAATGATTCCAATGGACATGGAGTAAGAGCAAGAAATAGAATTTGGGGGCTGTTTGTTCCTGTAACATAACCTATCTCATTCTGACTGATAAACCAATTTGTCTGTCTTACAAATACATAGCAATAAAAATCATTGCACATGTCTTCTCATGTGCACTTGGGAGATATTCTCTATACCCTAGAATCTAAGGTATACACTTAGAAGTAGAACCTAAAAAGAAAAAACAAAAAAGAAAAGAAAACAAGGTTCAACCAGCTGATCTGGAGGAAATAATAAATTTCTATCTACTCTCTAAATAATATCTAAAATACTACACGCTATTCACAATAGCAAAGACTTGGAACCAACCCAAATGTCCATTAATGATAGACTGGATTAAGAAAATGTGGCACATATACACCATGGGATACTATGCAGCCATAAAAAAGGATGAGTTCATGTCCTTTGTAGGGACATAGATGAAGCTGGAAACCATCATTCTCAGCAAACTATCGCAAGAACAAAAAACCAAACACCGCATCTTCTCACTCATAGGTGGGAATTGAACAATGAGAACACTTGGATACAGGAAGGGGAACATCATACACACACTGGGGCGGGGGGTGGGGGAGGGAAAGCATTAGGAGATATACCTAATGTAAACAACGAGTTAATGGGTGCGGCACACCAACATGGCACATGTATACATATGTAACAAACCTGCACGTTGTGCACATGTACCCTAGAACTTAAAGTATAATAAAAAGAAAAAAATAGAAGTAGAACCACCAGGTCACATGATAAACACACCTTCAAATTACTAGATATTGCCACATTGTTTTCCAAAGTGGTTAAACCACTTAAACTTCTACCAGCAGTACATAAGTGTTCCTACTTCCCCATATTCTCACCAACACTTAGCATCATTAGGCTTTTCATCCTGTACTTTCTAACACAGAATCACAAACTCTCTTGAACAAAATTGTTAACTATGGCACTCAAGGGTATAGAATATTCTAAATATCTGGTGGTTAACCAGGAAGCCCTTTATGTTACATCTTTTCCATCTAAGCATTATTTTAGCCTGCTGCCCAGCCATAAATGGGAAAAAATGCAAAATAATGCAATGTCCATGAAGTGATTCCATAGGTCTGAGGGATCCACAATGGTCTTCACTGTAAACATCACTTCTCATTTGGTGGATTTAGATACAGATGGTATAGGACAATGGATTAAATGTGAACTGACCTATCTAACATAAATCCTAACCTGTCTTATTTATTAATGTCACTTCAATAATTTATCCTACAAAAATAGTAGCTCAAATTCCCAAAGACATATATATATTTATATCTATATATTTATATTTATATTTATATATGGATGTTTAGAGCAGCATTGTTTGAAGTGGCGAAAAAAGTTAGAGACAGTCTAAATGTTCATTAATAGAGGAATCTTTTTTAAAAAATTATAATTCCTTACTATCTACCTGATCTGCCTTGCAAGTGAGATGATAAATTTCCACATGGCTTGAGATTGTTTCAGCTGGGATTTTGTTACTTGCAACTGAATGCCTCCTAACGATTCACTGGTTTTGCACTGGATCTGCTTTGCTAGAGGAAAAGCAAATGCAGCCTGACTCTTGTGTGTGGAACACTTGGCCACTTCCCTATTAGCTGCCCCCAAGAGAGAAGTCCTATGACCCTGTGTTTTGAGGGAAGACAGCGTGACCAGGAACCCAGCAACTTTCACCAGAACTTGGTAAGGGGGCTGGGGAGTTAGTCAACATTAAAAACAAATAAAGATGCTTTTTTGTCTCTCTCTCCCCTCCCCCTCCCGGAAAGAGAGTCCCTGGGGGACGGATCAGTAAAGGCTCTGCCCAGTTTCCACCCCTCCCCCACGTCTCTAACCAGGCCAGAGGAAGCAATGGGAATAAACTGCAGGAGAGTTCAACACTTCCTGAAAGACCCAGCTCTGGCCAGCTTTAAGGTGCTGGGGCAGGGGAGAAAATCCACACACTCTGCAAGGTGGCAAGAGGAAATGCTCTCATGGAACCTGAACTCAGGAGCAGAGGCCAGCCCTGCAAGGGTCACGGGGAATGGCTGTGTCCAGGACCCCTCGACCACCACATGGAAGGAATCCAGCTCACCCTACAAGCCAATGAAGGGGCTGATGGTAGATGAAAACGTTATGCTTGTGAAAGAAGCCAGTCACAGGAGACCAGGTAGTGTATGACTCCATTATATGAAATGTCCAGAACAGGCCAGTCCACAGGGACAGAAAGCAGGTTCATAGCTGCCTAGGGTGGTGGTCACAGGTGATGGCTAAAGGGTACAGGGTTTGTTCGGGGGACATGAAAATGTTCTGAAATTGACTGTGGTGGCTGTGCAACTCTGAATATACTAAGAACTCTGGAATCATACTCTTTAAGTGAATTGGTCCTATGGTGTGGGAATTATATCTCAATAAAGCTGTTCCAAAAGGGAGGGAGCCAACTGCTTCGGCATGGGCCACCACTCAGGGAGCACAGTGGGGATGCCAAGCACCTGCTGTCTCTGGTATTTTTACCACTAACATTGCTTTTATGCCAGCCACCAACTCTAGGAGTTGGTGCTACTTTATCATCCTCATTTTAAAGATGAAGAAACTGAGGCCCAGGCAGATTAAGTAATTTGCCCAAAGTCACATGGTCGGTGGTGAACTCCAACTCTCTCCAGCAGCCCCGCGGCCTGTAACCACTACGTGGGCCGCTACATCCTAATCTAAGTCAGTAGACAGCTGAACCAACATGCAAGTTAATGCTGTATTAGGTTAACACTTATCTTAATAGTTGTGGGCCTCGGAATTTACTGCAGGATAATTTTTCAACATTTGTGCTGCTCAGGCTGCCTTGAGTGAGTCCGCCTGCCTCCCAGAGTTCACCTTGGCTGATGTTGGGGCACACAGGTGGGGCAGAGGTGGCCCTTTAAGGTTCCTGGGGACACTGGCAGAAGCTGTCTGCTTTCAAGCCGTTGTTTGGAGTCACAAGCTGGCTAGGTACCAGGAAGCCCTCTCCCAGCAGCTCTGGAAACCAAAGGGTATGAAAGGCCCAGGCTGGGAGTAAATCCCAAATGCCCCATGCAGAGTTGCATCTGGGATTGCAGCTTCCGTGGGATTTCCCACTGCTCTGACGTGAGCTCGCAGGGGTGGGAGCGGCCAGGCAACTCGGGTGGCCCCATTGCCTCTGTCTGCCAAGAACTCACAATGACGAAATGTCCACCCGCGATCTCTTCCAGGAATCCAGACTGGGAAGGTCTGTTTCTCTGCCATTCCCTTATTCGAAGTGAAATCGCTTAGCAGACAACTGATGGATCTGCATTGCCCCATCCTCACACACCTGGATATGGAACCTCTGCATGGTGGAGAAATCAGACCACGCAACAGAAGGTTGACAGGATGCTCACAGGGTATGAAAACTAGACAAAGTTCTTTACCCAGCTAGAATTTTCTACAGTCTCTTCTCCTGGAGGCCCAGTGGGGTGAACTCAAGGACGTCCTGGTCCTTTGGCTGCCCCCCACACCCCTCACCAAGTCTTCCCTGATTTTCCACAGTCTCCCTTGCAGCTCTACCCTCCTCTGGGTCACAACAACTTTTCCCTGAAGCAGGTCCTCACAGCACACCTGCACCACTCTGTAGTTCATGCAGCTGGGCCTCAGAGCCTTCTGCTCCCTACGCTTCCTCCTTGGCCTTCACTGAAGCCAGAAATCACATTTCTAGAGCAAGTGCCCCGAGTGGAGAGGGAGGCCCCTTTCAGCATGGGCAAAGGCTTGGCTGCATCTCACCAAGCTTCCCCTTCACTGGACGAGGAACCAGTAAAAGATGGACTAAAAGTTGGTCAAATCCCAGTACCGTGTCTTCCTATTTGTGTTACCTTGAGTGAGTGACAGCCTTTCTGATTCTCAGGCCCCTTATCTATAAAGGGGAGAAACACAGTCTCTTTTGAGAGCATGAAATGAGGTCTATGGGCACCTGCCTGGCACCAAAGAGGCACTGGAGGAAAAGATCAAAGGTGGTTATTGTAAGTATATGCAGAGATCTATGAGACCCTTTTATACTAAAATCTAAGTATTCTTGGACCCCCTAGCCTGATCATAGGGAGCTCTCAAGGATAAAAGATTGCCCCAGGAATATGCCAACAGCTTTTATTACACACACACACATCCTCCAGCACACACATGCACACACACACTGCACTCACAGCTACACACAGGCATGTCCATACACACACAATACATCCCCAACACACATTCCACACTCAAACTCACACACAGACACATCCATACACACATAACACATCCCCTAACACACACACTCCACATTCAAACTCACACACAGACACATCCATACACACACAACACATCCCGCAATACACACATTCCACCTTCAAACTCACATACAGACACATCCATACACACATAACACATCCCCCAACACACACAGTCCACACTCAAACCCCTACACAGACATGTCCATACACATGCAACATTCCCCAACACACGAGTGCACACACACTCACACACAGACATGTACACACACACGCACACACACACCCCTTCTTTTCTTCCTTTGTTTTCTTAAAGATATTCTCACCATATCTAAAAACACACTAGTGTCTCCACAATTTGAAACACCGTCACAAGAAGCTTTCATGTTCATAATGTCCAATGCTCTGGCAACTAGCCCGATTTTACAGAGGGAATTTTACTACAAACAAGCAGAGTGTCTTGCTCATATATGTCACCTTGCACCTGGGCACAGGAGCCGGCAGCCCCTCTTGGTTTCCTTAGACACTTACTGATGCTGCTCCTCCCAGCCTGACGAGTGATGGATGAAGATATTAGATTTCTATTATCCCTAAGTCTCTCGTTTGTTTCCTGAGCCAAGTCTACATAAGGCCGGGTTCCCTTGTTTCCAAGGCCCGCCCATCATGTTTGCACTGACTGAGCCCCTCCCTGGTGGGCCCCTAGAAGCTGTTGTACTTATCAAGTATTCTTCAGCCCTCTATTCTTTTACCTACTCAGGAAATTGCCCTCTTATTAGCAAGAAGGCCTCATCAAACAAGTTTCTTGTCTGACTCCTCTATAACGAGAAACCCATAAACCTGAGACAGGCAGCGTGGTGTGGGGACCTGGGAGTCCCAGACAGAGGTTTTCAGTCCTAGCTCCACCACTTGCTAGCAGGAGAAGTTTGCTATCCTAGTTGGGTTCTTCCTGAAGCCGACCCTAAGACAAGGCCTTGGATCCAGCTTGGTAACTCCTATTCCCCACCACTTGAGGGTGGGTTCCAGGGATGACAATTAGCCCCCTACCTTCCCCAAGTCTTTCTCAGGTGCACCCACTTGGGCAGAGCAAGCTTCCCTGGGACCACGGCCCAGGAGGGAGCGCTCACACAGACAGGTGAGGTGGGGAGCCGTCAGTGTGCTGGATGCCACAGCTGGGGCACTGCAGGTGAACTCAGGTGAGCCCAGGGGACATGGGGCGGGCATCAACAGTGCCCACCATACTTCCAGGAGTCATGGACCCTCTCTGAGCCTTTCCTTGTCTGTGAAATAGGCAGGAGAACTGTAGCACTTCCCAGCAGCACCCCTCAGAGAAGGTGTGGATGTGAGGAGCTCTGCAAACTAGGACACAGACAGTACCTGCAGAAGACACGTCACCCGCCGCACCCACAGCCCTGCACAACTCAGGGCTGCTCTCGAGAGGACAGTGCAGGAAAGAGCGGGAAAGGCCAGAGCCCACTGAGCCGCCTCTCAAGGCCCTCGCCAAGCCTCACAGCTGTTTGAACGGCCACCGTGAAGGAGAGTGACTACCGGATGCTTCACGGTGTCTCTGATTCCACAGGCAACCAACAAGGGAGGCATGGGCATGGTTAGTTGCGGAAACTGAGCCCCCAGGGTGAAGGACTCCTCACAGACACTCAGCTAGGAAATCCCCTGCTGGCCTGAATCTTTATACTCGCCCTTCCTCTAGAACATGCCCCAGGCTCCATCCAAGACACCTCTGTCACAAACACCATGTGGCCCTCTCAAGGGCTCTAAATATATACCTGTCGGGCCCCAGGGGCTCTGGGCTGATAGGAAGCAGACTCACCTGCAGTGTGGGTGCCAATCACGGCAGGAACATGGAGCACTAACTCTGCACCAGGCACCTTAGCAGGGCTTTTGCCATCATCGGCATTTAATCCTCCTAACGACCGTATGGGGAAGGTACTATTATCCTCATATTAATGGAAGAGGAAATCCAAGTACTGAGGGGGTAAGTGACTCGCCCAAGGCCACACAGCAATAAATGGCATAGCTGAAATTTGAACTCAGGTAGTCTGGTTTCAGAACCCCCACTCTGAACTACTTTGCTGCTTTCCTCTCTAAGGTTCAGACCATTCTCTTCACTTATGTGTCAGAAGGCAGCACCCCAAATGTTGGGAATGGAGCTACCATTGCCCTCTCTCCTTGGACAAGGACTGACAAAGGCCAGGGAGGCAAAACAGCACAGGTGGCCACCTCTCCTACAGGACCAGGCTCCTGGGGAGACCATGTAACAGCTCAGTCCTAAGTGGGGGATCTTTACCAGGCATCGGTGTGCCCATGGCAGCACCTGGCACTGTGGCCCAACACAATCAGGGCCAATGACTTTTTTTTCCTTTTGAGAATAAAGATTTTTCCATTTGGATGTTATAATGGGGGTTCCCAGTATAATCTTTCCAAAATAGAGAGAAAAAGCGAGGAAAAGCCAAAGACAGCAAGAGTTTCCCAGATTACAGAGCCAGGGAGAGGCCAAAATGAGCTGGCCCCAGCTGCCAGCCCACAGGGAGGGTGTCCAGAACATCAACATACATACTGATCTAGAAGAATGTCTTGGGGCGTGCACATCAGCACAGATAAATGGTCAGCCCCGTGTGGGATCTGCTCAGCAGCTCTGAAGGCGGCCCTTGGCTGTGGACATAATCTTCTTTCCATTTCTTACATTACATCAGCAGAACCACTAGCAAGTAGAATAGAAATCCCAACTCTCTTTTTTCATGCCTCCAGCCTCCTTCATCACCAGCTCCACCACCACCCCTACACCCTGAAGTGGAAGTTCTAATCACAGGTTCGACATGAGGCCAAGCAAATTAGCTCAGCAGTACAAGACCCAAAAGTCAGGTCAGGAGAACAGCAATTGTGTCAGCTCTGGACATGCACATGCGAAGGATTCTTTCGGGGGATGCTCCGCCTTCTCTGACGGAGAGCATATGCTATTCCAGTCACTGAGCTCTTGCTCTGTGCCTGGCAGTGTTTTGAGTGTTTTCTGTTTTACGTTAATTAACCCATGCCATCCTCATCACCAGCCTGAGAGATGTTTTTATTATCAACGTTTTACAGATGAGAAAACCGAGGTGCAAAGAGCTGCAGCCCCTCCCCCAAGGCCACATAGCCCCTCCCCCAAGGCCACATAGCCCCTCCCCCAAAGCCACACAGCCCCACCCCCAAGGCCCCACAGCCCGAGTGGCAAGGCTGGGATTACCATCAGGCAGTCGGCCTCCCACTGGCTGCCTCGACATAATCTTCACAACATCCTGTGATACAGATACTAATAGCTGCCCTGACAGAGAAGGAAATTGAGGCTCAGCATTAAACAACCTCCCCAAAGTCACCAACTAAGCAGCAGAACCAGGGGGCAAATGGATGTCAGATTCTGGAGTCCGGTTTGCAACCACCATGCACACATGCCTCACTACAGGACCGGAGGGGACAGTGCCAGTCGGCAGCCACCAGGCCTGGGAGAGGGCATGTTAGGGCACACCAGCTGGTCAGCAGGGCAGGCTCTGTAGGGCAAAGCTAACGGGCTCCCAATGCCCAGTGCCATCAAATCAAAAAGGGCAAGGCCAGGCAAGAGCCCGGCGCTGCTGACAGACTGGCAGAGGCAGAAATGATGGCGCCAACAACAGCTGCTGTTTATTTTGGGGCCAAGGAAGAGAGGAAGGACTGGTTAGGACCCATCTCATTCCAACAATAAACTGAACAGGGCAGGGTGGGGAGGTTGCCCCGCTTCCAGCTAAAGCAACAGCCTGGCCACCTGTTGGGTTTCACTGAGTGGAATGGTCTAGGTGTCAAAAACATCTTGCCAGACACCCTAATCTAGCTTCCACCAATAAACACATCACCACCCCCGCCCAGCCCCTCCCCAGCCCCATGTGCTGCACTTGTAAATGGCCCAGGAGGGCGGCCACATACACCAAGCCCACCCCCTGCAGTGTCAGGTTCCAGAAACAAATGGCTTTTCCTGTCTGGGAGGAGAAAGAGAAACTGCTCATACGGGCCACCCGTGGCTTTTGTTCCCTCACCCTGACACTTGTTAACACCTAATGACAAGTGTCCTGAACGTAAGGTCTACAGACAGCCACCCTGGGCTGCAGCAAGGCTGGCTGGCGGGATTCCCGGAAGGCCAGGAAGCAAGAGGTTTCACAAAGGACTCTGGAGTCCCACTGCCTGGCTCTGAACCCCGCTCTGCCCCTTCCTAGCTTGTGACCATTGGTAAATGCATCTCATGCATCTCTCTCTGCCTCTGTTCTCTCCGAGTAAAGGCAGGACTGTAATAGTGCTTTTCTCATAGTCTGTTGCAAGGATTAAATGAGTGATGTGCTTAGTGGCGGGCACTTCTTTCATGCTGCTGTTGTTATGGTTGTTATTGTTATGTAGCCTTAGGGTTTCCTTCTCACTGTGAACAATGGAAGACAGTTTCCCTGGATGTTACACACAGCGTTTAGGCTCCCAGGTTAGCCTATGCTGCAGGTGAACTAGAGATACCTGGTTGTCAGGAATACAACTCTACTCTGAGGATGAGAAAAGTTGCGGTGGGCTGACTTGAGAATCTTAACACCATTTCCGATATAATACTGATAGAAACGTGTGTTTCCAGTTTCTAACAACCAACTTCAGCAACTGTAAGTTAGAAGCTTCGGTAAAAATAGGAGTGTGAGGTCGGGGGGAAGAGGTTCTATTTAGTAGAATGAAGCCTTTGTCCAGGGATTTATCACACTGATCCAGGACACACCATGATCCAGACCCTCTGCTAGCATGAGGAGGGGGCATTAAAGATGAAAGGATGTGGTGGTCGCTGCTTTTGCAGGAATTCACCCCCCCACCCGCCTCCTGGCTCCCAGCTGGAGCACTGCTTTCAACACAGCACCTTGCACACAGTGGGCACAAAACTAACGTTCAGCCAGTGAAGCTTCCTGGTGTGTACCCTGCCTTTGGGGCCCTGGAGTTCCTACCCATGACACTGCTGATGGAGACTGTGTTTCCCCAGGAAGTGTCTTTTAGGGGGTCAGGGTCAAACCCCAAGCAGTCCTTGAAGCCACCTCTCTGGCAGTGTTTTGGCCAGTTTCAGTCTCCAGTAGGTCATCATGAGGCCTCACTGCTGAGCAGAGCATGCTGTGCGGGGCGGGGAGGGATACAAGGCTCCACGTGACCCTTTTCCCTATCTGACCCCATGACCTGCTGTTCTCCCCTCTCTCACTCCACTCAGGCCATACCAGCCACCTCGGGGCCTTGGCACCTGTTGTTCCCTCTCCCTCAACCACTTTCCCCCAGATAGCCACAGGGCTCACTTCCTCACCTCCCTCAAGTCTTACTCAAAAGCCACCTCTACAGTGGGGCTGTCCTTGGCCACCCTCTATAAAATAGCACAGCAAGGCCGGGTGCGGTGGCTCACGCCTGTAATCCCAGCACTTTGGGAGGCCGAGGCGGGTGGATCACGAGGTCAGGAGTTCGAGACCATCCTGGCCAACATGGTGAAATCCCGTCTCTACTAAAAATACAAAAAAATTAGCTGGGCGTGGTGGCAGGCGCCTGTAGTCCCAGCTACTCGGGAGGCTGAGGCAGGAGAATGGCGTGAACCTGGGAGGCAGAGCTTACAGTGAGCCAAGATCGCACCACTGCACTCCAGCCTGGGTGACAGAGCGAGACTCCGTCTCAAAAAAAAAAAAAAAAAAAAAAAATAGCACAGCAACTCCCACCGTCACCAACATGCCTGTCTCCCTCACCTGGCTTTAGTTTTCCCTATGCCATTCATCCCCCATCTCACACACTATGTATTTGACCTATTTTGTTTATTTTATTGTATTCTTATTTTTAAATGATATGTAATAGTTATACATATTTTGGGGGTACGTGTGATAATTTATACCTGTATACAATGTGTAATAATCAAATCAGGGTCATGGGGATATCCACCACCTCAAATACTTATCTTTTATTTGTACTGGGAACATTCCAATTCTTCTAGTTATTGTGAAATATGCAATAAATTATTGTTAACTACAATTTCCTTACTGCACTATCAAATACTAAAACGTATTATTTCTACCCAACTGTATTTTTGTATTCATGAATCAATCTCTCTTTATCCCTCCCACCTGGCCTCTGGTAGCCGCCATTCTACTCTTCACTACCTCTGTGAGATCTACTCTTTTTAGCTCTCACCTATGAGTGAGGACAGCAATATTCGTCTTTCCGTACCTGGCTTATTTCACTTAACATAATGACCTCCAGTTCCATCCATGTTGCTGCAAATGACAGGGTGTCGTTTGTTTGTTTATTGTTTCCTTTCCCACACCAGAATGTAAGCTCTAAACGGGCAGGGATTTTTATCTGCCCTGCTGTGTTCCCAGTGCTTGACACATAGTAAACATTCAAATATTGACTGAATGAAACAATGAATGAATGAATATGAGTAAGTATCAGCTTGCCAAAGGCTGAACAATCCAAGGTCATTCTTGGTAAGTGTTAAATGAGAGGTAAAACAGTTAACATTATAAAAATTCATAGACTGGAAATGTCATTTTAAGATGAGAGGTCAGGGAAGCTTCCAGGAGATGGCAGAAACTGAGCAAAATCAAGAGGGATGATAATGCTGCTGATAGCAATAGTGCCGTTTATGGAACAGTTATCATATGAGTAACAACCACATGGGCTAGGTAGTAGTATTATTATACCCATTTTACTTAGGAAACTGAGGCCCACGGAGGTGAAGAAACTTGGCCAACTGAAAGAAGCTAATGAGTGGCAGGGCTGTGATTCATAGCCAGCTTCAGAGCCAGAACCCATGACAGCAGCTGCCAATGCTCTGCCCCTATCCTCTTGCCCTCAACTTCCAACTGCTGGCACCCAAGTCCCTCTCTTAGTGCTTACTCTGGTTTCCAGAGCCTGGTTTTGCCTAAGCAAGCATGGGGCTGAAAATACCAGGAACTTAAACTCCTCCATGCTCCCTACCACAATGCCATGCTATCCACCATCCCCAAGAGGAGGATGTGGAGACTCTCGCAGCTGAAACCTCTGAAGGGCCAGGCCTTCAAAAGTGGCCCTGGGCAAGAGTTCAAGGGGAATACAAATTTGAACCTGCAAATAGAGGCCAGACCTTGGCACAGATCTGTTCCTATAGCGAGCTTGTTATCATATCCTAACGTCCGCTCCAACCACATCATGTTTTCAGGGAGGGGCTTAGAGGGAGGGTCACATGGGCAGGTGACTTGGGGTTTAATTCAGCCCCTTGGAGTTTTATCCAGGACCTATCTGACGAGCTCCCTAGCTCCCCATCCCCTAGGGAAGCTGTCGGGCAAAGCCGTCTGTAGCTACAGTCTCTGTTCCTGAAGAGATCTGGGATGCAACCCTGGCTCCCGCCAATGCTGCCAGTGATGGGGCAAGACGCTGCACCTCCCTCAGCCTCAGTTTCCTCCCCTATAAAACACAGATGATGACCAGGGTTTGCTGTGGGGATTAAATGAGACAAGTGCCTGCATCTAAAATGGACTCCACCCATACATTCTCTAACCTGACATCCCCACTTCCCCTGCCTAGGAGCTGCCACGTTCAGAAATAACAAAAAACATGAGGCTGCTTGCTTCAAGTTGCCAATGAGTGATGACTAAAGTCAGTAATTAATCCCAGCTTGAGACCAAAGTGCAGACATTGTTCTATTACGGACCTTAACTCTGCAAGAGAAGCATCAGTTTGCCAGCCCACTGGGGCTGTGACCAGCAGAAATCCCTGGACTGCCACCTCTGGGAATCTCACACTCATCAAGAAGTGATTCTATCCCTTCTGGGTGCCAGGCACTATGCTGAGGGCTCACTAATCTGTTCCAGCCCAGGAGGCAGAATTCAGGACAGAGTTTCACCCTCTCGGAGCTCCACTGCCAGCCCCATGCCAGGCCGGCCAGGCCTCCTCCTCTGTTGTTTCAGAGAGAAATTCTCCCACACAGGCAAGTCCCTTAAAATAGCCTTTTGGGTCTGGGCCATCAGGAAACGGGATAACACTGGGTCAGAATTGGGCCTACTATGGAAGAGTTTACAAAGCAGCCACTTCAAAGGACAGGGACAATCCCTATATGCTCTGAACACTTAGATGGGCAAAAGCAACCAGGGCAAGTTCCCCATGAGGGGCACCTTCTCACAGAAGCCTCTGTAGCCCTGGATGCCCTGAAAAGGGACCAAGTGTGTAAGACACAGTGATGGTGTAAAACCAGGCGCAGGCTGGGGAAGGGGAGGGAGGCCACATCTGCCTTGGTTTGTGCTTTCTTAACAATGCTAACTGCAGTCTCCAAACCTCAGGTTCCATATGAGTCAAATGGGGTTAAAAATGCATACCTTCATGGCCACACTGGGGCCAGAGGTTATAAATCAAAGGCCAGGCAATGCCTGGCACAAAATGGGAATTCAAGATGTGGTAGCTGTGTCAGAGACATGTGAATCAGAGCAACTCCATCTTGAATAGGGGCTGGGTAAAACAAGGCTGAAACCTACTGGGCTGCATTCCCAGATGTTTAGCCATTCTAAGTCACAGAATGAGATAGGATGTCAGCAGAAGATACAGGTCATAAAGACCTTGCTGATAAAATAGTATGCAGTAGGCTGGGCACGGTGGCTCACACCTGTAATCGCAGAACTTTGGGAGGCTGAGCCGGGCAGATCACCTGAGGTCAGGAGTTCCAGATCAGCCTGGCCAACATGGTGAAACCCCGTCTCCACCAAAACAAAATACAAAAAGTTAGCTGGGCATGGCGGTGTGCACCTGTAATACCAGCTACTCGGGAAGCTGAGGCACGAGAATCACTTGAACCCAGGAGGTGGACCGTTGCAGTGGGCCAAGATTGCGCCACTGCACTCCAGCCTAGACGACAGAGCGAGACTTCATTTCAAAAAAAAAGAAAAGAAAAAAAGGGAAAATAGCATGCAGTAAAGAAGATGGCTAAAACCCACCAAAACCAAGATGGCAATGAGAGTGACCTCTGGTCATCCTGACTACTATACTCCCACCAGCACCATGACAGTTTACAAATGCCATGGCAATGTCAGGAAGTTATCCTATATGGTCTCACAAGGGGAAGCATGAATAATCCACCCCTGGTTTAGCATATCATCAGGAAATAACCATAAAAATGGGCAACCAGTGGCCCTCGGGGCAGCTCTGTCTATGGAGCAGCCATTCTTTTATTCCTTTACTTTCTTAATAAACTTGCCTTCACTTTACTCTATGGACTCGCCCTGAATTCTTTCTTGCTGGAGATCCAAGAACCCTCTCTGGGGGTCTGGATTGGGACCCCTTTCCTGTAACAGCTCTATGATGATGGTGATACAATACGGGCCAAGGTCTCCTTTAGTGAGAGTACTCCTCCAAAAAGGAAAACAACGTGGGTTCTCCATCAGGGAACACACAGTGATGGGCAAAAGTGCAAACCAGCCCACACTCCATCAATCCCTACCCCACCTGGTACACCCTGCAAGTTCATTCTCAACATGGGGCATTACTTCCGCTCCTGACTCCCTGAAGTTGTGGTCAGATCTGATAAGAGTAATCAGTTTCCGACAGGAAGTTCATGCTCCAGGGATCCCAGAAACAGGCTAAATGGTCCCACACACCCCACTGCATAATTTATGCTGCATTGACACACACACACAGAGTCTACCCCGACCCAGCCATGGGCCTCCGCCCAGGCTTGAGGAGGGTGGTTTCCTCGCCAGCCAAAGGGAAATGACAGCACAGGGACAGAGAAAGCAGCCCAGTGGAGGGGCAGAAACCACAGCTGTTTCCCCTTTGCTAACTCAGCCACTTACATATCACTTCCTCCGCTCAGGTAACAGCAGGGAGAGATGGGACTGGGAATAACTCCGTCTTTTCCTGTTCACAAAAAAAGATTGGTTTGGAAAGAAGGAAAACCAGAGGCCGTTTTCTAGAAGAGATCTTCACTAAGAGCCTAAGTACTCCTGAGTCAACTCTGTCTATGAGGCTTCTCAGGACAGGTGGCTGGGCAGGTGAACCTTGTTTAAAAATTCCCTGGGGTCAGGAACAACTCGTTTTGTATAGCATCCCTGCCCTAGATAATTAAGAACCCAGACTCGGGGATCAAGGGACCCCCTCACACAGCTGTCATCTCTGGGTTCAGTGCTTTCCAAAGCAGCTTTTATACCTGCCCTCCCCTCTGCAAGGCAAGCCTGAAAAGAAGCAGTTGCCCCATTTTCTAGATGGGCGAATGTAGTTCTAGAAGGGGGAGGTGACATGTGGAAGATCTCACGGCTTGAGGAGCCAACCAACTAGGCCTAAGGTGGAACCGTGGAGCCCAGGCATCCTGGGTGTGCAATGTGTCATTAAGCAGTCTCTGTGGGGACAGGGCAGGCTTTGGAGCCAGCAGACCTGGGTCAGTGCAGGCCTCTCCACATGCAGCTCATCCTGCGTGGCATCTGGCACGAGAGCCTTTGTGCTCTCACCTGTACGGTATGGATGCTGGCAGCAGCTACATGCTGCATGGGGCTGTTCTGAGAACATCCATATGAAATGCTTAGCGCATAGAAAACATTTAGAAAGGTCAGCTGTTATTTTTATTATTACATTTTCCCTAAGAATAAGGTTTACTAGACTATCTGGGAGTGTAGCAGAGGTCAAATAAATGAAGAGGTAGTTTGAAGCATTGCATTTATTTATTTGTTTTTAGAGACAGGGTCTTGCTGTCACCGAGGTTGGAATGCAGTGGCATAATCATAGCTCACTGCAGCCTCCAACTCCTGGGCTCAAGTGATCTTCCCACTTCAGCCTCCCGGGTAGCTAGGACTACAGGTGTTCATCACCATGCCTAGCTTTTTAGAATTTTTTTTTTTGAGACAGGGTCTCACTCTGTCACCCGGGCTGGAGTGCAGTGGTGTGATCACGGTTCACTGCAGACTCAACCTCCTGGGCTCCAGCCATCCTCCCATCTCAGCCTGCTGAGTAACTGGAACTACAGGCACGTGCCTCCACACCTGGATTATTTTGCCTTATTTTAAAATTTTTTTGTAGAGATGGGGTCTTGCTACATTGTCCAGGCTGGTCTGAGCTCCTGGCCTCAAGTGATCCTCCCTGCTTTGGCCTTTTGAAGCACTGGGATTACAGGCATGAGCCACCATGCCCAGCTGAAGCACTGCATTTAAAACTAAAACAAGTTCAGGCCAGGCGCAATGGCTCACACCTGTAATCCCAGCACTTTGGGAGGCTGAGGCGGGTGGATCACCTGAGGTCAGGAGTTCGAGACCAGCCTGGCCAACATGGCGAAACCCCATCTTTACTAAGAATACAAAAATTAGCTGGGCGTGGTGGTGCATGTCTGTAATCCCAGCTACTTGGGAGGCTAAGGCACGAGAATTGCTTGAACCTGGGAGGCGGAGGTTGCAGTGAACCAAGTTCGCACCACTGCACTCCAGCCTGGGTGACAGAGCGAGACCCCGTCTCAAAAAAATAAAACAATAAAATAAAATAAAATAAAAATAAAACAAGTTCAGAGAGATCCTGAAGTAGAAGGCAACATTAGTGTGGATGGTTCAGAAGACACAGACATGCTGGGCTCCCCTCAGGCTGTGAGGTATTGGCCCCCAGACCCTATGAGGATAGGCGCATTCTCGCTCTTGCCACTGGGGGAGTGTGGATGGAAATTACTCCACCTGAAACACTGCTGCATCAGGCCCTCCCATACAGGGCCCTATGCTAGTTAAGACCCAAAGCAGCTGACACCTCACTTCCTGCTGCTCCCTCTTCTTCTCCTCCTCCTCCTCCTCAACCCTTCCTCTCCAAGAGCCCGGGTGCAGTCAACTTTTTATGGGGAAGCCAGACCCCTAGGAGTGAGAGCTGTAAACAGGAGGGGTGGGACCCAGCTGGCCAACTAAAGAGTCCCCCAGGCAGAGCTAGAAAAAGGTTCCAGTCCTTACCTAGCTCTGTTCCAGGCACAGTCGCAAAAACAGCCCTGGAGCCCACCAGGAGGACCTCAAAGTGACTATTTAGCTCCCTCTCCCTGCCACGCCCTTGGGAGAAAAGGAAGGTTCCAAGGCGTCTACAAAATAAACTGAATTCCCTCTGCTGCCATCGGAGGCTCTCAGAGCTGGCCCTGAGCTTTCCTGTCATCCTTCTCTCCCTCATCCACCCTCGGCTTTGCCCAGCTTTTCCTTGCACGTTCCACCTCCAGCACCTTTGCTTTTCCCTTTCTTGGAATGTCCTTCTCCAGTTTTCCTATCTAAATCCTACTCTTTCCCAGCCAAATCCTAATTACACCTCAAGGTCCATCATGAAGCTGCCTTCTCCAGTCGGTCTTCCCTGGAGACTCCAGTTCAGAGAGTGCTCTCCCTCCTCTGAACAGCTTCAGGACTTAGTGATTGTGGTAGCAAATACTTATGCTGAGCTCCATAAGGCGCCAGGTACTGGTCTAAGCTCTTTACAATTACAAACTCATTTCATCGTCATCATAACCCTAAAAGCTAGGTCCAACTTTCCCCATATATTCTTTTTTTTTTTACTGATGAGGAAAGTGAGGCTCAGAGACATAAGTAACCTGCACTGTATCCCACGGCAGTGAGTGGTGGGGCCAGGATATCCCAGTGCTCAGCCAAGGGATATGGCACACAGGTGCTCTGGGACAACACAGCCTCCCAGGTGCACCCCTCATCCCCAGGTAGTGCTGCCTGGACTCGCTGGTTATTTTCTCTCTCACCAAGGCAGCTCTGATGGGAAAGAAGTGGCACTCATAGGTGCGGGTGTCAGAGACCAGGGTGAGAATCCCAGCTCTGCCACAGAATTACTCTGAGTAGAATGACACGAACCCTCCGAGCTTCAATTTCCCCATCTATAAAATGGGGATAAAAACACCTACCTAACCACATGGGGTTGTTATGAGGTTCAAGTAAAATAACCTCTAAAGGCATCTTCTGCATTGCCTGGCACATAGTAGGTGCTTGTATGTTAGTTCTCCCCCTTCTTACGGGGTCTTGACAGCCTTGCCGGACTCTGACCAGCACCATGCACACAGCAAGGGCTCAGTCTCTGTGGCTGATGTGGTGACTTGCCTGGGGGTTACCCAGAGGCACAAGAGGGATCCTCCTGTGACCCCCATCCCCTTCACAGCTAGGCTCCTGACCTTCCATTCACCTGCCTGCCTGTGACTGGCTACACTACAGGCAGCAGAAGCCCAGGCCAGGCAGGAAGTAGCACGCTGCTCTGGGAATCCGCCTCTGGAAGCCCTGATCACTCTATTGGTCGCTTCCATTATTTTTGGCAATTGTCATGGCAGAGAACACCTCTGGCCCTCACTCAGAACCTATTTCCAAAGCCAGAATCTCCACCTCATTTCCCACACACACCCCTTGTCCTTCCTGTCCCCTGGGTCCCTATCCTAATCCACTATCCCTTTCCTGGATTCTCAGAACTCGAGAGGAGTAAGTGGAACTACCATGTGTATAACTCTATTATTTGTTTCATTTTGTTTAATTAAGAGGTAAAAGAGAACACAGTTGCCCGTTAGACTTTTTTTGGCCAAGAAATAGTCTGGTCAGTGACTCAGGCTAAGGCAATTAGAAGGCAATTTACAGGGAACTGCTGTGCAAACCCAAAGTCAGAAGTCCTAACAACACTTCCCTAATTCATAGCCTCCACGGTCAGTTAACTCATGCTGGCCCCGGAATATCTCTTTGGAAAATGCAGCAGCTGGGGCTTGTATTTCTGGGCTGGAATCGGTCTCCTCTGACATCAAATAGGTTTATTTTTCCCTTCTCTTCCCTTTCCCTCTGCCTGCCACCACACATGGTAATTTCTACCCTGGTTTGTCCCCCAAAAGCCCTCACTCAGCTCGACACAGGGTTGTGATAAATGGCTGGCTGTGCTCCCTGTTCCAACGGCCTTGAAGGATGTGGTTGGTTGTTCCATGAGCAGGGAGCCTTGTCAGACCCGTGAATCACCCCTCGATCACTTCCCTCCCTAGAGAAGAAATCGTTCCCATGTTTGTGCATGTGTAAGAGAGACAGAGGGACAGAGAGAGCAGGCAAGAGTGCTAACCCATGTGTGGTGCTGACCTTGGGGCTAGGATCCTATTTGACCTTGCCCTTACCCAGAGCAACCTCTTTCCTTCTCTCCTAACCTCTGTTTCTTCCCAGCTTACCAGAAAGCCACCACCAGATCCCAATGCTCAGCTCCAGGAACCCCTCCAGGTCTGAACAGCTGCTCTGTGTTTATCTGTTCCTCTTGGAGGCTGGGTGCTTCCCATGGGGCGTGTAACCCACTTCCCCATCAGGCTGTGAAAAGCTGGGCCATCCTTCTTGCCTCAGTCTTTCCTTTTCTCTCAGATTCACCGATTGGGTCCTAAATCACCTGCAGTGCCTTGGTGATCAGGAACAGCAGATGGCAACTAGTATATAGTGCATGCCCATTGTGGGGTCAGGCACTGGGTAGACACTTTACCCCAAATTATCTCAGGCCAACTTCCCAAAAGCCCTGTGAAGTTATAGGTGAGGAAACTGAGGCTCGGAGTCACAGCCCAAGGTTGCGCAGCTAGGAAGTGCCACAGGTAGGATTCAAGCCTGATCTGCCCAACACCATACTCATTCCATAATGGAACTGGCCCTGAAAAAGACCCTTGCAGGCTGTGGCTGCACATTCTCATTCCTGTGGGGCTGGAGTCACAATCTAAGGGCTGAGAAAAAAAAAAGAAGAAGAAGAAGAAGAAGGGCAGAGAAATGAATGAGTTTGGGGCCAATTCCTAAGCATGTAGCTCCCAGGACCAAGAATAAAATCTGGGATGATCTAAACAGAGGAAGAATGTATTATTTCCACAGGGTCACCCCTTAATTTATTACCCTAAGCATTACTGGGGACCAGATACCAGCCTGAAGTTGCTCTACTCCTCCTGCCTCACAGTGACCCACCTGCGTTGCCCACCACGAACTCACCTGCAGGGCACATGTTAGATGTCTCCACAGTGAGGCAGTCCTAAAGACAACCCTGCACTGCTCTGTCACCATGGAACAGGGCTGAGCCTGGCGTTCCTGCCCGGATTCTAATTGAAGAGAAGGGCCTCACCTTATATCCACATCCTCCTTTGGGGCTAACCTGATCTGCATTGCCCCAGATCTGCCCTGTGCTAGCTGCGAGACCCTAAGCAAGTTGGTGAATTGCTCCAAGTTGCAGTTAATTCATCTGTAAAACAGAATCCAAAAACCTACCCCACATTAGGGTACATTCAATGACCTGCAGGAATCACACGAAAACACGAGTGTTAAGTATGTTTCACCATCGATGGTAACTGCTAAACTGGCTATTATTTGCATTCCCTAAAGAGTCCTGCAGAGGATCAGGACATTCATGATTGGTATTTGCCTGAAATAAACAATCAGGAAATAAAACAACTGTAAAAGTACAATACCTCCCAAATCCAAATAGATATAATTTCTTGTTTGTTTTAGATAAACGAGCTTTTCTCCACCACCATATGAATTGATATATACCTATACCTGCCTGTGAGCACAAAGAATCTGGTGGACCTGAATTCAAATCTTTACTGAAAAACTTTCAAATGAAGGAATCTGCATTCTGCATCCAGCATCATCAGCACCATTTTCAAGACAAGCGGTCAGATGCCAAAGCCAGTTTACCTAGGGTCTCCCCAGGCACAGCTCAGAAAGCCAGGAAAGGAGCCCAGCTTCATGCCAGGGAGCCTGACCTTAGTAGCAGCTGCCTGCCCTTCTCAACCCCACCCCAAGCAGGGGCCTGGCAGAGAGGAAGGAAGCCAGGGCTGAGTGCCATCCACATGATGGAAGCTACTTGCGTGCCTTCATGAATGGACCGAAAGCACAGGACCCTTCGTGTTCAGGCAGCTCCCCCTCCCCGTGGGGATGAGCAAACTCTTTGCAGAATGTCCCGAGAGAAACTTTGCAGTGTGTTCCCAGCACTCTGGAGCCAGCAGAGCTCCTCCTGCGTGGGCCCCAGGCCTCTCATCGGCTAGCTCTGGCTAACACGCACATCCCGTAAAACCTCTCTGCTCTGCAATTTACCAAACCACAGACTCAGAATTCACCAACAGCAGAGGAGAGGCTGGAAGGAGGCTTGCTCCTCCAGCATAGAGGGTTTCCAGAACATAGGCGATGGGTGCAGCATGTCCTGCCAGCTGAACACACCAGAGGGCCTTACCCACAACACTTGAGCTTCTGGTGTGAGGTATCCACCGTGCAAGGGCCAGGAGAGGAAGAGGCTGCAGCCTCCCCCAACCCACTCCTCCTGCCCCTGTCTGTGCCACCAGGCCCTTTCTATTACTTTATTTCCCCCTTTCTATTATTGGATATGTTTTTTTTTTTTTTTTTTTTTTTGAGATAGAGTCTCGCTTTGTCGCCCAGGCTGGAGTGCAGTGGCGCAATCTCGGCTCACTGCAAGCTCCGCCTCCCAGGTTCACGCCATTCTCCTGCCTCAGCCTCCCGAGTAGCTGGGACTACAGGCGCCCGCCACCACGCCCGGCTAATTTTTTTGTATTTTTAGTAGAGACGGGGTTTCACTGTTAGCCAGGATGGTTTTGATCTCCTGACCTCGTGATCCACCCGCCTCAGCCTCCCAAAGTGCTGGGATTACAGGCGTGAGCCACCGTGCCCGGCCTGGATATGTTTATGTTATGTATTAATATATATACAATGCCCCAAATGGGTAGAAACTTTTTGACCACCAGTTATTTGTCCTCTTAGCCAAACCCAACCAGACTTAGGGTACATGCAATGAAAAAAACCCACATGGCGGGCAAAAGGCCAGTTAGACCGAGGTGCTGTGAGTAGCTGTGTTGCAAGTTACTTTACCCAATCTGGCTCTCCATTTCCTCATCTGTAAAATGAAGGAGTTGAGCCAGATGAGTCTTCGGGTCTCTGCCCGTTCCACAATTCCACAACATATAACACTTTCTCCTCTCAGTGTTTTCCAGAACCCTAGTTCAGAACTCTGTATGGCCCCATCTGTTCAGAGACATCACTCCCTGCCCCAAATATAATGTCATCGATTCTTACTCGGGAAGCGGAGATGTCCCGGGAAACACTTTGCCTGTAAAAAGGAAGGAAATGATCATTTCAAGGGAACTGGACAGGACTTCTTTTGTGTTTTCCACATAGAACAAGTTATTATCAATCTTAAAACCCAAAATCTTTCTTCCTTTTTGCCAGACCATTAATAGCTGCTTTTCAAAAATACTTTCTTAGTCAGAATCTCACCAATAATAAGCTACCATTTAATAAGAGCTTACTGCGTGCCAGGAACTGGGCTAAGTGCTTTACATAGATGATCTCATTTAATTCTCCCGACAAGTACATACTATTATTATCCTTACTTGAATTTGAGTAAACTGAGGCTGGGGGAGGTTTAAATAACTTGCCAAGGTGGCATAGCTAGTTAGTGGCTGCGTGCCAGGCTTTGAGCAAGACCGTTTAACTTCAGAGCCCCAGCACACAATCTTGCCTTTCAATCCTGTCTGCAGTGGGCCCCGGTTCTAGTTTGTTACCAGTGTGTCCTGCATCTGCAACCTTGGGCACCATCGGTGGGAGCTGAAATGTGATGTTTCATTTAAAATCCAGAGTTGGAAAGGGTCTCAGAGCAGAGAGTGCCATCTGTTGAATGCAGTGCCAAGCTCAACCGAGGACTACAAATGAGAACACTTAAAACTTAGCCTGCAACATTTGAGAAAAATAAACCCTGGGATATACAAAGGGACATCTGTCCACAGAGCAGGTTGACCACTTGGTGACCCAAGCCCTCCAAAAAGAGCTTTCTTGTAACAGCATTAGAAGATGCTTGCTGGACCAGATGACACAAAACAACTCTCTAAGGGTGTCGGGGACTGGACCCGACAGGCACCCACCTCCCTGCCTAGTCAGGAAACTGCCTCCACATTTACCTCCTCCCCATATGAGCCCAGCCGCATTTGCTCAGCTGTAAAGAAACTCAAAGCTCAGAGCTACACTGGTGACAAAGGCAAAAAGAGTAGCCCGAGGCTGACATTGCCACAGACCCCAGTCCCTTTGCAACAGTGGAAGAAAAGGCACTTCAGAGATCCATGTGCAATCCAGGGCAGCAACCAGCGCCTGTTTTAACTGTTAAGATTAATGCTTTGAGCGCTGGAACTGCTCCTCTAAATACCCAATTTGCAAATAACATGCAGTCCTCTGTGCTTGGGTCTCTTCTATCTCAAGTACAGGAGCACAGACGCTCAGAGGGGTCAAGGACACCGTGTTTACTTCCTAAGGTGTGAGGGATGGGAAGACAGGACCGGCTGAGATGAAAGGGGAACTGTCACATAGGCTCCGGAGCTGGCGCAGTCAACCTTAACCCCTTCTCATTAAAGTTTGGGGGAGGAAGGGGGAGGGGCGGTTCCTCGGAGACCGCAGCAAACATTCGCCTCCTCGTGTCTGGAGATGGAGCATCACTTAAGAGGAAATGAACCCGGTTAAGGGTCACGTCCAGAGGAGGGATAAAAGGAAAAGCCACAATTCTCCTCACACCAACGGACACAATGGCTTTAAGAGGGAAATCAAAGCTCAGCGCGGATGGTGGAGGTTGGGCAAGGGGGCGGCGGCTTCCTTCTGCCCCCAGCCCCAGGCCTAGGAAGGCAGAGACAGAGCTGGCGTGGGAGGCAGGGCGCGAGGCTTTCCCTCCCCAGGGCGAGCTCTGAAAGCATCTCGGGCTGTGTGAGCGTGAGCGCCCAGGGCCCCTGGGGAGGGCCGACGAGATGCGCTTTCCCGACGGGGCTGCTCTGCTAGGGGTTGACGAAAGCTCCCCCCACCATCCATCAAAGGCGGACAGATGACTTCACCGTTGTAACAGACAAGGGCAGCCACTTGCCAATTCCAATGCCAAAAAAAGAAACCGGGGAGGGGGAAGGAGGGACAGAAGAGGCTTCCCTGGAGATCACAGCCCTGCGAAGAAACTCCACCGCTGCTGGCTGCCCAGTGAGCGCTTAGCTTCGGGACCTCACAGCTGGGAGGGGCGAGGGGCCATCCGGGGCCCTCCTGGGACCTCGGGCCAACCCCGCAGGGTCGGCGGGGGCTGTACTCACGTAGTGCTTGGAGGGGTTCCTCCGCTTCTCCACGTCCACCACGGTGGCATCCTGCACGCAGTAGGCGAGCATCTTCCCCCACAAAGCGAGTGGCGCCCCCTGCGGCGTCACCTTCTCATCCCGGCCGGGCTCCGGCTCCTTCTCCAGCTGCCCGGATCCCGGGGCCGCCCGCCACTCCGGCCCGGCGCGCCGAACGCTGCCCGGACTCCCGGCGCCCACAGGTCCGGGCCCAGGGACGGGGGAGGGTCCTGGAGGGAGCGCGGGGTCCGTGCGCCCCGGGGGGCTCCCCGCCGGCCTGCCGCGCGCCCCTTCACTCCCGCGCGGCCGCCGCGCTGCGCTCGCCTGCTCGTTCTCTCAGCCGCCCGGTGGGTCCGGCGGGAACTGGCGGAGCAGAGGAGGGGCGGGGGTGTGTCCCGCCGGCGAGGGGACGGGGCGGGGGCCCCGGAGCCTGCTGTCAGCGTCCTGGAGAGGGGCCGGCGGCTCCCTTTCGCCGCTCTCCGGCTTGGGCTCCAGGGGGATCGGCGCTGGCGGAGGCTATGGGCGCAGGAGGCGGAGGCAGGGCCTGGCAGGCAGGGAAGGGAAGGGAGGGAGGGGAGCGAGGGGAAGCGCGCGGGGAGGGGCTCCGGGCCGGGGGAGGGGCTCGGGGCGACGGGGAGGGGGCTGCAGCCCGGCCCCAGTGGCAGGGGCGGGCCGACGAGCCCCCACCCGAGCCCAGCGCGCAGCCAGCGGCCTGGCGCGGCACCGGGCTGGTTCGCCGGGCACAAAAACTCAGGGTGGCTTCGGGGGGAGAGGGAGCGGGGAAAGTGAGCCCAGCGCGACCCCATCCTGGCTTTCCGCCTCGGAGTGGATTTGTGCCTTTTTGTCCCCACTTTTATGTCCCCCTACCACTTCCACCCCCAGATCTCCTTAATGAGAAGTAGTTTATTACCCGGCTGTTACTGCCCAGGCCCCCGAGGAGGAGATGGGAATGGGGAAAAAGCCAGCTTTAAATCCTTCAAGCTAGAGCCTCTTTGGACGAACCACCTGACCCTCTGCAGGTCATAAAGGGTGAATTCTCCCCGGAAATGTGATCGATTCGTTGCCTGAGTCGTCCATCGATCTGGGCTTGTGTAACTACCCTGTGCCATCATTTACCAATGACAAAGTTACAGACTCTACATAACATCACTGCCTTAAGCCCAGGGCTCCCCTGGGCACCCTCCCCAGGCTGGCGACAGGGAAAGGAGCATACAATGGTGGGAAAACCCACCCGGTTGGAGGCCAGCTCACCATGAGCCCCAGGCTCTGGTATTCTCACCCCTCCCTCTAGTCTGGAAAACCCACTTTCCAAGCCACTTGTCCATGGTCCCTGGACTTGGAGCACAGTTACTACTTAATTCATTGTAGCTTCCCCACTTCTAGTTCAACATTTTTTTCCCATTCTGCTTTCAAACATTTAAAGGGTAGTGTTTTCACAACTACTCCAGTTGTTTCACAATCACAATCAAGCTTTGTGACTGTGGACCAATGTGAAACATCTGAAATGAGGACAAATAATTTTATGACCTAATTGCATTAATACTTTCTTCTGTGCATTCTCTAGACTGTCAGAACCCAGGCACAGATCTAAGGCTTTATTTATTCACATATTTGCTCCGTACAGAGTAACCCACTATTCCTCCAACCTTCCTGGGGAAGGGCACCAGGATACCAAACGATGGCACAGGGCAAAGAAAAAAAGATTGGTGGGCCTAGGGGGCTCAGACTGTGAGAGATCTTGGCACCAGGCCAGAGCTTCTTGGTCAGAGAAGATGACAGAAAACCTTTGTGAATGTTGGAGCAGGAGTCCTGGGGGAAGATGCACCTGGTAATGTTGCTCAGTTGATGGGAAAATGGGAGGACAGGGCACTACCTCCATGAGCAAGGATTATTCCCTGAAAGGATGAGAGGTAGACCTGGAACGGGCCCTCCACATTGAGCTCCCGAACGTGGGAGGGTGCTGGCCAGCTCCAGGTCCTCTCTGATGATGGATCAAGACAGCCTGTGAGTTTGTGAGGAAGAGATTCATCATGGCTCTCGGATAACTCATCTTCTGTGGATGGCAAAGTCTTCTTGAAGTGCTAATAAAGCCTGAGAAGCCACCAGTGAGGGGAGCTGGTGTTTAGCTGTTGTGGGGGGAAGAAGAGGAAGGGGTTTAGTTTGACTTGGGTCCCCTTGTGAATCAAAGCAGTCAGCTCACCTAAAACAGCACTAGTGGTTTCCTTATTACCCTTCTTTCGGACCCAGATCCACAATGAACACACCAAGCACAATAAATTTGTAGGCGAGAGGGCCCAGTTCTTCCCCACTTCCTAGTGGCCTATAAGGTGGTAGCCTTTCTCCTGCCTAAGAAACTCCCTGAAACTTAACATTTTATAAATTCAGGCCTTTAAGCCTGACTTGAGCATACTCCCAACTTCCCCCTTTGCTCCATAATTATCTTTATTGGAGGGAGCAACTGAGTGCTCCCCACTCAACCCCATGGTGCCAAGATCTGGGCAGAAGTTATTTCTACCTGTGGGAGAAAAATGTCTTTTCTGTACTGGGGCCATATGTCCAAGGGGATTTAAGTATGAAATGGTGCAGGCTATCTTTTCTCTGGATACATTTCAACCTCATGCAGATTTATTTCCCACAGTGCCTTGGGAATTCCTTTCTGTTCAATACACATTTATTGAATGCCTCACATGTGCCTGGCAATCCCCCAAAAATGACAGAGACTGGGGGAAGTTTCCTTGGAAACAGGGACTGTGCAGATCATTCATTAAATACCCCAACTATGCGTGGCACACAGTAGGTATATAGGATGGCCTGTGTTGAAAACATCCACTCAAAGAGCTAGTGCTAGAAAGGATTAGAGAAACCCCAATTTTGCCACCTCCACCCATGAACTGGAGACGACTCCAACCCAAGGACATTGTGTGAGTTAAAAATGGAAAAATATAATTGCAAATTTTTTTTTTTAAGTTTAGGATAAGTAAGGGAAAGAGAAGCCAACATAAAGATGCAAACTGATACCTGAAAATCTGATTTTCGAAAACAGGTAATTGTAGAATGCTTAGAATCAAAGAACTTTCCAGCTAGACGGGACAAGAGAGGTTATTTATTTCTCTTATTTTACAGAGGAACAAACTAAGGCCAAGAAAAACTAAGCAAGTTGCTTGATGCCACATAGCCAGTTAGTCCCAAAACAGCTGTCTTTCCCCTCCACGTTTATGTGCCTATACTAGGGCAAGAAGAGCTGGTTTAAAGAGCACACTTAGCACACCTGCAGGTCTAGAATGTTGCATTCACTCAAACCCTGGAGTCCCTGGTTCCAGTTCTCCATTCACACAAGCATACGAACTCGTGATGCCTGGACTTCTCAATAAAGAGGACTGTACACTCCTCTAGATAGAGGCCGTGTGTGTCTCCATGATCCTCTGTGTGCGTGCGAATTCCATCAGCTCCCCTAAAGCAGAACCCACCCTACCTCCTCTCCCGTGTAGGGTCTTTGTGACCACCCCAAAGAAGACAACATGCAGGAAAGTACTGGAAACCACAGCATGCTATATGAAAGCACAGGAGAACCTTCTTTTCCTCTTCAGAAATTGAATGACAATTGCTAATCATACATTTGTTTACTAGTCATACATCACCCTATGACAGCTCAGCCCTCACTATATTGAACCTTATTTATATCTTTTATTGTTATTTAACTTTCCTATGCTTTAGGTTGTGCCTTCTAAACCAGTAAGAAGCCTTTGAAGGCCTTGAGGACCATGCACTTAGACTTGGACACTACCCTTTCCCTCCCCACCCCCATCATCCAGCACCTCTGCCACCTGCCACCTGCCACACACACCTGCCCACCCAGTGCAGAGCTTTATACATGCCAGGCCCTCAATGAATGGTTGTCTTTTTAAATTACTGGGATCTCAGCAGATATTTGTAGATAACTGCTGGGGCTAAGTGATGCCTAAGAAGAATTGGAGGATAGAGTCTCAGAGCAGGAATTATCCAACCTGGGTTCTGGTCCTGGCTTAACCACAAACCAGCCTGTGACTTTGAAGTTCTTTCCCACGTCTGGGTCTCTGGTGCTCTTTCTGGCCCTTTCCATGCCGTACAATGGTGAATAATAAACTGAGGTCTAGCCAGAGTCTCCCCCATAGTTGTGTAAAATTGAGTGAAATTTGGGGCCCTCTTCTGGCCAAAGTGGTTTTAGCACTTTTACCTCCTGCCACAGGGACAGGCAGGAGGGCCTGGGACGAATAACCTGCCATTCTACAGACTGTAAGCAGTCCAGCGCTCATGCTTCTCTCTCTGCTTCTTCTCATCCTCCTCCTCCTTTTTCTTCTCCCTCACTCCCTTTCTCTCTCAAATCAGCCCTGATATATTTATTGACTTATGTTTGGGGAGTGTCTTGAGGATGGTCCCGCCTGAGTGTGGAGCAGACAGCAAGGCCAACTGCGCAGCGAAGTAAATTGCTTGTCAGGCTTCTCCTCTCCTTGCTGGGGAACAGGACCAGGATGTGGCCCCAGAACTGCCCCACCACCCAGCCCCACTGTTCACGAATTCTAGCCATACTAACAGGCCCCTCCTGTTGCCAAACCACCAGATGGTGGAAGCCGCCTCTGTCTGACACCCAGCACAGTAAGTTCATCAGCGAAATCTCAACATGCTTCTTTACATGGTCCCTTGAGAGTCTCACTCTCCTGTCTTAGCCTGGATTCTGGTGAGGGTCCGTGTGCAGCAGAAGGTTTTGATAGAACCACTTGAAATTCCAGCCTTAGCAAGTGGCCATGCCCCTGGAATACCAGAGGGAAATCTGGGAACTTGCACAGCCAAAGAGGCCAAGGACATAATTAGATTCACAGAGGAAAACAATATTATTCCATAACTCCAGGCTGCATCCCTAACCCTGACCAGACATATGGCCCCCAAACTAGTGCATTGTGTTTTAAGACCTTCAGGAATGAGTGTGGATGGTTTCATACAGTCTATCTCAACAATTGAACATACCTTGACGTGTATTCCTGGCTGGGAGGGGGTTGCCAGCATCATCTGGGTATAAAAGATCAGCCTGTATAGTTCTGTTTTAGTGATAAACCACCACAGATTTTCTTTTTCAAAATCCCCTGGATTTTCCAGAATCCAGCAAAACCTGAGTTGGCCTCTGGAAGACAAAAAGGACAGAAAAGAAAAATACCATGGGGAATTCAAAGGCAGTTTCTTTAAAAATAGCCTGAAGCCACAAATAACCAAAAATATGAGTCTGGTTTTGGTTTTATCCTCTCTTTTTTTTTTCAGTTCTCTATTCAGAAATGGCATAGAAATTACTGTTCTTTGTCCTGTTTGAATCCACACGTCTCTTTCAGGTGAAAGATTCAAGATTCTCAAGTCCAGCTTCAGCTCAAGCCCTGCCCTATCTAAAGCAGAAGATACCCCCTAGTTGGTTCTTTTCTTACCCAATAGGTGAGAGACAGAAAGCCTTAGCAGGCTGGGTTTTGCCTACATGGGTGAATCTGGCTGGGATTTGGATGGTCATCAACAAGGTATTGCCCTAGGCAGATTGCTATGATCTTACCTCCTAACATATGAACAGTGTATGTCTTAGTTAAGACTCGTTGGTTTACAAATACTAAAAATTGAGCTAAGTTAGCTTGGAAAGGGGGAGGGGGCTTATTTCCAATATATAGTAGTGTCTCATGGAATCCACACACATCCTGGCTTCTTGAAGTAGTAGAACCAGGAAGTATCAAATCTTCAAGAACATGAGCAATAATAATTTTCTTCATCTCTTATCTCTGCTTAGCACTGTGTGCCTGATTTACTTGTTTGACTGCAGACTTTTCCTCGTTTCTTCACTCATGTAGCAGGAGCCCCCCACAACACATAAGTGTCTGCGAGTCTCTCAATTCCAGACATGCCTAAAGACTCACTGGCTGCCTCTGGAGTCCAGTTCCCCCAGTTTGCTGGGGAAAAAGAATCTGATTGGCCCAGCTTGGGTCATGCATCCACCCTGTCCAGTCAATTACCATGGGCTGGAGTTCTGTGAATTTGATCATAAACCAACATATTTGTTTAGGGAATCAATTCTAAGAATGAGGGCCACATTGGGGCCCCTTCAAGTTACTATTCTTTAAATATTTATTCAGCATTAATTTAATGAAGCCTGGGAGAAATAAGTGTTCTATTAAGTGTGTGCCTCTTCCTGTACACTTAAAGTAAGACATTTATTTATTTGTTTTTGAAAGCTAAAACAGTTTTATTGGATAGTCTAAAGTGGATTATGTATTGCTACCAATTCATGTCAAGACCAGTTCTTATACAATAGTGATCTTTGTAAATACCTGTGTACTCAAGAAATAATAGTAGTCCTAAATTTGTGCTCAGATGTGAATAATAGCACACTTGTAAGTTGACTTACAATTCTGAAATGATGCTTCATCAGACAGGGTTCCTATATCAAAGACAAGAGTCATGAGCCTGGAAGGGAATAAATAAGGGACAATGACGCAAACATTAGCAGTATTGGTGAGTCATTACCATCCTCCAGGCTGACCAGTCCAAGGAGAGTTGGAATCATGGAGGAGAGATTATCTGGAGGAGCTATAGTTTTGGGGGATGCAAAGACTTAGGATGGGGTGGGTGGGTGTGGTTAGCATCTAAGAATGAGTTTCTCCTTAAATTTCAATGTAAAATAAGGCATTTATTACATGGACTGAAAACAATGTTTTCTGAATCGTTTTTTACTTCATGGTTTTTCACACCTGGATAATGTTACTCACTTGCTTACCATAGATAGATGTAACTTACATGAATACAGCTTCAAAGTCTTTTAAAAGATATCTTAAGGGTTTTTGTTTGTTTGTTTTTACTTTCATGGAGGTGAGATGTTTCCTGCATTTTTGGAGTTACTGCTTTTTATTTTTTATTTGTATTTTTTGCAGGGGAGAGGAATCAGTTTTCTGAACAGTTAACTTCTTGGGAGGCATATTAATAGGTTTGAACTTACTTAAAATGAATCATTCCTTCCAAGTAAGCAGCACTAGCCCATGCATTTTTGCACATTGGCCTTGCAGCTGAGGTGATTGCTGCTGATTTAAAGGGCTATTTGGGGCAGGGGTCAGAGCTGATGGTCTAGGTCAGTCTACAAGTACAAAGCATCCTGCACATGCACAATCCAAGAATACTCCCTGGAGCAGGGCATAGTCACACACACTTGGACTCCCAGCTACTCCAAAGGCTGAGGCACGAGGATTGCTTGAGCCCAAGAGGTTGAAGTTGTAGTGTGCTATCATCGCGCCTGTGAATAGCCACTGCACTCTAGCCTGGGCAACACAGAGTGATCTCATCTCTAAAAGTTAAAATAAATTTAAAAAAGGAAACTCCCTGGAGATGAGAGGTGTTTGTGAGGAAAGATTTTATATTTCCACTTAAGAGTGTTGTTTACTGTTTTGTGCCAGGAGACCCTTGGAAAAATCCCTGTCTTTTGGGCCAAGACTTTGGCCATTTGTCTATCTTGCCTAACTCATGAGGGGTAGCCACTGCTCAGAAGTTTAGAATCGAAATAGAAAAATCTTGTCAATGGAGAGCCAAGAAACCATGTAGACAATGTCTGATTATTAATTAATGATTTTACTAAAACATAAGAATGCAAACTCTGTAAGTACAGAGATGTTGGCCTGGTTTGCTCACCATGGCACACGCCCAAGTGCTGAGAACAATGTCTGACACATAGCCAGTTTTCACTCAGTGTTTGTTAAATGAATGAATGACTGAAATAGGACATAAAGATAATTATTGAAAAACCTTTCAAATGAAATCTGACTCTTAGAGTTCTGAATCTTTTGCTCATTGCCGTATAAAAAGCGCCAATAAGCCGGCTGCGGTGGCTCATGTCTGTAATCCCAGCCCTTTAGGAGGCCGAGTCGGGCACATCACTTGAGCTCAGGAGTTCAAGACTAGCCTGGCCAACATGGTGAAACCCCGTCTCTACTAAAAATACAAAAACTAGCTGGGCATGGTGGTGGGTGCCTGTAATCCCAGTCACCTGGGAGGCTGTGGCAGGAGAATTGCTTGAACCCGGGAAGCGGAGGTTGCAGTGAGCCAAGATCGTACCACTTCACTCTAGTGTGGGTGACAGAGCGAAACTCCATCTCAAAAAAAAAAAAAAGAAAAGAAAAAGAAAAAAAGGTGCCAATTAATTACTTCTAGATTCTGTAAGGAGAAGAGAGTGTCTCCTGATCTCCTCCCAAATTTTTGCAGCACCAATATATTATTTCACCAGTTACAGAGACAGAGGTACATGTGTGGAACTCAAGCCACCTGCTATCATACTTCCAGTTTATTTATCACAGTGGTGTTTTTGCAGGCCTTGTGGATTGATACCGCAGGGAACTGACCTCGCTTTGTCCAGTTCTGATGAGTAGTGCTCCAGAAGAAATACAGGGAGCCTCAGGAACACAGAGCAGAGGCCCCATCCTAGGCCGAGGGCAGGAAAGACTCCCAGTAGACACTGACCAGCAGCATGGAGGATGAGCATGCTGCCCCTCTCCTCTTGTTGGATGTTAAGGGTGGGCTGAAAGTCCCAACCCTCTAATCCTGCCTTGGTCTTGCCAGTGACCAGCCCCTATCCTGAAGCTACCCAGAGTTACTGGCCACCAGTCAACTCATTTGCCTACAAAAGGACACATCACTTTGAAGATACCAAATATTTTAGGAGTTTTATGTCAAGAACAGAGGACTAAGGCCAAATATACTTCACAATATCACAAATGTTATATTCACACAACAGAACACTATATACCCATGACAAAGACAAAACTACTGCTTCATGCAACACACTGGATGAAGCTCACAGACACAGTATTGTACCAAAAATAAAAGACACACTCAAAGGGTACATACTGTGTGATTCCACCTATATAAAGTTCAAGACAGACAAAATTAATTGATGGTGCTAGAGGTCAGGACAGTGGTTGCCTCTGGGAGGTATGAGCTAGGAGGGGCACAGAGACTACGGTGCTGGAAATGGTCTCCACCTTGATCTGGGTGGAGGTTTTGAGCTGGGCACTGGAGTTGTGTATTCAATGTATGGATGTGATACCTCAATAAAAAAGAAAAGAATGAATGAAGTAAAACTAAGCAAATCAGCAAGGATAAACCTCTTAGATTCTGGTGAGTAAAAACAATGCAAGCTGCAGAAAGATATGGACAGTATACCGTTTATGTAAATGTTAAACATAAAGAACAATACTATACATAATATAAATATTTTAGGGATACATACATCTGTGGTAAAAGTATTAAGATGAATAGGAAAAGCTGGCATGGCAGTGAGCACCTGTAATTCCAGCTACTCAGGATTGCTTGAGTTCTGGAATTCGAGACCAGCCTGGGCAATATAGTGAGATCCTGTTTCAAAAAATGAAATAAAATTGGCCAGGCACGGTGGCTCATGCCAGTAATCCTAGCACTTTGGGAGGCCGAGGCAGGTGGATCACGAGGTCAGGAGTTCGAGACCATCCTGGCCAACATGGTGAAACTCCGTCTCTACTAAAAATACAAAAATTAGCTGGGCGTGGTGGAGTGCGCCTGTAATCCCAGCTACTTGGGAGTCTGAGGCAGGAGAATTGCTTGAACCTGGGAGGTGGAGGTTGCAGTGAGCTGAGATCACGACACTGCCCTCCACCCTGGCTACAGAGCGAGACTCCGTCTCCAAAAAGAAGAAAAAAAAAAGAAATAAATAAAATAAAATGGACATGAAGGACAAACACCAACTTTAAGGTAGTGCTTTCCCCTGGTCAGAGGGGACAACCGGAGAATTCTGTAATTATAGTATTATATGTCCTTTTAAAAAAGGAATTGAATTTGGTAAAATGTTAATATTTACTGTTAAATATTAGCATTATTTAAAATTGTTAAAACTGGGTGGTGAGAACTTATTTTTTGTATTGCTATCTGTACTACGAAGTGTTTGAAATATTCATAATTTTTAAATAATTTATTATTAATAAAAATATAAAATCAATTGGTGGGAACAATTTTGTAAGTGTAGAAATCCGAAGTGGGTGGTTATGGATGTCAGTTTTATGTTAGTGTCAGCAGTTAATTTCCATATTCTATTTTAGGTTCACAGCATCAAGGAAGTGGACTCCCACAAAAGTCCTTGCAAATAGCAAGAATCTTTAAGCAACTTGCTTTGCAGTCTTCTGACACTCGACATTGAACTTATACAGAAGCTTGAAAAAATAATAATAAAAATTTTCTCTTTCAGAGTTTTATTAGTAATAATGTCTAACAACTGCTCACATTCTCACATTGATTCCATTTCAACGGAGTCAATGAAGGATTCCCTCTGCTAGTTTTTACCTTCATTGTTTAGGGAAAAAAATACCTTTCAGATATACTTTGTTGCCTTATGAGACATCCAATTATGCCATTTTAAAAATTGGGTATCTTAGAGTCATAATGTGTCAGATAGCTTGCAAAATTTCAAATCAGAATTATTATTTTTTAATATGGAATCCAGTCGGTCGCAGTGGCTTACGCCTGTAACCTCAGCACTTTGGGAGGCCAAGGTGGGTGGATTGCTTGAGTCCAGGAGTTCAAGACCACCCTAGGCAACATGGTGAAGTCCCGTCTTTACAAAAAATACAAAAATTAGCCAGGCGTGGTGGTGCATGCCTGTAGTCCCAGCTACTAGGGAGGCTGAGCTGGGAGGATCCCTTGAGCCCGGGGGGTGGGGGTGCAGTGAGTTGTGATGGTCCCACTGCAATCGAGCCTGGGTGACGCAGCAAGACCCTGTCTCCAAAAAAAAGAAGTCAACATCTGCAGAAGAAAATTAAAAAAAAAAAAAAAATAATACGGAGTCCAGACTTAGCTTTGATTTTGTCACCAACATTTTATCTTAAGTTGTTAATACAATAAAATTTCAATACTGCAACTTTGGCTGGCTTCGGTTTGTAAAACTATCAGCTGAAGCATTCAATTTAAATTTAACTCATTTAAATAGTAGAAAAATTTAGCTAATAAAAGGGTATTTTTTAAACCAGATAGTGAATAATATAGTAATTTCTTTCCTCATTTGAAATGGCCATACCAGCATGTTGGTTTGGCCTGAAAAGTAAAGTTAATTGTGGATCCCGCTGCCCATATTATTAATATTACAATAACCCTAAAACACCTGAAGGGTCTGCAGTGTGAAGACTGCACCTCGGCATCATTGAAATGCCATATCCAATGCATTTTAAAATGTAATCTTCTTTCACAATGGCTAATGCTTAATGTGTGTATTATACAATGTGCTTTAACCCTGCTTGGCACAGGTACAACTAAAGAGAAGTCACTACTCCCTTACTTTCCTCCCTCCTTCTTTTCTCACCATTTGAACATCACCACTACATTTTTGCCAACATTTCAGGGTGTGGTAAAAAACATCTTCTTCTTAATAGCTTTTGTGAATGCATAGTGGCAGAAGAGTAGAGTGGGGAAACGTGTGGGCTCTGGCTTCAGACTGTCTGGGTTTGAATTCCTGCTATCTTGGCAAGTTGTTTAAACTTTCTAAACTTCAGTCTCTTGTCTATAAAATGAAGATAATAAAACTTCCCTTATGGGCTGACTGCCAGGTGAACATGAGGTAATCATGCCAAACGGTCAACACGGTGTAGGCACATGAGGAATCCTCAGTAGATGTTAGCCATTATTATTATTATTCTTTACAAAAATAAGTACTAGTTGTTCTCTGCTTTTGCTGAATTGTAAAGATTGAACATGAATCTTCAATCATCAAGTTGGAATCGTTCATTCACTCAACAACTATTAAATGCCTAGTCTGTGAATATGGTAGACCAGAATCCCACTCTCAGGGAGCTTGCATTTCCAGTGAGATTTGTGCATTTGCGTATTCTTCTCTGGGCTGAATGATCAGGCAGTGGTTCTTGTTGCTCTTTCACAACAGCATGCTCATTCAATGTTCTTATTGCCCTGAGACTATTGAGTCCTCTTAATAATAGCTTCAAGCCTATGGAACACAGAGAGACCTCACCGCTACAAAAAATAGAAAAATTGGCTGGGCATGGTGGTGCACACCTGTGGTCCTAGCTGCTCGGGAGGCTGAAGCAGGAGGATCACTTGAGCCCAGGAGTTCCAGGCTGCAGTGAGCTATGATTGTGCCATGTACTCCAGGCTGGGTGACAGAGCAAGACCCTGTCTATAAAAAAAATTATATATATAATAATAACAATAATAGTTTGAGGTTTTCTAAGGTTTTTCTTAGTAGTATTTTCTTCTCCTTCATGTGCAATGTGTTATTTTTGCACGGCACTCTAAGTGCATTTTCATCACCAGGCTTCTTTACATATATATTTTTTAAAATATTAAGCTGTTCATTTTCCATGGATAGAAACAGAAAGCCTTGTTTTGATGCTCCATTGTGTTTAGTCTAAAATGGCACTGCAACTTGGCAGCGTGTATAAAACTAATTTGCATATTTTACTACACAAAACATTGAGGACTTGAGTAATTTTTATTGCCATGAAAAGTGACTTACACAGAGGTTCACAGAGGCCAGGCAATAAGAAAAAAAAAGGTGGAACAATTCAATATCATCATTCTCTTCTCTTTGAGTGGCTTTGCACGAGCATTTCTGGAACATTGCTTCATAAGCTATCGTCACTGAGACTGATATTTTGAAGAGCTGGCCCGAGGTAGAGATATTTGCTATTTTGTTCTTGATCAAACTCATCATACCCATCATTACATTTTCTTCTTAAATGTCCAATTTCTCACTCAGAGAAAGCCATCTTTAGTTTTCAGGGTAATTGTTTAAGGCCACTTGAAGACAATATTACATTAATATACATTAACTACTCAGACACTCATATCTAATGGCTATACAGCAGGACCTTAAAAAACATCATTTCGTTCAGTGTCATTTGGTTACAATGTTGATGAAGAAATGAATCAATTCCAGGCCAGGGCCACTGTCCGTGGAGTGTGCATCTTTCCCCATATCTGTGTGGTTTTCTCCAGGTCCTCCCGTTTCCTCTCACATCCTACAGATGTGCCTGCGAGGTGACTTGGTGTGTCATGGCCGCGGTCTGAGTGAGTGTAGGTATGAGAGTACGCCCTGCTGTGAGATGGCATCCTGTCCAGGGCTGATTCTTGTTTGGTGCCTTGAGCTGCCCAGACAGGCTCCGGCCACCCTTGACCCTGAACTGGAAAACTCGAGTAAATAATGATCTTACTTGTTTTTATGAATCTTTCTTAAAATAAAGCTCACATTTATTTCAATGTTTAATATTAGAAGTGTTTTGGTCTTCATTTGGAAGCTTGCTGATATTTTTGTGATCTGAAATATGCCATAGGAACTTTCTTTTCTTTTCTTTTTCTTTTTTTTTTTTTTTTTTGTTTTGAGACAGGTTCTCACTCTGTCACCCAGGCTGGAGTGCAGTGGCACAATCTCGGCTCACTGCAACTTCTGCCTCCTGGGTTCAAGTGATTCTCGTTCCTCAGCCTCTCAAGTAGCTGGGATTACAGGTGTGCACCACCATGCCTGGCTAATTTTTGTATTTTTTGGTGGAAATGTGGTTTCACCATGTTGGCCAGGCTGGTCTCGAACTCCTGGCCTCATGTAATCCGCCCACCTCGGCCTCTCAAAATGCTGGGATTACAGGCATGAGCCACTGCACCCGGCCTCTGCCATAGGAACTTAACTCCTGTTTGTATCAATTAGCTTATGGTTAAATTGGTTTTGTTATTTGTTCTTCTACTTGAAGTAGCAGTTTCTAAGAATCTGTTGATAATGTTAAGTGAGGAATTACTGTAGTAAGATAGTGCCCCAGTGAGAAGTGTAACAAGCAGACTAGTTCTTGCAGGACTGTTGAACTGTGATGAGTGCATTAGTCCTACTGTCATCCATGTGTTCCCATCTGGCATTAAAACACTTTTGGATGTGGGTAATGTTGTTTGAGGGTGTTTGCTTGTTTGTTTGTTTGTTTCTGAGACAGGGCTTTGCTCTGCAATCCAGGCTGGAGTGCAGTGGTACAATCACACCTCACTGCAGCGTTGACCTCCTTGAGCTCAGGTCATCCTCCCGCCTCAGCCTCCCAAGTAGCTGGGACCACAGGCTTGTGCCACCATGCCTGGCTAATTTTTAAATTTTTTGTAGGAACGGAGTCTCGCCATGTTGCTCAGACTGGTCTAGAACCCTTGGGTTCAAGCGATCTACCCACCTTGGCTTCCCAAAGTGCTGGGATTACAGGCGTGAGCCATCATGCCTGGCCTTGTTTGAGTTTTACACATAGCATGTTTAAACAAGCACGTTTAGTTTTGAAAAACTGATTTTTACCTAATAATATGTAACACAATCCCGTTTGTGTAAAGAGATTTATGGACATGTATTAGGTGGTGTCCTGCCCATTCCCCCTCAGCCCATCCCAGAGAACTGTGGCTTCAGAAGAGTTTCCTTACCCAGTGGGGGCTCTGCCCTCAGGAACCTGTGTCCCCGTCATGGTTTTCTCTAGCTGTAGGAGTATGTTCAGGAAGCTGTGTCTCAGGAGCAACCCACAACCGTGAGGGATGAGTTGGTGCATACATTTCCCAACTTCTTTGTCCTTTGGCAGGACAATTCTGAGGTTTCTTCTCTACCATCTCTCAAAGGGTCACCATGGGATTGAGCCCCGGTTGCCTAAAGTGCTAACCTTCACTGGATCTCCCCTTTCCTGTCTCACTTCTCTATCCCTCACCATGCTTCTTTACATCATGACCCCACAAAATTACTTGCAACCAAATCATTGACATGGGATTGCTTTGATGGGACCCCACAGGTAGACACTATTTAATACATATACAAATAACGTGGAAGGATTCCCACTTACTGCTAATGGAGCAGCAGGCACACGTTTGGCTGTAGTTCTCCCATTTACCACGTATAGGCTACTCTCTCCTTTTGAAGAATTGTCCCCCTACCAAATAGGAACTGTCTCCCTTACCATAGTGATTGGTTGGGGTTGGGCATTTGATCCAAGCCATTAATAATACCCCCACCTCAGTCCAGACACAGTGGCTCATTTTGGGAGGCCGAGGCAGGTGAATTGCTTGAGCCCAAGAGTTCCAGACCAGCCTGGGCAACACGTTGAAACCCTGTCTCCACACACACACACACACAAAATACAAAAATTATCCAGGCACAGTGGTGTGCGCCTGTGGTCCCAGCTACTTGGGAGACTGAGGTGGGAGGATCACTTGAGTCCAGGAGGTGGACATTGCCGTGAGCCAAGATCATGCCACCGCACTCCAGCCTGGGTGACAGAGTGAGACCCTGCCTCAAATAACAATAATAATAGTAATAATACTCCCACCCCTGGCAATTGTGATTGGTCCATAGAGAGAATATAACACATACTGGACTAATCAGACACCCTCCTTGTGACTTTTCTAACTGGTGCTGTGGGAAGAGAACCTCTTTCCTCTCAGAGCTGTGAAGCTATGAGCCCAGAGGTGACCCCAGCCATCTCTCTGACCACACAGAGGATAATGTTCACAGTGAGAGAGGATACAGCCAAATCTCAGAGGCAGGAAGAGAGAAACAAGAGCATCTTCCCAGCATTTGGATTCCTAGGGCCAACTGACCCTAAACCAGTGCCACTCTGTCCCTCCCCACAGTTTCATTAGGTATTCTCTCCTATACCTGACCACCTTGGCATAAGCTAGAGTAAGATCTTTATCATTTATAACCAAAGACTACTATAGATGTTTAACTCCAGGGCAGAAGGTTGGAATGGCAGTGAGGATGTGAAGCAGGAGATTCACTTTTCAGATAGTATGTTTTTCAGTTCTAGGATTTCCATATAGTTCTTTTTTACAGTTTCCTGATCTCTTCTAAATTTCCCATCTCTTTACCCAGTATATGTATCTTTCCCAAAGACTCTTTAACACATTTATCAAAGGTATTTTAAAGCCCTTCTCTGCCAGTTCTGACATCTGAGTTGTCTGTGAGTCTGTTTCTATTGACTAGTATATCTCTTGATTATGGGTCACATTTCTTTCTTCACATATCTAATAATTTTTATATAGTGAACATTGTAAATGATATGTTGTAGAGACTGGATTCTGTTATCTTCCTCTTGGATTCTAATAAACACTAAAGTTCAAGAATGGCTGCCCTTAGGGGAAAGTCATACAAGTGTAGATCTCACCCAGAGTGTCTTCCTTCTTTCAAGGAACAAGTCCCCTTCCTTTAGTCTGGTCGTTGTCCAGTGGCATCAAACAGGTTTTTATTTTCACCTTGTCCAGAGTTTGTAATTATGATCTGTAGGAGGGGTTAGCCTTCTACAAATCACTCTACCCTGTTAGACCAAAATTTGGGTATTCACATTTTAGTTCAAATACTATATTAAATATGGTTTGATGTTGTTTACATTCTTTGTCATTTAAAAATAAATTTAAAATGTTTTTAGTTGTACTGGGCATGGTGGCACACACCTGTAGTCCCTGGCTACTTGGGAGGTTGGGGTAGGAGGATTGCTTGAGCCCCAGAGTACAAGGCTATAGTGTGCTATGTTAGTGCTTGTGAATAGCCACTGCATTCCAGCCTGGGCAACACATCAAGACACATATATTTAATTGCTATTTGAATAAAATGTTTGTGAAACCCTGGAAGCACCTTACAGTTTTATGAGACACGGCTTGAAAATCTCTAGTTTAAACCATATGATTGACCATTATGGGTATGGATTAGCATGAACCAGGCATAGGAGTATCTCTATGGCAACTGTCGCCATAGCATCAGGCCTATGACAGAGGTGGAAAATGGGCTTGTGAAGAGTGAAGAGGAATGCAGGGTAGTATCTTCCTGAACCCCATTCCAGGAAATCCAAGAGACTTGCTTTGCACCTTAAAAGAGGAAATCTACAGATGGTGATTAGGTAAAAATGAGCTTTTTGCTAAAAGCTGCCACATTTCCAGCATTCCAACCTATTTTCAGAAGGAGGCTCCTCTTAGCTCCTATGGGCTGATTCATATCCACTTGGTTCATCAATCTGTACCTGTTAACCCGCTCACATGCCCCAAAGTGCAGAGGGTCCCTGCTCCGCAACAAGAAGCAGGGACTCCCACTCAGGAGGAAATTGGCCTCAAGTTTCCCAGTATTTCCACCCTCTCAGACCTATGGATTGGAGAGAAAGTTCATCTAAATAAATCATTGCAGCCTCTCCTTTCTCTCCTCCCCATCCCTAGTCGGACCCACTAGTGTTTTATTCACCAGGGAGCAGACCTGGACCAAGCTTCTCCAACTTTTTGTTTGTTCATTTTTTGAGACAGGGTCTTCCTCTTTCACCTAGGCTGGAGTGCCGTGGTACGATCTCGGTGCGCTGTAGCCTCGGCTTCCTGGGCTCAAGTGATTATCCTGCCTCAGTCTCCTGAGTAGCTGGGACCACAGGCATGCACGACTACACATAGCTAATTTTTTTTTTCTTTTAGAAATGGGGTCTCACTATGTTGCCCAGGCTGGTCTTGAACTTCTGGGATCAAGTGATCCTTCTGTCTTGGCCTCCCAAAGTACTGGGATTCCAGGCATAAGCCACAGTGCCCGGCCCTTCTCCAACTTTAATGTGCACACAAGTCCCTTGGGGGTCTTGTTAAAATATAAATCCTGATATAGTAGGTGTCATGGGCCAAACTCTGTTTACCCCTCATTTTTCTTTTTCTTTTTTTTTTTTGAGACAGGATCTGGCTCTGTTACCCAGGCTGGAGTGCAGTGGCAGGATCTCGGCTCACTGCAGCCTCCACCTCCTGGGCTCAAGCAATTCTGCCACCTCAGCCTCCTGAGTAGCTGGGACCATAGATGCACGCCACCATGCCCAGTTAATTTTTTGTATTTTTGTAAAGATGGGGTTTTGCCATGTTGCCCAGGCTGGTCTTGACCTCCTGAGCTCAAGCGATCTGCCCGCCTTGGCCTCCCAAAGTGCTGGGATTTCAGACATGAGCCACCGTGCCTGGTCATGCCCCTCAAAATTCATATGTTGAAATCATAATCCCCCACCTCATAATGTGACTGTATTTGGAGACAGGATCCTTAAAGAGGTAATTAAGGTTAAATGAGGTCATAAGAGTGGGTCCTAATCCAATAGGACTGGTGTGCTTATAAGAATAGGAGATGAGGCTGGGCGTGGTGGCTCACAGCTGTAATCCCAGCATTTTGGGAGGCCGAGGCGGGTGGATCACCTGAGGTCAGGAGTTCAAGACCAGCCTGGCCAACATGACGAAACCCTATCTCTACTAAAAGTACAAAAATTAGCCGGGTGTGGTGGCGGGCACCTGTAATCCCAGCTACTCAGGAGGCTGAGGCAGGAGAATCGTTTGAACCCGGGAGGCAGAGGTTGCAGTGAGCTGAGATCGCGCCACTGCACTTCAGCCTGAGTGACAAGAGCCAGACTCCATCTCAAAAAACAAAAAAAGAGGAGATGAGGACAGATACAGAGGGAAGACCATGTGAAGACACAGGGAGAAGGTAGCCATCTACAAGCCCAGGAGAGAGGCCTCAGAAGAAACAAACCCTGCTGACATCTTGATCTTGGACTTCTGGCCTCCAGAACTGTGAGAAAATACCTTTCTGTTGTGTAAGCCACCCAGTGTGTGATACTTAGTTACGGCAGCCCTAGCAAACTCATACATGTGTGTGGGAAGGCACGGAGCTTTCTGCATTTCTAACAAGCTCCTGGATGCTGCTGATGCTGCTGATTCGAGGACCACACTCTAAGTAGCATGGACCTAGAGAATCTGATTCCTTTTTATTTTATGACATTGTCAGCAGCTTCCTAAGTCATTAGCAGGTGGGGAGGAGGACACTTTTTCTCAAACTCTGCCTTCCTAAAGATAGCTAAGGTAATTGTTCTCTACATTTCTATTTGCGGCACTTTTGAAATTTTACAAATAGAGTGGCACCTTTCAGGTTCTGTAAGTGAATGCAATGGGCTGGATATACCCACAGGGTGTGGCCGGCATAATAGGCAAATTGGGGCACTCATGCTGTGTCTACAGTGGGCAGTTGCCACTCTGTCCCCATGCTAGAATGTGAGCTTAATGTGGTCGTATTTTCCAAAACTTCACTTGAAGCCAGAAATTTGAATTTTTATATTAAATCTCCACATGTTAAAACTTTCAAATGTTGGCACCGCCATCTGCTTATTTTTGAAATAATGTGAAGCAAAGGAGCTCTCTGAGGTGGTGCTGGACATGTTCAATATCTTGACCTCTACTTTGTTTTAGGTGTATACACATATAAAAATTCATCATCCAGGTATAGCATAAGCAAAAATTCATCAAACTGTATCATTAAAATTTGTACAACTTACCACTTGTAAGTTATGCCACAATAAAAAAGAAAAAATATCTGCATGGGAATGATACACATGATAGTTATTACCTCTGGGGGCAGAGACAGGAAAGGAACAGGGTTGGCCTTATGTGTATTTCTAACATGTTTCTTCAAAGAGATAGTGGGCTGAAGCATATAGGGGGATTTCTTTCTTTCTTTTTTTTTTTTTTGAGACAGGGTCTTGCTCTGTTGCACAGGCTGGAGTGCAGTGGCACAGTTATAGCTCACTACAGCCTTGACCTCCCAGGCTCAAGTGATCCTCCCACCTCAGCCTCCCAAGTAGCTGGGACTACAGGACCATGCCACCACGCCTGGCTATTTTTTTAAATTTTTAGTAAAGATGAGTTATCACTATGTTGCCCATGTTGGTCTCAAACTCCTGGGCTCCAGCAATCCTCCTGCTTTGGCCTCCCAAAGTGCTGGGATTACAGGTGTGAGCCACCTCGCCCAGCCAGGGGAAAATATTAACAGCTGTTTCATCTCAGTGATACTAGGTATCTGCTTTATTATTTTCTGTGTATTTGAAATATTTCATAATTAAAATCAACTATTTTTTAAATATTAAAAAAATAAAGCCTGGGAAGACCAACACTGTATGAACCAAATAAAACTCCTCAGAGGCTACTGCATCATTCTCTTGGTCTCCCTGTAGGACTGCACATTTGTTTATGTAGGAATGCTTACTGCCCTGACCCAGGGCTCCCGCGTCTTCAGTAAATACCTGCTCCCTCTGTCATGGGTGTGATGTGATGTCACCCCACCCACTCAGCCCAGCGCCCTCATATGCCATTCATCACCAGAAGTGTGTCCTCGGTGCAGCCTCAACTGTGGCAAAAATAACATTTATATATCAACCCAATTTGAAGACACTTTGTATTGGGTTCATAGTTTAAAGCTACCAGAGAACAGACTTCTCTGATCCTGAAAGCAATTAAAGCCTAGTGGTTGAACTCACGGGGTAGAAGCCTGGGTTTTCCAGTTTACTAAATATATGCCCCTGGGAAAGTTAGTTTCTCAGCTTCTATTTCTTCACCTGTAAATTGGGAATGACGATAGTATCTACTCAGTTTGGCTTATGTGTAGATTTAAATTTGCTGAGTTATTGGTGCATAACTGTTCATTAGTTATTATTAAGTAATTAATACTGGGTTGATTTTACTTTAACTATCTTTCTTACATCATAGATTGTCTGAGGCCACGCCAGTATGAAATCAACAGCTGGCCATCAAGTCTCAAAGGGAAGATATTTTCAGCTGGGTGTGGTGGCTCATGCCTATAATCCCAGCACTTTGGGAGGCTGAGGTGGGCAGATCACTTGAGGTCAGTAGTTTGAGACCAGCCTGGCCAACATGATGAAACCCCATTTCTACAAAAACTAGCTGGACATGGTGGTGTGCTCCTGTAGTCCTAGCTACTCAGGAGGGTGAGGCAGGAGAATAGCTTGAACCCAGGAGCCAGGAGGCGGAGGTTGCAGTGAGCCGAGATCATGCCACTGCACTCCAGCCAGCCTGGGGGATGCACAGCAAGACTCTCAAACAGAAAAAAAGGAAGATATTTTCAACTCTGATTCAAGTGGCAAATGTAATTAAATATTGTCAAGTGCAGGGGCAGTAAAAACTTCTTTCTGCCTTCAATGAATGGACCTGTTTCTGTCCTTCATGAAAAACCCTAAACAGCCAAAGCAACCTTAAGAGAAAATAGAATTGCAGAATCTCCAGGTTGGTTCTTTTCCTCTGGCCTCAAACCTCAGGGGTAGGGGGTTGGCCTCTCCCCTTGGACAGCCGTGTTGCCAGGACAGCCTCCCTGCTGACATGCTCACCTGGGCTGCCTTTGGGGGCTTGTTGCTCAAGGTAATCCTCCAGGAAGAGCACCCCGCTGGCAGCTTTGCAACCCCAAAAGGGCTTTCGCAATGACTAATAAAGCCATAAAGGATGAACACAGATCCAAGAAAATTCATTCCCTGAAGGAATATGATTTCGACTACTTTTCACTTGGTGCTTCTTTGTCTTTTAAGCCACATGCATTCAATGTCTGTCTGAAATTCCAGTTCTCTCACGTTGCAGTCTCCGGAGGCCATTTTCTCTGGTAAACGGGTGAAATACTCTTGGAGCCTGGAAAGGGGTAGAGGAGCCAATTACTCATGAAAGCCCATTTTCTCTGTGGGTTTTCCCTTACATTTCAGGAGATGTATTCCTTTAGCATTTCTGCTGTCACCAGTTCAGACCCCCAGAAATCTCCTGAGCCCCCTTTTCCCCTCCCATTAATTTAAAAATCCTGTAGCCCTTACTGTGGTCTGCCTTGCAGAACCTGGCAGTTCACCTGACCTTTTCCACTCTCCCCCAAATTGGTTACCTACCTGTTGGTTCTCTTACACTAACGTCCCCTGCCACTGTCCGGTTCAGGTGCTCCCTACCCCTCCCTGGATGACGGCAGGAAATGCGTCTCTCTGGTCTACCCGCCCCTGACTTCGCCCTCAAGCAGTGCTCCTCCACTCTGCTGCTAAAATACTTTCTAAAATACAAACCTGATGCCCCCTCTCAGCTAAAAATCCTTTAATGCTGACCTCCCCCAATCCATTTCCAGATGAAATGTTCCCAGTCCTGCTAGAGCTTCTGCATTGTCAAGAATAGCCAGATACCTGGATTTTTATGTGAATTCGCCAATCCTTTTTTATTTGTAAAGTTATTACATTTTACATTTAAAAAAATTATAAAACATTGCAACAAGTCTCTCACCCATTCCTGCTCCCCGATTCCCTATTTGAAGAGGCCATCACTGTGGCCGGGTTCTTCTGCAGTGCTGCCTTACACACACACACACCCTACAAACATACACATAAACAAGCACACACTGCCTTTTTTTCCATATAGATGGTAGCCAATTTTTAAATGTTGGAATAAAGTTTTAAAACCCTGAGGGACAAACAAAAAACACTTTTGTTCCCCTGAGGGTCAAACAAAACACAGGCATGTGCCTTATGATCCACTGGGTTATAGATCACAGAGGCATGTGTCTTTTGATCCACTTGACTGACAGTTCCCTGAAGACAGGAAACTTTGTCCTGGTATCCTCTTCGGTACCTGGGATGATGCCTTGCACACAGTTGGCACTCAGTAAGCACACTGCCCGTCCATGGAAACTTTTCTTAAGCACCAGCACTGTGTCTAATGCTGAGTCTACCACAGACTACGGGGTGAACTGTGGCATGGCCACCCAAGAGGGAACACTCAGGAGAGTTAGTTGTCTGGTTAAGTCTCAAGTCCTGTGGAAACAACCAGAATCTGCCTGCTTCCCATATTTCCTGGTTACCTGGGTCAACAACAAATGGACAGAAATAGCAGATTACAGTCCCCGTTCTCAGTTCTCAGGCCCACCCTAATGGGGCATCTGCTCGTGCTGACGGCCTAAGCCGTGGCAGAGTGCTGAAACCAGTACCTCCATGCCAGCTGTCATTCCCAGGAGTGGAGCTTCTAGGTCTCGCCCTCCACCAGGACAAGTCAAGGCGGGACAGAACCAAAACCACAGGCGCAGGCAGAGCTTGCTGATTCCTCCCGAGGCACTGGGCTGGGCAGGGCAGGGCAGGGCTGGGCCAGCTGCTGTGATGAGTAAGGCGTTCAAGCTTCTTCATGTTGGGAGAAGACTCATTGCTCAGGTGGTTTTGGAATCTCCTAGAATAGATTCTATTTGCTCACTCTCCTGAGTCCCCTGCTTGCTCCCACACAGCCTGGCAGGAACAGGGCCTGTGTTCACAGGTCACTCTTCCCCTCTGGCAACAGGTGTCATGGTTGTGGAACAAGGTGGCATTGTCATTCATGATGAGGTGGACCCCACTGAGGAATCGCAGGAAGATCTTACATATCTCTCCCCCATCCTTCGAGGCAGCGATGTCCAATCCTGTGTCAGCAGTGATTCAGGACAGGTGGTTCCTGTCGCAGCACACTCCTGAGGGAACGCCACAGGCAATGTCCCTGGAACTGTACGGTGACATCCTCCCCTTCTCTCTCACTCGAGAGCATTCTGGCAGGGAAGGCCACGGGGAGCACGACCTTAAGGTTCACCTTGAATGTTATTCTAATTGTGGTGCAGTATGAATCTTACTACCAAAACGCAGGTGGGCGAGACTTGTCATAGTCCTTTTTTTCTTTTTCTTATTTTTTTGAGACAGAGTATTGCTCTGTCACCAGGCTGGAGTGCAGCAGCGCGATCGTGGCTCACTGCAACCTCCGCCTCCTTGGGTTCAAGCGATTCTCCTGCCTCAGCCTCCCGAGTAGCTGGGACTACAGGCGGGTGCCACCACGCCCAGCTAATTTTTGTGTTTTTAGTAGAGATGGGGTTTCACCACGTTGGCCAGGATGGACTCAATCTCTTGACCTCGTGATCCGCCCACCTTGGCCTTCCAAAGTGCTGGGATTACAGGCATGAGCCACCACGCCTGGCCCCTTTTTTTCTTTATTTCAAGTTACCTCAGCCTTGATGCCCTCACCCTCGAGCCTGGCACAAAAATTAGATTTGTAGTAACAGGATGGAGCAGGCTCCACTTCCCTGGAAATATGTGAAAATCCAGGAGGTTACAGGGTACCTGGAAAACAGGGACAGGCCCACTCTTCTCCTGAGACCAAGACCGCTGTGGAAATCCCCGGGGCTCCAGCCTGCATGCACCTCCAGGGAAGGGCTTGTGGCCGCTTCCTTTCCAAGCTGACACACAGGAATCTTGGTGAAGCTGAGAAGCCTAAGCTAAGGCTCTGACCTTCTGAGAGACACCACAAAACCGCTCCACAGAAGTCCTCCCACACTGGCAACTGCCACGGGACTGTCACAGGGAGCACATTCCCATCCGCGATGCCTGGGGGCCACCAATCAATCCTTCCCCAGGCTTCAGGCTTCCAGAAAACATAAAACAGATTGTCAGGCCAGGCGCAGTGGCTCAGGCCTATAATCCCAGCACTTTGGGAGGCTGAGGTGGGCGGATCACCTGAGGTCAGGAGTTCAAGACCAGCCTGGCCAACATGGCGAAACCCCATCTCTACTAAAAATACAAAAATTAGCCAGGCGTGGTGGCACACGCCTGTGATCCCAGCTACTTCAGAGGCTGAGGCAGGAAAATCGCTTTAACCCAGGAGGAGGGGGTTGCAGTGAGCCGAGATTGCGCCATTGCACTTCAGCCTGGGTGACAGAGCGAGACTCTTGTCTCAAAAAAAAAAAAAAAAAACAAAAAAAAAAACAGAGAGTCTGTGCAAACAACTTCTGAATTCAGCCCCCAAGCCAAACCTCCCTGAGGCAAGGCTAGCTTCCAGCTTGGAAAGAAGAAGTAAGATACAGGAAAAACAAAACCCACACCAATAGCTCAATATATTATCCTGCCACCTAACTTATATTAGAATAATCATTCACAATTTCAGTACAGCGTAACATTCAGCCCTTGTCACAAATGCCTGTGCCCCACATCAGAGCTCAGGCACCCCGCTGCTGCTTTGCTCTAAAGCAGAGCTGAAGAACTGAAGGATATTCTGTCCTCACCCTGCTTTATTTCCTCCAATCACGGATTGTCCTCAGAATAAAAAATAAATGCCCTCCTCCCCGAGGGAGCAATTTCTAGCCAAGAAGATGATCAAAAATGGTGTTGCCCAATGCCCCAATTAACTGTACCAAACCCAGTAAATGATGAAAGTGAAGCCTCAGCTTATGATGATAATTAAGCTATGTTGAGTCAATGGCAGCTGCTGTAAGACCACTTCTATTACTAAAACTACCTTCTCCACTTAATTAGCACTTTCTTAAAAACATCCTTAGTTTTTCACATTAATCTGACCGCGGACAGTGTCACTGAACCAGAGCTAAATGGCATCTGGTCTATGAGAGGTCTGAGTCAATAATATGGTGGCTGGTTTTAAAAAGATTGCTGTCCTTTCTTTGCTTGATGACTTGTGATATAGAAAAAAGAAAAATAAATAAAACCATCGGTGTTGTAATACATTATTATTTTTAATATTTGGGTGGGCATGTGACCAAGCACTTGGAGTGGCAGGTTTGGAATTTTGAGTTTTGAGTTCTTCCGGATGTTTATTCCAGCTGTGTATTAACTGGCACCTTGGCAGCTGCGCTCTGGGCTGGTTCCGCAGTAGATACCACTGCTAGAACACGTGCCTGGCCATCTGTAGCCCTTGCTGGAAGCAATGGCTACTGTCTGGGGTAAAACTTTATCTAAAGGCTCCCATGATGAACAGATGCTCAATACTACTCATACTAAAAAAACATAAATGCAAACAGAAACCAGAAATCATTTTCACCTATCAGATGGACATGGACTAAAAATACTGATAATACAAAGTGTGGGTGAGCTCATGGGCAAACAGTAGACACATAAATCATCGATAGGAGTCTCTTCATAAATCATTGATAGATCAGTCTTTTTACTGGGTAATTTGTTAGTGCCTATGCAAATTTTAAAATGCCCATGCCCCTTTTCCTGGCAGTTCCATTGCTAGAAATTTACCATACAAACATACTTTAAACATATACCAAGAAAAGAAAAATGTTTCCTGCAGAATTGGTTGCAATAGCAACAAATTGGAAACCAATTAAATGTTTTTCAATAGGGCCCTGGCTAAGTGCATTATGGAACAGCAATAAGATGGAATTATGTCACCATTTTAAAAGATGCTGATTTTGCATGCTAAAGTGAAAAAGAAAAAAAGACTTCCAAAATATAGTATTAATAAAAATGTGAAGTGCATATAAAATGCTGACCTTTTTTTTGGAAGGATACACAAAAATATTGTTAACATGGGTATTTTCCTAACAATATACATATAATCTTAAAAATATACACAGTAAGCCGGGTGCAGTGGCTCACACCTGTAATCCCAGCACTTTGGGAGGCTGAGGCGGGCCGATCACCTGAGGTCGGGAGTTCGAGACCAGCCTGACCAACATAGAGAAACCCCATCTCTACTGAAAATACAAAATTAGCCAGACATGGTGGCACATGCCTGAAATCCCAGCTACTTGGGAGGCTGAGGCAGGAGAATTGCTTGAAGCCGGGAGGTGGAGGTCACGGTGAGGCAAGATCACACCACTGTACTCCAGCCTGGGCAACAAGAGTAAAACTCCGTCTCTCTCTCTCTATATATATATATATGTATGTATACATACATCACCTAAATATATATACCACACACACACACACACACACACATATATATATATACACACATATAGAGAGAGATGTATATGTATATACACATATATATACACACACATACATACACATAGTATTTGGGAAGTGGTAGACCATTCTTTCCCCTTCTTTGTATTTTTTTGGTATTTTTAAGACTAGCTCTTTAAAGAATGATGCTGTATTTATATAAAAGCTGAAAGATATCTGTGAGAGACTGTATTTTCCAACATGACCAGGGTAATATTCCCGGACCTATGTGCCCTTCTAGAACCTCGTTACTCCCCATCAAGAGGTGGAGTTTATTCCTCTCCTCTCGAATCTGCATGGGACTGTGATAGCCTCAACAATTAGAAGGCCATGGAAGTGAGGCTGTGGCTTCTGGGGCCACAGAAAAAGGGCCATGTGGCTTCCATGTGGCTCTTGCTATCTCTTGGAATGCCCACCCTGGAAACCCAGACACCATGATGTGAGGAATCCCAACCTAGCCCATAGTTCTGAGTCTGTTCACAGCGTTGTGCACACATCACCACTATCTAATTCCAGAACATGTCCATTAACCCCAAAAGGAGCCCTGTACCACCCAATCCCCACCCTCCCCATGCCTGGCCACACCATCTGCTTTTTTTTTTTTTTTTTTTTTTTTTGAGACAGAGTCTCACTTTGTCACCCGGGCTGGAGTGCAGTGGCATGATCTTGGCTCACTGCAACCTCTGCCTCCTGGGTTCAAGCAATTCTCCCTGCCTCAGCCTCCCGAGTAGCTGGAATTACAGGTGCCTACCAGCACGCCTGGCTAACTTTGGTACTTTTTAGTTGATACAGGGTTTAGCCATGGCCAGGTTGGTCTTGAACTCCTGACTTCAGGTGATCTGCCCACCTCGGCCTCTGAAAGTGGTGGGATTACAGGTGTGAGCCACTGCACCCGGCCTCATCTACTTCTTCTCTGTGTATGTGCCTATTTTCTGGACATTTCATTTAAATGGAATCATACAATATATGGCCTTTTGTGTCTAGCTTCTTGCACTTAATTTCTTCAAGGTTCACCATGCTTTAGCATATATCAGTACCTCATTGAGTAATATTGCATTGTATGGATAGCCCACCTTTTGTTTATCCATTCATTGGCTGATGGACATTTGGGTTGTTTCTACTTTTTGGTTATTAGGAATAATGCTGCTGTGAACATTTGCTTACAAGTGTTTGTGTGGCCATGTTTTCAATTCTCTTGCGTTGAAGTACTTTTACATCACCTAAATATTAAATGATAAATACATAATAATCAAATGATACTAATAACTGATACACAATTAATTCTTATTAAAGCAAATTTCCTAAGACCAGAAACCTGTTCCTTCGTGGTATTTCAGGTTTAATAAAGACCACTGGGTAGACCTGAAGTAATAAAACAGCACTATTTCCAACCCAGATTTTTCACCAATTCACACTGACATTTTCTCAAATCAGTCTGAAAACTGATCGTCTGTTTATTATCTCTATGCAAAAACCCCAGGGCTGTGCTGTGGTCTTCAAAATCCCTCTTTATGTTACAAAATGAAAACTTATCATTTAAATGTGACATACAGAAAAGGACTAGAGCCTTTTCAGGAATTTGGAGTTTGATTAGAATTCTGGGGAACACAGAACCTTTTGCTGTACTGTGATTTACCTATTTAGATTTATTTAATAAATACAGTAGAGGTGAACAGATGATAGTGCAAGTTCAATAGAAGTAGGGTGATTTAAAAAAATTCTGGATTACGATGAAAACTCACTTATGTGGGAGTTTGAGCTCACATTTACACCAGCAGAAATCATGCAAATAAGAACCACTGCAGAGTTCTTTGTCCACAGACACCATCTCCCTTCAGGATGGTCCTGCTTTTCCCCCAGCACCTGTGCGGCATCTCTGGCGAGCCTTATCACAGTCTTTCTGAGTTTGCCTGTATGCTTCACATAAATGTAGTAAGAAAACAATGAGACACTTCTTTGGGGCAACTGCTGTAGAGGCCACTAATGAGAAAGTGTAGATGTTTCCATCACGGAAAATTACAAGTTTACTTGGTTTCAGTCCTTGGCACTAAGTCTTAGGTTCCTTGTCACTGAACAGCCTTCTTTCCACTTGGCTTCTCTCGGCCAGCGTCCTGGCACACCATCAGAGGAGAAAATAATGAGAAAGAAGTGTCTTACAGGGATGGGGAGCACTGGTAGCTTACCATATGGGCATAATCATGGCTCTTCAAACAAATCCTTGACCAGACAGTAGCACTATTTGTCTTCTTGCCTACACAAGCTACATGTGGGGTTCACACCTCCTGAAACACGTGCACACTAAGAGAACTGGAGAATGTTTGCTCAGTTTCCCTCCTTTTCAGGGGAACCCTCTGGCTGGTCTTCAGTACATGGGCAGTGACCCAACTGTGGTTAGCTCCAGAGAGTTTTCTAAGAGTCCCTCATGTTCTTAGAGTTCCGATGTTGCTGTAGAAGACAGAGGCCTACCTCATTCTTGGTTTACTCATGCTTCAGGTTACATGCATGTGGGGTAGGGAGTGGGAAACAGCTTTATAATTTTTGTAGAAATTATATAAGGAGTCAGGAGTTTGAGACCGCCCAGGCCGGTCTCAAACCGCCAACACACTGGTTGAATTCTTGTCCAGTGCCCAAGAAGAATGAGAATGTACTGACAGTGGAAGAGTGAGCATTTGCTAATTATAAAAATGCCAAAGGATAGCTATGTTGGGTAAAAAGTACCTGAGATCTCACCATGCAGAGGTAACATGTGCATCCCTTTGGTGAGCATTTCTAGTAATCTGTCTGATGTGTATAATTATTCATCCAGCATTTCCCAAATATATTTGTGAACATAGTGTTAGTTTGTGTTCATCCAGGAGCCAATCCTGAGACACAGACTGGAAAGCAAGAAATGCATTTGGGAGGTCAGCATGTAGTAAAGGGGAGCAGGGAAGTAAGGCAGGGAGGGTGAGGCTGGTGGTTATCAGGTTAGCTGCTCCTGTGGGTGGATGGATGGTGCTCAGTCCCATGGAGGAACTCTGGAAAAGAGTATGGAACGTGTGCCTCAGCAATGCTTACCTGAGGGCGAGGGAGCTGGGGCATTTATACCCAAGGTGCTGTTGGCTGAGGCTGCTCCCTGGGGGTGTGACTTCTGAGCACTTCCAGCCTGCACAGCCTACTAAGACGTGTGAGAAAGCACCCCACCAACCACTCCCCCTAGGAAAGAGGCAGACACTGGCAGCCAGGAGGCAGCCAGACACATACTTATTGGTCGTATTGCTTAGGAGATGTGTCAGGCACTGTTCTAGGTGCTGGGGACATGGAAGGAAAAAAAACAGAGAATTCTGCTATCATGGAACATTCTGTCTATTGGGGAAAAATAATAAACAGGGCAAGTAAGAAACCATGGAGTGTGTTGGGCAGTATCAAGTACTGTGAAGAAAAATGAAGTAGGAGAGGGAGTTCTGGGAAGAGGGACGGGAGGTGGGTTACAAACAGTGAAAGAGGAATGAGGGCAGGCCTCGCTGAGAAGGTGACACTCAAGTAAAGGCTGGAAAGAGGGCAGAGGGAGGCACTTCACATGGTTACCTGGGAAGAGGAAATAGCAGGAGCACCGGCCCTAAGGCAGGAATATGCCGAGGCATGTGTGCAGCAAGGCCCATGCGGCTGGGCTGGGAGGGCAGGGCAAGCCGGGCCGTGCTGACCTCTGTGCAGCCTCAGGCTCCTACCTGGGGCAAGACCAAAGGCTATAGGAGAGTGGGAGTGTTAACAGGGTGGCAACAGCTGCTGTGCTGTGAACAGTCCAAGAGGGGCTGGGGCGGAAGCAGGGAGGACTGAGGAGGCCGGGAAGGAGGGTGAAGCAGTTGGATTCTGGAGATATTTTGAAGATAGAGCCAAAAGACTTGCAGACAGATTGGATGTGAGGGATGATAGAAAGAAAGAAGCCAATGGATTTGGTTTGAGCAACTGGATGGAGCTGCCTCTTCCTGATTCAGGGACATTTTTCCAATGGAGTGGCACAGGATTTTTTTCTCGGTCACTTTGCAAGCCAGGGACCTCTGGCTGGTGACGCCCCGCCTGGGCCTCGCTTGACCATGCTACCTGCTGCGAGAGATGGCCCACCCACTTCACCCGCCTGGGCCAAGTATGGCTTCCATACTGGTTGAGTTCTTGCCCAGCAACCAAGAAGAATGAGAATGTGCTGACAGTGGAAGAGTGAGCAAAGCTGGGAGTTTATTGAGTGATGAAACAGTTTTCAACAGAGAGGGGACGTGGGGGTGGTCCCCCCACCCAAAGGCGGGAAAACCCCCCTAATATGGCAGAGTCCGGGTCTTTTTATGGGCTCAGAATGGGGGAAGGGCAGGCTGTAGGTATTATTGGAAAAGGCAACATTCGATTGGTTAAGGCGTTATTCAGAAAGAATCAATTGGGAAAGGGTGGGCAAACAGGAACAGAAGTTCCCACTCTGGGTGGCAGGTTTCATCCAGGACCAGTAGTCTGGTCTTTTAGCCTTCAGGCTGTTCTTCGCATGAATGTGGGGTGTCATTTGGGACCCACCCCTCTCTGCCTAGGCATTTGGCTGCCTCATGTCACTATCAGGTGCAAGCCTGGGGTCAGGAGTAACTGGGAGGCTGGCTTTGGGCCTAAGAAGTTTGAGATGTCCATTAGAGACCTAAGTGGAGATGTCAGTAGCAAACTGAATATAGGGGTCTGCAGTTCAGGGAAGAGGCCCATTCTGGGTTTAAATTGAGGAGTTGGACAGCATATAGATGGTATAATCCATGTGGCTGCTGGAGACACCCCAGGGAGTAAGCCAGATAGAAAAGAGGTCTGGGACTGAGCTCTCAGGGAGGCAGAGCACTGAACAAAGGAACCTGAGAAGGAGCAACCAGTGAGCTCGGTATCCTGAAAGCCAAATGCAGAAAGTACTTCCAGGAGAAGGCAGTGGTCGACTGTGTGTGTGTGCATATATATATATATATATATATATGCACACACACACGTGCTACATTTATAAAGACCTCCATGTAGAAATATACACTCTCTCTACAGATATATACATACACACAGGGAGCTGTAGATAATGGTGTTATACTACAGAAACAGATCTATAACTCTTATCTACTCCCCACTAAATCTATTGGGGACAGTGTGCCATGGCAACACTGTCTGTCTGCTTTCATCATTTTTTCGTGGCTGCATAGTATTTCATTGTGCCCAGGAACCGTAATTAACTTTTCCCCTATAGATATTTTCCCCAATATAGAATTCTAGATTATACAGCAATGAACATCTTGTGCAATCATCCTTTCACACTTGTGTGGCCATCTCCTTGAGATAAACCCCTAAGAGCAGAGTTGCTACAGGCAAGGGTATGCCCCTTTTACCTTCTGATTCTGGACTCCTTCCTGGGCAGCCCCACTAATCAGATGCATTCAACATGGAACAGCTGCTGACCTCAAGGAAGAACCGCCCAGGACATCATTCCAGGCAGACTCTATTCTAGGGACCCTTCTGTACACAGAGAAGACGCAGGGCAGCCGCTACATAATCACTGTTAGAAATCAGCAAACGTTTGCATCATCACACAAGTCTATGACAGGAGGCAATCTACTGGTCCTAGCTCTCAGCCTGACGTATCAAGCTGCAGCGGACTTCTGCATATAAAGACTGTCCTGTTTCCGCGGAGAGAGGAGCAACTCTCCAGGCCTAAAGGATCTCCGGCTGAGCCACGAAGAGCTTATTACATCAAGAGCAAATGCGGCAGACGAAGACAGTGCCTTCTGTGAAATGACTGTAATTAATTCCAAATCTTTCTCCACACTTTATTTTTGCTGGCTAGATTTGTCATTTTGCTGTCAGAACAGGCCTACAACATAGCTCAGATGTTTTCCCTTTACCTTGTCATTCTGAGCAAAAGCATGACTCCATCACCTGTCTGGGCACATACCGAGTCTTTGTCTGGATGGTGTCAGCACATCCTGCACACTCAGCGGCAACCCTGAAAATAACATCTATCGCCTGCCAGGCAATTGGCTGACTGCCTCCGTGATCTTCAGGGGCATCGAGGGACAATGTATTTAGTCATGCACCTCTGTAAGTGCAGGGAAATGTACTGGGACATCTTTTGATTCCCAAGGAAATAAAAGGAAAATGACAAACACATAGTCATGCTGTGGATCCCTGTTTATTCCTATCTCTGGGCAGGCCTGTAAAGAGCATCGACCCAGGTCTCAACCCCACTGCTGGTAACTGAGCCACAGAAACTGTAAGCAAGTGACACTCATCCAGGGAGAACTACTCCCCTAAACCAGTTCTTAGCCAGCAAGAGAGGCCCACAGGAAGGTCTCTGATAACCTAAAGTTTTGAAAAGCTTAGAACTGTGTGATCAGGCCATATGCTCCACAGTTCCTGAACGTTCACTACCCTATGGTGTCCCTTTGCCATGGTAGAAACTCCAACCACACATGCCAGTTAAGCTGCCAACACTGTTTCCTCCCCATTCTGCTCTGCGAACAATGCGCAGTCCAGCCAGGAGGTCAACAGGGAGGGTTTTCTTGTGTCATGGCTGAGATCAAAATCATTGTACTCCAAGGACACAGTGGACAGAAGGGAGCCAACAACATTTATGCCAAATCCCATTCCCAAGATGACCATATTTTATAGTTTATTATGAGGTAACTGCCTCCAGACAGATAAGCCCCTGCATGATGCTGAAAGTCAGAGCCTGGGGGTGAACGCCACCTTATCTTTGTCCTCCTCAGCTGGTCTGCGTGTCTCTGCTCAGAACGCTGTGTAGTAGTGCTCCATTGTGCTGACAATGTCACTCTGGTCCTCCAGGAGCTCCAGAACTTGCTGCAGCACAGCCTCACTCAGGCCCGGGCGGATGCTCAGGCGAGCGCAGGCCAAGATGTGCAGGAAGTGACAGCCCTTCTCCATGTCTGCAGGAAAAAGGCAGGTGGCTGAGTGTGGACACAACTGTCGGGCCACCTGCATTCTGACCAGATCCCCAGATGATCTTTATGCACATTAAAGTCAGAAATGCATGATCTACATGATCACAAAAACAAAACAGAAACACCTGTTCTCAGGCCCCTGATGTCACCACGGTGACATGGAGCCACTGCTCAGGGACTCTGAACTTCAACCTTCAAGGATTCCCAATCAAAGATTTTTTTATCCATAACCTACTGGATTTTTAGTGCTTGATAAACTTTTTTCTCTGGGGTAATTACATGTATAAGTGTAACCTATTCAGTGCCAAACCTCTAGCTTCTCAGAGGGGAGCCCTCTCGAGAGAGACTCACAGCAGAGCTGGTTTGCTGCAGCCACCGTATGCTTCCCCCTAAGTCCTGATTTGATGCGGCTGCCTGGTGAGAAGGGATTCCTACCTTCGGCCTGCTCTCATTCCTCTCTTCCTGGCTTCCAAAAGTCTTATCTGTGATGGCTGTATTCCTAATAACCTCTTACACTCTGCCCCAAACTAAGACCATCTAGTAGACAACAATACAAATTCAGAGTTAGTAACCTCTTTCCTAGTTGAAATCAATGACTTAAACATTGGTAATGAGAAAATAAAATAACTTTTATCTGAAGAATGCAAGTCCTTTTAATTATCAGGCCCAGAGAGACATGACGATGAAACGGCAATCACGCCCTACTCCTACGTATTCACCTCGGAAACTGCTTGCTATTGGCGCAAGTAGTTATAAATTAGCCTAATAATGCCAAATTGAACACTATAATCCACACCCTATGGCTTAACAATGTATAGCCAGTCACCAATCAATGTTATCTATAAACCAATGAGAATTCCTGACAAACAACTTTGTATCAGCCCACTCCCTGTCCTCCTTTTTGGCTCTTAAAAATCCACTTATGGGCCAGGCGCAGTGGCTCACGCCTATAATCCCAGAACTTTGGGAGGCCGAGGTGGGCGGATCACCTGAGGCTGGGAGTTCGAGATCAGCCTGGCCAACATGGTGAAACCTCGTCACTACTAAAAATACAAAAATTAGCCAGGTGTGGTGGCGTGCACCTGTAATCCTAGCTACTCGGGAAGCTGAGGCAGGAGAATCACTTGAACCCAGGAAGCAGAGGTTGCAGTGAGCCGAGATTGTACTCCAACCTGGGTGACAGAGTGAGACTCCATCTCAAAAAAAAAAAAAAAAAAAATCCACCTATCACTGCTGCTAATCAGAGTGTATATTCAGTGAAACCTGAATCTGTGCTCCCCAGCTGCAATCCTGAAACTTGGCCAAAATCAACTCTCTACTTGTATTAATTTTGCCTCAGCTCCTTCCTTTTAGGTTGGCAGTAGTCAAACTGGGGGTTGTGCCTATTAGGGGATCATGAAGCCAATTTTTATAGGTTGCGATCAGCATTCTTTTTCTTACCAAACTAAAAGAGAGCAGAAATAGAACATTACAGAATATCTTGCATTGTAATCTGGATACATATTAATTCATGAAACTTTATTTCATATATATCTTATGCATTAGAATTATATAATTTATTGGGTCATGATGTAAAATGTATTTCTAACTTTGAGTCAAAGTCAAACTTCTTTACCAAAAGCAAACCCTCTCCAGTTGTCACAGTTTAAAACTCCATGGCAGGGCCAGGCGTGGTCTCTCTCTGCCGTATACCCAGTATCTGGCACAGAAAAGGTGCTCCACACAGTTACTGAAAGTTGTTTTCAGATGAAAAATGCTTTAGGCTTCAGGAAGGTGCTCGAAGAGGTATTGCGGTGTAAGGCAAAGCATGGTTCAAGGTTTGGTGCACTTCTGTAGCTTTGGGCAAGTCATCCCTGGGCCTGAGTGCTCTCAGCTGTGGTAAAAAAAACACTTCCAAGGCCCTTTCCAACCGTAAGGCTCAGAGACTGCGCCTGGGGCTAAGAAAGATTTGCTAAATTCTGACCTCTAGTGGCTGTGTCCACTCATTACTCCTCCCGACTGGGATTGCTGGCGTCTATACTTCTAGGCTGTTTCTTCAACATTCACTCCACAGACTTCTTGAACACCTACTATGTGTGCAGTGCTGAGCAAGGAGGAGCAAGTAGAGCTTGGAAGACTGAGAGCTGCCACTGGAGTCCACCACACCAGAATTCAAGCCCTGGCTCTACAACTGGGACAAAGTCACTCCGGGGAACAAAACCACCTCCTTCTCAGGGTGGCTGTGTGGATGAGAGACCGGGGGGAACTACTATGATTTGGTTCATCATATCCATAATCCAAGAAGATGAATGTAACTTAGTTCCTGCTCTATAGAAGCTGCATCCCTTCCTAAGAAGAAAAGCCTCTCAAGGAGGAAGAGCTGACCAGCAAGCGAGGATAGGTTTGATGATGGAGGGTGAGGGGCTCCAACCACACAGACCTGCACACGGTAGGGAGGAGCACAAGGAATTTAGTGCTGCTCAGCTTTTAGTTTCTGCAAGGCCTGGATGCTTGGACCCAGGGCTCAAGATGACTTACAGGCATCCGTGGGGCCCGAAGCAGTGATGCTGACTGTCTCAGAGGCCTTCAACTATTTAGTCAGAAAGGCTGTTCTGCTGAGGGTTATCTGGTGAGGCTGTTCAAAAGTGATCTCCAGTCACATGGGTAACGTGAACTTAGACTCCTCTCTATTTTTAATTTTTATTTTTTGTAGAGACACGGTCTTGCTATGTTGCCTAGGCTGGTCTCAAACTCCTGGGCTAAGCAATCCTCCCAAGCATTGGGATTATGGGAGTGAGCCACTGTGCCTGGCCTTAGATTCTTCTCTAAGTGAGAAATTATTAGAAAACAGTAAAAGTAGGAAAGGCCAGCAAGGAGCTCCCCAGTGGTTAGTACAATTACATAATTCGACTCTTCTGGAACAAACCCACAAGCTGAAGCAGACTTTTCTGAAATGTGTTTGCCTGGCAGACATAGTTATCTTATGACGGATCGCTATGAGTGGTGATAACTGTGCCTTATATTTTCCCAAGAACTTTCACATGTAGCCTGATTCATACTATAACCCATCATACCTCCACCAGAAACCACAAAGGCTGATGTTCTAGAGACCCAAATGACATAAAGATACTACTATAACTACAAAAAGTTAAACTTCTTTAAGTCTTTTTAAAAAGTTTGTCGTAAGTTAAAAAAAAAATCCTGCAGTATGAGTATTGTTATATGGTACTCAGTTTCTACCAAAAGCAGCAGTTCTCTCTAGCTCCGGGATAGTAAAAAATGAACCTGAGCTAAATACATGGGAGATTTTTGAAAAGCTAACGGTATAAAGTAACATTTAGTGAAAGGCTGCCATTTTGGAACTCATCAAATGTTAATTTTCTTAGGTGTGAAATGATTTGGTGAGAAAATAGGAGAATGTCCCCATGCTTAGCAAATACAAACTGAAGTTTTTAGTCAGTCTAGGTGAAGGGTATATCGGTGTTTATTGTACCAGTCTTTTAATTTTTTTTTTGATAAATTGGAATATTTTCAGAATAAAAAGAGATAAAAACACGTGTTCAACATAGAGCTCTTTTGGATAATTTGCCATTGTTGTACCCATACTGAAAGCCAAAATCCAGATTTTGTCAACTTTATTCCAACAATAATACAGCAATAATCCACATACAGATTCTATCTGAAACTGCTTCCTTCCAGATCAATATTAAACCAAGTAGAGGGTGAGCCTTCAGGCCTCCAGGCTACAGAATTAGGGGCTACCACTTGTGCCATTAGGATAGAGAACTTCATTTTTATTTAACACTTTTCAGATCATAATTAAGCACTGAGTATTCTTCTAACTTTCTAAATGCCAATTCATTTACTTCTTATAAAAACCCATCGTGTAGGTTCTATTATTATCCCCACTTTGCATTTAAAGAACCCGAGGCACTTGCCCAACGTTACACAGCTAGCAAGTGGCAGAGCCGGGATTCAAACCTAGGCAAGGTGGCTCCAGAGCACAGCTCCTCACAATGCCACCACATTGCCCGTCTTCAGAAAACAAATATCAATCCTTCAGGGACCTAAGACAGGCTTGATGTTCACAGTCCTTTCATTATTGAAGCGTTAGCCTTTGTGAGACACTCAGAAATGACTTCAAGTCCTTCTACCAATCATCCTGACAAGGAAAAACTCCAGGCTATATTCTGTATGAAAGGCTAGAAAGGAACTAAAGGCCCAGTAGGAATGGTTAGATTGAGGGTTGGATATTTACCTATACGTATAACAGCATGCTGTCCAGCTAATGAAAAGACGTAGGCACTTTCACGTGTACTGTTGACCTCTAGAAGGCAATGTTAGATCTAAAATACAAGGTGTAGAACAATGTATATCGTCGGCTAAACTTCACTTGTGTTTTCTATCAAGGATAAATAATACAATATGTTTGTAAGTGCATATCTCTATAGTTTATCCTTGATAGAAAACACATATCCGACAGGATATGCAAGTAACTAATAACAACCACTGCCTTTGGAGAGGGGAACACAGAAGCTGGGGCTCAGTGCTGGGAGGGAGTCTGGCTTTTTGGTGTGGATTTTTGCACTGCTTGGCTTTTCATGAGGGGCGTACGTTACTATTCTGAATTGCTATGTTATGACATTATGAAGCGGGGTGGTCACAGCAGGTTCCAAAACAGTCCTTATAACATCTTTTATCAGCATTCTCAGTAACTCAGGCTTCAGAATTCAGCTCCTGGGAGTGTAGTAGTGCCAGGTGATTGGCTAGTGGCTTTTAGAGGCTCCCATTCACAGAATGAGTGGCAGGGCCTGTCCATTTGATGAGCTGTGGGTAGATGTAGATGTTGAACCTGCCACTTTCAGGACACTTCAGAGAGCCAAGTCCAAATGAAATGTGAATTCTTTTCACGTGCTTTACTAGCCCTAGGGTTCAATCCATTCTATTCCTAATGCAGATGAAAATAAGAACCTGGCCAGGAGGCCTGAGAATATGGTGACTGCAGCGATGTTACCTTGGGAGCATCTTCTCATCCCTTCTTGGCTGAGGAATCCCACATTGCACTGCTCTCAAAAGCTCCTTCAATTGTGGACAGATGGGCTTTTCCCTCAACTAAAGGATATTTGCTTTTATTGTTCTGAATGAAGTGAACGAAGTCCATTCACTTGCACTGAAATAATATATTGCTTTGAGTTTATTTTAAGAGCTGCTGTCACACCACTCTGGGATCCGACCTCATGGTTTCTTAAAGGCTAACTAGGGCTATCTACCACCATAAACACCGGCGCTGGAAACCTGGCCCAGCTTCACCCACTGATTCAACCTGGCGCAGGTCCAGGCCCCAGGGATATATGGGCCGAAGGACTGGAGGTGGAGTTCACTGACAGATCAGGGACCTGGGGTCATTAACAAACCTTTCCAACACTTCTTATTATAGTATGTGTTTGCAAAAGCTAGACTTTGAAAAGTCACCTTTAAGACCGGTCAGTTTACATAGGATTTAAAGATAGACTAATGCTTCCTTCTCTTTCTAACTAGTGTGGAAATAGTATTGTTCCTTGTCAGAGTAGCTACAGTTTCAGTGTCTAACCACTAGGGGCTGAACTAACCCTACCAAAACTATTTTCTAAACCATGTCTTTTGCAAATTAACAGTTTCCAAGATGACCAAATTACACTGTTCATAAACTGTCATGTCTAGAACCATCCCTTCCAACACTGAAAGGCTGTGATGTTAGAATAGAGGGAAATGTCAGGTTTGTGTTCAAAGGAAAGGGGCAAGCATGAAATAGGAAATAACACAAATCAGAGAGAATATGAGAAGCAGAATGACATCAAAACGTCCTAGTGTGGTGACCTCACTGTATCAGAATTCCCTGTCTAGCCCCCACCTCATCCTCTATGGAAACAAAATCCCCAGGGTAGAATCTGGGCTCTGAATGTTTAGAGAGCTCCAAGGTTGAATCTTATGTACAGCCAAGGTCACAATAACTGTGCTAGCCTAACACTCCTTTAGAGAGGAGATGGAGGCTCAGGGAGGGCAGGTACTTTGACTATCACCTTTCCAAGTCACTACTGGGAAAAGTCCCGGGTCTCCTGACTCTCCATCCAGTGCTCCCCAGGAGACAGTATCCCCTTCCAGGGCACCAGGGCGTCACTTGTACATTATACCACTTACGATTTGGTTTCTGGCAGTCCTGCTGAATGATCCGGTGGATCTTTCTGTGCAGGTCTTTGTCTTCTCTGGTTACCTAAATAGGAAAAATAGTTGAGAGAGAGAGTGTTCTTAGGTAACACAGCAGTTGTGTCATCCAGACTTCCAAATTAGTATTCAGGATAGTTTCTAAAGATTACATAATAATCATCTTCCCTACACCATTAATGTGATGTTTGATACTTGGCCTAGTGTCAAACCAGTTCTGCCCAGAGGACACGTCCTTGGGAGTTGGTTCACTGGGGCAATGAGGTTAAAACAAACAAAAAAAAGCTGGAATTGCATACTTTTAAGGAGCAACTAACTTTCTTCTTCAACACTCATAATACATTTCTCTTATTTGTTATTATAGTTTTGAGCGAGGCCCAGTGATCAGGGCCTCTGATCTCTACCCCATGACTCCTTCTGGGCCCTGACACCTGTCTTGTGTTGCATCAGTTTTCTTGCTTCTCCCAACCACAAGGAAAAATAAAAGGAGAAAAAAAAAAAGCCCTGCAAGGACAGGCTAGCATGAGAGTACAGCTAGCCTACCCACTGAAACACATTCTGCTCTCAAAGGCAGACATAACTTAGTCTTTTTCTTTTTCCATTTTTTTTTTTTTGAGATGGAATATCACTCTTATCGCCCAGGCTGGAGTGCAGTGGCATGATCTTAGCTCACTGCAACCTCCACCTCCCAGGTTCAAGTTATTCTCCTGCCTCAGCCTCCTGAGTAGCTGGGATTACAAGCGTGTACCACCACGTCCAGCTAATTTTTGTATTTTTAGTAGAGATGAGAGTTTCACCATGTTGACCGGCTGGTCTCGAATGCCTGACCTCAAGTGATCCACCCGACTCGGCCTCCCAAAGTGCTGGGATTACAGGCGTGAGCCACCGCGCCTGGCCAACTTAGTCTTTTTCAACCAGCTCAGATAAGAGGGAAGCAGCACACAACGGGTTTCACCTTCATGTTCCACAGTGAATCTACTAACAAAAAAAGAGAGAAAGAAAAAAAAAGAAAGAGAAAAAGAGAGAGGAAGAAAGGAAGAAAGAAAATAGGCATGCAAACAAATAGCTGTAAGCTTCTTCCTTAAAGATAGCCCAAGAATGCCTGTCTGACCTGCCTTACTGGAGGGGGCATCCTGAGAACACCTGCCTTCTCTCAGCTTACAAGGTTATGACAAAGATTAAACAAGGTCATGTGTGAGAGCTGCTGAACCTAGGAAAGCACTAAGCAAACAGAAGTGTTGACTTATTTTAACCATTTCCCTGAGGTAGGGCTTCAGGAGAAAGGTGACTACAAAGCAGTGGAGGGGTGAAGTCAGAGATGGCGACAAGAGATCTATTTGTGCTTGATCACAATGATTCACAGGAGGAAGTGCCCAGCCCCACCACGCCTTGCCCTGGACTGCTGCTCCTCAGGAAGGGCTGCTCTCTAAAGGCCTGGGAGGAAATGTGTGTCCCAGAGCAGGGCTCAAGGTGAGCTGCCCCCATGAGCATCTCCAACTTCCAGGAAGCAACCAACTCCCACCCAGCCTTCCCATGCCAGGACTCCCAACCTGGAACAGTGTGGGAGGCAGTCGCCCTTATGTAGACCGGGATACCTGTTTCAAAAGTTATTTAAATGGTATTGTAATTTCTAAAATCTCTCTAAAGTGGGGAGTCACTAGGGTAAATCTATATCAGAAAATGTCCTATTAAGAAAAGCTCCCCATCAGGAATCTTGCCTGTAAATAGTGAGACTTCTGGAATACCACAGAATTTGATCAGTCTCTGGGAGAGCTGCACATAATGGAGTCCACACCACTGATGTCAGTGGTCCTGAGAAGGCCCATTTCCAGCTTAGCTCCTCCAATATTAAAGGTATGCGGCAAAAGGTGAACTTTTAACTTGAAAGAGTGAGGCAAACAAGCACCCACACTTCTGCTGGCAGTCAACTGGTACAGCCTTCAGGCAGGCCCATCACACTGTGTCAGCCAAAAGCTTAAATGGCTATGCACTCTGCTCCAGCAGCTCTTCTTTTAAGAGTCAATCTTACAGAAATACTGACATGAGTTCACAAACACAGCTATGCAAAAATAGCCACAGCAACACTATTTGTGACAGCAAAAGTTAGAAATACCCTAAGTATCCATCAAAAAGGAATGGCTAAAAAATACACAACAGGTACCCATAGTATGGAATACCCTGAGGATGTTAAAAAGAACGAGGTAGATTTATAACTACTAATGTGGAAAGGTGCCTGTGATGTGTTATCTTGGTACCAAAAAAGGTACAGAGCATTATTTAGAGTAGCAAGTCTCAGTGGTCCCAGGAGACATCTGGCAATGTCCAGGGACATTTTTGGTTGTCACAATTGGGGTGTTGCTCCTGGTCTCTAGTAGGTGAAGGTCAGGGATGCTGCTAAATATCCTGCAAAGCACAGGATAGCTCCCATGACAATCAATCACCTAGCCCAAATAGTGTTCAGATTGAGAAATGTTGATTTAGAAGATGATCACATTTTTCATAAAGCAAAAAGGCTCTTGCATAAGTCAGGGATTTGAAACAATTAAAAAGCCAGAGGAGCACATTTGTATATGTATGCATTTGTAAATGTACAGATAAATGTCTAGAAGGATATACAGTTGTCTCTCGGTATACTCAGTGGATCAGTTCCAGGACCCTCAGGTATACCAAAATCCACACACACTCAAGTCCTAAAGTTGGCTCTGTGAAACCTTTATGCACAAAAAGTTAGCCCTCCTTATACGTGGGTTTCAAATCTGCAAATACTGTACTTTCCATCTGCGTTTGGTTGAAAAAGTCTGCATATAAGTAGACCCAGGCAGTTCAAACTTGTGTGGTTCATGGGTCAACTGTATTATTAAAAGAGATACCTTGGGGAAGGATAAGGGCCAACTTTCACTTCTGATTTTATGTACCTCCTTAATGATTTTTAAGAATAATCAAGTGGTTATTCGTAAGTAATAAATACATTTGTAATTGAAGCTACGAAGGAAAAAAGTTAAGTTGCAAGTGTCTTACATAGTATAGGTTATCGAAACCATCATCTTTCTGGAAAACAAGTCCTTTTTCCTGCAGCAGTTGTATAGCATTCTTAAATATACTATGAATTGCCTTGGAAGTGGTGTCCTTCTTAAAATTCACCTGTGTAGAGAGCAAAAAGAAAAAAAGAAAAGAAATAAGTCTCACCTTACGGCACCTGAGAACAACTCCTAGACCAACTGGTTCATGAATTTGTCCAACAGGCCTTTTAACTGCTGAGTCAAAAAGATCCTGGTATGTACTGGCCCAGCAGGATGGTATTTAAGGAGGACTAAGAAGTGTGCCCTGGCAGGTCACCTTTCATAACTGTTCCATACCTTAGTTGTGATTTTTTTTTTTTTTAATGAACTCAACACTCTATAGTGCAGAATAAAAAAAGCTACCCTCACTGTTGGACAATCTTTGACTTATTTTTTATACAAAACCAAAACACTGTATATATATATTAGCCCCCTTTTACATTAAAATTGAGGCTGTATACAACCTCTTCCTAGGGACTTCAAAGAATTTTATGTATGTTGGAATAATTTGGAGATTGCAGCATGAAGTATTAAATAGCCTCATTATTTTAAATGGAGGACAACAGAGGCTGTGCAGAGATCCACCAAGGGGAGTCCACAAGGCTGAAGGTAGACAGCAGTCCTGGTGAAGCACAGTTCCCACTTAGAAGGGACCTCTGCTGCTGTCAGCTCTCCCCCTCACTTTCAGTGTTTCTTCCCTTCTCTGGAGACAGGTTTGCCTGGGGAGGGTCATCCAGGTCATCCCGCTTCTTATCCCCGAGGAAGCTAGGCTATCAGCTATGTCCCCCCATGCCTGACCAGATGGGATGCTTCTTGAGTTAGGGACTTTGTTTCATCTTGGCCACCTCCTCCCTAGCACATGTTAGGTGACTGATAAAGTATCTGTGAGACGAATGGAAACAAATACACATTAGAGAGTGTGTATTCTTCTTATTATTCCATTGGGGATTTTCCATTCCTTCCTAAAACAAAGAAAATGGCGAACAACAATTGTTCTTCAAAGTACAGATCCTTTTTTTTTTTTTTGAGACAGAGTCTCACTCTGTCGCCCAGGCTGGAGTGCAGTGGCGCGATCTCAGCTCACTGCAAGCTCCGCCTCCTGGATTCACGCCATTCTCCTGCCTTAGCCTCCCGAGTAGCTGGGACTACAGGCGCCTGCCACCATGCCCAGCTAATTTTTTGTATTTTTAGTAGAGACAGGGTTTCACCATGTTAGCCAGGATGGTCTCGATCTCCTGACCTCGTGATCCACCCACCTCGGCCTCCCAAAGTGCTGGGATTACAGGTGTGAGCCACCGCGCCTGGCCTACAGATTCATTTTCAATGTGACAGAAATTTGTCAAGATATTGAAAAGATCAGAGTTCCAAACAAATGTGGCAAAGCTTCCAGAAAAGCATTTGAAGGCCAAGTCCTACCTCTATTGAAAGGTACTTACAAAGGCTATGTGGGGCAGCACACAGAGGTGCTGAAAAAGAGTGGCTGAGATTTGCTAATGACATTTCCTCAAGGGGAGAGGAAAGAGCCTCCACAGGGTCTCAAGTGTTCACATGTCCATCCCAAGGTAACCTTCTCTTTCTAGAAGAGGCCTCCCAAACAGGCTTTTTGTTACTCTAATAGATCCTGGTGATGTTTCACAAATGTGTTCTCCTGGGCTAACGATAACAGCCTAACACTCTAATTGAATTAACAGTCTAAGTTTTTCCTTAAAAGAACAAGCTGGAGAACCTTGTTATTAGGTCCCCAAAACTGACAAACATTCCAGGTTATGACAGCTTCCATTCGGAAGAGAGAATAAGGCTGAGAAATATTTGACAACTCCCACAGGCAGAAAAGCTCTCTGGGTGTGTTTAGAATAAACACCACACCTAGCAATCCTCAGCCACACATCTTTTTATTCACGAGGTTAGGGCAAAACTGTTTTTAATTTCATACATGAGTGCTCTTAGGGGATGCACCATCAGCGCAATATAGACTCCTTTGCAAACCTTCATAACTACTTAATCTTTATAATTCTAAGGAGATCTATCTTCTTTAGTCAATTTAACATAAGGATCCTAAAGGTTAGGTTTATTACCATCTCTTAGCAAGATAGAAATAAATTGGAAACTAACTAGAGATAATTGTTACATGATTATTCCTGTCTTTGAAAATGACTCTTGGTTATCCCCAAACCATATAAAAAGCCTAGTTCCCCCTCCCAGATTTCAGTCAGATCAAGCAGCAGGAAGAGACAATGCTAGGCCTGGGAGATTAAAAACACAGTTTCAGCTGTGAGCAAGGACTCACCAGAAACGGCTGTCTGTAAATTTAAACAATACTTGAAGTTTCCTTTCCAAAAACATTTGCCTCAGCTGACCCTGGGACGTATTTCCCTGGCCTAGTTATAAAGGCCATAGTCTCAAGGGTAAAGCCACTAATCGTCTCTTCCAGCCAGCAGCTTTTCCTGGACTGGGATCTGTGTCTTGTCTTTTTCAAGAGCAATGACAGACTCATCAGATTTAGGAAACCGAAATTGCTCACAGACAAAAAAAACCAAACAAACAAAAAAAACAGTGACTAGCTAAACGTGCTGAGCCTTACCAAGCCTCGCCTCATCTCAGGTCAGGAACTGGGTGGATCCCTGAAATATATATAGTCTTCATTCCCAAACAAACTCAACATTCATCCAGCTGTCAAAGAAACAATGGTTTTACAGCCCTTGCTTATCATGTTTCTGGATTTGCTAAGAAGGACTACTATGAAAAAAAAGGAGGAAACATTCAAGCCTGCTCTCTCTCTGCCTCTAAACTATAACACAATCACAATGATTTTTTTCTGTTAAGCTTTCATCTGTATGACAACAGAAAGTGCCAAAGGATCTAGGGTTTCAGTCTCATTGTAAAGCACCTTTAGTCTCCCAGGAATCTATTAAACAGAACTCAATTTAATCACACTGACCTCCCCAACCAAAGCAATGTGAGGGACCAATTCATAATTGATAGAAAAAAGAGTTTCCAAAGACAAAACAAATATAGTGCCATATTCGATTCTTTTTAAACATATAGCACTAGGCAGACACAAGTTTCTGCTGCAAGCATTTTCAAAAAGATATGCCAAAGGTTCCCCACAGATCATTTTGAATGGAGGAGTCTTTTAGTCCTCAAAGAGTCCTTAAGTCTCTCTCTTTACTTAATTATAGCTATCACAGAAGAGCTGGCTTCATGTGAAAAATATGGTCTTCGCTAAGCTTTAAAGTTTCTTTCCAAACATGCTGATAGAATCATCAGAAGTCCTAGGAGGTCAATTTGGCTTTGAGCCGCCTCTAAATGATTAAGTGGGAAGAAGGTCAATCTTGCTGTCAGCCGACAGCTGGAGCGCCGCAACTGTTTAGAAGCAACCTTGGCAAAGAACAAAGCAGCCAGTCATGACCCTTTCCACCTTGGTGTTTTCTGAAACGATATCCCTCATCTCCTCGTATGAAACCAGGGGTCACTGGGCACATCAGGCTGTTGCCCAGAAGAGATAATTAGGAACATAAACAAAACTGAGAAGCAGTAGTTATGCCCAGGAGTTCAGGATGTGACTCAGTATCTATTCCACCAAAATCGAGAACAACTTATGTTACCTAGCAAGGGTGTTCACAGAAGCCTTGTTGGTAATGGCAAGAGATCAGAAAACATCTAAACAGTCCAGGAACGGAGAGACTGGTCACATACATGATGGTACATGTGACAAAAGACTGTAGGGGCCAACCTATATGTACGGCTAGGAAAGAATCTGTAAGACATACGTCAATGAAAAGTGTGGTCTCTCATAGTATACTACGCCATGCTACCATCTGTGTAAAACAGAAGGGGCTACAGTGACTTAGAGTACACATAAGCACAGACTATCTCCAGAAGGATATTCCAGAGACTAGTACTGGTGCTTGTCTCAGGGGAAAGGGAGTGAGAGGGAGGATGGGAAAGAAACTGACCTTTACCTTTACACTTTGTGGGACAATTTGAATTTTTAAAAATCATTCATTCCTTCAATCAGCAAATAATTAGTGAGAACCTGCTTTATGCCAGCCCTGTTCTAGGCCCTGGGTAGAGAGCAAAGAATAAGACAGACAAGGCCTCTGCTCTCACAGAACTGAAATTCTGATGGAGGAACAGGCAGGCAAACAAATAAAGACCAGTGAAGTCAGATACAAAAACAGGGTGTAAGGGTGAGGGGCCACGTGGCAATCAGAGCAGCTAGACCGCCAGGGAGGGCAAGGAGGGACATTTAAGCTGAGATCATTCCCCGGTGGGATAAAGAAAATAAATAAATGAGCCACGTTACAACAACAACAAACCTAAGAACTGTAATGAAAGGGAAAGCCTAAAACCGATGTCTCAAATAATTCTTAATTGCAAGCAACACGTCAACACCAAGCAACAAAACAAGTTACCCAAGTAACACTAGGGGTAAAAACATGGAGATAACTTTTTCTTTTTTTGTTGTTGGGACAAGGTCTCACTCTGGGTGACAGTCAGGGGTCAGGGTCACCCAGAGTGAGACCCTGTCTAATTTTTGTATTTTTAGTAGAGACAAGATTTTGCCATTTTGGCTAGGCTGGTCTTGAACTCCTGGCCTCAAGTGATCTGCCCACCTTGACCTCCCAAAATGCTGGGATTAGAGGCGTGAGCCACTGCGCCTGGCCCCTCCTTACTTAATCTTATTATGCTTAATATTTGAGTAGAAAAAGATAATAATAGTCTAAGGTCCATAGTAGTAGGTTGTTAGTATTCATTGAGATGGATGTTTAATCTCAGCAGAAGCCAAGTGACAAGGAAGTAGATGAGAGGAGGTAATTATCCATCCAAGATGATTTATTCATCAGCAAAATGATTCGTGAACTTGAACCATGGTTTTTAATGACTTGCTCTGTCTTTTTCAGAATAAGATTAACCCATTGTGTTTTAGGAGTTTAAATAAAGACCGAGTTGTATTCAGTCTTGTTTGTAAGTAAAATTTCAAGGAACACTTAAGTAATTTTTTATTCTTTAATTTTTTATTCCTCTTAGAAAGTTATCTTGGTTAGCCAGGCGTGATAGCACATGCCTGTGGTCCCAGCTACTCGCGAGGCCAAGGCAGGAGAATTACCAGCCTGGGCGACAGAGTGAGATTCTGTCTCCAAAAAAAAAAAAAAAAAAAAGATTAAGTAAGGAGGGGGAAGGGGCAGGCCCAGCCTTATGCCTCATTTCAAGTTCTTAGTGGTCAATGACCTTTCCAGAATAGAAATAATGTGTGACAGAACCATTCCCTCTGTTCCCTGGGTCAACTCTGTGAATCTCCATGCCACAGTCACTTTCACCCACACCTGCAGTTGCAGATCTGGGGCAGGGAACCAGAATTTTCACATGGGCATGCTGCACTCACTTGGTCGGAGCAGGCACTGTGAATCACAGGCTGATTGGCAAGGGACAGCAAAGACTCCACCATTTCCAGCTCCTGCTGGTAAAAGCTCTGCACTCTGTTCTCCATGAGGAATTCTTTGGCTTTTTCACTCAGCAAACTCGTGAGACTGGGGAGATCCAGGGCGCCTGGATTGCTGCAGAGGGAAAGTTTTAAAGAGCTCTGCAGAAAACCATCACCTTTGTTCCTTTTTGGTGCCTAAAAACCAGAAATTAGCTAGAAAATGCAACACTATATTGGGGTTTGTTTTTCATATAAAGAGTAATTCATACAGTGAACATCATGTGGTTGTTTAAAATGATGAGGCAGAACTACAGGAACTAAAATATTCATGACAGATTAGGAGAAAAAAGTCAAACTGCAGAACAGCATGTAAGGTATGGTCCTATTTTTATATAAAAAAAATGGAAACCCCACAAAATCTATGGGTGAATATTCATGCTTGTGTAAGCACAGAAGAAACTAATTTAAAAAGACACACATTGGCTTATGAACATTGGTAATCTCTGGGGAATGGTGCTGAGGCAGGAGACAGGAAAATGGAGAATTTTCACTTTTTATATGAGTCTATAGTTGTGCTTTTCATATACTTTTTTGAATATATAATATATTCATGTTAAAAAACATTAAAGGATACGCAGTGAAGTCTCCTTTCTATCCCCTTCCTGTCCTATCCTCTGGTCCCCACCCCCCAGGGAGCTGCTATTACTGGTTCTCTGTGTCTCCTCTCAGAGTTCTTTTATGCATATATTAGCAAATATGCACACATTCTCATTCCTCCTGGGTTGTTTTTCTCCCCTATAAAAAAGTAAAATCATCCTTGGTTGAGAATGACCGGTGTAGGTTTTTTTAAAACAGGTTTTTGATTATGACGTGCTACGGTATCATATTTTGATTATGAGGTGACTTGGTACATTTTTCTTCAGGTTTCTTGCCTTGGGGTTCATTGAGCTTCCTGGATCTGTGAGTTTAAAGTTTTTATCAAACTTGGAAAAATGTCAGGCATTATTATTTTTTCAAAGTGTTTTTCTCTGCTCCTGCCTCTACTCCTCCTTCAGTGACTCCAATGACACACATAATTTCCTCACGACAACCCTAGGACATCTGTGCTATTATTCTCTTCACATTACAGTTGAGGAAATTGAAGCATAGAGAGGATTAGAGGGCTTGCCCAGAGCCCCACAGTGCATAGGTGGATGATTTGGGATTTGAACCTAGGCTGGACCCCAGCATCTGGGCTCAGCTGCTTCGCTTTTCTGCCGTGGTCATGGCACTGCTCAGCAGTGATAAGGCACCACTTACCTTAGTGCCTCTTCTTTCTCTAGGGCTGAGCTGCGAAAAGGCTGGTCATAAACTTTCCTGTAGATAGTGGGAAGCTCAAGCATCCTTGCAATTTGAATGTTCCACACTGGGTCGTCCACTTTATCTAACAAGTGACCAGAAAAAAGATGCCACAGAAATTGCAAATTACATTGAGATCAGTCCTTTCCCAGGCCCAAACTGCTGCTAGGACAACAGTAAATGAGGTGCTGGGTGGGCCTCCTTCCTTGTGAGTGCCCAGGGATCACAGTCTAGATGCACTAAATGGCTCCCAGTCATCCTGCATGAGAGAATGAGATGTCCTAAGTGTCATGGGCTTGGCCAGGGCCAAGGAACCAGGAAAGCACATCAATGTATTGATTCGTCTGCTCCTCTGGTGGACAGCAGGGGCTGTCCTTGAGATTTCCAAATGAAAACCAGCCAGCACAGTGCAAAGGGAAGATGATGGGGAACCGTCATATTTCTGATTAGCTGTTTTCATTTAAAGTTAATGGACTTAATGGTGTTCAAGAAATTTCTGGCCAGGCACAGTGGCGTACGGCTGTAATCCCAGCACTCTGGGAGGCTGAGGTGGGCGGATCTCTTGAGCTCAGAAATTTGAGACCAGCCTGGACAACATGGTGAAACCCCATCTCTACAAAAAATTAGCTGGGTGTGGTGGCGCGTGCCTGTAGTTCCAGCTACCCAGAAGGCTGAGGTGAGAGAATCTCCTGAGCCCAGGAATTTGAGGCTGCAGTGAGCTGTGACTGTGCCACTGCATTCCAGCCTGGGCAACAGTGTGAGACCCTGTCTCAAAACAAGAAAAAAAATAAAGAAAAAATAAAGAAATTTCCATTATTTTGAAGAATATTCATATTTTGCCCTAATGGATTGACACTCTGAACTTGAAAGTGCTTTGGAAACTATACTATGTCATCCAAATAAACTTGCCAACCATATATAAAGTAAATAATTCATTTTCTCTCCCAACTTATAATTAGCTCTCTTCAAAATAAAATTAAGAAATGCTGATTTTCTAAAGAAAGCATGTTAAACAATGTAATTCACTCATTAAATAGAGTTATATCTTAACTGAACTTTTTGAAAGTTTGACTTCCAGCTGAACAAGAGGTTTACTGGACGCACATCCAGAAAAAACACCAATTTGGTAGAAATATCTTGTGCTTACAGTAAGCGGTGGCATGAATCTCTCGCTCTTCTCTGTACGTGCGGATACTGCCTCTGACTCGGATTGTGTCCCCAATCTCTATCTTTGTTCTCTGCTCAATGGTTTCTTGTAGCTTCTTAAGTTGTGAGGTTAAGCTGAGCTCTCTTGCTGCACTTGGAGCAGCTGTAGTTGTTTAGAGCCAGAGGGAAAAAGAAAAAGTTATAACACAATCACTCTACCACATCTGTGAGACAGTTTTAGGGTAAGACCAACACAATATGCTTATTTATCCTACTTCTGAGTAATTGTTCTACTGTTGGAAATCCACATAACCTTTTGGAGTCCTCCACTGAGAACAAGGTATAAACTGTAATTATTCAAGAGCGGGGTGAAGGGAACAAAGTCTAGACTGAGGTCCAGCGGGCAAGTTCCGACAGGCTCCAGGGACTTCTTTCCTGCCGTGCATCGCCAGTGCAGTCAAAGGGCTCTGCATGGCCTTGAGACGAATTCTGTACAATGAGTTCAGCTGGGCGTGGTAGCAATAGCTTTAAACAACCTTTCAAATGTCCTTGCGAGGAGACTTGTCCCACCTGAGTGCTCAACATCCCAATTTCTCACCTCTCATCTCTATCAGGAAACTAGGCTAATCTCTCTGTCTCTCTCTCAAACACACACACACACACACACACTCTCTCTCTCTCTCTCTGTCACACTTTCTCCACTTTCTCTCTCTCATACCACTTAAAACTATAAACTCGAGCAACTTCATGATGAAAAAAACCCAATGTACACTCAATTCTAAATAACTTCTATCACTATTTTACTTCCAAATTGTATTAGTTAAGTAAGAAGAATCATCACGAATGTCTGGGTACTATAGATGCTATCTAAGGAGTTTACAATGTATTAGCACATTTAGTCCTCACAACCCCTCCTGCTCATTATTGGCCCCATTTTAGAGAGGAAACTGAGTCACAGAAAGGTCAAGCAACTTGCCCAAAGTAAAACAGCTAGTTAGAGACAAGGCTGGAGTTTGAACCCAGGCAGTTTCTAGCTCCAGAGCCATCCCACTTATCCTTTATTCTCTGCTGCCTGCCCCAGGAATATACTCACATTTCCCAGTTATGGCTGGTGGGTGTAAAAGACTGTGTGTTCTGTTTTCCTGTCTAGCATAATTTCAAATACACATATGTATCCAAAGAAGCTACACAGCCAAGCATTTTATGTTTATTAGAGACAGGGTCTCGCTATGTTGCCCAGGCTGGAATTGAACTCCTGGCCTCAAGCAATCCTCCCACCTCAGTCTCTTGAGTAGCTGGGATTATAGGTACAGTTTTATAATTTTTTACTTTGGTTTTTTTCACCAGCACTGTATGGGGGCAGTACAGCTTAGCCATCAGCATTTTGGCTGCTGGAATCAGAAAGACCTGACGTGAATCTCAGTTTACCTCCTACTAGCTGTGTAACCTCGGGCAGGCTGCTTAACCTGCTTAACCTCACTGTGCCTGTTTCCTTTCTACTCTTACACTTCAGTTTCCTCAATTATGAAATGGAGATAACAGTAGTGTCCACCTCATACATACAGTTGTTGTGCATGATCTAATTGAACACTTACATTCTGCACTTAGCACAATTCCATATTTATAGGAAATACTCAATACACGTAAGCTATTTGTGATAATGAATAATTAAACTTTCTAGAAAAAGTATCTTGTTTTTTGGGGGTCTTTCTTTGGAGATTATTACTGGATAAAAAATTACAAACTGGTTTACAGTTCATTACATATTGTCAGAATGCTTGCCATAAAAAAATGATCAAACCTCTCTGTTTTTAGACAACGTTGTCAGCAATGCATGAAGGCTCACAACTCCTACACCAGCTTCAGTCATTCGGATTTTTAATACCTTAACAAATACATAATTATTCCGTACATCTTATTTTGCTTTTAAATTGCAGGAGAGGCTGTGTTTTTACACAAGATGATCTACTCTCTGTATTTCTTTATAGAGAAGCCCTTCATCAAAATCAACCTAATACAATTTTGACAACTGTGGCTCTGTAATGTACAGAGGCATTAATTTTCCTTGAACACACCTACTATACCCAGGGAAACAGCAACGTAGGGAGCACAGAGAACTCTGTGCATTCAGTGAGTCCAGGTAGGAACCTGGACGCAATCAGCTTTACCGCTGCTCAGAGCTTACTGGGTTTCTTCAAAAAATCCCCAACTGCTACTTTTTCAAAAGGCTGTCCCATCTGCGTTCCTATCCCCAGGTCCTCTTCTACTTAAGCTGAATTTTAAAGGTATTTATAAATCTCATTGTCATTATGCAGACATTATAGGGTCATAATAAATGCTTCACATAGCACCACTGAAATGATCAGACTGATGGTTGGTCTGAGAAAAAGAGGCCCACCTTTCACTTAAAGGGTGAGCCAAACTGCCGAAAGGAGGCTCAAGCTGTGTAATTAAATGAATATAATGAGAAGACTGGAGCCTGACAGAACTTCACTTTCAGTGTCTATTTCATCATGGAAGATAAATCCCCTTTAACATTCTAATACTCAGGGCCAGGAAATCTTAATTTTGCTCATAAACTAAGTCCAAATGGTACATTCAATGTGACATTTATGGGAGCTAATATTATATTCTTTTACTTGAACTGACTGGAACATGATTTTGACTCAGACTAAATTTTGTTTAAAAAATTAGTCTTTGCTGGCCAACTTCCAATGGAAAGCTTTTAAACTAAGGGCAATTAAATTAAAAGGAGAGAATGGGCTAGTTGGGAACAATTTAAAGACGATGAGAATGATTTTTAGGTTTTCTCCTTCTACTCTTACCTTCTCATTATATTTGCAAAGCAATCTTAAGGCTACCTACTGTGATTGTTCATTTATCTACTTATTGATATTTTAAAAATCTGACTCTCAGTATTAATAGCCATTTTGTTGATCTAAAAAATTACGAAGTATAAGAATTATATATTCCTGATGACGCTATTTCTTTAAAAAGAGTTAATTTTGAAAACTGAAACAATGACTAAAACAGGGGTCTGCAAACTATAGCCCATGGACCAAATCCATCCACAGCTTGTTTTTTAAAATAAAGTTTTAATGGAACACAGCCATGCCCATTTGCTTATGTACTAGCTATGGTTACTTTCTGTTATAATGGCAGCATCGAATAGTTGGGACACACAGACCATAGGGTGCACAAAGCAGAAAATATGGCCCTTTACAGAAAAACTTTGCTGACTCTCCATCTAGAACAAGTACGCATATTCAAACTACACCTTCTGACTGAAGATTGTGACAACAACCAAAAATCTGCAAATGATTTTAATACTGCTACAGTTTGACAAAAATAAGTTTGAATGTTTTTGTCCCCTCAAAATCTCATGTGTTAGAAATGTAACCCCCAATGCAACAGTGTTGGAAGATGGGGTCTAATGGGAGGTGTTTAGGTTATGAGAGCTCCACCCGCATGAATGAATTAAGGCCACTATAAAATGGGTTTGCAGAAGTGGTTCTCATTCTCGCGCTCTTCTGCCACGTGAGGAACAGTTCTCCTCCCTTCTGGAGGATGAAGCATTCAAGGTGCCATCTTGGAGGGGGGACCTGGACCTTACCAGACACCAAAACTTTGATCTTGGAATTTCTGGCATCCAGAACTATGAGAAATAAATTTCTTTCTTTATAAAATTACCCAGTCTCAGGTATTCTGTAACAGCAGCACAAAACATATTAAGAAAAACACCTCAGACATACATAAAAATCCAGATACCTGATTGTCTCATAGGTTTATTTCTTGCCTATGAGGTATCTGCCTAAAAACATGTTGTCTCCCTTAAATCTATCTACAAACCTTCCTCACCAAAGCAATGCCATTTATTTAGATGTTCCCAAATTAGGAATTAGAATTCCAAAGTTACATGAAACTGATGGCCAAATTCTAAATGTAAATACATCAGAAAATTAAGCAAATGAGCATTCCATTGATCGGTATAGTCAAAGTACAAAGTTGAGATTCTGACATGTAATGGCAAAAAAGAAGAAATGACTAAGCATTAGATATTCTTACCATACATAATGTAAGTAGGTAGATACTAGATGTTAGATATTAGAGCAGGCAGTGTTTACTGAATAACCCCACTGTGTATGGCACTATACTGTATATGTTGTAAAACACAGGAAAAACAAGGTTCCAGTTTTCATAGCTTCTCTAGAACCAAAAAGCATCACCAATATTGCAAGATATTCTTTCATATTATGAACTTAACTTTAAAAAGTATCTAAAAATTGGGCCGGGTGTGGTGGCTTAAGCCTGTAATCCTAACACTTTGGGAGGCGGAGGCAGGAGGATCACTTGTGTCCAGGAGTTTGAGACCAGCCCTGGAAACACAGTGAGAACCTGTGTGAGGATGTGGAGAAATAGGAACACTTTTACACTGTTGTTGGGACTGTAAACTAGTTCAACCATTGTGGAAGTCAGTGTGGCGATTCCTCAGGGATCTACAACTAGAAATACCATTTGACCCAGCCATCCCATTACTGGGTATATACCCAAAGGACTATAAATCATGCTGCTATAAAGACACATGCACACGTATGTTTATTGCGGCACTATTCACAATAGCAAAGAATTGGAACCAACCCAAATGTCCAACAACGATAGACTGGATTAAGAAAATGTGGCACATATACACCATGGAATACTATGCAGCCATAAAAAATGATGAGTTCATATCCTTTGTAGGGACATAGATGAAACTGGAAAACATCATTCTTAGTAAACTATCGCAAGGACAAAAAACCAAACACCGCATGTTCTCACTCATAGGTGGGAATTGAACAATGAGAACTCATGGACACAGGAAGGGGAACATCACACTCTGGGGACTGTTGTGGGGTGGGGGGAGGGGGAGGGACAGCATTAGGAGATATACCTAATGCTAAATGACGAGTTAATGGGTGCAGCAAAACAATATGGCACATGGATACATATGTAACAAACCTGCACATTGTGCACATGTACCCTAAAACCTAAAGTATAATAATAAAAAAAAAGATAAAAAAAGTATCTAAAAATTATTAAAATATATTCAAGCAACTCCAAATGTTGTTTCAGTTATAGTCAATGTGTTCACTATACAATTTTAAAGTTCTTTTAATTTATATTACTTAATGGATAATTTCCAAAGGAATCCTATCTTACCTTCTCAATCTTAGAATTCCTGGTATTATTTGTTTGAACACAGAGACTTTAGAAAATCTGGACCATGGCAGCACAGAAGTTAGTGGCAACCATGTGAGAGAAACAGTCTTCAAAATGTTCTTTGGTCAAGTGATATGGCTGGGACGAGGGGATTCAGACCTGACTAGCAATTAGGCTAAGACACCTTGACTTATGTAATAATGGGCATGGTAAAAATGAACTGCTGAAACTCCCTGTAACCTATTCACATTCCTGTAGGCTCAGGAAGCAGTGAGCACCAAAGAGATGGGAGAAAGAAAAGCAACTGGCTCTCCTATGGCATCAGTTTTCAGAGCAGCCAAAGCTCTGGGTATAGTGCTTCAGGTAGATCAATGTAACTCACCAGCAGATAAATGTGAAAATTTAGCCCTATAGCTGTTTTGACGAACTACATTGAGTAAAATCCATTAGTTAGGTGAAAAGTACAGGAATGTTGCAAATAAAATTACCTGATACAGACTCAGTATTCAACTTTTTCCAGCAGATGCAGTTTATAACTCCAGTGCTGTCATCCACTGCAAGAGAAAAGTAAAAGGGTAGAAGAGAGATTTGGGCAAGGCTGGTGAATTAGCACGCTGTCATTGCATTCAGCCATACTGAAAGATGACCTCTTTCAATAGCCTGGAGAAGCAAATCCCTTATCAAACTCTCCTTCCACCTTTGAAACAACCTCTCACTGTATATGAGTATAAACTGCTTGTCTGCACAAGTCAATGTAATACACAAGCCCAATGGGATATGGTCAGCATTTCACTTATCCTACCTCAAGGTACTAATGATTAGTACCCTCAAGGGTACCCTCATGATGCTTGTCTACACCTCTCTACTAAAAATGGTGGCCTTGGGAAGTTAAGTGCAAAAACTGAATGACTGCTCACATACAAAATCAGCCTTTCTCTCCCACCCTGAAACGAGAGCATCGTGTGGTCTGTGGTTAGAGGCACAGGCACTTAGGGCGCAGCCTTCTGTCAGAGTCTCTTTGCTAGCGTGCTGACTTCCCAAGACAAAGCGTTCCAAGTCATTTGGCCTGGGTTTCTCTTTGTGAAAGATCTTTTGCCCAGTCCTCACCACTGCAGGGGCTACAAGAAAAGCCAAGCACATCACAGAAGGGCACCATTTTATTTTCATTATAGAAAATAATTATACCCTGGCCACAAAAACAGTACTAGTCTGGCTTATGTTATTCCTGGCTTATCTCATTTTTGCAAAAAATCAAACAATTCCCATTGCAGTTATATTTACAACTATAGAGGAATTTGGAGACGTTTGCTAGGGAATAACAGGCATTTTCTCTGCCTAATTTCTAACAAACTCAGAACAGAGGTTGCCAAGCATGGGGTCAGTGGGTCTCATAATTAAAAAAAAAAATCATCAACTAGACTGTTGTAAAGGCACACATAATCCTGAAGAAATCTAAGGCAAAATTTTTTACTGCTGGCCTAAATCTATGCTGAAGAAAAAGCCAAAAAGAGTACTTCCTATACTAAAATAAATCCTAGATGGGTTTCATTTTATTAAATATAAAAGAGGTAAACTTAAAATGAGAAGATGATATGGGTGAATACCTTTAACCCTGGGCTTAAAGTGGGTGGGGTGAGACTTCTTTAAGCAGAATCTTAAAATCAGAACTCATTAAAGAAAGTCTGATAAGTCTAACCACCTAAAAACTAATACTGGATAGCAATATTCCAAATGATAGGGTTAATGATTTAATATATAAAGAGCTCATAGGCTGGACATGGTGGCTCATGCCTATAATCCCAGCACTTTGGGAAGCCAAGGCAGGAGGATCACTTGAGCCTAGGAGTTTGAGACCAGCCTGGGGAACACAGGGAGACCCCGTCTCTACCAAAAAAAAAATTTTAAATTAGCCAGGCTTGGTGATATGTGCCTGTAGTCCCAGCTACTTGGGAGGCTGAGGTGGGAGAATTGATTGAGCCCAGGAGTTCAAGGCTGCAGTGAGCCATGATCATGCCACTGCACTCCAGCCTGGGCAACAGAATGAAACCCTGTTTCAAAAAATAAAAAATAAATAAAGAGCTCATATAAATTAATAAGAAAAAGATCAACATCACAAGAGAAAAAGTGGCAAAGAATATGTGATTCATGGAAGATCTAAAAATGGCCAATAAAAATACATCAGTATGCTAAGTTCACTAGTTACCATTAAGAAAAGCAAGTATACATAATTTATCAACAATGAAACTGACAAATATTAAAAATACTGATACCCTCATATGTTGATAGTGGGAGTATAAATTAGTAACACATTTCTAAAATTTAAATCTTAATGAGCAAGTTTGGAAGCATGCATCGGATTGTGAAATGTAAGCCAGGTGTGGTGGTACATGCCTGCTACTTGGGGGGCTGAGGCAAGATTGCTTGAGTCCAAGAGTTTGGGGCTACAGTGTGCTATGATTGTGCCTCTGATAGCCACTGCACTCCAGCCTGGGCCACACAGTGAGACCCTGCCTCTTAAAAAAAGTTGTTTTTAAATGTATATACCCTTTGACTTAACAATTACTTCCAGATAAAACAAAAACAAGTATACAGATATATACATCTTATGTAAGGCTGTTCACTGTAGTATTCTTTATAATACTGACACTTGGGAATACCTAAATGTTTATAAATATGGAATTGGTTAAAAAAAATTACAATGACATAGTATGTGGGAATAAAAAGATATACATGGCTCATTGTAAAACAGAAATATATAATCCAATTTATGTGCAACATTAAACTGTATTTTGACAGAAATGATTTTAAGACATTAAATACTAACAGTAGTTTCTCTTGGAGTGTGGGGAAGGAACCCCACATTCAATGTATACGTTGACTGTAAGCCTAATTTCAGAAACACTGAGAAAGAAATATGCATAATAGTACTAAGGAAATAGGCATTTCTATATTTCTTTGATACTGGGAACATGTTTAGAATGAGGAAGGATGTTCACCCAAACACTGACATTGTTTTGCCTAATTTATAGTGTTTCACATGATTTTTATATACTTCATTAAAATAATCTCTAGTTTGAAATTTTATTTTATAATGAGTAAGTACCATTTTAAGAATCCAAAAAATGAATAAGGACATTTTGCGTTAAAAAAAATGCATGACACTTCCAGGCACACCACTTCTCTGCAGTTGAAAAGCTTGATTTATAGTATAATAGAAAGTTAAAAAAAAAAATTAGCAGGCCAGGAGCAGTGGCTTATGCCTGTAATCCCAGCACTTTGGGAGGCCGAGGTGGGCAGATCACTTGAGGCCAGGAGTTCGAGACCAGCCTGGCCAACATGGTGAAACCACGTCTCTACTAAAAACACAAAAATTAGCTGGGTGTGGTGGTAAGCACCTGTAGTCCCAGCTACTCAGAAGGCTGAGGCAGGAGAATCACTTGAACCCGGGAGGCGGGGGTTGCAGTGAGCCAAGATCACACCACTGCACTCCAGTGTGGGCCACAGAGCGAGACTCCATCTCAAAAAAAAAATAAATAAATAAAATTAGCACATGAACATTTGTCCTAGAGAATGCGAGGTCATTCTGGTCTTGACTGTAGCCTTCCAATATTCTAGCTCTAAGCTCGAGTTGCCACCAAGTGTTCTGTGCACTCTGGGCACTGTCACCAACCCCCAGACTTCCCAGGTTTGTGACCTCTCCCAGCAGACCCTGTGCCTTGGTGCCCAGAGGTCTGGCTGCTGGAATGCCCCTGAATGGAGGCACCCTTGCAGTGCTGCACAATGTCCTCCACAGCTACGCAGCACAGCACCGCCTGGGCCGCTGGCCTTTTGTTTCAGCTGCGGGATGAGTCAGTGTGAGCAGGAAGCACCCCCAGCACAGGCCTGCGGTGAGTCAGGGGAAGCAGAACCCAGAACAGCAGGGAGCGGCCACCTGGCAGGTGGCCCAAAAGCCATGTTGTGCCTGAGGACAGCCAGGAGAGGGGCAGCTCTCCACAAGAATTAAAGTTGCAAAAGCCTCTCTACTCTCAATAATTTCAGCAGTCAGATGCTTTTTATTTTCCCAAAGCCCACAGATGTGTCATGCTCCTCAGACACTCACTCAGAGGGAAATGCTTACTGGAGAAGAGGCAATCATAGTGCCTTAATCTTTTTATAATGGGAAAAGAGGTTAAGTGAAGCTCCTTTACACACAGGCTTAATATCTAGCCTGGTTCTAGGGCCAGGATTTTAAAGTCCTCAAACAGCCTCATTTATTTGATCTAAAAAACAGAAAACTAAAAATCAAATGCAGTTAATTTTTTTTTTTTTTTTTTTTTGGTGGGTAGGGGATGGAAGAAAGGAGGAGGAGAGAAAAATCAAACTGAGTTATATGGAGACCACAGAACACACTGGAGTCAGTAAACAGAATGGACCCACAAATCTCCATCAGTGGAATCTTGAGCAAGTTACTAAGCCTTAGTTTTCTCATCTACAAAATGGAAATAGTACCTGTACTTTCTATTTCAAAAGACTAGGGGGAGAATAATGTGAAATTATGCATATAAAAGTGCTTTGTAAACTGAAAGACGCTATTATTTCGTTGTTGGCACTTGGAGAGGAAGCACTCTACTATACCACAGTGTACTGCCCATAGCTGGATACACTGTAGGAACTTAGTAAATATTTGTTGAGTTGTCTGGAGAAAAACAGGACCAATATCTTTGGTAAAATAAAGCAGAGAAGAGATTCAGTATGGGAATGTCTGACAGGATGATCCTTTTCAGAATTAAAAAAAAAAAAATAATATATATATATATATATATATATGCTGAGAAAAAGCAGAAAAAATAAGAGTTTTTATTTTTCACATGTTATTTTATTAAAAGTACAAGATAATACTCTTCAGGAAAATGAATACATGTAAAGAAATGCAATAATATTGTATCTACAAATTATCAATCATGCAGGGACTGCCAATGAAATGCTCTTGGTCACAAAGTTCAATTGCCTTCTATCTTTCCTCAAGAAGAGTAAGAATACAAATCCAAGGTATAGCACAAAAAGTGACACTGTCAATTTCAGCAAAGGTTTGGAATTTAAAGTTAAGTTTCCCACAAAATATCTAGCTTGGGCTCTTGACTATAGAGAAGCTTGGAGTTGTACAAGGCAATGTATTAAACGCTTAAAAATCAACTCAATGAAAAAAGACCAATTACACTAAAATAACATTCGAGCAATTCTCTGGTGTCCAAAATATAGAAACCCTTTATTAAGCTTCCAACATGAGGGAAAATAAACTTTCTGATAATGGATATTTACCCCTTTGAGTATCAAAAGGCTTTTTGTTAACTGTTCTGGACATAGAGATTTTAAAATTATTTTTCATACCTTCCTGTGTTGTTAAAGAATCTATTTTAACATTAATCTGGTCTTTGCTTTTTAAAGTCATCCACATAACCATATGTTATCACTTTGCTATTTACAGATATACCCTTTGGCATCAGGTGCCCTCCTGCCCTGTCCACCAATGCTCTTAGGGGGCTGTATTTTAATTCTTCCACTTCTTAGCACCTCAGCAGCTGTCACTTCACTGAATTCATCAGTATCATTCCTACCCATTGCCTCATTTTATTCTTAGCCTGTGTCTGGGGCTATAAGGGGCACCCCATAGAGAAAGTACATGCCCTTAGTGAGGGTCCCCAGCTACTCTAAACAGCTGGGGCTGCTGAAATCCAACTTTCAGCCCAGAAGTGTCAGCCTTCTACATCAACTTCATTTCAGACACAATTGTTCTTACCTCCATAACTGTAGAAAGCATCTCTTTCTCTCACTCCAATGACAGTTCCCAAGACATCTACCTGTTTTATTGGATGTCCATTGTACAAAAATATACCTAAAATTTAAAAAAAGCAAAGTTGACATAATGTATGATTACATTTTCTGCTTCATTAAATGTTAACTTGTAGGGGGGAAGGGAGTGTAAAAAAATCAATGCCATGCTGTTTGCTGAAATTCTAGACTTAAGAATCAGTCCTTGACAAATGACAATGCCCCAAGAAATTCCAATGTCTTTTCCTCACAGGTCCTAAGTAGAAAGCTTGGCATTAAAGCTTGTGCTAGTGCAGACGGGAGAAAACCAACGCTGTCCAACTAGATTTGGTTAATGCACCTCCGTGCAGAATGCTCACAAGGGGCCTGAAAACAGTTATTATACTGGGGGACCAAACACAGGACTATATTTGAAGCAAGTAGAAGGAAAGAGAGAGGAAACCATGAGAAAGTCTTCCTTGGCTTTTTTTTTTTTTTTCAAACAAGTGCTTTTCTGAGAAACCAGTCATGATTTCTTTGAACTGGCAATAGTATTTTTTTTAAAAAGACAGTAAGTAGGTTACAAAACGTTGCCCTTTGGGGCCAGGTTACAACCCCAAAACTTCTCTTTTAAAAACTCTGTTTTCAAAACCTAGGCTACAGATGGAGGCAGGCAACTTCCTGCCAGAGGAGAAAGCTGAGAAGGGGAACCTAACCACTGATACCCAGAGGCTTTTTTCTGACTTGGGGCCAGGACACAGAGGGGCTGCTCAGAGCAGGGAGTCCCTGATGGTCCCAGGGCTGTCCTGGCTCCTGCAAGGCTTCCCTTCTGCCTGTCCCCCAATAACCTAACCTGAGCTCCCCACTTCACCTTAAGCTACATGCACTGTGTTCCTGACATCTGCAACTAAAGAGTCCTGTCCAATCTCTTTTCCAGCCTCTTCCCCCCGCCCCCATGATGGCTAAATTCTTTACTTTCAGAAACAGGTTATAAACTTTTATATGGTGATTTCCTTTTTCCTTTTTTTTAAATTAGACATGGGCATCTCACTTTGTTGCCCAGGCTGGTCTTGAACTCCCGGCCTCAAGCGATCCTCCCGCCTTGGTGTCTCAAAGTGCTGGGAGCCACCACACCCAGTCAAGTCCTTTTTAAAATAAATATACGAATTCTAAATTAAGAAACAATGATCACCTCAGGCATTTGGCCATTCTTCCCCTCACATCAAGCGTAGTCACAGCCTCTATTCTCTCCATTCATGGGGGGACCTGTGGCCTGAATCCCAATGCCCCACAGAACCCCCAGACTGGCCTCTGCTGATGGTTCTGTTTCCCTTGTAGACAAAGGGACTGAGGAAGAGTCCAAAGGATGAACAAGGAGCTTCTAAGCCTCAGTTACAGAGAGACACCAGGGGAGTGAGATGTGGGTTTAAGAAATAAGAGGTGGCAAATTTAGCCAAAAGCAAGACCCTCTCCCTCCACAGAGGTACGCTTCTAAAGATAACCTGGTGGTTGGAGACTGTCCTCAGGACAACCTTGCAGGCATGAGCTGAAGATGGCAGGAACAAGGAGGGAAGGAGCCTGGGTCACTGTGTCACCCCCAAAAGAGTCACCTCCATCCAGGAAAACTTGGATTGAATGGAGACAAAGTGTTTCCAGTCTCAACTCCTGGTCTCAAACAGGAGCCCAACTAATTTTTAAAATTTTTTATAGAGATGGGGTCTCTCTCTGTCGCCCATGCTGGCCTCAAACTCTCGGCCTCCCAAAGCACTAGAATTATAGGTGTGAGCCACTGCACCCAGGCCATAAAATTTTAAGATGTAGCCAGTTCCAACTGGCTTCTCCCAAGTTCTCACAATTGAAACCTAGTCTTTTCCATAAGACCATTGATGAGATCTTCAGTCCCCTGCCCCTGCCTGCCTGCACTGACCAAATGCAAAAGGACAGGGAGCCTGCAGAGAAGGGAGATCCCTGTGTCCTGTGTAGTCAAGGGCAGGCTTCCTTACGGCAGAAGCAAACTTTAAACCAGGAAAATGAGCCTCACCCAGGGATGCCCTCTACTGCCGTACACCCCACCACTCAGCCTTGGAGTGCCTGTGTGCAGAGCAGGGCTGAGGCATGGTGCTGCTTTGGTGGTCTAGGTTTGCTGCAGGGCCAGGTGGCCTGAGCTCCAGGCTGATCTCTGGCTGCACTCAGCCCTTTCTGCCACCCCAAATGCTCTGTATCACTATTTGCACACTGAGCAGAGTAAAGTTAGAGAGAACTGTTTTATAGAACAGGGCTGGCCTCCCCCTCCCCCGGCCTACGTGATGGTCTATCCTGGCTGCCAGATACTTGTTTGTATTAGAGACAGACACTCCACAGGGTCTGTTGTGGCCCACAGCACATAGGCAATCAGAGGCAGAAAGCAGAGCTGTTTGGACCCACAGAGGGCTGGCTGTCCACCACTGAAATGTCTTTCTAGCGGTTGAGAAGCAGCAGGATGCTCTGTTGGTGATGTCTGAAAGTCCCAGGATTCTTTGGGTCTCCAAGGAGATCCTAGCATATACCACTGTCGTGGTTTTAATAAAGAGCAAAAACACTTTCAGATGGGGAAAAGAGTGGAACAAAAGGTATTCTTCCTGGGTTGAAGTCTGGGGGAAAGGCATTGAGAAGACTGGGCTAATGGCACAAGCCAATGAAGTCCTCAAGTCACTTGTGATGGAGGCCAGTCATCCAATGGTACCAACTGTATGTGGCAACACTTAATAAAAATCTGAACAGGTCTTCACTTGTGGACACAGTAGACTTTCTTGAAAAAGGACAGAAAAGTGAGCCCTGTGAATTTTCATCTCACGGATTGACAACAATGACTTGCCTTTACGGACCGACATGGTCACTCAAGATGAAGATGCAACAAAATCCTTCCAGTTCCAAGTGGCTGATGAAAAAAAAAATCTTAAAAGCATCACAGAGAAAGAGATCAGAAGAATATAACAGATAGTTTGAATTTTAAAACTCAGAGAAAAGCAACTGAGGAGGAAATACACTGCTTAGAAAGAAGAAACATCTCCAAGTATATAGAAACGTGAACTACACGTATCAGATGCACAGCATCTACAAGAAGATGGCTGAAGACATGGAAAAAAGAATTAGAGAGCCATTTTCTTCTAACAAAGCGATCTTCTATAAGAAGAGAGCTCAAGAAAGTTGGATGGCTGCTCTGTCAACTGAGAGAAAGCTTAATGAACTAAGAAAAGAAAATGGTAACAAATACTAGATAACAGAGCTCATGTTCCAGCCTTTCCCAAGGCCCTTGTGTTCCTGCTGTTCCACATGTAGCCCACAGAGGCCTAAAAGCATCAGAGGACCCCCTGGATCATCAGGCCCCCAAGAAGGAGGAGAGTCAAGCTATAAGGGTTCAGGGATCTAGGGTCACAGGCAGGTTGACTTGGATTTCAAGCAGCCGACCCTGAACATCCACAACCACAGCAAGACATTTGACTGTTTTCTCTTTTTAAAAGTACTTTTGATTGCTCTCTTTTTAGTTTAACTGCTGTTATTTAATCGATGCTATGTTATTTACGTTTGACAGCATTAAAACACCTAAGATAATCTTTTTCAACCAGATTTAATATAATTCTTATGAATATATTATTTCCACTTCATTGTACCCACTAGAATAATAGGATAAGTATTATATGCTGATTTAAATAAAAGAGTCACTATTATTTAACCCATCATTAAAGTTTGACATGGATAGAGATATTTAAAACAATAAATACGACTTCTGTATGTTATGTGCTATTATTAAAAATACATATATATATATATATATATATATATTTTTTTTTTTTTTGAGACAGGGTCTTGCTCTATTGCCCAGACTGGAAGGCAGTGGTACAATCACAGCTTACTGCAGCCTTGACCTTCCAGGCTAAAGTGATTCTCCCACCTCAGCCTCCTGACTAACTGGGACCATAGGTACTGCTTTTTAAAACTCAGACACAGGGTCTCACTTTGTTGCCTAGGCTGGTCTTGAACTTCGGGCTCAAGTGATCCTCCCGCCTTGGCCTCCCAAAGTACTGGGATTACAGGCATGAGCCACTGTACCTGGGATACTTTTTAATGCCAAAAAAAAAACAAAACAAAACAAAACAAAAAGAACCCACACAAATCTAAATACCACCACAATCAAATTTCACAGTATTTTTCTTAGTTCAACTCTAAATTCAAATTTTGAGGAGCTGACATTTTGCAATCATTTTGCAATGCAATTCTGATGCTAACTACTCAAAGTTAGGTTAAATTTCACAGGTGAAGGGCACAGTCCCCCACAATACTGCCCTCATTTGAGTCATGAGTCCCAAGTTTTATGACAGTCCTCAGGCCATCTGCACTTCTGACCAACTGGTTATAAATTTGGGGGTCCCCAACACTCCCTCAGGTTTGATAATTTGCTAGAATGACTCACAGGACTCAGGAAGGTGCTATACTTATGATTATAGTTTTATCCATGAAGGATCCAAATCAAGGCTGGCCAAATGAAGAGATGCTAGGGCAGGGTCTGGGAGGGCACAAACACAAAGCTTCTGTGTCCTTGACACATCACCCCCTGACACACCAACACATGATTATCAACTAGGGAAGCTCATCTGACCCTCAGTGTCCACAGTTTTTACTGAGGTCTCATAAGGTAGGCACAATTAACTGAATTATTGGCCACATAACTGAACTCAATTTCTAGCCCCACTCCCTTCCCAAAGGGTCAGACTGATATGATCTGGCTCAAAACCCCCAACTCTCTAATCAGTTGGTCTTTTAGGCATAGACAGCCCCACTCCAAACTATCTAGGGATCCAGCATGAACCACCTGATTCGCATAAATTCAAGTGTGGTTCCAGAGGGCACCATGAATAATAATGATGCTCCTATCACTCAGGAAACTATAATAATTTAGATGTTACCCTGCAGGAACCAAGGGCAAAGGTCAGCGAAATTCTTTATCACACAACACATTCATTTCATATTTTATCATTTTTGGGGTTTGTCTTTGTTATTTTGTTTAAGATATTCTTTGCTGTTTAAACAATCCCAAATTTTACGTAGTCAAAAGTTTTGTCTTTATAGTAAATGAAACCAAACACAACAACAAAACAAAAACCTAGGAGTGGAATTCCCCACCCCTCAGAACACTATGGTATAGTCTAAAGCAGTGGTCCCCAACCTTTTTGACACTGGTTTTGTAGAAGACAATTTTTCTGGGGATGGGGGTTGGGGGAGTAGTTTGGGGATGAAACTGTTCCACCTCAGATCATGAGGCATTAGATTATCCTAAGGAGCGTGCAACTATATCCCTCACACGTGCAGTTCACAATAAGGTTTGTGCTTCTAAAAGAATGTAATGCTGCTGCTGACGTGACAGGATGTGGGGCTCAGGCAGTAATGCTCACTGGCCAACCACTCACTTCCTGCTGTGCGGCCCAGTTCCTAACTGGCCATGTACCAGTAGTGGTCTGTGGTCCCAGGGGTTGGGGGCCCCAGGTCTGAATGTATCCAATCTGTCAGCTGATGTCTGCTTTAACCATAAGGTATCATTTTCAAAACACCTTGGAAACATTCTCACCAGTGATAAATCAAAGATCACTGATCCTGTTTTTGTTGGTTTGTTTTTATTATTTATTTATTTATTTATTTATTCATTTATTTTTTTGAGACGGAGTCTCGCTCTGTCTCCCAGGCTGGAATGCAGTGGCGCGATCTCGGCTCACCGCAAGCTCCGCCTCCCAGGTTCACGCCATTCTCCTGCCTCAGCCTCCGGAGTAGCTGGGACTACAGGTGCCCGCCACCGCACCCGGCTAATTTTTTTTTTGTATTTTTAGTAGAGACGGGGTTTCACCGTGGTCTCGATTTCCTGACCTCGTGATCTACCCGCCTCGGCCTCCCAAAGTGCTGGGATTACAGGCGTGAGCCACCGCACCCGGCCTGTTGGTTTGTTTTTAATACATCATAAAGTCTTTTGCCTACAGGTAGAGTTAAGCCCCTGTCATGTCCTTGGTATCTGTTTTCTCACCTGCAGAAGATCATTAAGCAAGGCTAGAATTTGGTGTGAATTAATTTCTTCCTGAAGAGATGAGCTATGAAGAAAACCACACTGGAAAATGGAAAACTGTGGAGGAGGTTGGCTGCCTCCCAAGGGAAAAAACAGACCATTTCCAACAATAATTAGGAAATAAAGGTGTGGCGAAAAATCTGTACAAAAAGCATTAGCATAAGGTCATCCAAATATATTTGTACATTTAACTGGAAACAAACAAAACCTTATCTCATTAAAACTGTGGATGCTTAAGATTCTTGACTACTTCTAACTCATAGTTTGTTATTCAGAAGGACCTTGACTGGAAAGCTTCACTCAAAATAGCAAAGGAAGTTTAACCAAACTTCTCAAATAGCACAGTAAACACGTGGCTATTTGTGAATTATTACACAGCTACGTGAATTATTTAAATCCACCCCAAACTATACTTGTTATAATTTTAGGTAAGATAAGCCTATCTCTAGTAGCCACTATTCTAATACAAAAAAAAAAAAAAAAAAAAGAAAATTTAAACTTTACATGTATAATGCCTTGTTGCTTCAACTGCTATTTCTATTTGAGGGCCCACTATATGCCAGGCACTGTTCTAAGCCCTGGGATTACACAGGTGAACAAGACAGATGATGTCCTTCCTCTCAGGGAGTTTATAATATTTTGATTCTGCTTAATTCAAAAGAAAACAAACCCCCATTACATATCAGGAATCAAAAGATTCCACTACACAGGGTTAAGCTCCATGTTTACAAAGAAACCCAAACTTTGCAGAAGGTGAGTCACATGCCCAGACCAGGTAAGTGGCACATTTAGGAAAGGAGCCAGGCCTAGGAATACCTGGCCCAGGGATCTCTCCAACAGGATCAGGGCCAAAGAAAAACAAATGAGCATTTTCAAGTATGAAAGACCCTGAATGGAGGTAAAAACCTCACTATAAAGGCTACTCCCCCAAACACCTACTAAAAAAAAAAAAAAAAAAGATTTAGACTGTTTTTTTACCTTGCAGATAAATGAACTCATGCGAAGGTCCAGGCTAGGTCCCTTTCAAAGCCTGCAGCAGGGAAGGCTCTCCTAAAAGCCTCTAATCCCAGCTTTCTGAGACTTTGGCAAAGGGTGGCAGATGCAGCCCAGGGCATCCCAGGGTGGCTAGCCACATACCTGGCACCTGGCGGGACTCCTTCATGTCCAGGATATCCCTGATGTAGAGTTTTGCAAAGGCTAGAAACACAGGATCCAAACCCCACAAGAGGGAAGGGGTCTCCTCTTCACACCGGCTGGATCCAGGCTGCATCAAGAGGCAGGGCTGTGGCTTCCAGCTAACTCTGAAAGGTTCTGCATCACTGAGTCAAGCATCTAGATGGGACACAGAAATGAGGATGCAATGCGTTTAACGTGGGTCAAAGTGGCACGGCCCTGACGCTGCTCCCAGGTGGGCGTCCAGGACTCCAGGAGGGGTGAATGCAGGGATCCAGGGCCCTGTCAAACTCCATGCCACGGGGCGTGTTAAGAGGCGTTCCTCACGTCAGGACGCCTGCGTTCCTTACGGCCCTCCCGCTGTTCTCCTTCCCACAAAGCACCAACTTCGGAACGGCTAAACATCAACTTTCACTCTGGGAAGATACGTCCATACAGGAGTACCAGAAACCGCTTGGGGTCCCTGGAGGAACGGGCGCCCTCGCAGCCCTGCACGTGTTGGGGCATAGTGGATGGGTCTGACTGTCGCTCTGCCCTAAACTTTCCGCTTTTGGGGATGAGCCAAGAAAAAGAGGAAAAAAGATACCAAAAAATGGACCCACTTGTAGCCCCTCCCGCCGCCTGCAGCTCCAGGAGTCCTGAGACCCGGCCCTTCCGGCGCTCTGAGCCGCTGGCGGCGACCGCCCCGCCCGGCGCAGGAGCAGTTGGCTGAGGTCGCCTCTGGAGTTCCGGCCTGAGCCCGCCCCCTGCCCCGCCGGGGACCAACCCCGGTCTCCGCGCCAGCGTATTTCCTTTCTGCTGCGGCGCCTCGCCACCGCTCCGCCCCATCTCTTCCGAAGTCCCGCCTCATCCCACCCAGGCCCCACCCATCCCGCCGCGGCCAAGCCCCATCCCATCAGAAGCCACGCCCCATCCCGCCGCGGCCCAACCCTCCGCTCGGCCCCATCCAGCCGAAGCCCCGCCCGTTCCTTGCCCCGCCGCAGCGCAGCGTACTTTTGGTTCAGGCAGCGCTGCAGCCCCGCCTTCGTGCTAGACTCCACCGCTGAGGCCTAGGAGCCGACCTTGAAATTCCTGCAGGTAGGCCGGGCGCTGTGGCTCACGCCTGTAATCCCAGCACTTTGGGAGGCCGAGGCGGGCGGATCACGAGGTCAGGAGATCGAGACCATCCTGGCTAACATGGTGAAACCCCGTCTCTACTAAAAATACAAAAAATTAGCCGGGCGAGGTGGCGGGCGCCTGTAGTCCCAGCTACTCGGGAGTCTGAGGCAGGAGAATGGCGTGAATCCGGGAGGTGGAGCTTGCAGTGAGCCGAGATCGTGCCACTGCACTCCAGCCTGGGCGACAGAGCCAGACTCCGTCTCAAAAAAAAAAAAAAAAAAAAAAAAAAAGAAATTCCTGCAGGTCTAACGCCGCTCTTCTAGTCACCTTTCACCCCTCCTCCTGCTGGTGGCGGGACCCTGAACCTGGGCCTCCTAGAGGTTGGGTTAGGATCAGACTATTTTTCTTTTTGATTCCTGATATGTAAAACAGACAAAAAGTAAGCAGTGCCACGAGTGCATTGTGGTATATTTTAAATGTTCATTTACAGTTGGTAAGTGACCTGACACACACACTTAGGACTCTAGTTTCACTTGGAGATGTCAATATCTAAATTTGAGCCCTCGAGTGAATGTGAGGTCTTGACTCTGCCAGAGACTAGCCGTGCAAAATCATGACAATACATTTTGTCTCCTTTACCCTTGTTCCGTCTACAGTCTGGAAGGTTGTGCACTTAAGAACTTTGAAAAGCTGGCATTTTGGTAAGTCATGGCCACCTTGATGGTGCTTAGTCTCCAGAATTTCTATTTTAAAGTGAGGAAAGATAGCCACATTCCACTCACATAAAGAGCTACGTTACCCGAGACGTCAGGAATTCTTCCTAATTTACAGAGACTCTGGAAAATGGCAGGGGAGTACAGATCACCCTGGCAGACCATTCCCGGGGGAGGCAGGTGGTGGCCAAAGAGATAATTGCTAAACTATTTATCAGAGAAGGAACTTGGAGCCGCTGGAATGGAAAATGTGTGTGTCATTAGACCCATGGCATTTAATTACCTCCCCGGTCATTTAAGAAGCTCAAAAACAAGAGTCCTTGGTAAAATACATTGCCCAGATTCTACCGCAACGAACACTAGGAAACGTAGAGTTTAAGATTTAATTAAGAGAAGACACCGGCTGGGCCCGGTGGCTCACACCTGTAATCCCAACACTTTGTGAGGCCGAGGCGGGCAGATCACGAGGTCAGGAGTTCAAGACCAGGCAGGCCAATATACGGAAACCAACCCCGTCTCTACTAAAAATAACAAAAATTAGCCGAATGTGGTGGTGTGCGCCTGTAATCCCAGCTACTCGGGAGGCTGAGGCAGGAGAATCGCATGAACCTGGGAGACAGCGGTTGCAGTGAGCCGAGATTGGGCCATTGGACTCCAGCCTAGGCGACAGTGTGAGACTCTGTCTCAAAAAAAAAAAAAAAAGAGAGAGAGAAGATACCTTCTCTTATAGGAGGAAGGCCCTTGCAAAGAAAACATACCCAGTAGGACAGGTACTTCCTGCTGACCTGTCAGATGGGGAGAGACAGGTTGGGTGACATTTTCCTGACTGTACACGTCTGCTCCAGGGTGAAACCCAAAGGGGGAAATCACTACTAGGTGTCAGAGCCTGAGATGATTTCAGGAATAATGCTCATGGCTCTCAAGGGTAGAGTGTTGGATGTAAGAACCCTTCCGGACTCCACGCTTACTGCCAGCCTTGGGAAGGACCACACCCAGGTGGTATAAGCAGAGCAGAATGTCCCAACGTCATCTTTTACAATGAAGGGAGGCCTCCTTGGAGTCTGAGGGTGTTCCTTTTGATCTGAGCCCCAAACCTGAAGGAGTAGGTTGTAACTGAAACCTAAGGTGAAATGCAGAAAAGAATTTCCAGACTGCAGAAGCATTGAGAGGAATTTGGGAGGATCCTCTTCCCTTTAGTTTCCATCAACACAGATTTCAGGTTCCCCAAGCCACCGCCAGGACGTGTATGAAGGGACCCCTAAAATCCTCAACACTGCAGGGCTCCTCCGATTGGAATTCTGCAACACTGCAAAGCAGATATTTCAAAACCCAGCAGTTAAGACGTAATGCTAGGAACCCATTCTTACAGCTTCTCAATGTGAAACTTGTGAACTTGGTTTTGAAGGATTTGTGACAGAATAGACAATTCTTTCTAGAAAGTTAAGGTTTCAACAAGTTCTTCTGGAAAATGAGGGGATTGAACTGGATATCTCATAACTCAGAGCTCAAACTATCATGTTTTAAACATGTTTTACATCTTTACAGGTGGAATTGAGTTTGTCCACTTGCAAAGTGGGTTAGATTTTCTGTTTGAAGTTTACAGTTGACAAAAGATTCTCTCTTTGATCAAACTCTAATCGGGCTCCTTGAGTCCTCTTCCCAATTTGTCCTCAACCTTGGCCTATAAAGACATGAACAAACGCTACATAGTTTCAAACAGCTCAAGGCTACATTCCTAGAATGACCCTAGATCCCTTTAAAGTGCCTGTGTGAGAAAACTCAAGGCTGCCAAAAGTAACAAACCTGCACGTTGTGCACATGCACCCTAGAACTTAAAGTATAATTAAAAAAAAAAAAGAAGAAGAATTTACTGTTTGTTCCAGCCAATACCTGAAGGCAAGGCCTTGTCTCCTAGCCTTTGTTGGAGGGTGGGAGCCTAACTCCAATAAGCATCAGTTAGCAAGCCTAGATGGGTCTCACATGGACTGGTCCCCTCCCTTCTCATTTTTTGTAATTTTTTCACTTCGCAGACTATTCTCAAGCACCTGCAATTCTTCCCTGCCCCACTGCCCCCCAATCCATTTTCTCTTTAAAAAGCCCAGTGACCTCTCTATGCATCTGAAGGGAACTCAGCTCTTTCCCCTACTGTCAATAGTTATTCAGTAAAGTGCTTTCACTGCTTTAACTAAAGTCTGACTGTGCTTATCTTTGACATAATAAAGACAACCTCTCAACATTTTTCTTATGCTACTGTTATAACCCCAGGGATGGCAGGTGGGGGGCGGGGACATCTTCAGTCATTCAGCATACCTTGAGCTTTCTCTGTGTGCTTTGGCACTGGGCTGTGGAGGAGCAGTAATTGTGCCACTGGAGCAAAAAGGGTGATGCATGTAATATATTAAATAACAAAGTAAGAGGCTAAATTGTGATTCAATATGAAAGGAGTAGCATGGATAATTACTGTATGAGTTACAGGAGGTAAATTGAGGGACCTTATTAAGTGAGATAATATATGTAACCACTGGAACAAGGTAAGCACTAAATAAATGTCAGCTATTATTCATATTTACTATGGAGGTGGGATTTAAGCTGGGTGTTGAGATTATGGAGAAGCTGTTCATTCATTCATGCTTCATTCATGAAGCATATTTTAAAGGCATTTGTCAAGCACTGTAATAGACATTGAGGGTAAGAAAGAGACAAGATAGTGGGGTTCCAGCCCTTATGGAGCTTCCATTCTGTAGGGGGAAAGTGGAGGGACAATAAACAAATTGTTCTCAGTGCTTAGATGAGTGATGTCAAGTTGAGACCTGAAGGGTAAAAAAGCCAGCCACACAGAGCTAAGCAAAGAGCATTTCGGGCAGCAGTCAAAGCAAGGGCCACTGTGTGGAGGCAGCAAAATACTTCCCTGTTCAAGGAACAGAAGAGAGAGTGGGGAGAGCGGTTGCATATGCAACGGAGAGATAGGCAGGAGGCAGATCCGAGGGACCTTGTAGGCCATGGTTGGTTTGGATTTTAGTCTTAATCTCACTCTATGTGAAAAGGGTACTGTGATGCTGTAATGGAGTGGGAGCAGGGCATAGGCAGCAGGATGGGCGAGTCATGTTCCTTGGTAAGCCAACACAGCAGCCTGGCTGGAGAGGGAGGCTGCAGTGGAAGCCAGCTGGAGACCAAGATTTTAGTTGGATTCTGAAGGACTTGAGCTAGCTTCTACCTTTATTCCTGTAAACAACGGGAGTTGTTAATTATTCATCAGAGGAATGACTTAATGAATTTAAAAATTGTAGTCAGGCTGGGTGCGGTGGCTTGCCCCTAGAACCTCAATATTTTGAGAGGTCAAGGAGGGAGGATTGCTTGAGCCCAAGAGTTCAAGACCAGCCTGGGCAGCATAGTGAAACCCCATCTCCAAAAAAAAGAAAAGCATCAGCAGGGCATGGTGGTGTACACCTGTAGTACCAGCTACTCAGGAGGCTGAGGTGGGAGGGTTGCTTGAGCCCAGGAATCTGAACTTGCAGTGAGCTGTAGTTATGCCACTGCACCCTAGCCTGGACAACTGAGCAAGACTCTCTCTCTCAAAAAAAAAAAAAAAGAATTGTGGTATATCTGCCACATCTAACATACTATGGTGGGGGGTATAAGAAGTGTTCTCAATCCAATTTACTAAATCTATCCTAAAAATTGTGTCTTACGGATATTCATCAATTGATGGTGAAGAAACTAGAATAAGAAAAAACATTTCTGGGCCTAATGCAGTGGGCCTCATCTGTATCACTTGTCCTCCTGCCTTCTTAGCAACCTTGCTCAATCCCCTATGATGTCATCCTCCCTCTCTCTCTGGCTTCCCCTTGGCCCATAAGCACACTCTCCTGCTGTCTTTAACATCATCCAAACTTTCCAAAAACAGCATCTCTGAAGACCCCCTTCTCCACTTTAACTACTGCCCTCCAGCTCACTCTCATCTCCTTTCAAAGCAAAGATCCTTGGAAGAGTCCTAAATGCTTCCTATCCATACTTCTCTGTGGTAGGTCTCTAATTCAACCCACCATCATTTGGCTTATCTTGGTCTTCAACCCACCCCACCACAGCCCACCACTCGACTGACATTGCTCTCCTAAGACTCACAATAACCTTAGCAGATTCAAATTCAATGAATACTTTTCTTTCCTTATCATTCTGCATCTTTTTTTTCCTGATGTACTAGTATTTGATGTTGATTTGATCATATTTTCTCTCTGTCCCACCTTGGCTTCCTGATGGGTTTTCTCACCTTTTAGGTTTTCCTCCTGCTACCTCTGTTTCTTCCTTCTCAGTGTCCTCTCCTGTTATCTCTTTCACATGTTGATGTTCCCCAAGGTTCAAGCTCCTGGTTATTTCTCTTCTTACCCTATGTTCTTTCTCTGAGTGGCCTTATCCAAATCTATGACTTCAGTGGAAACAATCTTCTAGTGACTCTCAACTCTTCACATCTAGCCCAGAACACTCTCCTGAATCTGCCATGTGAATTTCCAACCAGACTCTCCTGGGTACCTCAAAGTAAACCTCTTCCCCATTTCCCCCTTCTAAGTCAGGATGAATGTCACCACCACCTGCCGATTGTCTAAGTCAGAAACCTGGAATGTTTCAAGGACACCTCCCTCTCTTTCGCCCTGCAATGTAATTAGTCATGAAGACCTGTCAGTTCTGTTTTCTAAATGTGTTTTCTTAACTTAGCCTCTCTTCCCTGTTCCCATTGCCATAACCTGAGCCCAGGCTTTTATCATTTATTGCCTGGGTTACTGACACTACCTTCCAACTAGTTTCTTTGCCTTTAGCCTGGCTTTCTTCCAATTCATCATCTTTGCTACTGCCAAGGTGAGCCTCGTAAAATGCAAATTAAACTATGTTACTCCCTTGTCTTAAAAATTTCAGTGGCTTTATGTGATTTGCAGAATAAAGTTCAAATCTCTTAGCATTTCCTACCAAGTTCCTCCTGGCCTGGCCTCTCCAGGCTCATCTCCCATCAGCCCCTCATAGCCATCCTACACTTCAGGCCATCATCTCTCCAATGCTATCCTGAAGAATACATCCTCAAAATATTGAAGAAAGTTTGGCCAAGTAAGTTTGGACTTAAATCCAATGAATAGTTTAAATACAGTAGTTCACATTGGAATACACAACTGAAGCTATTTGGAGCAACTTACAGTTCCTACAATATGCCACGCTTTTTTGCTTCTTCCCCTCTGCCTAGGATACCATTCACTTATTAATTAATTAATTAATTACGAAAGTCAACTGTTCTATATCTGCTGAGCAGACTGAAAAAAGTGCTGTATCCTGGGCATACGAAAGGAAAAAAGGCTCCAGTTGAGCCAAACAAGTAAACAGATAATTACAATATGTCATGATAAATGCTGTATAACTTAGCAGCATAAAGTGGTGGCCCTGAGTTGGAGTAATCAGAGGACAGTAACTTTTCCCCCTCCTTCATGTGAATTATCTCTGAGAAAGGTGTCAGGTTTACTTTATGTATTTTGAGCTTAGTTGTTAAAGGCACATATATTTCTAATTGTTATGTCTTTCTGATGTATTGACTTATTGTTATGAAATGTTCCTCTTTGTCTCTAGTAATATTTCTAGTTTTAAAGTCTGTTTTGTCTGTTATTAATATAACCATTTCAGTCCTCTAATAGTTACTCTTTGAATGGTATGTATTTTTCCATCCTCTTACTTTCAGTCTACTTGTGTCTTTGAATCTAAGCCTCTTATAGATATCATATAGTTGGCTCTTGTCTTTTTATTCAGTCTAATAATCTCTGCATTTTGATTGGGGTATGTAGACCATTCACATTTAATGTAATTGTTGATATGGTTAGATTTATATTTGCTATTTTTCTGTTTGTTTTCTATACGTCAACTTCCTTTTTTATTAATCGGTTAATCCTTGATTGCTTTCCTTTTTTCTTTTCTTTTGTGTTAAATACTTTTAGGGTAACGTCTGAATTACTCCGCATTTTGAAAAAAGTTTTAGCTATTTCTCAGAGATTGTAGTCTAAGAATTACAATATATATCTTCATTTATCATAATGTACTTCAGATTAATACTAAATTCCTGAAAAACATAAAAATTTTGCTTCAGTATTCTTCTATCCCTCCCACCTTCTTTGTGCTATTATTTTCATATATATTACATCTATATGTTATAAACACAGCAATACAATGTTGTAATTATTGCTTTATACAATCTCATGACTTTGAAAAAAGTTAGATAAGAAATGAGAGGCCGGGTGTGGTGGCTCATGCCTGTAATCCCAGCACTTTGGGAGGCTGAGGCGGGCAGATCACCTGAGGTCAGGAATTCGAGACTAGCCTGACCAACATGGAGAAACCCTGCCTTTACTAAAAATACAAAATTAGCTGGGCATGGTGGCACATGCCTGTAATCCCAGCTACTAGGGAGCCTGAGGCAGGAGAATCGCTTGAACCTGGGAGGTAGAGGTTGCGGTGAGCTGAGATCGTGCCATTGCACTCCAGCCTGGGCAACAAGAGTGAAACTCCGCCTCAAAAAAAAAAAAAAAAAGAAATGAGAAGAAAAATTACTATAGATGATTTTGTAATAACCTGTATTAACTATTACTTCTGTGCTCTTCATTTTTCCCTTTAGGAATGGGTACTCCAAATTGAATGAGCCCCTTTGACTGTGGTAGAGGTGCTGCTTGCGCTGACAGCTTGCCCTTCCCAAACAGAACATCTACATTAACCAAGCTGGGGTCAGCAAGGGGAATGAGAGAGGCCCCAGGCCAAATGCATTAGATGCTCACTGTTCTTACCTGGAGTTCAGTCATTTTCAAGCATAACTGCTTTCAGACTGTTGTGTGTCTTTGATCTTAGAGTGCTGAAATTGTTGTTTTGGTCAGTTTTGTCCAGTTTTATGTTTGCATTTTGGCAAGATGATTTGCTGATCTTGTCAATCACCCATAACTAGAAGTTATTAATGATATAGCTTTTAGTTAACAGCAAGTCCATTTGGTCAGGGGGAATAAGGTGGCTCAAGAATTTAAGGAGTGAAGGACTGAATTGTAGAACAAAGTCAGAAATTGCCTAGTTGTAGATAACAGTTACTCACAGCCCATTCCGCCTCACGGACTTTGAAGGAGATTCCTGTGTCAGCAGAAGGCCCCAGGTGAACCAGGGTGCAATTCGCATTTCTGCTTCTTCTCATTCTTGGAATGAGCAGAAGCAGACATGAAAGGGAGAGATGGCTGAGGGTGAGATACTCTCTATGTCCTTACACTTATGAGACTGACAGTGCTGCCTACTGAACCAAGAGGGCTACTTGGGTCCTTACAGGTAAGTCAAATAGCTCCTCCTTCCTGTCCAAATGGCAGGAACTTGACCAAAGGATCATGACCCTTGCAAAGATGAAGAGGGCAGGGGGTAATGGGCTAGGGTTCATTCTGGAGAGCAGAGAATGGCTTTAATAAAGTCACATAAACTACCAGTAACCATGGGAACTTCCAAAGTTGGCAAGACATTGTGGATTTATGACTTAAATGACCAGGCAAAATGTAGAACACAGGCAACTGTCATAAAGAAAATCAAAGAATTTGTTGCCCTGTGATACAGGCTTTCTAAAAAATTTCTAAAAATTTCTAAAAAATTCTTTGATTTTTAGTTTATGTGATGGGTGAACTCCCTTTTTTTTTTTTTTTTTAACTGGACTCAGGCTCATAATTAAGTGAATGGAAACAATCAACCAAGTCTTGATGCACATGCACTCTTCTGAGAAAGTCCCAGAGTATTGCTGTGACAGATGACAGATGTCCTTACAGGGACAGAGCTGGCAACACATCGACCTCCCTAGTGGCCACCAGCTGCTAGTGAATCCACCAGCTGGAAAACACATTTGTGTTATTCTTATATTTCTCTTCTCATAAAAATGCTACAAAGATTGTAAGGCATTTGGAACTGGGTAAGGATTAAGTTTTGGTGAAATTGGATTAATATTCATTATAATAGGCCAGGATAAAAGAATTAATAATCATGTCAAAAAGAAAAAATAACTTTTCTTTTTAGGCAGGACATTTATAAAAGTTTATAGTCTTGGTCAAATAAATTGTGTACAGACATACATACAATTTTTTTTTTTTTTTGAGATGGAGTCTTGCTCTGTCACCAGGCTGGAGTGCAGTGGCACGATCTCGACTCACTGCAACCTCTGCCTCCTGGGTTCAAGCGATTCTCCTGCCTCAGCCTCCTGAGTAGCTGGAATTACAGGCACCCGCCACCATGCGCAGCTAATTTTTGTATTTTTAGTAGTGACGGGGTTTCACCGTGTTGGCCAGGATGGTCTTGATCTCTTGACTTCAGGATCTGCCCACTTCTGCCTCCCAAAGTGTTGGGATTACAGGTGTGAGCCACTGTGCCTAGCCCATACATACAATTTTAAAAGTCATCTGAAGTGATGTTTTCCAATTTTTTTTTTTTTTTGGTAGAGATGGGGGTCTCGCTATATTGCTCTGGCTGGTCTTGAACTCCTAGGTGCAAGTGATCCTCCCATCTCGGCCTCTCCAAATGTTGGGATTACAGGCCTGAAACACCGCACTCACCTCCAATTTTTAAAATGTTGAGTATATATTAATTACAAAAGCTATTTCTCTTGAATCTCTCAAATATGATGTGGAATGAAAGAAGGCAAACACAGAAGACAGTACATATCATATGATTCTATTTATATAAAGCACAAAACCAGTCAAAGCTGTTCTATGCTATTAGAGGTAAAGAAATCAATTACCCTTTGATGAAAAGTGTTGACTTCAAAGGAGCACGAACAGGGCTTGTGGGGCTACTGGTTATTTTGTGTTTCTTGATCTGTAGCTATATTTCAATAAAGTATTTTTTTCAAGTTTGCATTCTTCTTAGTATTTACAGTTACATTTAAAGTTGAGAGGAATTAAAAAGTGAGTGTGTGAATGTGTAAGACCCCACATTTTGCCTTCTTGTCACTTGTGTAGAAAAACTGATCATTTTTCACGAGGTCAGGAGATCGAGACCATCCTGGCCAACATGGTGAAACCCCGTCTCTACTAAAAGTACAAAAATTAGCTGGGAGTGGTGGCGCATGCCTGTAATCCCAGCTACTTGGGAGGCTGAGGCAGGAGAATCCCTTGAACCCAGGAGTCTGAGGTTGCAGTGAGCCAAGATCGCACCACTGCACTCCAGCATGGCAACGTAGTGAGACTCTGTCTCAAAAAAAGAAAAAACCAAACTGATCATTTTAAATGTTAATGTGATTCCAGAGAAGACACAGAGCATTATTTTGTACTTTGCTTTATTTTTCAACATGTGCCTGTAAACCAAAGAGTATCTGAGACAAGACTCAATCAATTTAGGAAGTTTATTCTGCCAAGGTTAAGGATGCACTCGTGACATGGCCCCAGGAGTCCTGAAGACATGTGCCCAGGGTGATTGGGGCACAGCTTGGTATTTTACATTTTAGGAAGACACAATCAATATACATAAGACGTACATTGGTTTGGTCCAGAAAGGCAAGACAACTTGAAGTGTGGTGGGGGCTTCCAGGTCACAGGTAGATGAAGGACAAATGGTTGCATTCTTCTGAGTTTCTGATGAGCCTTCATTGAATACAGCAATTTACAGGAATAGTCACTTAGGCCTTAGTCTGGCTTAGTGAAACAATAGGCCGAAGGCAGCAGTCAGATATGCATTTGTCTTATGTGAACAGAGGAATGACTTTGAGTTCTGTCTGTCCTTTGTCCACAGGGAATTTTCTTGTGGGCAAATTGTAAGAGAGGTGTATAGCTTTTTTATCTTTGTAGCTATCTTATTGAGGAGTAGAATGGGAGGCAGGTTTGCCCTATGCAGTTCCCAGCTTGACTTTTCCCTTTGGTTTAGTGATTTGGGGGTCCTGAGATTTATTTTCCTTTCACATGCCTATAGGTTCAAGTAGCCATGACGTTTCATGAGCATTAGCATAAAGCTGGGCGACTGAATAGAATTTTGTTTCTCTTATCAATTTATAATTTTCCCCAGGGCTACTTTCAATCTAGGAAAAACTTAACTCCCCAATGATGTCAAAGACAGCATATTCCAGAGATTAATTAACGAGTCACCCGGAGATCGAAGTGCTATTATGCTGACATGTCCAAGGGCTAATCGGTTCTGATGATGTAATTTGCAGTAGTGCTTGATGTATATTAGCCTGATGGGTGACAGCTGCTCTGGGCCCAGATGATTAAAGTGTGAAGCATGAGGGTGGGGTGGAGGGTCGTCAGGGTGTGGTGAGTGCTTTCAAATGGAGAGAGAGATTTTTTTATAGAGCCAGAGTGAATACAGCCTGGTTATGCTGGTTACCTCACCTACCACCTGGAAAGCCTGTTTAATCATCTCTTTATCTACACAGACTTTATCAGGCCTAACATAATCTCCACTCCCGCCTCCCCTCAGCCAAGACCACCCCAGGCAACACTGGCTGATGCTCCCTTCCCCAAACTACTGTGGAAGGGAGCATTACACACTTTAGCACCTATTTCTTCAACAGTTATTTCAGGAATGTGTACCATGTTCTCCAACTTAAGGATAAGCTACTTAAGAACATCATTTTTTTTCTATGTTCTCCACAGCATGGGGGATAAGCATAAAAGTTCAATAAAAAAAAACTGGAGTAAAATTTTGATAATTATTCAAGCAGAGAGATGGTTACACGTGGGTCTATTCTACTTTCTTTCTACTTTTGTGTGTGTGTTTGAAAATTCCCTTGATAGCAGGGCTGGCAGATTTAGCCAATCAAAATGCAGGATGTTCAGCTGCATTTGAATTTCAGGTAAACAATGAATAGTCTCTTCTTACTAAACACTTCTATTATATTTTATTATAATTACTTATTTATGTCTATTTGATGTTATCATTTAATTTATAACAGTATTATTCATATCTAACATTACATTACTATTATAGTATGTTTTTATATTATTAATATTTTATGGTTCCATGAGACATACTAAAAAGCTATTTGTTGTTCATCTGAAATGCGAATTTAACTAGGTGTTCTGTATTTTATCTGGCAACCTAACTTGCTAAAACTTAAGAACATAATTGGTGATTAATCAATGGGCTAAAAGAAAGTAGATGGTAGAAACACTGCAGTGCCTCTTAGAGTGAGAGCTGGTGTCACTTGCATTAGTATCTTCTATGGAACCTGTTAAAAAGGAAGCCTCCAGTGGCCTCCTGTCCCGATTCTGGAGCCACCAAATCGGGTTATTTCTGCTGGTGGGACTCTGCATTTGCAGTAAGAGCCCCAGGTGGTTCTGATGCTGTTGCTAGCCAACCTGATGCCTTTGATGTTTCTAGTTTTTCTGATGTGATCTTTTATTTCCTTGCAACTTGTTTCCTTGGCCTTGTTTCAGCAACTTCTACTCCATTTTTATGTTAGGGACAGGACCTAAGAGATGTTAATATTCCTACTCAATGACTCGCTAAATATTACAAATCAAATATAGTCACATAGTCACAAATCTTCTAGCAGCATTTTTTAGTTGAGCTACTCCTTAGAATGCATCCAGTGGCCCAGCATCTTAACTACTGATGTATATTCTATTCATATATATTCATTTTGTTGTTGTTGTTTTGTTTTTTAAGAGACAAGGTCTTACTCTATCACCCAGGCTGGAGTGCAGTGGTGCGATCATAGCTCACTATACCCTTGACTGGCTAGGCTCAAGAGATCCTCCCACCTCAGTCTGCCCAGCAGATGGGAGTACAGGTGTGTGCCACTATGCCCAGCTAATTTTTCAATTTTTTTTAGGGATGAAGTCTCACTATGTTGCTCAGGCTTGTCTTTAAGTCCTGGCCTCAAGTGATCCTCCCGCCTTGGCCTCCCAAAGTGTTATGATTACAGTCATGAGCCATCATACCCAGCCACATATATTCATTGTTATTGATAAATTGTAATTGACAGAATCGCAGCTCCCTGTAGTGTATTTTAAGGCCAGGGCTTATGGACAGATGCTGTAGAGTGACCAAACGTTCTTGGGTGCTTGGGACTGTTCAGTTTTAGCGCTGATGTTCTCATGCCCTAGGCTGTTCCTCAGTCCTGGTTGCTCCTGGTCATCCTACCTGTAGGTCAGGTTCCCCACGCTCAGACTCTGAGGATCCCCTGTAGGGGAATACTAGCAAACGCTTTCAGGAGCTCAGCCCTGACTGGGTGAAAGAAGCAGGATTGAGTAGAGGGAAAAGGGGCTTTTACCAGCTGCTTTCAAGGTAGGGTGAACTCATCCAAAATTATGCCCTGCCCTCAGGGACAGTAACCAGTTGACACATCCCCAGACCTTAATGCATGACATTTCTGATTAACTATCCCAGCTCTAGAACTTTCTGTGGGATCAGCTGAGGCCTCTATTGTAACTGCCCTTCAATTCAACTTGTCCTTCTGTGCAATCCTGCTTTCCTCATGCCCTCAGGGCTCAGCTCCTGAAAGCATTTTCTAATATTTCCTATCAGGCAAATCTCAGAGTCTGACAGCCCAGAGGAACCTGACCTACAACAGCAGGCACAAGGGTAACGTGGTCCTAGGAAGCAGTGCCTAATGTAGGATTTTGAAGCTGGGTCGCTGCTGACTGGCTGGTGATGAGAACCTTTCCCTAGTGGTAGATGGAGTTCCTGGTGGGGCAAAACTTTCACCAGTGGTAAAGTGGAATGGGTTGTAGGCCCATCCAGAGGTTTGGGGAAAGTAGTAATTAAAGGACAATAAAATGGCATGGTTGTTACTGGCCACTCTCAATGCATTGGAGAGAGACGATAAAAGGTTGCGGGTGATTAACCACCAATTTCAGGCTGAATGTAAAAACCAGAAGATCTCTTGACAGCACAAGAGACTCTCATCTCCTGCAGTCAGAGTTTGGACCTCCTGAATATGAGACCCATAACTTAAATTAGAAAGCCACAGCTGGGCGCTGGGGCTCATGCCTTTAATCCTAGCACTTTGGGAGACGGAGGAGGGAGTATTGCTTGAGCTCAGGAGTTCCAGAACAGCCTGGGCAACGTGGCAAAACCCTCCCTCTATAAAAAACACAAAAATTAGCTGGGTGTGATTGTGCGTGACTGTAGTCCCAGCTGCTTGGGAGGGTGAGGTGGGAGGATTGCTTGGGCCTCAGGAGGCTGAGGCTGCAATGATCCGTGATCATGCCACTTCACTCCAGCCTGGGTGACAGAGTGAGACCCTGTCTCAAAAACAAAACCAACCAACCAACAAAACAAAAGTCGCAGAGCTCCAGTGAAGGCAGAATTCTCAATGCTAGTGAGCTGTCTATGTCAAAGTCACAATCCTAGTTGGGAGGGAGTGGGATCCTGAGATTTGGGGTGAGGACATATGGGCAAGTGTCCTTGTAAATTTTGACTTCCCAGATTTCCTCTGAATTCTCTGCGCCCGCAGAAGGGGCCCATTCTCCTGGGTGGTTAAAGGTTAACACTCCCTACTTTTGAAGTCAATACAGAGATCTTTGCCTTGCAAGAAAACAACTTCTTTCCCCACAGAATCTCAACATCTCCCTTCATCCTGCCACCAAACCAGTAATGAGGGTGAGGCTACAACATAATTGAGGAGCCTGCTCAGGGAGAAAAGAAACCATTCCTCAAAGGAGCTGCAGGACCTGGACAACACATGTTGTCAGAAGCTGGAAGAGTACATAGGGATCCTGTTAAATTCAGTTTAGCCTAAAGCTGCCTCTTCTCATATTTTAAGTTCAGCCTAAAGGTTTTTCTGTACATAGTGAATTAACTGTAACCTAATTGGATGTGTAAACAGACTGTAACCTACTCTTGTGACAAGTAGCCGAGTCCCAGCCAATCACAGCAACCACACTTCCACCACTCACAGGCAGCCAACTGTTCGAACAGTATTCAAATAAGGCAAACACTGAGCTGTAACCAATCCATCTGTTTCTGTACCTCATTTCCATTTTCTGAACATCACTTTCCTTTTTCTGTCCATAAATCCTCTCTGGTTGGGAGGGGAGGGAGACGGGGTTGGGGAGAAGTGGCTGTCTGATTTGCAAATCATTCTTTGCTCAATTAAACTCTGTTAAATTTAATTTGTCTAAAGTTTTTCTTTTAACAATCCTGAGTATGCATAATCGAGGGAGGTAGAGCATACAGTTGGATAAAGAAGAATTCATTGATAAGAGAACACTTTCCCATGATGTAGGAGTTCACCCCAGCAAGGACCCAGGAAACACTGGCTGTTGCACTGCTAGAATACCTCTTGGAAGTTAGAGAGAACATCACATCAAATTGATCTACTATATCAATGATACCATGTTAATCATACTGGGTGAGCAAGAAGGGCAAGTACATTGGAGGCCTTGATAAGACAGTTGTGCTTCAGAGGCTGGGGCTCTGCCATGTCAGTGAAATGTTTAGGCCACACAGTGCCACATTAGTACAGAGCCTGGGTTACCCTGGGATATCCCCTTCAAAGTAAAGGACAAATGTCTGCATTTCTTGCCTCCACTACTGAAAAGGAAGCACAATGCCTGGTAGGGTTCTGGAGGCAGCATCTTCCACACTCAGAAATACTGCTTCAGCCCTTTTGCTGGTAACTGGGAAGACGTCCAGCATTGATCCAGGCTTTGAAGCCGGTCCAGGATGTAGTGAGAGCAGCCCTGTCACTTGCAGCCTTGTAGCCAGCAGGCCTATGCATTTGAAGTCATTTGCATTGCCATGTAACTCCTCCATCGCTCTCCCCAAATCTTTTTCATTGTTGTTTTGAGATGGAATTTTGCTCTTGTTGCCCAGGCTAGAGTGCAGTGGCGCAATCTCGGCTCACCGGAACCTCTGCCTCCTAGGTTCAAGTGATTCTCCTGCCTCAGCCTCTCGAGTAGCTGGGATTATAGGCATGTGCCACCACGCCTGGCTAATTTTGTATTTTTAGTAGAGACAAGGGTTTCTCTACTCAGGCTGGTCTTGAACTCCAGATCTCAGGCCATCCTCCCGCCTCGGCCTCCCACTCCCAAAATCTTTAGTGAAGAGGTACCTCCCATCAAGGGTGGGTGTGAGAGGCAGTGGAGTTTCGCATCCAGATTCATGTGCTGTAAAACAGAGACTAATATGGACGTGTAAACTCCAAGACCATGGATAACTTAAGTACCTCTGGAAATTTTCAGAAAACCAGAGAAACTCAGGCAAGGATGGAATGAGCAGGGAGGCCCCAACTGAAAACTGGGTTACGCATCTAAGTCATCACCATACAGATTAAGAAGGTGGGGAGGAGTTGTTAAAAATTGAGAAAAATGAGTTTTTTTCTACAGATTTTTGAATCACTTAAAATTTTATTTTATTTTTTAGACTTCGATTTTAAGTTCAGGGGTACATGTGCAGGTTTGATATATAGGTAAACTTGTGTCATGGGGTTTGTTGTACAGATAATTTCATTAGCCGGGTATTAAGCTTAGTACCCATTAGTTATTTTTCCTGATCCTCTCCCTCTTCCCACCCTCTACCCTTCGGTAGACCCCAGTGTGTATTGTTCCCCTCTTTGTGTCCGTGTGTTCTCATCATTTAGCTCCCACTTATAAATCAGCGTATGTGGTATTTGGTTTTCTGTTCCTGCATTATTTTGCTAAGGATAATGGCCTCCAGCTCCATGCATGTTCCTGCAAAGGACACGATCTCGTTCTTTTTTATAGCTGCATAATATTTCGTGGTGTATAGGTACCACATTTTCTTTATCCAGTCTATCATTAATGGGCATTTAGGTTGATTCCATGTCTTTGCTATTGTGAATAGTGCTGCAACAAACATATGCATGCATGTGTCTTTATGAGAGAATGATTTATATTCTTTTGGGGATATACCCAGTAATGGGATTGCTGAATTGAAGAGTAGTTTCGTTTTTAGGTCTCTGAGAAATCACTTTGCACAATGTTGAACTATTAGGTTGGTGCAAAAAGTAATTGTGGTTTTTGCCTAATAATTTACACCTCCACCAACAACGTATAAGCGTTTCTTTTTCTTCGCAACCTCACCAGCATCTGTTATTTTTTGACTTTTTAACAGTACCCATTCTGACTGGTGTGAATTAAATCAAGATGGATTAAAGACTTAACTGTGAAACCCAAAGGTATAAAAGCCCTGGAAAACAACCCAGGCAAAACCATTTTGGACATAGGAACGGGCAAGGGTTTTATGATGAAGGTGCCAAAAGCAATGACAACAAAAGCAAAAATCGACAAGTGGGATCTAATTAAACTAAAGAGCTTCTGTACAGCAAAAGAAACAATCATCAGAGTAAACAGATAACCTACAGAATGGAAGAAAATTTTTGCAAACTACACATCTGACAAAAGTCAATATCCAGCATCTATAAACTTAAATTCATAAGAGTAAAACAAAGAACCCCATTAAAGAGTGGGCAGGTACATGAACAGACACCTTTTAAAAGAAGATATACATGCAGCCAACAAGCATATGAAAAAAAGCTCAACATTACTGATCATTAGAGAAATACAAGTCAAATCCACAATGAGAAAAATGAGTTATAAAAGGCAACAAAGCCAGGTGCAGTGGCTCACGCCTGTAATCCCAGCGCTTCAGGAGGTCAAGGTGAGCGGATCGCTTGAGCCCAGGAGTTTGAGGTTACAGGGAGCTATGATCACATCACTGCACTCCAGCCTGGGCAACAGAGTGAGACCCTGGCTCTAAAAGACATACATACATACATACATACATACATACATACATACATACATACATCATACATACGTACAATCCTGTTTGTTTGGCTTTTTCCCCAGATACCAGGTGGCATCACCCTGGTCCTCCTCCTGCTCTGCTCCAGCTCCCTGGGAATCTGTCTGCTGTCCAGGCTGCCAATGGCTGGGCCAGAAGTGCCCAGTGTCTCCTGCAGATGTCTGGGCTCAAGCTGACAGCATGCTCCTCACCACCACAAGGGCAGTGGGGCCACTGTTGAGGCTGCCAGCCCTCACGCCGCCACTGCAGCTGCTGCCCTTTGGGCTCTCAGCACCCTACAGAGAGCCCAGTGAATGCTGCCTACACAGCCTCTCCCCAGGACAGGAGCTGGCTGGGGGATCCCCTTGGTAGTACACACTCGGTTATACTTGGCAGTGGCATATCTAATGATTTGATACCCAGAGGGTATAATTTTAAAACAATCTTTCACATGACAAAATAATTTTTAGTAATAATCATGAAAAAATGAATGGTAGTAATGGTCAGAAATGAAATGCAACAGGAAAATTTTTTTTAAGCTTTGTATATATAATCATGCCCATAAATAAATAAGGAAAAAAGAAAGATGACAGTGCAAAAAGAAAAACATGAGCAACATTAATAACTCTGAATTACATTAATATTCTTTTTGCCAACATTTTATTGTGCATATTTTCAAACATAAAGTCAGAGAAATTTTACAGCAAACGCTTGTATGCCCAGCACCTAGATCTTATCAATAATATTTTCTTATATTTTATCACACAGCTTTATCATGCAGCTATCTATCCATCCCTCTATCCATCTACCAGTCTTATTTTTTAAGTTTTAAACTTTTTACTTTACAATAGTCTTAGTAATGCTAGCACTTTGGGAGGCCGAGGTGGGTACATTGTTTGAGCCCAGGAGTTCGAGACCAGCCTGGGCAACACGGCGAAACCCCATCTCTACCAAAAATACAAAAATTAGCTGGGCATGGTGACGCACTTCTGTAGTCCCAGCTACTCAGTAGGCTGAGGCTGGAGGATCTATTGAGCCCAGCAAGTCGTGGATGCAGTGAGCTGTGATGGCACCACTGTACTCCAGCCTGGGAGGCAGATGGAGACCCTGTCTCAAAAATAAATAAATAAAAATAGTGTTGGCTTTACAGAAAAGTTGCAAAGATAGTACAGAGTTGCCACACATCCTGCATCCAGTTTCCCCTATTAGTAACATCTTACATTAGTATGGCACCATTTGTTAACAACAAATGAGGAAACAATAGCGACACATTTTTATTAATTGAGCTCTCTGCTTTGATCAGATTTATTAATATCCTTTTTCTGTTCCAGTATCCCGTTCAGGATATCACAGTCCATTTAGTTGTCATGGCTTCTTTTTTTTTTAAGATGGAGTCTAGCTCTGCTGCCCAGGCTGGAGTGCAGTGGTGCGATCTTGGCTCGCTGCAGCCTCCGCCTCCCAGGTTCAAGCGATTCTCCTGCCTCAGCCTCCTGAGTAGGTGGGATTATAGGTGCCCGCCACCACGTGTGGCTAATTTTTTTTGTATTTTTAGTAGAGATGGGGTTTAACCATGTTAGCCAGGATGGTCTCAATCTCCTGACCTCATGATCTGCCCACCTCGACCTCCCAAAGTGCTGAGATCACAGGCGTGAGCCACTGCACCCGACCTGTCATGGCTTCTTAAGGCTCCTCTGGGCTGAAACAACTTCTCAGACTTTCCTTCTTCCTAGACTTTCCTTGATGACCTTGACAGTTTTTAGGAGGGAGTGTTGGTCAGGTATTTTGTAGAATGTCCCTTAATTTGGATTCATTTTCTCCTGGTGAGCCTGGTGTTAGGTGTTTGGGAAGAAGACCATAGAAACTAAGTACATTCTCAACACATCCTATCAAAAATACAGGCTATCAACGTAACTTATCACTGGTGTTAACCTTGGCTGCCTGGAGAAGATGGTGTTTGTCAGGTTTCTTCATTGCCAAGTTGCTTCTCCCCTCCTTTCTTTATTGCGCTCTTCAGAAACAAGTCACTAAGTGCCGTCCACACTTAACACGGGGTAGGGAGTTACCCTCTGCCTCATTGCAGGGCGATCATCTACATAAATTATTTGGGTTTCTTTTGTATGGGAGAGAGTTGTCTCTTTTCACCCATTTACTTATTTATTCAATAATTTATGCATATTAGTATGGGCTGGTGATTATTTTATATTTTGGATTATAACCTAATATTTTTTTTTTGCCCCAATTTTTCCAGCTTTGGCCACTGGAAGCTGTTCCACTTGGCTTCTGTGTTCCTTTGAAATATCTCCATGGTTTTATTTTTTGAGCATTTCCTTACTTTCTAGCAGTAGAAGATGGGCCAGCGTCATCTGGTATACTCTCTGACCCAGTCTTAGAACCAGCCATTTCTCCAAGAAGTCCTGGCTCCTTTTGTTAGGAAATGGCAAAAGAAATCAAGATATGGGCACGAGATGTGTGTGTTGCTACTGGAGTATTGCTGTTTCTAGGCCCTCTCAGTGGATAGGGATAAGAAATATATGACTGTATACTAACCTGTATATATACCCATATTCATCATTATTTCTATATCTATCCATTAATATCTATATTAATCTAAACATGAGTTCATATTTATGTTTCTGGTTCTAATCCACAACCACACATGACATTAGAGCCTCTTCCTCTTGTTTATCTGTGGCCTACCTCCCTGACAGTGAGCATGTACCAGCCATTTACTTATTTGTTCAGTCCCTGAATACATGTACAGCAGTCTCAGAATTGTTAACTGGTACCCCTTGAGAAACGCCTTTACCCACTAGAGTATAGTGCTAAGTACAGTTCCTTTTGTCTTCAGTTTTCCAGTTTCCATTATTTCCACAGTTATAGAATACCAGTCCTCTTCAGTGCGGTTATGTTATAAATGTGCAATATAGTTAGGCTCTTTTGTCATTGCCTGTATTTCATCCTGGGATCCCCCAACCTCCTAGTTGATTTTGTAAAATTTTGCAGACATTAAGATTCACTGTTAGTTTTGTAAAGTTCTATGGTTTTCCACAAATGATAGTATCATGCATCCACCCCTACAGTAGCATATGGAATAGATGCCCCCCAAGATCCCTTGTTCTTCACATAGTCAACATTCTTCTCTCCCAAACCTCAGCAATGATTGGCTGATTTGTTTCTGTCTCTATAAGTTTTGCCTTTTCCAGCATATAAATTTTTCCAGGATGTAGCCTTATCATTCTAGCTTCTTTCACTTAGCAACATGCATTTAATATTTGTCCATGCTGTATGAATGAATAGCTTGTTCCTTTTGAAAAAGGGAAAATATGCCAATGTTAGTTCTATCTCAGTGATAAATAGTAATATTTTATGACTTAACTTTTGCAAATTAGGTAATGACTTCATCAAAATTGATCTTTGTTTCTTCATATTCAAAAGACAGTACATTATCAACCAGATTTGATAATCTATATTTACTCATAGTTGATCAAGAACACTTTTTTATTAATTTTCACTTTGAAAAGCTTCTTTCACATAAGATAGCAGATGTGCAAAGTTTACAGAAGAGGTATAATCTTAGTGCTGCTACAAAGGAAAAGATGTTCAATCTCACTGTGAGATAAATGCAGATCAGAATTGTGCAATAATATTTGCACTTCTCAGATTGGCAAAGATCAAAGAGTTTGATGACATAATGTGTGAGTGAGGAGGTGGGAAAGCTGGAACTCTAACACATTTGCAAGTGGAAGTGTAAATTGGAATATACTTTAAAATTATGGCAATAGCTATCAAAATTACAAATGCACATCCCTTTGCTTCCACATTCTGTATATAGGAATTTTTTCTATAGAGGTGTTTTCATATTTGTGAAATGAGGTATGTAAAAGATTATTTATTGCAGCATTGTTTGTAAGGGCCTATGGTTAGAAACAATGAAAATGTTCATCAATAAAGGGCAGAATAAACAAATAAAATTAGTTAAATTAAATTGTGGCCAAGCACAGTGGCTCACGCCTGTAATCTCAGCACTTTGGGAGGCCGAGGCAGGCAGATCACCTGAGGTCAGGAGTTCAAGGCCAGCCTGGCAAACATGGTGAAACCCCATCTCTACTAAAAAAATACAAAAATTAGCCAGGTGTGGTGGTGGGCACCTGTAATCCCAGCTACTCGGGGGCTAAGGTGGGAGAATCACTTGAACCCAGGAGGTGGAGGTTGCAGTGAGCCAAGATCGCGCCATTGCACTCCAGCCTGGGCAACAAGAGACTCCATTTCAAAAATAAAAATAAAAATAATTAATTAATTAAATTGTATACCATCACAAAAAGATGACATGAAAAGATCTTCCAGACACGTTAAGTGAAGATTGCAAGGTGTTGAACGTGTGTATAGTATACTTCCATTTGTTTACAAAATATTCATTTGCATATGCAAAAATGATCTTTTGGGGAACAGTTAAGAAATGTATAATGGTGCTTGACTTTGCCAGAGCAGGTAGACAACCTGGGGTTGAAGGAGGTCTACTTTTCATTGTATAGCCTTTTGTGTATACATCCTTGTGTGCACCATGTTAATGTACATGTGACTGCAATGTAAATAAATGAAATTTAAATTTTAAATTACTCTTTGAGAGTACAGACTAACTGCAGAGAGTAGGAGAGGGATGAGAGCCCTATATATCTGGATTTAGCAACATCCTGCCTACAGGACAAAAGGACTAAGCATTGAATACAGCAAGGTGAAAGGTGGTCAATATCCCAATGATCCTTTGGTCAGGTACGGAAATATCTATGCTTAAGGATCAAACATGTGTGCAAGGAATGCAACATACAGATAAATATGGTTTTTTTTTTTTTTTTTGAGACGAAGTTTTGTTCTTGTTGCCCAGGCTGGAGTGCAATGGCACGATCTCGGCTCACCGCAACCTCTGCCTCCTGGGTTCAAGTGATTCTCCTGCCTCAGCCTCCCGAGTAGCTGGGATTACAGGTGCACAACCCCACACCTGGCTAATTTTGTATTTTTAGTAGAGACGGGGTTTCTCTATGTTGGTCAGGTCAGGCTGGTCTCGAACTCCCGACCTCAGGTGATCTGCCCACCTCGGGCTCCCAAAATGCTGGGATTACAGGCATGAGCTACTGTGCCTGGCCGATATGTTTTTTTAAACAGATAAGAGAAAAAATTCTAACAAGGTAGGGGAAATATTTATGTTATGGATTCAGGCCTAGGAGTCACCCCAGGTAGTCTGTCTCCTTCCATCTACCTGTGTATGAACCATCAAATCCTATCTATGTAGCCACCAAAAAATATCACAAATATCTAGACTTTCCTCTACCAGTTCCCTAGGCCAAGCCACCACCAGCCTAGCTTTGCATTCCCTTACCCTTCCGTTCTAAATTAGAATTCCTAGTAGCCTTTATTCTCTTTCACAACATCTTTTATTTTATTTTTCTTCGTAACTCTTATCCACATACAAGAAGTTTAATGTCATACCTATTTAATTAATGTCTATTCCTCAGCTGGAATATAAACTCCATGTGGTCAGAGACTGTGTCTGTTTTGCTAGTTACTATATTTCCAACTCAAACATTTGTGTTGAATGAATGAATAAACTAGACTATGGAACTCCCTGGAGAAACAGAGCTGTATGTGTAATGGAAATTTTTAAAAATCACATTGAGGAGACTATCAGGAGATAAATTATCAGAAGCAAATTGTGGTCATAGAAGAGCCTAGAAAATATGCTAAGTCTTTTCATCTCTGACCTCCACAGATTTGCCACACATTGAGAACTGTCAGCTTAGGCATTTCACCAATGTGGCACAAGACTTTAGTACTAGCAAGCTGAGCAAGTCTCCTCTCCCTTGGGAACTTGGTTCTCTCAATTCTGCTTTGGGGTAGATGAGCAAAGAACTTCTTATCTGAAGACATGAAGTCTAAGAAGACTGTATTGTTCTAGCAGCATCTCCCGAGCAAGTCTGTACAAGCTGAGTATGAATCTGGCGGAGTTTATGACAAGGTTTTGCTTCAGGCATTTTCTAAAATCACTCTACAAAAGTTCAGCTCTCATAATTGAAGATGACATTGATCTCATGCATTGCTAATGTACATTTTAAAACTCTCAGGGAGTCAGGACCATCATGAGTAAGTCTCCAGTGACTGTGTTACCAGGTTATAATGGTCAGGAGCACTTTGTATATAATTTGCTTCATGTCCCATTGTATTGTAATAATTTATGTGTCTCTCTTTGACCATTGCACTGTACACTCCTCAAGGCTCAAGGGCAGGAATATAATAGGAGCTCAATAAATATTTCTGGTTTTTTGGGGGTTTCGTGAGAGGGAGTCTCACTCTGTAGCCCAGGCTGGAGTGCAGTGGTGTGATCTTGGCTCACTGCAACCTTTGCTTCCTGGTTTTGGAGGCAGCATCTTCCGCACTCAGAAATACTGCTTCAGCCTTTTGCTGGTAACTGGGAAGACGTTCAGCATTGATCCAGGCTTTGAAGCCGGTCCAGGATGTAGTGAGAGCAGCCCCGTCACTTGCGGCCTTGTAGCCAGCAGGCCTATGCATTTGAAGTCATTTGCATTGCCATGTAAACTCCTCCATCGCTCTCCCCAAATCTTTTTTGTTGTTTTGAGACGGAGTTTTGCTCTTGTTGCCCAGGCTAGAGTGCAGTGGCGCAATCTTGGCTCACCAGAACTTCTGCCTCCTAGGTTCAAGCGACTCTCCTGCCTCAGCCTCTCAAGTAGCTGGGATTACAGGCACCTGCCATCATGCCCAGCTAATTTTTGTATTTTTAGTAGAGACGGGATTTCACCATGTTGGCCAGGCTAGTCTGAAACTCCTGACCTCAGGTGATCTGCCCGCCTCAGTCTCCCAAAGTACTAGCACTACAGGCATGAGCCACCGTGCCCGGTCAATAAATATTTCTTGAATGAACAATCTGAATACAGTATGTGGATTTGACTTTTGAAGGAAGAGAGTTTATATAGAGACAGTTATATTCAATCCACCACTTATTAGATCTGTAAACCAGAACAGATAATTTAATCTGTCTTTATTTTCCCCCTTTTTGAAAAATTATGAAGTATTTAAATATATACACAAATATAAAGAATGGTAAAATTAACATTTATCTGCTATCTAGCTTTATATCATTTTGTCGAATATGGCTGAGAGAATGCCATGTGTTCATCAAATCTTGTTTCATTTTTCTCTTTCTGGGCACACAAAAAGATTGCATTTCTCATCCTCCTCTGCAGCCAGATGGGTATCATGAGACTAGTTCTGCCAATGGACTGTAAGCAGATGTGCTATGTGTTACTTCCAGGGTAAGCATAGAAGAACGACTGAGTTCTCTGTTCTCTTTCCCTGCTGCAGTGATCCTGGAAACCACATTTGAAAATAGTGTTATCAGAAGACCCTGGAGCCTCCATCAGTCTATACCCCTGAATATCCGTATGGATCAGTGTATGAGAATCGCCTTTGCGCTACGTCTTTATCAATGCTGAGTTTTCCCAGCTTTAAAAACTTTTCTGACAGTTTGATGATGTGAAATCATTGTTTTAATTTGTGTTTTGCTGATCCTGAATGATGCCGAACACCTTTCCAAATGCTTGTCATTTGGGTTTTTCTGTGAGTGCCTGTTTGTATCCTTTGCCCATGGTGGATGGAGGAGTTCATTATTCTAGTGTTCTGTGGGATGATTTTATATATTTTGGAAACCAATCTCGTATCAGTTGCATTCATTGCAAATACTTTCTCCAAGTGTGCAGCTTATCTTTTTACTTTGTTTAAAGTATCTTTGTTGTATAGAAATTTAAATTTACCAGTCTTCTTATGCTTTGTGTAAGAATTTTTTCCTATCCCAAAGTTCTAAATATATTCTTCTGTACTCCCTTTTGAAAAAATTTTTTCCTTCTACAGTGATGTGAATTTGAAAGTTTTAAAGACTCGATTTTCATTTGTAAGTCTTTAATCTACCTGTACAGTAATAGTTTGTGTGTGTGTGTGTGATGTAATGTAAGAACATTTTTTTTTCCATAAAATAGCCAATTTCTCAAGGCCATTTATTGACTAGTTCATCATTTCCGCTGATGACAATACAACTTTGCCGTATATCAAGTTTCCATTGATGCACAGGTCTGTTTATAGTCTCTTTAACCTGTTTGACTGGTTTATTCATCTGTCCCTGGACCAAGGCCATGTTGTCTTAATTGCTATAATTTTATAATAAGTTTTGATATGTGGAATGTAAGTATCCCTCCATTTTGATCTTCATTATTGTCTTATCTTTTGTTGACCCTAAGTATTTCAATATGAACTTTAGGATGAGCTTGTCAAATTCTACAAATAACTAAGTTGGGATTTTGGTTGAAATTGTGTTTGCATCCTGTTGTTACTGTGGCTGAGAATAATTTTTTTTTTTACTATTACATTTTTTAGTTAATACTAATGATGCATAGAAATGCTGTTGATTCTCATACATTGATTTTGTATCCAGAAATCTTGTGCCCTCATATTAATTCTGTACATAGAGTCCTTGGAATTTGTCCACAATGTATATTCTTTAATAAGAGTAAATTAGGTAATACATTTTCAGTTCTTATGTTCCTCTTATACCGTATTGAATAAAAGTGGTGAATCTTATTGAATCTTATTCTTATTTTAATAAAAATCTTCTTACAGTTTCACCATTAGGTATTTTGTTTGCTCTATGGGTATACTTAAGCTAAGGAAATACATTCAAATTTTTTATGCCTCAGTCTCTTTACCTGTAATATGTAGATATCACTACCTATTTTATTTATTTTTCCAGTCTATTGTGAGAATTAAATAAGGTATCATACAGGAAAGATCACTGGAAATAGTGAAGTACTATATTCAAATGTCAGTTAGTGTGTCTATATTGTTTGTTCACTTTTGTGTCCCGGTACCTAAAACATTTTCTGGAACCTAATTGGTGCTCAATAAATATGTGTTGGATAATTGTGGAAAGCAGTATTAATATTAAACAGATGTTTCATGCAAAGTATTATTTCCTTACATCTTAACAGGGATGGCAACACTGAGATATTCATGCTGGTATTCCCTGCATTGCCTGCTAGTGGTAAAAAATCACTGAATTATCTCAGAACTCTTCTTCTGAGCTCGGACTGTCAACCTCAGAATCCATTTCAACTTAGTGTTCTAGGCAGCTATTTCCAATCTATTATAATTGGAATATGAAAAGAAACTTATTTACTTATTTACCAGTTTACTACTGGTTTGGTACCAAGCCAATAACATTTAATCTCTACTCAATTGGGCATATGGTACTGTTATGAAAGAGAAATTTAGGAATCAAGGGTTTCTCATTCCCAAAAGTAAACATCCACAGGAGGGCTACATAATCACCAGCATTTAGGAAACTCAGTCTGTTTAATTGGGTTATTCTTCTTGTGTATTTCTCCACAAATTGAAAACACAATGATATCTGTTAAGTAAAAAGGCAACATCAGGCCTATGAAAATATTCCCTCCTTATTAGTAAAGTGCTTTGTTCCTACGTTTATCTTTGTTATTATATTGCAGGCTGGAAATGAGAACTGTGAGCATCATTTTAATAAGTGGATTAAAGGTCTTTATTTCTAAAAATTTTTCCACGAACCTTGCTGAGTCTTCTATTTCTGACAGCTAGAAGTAGAGGTGAATCATGTCATCCCCTTATAAACAAGAACAAACAGGCACTAAATTTACAGAGTAATTGTAAAGCACGGCATTTTATGTTGTAAATTTATGTTGCTTCTCACAGCCTATTTGCTATTTTCACATCTTTTCAGGTTATTAATTTATGATTTCCTGTAAAAAGGGACATAACTGAATTTGTCTTCCCAAGCATTTCTACCTTCTTTCCCACATACCAAAAACCCCTGTCAATTTTTGCCCTAGAATATACAAAATTTAGAGATTAAAGATATAAATGCAGCCGGGCGCGGTGGCTCGCGCTTGTAATCCCAGCACTTTGGGAGGCCGAGGCGGGCAGACCACGAGGTCAGGAGATCGAGACCACGGTGAAACCCCGTCTCTACTAAAAATACAAAAAATTAGCCGGGCGTGGTGGCGGGCGCCTGTAGTCCCAGCTACTCGGAGAGGCTGAGGCAGGAGAATGGCGTGAACCCGGGAGGCGGAGCTTGCAGTGAGCCGAGATCGCGCCACTGCACTCCAGCCTGGGTGACAGAGCGAGACTCCGTCTCAAAAAAAAAAAAAAAAGATATAAATGCAAGACCCATGTCACTGGAAAGACTTGTTCATTTATTGAGAGCTGGCTGATTGTTTCATTAAGTAATATCTCATATAAAAACACAAATATCTAATGTCTGAAAAGATTATGGGTGTCCCTGTGGCTCTTGATACTGTCATTGCCCCCTCCGGCTCCTGGGAGGTGGATGAGCTCCAGCGCGGCACCCGCATTGCTGGGCTTTTAGGAAATGTGTCTTAATTTTAAAACAACTCAGATGCTATATTCTCCAACAACCAACTTTGCCAAGATCAAGCCTTGAGACTCTTATAAAAGATTAAAATTTCAAAGCTAGTACTTTTCAGTGAAGGGCACACATCATGATTTTGTTCTAATCTGCAAACACCTGACAGGCTCAAGAAGCAAACATGGCCAGGAACCAGAAATCCAAATACTGCGAAGTCATTGTTGCTTTTCAATTTTGATTCAGCCTGTTCAAAAGCTATTAAGTAATGAAATGTACATGATATAATGCTATAAGAAAAATGGAGTTTACAAAACAGTATGAGATATATAAGATAGATGTATAAGATATATGCATAACTTATATGGCATTATATATAAAATATTAAGTTAGCTGAGGTCTCTAAGCCTCAATTTCCTCTCCCGTAAAGAAGGTAATCATATCTATCTCATAGAGTCATGATATTAAATGAGATAATCCATGCGAAGTACACAGTATAGTGCCTGGAAGGTATATAATAATATATAGTCTATATTTTATTACCAATATTTTAGAACAAAGGCTAGATGGATATATATCTAAATCCTAAAAATGGTTATTTTGGGGTTGTGGAATTGCAGGTGGGTCCTATTTTCTTTGCTTTGACAGTGTTTCTAAAATTTCTCTCATGAGTCAATATTACTTTTTTTAATAAGAAAATTCAGAAGTTAGCCTCCTTTGACCAAAAGTACTCAGGTGGCTCTCACTCGCTGAATGATGAGGGGTAGAAATGGGATGAGCAGTGTTAATGACATCTGTAGAGTTTCCTGTGACAGATCATTAGAAAGGCCCCCGGTGAATCCCACTTTTCTAGTTCATATCCTTTTGCTATGTGGCTTTGCTGCTCTTCCCATCAATAAATGGAGTCTAATTTTCCACCTTTGAATCTGGGCTTGCTTTGTGACTTGCTTTGTCTAATGAAGAAATGTCTGACAAAAATGATGCTGTGTGAATTCCAGAACCTGGTTTTTAAAAGGTCTGGCAGTTTCCACCTTCACCATCTTGAAATCCTGAGACTTTCTCTGCTGTGAGAAGCCTTGTTTAGTTTATAGGAAGGATTGCTGATGGGCCGCAACAAACAGCAAGCACCAACAGCCAGACCTGTAACTGAGACCATTTTGGACCCTCCAGCTCTAGGCAGGAGGTTGATGACCAGAGCTGCGTGAGTGACCCCAGGTGAGATTGAAAAAGAGGAGCCCAGGAGTGTGAGACACAATATAACATTGATATTTTAAATGACCACGTTTTGGGGTGGCTTGTTATGAAAGAGCAGATAGCTAAAACACTGCTCTTCATAGATGTCCGTGCTACCCAAACAGTGTCTACTTCAAAGGGGCTGAAGAAAGAAGGGATTTCTCTCCAAAGACATTAATTTATTGTGCAATTTGTAGAGAGTAAAAAAACGCTTCCTTTTACTTTTCCTTTGTGACCTGAACTTAAATGTGCACTATTGTAAATCTACATGGCTGGTAAGTATGCAATTGAGGGTCCTCTAACCAATTACTCCAGGGGCAAGTGTCCTCATATCAAGGAGCCCATTAGCTGGGCATGGTGGTGGACATCTGTAATCTCAGCTACTTGGGGGGCTGAGGCAGGAGAATCACTTGAACCCGGGAGGCGGAGGTTGCAGTGAGCCGAGATCGCTCCACTGCACTCCAGCCTGGGCAACAGCGACAGAGCAAGACTGTCTAAAAGGAAAAAACAAACAAACAAAAAGGAGTCCAGTGTTTAAAATTTTTGAGAAACAATGTCTCACTCTCACTTTCCTATTGTATAACCTTCATTTTCTGGGGCTACCCTGGCTGGGATATCAAGGAACCAAACATTCATTTATTTGTTGATCCATTTTTCAGATGTATATTGAGCACATATTATGTATGAGACTAGGCTAAGGAGTGAAGCGTAAAAAGACTTTAAGACATGGTGACTGCTTTCTACAACAGGAAGATACGACATGCAGATAATGTCAATAGAAAGTAATCCATGCTAAAGCACTAGATGAATGTACAGGCAACTCATAAACCACATGAGTTTCGGGGAGGAAGAGAAACCTTCCAACCAAGATGACCAGAGTTGATGTTATAGTAACCACACAATTTGATTTTAGTCTTATAGACTGAATTAAGAATTTGGTGGAGGTGAGATGGGGAGAGGCCATGCAGACAAGGGAATCTTCATGAGCAAAGGGCAGGAAAAAGACACAAGACACATTTGAGAGAGGTATCTAGGAGACAAATTTAACTGGAGGGTTCATTTACTGACTCATGTATTGCTTCAGCAAATATTTACTGAATGCCTAGTAGGTGTCAGAAACTCTGCTAGTCTCTGAAAATGCTGAAATATAAATGACCCAGCGCCCATCTTTAAGGAATAAGTAATCTATTGTGCAGGCAGCAAATAAGCCATTGCAGAGAATGGGATGGTAAGTTCACAGTTGAATACCAAGGAAGACAGGCCTGGAAAAGTAGGTTAAGGCCAAATTGTGGAAGGCTTTGAAAACCAGGATTTCTCTCCTGCAGTTCAGAGAAACTTCTACTTAAAAAAAAAAAGTGGAAACTTTTTAAATAGCAAATAATATTGTTATTTGGAACTGCAGCATAAAAGACAGAGACAAGTGGATCTGTTCGGATTGAAGAGGAGGGGCCTGGAAGGCTTACTGGCCTTACCGCTCTCTCAGTGCTTTTCCCTGCGGCAATCCCTAAGGCATCTCTATAGTTCAAAGGAACACAGTGTCAAGCATAATCGTATTGTGCTGGCAACAGAGAATTGCTGAAGTTTGTTTAAATCAGGAGAGTTCCATAATGTACATAAGATGCCCTGTCAACATAACTCACAATTGTTGAGCACTTACTAGGTAGCAGGTACCATGTTAAGTGACATACTATTTAATTTTTACCATAACCCCATTAGGAATGTATTAATAATAGTAAAAATAATGATGATAATAACGTTCCTACTTTAGAGATGAAGAAGCTAAGTTTCAGAGAGGCTAAGTAAATTCTCCAAGCTACACGGTTTGTAGAGCAAGGATCAGAATAGAATTGATCAGACTGCAGAGCCTGTGCTGTATGTTAGGCACAGCTGGTGAGGGTATGAGGCTTCTAAGCTCTCCTGCCTCCTAATCTGCTTACTACATATTAGATGCTTGATTAATGGTATCTATTATCATTACCATTATCTTTATTACCATCAAAAGAGGACAGCTCTATAGGAATTACGTTATACATTTGGATATGCAATTTTAGTTGAGGCTGATGAACTAGTGGCCTAAAATCACTAAATTTAACTTGTTTCAACATAGTAAATAAAGTACGAAATATTTTCATTTACCATTCACTCATTCTATTGGGATAGTGTATAGAGTCATGAAAATATGGATTTTGAGCTACTCAGAATAGCTCTCCATAAAGAAAAAACAAAACAAAACACAAATGGCCAATAAAAAATACTAAAGGATGTTCGGACTTACCCGTAATTAAAGACATATCGTTCAAAACAGTGAGGCTCCAGTGCTGTCATGTGTAGTTGTTCAGTTTGAGCACTGTGTAAGGTGGCTGGCCAAAGGGCAAGTGGACTGGAAATGGAGTTCTGAATGGCAGACTCCACGTTCTGTCATGGTCTCAGTCCGCCTAGGAGGTTATAGGGAGCAAAGAGAGGAGGGAGATTTTTAAATTTGTTTGCCCAAAGGGGATTTGAAAAATATTAACGCAAAGGCACGTGTCTTAGTCAGCTTATGTTGCTATAAAAGAATACCTGAAGCTGGGTAATTTATAAAGAAAAGAGATTTATTTGGCTTATGGTTCTGCAGGCTGTACAAGAAACACGGTGCCAGCATCTGCTTCTAATGAGTGCCTCAGGCTTCTTCCACTCATAGTAGAAGGGGCAGGGGAAAGGGAGCTGGTGTGTGCAGGGGTCACATTGCAAGAGAGCAGAAGCAAGAGAGAGAAGAGGAGGTGCCAGGCTCATCTCAACAAGCAGTTCTTTTGGGAGCTAAGAATGGGAACTCACTCATTACCATGAGGCCAATCATGAGGATCCACCTGCATGACCCGAACAACTCCAACATTGGTGATTAAATTTCACACGCGATTTGGAGGGAGAACTATCCAAACTGTATCAGCACCCCATATATAATATTTTCACCTCTTATTATGGACAAAGGCTTAAAAATTTTGTTATGTCCACATCTAGTGAGGGTGCAAGGAAAGGGGCATTCTCTTGCATTGACTGTGGAAATTTTTGGAATTTAAATTGGTGCTGCTTTTTTGGAAAGCAATGTGACAATTCAAAAAGCGTTTAAGTTCTCACAACATTTGATCAGGAATTCTACGTCTATGAATTTATCCTATAGATATACCATACAAAAGGGCAAAGAGGACATTTGAGGACGTTCCTTGTAATCTTATTTGTAAAAGTGAAAAACCAAACACTATGCACATATTCATGTAGGAAAGTCTGGTTAAAAAAGTTTATGGTACATCTATGTAGTGGAATAATATGAAACTACTATGAAAGTATGTGTATGCACTGATATGAAAAGACATACAGAATATGTTAAATGAAATCAATCAAGTTGTAGAGCAGTTTACATGTGATAGTCTTCTGCAGAAAAGTGACATAAATGTGTGTATATGGTTGTAGATTTATTTTCTGGAAGGATATACAAACAATAGTTAACAGTGATTCCTTCCAGGACATGGTACTAGGGGAATAGAGGTAGAGGATCTTAATCTTTTTTTTTTTTTTTTTTTGAGATGGAGTCTCACTCTTGTCACCCAGGCTGGAGTACAGTGGTGCAATCTTGGCTCACCGAAACCTCCACCTCCTGGGTTCAAGCGATTCTCATGCCTCAGCCTCCCAAGTAGCTGGAACTACAGGTGTGCACCACCATGCCTGGCTAATTTTTGTATTTTTAGTAAAGACAGGGTTTTGCCATACTAGCCAGGCTGGTCTCAAACTCCTGACCTCAGGTGATCTGCCCGCCTTGGCCTCCCAAAGTGCTGGGATTAAGGGTGTGAGCCACCATGGCCAGCCTTGGGATCCTAATCTTTAACTTTATATCTTATTTGTTCAACTATTTTTTAAGAATAAGATGAGAACAAATTAATTGGTTTTGGGGGAAAACAGGTGTGAGACAAGAGTGTGCTGAAATGCAAATACCCTTGGATTTAATACCTATGGAGGGGAAGGGAGGGAAAGGAAGCAGGATTGGGCAGGAAGAAGTTGGATCATGAAACAGTCTCAGTGAAGGCCTCAGTTAACCCCACTGAGATATCTGAAGCTGGAACAGCCCTTCAGGGTCGTCCTGAGTTGAGACAGGGGGGCTACACCTTGACAGACCCTGGCATCAAGCTGTCAATGGACGAGGGCTATCTCAGGAAAAGGATGTGGCCTAGGGAGAGGAGGGCCTCAGTTGGGACAGTTCTGAAGAGTCCTGAAGGGGGCACATTGTAGCACCACTTCTGTAGCAAAATTGTTTTCCACAGGTCCAATGACAATTTAAATTTGTCAAAACTCCACTTAGACCTTTCCAAGGCAGCTGCTACAGCTGAGAACGGCACTGGATTTTGGCCCTTTCTCCTTGGCTCTGGCTTCCCATAATAAAATATTGACATATCATTTGATTGCTGGTCTCTTTGAATTCCTACCCCCAATGCTCAGCAGACTGTAAAAAGATGAAACGTCTTCCATATCAGAAACATCATTGTTCTTTTTCTTTTTTAAGATGGTGCCTCCACTCATTATTTAAAACTCTAATAAAGGGGGTTTAAATCTGCTGGTTAATTTGCTACATGGTCTTGGGAATTAAGGGGATACTGAATTTTTCCTTCTGTGTAGCCCATGAATAAGTAACACTTTGACTACACAGAAACCCTTGTTCCTTAACAAAATGATGTTTTATTGAAGCTGAAGAAGCACATCACCTTACAATGCTTTTATATCAAATACTTGAACTAGTTTGTTTTGCCCGCTCTAAGAAGGAGTGAATAATTTGAAAACAACTCAGTTGGCCTGGTTTATAGGCGTATAACACATTGTAAATAAGCTTATCTGGAGAATCTGGATACTATCAAACCATAATGGGACATAAGATCCCTTGGGAAACTAAATCATATGGTTTGAGGGGAGGACAAAGGAAAGCTCTCCGGAAGGGAACAAGTGCTTCTGAGTTTGTTGGTTTAGCAGGATTGGTTCTGGTGTGGGATGGCAGTAATATTTGGCTTCAAAGCAGTCTTTATCCCTTAATAATTCCCTAATCCTTGCTGTTATGTGAACCAGCAAACATTTGAAAGGCAAAGCTGTAGAATAGAATTAGGATGGTCTCCTGAGTGAGGCAGAAAGATTCAGTGAGAGGAAATGACTTTCAGGGTTCCAACAGAAGCCTACATTTTGTGAAAGTTAGTAAATATCAATTATAAGCAAGATGCTCTACAAATCTCAGTATGATTATCGGTGCTGATCAGGTATAAAAACTACCGCAGTGGCTCCCTATTATGGAAAGAATCACAGAAAGGGAAAGGCCTCCCCTAGTGCTTGCTCAAAATTGTACATGGAAGAGGCTTAGGGGGGTCTAAACTATTCGTTTGGAACTGGCAGGCTTACCTCTAAGCTGTGTTTACATATCACTTTACATAACGTTGAGAAACACTACGTCTATAATATTAATACTTGTCCATGTCAAAGAATGAAAGAGGTGGTTGTCAATGGTAATGATGGGGGTGCCAAAGTCCATTCACATCATCCCTACATGCTACCATTTTTCTTTCCTGTGAAAATGAAATTGTAATGAACAATGTGACCAATGAAAGGTGATTTCTTAACATTTTGCTTGGGGTCTTTGAGTGTAAAGCTATGTTAACTGCAGAACGGTAACGTAAATTTGGGTTTGTTAATATCATTAAGGTAAACCTATGAATTTGCCTTTGAATAAGATATAAGGTCATAAAATTGATTATAGCCAAACAAAACTATAGTGACAGAAGGCAGATCAATAGTTGCCTAAAGATGGGGGAGAGAGGAGGGAGAGATTATACAGGAACATACAAATTTATAATTCACAATTATAAAGTTATAATTCAGCTTTATAATAAAGTTTTGACATATATATTCACTTGTAATCTCTCCTCCCTCCCCTGTCTATGGGCAACTATTGATCTGCTTTCTGCCACTGTAGTTTTGTTTTCATTTGTTTCCGTTTACAATATAAATGGAATGTACTCTTTTTTTGGGGAGGCCTGACTTCTTTAACTCAGCATGATTATTTTGAGATTGATCCACATTGTCCGGTATATCTATGGCTCATTCCTTCTTATTGCTAAGTAGTATACCCTTGTATGGATATGCTGCAATTTGTTTATCTATACACCTGTTGATAGATATTTGAGTTGTTTCCAACTTGGGCTATTATACACAAAGCTGCTATAAACATGCATGGGCAAGTATTTGGACATATACCTTCGTTTCTGTAAATACTTAGGAGTGAAATGGCTGGATCATATGGTAAATATATGTTTGACAGTTTGAGAAACCATCAAACTGATTTTCAAATTAGTTGCACATTTTACATTCCCACCAGCAATATATGAGTTTTTCCAGTTGCTCAGCATCCTTGCCAACACCTGATGGGGAGAGTCTTTTTAATTTTGGCCATTCTGGTGGATGGGGACTGGTATCTCATCGTGGTTTTAATTTACATTTCCCTTATGATTAATGATGTTGAACATATTTTCATATGCTTGTATGCCCTCCCTATATCTTTTTTGTTGTTGAAATGCGTGTCTAAATATCTTGCCAATTTTTAAATTGGGTTAGTTGTCTTGGAAAAAACACCCCAGGCAGTTGGGACACCTGAGTTCTATTTCTAGATCTGGTCCCCCAGTGTTGCCATACTATTTGACCACAGATTTCTTGCCTCTCTCGACCCTTTGCAAATGAGGTTAAGCCCACTGCTCTATAAGTCTTCTTTGAGTTAAGAGTCAAGTTATTTGTTGGGTGTATGTTTTGGAAATATTTTCCCTGAGTTTGTGGCTTGCCTTTCTTAGTGGCATTTTTTAAAGAGAAAAAGTTTTAAATTTTGATTAAATCCAATTCATTAATTTCTTTCTCTTATAGTTTATGCTTCTTGTGTCATATTTAAGAAATCTTTTCCAAAGCCAAGATCACTAAGATTTTTAAAAGATGTTTTATAATTTTATAATTTTTAATTGTAGCTCTTACATTTAGCTCTATATTCCATTTAGAGTTACTTGTGGTATATGGTATAACGTGGGGGTTGAGGTTACTTTTTATTTTTTCATGTGGCTGATTGTTTCAGCATTATTTGTTGAAGATATTATCCTTTCCTCATTGAATTGTCTTGGCACCTTTGCCAAGAATCAATTGACTATATGTGTGCGTGTGTACATATACAGATGTGTATGTATACATATACATGTATGTGTGTATATATATGTATGTACGTCTAATGCCGGGTTCTCTATTATGTTTCATTTTTGCCCATCTTTAGACCAGAACCTCTCCTGATTACTATAGCTTATGATAACTCTTGAAACCTTGTAGTGTAAATCCTGTATCTTTGTTCTCTTTTTCTCTCTTTTGTTATATGGTAGATTGTTTGCTTTTCATATTTAGCATTAGCTTGTCATTTTCAGACAAAACCCTGAAGGGATTTTGATTGTGAATGCATTGAATTTAGACATCAGTTAGGGGAGAATGAACATCTTAACAATATTAAGTCTTCTAATCCATGAAGATGGTATACCTCTCCATTTATTTGGATCTCCTTTTATTTCTCCCAGTAAAATATCTGGTTACAATAATTGGTTACAAAAATTAGCTGATTATAAACTATTATTAAAATGCATTTTTGAAATCAAGGTCTGTATTTCCTCTTAAGAAGCAATAGACTAGAACTGTCTCAGAATAGAGGGAGGCCAAAATATGTGGGGGCTGCATAAAGTTGTACCTTTGCTCATAGAACTTTTAAAGAGGAAAAGTTTTAAATTTTGATTAATTCCAATTCATTAATTTCTTTCTTTTATAGTTTATGCCTTTTGTGTTATTCATTCTTACAATAAATGGTATCCTCCTCCCTCAAACTCATAATATCATTTTATATCACCTTAACAAGAGATTACAGATATGTTCAACAATGACTGTCATTCACCGACTTTGTTTTCATTAAAAATTCAATGAAAAGATTATATATGAGTGAGATATATATATAGCATGTTAGTATTATTTTAGGCTTTCTTTAGAAAAAACTTCATTTAAAAGTGATCACAGACTTCCACTATTTTAAAAGTTATAACCTATGTCAATAAGGTTTACCTTTAAAATTTAATTTGATGTTTGGGCATCTCTGACTGAGGCTGTTGTAAAAGGTGATAATGTTCAGACGGGTGAGGAAGAATGGAAACTTCTGATGCAGCAGGTGGGTGGATGACATCCTCTCAAGTGGAGGGATAGGGCACCACATCCATAAGAAGAGGGGGGATAAGAAGAACGGCATATAAAATCACGGAACTTGAGGGTGGAGGGGGATCTTAAAAGTCACTCAATCGACCAGGTATAGTGGCTCACACCTGTAATCCCAGCACTTTGGGATGCCGAGGCGGGCAGATCACCTGAGATCGGGAGTTCAAGACCAGCCTGACCAACATGGAGAAACCTCGTCTCTACTAAAAATACAAAATTAGCCGGGCGTGGTTACGCATACCTGTAATCCCAGCTACTCGGGAGGCTGAGGCAGAGAATGGGGTGAACCTGGGAGGCGGAGCTTGCAGTGAGCCGAGATCGCTCCACTACACTCCAGCCTGGGAGACAGAGCGAGACTCCGGCTCAAAAAAAAAAAAAGCAAAACTCCATCTTAAAAAAAAAAAGATCACTCAGTCAAACTACTCATATTTAAAGGGAACATCTGAAATACATGGAACAGGACAGAGAAGAGCCTAAGGCAACAGATAAGATCTTGGATTTTTTTTTTTTTTTCAGATGAAGTCTTGCTCTGTCTCCCAGGCTGGAGTGCAGTGGAGCGATCTCGGCTCACTGCAAGCTCCACCTCCCAGGTTCAAGAGATTCTCCTGCCTCAGCCTCCCAAGCAGCTGGGATTACAGGTGCCCGCCACCACGCCTGGCTAATTTTTGTATTTTTAGTAGAGATGGGGTTTCACCATGTTGGCCAGACTGGTCTCAAACTCCTGACTTCAGGGGATCTGCCCGCCTCAGCCTCCCAAGGTGCTGGGATTACAGGTATAAGCCACTGTGCCTGGCCGATCTTGGATGTTCAAATGGCTATGCCGAGGTCTATGTCACAGGCCAGGACTAGACTACTTTATAAGTCACCTTTGTAAAACTAGAAAATAGTGTTCCTGTGGGCCAACACAGATTCACCGGCACTCACCCTGGTTAATGAAGTGCGGGCTAGATTTCGGTTTTCCCTTATCCCCTTGGCTATGTGTGTTTATGTGGTTGCACAAAAGCCAAACAAGTGGTCTTTCCATAAGCCAAAGAGAAATCTAGAAACCAGAATTCCTAACTCAGTTGATTTGAGAGTGAGGTGATGAGAGTCAGCACAGTTTAAACCCAGAGGTTTCAACAGAAAATAACTTTTCCAGCAATCAGGTAGAGATCAGAGTGGATAAGACTTGGTGGTGGCATCACAGGATAGAAATCAAGGCACTGTTGATGCAAGATAAGAGTGGAATACAGAAGATGAAATGGAGAACTCTCTCTCCAGGGGCCACATTTTGTTGGAGTAACTGAAAGACTAAAGCACAATGACAAGGGGCAGCTGGGAAACCGTCAGCATCTTAGCCCTCATGAAGCTATGCTTTGTCTCTGTATTTCTATTCCAAAGTTCCCTCCTGCTGAAAGGATACATTTGAGCCGAGATATGGTGGAGATGAATGTGTGTTGCAGAGACTGAGAATTGGCCTTTGGTAGGAAAACTAAAGAAAAACCTCCATTTGGAATTGCTTGAACCCAGTGGGTGGAGGTTGCAGTGAGCCAAGATCACGCCACTGCACTACAGCCTGGGTGACAGAGCAAGACTCCATCTCAAAAAAATAAAAAATAAATAAAAAAAAAGGGAAGAAAAGAAAAAACCTCCATTTGATTTTGATTTTGAATGATAGCAAAAAGGAATAAACTTGGCTTCCACCAGACATGAAACAGGATATATCTTCTTAATTTATTCACTTAAGTCCAATGTTGTTTTTAAGGTCTGGACAAATAAACACACAACTTTGTATCAGTATATTAGAAGTATGTTGTGTAAGATCAAGAAATAATTTAAGGAAATGTGGAAAGCATTCAACATCTAAATCAGCATATACATTGCTACTATTACTTTCCAAGGAAAAACAGAATTTAGGTTTTTTTAAAAAACTTATGTAACCATTGATTATGACCTCAGGGACTTTGGAATAAATACAGAAGGGTCATCTAAGTTTTTTAACTGTCATCAAAGCTTTGCAAATAGTTTTAAAAAATCTTGAGGCAAATTTAGGGTATTTTACTTTATTACCAGAATTAACTGTATAACATATGACTTTTCAAATTAAAACTATCCTAATGTAAACTCTTTGCAATTTTAAGAATTAGAATTTCAATTATTGAATTACTGAAAAGTTCATTTGGTTTTCTTAAAGTCTGGCCGTTGAACCCAAATCTCCCAAGATGGCACTTTACAATATAGATTCTGTGGTTAGAAATGTTTGAGAAACACTGGATACTCTTGTGCGGGAACATGAAACACATTAGCCCATTAAAAGCTCTGCAGTAAGGGAAACTTTTAAAACTTTAACCAAGAGAGTTTCCCAAAGTTATGTGGCTATAGTACACCTTCTTAAAGTAAAATTTTCATTTATTGAGCATTGTTCTAGTTATAGATTGCTGCTTACTAAACATTCCTAAAATTTAGTGGCTTAAATGAACAGCAGACTTTTTTTTTAGTTCATGAATCGGCAATTTGGGCAGGGCTCAGTAGGAATGCTTGTTTCTTCTCCACATGGTGTCAGCTCAAGTAGCTTTACTCAGGGATGCGTGATGAACTTCAGTATGGTTCACTCATATGGCTGGCAAGTTGACATTGACTGTCAGCTGGGAGTTCAGCCAGGACCGAGGGCACAGGTCTCTCCATGCGGATGTCTCCATGGGTTGTTTGGGCTTCCTCAGGGCACGGTGGTGGGTTCTAAGAGTTAGTGTCGCAAGTGATGGAAAGTTGAAACAGCCAATGTTTTAAGGCCTGGGTCTGGAAACTGGCACAATTTTACTTCTGTTGTATTATATTGGTTAAGCAGCCACAGATCCAAGATGCAAGAGGAAGGGACATTGATCCCTAACTCTTAGTGGGAGGAGTTTCACAGAATGTAGGGGTTGTATGTTAAAATCATACGCACAGGAAAATGCACAGAACACAAGTGCAGAAACTTTTGACATAATAAACTCACCCATGCACTCAGTATCCACAAGACCTCCCCCTATGTCTTCCTCCAGGCACCACCCCCTCCTAGGTAACGAATATCTTGACCTCTAATACTAAAGATTAGCACAACCTCAGTTGGATAATTCTTTGTGCTGTCCTGCACATTGCAGAATGTTAAGCAGCATCCCTCATCTCTACCCACCAGATACCAGCAGCATCCCCTCCCCTAGTTGTGACAAACAAAAATGTTTCCAGAAATTGCCAAATATCACTGGATTAGAAAATAATATCTATTTGTCTAAATCCCACTTAGTCATTTAGATATAAGTTCCAAGAGATTTTTTTGTCTGTTTTGATTTTGACTGATTCCTCAGTCCCTAGAATACTGCCTGACACATAGGAGAAAACTGACGACTATCTGTTGAACAAATGAAAGAATGAAAGATACCAAATCTAAATAGTTATTTAAATAGTCAACTCTAAAATATATACTTTTTTTATTCTACCAAACCCTCAATCGCAAATCATTTGGTTCATTTTTGTTAGAAATGATCATTTTATGACAACATTGATATAAAATACAAGAATATATTTGCCTCTAACAGGAATGTATATTGGTTAATTTCCTCCTGTAGCAACATGAAATATGAGTCATGGAAATAGAAAAGATTAGGATTTACCAGACAAATAGACAGTGTCTCATGACAGTGTTAATAATGTAATAAGCCTCAAATTGTGGTTTGTAATGGTCATGACAGCTTTGTGAAAAAGGAATGCATAGTAACCAAAAGTTTTCATTAAAAACCTGGGAGAGGTACTAGGTCCTGAAAGATTAGACGGGGGAAGGAGGAAATGTATAAGACAGTAGTAGGGACTTGAGTATTTATTTTTTTACAGGGGAAACTGAAAATTTCTTTTGCAAAATAGCCTCTGATATTACTGTGGAAAAAAATCTCCACTCTCTCCACCATTGCCTGTGGCAGGCATTTCCTATCTCACCAGGTAAATTTCTTAAGGCTTACCCCAAGAACAGTGTTCAGTGGAAATAGTGTTCTCCATGAATTTTGATGGATACTGTATGTCCTTCTTTTTGAAATTCCTAACTGCACTTATTTACTCTTCAGTCACCATTATGTCAGAAAAATGAACACAATCACCATATAATGCCACTAAAATTAGGGGCACAATAAAAATCGAATTTTACAACTGCAAAGGTTCTTAGAGATCACATGGCCATTTTGAAGCAAACTACTACACATTTATAGTAACTTACCTTAGGAATTATCCCGTTGTCTGGGCCATTCTGAATTGTTTCATCTCCTTGAAGACAGATCTGTTAAACATGAAATTCCTGTGTAAGACACACAGTGCAGAGAAGTTAGTGACTTGCCCAATGTCACAGGGTTAACAAGAGGACAAATAATTTGGAGCTAATGATCAAAATGATCATATCCAAAATACGTCTCATGAAACACAGAACAAATGTAATACATAAAAGTAGGGGGCGATGGAGTAGCACAGAGGCTTTTATCAAGCCCAAAGTGTTGGTTGCCAGATGATGCTGTGGTTGGGTTACTCCCATTTAGTCAGTGTCTGAATGAAACATATTTAACATTGACCATTCAAATACTTAAAGTTCAAAAGATGTTATGGAGTCTAGATTTTTAAACTGGAATTGGAGTACCACTTGTAAAAGAAGGATGTCTATCTAGTTTTTATTTTCTAATTTCCCAAGATTTGGATGCATTAAGCCTTCTCATCCCACTGCCAAATGCTTATGATTCATTTTAGCAGAAGTTACTAGGGATGAGGAGAAGGTGGGAGTATGTGTGTGTAACAGTTCTGTATGACGCAGAAAGAGAAACGAATTAGAAGGGAGGATATTTTTAGATTCCTTTTATGAAATAAAAAAAAGCTTAAATCAGGTAACTTGTTTACTTTTTCTTGTTTTCAAAATAGAAAAAAGAGAGATCCAAAACCTGATTTGGAATTTTCTGAATGACACAGAATTCTATTTCAGGAGAATAATTGTCATAATCACAGGTTAGTTACCTTCTTAAAATATCTAAAAAATTCCTTTCTAAAAATATAACTCCACAAGGATAGAAAACTGTATTTATGTCACAGAATACTTGTACATCAAAGGAATTTGCTACTTCCATCTAATCTACACAATAGCATTTAAAGAAATAACTAGTAAATTTATTGTCTGAAGGGGAAAGGAATTGACATGTAATTTCTTTCACTAGGTGTAAAGTTTTATCATTTTCATTTATTCATTCAACAACAATGTATGGAATAGGAAGACACTGGGCTAAATGTAGGAGGTACAAGGTTGAGCATGGCAGTGCCTGCCCTCAAAATGCTTTCCGTCTAGAAGAAGAAACATACACAGCCTCCCATACATATGCAGATATATACACGCTCACATACAAACACATTCACACATACCCATACACACATATATTCGTACACATATACACGTTCACACAATATGTACATGCATGCTCACACATGCATACACCCTCAGTACTATACACTCACACATGTACACACATATGTATAACATATATGCCGGGCGCGGTGGCTCACGCTTGTAATCCCAGCACTTTGGGAGGCCGAGGCGGGCGGATCACGAGGTCAGGAGATCGAGACCACGGTGAAACCCCGTCTCTACTAAAAATACAAAAAATTAGCCGGGCGCGGTGGCGGGCGCCTGTAGTCCCAGCTACTCGGAGAGGCTGAGGCAGGAGAATGGCGTGAACCCGGGAGGCGGAGCTTGCAGTGAGCCGAGATCGCGCCACTGCACTCCAGCCTGGGTGACAGAGCGAGACTCCGTCTCAAAAAAAAAAAAAAAAAAAAAAAAAAACATATGAACACATATATACATATATATCCACATATACACACTCACATGCATGCATACATACTTGGGAGCTGAGCTGACAAAGTGGAGACAGTGAGTAGAATGTTTTCAATTTAGAGGAAGGAGAAAGACATAGCAGTGGCAACGATCCTGTGAGATGACTATGGCAAAAGCTCAAGGAGGCTAAGGAGATCGTCTTAGTGTAGTTGTCAAATACTGGAGAGTTAGGTTTTCTGAGATCTGGATTCAAGTGCAAATCTGCCATTACTATCCGTGAGGCCGTAACCAAGTTACATAACTCACTGCCTCAGTTTCTTCTCTTTTACATAGGGATTATCATAGTACCTACTTCATAGGGTTGCCATGAGGTTTAAATGAGATGATGCATGTAAACCACTAAGCACAATGTACTAAATTTCCATTTATTTATTTATTTATTTATTTATTTATTTATTTATTTAGAGATAAGGTCTCTGTGTTGTCCAAGCTGGAGTGCAGTGGTGCTATCATAGCCCGCTGCAGCCTCAAACTCCTGGCCTCAGGCTCCCGAGTAGCTGGTGCATAACATCACACCCAGCTAATTTTATTTTTGTAAAGACGAAGTCTTGCCATATTGCCCAGGCTGGTCTTAAACTTCTGGCCTCAAACGATCCTCCTGTCTAGGCCACCCAAAGTGCTGGGATTACAGGTATGAGCCACCATGCCCAGCCTAAATTTCCAGTTTGTAATGATATCCTTATTATTACCAGAGAAGATTATTTACCAGGTAAATTGTGAAGATAGTATTCCTCTCACCAAGCTGCTTAGTGAGAACGTATTAAACTATTTTTAAGGTGAGTAGAGCCAAAAATTATGTATTAAATGAATTTATTTGCATACCAAAGTATAATCCAAAAATTTTTTTTTTAAATGAATACATGATCACTGTTTCATCTTTACTTTTAAAGTTCTAAAAATTCAGGAAAGCCAATTTATCATTTATAAATAACACAAACATCTACATGTCATGGCCTTCACTGGGAAAATCTGATCTGACTAAATGACGTCACACCCAGTGTTACTAAGTAATTTCTGTGGCTGTAACTTCATGGTGAAAATATATAAGCTATTATTAACTCTGTGATCATTTCATCAAAGTATGTTAGACTTGCTCATGTCATTTATAGAATACTGACAAACATTATTTGATATTATTCGTTGATATGATGAGGCAATTCATAAAATAAGAAATAAAAGTGGCCAATATACAAATGGAAAAGTATTACATCATTAATAATCAGATAATTCTAAATTAAGATAAGTTATTTTGGGGCTATTAGCTTGGTAAAGATTAATGGGTAGGCCAGGTGCAGTGGCTCACGCCTGTAATCCCAGCTCTTTGGGAGGCCGAGGTGGGCGGATCACTTGAGGTCAGGAGTTTGAGACCAGCCTTGCCAACATACTGGAACCCTGTCTCTACTGAAAATACAAAAAATTAGCCAGGTGTGGTGGCAGGCACCTGTAATCCCAGCTGCTTGGGAGGCTGAGGCAGGAGAATCGCTTGAACCCAGGAGGTGGAGGTTGCAGTGAGCCGAGATCAAGCCACTGCACTCCAGCCTGAGTGACAGAGCGAGACTGCCTCAAAAAAAAAAAAAAAAAAAAAAAAAAAGATGGATAATACCTTGTTGCTATTGAGGGTGTGGTGAAATTTGACACTCTCATATGTCAACCTTTTTCTTTTTCTTTTTTTCTTTTTGAGACAGGGCCTTGTTCTGTCACCCAGGCTCGTGTGCAGTGGCACGATCGTGTCTCACTGCAGCCTTGACCTCCTGGGCTCAAGTGATCCTCCCTCCTGTCTCAGTCTCTCATGTAGCTGGGACTACAGGTATGCGCCACCATGCTTGGCTACTTTTTTTATTTTTTGTAGAAATGAGGGTCTCACTGTATTGCCCAGGCTGGTCTGGAACTCCTGGGCTCAAGCAAACCCGTTGGCTGAGTCTCCCAAAGTGCTGAGATTAGAGGCATGAACCACCATGTTTGGCCACCAATCTTTTTAGAGGCCAGTTAGACAATACAGAGCAAAAAAATGTTTAATATGGTCTCTGACTCATCAATTCCACTTCTTCAATTGTGTCTTAAGGGAATATAATCAGACAAATACACAAAGATGCTTGTATATGCACTCTCACTGTGGAATTGTTTACGATGACAAAAAAATTGGAAACTACCTAGATGCCTGTCATGCCTGTCAATACAGAAATGCTTAAATAAATTATGGTATAGTTAGACACTAGAACTCTGTGCAGCTATTAAAAAAGGATTAGACAGATCTATTTGGGGTGGCTTGGAAAGATGTCAACGATCTGTATTGGATGATGCCGGTTTTATATTTTAAAAAATATATGTGCGGCCAGGTGCCGTGGCTAACACCTGTAATCCCAGCACTTTGGGAGGCCGAGGCGGACAGAATACTTGAGGTCAGGAGTTTAGGACCAGTCTGGCCAACATGGCAAAACCCTGTCTCTACTAAAAATACAAAAAATTAGCCGGGCTTGGTGGTGTGCGCCTGTGATCCCAGCTACTGAAGAGGCTGAGGCAGGAGAATTGCTTGAACCCAGGTGGTGGAAGTTGCAGTGAGCCGAGATCGCACCACTGCACTCCAGCCTGGGCGACAGACGGAAACTTCATCTAAAAAAAAAAAAAATATATATATATATATATATATATATATATGTATATATATACACACATATATATACATATATATACACATATATATATACACACACACACATACACACACACAGAAAAATATATATGCCTAACTTTTTCAAAGTAGCTTTATTGAGGTATAACCTACAAAGCATATAATTCACCCATTCTAAGTGTACAATCATCACCATAATCTACTTATAAAATCCTTTTTTATTGCCCCCCAAAATTCTCTCATGCTCATAGGCTTAACTTTTTTTATTTGGCCATGTGTATTATGTTATTAAAAGGAAAAGCTTTTACAAGAGGCTCATTTCCATTTCTTTTTTTCATAATATATGAAAAAATTTATGATAATATTTCTATTTTTCTTTCTTTTTTTTTTTTTTTGAGACAGGGTCTAGCTCTGTCACCCAGGTGAAGTGCAGTGGCACGATCTCAGGTCACTGCAACCTCTGCCTCCCAGGTTCAAGCGATTCTTCTGCCTCAGCCTCCCGAGTAGCTGGGATTACAGACGCATGACACCACACCTGGCTAATTTTTGTATTTTTGTTAGAGACGGGGTTTTGCCATGTTGGCCATGCTCATCTCAAACTCCTGACCTCAGGTGATCCACCCACCTCAGCCTCTCAAATTGCTGGGATTACAGGTGTGAGCCCCGTGCCCAGCCTATTTCTATTTCTTAATGGTGCCAGAACTTTATCTTTGCTTTGCTAGTGACTTTTTAAAAACCAATTATTGAATTATGATTGACATACAATAAGCTGTTCATACTTAATGTATATAACTAGATGAGTTGGGTGATAACTGTATATCACCGTTGTCTATTACATAAACATATCCATCATCACAGGCTTAACTTTTAACAGTGGTTAGGTCAAGGGTAACTATGAGCAGGGGGGAAGGAAGGAGGACAGAATTATAAACAGCTTCCTAGTTTATAATTTCTGTATTATTTGAATTATTTACAACAAAAATATACTATCTTTTATTTTTATTTTTTCTTTGAGACAAGTTCTCGCTCTGTTGCCCAGGCTGGGGTGCAGTGGCACAAACATGGCTCACTGCAGCCTCATCCTCTTGGGCCCAAGTGATCCTCCTGCCTCGGCCTCCCCGGTAGCTGAGACCACAGGTGAGTGCCACCATGCCCAGCTAATTTTTCTGTTTTTAATTTTTGGTAGAGATGTGATCTCGCCATGTTGCCCAGTCTGGTCTCAAACTCCTGGGCTCAAGCAATCCTCCCACCTCAGCCTGGGATTATAGGTGTGAGCGACCCCACCCAGCCAAGAATATACTATCTTTTAATTGATAAAATAGTAAAGTCTTTTCTATTTTGAAAAGAACAAAATAAGGAAACAGACATATACCCATTGACCAAAATCTACTTCTGGCAAATTATCCTAAGGAAATAATCAAATATGTGGAAAAAGATTTGTGTACAAAGATATTTATCCATATTTTATTAAAAACAGAGAAATTATAATCTAAATAGCTCATAATGGAAGAGAACAATTATTAATTGTATTGAAATACGCGAAGTGCAGGATGCAAACCTTTTTATGTAGTACAAACTCAACCATGTTCAAAAAACTTAATGCACAGCCAAAAAAATCCTGTTTTGAAATATAAGTTCTTATCAATGGTTGTGTCTGGATAGCAGAATTATAGTACTTTTAATTTTATTTTTTAAGCACTTCATTTTCTCCATAAATGATAATAATTAAAAATAATTATAGTATTGTTTTCACAGGTCTATACATTTGTCAAAACATATAAAAGTGCACACTTGCAGCAAACCACCATGGCGCGTGTATACCTATGTAACAAACCTGCACATTCTGCACGTGTATCCCAGAACTTAAAGTATAATTAAAAAATAAAAAGCAAACAAGTACTAGCAAAAAAACCAAATGCACACTTTAAATATGTACAGTTTATTGTATATCAATATATTGCAATAACACTTTAAAAAATAGAAGGATCTCAAGGAATTGAATCATCTTAAGCTTCTTACTGGAAGAGGGGGTTTGCTATACCATTTTGGGGCTGGAGGGCAAAATGACTGGGGGGGTGGATATTATATAAATATATATATATATATATATATATATATATATATATATATATACACATTGTCTCTGCTCCAGATACCGCCATTCATTCATTCATTCATTCATTCACCAGATCTGCCTTCCTATTATATGCCAGGAATGTTGCCGGGTACTTGGATATCGTGATGAACAACAAACCACTGGCCTGAAAGAGCTCCCGTCTGGTGGAGGAGGGGAAGGCAGGTCACCACCTGACGGATTCCAGCCAACGCCCACACCGCCCCACCAGGGAGTGCTGCCCAAGGGGGCTGGAGGCAGATCAGGAAGTGGGGGCCTTAGTTGAGGTGGAGTCACCAAGAGTGACACCAGGTTTACAGTTGTGGAGGTGGCCAGAAGTTAGTTTTACCCTCAAGGGAGTGTCGCAGTCATCAGTTGAGAAGTGGGGGCCTGGCGCGGTGGCTCACGCCTGAAATCCCAGTACTTTGGGAGGCCGAGGCGGGCGGATCACGAGGTCAGGAGATCGAGACCATCCTGGCTAACACGGTGAAATCCCGTGTCTACTAAAAATACAAAAAAATTAGCGGGGCGTGGTGACGGGCGCCTGTGGTCCCAGCTACTCGGGAGGCTGAGGCAGGAGAATGGAGTGAAGCCGGAAGGCGGAGCTTGCAGTGAGCCGAGTTCGCGCCACTGCACTCCAGCCTGGGCGACAGATCGAGGCTCCGTCTCAAAAAAAAAAAAAAAAAAGAAAGAAAAAAAGAGAAGTGGTCTTAAACAATTTTTATGTATCTATATCTATCTTGCCTGCACACTTAAAACACAAGAGTAAGAACTAAGATTGAGCGTTTGCGGGTGCAGGGGCCGGGCAAAGGGCTTCCATCTATTGCCTCATTCACAACCTTCTGGTAGGGACTATTAGGATCTTCATTTTATAGCGAGGAAACTGAGGCTCGGAGAGGTTACCTGCCCAAGGTCACAGATCTCTCTCTCCAAAGCTCAAGCTCACAACCACCACACAAACTCCCCTCTCATTGTACCTGGGGCCCGTCTGAGAGCGAAAAAGTCCGCTTTCAGGTCCCAACCCTAACAGGTCCGGCTTTCACTCCACAGTTTTTCCCAGATCCAGAATGGAGGCAACATCCGCTAGCACAATCAACAGGGTCGTCCCACGGGCCCGCTCCACCAAGGCCGTGGACTGACAGGATTTGGGGCTTGGAGGGCAAATGAGAAACAATCGTCAGGGACCAAAGAACAAATGCGTCCATCACACCAGTCCCCCGCACCCCGAGCCCCGTGCTCCGCTCACGCGAACCCTCGGGGGCAGCCAGTCTGCGGGACGCAGCGCGCGTGCGCGGGGCCAGAGGGGACGCCCCCACGCGAGCGCGCGGTGAGCAGGGCGCGTGACCGGGCGGGCGCGCAGCCGGGAAAGCGCGCGGGCGCGCTACGGAGTCGGCGTCGGCGCGCGCTCCAGGCCGAGGCTGTGTGGGCTGGGGAGGGAGCCAGGCGGCGGAGGCGGCGGCGGCGCCCCAGACCCGAGGGGACGCGCGGGCCTTGCGCCGCGGGAGCGGACGGCGGCGGAGGAGACCCTAAGCTCGCGGCCTGAGGCGGGAGGGCTCGGCTTCTCGACTGCCCGCCTCCGAGGCCGCCGGCCGCTTCTCTCTCCCGGAGTGGCCGCCGCCCCTGGAGACGCGCCGTGACACGGGCCTAAGCCGCCGCCGCGGGCGTCCTGACCGCTCGGACCCGTCGGACCAGGCCGGGTGGGAGCGAGCTTGCGGGCAGGTGCCGCTCCCGGAGGGTGAGCCGGAGGCGAGGCGCCCACCGCGCGGCTCGCGGGCCGGGCTCGGCGAAGGGGCCGCTCGCGCAGCACCCCCACCGCGGGCCGGAGCCCGGGTCGCCGCCCCGCCTTCTCCCGGGACCGCCGGGCCGGAGCTGCGGGGGTCGAGGGACGCCGCGCCCGCCGCCGCCAGCCAGGCTCGCGCGGGAGAGCAGGGAAGAGAAACTTTGCCTTTTATTGTTTTTAGTCCTTAAGTGCAAGGAACTCTGTGTTGGGAGGAAAAATGTCCTTCTTCAATTTCCGTAAGATCTTCAAGTTGGGGAGCGAGAAGAAGAAGAAGCAGTACGAACACGTGAAGAGGGACCTGAACCCCGAAGACTTTTGGGAGATTATAGGAGAACTGGGCGACGGAGCCTTTGGGAAAGTGTACAAGGTAAGAGGGGGAAAACGGGAAGTTGTACTGCGAAGATGAAACAGCCACTGGCCTGGAGTGGCGGGAGGACTTCTGCTCCCCTCGTCCCTTTCCTGTCTCTTGCTCCTTCTTCTGACTGTTACGGTTCGATGCAACTTGGCTGATCATCCAAGGAGTAGCTAAGAAGTCGGGTTTACAGTGGAACAAAATGGGGCCTGGATGGAGTTTAAAGAGCGATTGGAAAGGGAGACAGGGTTATAAAGTCTACTCTTTCAAACTTCAAAGGAAATGAATTTATTACTATCTCCTAAGGAGCATATGAATGATGTCATTGGAGTATTTTCATCCTGAAGGGCGAATTTTTTATGAGACAGCGTTTAGGGGAAGGACCCACAGGGTTGCTTAGAAGTGAAAACGTGAGAAAATAACTTACGTTTATACAGGACTTTGAAGTTTTTAAGTACTTTCAAATAATTTGGGCCCCACAAAAATCTTGTGAGGTAGGCAGGTCAGTATTAGTGTCCACATTTCACAGATGAAGATACTGAAATTGTTCACAGTCACATGAGTCTCAGCCTAGACTTGAACTCAGGTCTTCTGAGCCCATATTTAGTATTGTTTTTTATTTTAACAGTCACTGGTAGAAATGAGAGCATTTTGCCTACTACGTTTTTTTTTTTTTGAGACGGAGTTTTGCCCTTTTTGCCCAGGCTGGAGTGCAATAGCGCGATCTCGGCTCACTGCAGTCACCCCGTCCCGGGTTCAAGCGATTCTCCTGCCTCAGCCTCCCGAGTAGCTGGGTTTACAGACATACGCCACCATGCCCGGCTAATTTTGTATTTTTAGTAGAGACAGGGTTTCTCCATGTTGGTCAGGCTGGTCTTGAACTCTCGACCTCAGGTCATCCTCCCGCCTCGGCCTCCCAAAGTGCTAGGATTACAGGCGTGAGCCACCTTCCCCGGCTGCGTACTACTTTCTAAGCACTATTACACTTCTGCCTTTGCCCTGCCTCAAATGCATCTTGTCAAAACCCCAGTCCTCATTCTTTATCCAGGCTAAAATATCTACTTTCTGTGTGCTTTCGGAACACGTTGTTCACATGGCTTTTATAGCACTTGTCACTTATTACAGTTAATATGTTTATGTTTCTATAATAAAATTAAGGGCCAAAATTATGATACATATTTGGGTTCATTCACTGCCTTAGCATACAGTGATGTGTCTGTTTATTTGTTGAAATGAAAGAATGTGTTTTACCTACATATGAATGCTGTCGTGGAAGCTATCATATGCTGTGGAAGTTGGCAAAATAAGCTTTGTTATTTGTGTGGAGGGTAGAGTATGGGCTTCAGCAAGAGCTACATAAGATGCAAGGCTTCAGTGTAGTGGGAAGATCACTCCTGGGAATCAAGAGTTGTGTTTTAGTGCTGGCTGTCACAAACCAGCGTTGTAATCCTGGACAAAACACTTAACTTCTCTGGACCTCTGTTTTCTTAGCCATAATATTAACTTTCTTAGGAGTTTAGATTCTTTCACCCATTAAAGTTTTGTGAGTATGTAATTAGCCTGGAAAGGCAAAAATAAATCCTCAAGGCACCTAGAATCTTGTAGTTAGAAGGTGGTAGGTGATTATGGGCAGTTTTCATGGTGTAAATATGTTTTATCGAATATAAACAGCTTAGTAGTAAGAGCACTGGCTCTGGAGTTGGAATATAACTTAGCTCTCTCACTCAATAGCAGCATATGACCTTGAGCAAGTTTCTTATTTGTCCTATGCCTAACTGCTCATCCATAAGACATCCTCAGTGTGAGGATTGAAGAAGATAATAAATATAAGGCACATGGAAAGAGCTCAGTAAATGGTAGAAATTACCGTTAATACATTTAGAACTCATAGATGGAAAATATGGGATGAGATAGGAAAAGGAGCCAAGAAGATAATAAACCATTTTGTTGGTTTCTGATGGCATGGGCAGACTGTGTGGAGATACTAAAGCCCTGTGTTATTCTTTCATGAGACTTTCTGCAAAATGTGATCAATCTTCCTATACTGAGACATTAATTGAAAAATTTCTGAAAAACAGGAATCTTATTTCATGTAGTTATTTGAGCACTATAAAATTGTGTCGAGAATTTCTGTGATCTTGATGACTGTATTTTAGTATGATATTTGAAGAGCATGGGCTGGCACTATTTTTTCTTTTTTCATTTCACTACTCTGCTTCTAAGGAGTAGGGTATGGGTTTTTAAAAAAAATTTTGAAATTAAAACTTATCTGACTTCTTATGGCCTCTTTTTTCTAAAAGTTTTTGTTTTTCAAGATTCCGTAGAAATTGAGGATTTATAAACTTCCTTATATTTGGGGGAAAAAGCTATGGAACCTTAACATTGTACATAGTAGTATGTAGTAGAAAACTGTTTATAAACTTGATTCTAACTGTCATTTGCTTACAGAAATTAGTAACTGTTACAAAGATTATATTGTAAATAGAGATGAGGTTGAGTATCCCATTTCCCAAATGCTTGGGACCAGAAGTGTTTCGGATTTTGGAATTTTTTGGATTTTGGAATATTTGCATTATACTTAGTTATTGAACAGCCGAAATTGAAAATGCTCTAGTGAGCATTTCCTTTGAACATCATGTCATGTTAGCACTCAGAAAGTTTCAGATTTTGGAGCATTTCAGATTAGATTTTTCAGATTTGGGATGTGTAACCTATAGGTAATCATGTTGTGTATTTAGTTTCATTCTTCCATCGTATACTTGTTGTATTCCTTCCACTCAGTCCAGCACTGTACACATTTAACAGTTACTTCCTTGCCTGAAAAAGCTTCACTACTTTAAATTTATTTTCTCTTTTAAAAATAGTATTATTTGATATATAAATGAAGATATGTAATATCCTTCACAATATTTTATCTTTGGATTTCTCTTTTTTTGTTGTTGTTGTTTTGTTTTTGTTTTTGTTTTTGAGATGGAGTCCCTCTCTGTCGCCCAGGCTGCAGTGCCGTGGCACAATCTCGGCTCACTGCAACCTCTGCCTCCCAGATTCAAGCAATTCTCCTGCCTCAGCCTCCGGAGTAGTTGGGACTACAGGCGCGCACCACCGTGCCCGGCTAATTTTTTGTATTTTTAGTAGAGATGGGGTTTCACCATGCTTGCCAGGGTGGTCTTTCCTGACCTCAGGTGATCCACCTGCCTTGGCCTCCCAAAGTGTTGGGATTACAGGCGTGAGCCACTGCCCCTCTCCCCTCCGCCGGCTGGATTTCTCTTGTTTTTAACAGAAAAAAAGAATGACATAAGATTATGAATTGGACTGCATTTCTAGAAAGCTATTTTATCTATTAAACCAGTTGAAACTAAACTCTTGGCTGTGTGCTGGATGAAAGTAATTTTTATATGACAACTGATGGCTGTGTGCCTTTTAAAAAATAGTAAAATATATAATCCTTGTATTAAAAAGTACGGAAATATATACATTTAGCAGATAATAAAGTGAATTATTATTAACAACCGTCAGTGTCAAGGAATTCTGCCAACATCCGAGAATCCCTCTTGCCTCCTTTCTGTATCTAGTACCTTCTCTCTCCCTAAAGGAAACCACTATCCTATCTTTAAGTTATTCATTTATTTGCTTTTCTTAATCATTTACTATCTAGGATTATATCTGTAAATGTTATAAATTTAGTTTTGTATGCACTTGAACTTCATATGAATGGAGTCATATTGAGCATATTCTTTTGTGTCTTGCCTCTTTCAAAGTCAGTATTATGTTTGTGAGGTTCATCTTTATCACATGGAGCTGTAGTTCTTTTTTGTTGTAGCATTGTATTCTATTATATGATGATATCACCAATTATTTACTATTGTACTGTTAATGGATATATTGGTTGCTTCCAGTTTTTGGCTCTTACACAAAATGGTAGTTGCACATATGCATGAGTTTCACTAAGGGTTAATCCAGGAATGGAATTGCTAGGTTATAGGGTAGCGTATCTTTAATTTTACCAGATGATGCCAAACTATACGAGTTTACATTCCCACCAGCAGTTTAAGAATTTCCTTGCCCTGCCAGGCGCGGTGGCTCATGCCTGTATTCCCAGCACTTTGAGAGGCTGAGGCGGGCGGATCACAAGATCAGGAGATCGAGACCATCCTGGCTAACACGGTGAAACCCCGTCTCTACTAAAAATACAAAAAATTAGCCGGGCGTGGTGGCGGGTGCCTGTAGTCCCAGCTACTCGGGAGGCTGAGGCAGGAGAATGGTGTGAACCCGGGAGGAGGAGCTTGCGGTGAGCCGAGATCACATCACTGCACTCCAGCCTGGGCGAAAGAACAAGACTCCGTCTCAAAAAATAATAATAATAATAATAATAATAATTTCCTTGCCCTGCATCTTTGCTAACATTTAGTATTGTCAGAATTTTAAAGTTTTCACAGCCTGATAATGTGTTACATTTCTCATTGTGCGTTTAATTCACCTTTCACAGATTACTAAAAGTAATTCTTTTAATATGTTTTTGGTAATTTGAATTTCTTCTTTTGTGTTCAGGTCTCTTATTCATTTTTCTATTGAAGTCTTTTTGTTTATATGTTGATTGTGTGTGTGTGTGTGTGTGTACAATATATGTGTTCTGAATTTTAACCATTTGCTGGTGATAGTTATTGCAAATATATTCTCATTCTGAGACCTATTTTTTCATTCTCACTGTAGTGTCTTTTTATGAATTCTTTAACATGGTCCAATTTGTCAGTTTTTTCCTTTACAGTTGATGCTTTTTGTGTTATGTTTAAGATATTTTTTCCTAACGTGTGATCATGAAGATAATCTTCTATATTATCTTCTAAAAGCTTTATGATTTTGCTTTTCTTCAACAATTAGATCTACAATCTACCTAGAATAGATTTTTGTAAACGGTATGAGGTAGGGGTCCAGTTTCATTTTTTTCCCCATATGGATACACAATTGTCCCAGAACTATTTGCTGGGAAGAAAAATATTTCCCCACTGCTCTGCAGTGCCCTGTTATGTAGCATGTGTCTGTTTCTGCATTCTCTGTTCTCTTCATTGATCTATGTGTTCCTATACCAGTATCCCACTGTCTTATTTAGGAAAGCATTAAAATAAATTGCCACTGCTTCTTCAACATAGTTTAGTAGTATTCTTGGCCCTTAGGGCTTCTATGTACATTTTCGAGTTAGCCTGGTTGAGTGCCACAAAAAATCTGTGTTTTTTTGGAGAGATTTCATTGAATTTATAAATCAGTTTTGGAAAAATTAACCTCTCTTTGATATTGAGTCTTCCCACCTGTGCATGTTTTATCTCTGTTTAGGTCTTTTTTACTATCTTGATAATGAGTTACAGTTTTTTTCCCCTGGAAGTCTTGGGAACACAAACTACTTCGAGGATGTTTTAAATACTTTGTTTTTCCTGTTAGAATTTCCTCCTTGTTTTTGTTGTGTACAACCTTTAGTGGCCTTCTGAGAAAGGATCCGTGGAAAACATATTTTTTAAGAACTTGCCTGTCTAAATACGTCTTTATTATAAGGTCACAACTTAATATATATAATTCTAGCTCAAAAGTAAGTTTTTAAAGAATTTTTAAGATTTAGAATTCGTTAGTTTTGAAGACTTTCTTCCATTCATTATCTTTTGGCTTCAAGAGTTGCTGTTGAGTGTCTGATGCCATTTGGCTTCCTGGATCCTTTTCCATCTTTTTCTCTTAATAGCCTTTAGGATTTTTCTTTTATCCTCTGTTCGTGGTGATGTACTTTGATATAGGTCTTTTCTTCTTCTTTGGTTTTGCTGGGCTCTTGGTTAGTCCTTTCAATCCAAAGGCTTATGTCCTTCAGTTCTGTGACATTTTCTTGTATTATTTATTTGACAGCCTCCACCCACCACTTCCCCCAATAATGACTCTTGTCATGGTCTTAAGATTCTTCATGTCCCTAAATTCAGGGGACACTTACCATCTTACTTGACCTATCATTACCATTTGAGATACTTGGCCATTCTTTCCTTTAAAAAGTTCATCTTTTGGCTTTTTTTTTTTTTTGAGTTGGAGTCTTGCTCTGTCGCCCAGGCTGGAGTAGAGTGGCGCAATCTCGGCTCACTGTAAGCTGTGCCTCCCGGGTTCATGCCATTCTCCTGCTTCAGCCTCCCGAGTAGATGAGACTACAGGTGCCCGCTACCACGCCTGGCTAATGTTTTGTATTTTTTTTTTCTTTTTAGTAGAGACAGGGTTTCACCATGTTGGCCAGGATGGTCTTGATCTCTTGACCTCGTGATCCACCCGCCTCGGCCTCCCAAAGTGCGGGGATTACAGGCGTGAGCCACCGCGCCCGGCCCATCTTTTGGCTTTTAAGTCACCATACTCTTGATTTTCCTTCCACCTCTGTGTCTATTCATCACACTCCTTTGCTGGCTCTTCCTCTTTCTGACTTTAAGGTGTAGGAATTCCACAGGGCTTGGGTATAGGCCATCTTCTCCTTTTCTTAAGAGAACCGGTCTTCTCCCATGGCTTCAATTACCATCTAAATGCAATTTCTATCTCTACCCTAAGACCTCCCTTTTGAACTCCAGATCCACACATCCAACCGTCTATTAGAGATTTCTGCTTGGATGTCTCACAGATACCTTAAACTGCAAGTCCAAAACATGAACTAATTCAGCTCATGATATCAGCCATAAATTTGCTCCTTCTGTATTCCCACTTAGTAATTACCACTTCCATCTACCAGTTGCATAGGCCAGAGACCTAGAGGTCATTTTTAACACCTGTTGCTGCCTTCCCCACCAAACCTAATTAAACACCAAGGCCTGTTAATTCTACCTACTAAATATTTCTCAAAAATACTTCTTTCTTTCTTCACTGTCATTTCACTAGTCAAAGCTGCTGTCATCTCTTACTCAGACTACTGCAATCTTATTGGTATGTTTTTGGGCTTCATATAAATATAATCATTTACCTGATTCTTTTAATCCTGTAATCATTTAATATATTACTTTGTGTTGGGCTTCTTTTGCCAAACATATGAGTGAGTTTCATCCATGTCGTTGCATGTAGTAGTAATTTGATCTTTTTCTTTGCTTTATGGTATTTTATGAAATACTATAGTTTATCCATTCTGTAGTATTTGGATTGTTTTCACTTTTTGTATATTAAAAATATGATTCATGGCCTGGTGCAGGGGCTCACGCCTGTAATCCCAGCACTTTGGAATGCCAAGGTGGGAGGGTCACTTGAGCCTAGGAGTTCAAGACCAGCCTGGGCAACATAGGGAGACCCATCTTTATTTGTTTTACTATTACTATTTTTTCTTGAGACAGAGTCTCACCTCTGTCATCCAGGCTGGAGTGCAGTGGCGCGATCAACTCCCCCGGCTCAGGTGATCTTCCCACCCCAGCCTCCCAAGTAGCTGGGACTGTAGGCACCCGCTACCATGCCCAGCTAATTTTTGTACTTTTTGTAGAGACGGGATTTTGCCATGTTGCCCAGGCTGGTCTCAAATTCTTAGGCTCAAGTGATCCGCCCACCTCGGCCTCCCAAACTGCTAAGATTACAGGTGTGAGCCACCATGTCCAGCCTTAAATTTTTTTAATTAAAAAAACAAAAAATACGATTCATGAATATTCTTGTGCATTTTGGTGCACATGTGCCATTATTTCTGTTGGATATATACTGGGAAGGAATTTTCTAGGTCATAGGTTATACATATCTTCCAAAGCGGTTGTACCAATTTACACTCCCATTAGTAGGGTATGGGAGTTTTCCCAGTTGCTCTGTGTCTTCACTTACACTTGGTATTGTTATTAATACTATCTTTAATGTTTTTTGTTAGCCATTCTGTTGAGTGTAAGTGGTTTTATTTACATTTTCCTGATGACTAATGAAGTTGATTGCCTTTTTATGTGCTTATTCAATGTTTGGGTATCTTTTTTTGGTGGAATTCCTGGTTATTTGCCCAAATAAAAAAAAAGCTCTATTTTGAGGTATAATTTATATACCACAAAATTCACCCATATAATTTTGTGAGTTTTAGTAAATCTGTATAGTTTTGCAACCATTACTACAATCCAGCTTTGGAACCTTTCTGTCACCTCCAGAAAGTTCTCATGTGCCTATTTTGCAGTCAGTCTCTATTCCCACACCAAGCTCAAGATAGCCCTCACTTGCTTTCGGAATGGCTCTGTAATTTTGCCTTTTCTAGAATTTTTTAGTAAACGGAAACATACAATATGTATTCTTAATATGTATGGCTTTTTGCACTTAGCACAGGGTTTCTCAGTGTTGGCACTACAGCCGTTTTGGACAGGATAATTCTTTTTTGTGGAGGGCTGTCCTATGCACTGTAGGATGCATCCCTGACCCTACCCCTTTGTGACAACCTAAAATACTTCCAGACATTGCCAAATGTCTCCTGGATGGCAAAATCAGCACCACTGGTTGAGTGTAATTTTTCAGGATTCATCTGTGTTATTCATTTGTCTATTAAAATTTTTGGTTATTTATTTTTTCCTTAATGATTTGTAGGATATGAGGTCCTTTTTCCACAATGTAGATTGCTTTTCATTTATTTAATTCTTTTTCCTGATCCATGGAGGTATTTTAAAATTAGAAAATAAATTTATTAGAAAACAAAGGTTGAAGATAAACAGAATGAACAAACTCTGTTTTTGCTTGCCCCAAGACCTCAGTAAAAACTGTTTTCTGGCCAGGTGCAGTGACTCATGCCTATAATCCCAGCACTTTATAAGTTTGAGGCAGGAGGATTGCTTGAGCCCAGGAATTCAAGAACAGCCTGGGCAACATAGCGAGACCCCATGCCTATGGAAAGTAGTAAAAAAGATTAGCTGGGCATGATGGCACTCGCCTGTGGTCACAGCTGCTGGGGAGGCTGAAGTGGGAGGATCCCTTGAACTTGGTGGAGGCTGCAGCGAGCTGTGATTGTGCCACTGCACTCCAGCTTTGGTGACAGAGCAAGACCTCGTCTCAAACAACAACAGCAAACAACTATTATCTCTTAAAATTTTAATATTTTTTCATATAAGTTCTGCATTTCGTTGTTAAATTTTTCCTTGATATTTTATCTTTTCAGCTACTATTTTGAATGGGATAGTTCTTCCATTATGTTTTGCAATTATTGTTTGGATATAAGAAAGCTATTAATTACTATTCTATAATATCTTAACCTTATTGAGTGCTCTTATTATTTTCCCCTCAACATTGAAGTTTTTCAATCCTATAAAAATGTTGATATGTAAAAAAATTTGTATAGAGAACATACACATATCAACTACCTAGATTCTACAGCTGTTCATATTTTGCTATGCTGACTTTATTACACACGTCTATCCATCCATTCATCCATTTATCCATTCATTATCTGTTTCTCTTTTTCATTTTCTTTTCTTAAGGATTTTCTCTTACTTGTACCTTGGTTTTTTTCACTTGTCTAATTATGTTGATTAATCCTTCCTGAACAATTTTAAATAACTTGACATTGGAAATGTTAGTAATTTAGTGAATTATTTTATAGTATATTTTCTGGCACAATTTTAAAGTTTTAAACTTTCCTTCTTAGTTTTCTGTTTTCAACCAGAAAGTTATTGTTTATGTGCTGACATAGACTTCTAGATAAAGTGGCATATTACTTTATTCCCATGTTTCTTATTTGTAAATCTGTATTTAAATTCACACAGATCTTTAACACAACTCTGTAACAGAAGCAGTTAATTCTTATTTTGCCACAGTAGTGTCTCTATGTCAAGGTATACTTCTGCTTGAATATAAGATGCTATTGCTGTTACTGTATGAAATGTTGCCTTTTTATTATAAAAATCTGTCACTTTTATGTACCAAAATGAGAACTGAGATGGTTTTGAAATTTCAGAAAAAATTTTAACGAAAAGAACTAATCGATTCAGTGAATATATATATTTTTTTCTTAAAGAGAAATCATTTTCAGAAGTAGTTTTTAAGTGATAATCTCATCTCAAGATAATGGGAAGAAAAATGTCAAGACCAGGGCATTTATTTTATATCCCTGTGTTTCTTACTAACCTGTTTTTTATCTGTAAGGCTATAACTACTGAATGTACATATGGAGTATAAAAACAATATTTTATTGTTCTTTTAATTTATAAGATGATCAACTTTTCCAGTTTACCAGCTTATCAGCTCACACTTCTTCCTATAAATTAATGCTGAAATATTAGTTAATTTGAGTGCTTTCTTTAGAAAGGGAAGGTATTTGAATCATCCCTCCTTCCATCCCTTCCTCCTTTCTTGGAAGGTGTGAGCAAAGTTAATAAATTTCATTTCTCTTTGTATGTTGTCATTTTAGCATTTCAATTTTGAAGAAATGTACTGGAAATCAAGATACTTTATTTTTTAATTTTAATTTTAATTTTTTTTGGAGACAGGGTCTCACTCTGTTGCCCAGGCAGGAATGCAGTGCCGCGATCTTGGCTCACTGCAACCTCCGCTTCCCAGGTTCAAGTGATTCTCATGCCTCAGCCTCTGGAGTAGCTGGGATTACAGGCGCCTGCCACCACACCCGGCTAATTTTTGTATTTTTTAGTAGAGATGGGGTTTCGCCTTGTTGGCCAGGCTGGTCCCCAACTCCTGGGCTTAAGCTATCCACCCGCCTTGGCCTCCCAAAGTGCTGGGATTATAGGCGTGAGCCACCGTATCCAGCCAAGATATTTTATTTTTGCTTGTAAAGCATGTTTTATTTCAAGTTGGTATGTTGTATGGCATGAGCTTTATAAAGTCTCTTTAAAATTTTAAAGGTCTGTGTTATGGCTTATTAACATTTAAAGATAAAGTAATATTACATAATTTATTTCAGAGTATCCTGCCAAAGTTTTATAAAGAATGGCCAAGAAACTAGCATATCATATCTGATTTTGGATCTTTAAATTAACCTTGATAGAATCTTTCTTCTGGCCCCCTTTTTTTTGTCTGTGCCCTGGTGAATGTGAAGTAATATCGTCCCTGATTACTAATGAGGTTGAGCCCGTTTTCATATGTTTATTGGCCATTTGGATTTCCTGTTCTCTAAAGTGATTGTTAGTCTTTTGGGCTCTCTTTCTTTTTCTTAATGATTTATGGGGGTCATTATATATTTTGGATACTTATCCTTTGTCAGTTATATATAATGTACATATTTTCTTCTGCTTTGTGGTTTATCTTTTCACTCTCTTTAGGATTTTCTTTTTTGTGTAGACATTTTAAGTGTTAATATAGTCCAATTTATTAACTTTTCCCTACATGGCTAATGTTTTTGTCTTAAGAAATTCTTCCCTACCCAAGATGGTGAAGATATCCCGCTGTGTTATCTTTGTAAGGTTTTATGGTATTGCCTTCTACATTAGGTCTGTAATTAAACTGGTGTTGATTTTTGCTTACAGAGTGAGGTAAGGGCTGAATTTTATTTTTTCTATGTAGATACCCAGTTGTCCCAGCACCATGTACTTTAAAGACTGTCATTTTCTTACTGCTTTGCAATGCTTCCATCATATAATGGATGTCCATATGCACATAGTATATTTCCATGACATTCTTTTAGATTAAATTTTTAGGATAATTGTTAGAGCAAAACAAATCATTATTTATTAATGCTATTTTGAAATTACAAAATTTGTTCACATTTATTTTTCAATTTTTTAATTGTAAAATACACATAAAATTTACTGTCTTGACTATTTTTTATATCCTATGAAGATTCACCATCTTCATGATTTTTAAATGTCTAGTTCAGTGATATTAAATGCATTCGTAATGTGCAACCATCACCACTGTCCATTCTCATGCCTCTTACCATCTTTTAAAATGAAACTCTACCCTGTTAAACACTAGCTTCTTATTTCTTCCTTCCTCCAGCCCTAGGCAACTGTTTTACTTTTTGATACTATGATTTTGACTACTCTAAGTACCTCATTAAATGGAATCATACAGTATTTACCATTTTATGACTAACTTCGTTCATTTAGCATAATGAACCTTAAGATTCATCCATGTCACAGCATATGTTAAAATTTCCTTCCTTTTTAAGGCTGAATAATATTTATGGTATGTATATACACATTTTGCTTATCCACTCTATTGATGTCACTTGGATTGCTTCCATGTTTTAGCTGTTGTGTATTTAGCTATGAACATGGGTGTACAAGTATCTCTTTGAGACCCTGCTTTCAGTTTTTTAGGGTATATACCCAGGAGTGGAATTCCTGGATCTTGTAGGAATCTATTTTTAATTTTTTGGGGGGAACTGCCATATTGTTTTCTGTAGCTGTACCAATTTTACATTTCCATCGATTTGTGCACAAAACAAGAGTTCTAATTTCTCCACATCTTTGCCTATACTTGTTCTTTTCATTCTTTTTTAAAATAATAGTCATCCTAGTGGGTGTAAAGTGGTACTTTCTATAGTTTTGACTTACATTTCTCTAATATTAGTGACGTTGAGCATCTTTTCATGTGCTTATTGGCCATTTGTATATCTTCCTTGGAGAAATACCTGTTCAGCTCCTTTGCCCATTTTTGAATTGGGCTAGTTGTGGTTTTTGTTGTTGTTGTTGTTGTTGTTGTTGAGTTTTAGGAGTTCTCTGTATATTCTAGATATTAATCCTCATCAGATATATGATTTGTAAATATTTTCTGTCACTCTGTAGGTTGCCATTTTACTCTAATATTGTCTTTTAAAATGTATAACATTTTACAATTTTCATCAAGTCCAGTTCTATGTTTTCTTTTGTTGCCTGTGCTTTGGTGTCATATCTCAGAATTCATTGTCAAATCCAGTATCATAAAGCTTTTGCCTCATTCTGTCTTCTGAGAGTTTTATAGTTTTAGGTCTTACATTTAGGTTTTTCGTTGGTCCATTTTGAGTTAATTTTTGTTTATGGTGTTAGGTAAGGGTCCAAGTTCACTGTTTCACATGTGGGTATTCAGATTTCCCAGTACCATTTTTTTGAAAAGACTGCCCTTTTCTCATTGACTGGTCTTGGAACCCTTGCCAAAAATCATTAGACCATGTATATGCCAGTTTTTTTTTTCTGGTCTCTATTCCATTGGTTTGTATTTCAGGACTGCACTGTTTTGTTTACTGTAGCTTCGTAGCAAGTTTGAAATCGGGAAGTGTGAGTCTTCAAGCTTTGTTCTTTTTCAAGATTATTTTGGCTATTCAGGGTCCATTGAGATTCCATGTGAATTTTAGGATAGGGTTTTCTGTTACTGCAAAAAATGTCATTGAGATTTTGATAGGGATTGCACTGAATCTGTAGATTGCTTTGGGTAGTATTGACATTTTAACAATATTAAGCATCCAATATATGAACATGGGATGTGTTTTTATTTATGTCTTTAATTTCTTTCAGCATTGATTTTTTAGTTTTCATTGTACAAGTCTTTCACTTCCTTGGTTAAGTTAATTCCCAAGTGTTTTATTCTCTTTGATGCTATTGTAAATGGGATTGTTTTCCTTACTATTTAAGTCTTTATTTTTCTTGAATTAATTTCCAGACATAGTACATTTTTTGTCTTATTTTAAAATATATTTTTGAAATTGTCTTTTTGTATTCTGTTTTTCATCTTTTCCAACTATGCAATCTATGCACATTTCCTCAGCTTTTTTATTACACAGTTGTGTTTGTTTCTGCATATTCATGCTGCTCAGAGTCAATAAGTCCTTGAAATAAGCAGGAAAACTGTGTGATCGGAGAATTGGTAAAACATTTTGGAAACTGCACACTTAGCCAAATTTAACTTATTACTGACACCATTTTGTTGATACATTTTGACTGACCAGTGACTAAATTTTGAATACATAACCAGAACAATATAAATAAAATAGAGTTTGGGAATGTGAAGAAAATATAAGGAGAATATAAAGTATATTTCTTTCTCTTTTGCAGAATTCAGGAAATGACATAATCCTTTGAATTTCTGTAATATTTTACAGAAATTACGGAAAGAGTGTGTACAGTTGATCCTCATTATTTGCAGATTTTCTGTTTGTGAATTTGCCTACTTGTTAAAGTTTACTTGTAGTCCTAAAATCTATACTTGCGGCACTTACTTGGTTATTTGCGTGTATGCTCAAAGCTGCAAAAAAATTTGACTCCTCTGACAAGCACATTCCCAGCTGAACTTGAACAAGGTGACACTGCCTTGATTTCAACTCTCATGAAGAGATGACCAGAGGACGGAGACAGCAGAGGGCAGTGTAGTGAAGTGCAAGAAGGTCTGGCTGTGGGGCCAGTTGGACAGGGCTTGAATCCCAAGTCTGACATCTGTTTTTGGGATGGCCTTCCGCAAGTCACTTCACACTTATACACCTCATTTCTCTTTTGTAAAATAAAGAAAGGAGAATCTCCCTGGATGAATTGTTTTCAGGATTTAAGAATATAATAATCTGTGTGAGGGGTTTGTGTATGTGCATGGTTTTCCCTATGAACAATGTTTCAGTAGTCACTAATTCAGTGCTTGCAGCAATTTTATAAAACATAACTACCACAAATAATGAGAATTAACTGTGTGTTTGCTAAATGATGATGAGTAATTTTATTCTTTTTTAATGTTGATACTTGTTCCTACCAAAATCTTAGTAGGACTGAAAAGATCACCATAATTTGCATGTAATTTAAAACAGATAACAGTTATCAACAGTCTAAAAGTATATGCTTCCTTCAGTGCAGTTTCCCCTCTCTTCACTTAATAGCTTTTTGGAACTTTGGATATTTATTACCCAAACGTTTACTCTACTCTGTACCTTAGCTCTCCCATCTGTGTTGCTCATAGGTTTCGAAGGATTATGCCAGTTCTTAATCTCAGTTCCAAATACGCCCTTCTATACTTTGCTTTGTGATGCTGGTTCGAAGACTGCAGATCACATTTCTGCCTTGCTAGCAGCTCATTTGTGTTTCAAAAGTATAGGGCATTAGAGGGAGGCTGCAAGGAGGGGGAAGAAATGACTTATACCTTTGTCTTGTTTCCTGTGAACTTCCTGTCTGCTTTCTTGTTACTTTGACCATCACCCTTGTAGAAGTTTTTTTTTTGCTCCAGCATCAGCAGTTTCTTTCTGTAGCAGCTGTTGAATACAGTTTGTAGTTTTTCCAACACTCGCAGAACTAACCTCATCATAACCCTTCATAACACCAGCACCAGTTGGCTGGTACCCTGTTCCTCAAAAGTTTGGGTCCCAGTCTCACAGGACCCCTCTTCAGAGACAACAGCACCAGCTGAGCAGCACTGTCTCCTCAGAGGTCCGTCTGAGTTTCAGCTCTGTGGAACCCTTCCTCCAAGCTTCTGAATTTTAATAATTCCAGTCTTTTCCCTTTGCTCCCATAGTCCTAGGGGTGGTAGCTTTTGCCTGTAGTTGTTACCTCCCTGATCCTTTGTATTATTTTTTCAGTTAGCAACAGAGTTAGTCATTGCTTTTATTAAATTTTCTCTATTAAAATAATCAATGTGATTTTCCTCCTATCTGGACCCCAACTGATACAAGGATTAAATAAGTTACTAAATGGAAAGTGCAGAGAACAGTGCCTCTTCTAATAGCACAATGGATATTACTATATAGAATAACATACTTGAAATAATTTGAGATTTTTCTTACTGATTTCTTTGCAAAATACTAATATTTCCAATTTATGTAGGTAAAAACATTAAAATAATCATTGAATTTTATTGATATTAATATGCTCAAATACCACCTCAGTTAGACCTAACTTAACTACCATATTTAAGTTGTAAACTCTGGCCTGTGTGCTCCCATACCCCATTTCCTCATCTTATTTTATTTTATTTTTTTTGAGACGGAGTCTCAGTCTGTCAACCATGCTGGAGCACAATGGTGCAATCTTGGCTCACTGCAACCTCTCCCTCCCGGGTTCAAGTGATTCTTGTGCCTGAGCCTCCTGAGTAGCTGGGATTACAGGCGTGCACCACCACACCCTGCTAATTTTTGTATTTTTTGGTAGAGACATTATTTTGCCATTTGTCCATGCTGGTCTCAAACTCTTGCGCCCAAGTGATCTGCCCACCTCATCCTTCCAAAGTGCTGGGATTCCAGGCATGAGCCACTGCGCCCAGCCTCCTCATCTTTCATATTAGTTTACTTTTTCCCACAGTACTAATTTCTAATATACTGATTTATTTGTTGGCTGTCCACTTGCCAAAATTGTAAGTACCCCAGCACAGAGAGATTTTGAATATTTGTACATTGTCAGCATCTAGAACAGTAACCTAACATATAGAAGGCACTCAGTAAGTATTTGTTGGAAGAATGAATGGATTTCAGCAGATCAACTCTTTTGGTCAAGATTTGACCAAGATTTTTAACAGATTTTTATGCAGTAGTTTCCCCTTATCCAAGGTTTCACTTTCCACGGTTTTATTTACCTGCAGTCTGAAAATAGGTGAGTACAGTACAGTAAGATGTATTCAGAGACCACATTCACATAATTTTTATGATAGTATATTGTTACAGTTGTTCTATTTTATTATTAGTTATTGTTGTTAATCTCTTACTGTGCCTAATTTATAAATTAAACTTTGTCATAGGTATGTATGCAAGGAAAAAACATAGTATACATAGGGTTTAGTACTATCCAAGGTTTCTGACATCCAGTGGGGGTCTTGGGATGTATTCCTGGGGATAGAGGGGATGGCTGTATTGCGTTTCTTTTCTAGAGCACATTTCACTGGGGTGTTGTTTGTCTTTGTGTTTTCCTCAGCTTGGACCAGTGCCTTGTAGTGGATGTTCATGAACATTTTGAGTTGTTCATGAACAATTTGAGTTGTTTAGTTTTTTACATTTTATGGTTAAATGTTCTTACACACTGGACAATTAGGCTCTTCTTCTTTTGGTGGAGGAAGAATACCTCAGCCTTGAGATGAAATCATCCAGATTGATAGAATCAATCCCAGTGATTATTTTTTCTTTTTATTCCTTTTTTTTTAGATTCATTTCGTATTTATCTTACGTGTTTTTTGTTTGTTTGTCTGTTTTTTTGCCTTTGATTGACTAACACCTCTGTGGGACTGAAATCATCTCTGTTTTCTGTGCTGGTCTTTCAGTTTTCAGCTAAAAATTGTATTAAAATATATTCTTCACTATGAAATACTATATAATGTTAGAAAATGTAAAAATATAGAAAGAAAATAAATGAAGATTTAAAAATTATTCCTGTACTCACCACCCAGGGAATACCTTCTGTTCAAACAAAAGTAATATGAGGGCGTAATTTTTTTAGAATATGAAACCAGTATGGAACATTCAGACAACTTATGTTTCCCAGTATCCCTCATTTGTTTATGTAATGTGGCCAAGCTCTATTGATGATTCATGAAGATAAAAACAGTGATTTTAGGTGATCATGACTGATATTTGAAATCTTTTTATTAACAGAAGTTATATTTTTAAATTAAGATTGGGATTTGTTATTCCATTCTTGTTTTTAACATTTGTTTAGTTCAGTGATGCCCATCCTCTTTGGCACCAGGGACTGGTTTCATGGAAGACAACTTTTCCACAGACAGGATGCGGGGATGTTTTGGGGATGATTCAAGTGTGTTACGTTTATTGTACACTTTGTTTCTATTATTATTACATTGTAATATATAATGAAATAATTATACAACTCACCATAATATAGAATTAGTGGGAGCTCTGAGCTTGTTTTGCTGCAACTAAATGTTCCCATCTTGGGGTGATGGGAGACAGTGACAGATCATCAGGCGTTAGATTCTCATAAGGAGCGCACAACCTAGATCCCTCGCATACGCAGTTCACAATAGGGTTCACAGTTCACAATAAGAGTTCATGCTCCTCTGAGAAGCTGTGCTGCTGCTAATCTGACAGGAGACAGCTCAGGTGGTATTGTGAGCAATGGGGAGTGGCTGTGAATACAGATGAAGCTTTGCTTACTTGCCTGCTGCTCATCTCCTGCTATGCAGCCTGGTTCCTAACAGGCCATGGACTGGTACTGGTTTGTGGCCCCGGGGTTGGGGACCCCGAGTTTAGTTATTTCATTAAGCCTTTATGTGAAGAGTTTTTTTTTTCCCCTGAGACAGAGTCTTGGTCTGTTGCCCAGGCTGGAGTGCAATGACACGATCTTGGCTCACTGCAACCTCCATCTCCGGATTCAAGCAATTCTCCTGCCTCAGCCTCCTGAGTAGTTGGGATTACAGGCATCCACCACCATGCCTGGTTAATTTTGTATTTTTAGTAGGAACGGGGTTTCACCGTGTTGGCCAGGCTGGTCTTGAACTCCTGACCTTGTGATCCGCCTGCCTTGGCCTCCCAAAGTGCTGGGATTACAGGCATGAGCCACCACGCCTGGCCTATGTGAAGAGTTTTTATGCCTTTAGATACTAGGTAGATAAGCTCTCTTTAAAAAATACTTTATGTCCCAGTTATATTAGTGTAGAGAATAGTGTCACACACTTGTAAATATTTATTTCAGTTTTGTTTTTTTAGAGTTTTTTAGAACTAGATCCTGGTGAGTAATCATGTTATTTTCAAGCAATAATTTGAGGCACTATTCTTTTAATGTAACTTTTATTATTTATATTAAACCAAATGATGTCATTGTTGGTATAATCAATATATGATAGAATTTGTTACCATGAGGAATTTTGGAGGTTATCTAGTGTGAGTTATTTTTCTTCCTTCATGCCAGCCCATTCACAAGTATAACAGATACATCTTTAAAATCTCCAGGACATCAGTCAATTAATTTTAGTGGCTGCATAATTTTTCACTGTAGAACTGTACTGCATGATTTAACCAGGTTCCTGTTAATGGACATTTAGGCTGATTGACTTTTTCGCTATTGCAAATGGTGCTTTGATGAGTATTTTTGTATATGCATGAGTTTTATTTTATGAAATTATCTCCTGATAAATTCTTAAAAGTGAGATTTAGACATTTATTTATTGAAACATTTATTAACTTTAAAAAATTTAGTATCTGTTTTTAATGTAATAAGTGCAGTTTCGCTGAAGTGATGTTAACATATATCATATTGAAATGTCTTATAAAAACAACCTAGTTAGCATTTTAAGATCTGATTCCTAACGTTAAAAACTGATCCTAGTATCTACTACATATTTGGAAACCTTTTATTTATAATAAGTGATGGTGAGAAGTTAACCAAAGAAAGAAAACGAGAAAGTTAAAGTACTAAGAACAAGGAAAAATGACCAAATGATAGAAATATGGGGAGACTGGAAAGGGTATAGAGGAGGCAAAACTTTGCCTCCACCCTCTTAGCGTCCCTGCTGGGCCCGAGAATTAAATTGACACAAGATAGAGTAGAGGAGAAAAGCATAGACATTTAATATAAGTTTTATGTGACATGGGAGCCCTCAAAAGAAGATGAAGTCATAGAGAAATGGCAAAACCTACATGCTTTTGTGTTAGGTTGAAAGAAGAGAGGCGATTGTGGAAAAGTAGATGTTATATGGGGAGGCTAAAGGAAGATGTTTAATTTAACAAGGTCTGTTTGTACACAGTTCTCTTGACTATGACTCCCTATCAAAGAATGTTTCTTTTCTCCTGGGATAGAGAAGACGTCTGTTACAGGAACATTTTATCTCCTAGTTTCAGGAAGAAAAGGTGGAAAATTAGAATGCCCTTCTTGCATCTGCTATTTTTCAAGTGCCTTTCACTCAAAGTGATCCTTATGTCAGAGTGGCATGTTTGAAGTGGTGTATTCTGCCACCCTTCATGGGTAATGATTATGCCTAGTGTTCCATTATTGGAACGCTAAGCTTGTGGGAGTTATTTATATCCTACTGCCCAAGGTAATTGCCAAGGTCTGATTTTTCACAAAAAAATTTGTAACCTCTAGCATAAATGGGTTAATTTCACACAAAAAAATTCGCAACCTCCAGCATAAATGGGTTTCAACCTCCAGCAGAAAGGGCTTTGGAAACAGACCTGGATTTAAATTCTGTTTCTGCTTCTTACTAGCTATATGACCTGGGGAAGCCTTTTAACCCCTCAAAGCTCATTTATATCCCCTTTAAAGTAGAGATAATAATATATCATGGGGCTGTTGTGAAGATTAAATAGTAATAATAATTACAGCTAATATTTTTGAATACTTCTATATATGCCAGATAGTATATTAAATGTTTATATGTGCTTTTTTTTTTCCTTGGCAGATATATGTTATCTTAATTCTCACGAACTTGTGAGGTGTAGGTAATTTTTACTGATGAGGAAACTAAAAGAGAGATTTTGTAAATTGCCCCAAGCAACACAGCTAATAAGTGGCAAAACCAGAATTTTAATCCTAGCAGTCTGACCCACCAGAGGCTGTGATTTGAAATGCTGTCCCCTGTGCATAGCCATAGCATGCATTAATTCATATTTATGTTTAGGCTGTCTTTTAAAAATAGTGTGTCAAGAGAATGAGAAGACAAGCCACAGACTGAGAAAATATTTGCAAGACACATATTTGATAAAGGAAAGTTATCCAGAATATGCAAAGAACTCTTAAAACTTAACAATTAGAAAATGAACAGCCTAGTTAAAAAATGGGCAAAAGATTTGAACAGACATCTCACCAAAGATTTGACAAATAAGTATATGAAAAGATGCTCAACATCATATGTCATCAGGGAATTGTAAATTGAAAAGATACAAGTACTACTGTGTAGCTGTTAGACTGGTGAAACGCATGCTTGCTGGCAACCCCAAATGCTGGTGAGGATGTGGAGCAACAGGAACTCATTCATTGCTGGTGTGTATGCAGACTCTTTCAGCCATTTTGGAAGACAGTTTGGCAGTTTCTTTTTTTTTTGAGATGGAGTCTCGCTCTGTCGCCCAGACTGGAGTGCAGTGGCGCAATCTCGGCTCACTGCAAGCTCCACCTCCCGGGTTCACGCCATTCTCCTGCCTCAGCCTCCTGAGTAGCTGGGACTACAGGTGCCCGCCACCACGCCTGGCTGATTTTTTGTATTTTTAGTAGAGACAGGGGTTCACCATATTAGTCAGGATGGTCTCGATCTCCTGACCTCATGATCCGCCCGCCTCAGCCTCCCAAAGTGCCGGGATTACAGGCGTGAGCCACCGCGCCCGGCCGACAGTTTGGCAGTTTCTTAAAAAACTAAACATGCTCTTACCATATGATCCAGCAGTTGTACTCCTTGTTTATTACCCAAATGAGTTGAAAAACATGTCTACACAGAAACCTGCACATACATGTTTATAGAAGCTTTATTCATAATTGCCAGAACTTGGAAACAACCAACATATCCTTAAGTAAGTAAATGGATAAACTGTGGTATATTCAGACAATAGAATATTATTCAGTGCTAAAAAGAAATGAGTTATTAAGCCATGAAAACATTAAGGAACTGTAAATACATATTACTAAGTGAAAGAAGCTGATCAGAAAGGTCTGTACACACTCTGATTCCAAGTATATGACATTCCAGAAAAGCAAAAGGAAAACTATGGATGCAGTAAAAAGATCAGGGGTTGGAGGAAGGAGGGGATGAGGAGGCAGAGCACAGAGGATTTTTAGGGCAGTGTGATATTATAACGATGGCTACATGTCATTATACATTTGTTGAAACCCATAGATGCAAGAGCAAACTGTAATGTAAACTTTGGACTTGGGATGATAATGATGTGTTAATGTAGGTTCATCATAGTAACAGATGTATCACTCTGGTGTGCAGTGTTGATGGGGGGGGGTGGTTATGCATGGAGCACGAGGGAACTTTCTGTACTTTCCACGCAATTTTGCTGCGAACCTAAAACTTTCCTTTATCAAATATGTGTCTTGCATATATTTTCTCAGTCTGTGGCTTGTCTTCTCATTCTCTTGACACACTATTTTTAAAAGACAGCCTAAACATAAATATGAATTAAATATGAATTAAAACTTAAAATCTATTAAAATAATAAAAAATTAGAAAATGGTGCATTTGAAATGTGACACTTCTGATACTTTCATTTTCAGGCCCAGAATAAAGAGACCAGTGTTTTAGCTGCTGCAAAAGTGATTGACACTAAATCTGAAGAAGAACTTGAAGATTACATGGTAGAGATTGATATATTAGCATCTTGTGATCACCCAAATATAGTCAAGCTTCTAGATGCCTTCTATTATGAGAACAATCTTTGGGTAAGTATTTTCTGTTGATCTAAAGGAGTAGCCAAAATGAGTTAATTGCCCTAAAGAGATGTTTATGAATTGTTAAAACCTATTTTATGTCTTACCTCTTCTATTTAGTTACTTGTGTCACTTGAATGAGAGTTGATCTGCTATTAAGAGAGTAATAACAAAGTTATTCTCAGCTTCAACAGATGTTCAGATTTATGTTTCAGATTGTACAGTTTCATCATGATTGTTTGACATTGGATCCAGGTGGAAAAATTTGGTTAAGAATAATAAATTTCCTAAAGTATGAAATTAGATGTCCTTGTTTCTAATTTAAATTTAATCATTTAAAAGTTTTTAAAGTTTCTCTTAGAAATTGTTTATAATTTTTTATCCTAAACTTTTTGTACATCTTGTAATAAACTGGAAAATACTAGAAATGTTAAATATTTATCATATTATCAGGTTCAACTTTAGTGCATGATGTGATGGCTAAAGCTGTATGTATAAATTTTATTCATTTTCAGAAAATATTAAGGTACAAGTAGATATAGAAATAAAACTTTCATATTCATTATAATAATCTGTCAATCACTTGTTCTGTACCAACATTAGTTTAATCAAGAGGACTTTTTAAAATGCAGCTTCAGTCTTTCTTCCTGAAGGAAGAAGCAAAGTTTTATGAGAGAGAAGAGTAAGTAGTATAAGGAATACCTGACTGGATGCCTAAAGGTCTATATTTTTTTATCCTAGTGCTGCCACTTACGGAACTTGGATAAGTCAGTTAACTTTTACGAGTCTGTTTACTCATCTGTAGGATGAGTAATGATCTACCTCCCAAATTGTTTTCTGAATAATGTAATGAATTTGAAAACAATTTCTAATTGGCAAGCACCTGTTAAAAAAAAAAGAAAGCATTATGCTGAGGGAAAAAAGGCAGGAAGCTACCTAATTAGTTAAAAATATGTTATTTTTTAAAATTATAGTTATTATTAATGTGGTGTTTTCTGAAATTATTGTTCAGGGCTGTGGCAGAATGTTTCCAAAGATTATAATGCAAATGAACCCCTAGACTAGTTAATAAACAGATAAGACCTTTACTTGGGACTATTGCACAATAAAAATTTAGATAACTGTGAGGGGAAGTTTAGTGGGAGACATAAATGTTAGTTAATCAAATAATCACAATAAATATAAAATTACAACTGTGGTAAGGGTTAAGAAGGAAAGGTATATGGTGTTATGTCTTACCAGGGAAGTCAAGATAAGCACCTATCAGCAGGTAATAATTGAGCTAGGATCTGTAGCTTTTGTGTGTATTTCTTCTGTTTTTTTTTTTTTTCTTTTTCTAAAAGAAGTCTCTGTATAAATATTTTCAGGATTTATTCCTATTTAATACAGTTTAAAAAAACAAATGTATACTTGTTCACTTAAAGCACAAATTGCCTTAAAAATATAAGTAATAAAATCTTTCATTGGTGACCAAATAGCTGTGCAGTACAATACCGAATGAAAAAGTTCTGTACCTGGTAGTTTTAGAGAAGCAGGGACACTAAACATGGCAATTAACAAAAATGCCCATGCTTTCACAGTGGGCTTTATCAAATGTGTATTGTTTGAGATTTGTAACTCTTTTGACAAAATCTTCATTTAGTATATCGTTTCCATAACCAGATTATTTGATAGCTATTTCTTTATCTTTTTTGCTAAGCTGAAGAAAAAATACTGAAACTCAAAAAAACTCAGTGTAGTTTTAGACACACGCTTTTGTTTTTTTTTTGCATGCAGATCCTCATTGAATTTTGTGCAGGTGGAGCAGTAGATGCTGTGATGCTTGGTAAATACCTTTTTGTTCTTTATGTTCATATCTTAAATTATACTTGATAAGATGAAAGAATTTCAAACATATATAAATATATTCAAATAGATAAGTATTGAGTGAAGTTCAATAAGTTAAATCAACTCAATTATGTTTTTATATTCTTGGATAATTATAGTAAAATTCTAAAATGAAATGTTGAGTATGTCAAGAAAGTGATCTTTGTAGATACAGTTCTTTTAAAATAAATTCACTGCATATGATCTTTGACAGTGATGATATATACAGAAAGGTATATAGCCTGCTAATATGTTTTCACTGTATAAAAAGCAGATTTTTTTTTTTACTTTCTCCTTGTAGAACTTGAGAGACCATTAACTGAGTCCCAAATACAAGTAGTTTGCAAGCAGACTTTAGATGCATTGAACTACTTACATGATAATAAGATCATCCACAGAGATCTAAAGGCTGGCAACATTCTCTTTACCTTAGATGGAGATATCAAATTGGGTAAGTTATTCACTTAAATAAAACATTAGAATTTTTACTCTAAAATTTCCATCTTTATGTATGTGACTTAATATGGTTTTATTACTACTTAAATATGTGAAACATGGAGAACTAACTCCATGCTAGTTTTTAAAAAACAGTTTTTTGGATAAATACTCATTTTTCTATAATTCCTAAATGTCAGCACCTAATTAAATGCTTTAAAAAGAAGATAAGAAAGAATGAATTTTTATTTCCAAAAAGGCAAGCTTTTTAAGACCAGTTTCAAGTTTGTACCCTTAAATTTTTGTATGTAGACTTAATACTTGTAAATGTTTTATGTTTAGAATATAATATAGTATGTAAAACTGCTAACTCAGTTTTTTCTTTATTTCCAAAGCTCATGTCTAGTGAGTTTTTCCCCTATGTTTAGTTTTATTTTCTATTTTATTGATATGGTACATTGACTAAACTAACAAAGTAATCTTAGTTCTGAAGAGAATACCTAAACATACGGACTAGAATTTTTCATTTTACTCTTTATACTGAGGGAAGAAATGTTACCTTCATAAGAATTAGATGTAGGTTTTATGGAAGTTATAGTGCTCTTTACCCAAGATAGGAATTATTTAAAAAGTCTAGAGATGAAGTCCAAATTTGTATATTTTCGAAGGCTATTCAAAGGACAAAATATATTCAGAAGTCAAGTTGATACCAGTGACTATAGTCATTTCACTTTACTTTGTCAAGACATTTAAACAGATGGTGTACTAAATTTTATTCTTTTTAATTTTTTTTTTTTTTTAACGGAATCTTGCCCTGTTGCTTAGGCTGGAGTGCAGTGATGTGATCATAGTTTACTGCAGCCTTGAACCCCTGGGCTCCAGGGATCCTTCCACCTTATCCTCCCTAGTAGCTGGAAGTGCAGGCATGCACCGCCACGCCTGGCTAATTTTAAAAAATTTTTTGTAGAGATTAGGTCTTGCTCTGTTGACCAGACTGGTCTTGAATTCCTGGGTGCAAGTGATTCTCCTGCCTTGGGCCTCCCGAAGTGAACTTTAACCTTTTGATTGTGAAATAAATAGAGATATAGAAAACCACACCAGAAATTGTGTAGCTTAACTTTAGTACTTTGTAGACATAGCTTTGTAATCACTACCTAGATCAAAAAGTAGAACTTTGGCAGGCACCCCAGAAGCTCTTCCGTATGCCCATCTCAGCCACTGCCCTTCTCTTCTCCACATTTTGTCCTGACTTTTATATTATTTCCTTCCTTGTGTTTCTTTATGGCTTAGTCACCCAATATTCATCTCTAGATGTTAGGGTTTAAACTTGCCCATATAAAACTTGGGTTTTTAAAGTCTGTTAACTTATAGGCCTTCCCCCAGTTCCTTTCTTTTCTTTATATTATGGCATGTATAATGGGGGGATGAGGGCAGTATCGCACACGTGGGGGCAAAAATTAGTTCTTTAGAGTCAAAAAAACCTTATGCATTACAATGGTTTGTGACCTTCCAAAGGCCCCAGTACATGAAGAGATATAACACTTTACCTGTGGCATTAAAATTTTATGGGAGGAGGGATGACGTGAAAAAAAATGTTTAAAATGACTCCTTAGAGGGGCTAGTAATGAAACACTGATCCATGGAACCTAGGCTGTTTGGCCTGTTGTGTTTCCCTCAAACTGCATTTTGCTATTGCATACTCCTGATGATTGAAGTTCCTCTTTGTATTTCCTTCAGTTTGGCAGATGAATCCAAAGGCTTGATCAGTCTCCAGCCTGATCCTTTGGCAAGACTGACAGGTGGTTTTGCATTCTTTCATTGGGAGGCACACCGTGTCTGCTTTGTGCCCTTTTTTGATGTTGCAGCTATTGAGGCTTAATGCCTACATATCTGTCTTTTGGGGTTGCAAAACGGATTCCATTATTTTGTTTTCATTATTTTTGATAATGATTTTGATATAAACACCAATTATTTCATTATTTTCATTCATTATAAAATTAGTAATGAAGATAATGACTTGGCTGTCTCTTATCCTCAATTGACGACCAGTGTTTTAAAAAATATTGTTAGTTCATGGATTTAATTTTATTTGGTTGGTTTCAAATCCATTGCAGTTTTTATTCTTATTGAAGCTCATGTTGTTCCATCTTTAGTCAGTGGGGTCTTCGTATCCACTTGTTAGTCTTCTTGACAGGACTAGTAATTTTTGATAGCTTATTTGACAGTTCTGAGATGTTTCAGGCTCATCCGTGTATTTCCTGTGTCAGACCTGTAATTAACCATTTCTTTTTTCTTTTCTTTTTTTTCTTTTTCTTTTTTTTTTTTTTTTTGAGACAAAGTCTTCCTCTGTTGCCCAGGTTGGAGTGCAGTGGCTGATCTCAGCTCACTGCAACCCCCACCTCCTGAGTTCAAGGGATTCTCGTGCCTCAGCCTTCTGAGTAGCTAGGATTATAGGCATGTACCACCATGCCCAGCTAATTTTTGTTTTTTAGTAGAGATGGGATTTCACCATGTTGACCAGGCTGGTTTGGAGCTCCTGGCCTGAAGTGATCTACCCACCTCAGCCTCTCAAAGTGCTGGAATTACAGGTGTGAGCCACTGCACCCAGTGTAATTAGCCATTTCTTCAAGAAGCCCTGGTTTCTTTTAGTAGGATATAGTATTTCAAGACCACAATCTGGTGTAAGAGATGCTTACAGTTTTCTATATTGGCCATTGTTCTAGGACTTTTCAAAGGACAGAGCTAGACCCCTCATGAGATCATATATATTTCCTATTCAAATTCAGAATAAAGGTTTTTAAAATCTAACCTCTGTAATACATGTGCATCTCCTTTCTTCTATATGGAGAGTTCTGGTTCTCAAGGACATTGATAGGTTTAGGATACCTCATAATTCATTTTAACCCTCATTTCTATATTTAATGCTCCCCACCACTCCTTATGTTGATGTGTCTTTGGTCATGTTGGTTATCTGAAGCTCAGCTTTTGGTAGATTCCTCTGAAAGGGCTCTCTGAATTCTTACATAGTGATAACAGTTGTACCCTTATACTTGAAGGTTAGTTTTGCTGGATAACAAATCCTTGGCACACATTTCTTTCCTTCAGCATCTGAAATATGTTACTCTGTTTTCTTCAGTCATGAAGTGTTGCTGTTGAAAAGTCTGATAATCTGAATTTCTTCTCCATTGTAAGTCATGTGCTCTTTTTGCTTAGATGCTGAAAGTTTTTTTTTTTTTTAAGACCAGTAGTTTGACCAGTCTTTTCTAATAAATATTTTTTTTTCTTTCTTTTTTTTTTTTCTTTTTTTTTTTTTTTTTTGAGACAGGGAGTCTTGCTCTTTCGCCCAGGCCGGACTGCAGTGGTGCTATCTCGGCTCACTGCAAGCTCTGCCTCCCAGGTTCACACCATTCTCCTGCCTCAGCCTCCTGAGTAGCTAGGACTACAGGCACCCACCACCACACCCGGCTAATTTTTTGTATTTTTAGTAGAGACGGGGCTTCACCATGTTAGCCAAGATGGTCTTGATCTCCTGACCTCGTGATCCACCTGCCTCGGCCTCCCAAAGTGCTGGGATTACAGGTGTGAGCCACCGTGCCCGGCCTTCTAATAAATATTATGCTCTTACAATATTCAAGTGCCTTCTTCCCCGCCCCCGACAGGGAAGTTTTCTGGAGTTATAGATCTCAGCATTTGTTCATTCCCTTGCATTGACTTGCTTCTTCAGAGACTTTTAGTATTTGTTGGGTCTTTGCCTGTTGTCCATGTTTGTAACTTTTTCTCAAGTCCTTTTTTAGCTTTCTTTCTTTTTGTAGGAAAATATATACAACATAAAATTTACCTTTTTGATCATTTTTAAGTATACATTTCTGTGGTATTAAGGACATTCCCATTATACAACCATTACCATCACCTGTCTCCATACGTGTCTCTTTTCATCTTGCAGCAGTTAAAGTCCATACCCATTAAACACTTAGTCCCCATTTTCCACTCCTCCCAGCTTCTGGCAACCACCATTCTGCTTTCAGTTTCTATGATTTTGACCACTCTAGGTATATATGTATGTGGAATCATACAACATTTGTCCTTTTGTGACTGGCGTATTTTACTTACCATAACGTTCTCAAGGTTCATCCATGTTGTAGCATATTTCACAATGTCTTCCCCTTTTAAGATTGAATAATATGCCATTGTATGTATATAACACATTTTGTTTATCCATTCATCCATCAGTGGGCACTTGGGTTGCTTTCACTTTTTGGCTATTGTGAATAATACTGCTATGAATGTTGGTGTACATATGTCTGTCCTACTCCCTGCTTTTAATTCTTTTGAGTATGTACCCAGAAGTGGAACTGCTGAATCATATGGTAATTCTATTTTTAATTTTTCTGAGGGACCACCATGCTGTTCTCCATGGCAGCTGCACCATTTTACATTTCTAACGGAAGTGCACAAGGCTTCCAGTTTCTCCACATGCTTGTCAACACTTTTTTTTTTCTATGCTACACCCATCCTACTGGGTGTGAAGTGGTAATGGGTATGAATTTGTTGTATTATTTGCTCTTGCTTTCCCTAGTTTAGCCTTTGTTTCTAAAGTGATTTTTTTTATTTTAAATTTTTTCTGGAGTTCTGTCGCCTTTCAGAATTTTTCTAATTCTGACTTACATGGCTCTTTTATGTTTTTCATCATTTTTAAGTGTCCTAGCTTATTTTGAAATAGGATGTTATAGTTTTGATCAATTTTGGGGGCATATTCTTTTGTAAATATATTGAAATTTTATTTGAATATAGGGACATACTTGTGTAAAATAATGTGTACCTTAAAAATAAATATACTGAAGGTTTAGGAATTCTAAAATAATATTTAGTTAGTTGACAATTAAAATATTTGTAATTTCTGTTTTATTAATTTACAAATACTTCCAGAGAACCTTCCATTTCTGCAACACAGATATATAGAATAATCTTATCCCCAAGAACTATATAATAGATAAAAGTAATTCAGGCAGAATTGCATGACCTTTAAGAGTTCTACAACAAAAACAACAAAGGTTAGAATTGTGAATATGGCTAATAGTAGCTACCATTTACTGAGTGTATACTCTTGTGCTAGGCATGCGCATCAAATACTGAATTTTTGGTACTTATTCAACTTTGAGAATTGTCGCGTCAAATGTGAAACTTAAAAATTTGTGCATTTATAGCATGAGGTAAATTATGCAGCAATAGCAATTTTATGTTGCTATTAATGTTGTCTGAACTCCAAGCTGAAAAGGTGGGATTAACAACTGAAAAAGCTATAATGTTACTGTTCTGTATAATTTAAATCAGAAAACATAAGGTTCCCAATTTTTTCTTGGCAATATAATTTTATGAGGAATTTAGCAAGACATACACTGTCATAAAGGTTGCTTTAGTATAATTTCTGTTTTTCACACTATAGAAAAAATGTTAATGACTCTTAATTTAATTGTGCCACATAGCACTAGTTGGCATTTGTTTTGAAGTGGATAGACTGGTCTGCTTTTAGAGTTACCATTTTTTATTTTCAATTTTGAAGGATTTGTCATCTGAAGATATGATGGTATTAAATGTATTGATAATGGAATCTTTAGCAGGTTTTTTTGGGAGATGGTAGAAAGAGATGGTCAAGATTAAGATGGGAGAGACATGTTTTTCTTTCTGTTCAACTTACTTTTTATAATAAGATTAGCCTTATTAAAGACTTAAAATGCTTTTTCTCCCCATTGAATACAATGAACAATGCTTAAAAGTTCTCATTAATGCTTTTGTGTGATTATTTCAAGCGGATTTTGGAGTATCAGCTAAAAATACAAGGACAATTCAAAGAAGAGATTCCTTTATTGGTACACCATATTGGTATGTATTCAGTTTTATGAATTTATAGTATTAGTCATGTCAGCAGTTATAATTACTCACGAATTTTGTCCACATAATTGATTATACCATGTGGTTTGCAATCATTGTTCTTAAATATGTTAACTTTTAATTATCTGTCTTCATAGGATGGCTCCTGAAGTAGTCATGTGTGAAACATCTAAGGACAGACCTTATGACTACAAAGCTGATGTTTGGTCCCTGGGTATCACTTTAATAGAAATGGCTGAGATAGAACCACCTCATCATGAATTAAATCCAATGCGAGTGCTGCTAAAAATAGCAAAATCTGAGCCACCTACATTAGCACAGCCATCAAGATGGTAAAAATATTCTTAAAAAAACTTAATAAGAAACAAATGATATTAGGAAGCAAAACTTGATGTTATATTCTCAGTTTTCCAAGAGTATTTAAAATTGGGTACGTGATTCGAAGACTATATGAATTAGAAAAGTGATTTTTGGTATATTTCTCTTAAGGACCATTAAAACTCTTTGAGCTCACTTTTCCCGTATATCCGAAAATATGAATGATTTGAGTTTTGCATGAGAAAGGTATTTTCTGTACTATGAGGAAGTGAGGCATATAGATTGATCTATATTTGTGAAATTTATTAGAAATTTTGGCCGGGTGCGGTGGCTCATGCTTGTAATCCCAGCACTTTGGGAGGCCGAGGCGGGCGGATCACGAGGTCAGGAGATCAAGACCACGGTGAAACCCCGTCTCTACTAAAAATACAAAAAATTAGCCGGGCGTGGTGGCAGGCGCCTGTAGTCCCAGCTACTCAGAGAGGCTGAGGCAGGAGAATGGCGTGAACCCGGGAGGTGGAGCTTGCAGTGAGCTGAGATTGCGCCACTGCACTCCAGCCTGGGCGACAGAGCGAGACTCCGTCTGAAAAAAAAAAAAAAAAAAAAAAAGAAATTTTGTGCTTTTTGGCATACTTGTGAGTATATGGCTGTGTCTCAGTGATTATGTACCTACTTACATATATGTCTAACATGTATTTATAGATGAATAAGTTTTATAAAATCTTAATAGTCTCATTAACTAGTTTTTTAAGTGTTGAGTTAATACTATTACATACATAATGAAACTTAAGCATAACTTATCAAAGAGTTTTGTTTGATTTGATTAACAAGAAAGTAAAATAGAATGTTATTGTTAAAATTTATTTTAAAGGTCTTCAAATTTTAAGGACTTTCTAAAGAAATGCTTAGAAAAGAATGTGGATGCCAGGTGGACTACATCTCAGCTACTGCAGGTAAGAGAGTATGACAACAGCAAATAATATAATTACTTTAACATCTCTCTAAGAATATAATTTCATATACAGTGTGCTTTCTTTCCACTTAAGTTTTCTTGTGGAGAGTCAAAATGGCAGTAGTTAACATTTGCTTTACAAAATAAATGTTGCTGTTACCATCAGGCATTTAGCTTAAACGTTATTCCTTCTGTGCTTTTTTGATTCATTTTAATTATGTTCTTTTCATTTTGGTAGTTATTTCCATTATGTCTCTCCAATTACTAGAAAGCAAGCTCCTTGGGGACAGGGGCCGTGAACTAATTAATTAAAAAATGTCTTACAGTGAGGGTAAATAGTAAATATTGTTGACTTAAAATGTTGTCAGTGATCGGGTAAATTTAATTTTGCTTTATAGAAGGACTACTTGTAATATATTAAATAAAAAATTGTCAATTTTATAGGTGGGCAAATAAAATGACAAATCTTGAGGCAATTACTGTTAGGTTGAGTTATTATGTAACTCCATCATAGTGTTTTAGGTTGACCTATTTATCTGGGGGAATAAAGCAGGAAAAAATTGCTTTGTTGTGTGCAGCAAGTGTAGCCCTGGAACACACTTTCCATTATTATTTTGTTACCCCCACACTTGAAGCCCGTAGTCTGTGACAGACAGTGTTAAATGTTGAGTATACAAAGATGAATAAAATGGCTTCTTATTCTCAAGAATTTTAGAACCATGTCAAAAATACAGGTGTTTGTAGATACTTCTAACAGAATTCTAAAGCTTTTTATAATTTTGAGGCTTTGATAGGGTTTATAGAGATGGTTACTTTTTAAGAAGTAATAATGAGGCCAGGTGTAGTGGCTCATGCCTGTAATCCCAGCACTTTGGGAGGCTGAGGCGGGTGGATCATCTGAGGTCAGGAGTTCCAGATGAGCCTGGCCAATATAGTGAAACCCTGTCTCTACTAAAAATACAAAAAATCAGCCGGGCATGGTGGCACATGCCTGTAATCTTAGCTACTTGGGAGGCTGAGGCAGGAGAATCACTTGAACCTGGGAGATGGAGATTGCAGTGAGCCGAAATCGTGCCACTGCACTCTAGCCTGAGTGATAGAGTGAGATTCCGTCTCAAAAAAAAAAAAAAAAAGTAATAATGTAGTGACCTGATGCTTGCTTTAAATTTCAATTAAAATTTTTTATTATAAAATTTTCAAACATACAGAAAGTACATGTACCTACTACCCAGATATAACAATTCTTATCATTTTTGACAAATTTGCTTCAGATTCTTAAAAATGTACAGATCCAGTTGTGGCAGTCCCTGCTTTTGCTCAAGCGCCCTCCCCTCTTTCTTTCTCAGATGTAGCATTATCTGAAGTTGTCTGTCATTTTCCTGCCCACATGTTCATATTTTTACCACATAAGAATGTGTGTTGTGTGTGTTTGAAACTTAGTTTAGTAGTATTCCAGTTGTTGAGTATGTTCTTTTTAATGATCAACAGCATCCCTTTGTTACTATTGATTCCAACAAACCCATCCGAGAATTGATTGCAGAGGCAAAGGCTGAAGTAACAGAAGAAGTTGAAGATGGCAAAGAGGAAGATGAAGAGGAGGAAACAGAAAATTCTCTGGTCAGTATTTAGGAAAGAAATTCCATTTAGTGAATTTTTTGAGGTGGGTTTTGAGGTGTAGTTGTACCTATATCTAAGGATTGATGGGTGGCAATGCAAAACCTTTAAATTTAGACCTGAAGATTAGTGGCAAGATTGCTCCTTGCTGCACATTTTTGTTGTATTTCCTTTTTTTTTGAGATGGAGTCTCACTCTGTTGCCCAGGTTGGAGTGCAGTGGTCACCGCAACCTCCTCCCAGTTTCAAGTGATTCTTGTGCCTCAGCCTCCCGAGTAGCTGGGACTACAGGTGTGCACCACCACGCCCAACTAATTTTTATAATTTTAGTAGAGATGGGGTTTCATCATGTTGGCCAGGCTAGTCTCGAACTCCTGACCTCAAGTGATCTGCCCTCCTCAGTCTCCCAAGGTGCTGGGATTACAGGTGTGCGCCACTGCACCCGGCCCATTTTTGTTATATTTCTTATGAGAAGAATTGTTAATTCTTTAAATTCAGCAACATTTACTGAATAAAGATCTGAAATCACTGTATGTCTGTAAACATTGTTTTGGTCACTCTTAAGGTCATGTTTTAACACTAAAAATATATTAAATCTTTTTTAGCCAATACCTGCAAGTAAGCGTGCATCTTCTGACCTTAGTATCGCCAGCTCTGAAGAAGATAAACTTTCACAAAATGCTTGTATTTTGGAATCTGTCTCAGAAAAAACAGAACGTAGTAACTCTGAAGATAAACTCAACAGCAAAATTCTTAATGAAAAGCCCACCACTGATGAACCTGAAAAGGCTGTGGAGGATATTAATGAACATATTACCGATGCTCAGTTAGAAGCAGTGACTGAACTCCATGACAGAACAGCAGTAATCAAGGAGAATGAGAGAGAGGAGAAGAGGCCCAAGCTTGAAAATCTGCCTGACACAGAAGACCAAGAAACTGTGGACATTAATTCAGTCAGTGAAGGAAAAGAGAATAATATAATGATAACCTTAGAAACAAATATTGAACATAATCTAAAATCTGAGGAAGAAAAGGATCAGGAAAAGCAACAGATGTTTGAAAATAAGCTTATAAAATCTGAAGAAATTAAAGATACTATTTTGCAAACAGTAGATTTAGTTTCTCAAGAGACTGGAGAAAAAGAGGCAAATATTCAGGCAGTTGATAATGAAGTTGGGCTTAGAAAGGAAGACACCCAAGAGAAATTGGGGGAAGACGACAAAACTCAAAAAGATGCGATCAGCAATACAAGTGATGTGATAGGAACATACAAGGCAGCAGATGTGGCTCAGAAAGCGGATGAAGACAGTGTTGAGGATACGCAGAGTAATGACGGGAAAGAAGTGGTTGAAGTAGGCCAGAAATTAATTAATAAGCCCATGGTGGGTCCTGAGGCTGGTGGTACTAAGGAAGTTCCTATTAAAGAAATAGTTGAAATGAGTGAAATAGAAGAAGGTAAAAATAAGGAACAAGTAATAAACAGTTCAGAGAACATAATGGATATCAATGAGGAACCAGGAACAACTGAAGTTGAAGAAATCACTGAGTCAAGTAGCACTGAAGAAATGGAGGTCAGAAGTGTGGTGGCTGATACTGACCAAAAGGCTTTAGGAAGTGAAGTTCAGGATGCTTCTAAAGTCACTGCTCAGATAGATAAAGAGAAAAAAGAAATTCCGGTGTCGATTAAAAAAGAGCCTCAAGTTACTGCAGTTTCACAGCCCACTGAACCTCAGCCTGTTCTAATACCCAGTATTAATATCAACTCTGACAGTGGAGAAAATAAAGAAGAAATAGGTTCTTTATCAAAAACTGAAACTATTCTGCCACCAGAATCTGAGAATCCAAAGGAAAATGATAATGATTCAGGCACTGGTTCCACTGCTGATACTAGCAGTATTGACTTGAATTTATCCATCTCTAGCTTTCTAAGTAAAACTAAAGACAGTGGATCGATATCTTTACAAGTAAGTGTACATGAGTCATTGTTTGGGATTTCCTTTGTCATTTTCTCATTTCAGAGTTTATGTGAAATTGATGCCTTGAAAATAAAACAGCATTAAATCAATGTAGTATTAACCACATAAATTCTTACAGCCTATGAAAGCAATTAAAAAGAACTAAGATTGTGGATGTAATCTTTAAATTTTGTGGTAGGATCTACCTATTTTTGCAGACCTGATGCAGATAAACAGTGTAATATGGTTGCTTGGTGTGATTAGGTTCCTTTATTGGACATATCTAGATGCAACATTAGCAAGAATCAACAATATATAAGAGAATTAGAACCTGAAAGAATGATCTCTTTTTTTTTTTTTTTTTTTGAGGCGGAGTCTCGCTCTGCCGCCCAGGCTGGAGTGCAGTGGCGCAATCTCGGCTCACTGCAAACTCCGCCTCCCGGGTTCACGCCATTCTCCTGCCTCAGCCTCTCCGAGTAGCTGGGACTACAGGCGCCCGCCACCACGCCCGGCTGATTTTTTTATATTTTTAGTAGAGACAGGGTTTCACCGTGGTCTCGATCTCCTGACCTCGTGATCCGCCCGCCTCGGCCTCCCAAAATGCTGGGATTACAAGCGTGAGCCACCGCGCCCGGCCAAGAATGATCTCTTTTAAGCACATTTAGGGTGTAAACAATCCTTGATTTACCATTGTCCCATACAGTCACAGACATTGCTACTGCCATGAGAACCACTGTGGGGAAAACAGAACAAACACTAAAGCCCAGAACACTTGGAGCTTTGAGTGTAATTCTCAAATTTTAGTGTGCTTAGGAGTTACTAGCGGCTATGTAGAAGTCTGGAGTGGGTCCCAAGAATCAGTATTTGTAAAAAAAAGAGCCCACAGAGTTCTGATGCAGGTGATCCATGGGCTGCCCCTTGGAAAACACTTCCTAGACCCTCTGGGTTGATAGTAGCAGGAGAGAAGACAGAAAAGCAGGAACAACCTAGGAAAACTGACGTAGATGGATCTCTAGGGCATGAGTGATTAGTCTGCCTATCTGCCCCAAATTGTTAACATGTATTCCTAGGATTTTCTTCTTTTTTCAGTTTACTTTCTTTCACTGACTAAAATAACTACCACTCTGAAATTCATTCACTGACTTAATAGCCTCTTTTAAAAATGCAAATAACTTGTATAAGAATGAAGGAGATATTAATTACTGAACTTTTAGTAGCAGCTAAAGAAATGTGAAGTTTGGAGGTTAAGGTGTAGATAGGTGTATTTTTTGGAGTGTGCCAACTTTAGATTTTAGAGGAATGCTGGGTAGGGTACCGTAGTCCTGGACTCTGGAAGAAGAGCATGAGGATCCTGGAACCTTGGAGAAGAGAACAGTAAGAGGAGAGGATGCAGAAAGGTGATTGGAAGGTGCCAAAGAGAAACTATTTAAAATTCGGATGCATTTTGAGTTTAGCATTTTCACATTCCATTTTTGCTCCGTCTGCCTTCTAACCCTTTCTTCTATATCAACACCCAGTAAGTATCTGCCCTGAACACTTAATTTGTTTACCAAAATGTATTTGTAGGAGTCTTATACGTCTGTTATTTCTGTTTGCATTTAAATGTTTTTGGATACCAGTTGAGGAATGAAGAGTTTAGTCTTGATAAAGAATTTTAGGCCATAGCTAGCAGCCAAATCTGGTACTTTTGGGATGCAGTAGAGGCACTGTCTTTCTAGTAACCCTAAAATCATACATATATCTTTGGCCCTGAGATAGAGGGAGGAGGGGCTGTTGATATTATTGTTACTGATAAGTAGATTTTGATTCCCAGTGCTGGCAGTGTTTAAAAATTCCTTGAGAGCCAGCACTTTGGGAGGCCGAGGCGGGCGGATCACGAGGTTAGGAGATCGAGACCACGGTGAAACCCCGTCTCTACTAAAAATACAAAAAAATTAGCCGGGCGTGGTGGCGGGCGCCTGTAGTCCCAGCTACTCGGAGAGGCTGAGGCAGGAGAATGGCGTGAACCCGGGAGGCGGAGCTTGCAGTGAGCCGAGATCGCGCCACTGCACTCCTCCAGCCTGGGTGACAGAGCGAGACTCCGTCTCGAAAAAAAAAAAAAAAAAAAAAAAATTCCTTGAGAGCTTTTTCAAAAAAAAATCGATTTCCAGCTACCCTTAGACCTGTCAATTTAGATTTTTTTAAGAGATGGGCCCCACAAATTCATTTTTAATTGTTTTGTCAGTGAAAAAGCAGAGGTATCTGAGAAACTACAAAGTGAAAAGATGAAAAAAAAGGATAACATGTAAAAGTTCTACTGATTAGCTATTATCACTTATGCCTAATTATAATGTGTCATAAAAGCTATACATGAACATGATCAAAATGCATACTTTGAAAAAATTTGATTTCATCTGTAAAGATATGTGTAAGTCACATGTCGTTTAAGGTGTTATAACTGGTTCCACAAATGAGTCTATTGCTTTATTAATACTTTCTATGTGTAGTCTGCATGCCTGTTCAGTTGTTTTGTTTTAAAAAAGTAAGAAATTTTAAAAGAAGGAGAAAATGTTTTCTACTTCCAGTATTCCCTGTACAAAGCCTAACTAAAATAAAATCTCACTCAGGAAACAAGAAGACAAAAGAAAACATTGAAGAAAACACGCAAATTTATTGTTGATGGTGTAGAAGTGAGTGTAACAACATCAAAGATAGTTACAGATAGTGATTCCAAAACTGAAGAATTGAGGTTTCTTAGGTGAGTAGAGAAACAACGTAATTAAAACTGGTTTGTGACTTCTTTTCAGTCTCTGAAAAGTCAGAAGAATAGAGAAACAAGGGTAAATTATTGGCTAATTTTTTTTTATTCTTTTACTACCGTTCCACTTGAAAGAAAATTTTTAAAACTTAAAAAAAAAACGTATTTCAGAAGTGTAATTTTTGCTGTTTTCTCTGTCATTACCATTAACTTTTATCAGACGTCAGGAACTTCGGGAATTAAGATTTCTTCAGAAAGAAGAGCAAAGAGCCCAACAACAGCTCAATAGCAAACTACAGCAACAACGAGAACAGATTTTCCGGCGCTTTGAGCAGGAAATGATGGTAAAGTCTGATTGTTACACCATTTTATATCATTTTGTGTTAATAATGACATTTAGTGCATTAAAAACAAACAGACAAAAAAACCAGGTTATAGAACTTGTTCTCTGATTGCCAGATTTCTCTAGCTTTGGGATTTATTTCTGGCATTTTTATCCTTTTGGTGTTCTGGATGCCTTTTATTGATTTATTCTTTTTTCTTGAAAGGATTTTCTATCCCAGTCTACCTGGTTTATGGTGTGATGGGTTGTTTTATTTTTCTCTCATGAAAACTTAAAATCATGAAGCCAGTAAACAAAGTTCCTAGATTTGCCTATTGCTGGATAATTTTTCAGTACTCTAATTCCATCTTTCAGATTTGGAATCCAAGATTTTAAGCCAGTTTAGAGCAACTGCCTTCAAACCTAGCCGAGCAGTAGGACTCCTCAGGGGCTTTTAAAAAATGTGCTTTATTCTCTGGCTTCTACAGTTAAGACTCCACATCTCTATTTCCTGCTGCTAGAGGAAATAGTGCTGACTAGTCCTGGGTAGCTGTCACTGAGTCCTTCAGTTTTTGCCTTGTGTCCAGAGTTGGAAAAGGAATTAGTAATGTAATATAAAATTTTTGTAATTTATGTTGACTATCTGCCTTAATGTAGGTTAAAAAAAAGTGTCATTTGAAATGTTATAGTACTCATGTTTTGAATATAGTCCTTGTGTTGACTTTTAATTTTAATTGATAAAGATTGTTTTGTGTGAACTGTGGATTGTTGATTACACGAGTTGGATCATAACTGAGATTTCGTAAGAAAATAGTGAACTTTTGTTCTCATTGAGTATTTTTATAGTACTTATACTGTTTTCCAAAACCTTATAAAATCTGTATTTCTCTCCCCCACACTTTCTAAAAGGTTTTACTTTTCAATTTTTTTAAAAAGAAAACATCCATTACAAATAAGTAACTATACCTGTATTCATAAACAGTGTTACTGTGTGTTATATAAACAGGAGTCTTGTTGCAAGGGTAGATTTATAATTCCAAAAGATCTGTTCCAATAGAATAAGATGTTTATTTTAAGAATCTTGGCCGGGCGCGGTGGCTCACGCATGTAATCCCAGCACTTTGGGAGGCCGAGGCAGGCGGATCACGAGGTCAGGAGATCGAGACCACGGTGAAACCCCGTCTCTACTAAAAATACAAAAAATTAGCCGGGCGTGGTGGCGGGCGCCTATAGTCCCAGCTACTCAGAGAGGCTGAGGCAGGAGAATGGCGTGAACCTGGGAGGCGGAGCTTGCAGTGAGCCGAGATTGCGCCACTGCACTCCAGCCTGGGTGACAGAGTGAGACTCCATCTCAAAAAAAAAAAAAAAAAAAAAGAATCTTAATGTGGAAGAGTAAATCTGAAAATGACAATCTTATTATTAAATAATGGTGCTATTAATATTTTATTAAAGTAGACTTCAAATAAGCTCTTTGATTTATCAAAGATTTTATTGGATAAATATTGAAATTTTTCTAATTTGCCTTACTACTTCACAACAATTAGCTATTCTTCTGGCTAATCTAAAAACTTTGAACATTCTACCAGTATAATAGAAAACAAATTTTGGGTCGGGCGCAGTGCCTTATGCCTGTAATCCTAGCACTTTGGGAGGCCGAGGTGGGCAGATCACTTGAGGCCAGAAGTTCAAGACCAGCCTGGCAAGCATGGTAAAACCCCGTCTCTACTAAAAATACAGAACGATTAGCTAGGCAGGATGTCACAGGCCTGTAATTCCAGCTACTTAGGAGGCTGAGGCATGAGAATTCATTTGAATCTGGGAGGCGGAGGTTGTAGTGAGCAGAGATTGCACCACTGCACTCCAGCCTGGGTGACAGAGGGAGAGCCTGTCTCAAAAAGAAAAGAAAACAAACAAACAAAAAACAGAAAAGGGAAAAAAAAAAAAAAAAAAAAGACCAGGCACATGGTTCATGCCTGTAATACCAGTATTTTGGGAGGCCAAGGCAAGAGGATTGCTTGAGCCTGGAAGTTTAAGACCAGCCTAGGCAACATAGTGATAGCCCCATCTCTCCAAATAAATAAATAAATAAATAAATAAATAAATAAAAAGATAAGCTGGTCATGGTGGCATGCACTGTAGTCCCAGCTACTTGGGAGGCTGAAGCAGGAGGATCGTTAGAGCCCAGGGGGCCGAGGCTGCAGTGAACTGTGATTGTGCAACTGCACTCCAGCCTGGGTGACAGAGTGAGACCCTATCTCTAATAAATAAATAAAATAGAAAAAAAATTTCCATGTTAGGAAAAAATGAACTCATTTTTTTGAGAATTTTCGTAACATATTTTTAGTGCATTTGACTTTTTCAGTGTTGTGAAGGTTATAGCACATTACTAAATTTAAATACTGGTTATGTACTCTTAGGAAACATCTTTACTATAAGGCATTAATATGGGTGATGGAAAAATTATCATCTTGAGCTATATTGTTTTACAGAGTAAAAAGCGACAATATGACCAGGAAATTGAGAATCTAGAAAAACAGCAGAAACAGACTATCGAACGCCTGGAACAAGAGCACACAAATCGCTTGCGAGATGAAGCCAAACGCATTAAAGGAGAACAAGAGAAAGAGTTGTCCAAATTTCAGAATATGCTGAAGAACCGAAAGAAGGAGGTAAGTGTAAACTACTGTTTTTAATTACTAAAGTTTTTTTTTTAATTGTTTTAAGACTATCTAAGGAATTAGGAATACTAATAATACTTGAGAGTTAAATAGCACTCATTCATTCTTTCATTCGGTCTTCTCAGCAGTCATATAGAGTTGTAATAAGGCCAATCATTATTCCCATTTTACTGCCAAGAAAACTGGAGTAAGAGAGGTTTTAGTGACCTGTTTAAGTTCACCTCAAGAGAGGTTTTAATGACCTGTTCACAGACTACCCCTAAATATCCAGCTAAACCTTGAATCAAGTCTTCAAATTGAGTTTAATCCATCTTCCGGTCTACCATTGTCCTTAATGCAACACATTTAAGTCCTTATATAAAAGTATTTTTTAGAAAACTTACTATGTTGTGTTTGCCAGGGGCAGCAGTGATTCATTTTATTATTTATAAGTTATTTGTCATCTTTAATTCACACTTTTAACGATTTTGTTTGTTGATTAGCTTTATTGCCTTTCATGGATATTGTGCCAAACAAAAGCTGAATAACCTGAAATTTGACATGCTATCTATAACTCATCAAATTGTGAGGTACTTTGAAGAACTAGAAGTGGAACATATCTGTAAAGTCATTTGATTAGAATGAGTTCTTTCATTGTTTCCTGAAACTGTTTCATATTGTTATAGAATCTGTTTGCAGTATAAAAGCTTGTCATTGCTTCAGAAGGAAGATTTACATATTATATTAGCATCTTTTTTTGTCTCAAATTAAAACTAAAAGAGCTTTACATGTAGGTAATTTTCAGAGATAATTTTATAATTTATTAACATTTTCAGTATAGGAAGACGATTTGCCTTTTCATGATATAAAAGACACCAGAGACAATGATTATGATCAATTTTATTAGGGTTGGAACAAACAGAAACCTCAGCCAAACTAATAAATGCATTTTCACTTTTGTTACACATCTCAAATACCCAGATTCATTGACCTTAACTTTTAAATTGAGAAGAAAATTGAATGTCATATTGCTGAATCTTAAGGATTTGCTTTAAAAAGGATAGAGTCAAACATTAATAAATACAGTGATTTTATGATTTCTTTAGATAAAGATGAATGAAATGGTATGTAATTTTATTTGATGTGGCTTCCATTTCTAAAAATCACTATTTTATTACTGTTTCTTATGTTTTATGTAGAATTGCTGTATATACTGTGAGGTATGACATTACTGGGGCTACATGTTAATTTTCTCACAAGTAGTTTTTGAGATATTCTTTATATCAGTTAAATTTTAAAAATTGTACAGATAAATACGTGGTTTAATCCTAAATATAAAAGTCTCAGTTGTTGTTGTTGTTTGGAGGTAGGAGAGTTTCAGCCACTGAACATGTTTGAGATATGATACGCATATTTTAAATAATTACATTATTTTTTTTTTTCCTTATTGCTAAATTTCTTGCATTTGGGGAGTCTCTTCCTTTTAATGGTGATTTGGTTTCATGAGGGATTACTGATAGGAAATTTTAAATACACGATGTTAAATCAAAATCAGTCTCTTTCACGGACCATCAATAGCATGTGGTGATTTGGAATCTGGTTTCTTTTGGTGCTTCTACTTGTAAACACATGATTGTTTTTCATAGTTGGATTACAGATCTATTGTTAGATGGAATATACTTCTAGTATTTTGAAATGATTAAAAGAAGGAGCTCTAAAATGTACTTCATTCTATATTTTATCTGCTATAATAAATCATAGCTTACTAAACTTATTTTTAAGAGTGCTTATATTACCAATTTTTAAGTTGACAGGCTTCGCTTAACTTGTCAGCAAAGGGGAATATTATTCTAATCCTATTCAAGATCATCAGATACATTCATTTTTACCACACCATGTATAAAATGGTGTTATTTATGAAAAAACTTAGTATCCATTTATTTCTCCTTTGTGTATTCTAAGACTTGCTTTCCTTTTTTGTTTTTGGCCTCATTAAGTAGGTTTTATTTAGCATTATTTCTTTAGTATGATCAAGCCAATTATGAAATTTTGCACTTTTATAAATGGCATTAGCTTTCCTTATGTTCAATATTTCCAACTATGTCAACAGATACATTTATAATTTTATGATCTTTCAACAAGGTCAGTTGAGTTTATCACCTTTAGTTCAGCATCAGTGCTGCAAGTAATTCTTCGCTGGTTGTCTTTGGACCTTTAAGAAAGAGAATGATACATAGGGTTATTTAGCAACTAATTAACCTTTGTGTGGTATAATGTCCCTTTCTGCACTGAGATTATGCATGTTCTATTCTTTCATTCTTTTTCACCAGACTAACACCTATGCTAATGCATGTTGAAAGGAACTTTTTAACAACTTTAATATTTGATTTGTGGCTTATCTGCTCTCATAACTGCTTGCTGTGGAGAAAGTATTATTTCCCCACCTCCTGCATGCTTATACACTGTAGGTTATAAATGAAGTGGAGAAAGCACCCAAAGAGCTGAGAAAAGAGCTCATGAAACGCAGGAAAGAGGAGCTTGCACAAAGCCAGCATGCTCAGGTAACAGCAGCAGCTTAATGCTACTAAAACCAGAAAGCACCATTTTCTCACAGCTTGATAAACCATGGTTGAAAGGGTAAATTTTAAGTGTTATTATTATGTGATGTTGACTTCTCCCCATTCAAAAACTCCTGGAATCTTCTTTATTTAATACTAAATTCATACTAATGGTGACATTTGAGTTGCTAATATGAAATTAAGTGGAATGTTTGGAAAGTTGACTCCAGATGAAATAAACAAGTATATGAATGTATAATCCACTGTTACCTGATTTTAATCTTGATGGGAGCTTATAGTTTTAAGTAGTAATGCCAATGTTCGATAGAAAACTTTTAGGACATAAAAATAGAGGATGGTATATAAGCTTTGTGCTTACAAAGAGTATGCCCATTAAAACGCTATTATTTCTATAAAGTTCAGTTAGAAGAAAAATAGCAAATGGTAACTTTAAATGGTAGTTCAAACATGTATTACTTTTAAGCTTGACAACATAAGCAACTTTAAGACTGGATTTTAAATATTAAGTACCTTGTTTTTCTTTTTGGTTCACAATCCAGCAGTTAAACAGACTATTTTTACCTATATAGAGTTTAAAGCAACCCGATCTAGGTTATGATAAAGTTAAGCCTTGTCATAAGATGGGTGAATTCTTTTTTTTTTTTGTGAATCGGAGTCTCGCTCTGTCTCCAGGCTGGAGTGCAGTGGTGTGATCTCGGCTCACTGCAACCTCCGCCTCCCGGGTTCAAGCAATTCTCCTGCCTCAGCCTCCTGAGTAGCTGGGACTACAGGCATGCGCCACCACGCCAAGCTAATATTTTGTATTTTTAGTAGAGACGGGGTTTCACCAGTTGGTCAGGATGGTCTTGATCTCTTGACCTCGTGATCTGCCCGCCTCAGCGTCCTAAAGTGCTGGGATTACAGGCGTGAGCCACTACCACTGGCTTGGTGAATTCTTTTCAAAATGAGATAAATTAGTATTTTTAACAGAATTTTCTAGAATTATCTCACATGACAAAGTCTTTCATATGAAGGAAGATGAATCTTCTGATTAAATTTACACTAAGCCTGGAGGCAAGGATAAATAAGCTCAATTTTCCCATTACATAAGTCAGTGAAAAGAAGAGATGTGTATCGTGTATTAATTGTTCCTTTGAATTTTCTTTTTAATGTCGTTTTATGTGATTCAACAAGTGGTTCCCAGACTTGTGGATTTTATAGACCTATAAAAAGAAACATAGAAACAATAAAAACCACTGGGGACCATGACATGGGCTGCCATTAAAAAATTTTTTTTTTAATTTTGCTAAGTAAAGATATTTTAAAACTGCCATTTACTTGTCACCAATTTCAAAGGAGAGAATATTTTTAACACCATGAAAAATAAGGAAAATAGAATCTTAGAATTTAAAAATTAAAACTAACTTGTCTGAATAAATTTTGTTTGCTTTTGTTTTTTTCTTGCCATGAGCCATTGAAACATTTTGTCTTGGCCTGGTGTGGGTATTCTTAGTTTAAGGTGGTTAATAGCAAACGCAGCATTTACTATATGTCAGGCATTGTTCTAAATGCTTTATGTGTATGAACTTATTTAATCTGAGTTAATTATCCTTGAGGTAGTCTTATTACCCCCAGTTTACAGTTGAGGGAACTCAAGCACAGGAAGGCTGAGTGACCCTCCCAAGATCACACACCTGGGTAGTGGTAGAGCCAGGATTCTCACCCAGATAAGTTTGGGTACATGTTTCACACACTGATTCCCTGCACCATGCTGCCTCTCATATTTAAGCTACCTACTCGTGCTGCAACTTAAACTCCAGTCAGCTTGACTCTGGTTCTTGGCCATGTCTTGTTACCAAGTGAAGAGGAAGTCCTTGCTGGCCACACATGTACTTTTGGATAATTTGGATTTCAAACCAGATTAGAATAATATGGTTTTTGCCTTATAAAGGAATATAGGCTTTTATTAATTCCAAAAAGGCCATGTATCAAATTCTAAAGTCGAAACTGAGAATTAATGTTGAATGAATTAGATAATACTATGTTTTAATAAGACTTTCTTGGTGATTTTTCATATAATTTTGGGAACAGGCCAGTATTTTGAGAGTAGAGCTGAAAGTAATCATAAATTCCTTCAGTAAATCTAATGAGGAATTTAGTAATCTAACAAATATTAAAAGTATTTCTATCTACTGCTTTAAGCGAAGGTACAAAAGCTTTATAACTTTACAGTCGATTTCAAACTTTTTTTGAGAATTGATAAGTAATGGTCATACAGTCATGGAGCTAGAACATATTTGATCATTTAAGTCCAGTGGTTTTCAAACTATACAACAGGAACTTTTGACTTTGGAAGAAGCAACTCTGGGAGTCGCTAAGAAGGCAAGGACTCTGGGCTGTGAGCCCCTGCTTCTGCGTCAACTCAAGCAGCACCACTTTTGCTGTGTTTTGTAAACTGGGATTTTTGGGGGTGAGTTTTAAAAAAGGGGGTTCTACTAGCTTAAAAAACAACAGCAACACACTAGAGTTTGGAAACCACTGATCTAGTTCAAATCCTTCATTTTACAGATGAGAAAGAGGTCCCTCTGTTAAGTAACTTGTTCCAGGCCTCAAGAAACTCAACATTTGTATAATTATTCTTTTCATTTACAAAAAGTCATTCAGATATATTCTCACCTGGGAGGTGCATTCTATTCTGATCCACAGGGTGTTGCTCAGATCATGATTCAGTCTTTTCAGTTGTCATCTTGTGCAGTCTTCAACGCCCAAATGCAGGACGTAAGTCCCACGTGCCAGTGGGAGGATGGCTTCTCCTGTTTTACCTGCCTTTTCACATGTGCCTTTTCATTGTTGGCTTCATTTGCCAAAATCTAGATGATTGATACATGATAATGTTTGTAATGACAATAATAGTAATAACCTGACTTTAGAGTACAGTATTCTTCAGAGTTTTCACATTTGATTCTCATTGCCACCACCCTAATACAGGGATGGAGTCATATAACCATTTTACAGATGAAGAAATTGAGGCACAGAAGACTGTGATCTGCCTCAAGTCACATAAGAGATTAACGGTAGAGCTGGAACTAGAGCACTTTTAACACAGTGTTCTGTCTACCCCGCCACAAATTCTAATTTGGGATTTTCATATTTTTCAAGAAAATAAAATATCCTCTGAATAGTATAAGCTTTGCACATGTGAGAAATTGAATGCTGTGATTAGATTTTTGTTTTCGTGTGAAGTGACATTTTGATTGCATATATGTTTATGTAGATGTTTTACTTATGGATATGGTCAGAAAAGCCATGTTAAAAGTAGTGATTTTCATTCCATTTAGCTCTATTTTCCATTTATTCAAGTAGTCAATAATGAATAGTGAGTTGCTATTCTCCTTATTGTAGTTTTAAGTTAAGTCGGAAATTCCAAGCTGTATTCTTTCTTGCAGTTTCTGTAGGGAAATAACTAGCTCATTTAACACTGTAATTTTTGTTTGTGAAGTTTGATATATACAACAGGAGCAGATAGAATACAGCTTGATTTCAGCCCCTCCTTTTTCCTCTCCTGAAATTAGACTTGTTTTTTATTATTGGCAGCTGTTTGACTTTTTACAGTTTTCTAAGAGAGTAAGTAAAACATTGATTTTTAAAAGGAGAGGGAGAAATTATGAATTACGATCACTTTTCTGATCATTACCATTTTTAGCCTTTCTTTTCATTTAAAATGCTCAAATTCTATACAAATAGCCCAATATATCATAACCCTTTCTTACAGTTTTCTAGACCTCAAAGTTGTATTTTTAATGTTTATAGTTATCTGATTAATATGATAAAACTGTTTATCCGAATTTAAACTTGTACTTTTAAAGGGCACTCATTTTACAATTTGTGTGTTTACTTTAAAAAATGATTTTTGGCCTTAATAGTTTGGGTTCTTTTGTTGTTGTCTTTTATTTGTTAATCCAAGTGATTAAGTTCATCTGGTTTTTTTTAAGGTGTGTTTGTGTAATCTTTTTGAAATGTGAGTGCTCTTTTCGTACCTGAAAGTAATTTCTAATTATAAATTCCATTGTGAATGTTACTGTATTTGGCTTTTGAAGTTAGGGAATTTAGTGAATGTGTAATAACATTAACATTTTGTTTGTTTTGAGGTAATGAAATATATTGATTAGTGTGTAAGGGACCTTTTCAGATAATTTTTAGCTTTAATATAAAAAATCCTTTATACACTGTCTGACTACATAGTCATCCAGATTCTGCTTTAATTTTTCAAGTCTATAGCTCTGTAAGGCAGCTGGGTTCTTTGCTAACTCTAATTGTTAGGACTTGTATACATTGGACTTATTCTGCCTATCTTCACTTTTACCTGTTGATCCCTGTCTTACTTCTGGAGCCACACAGTGCTAGTTCTGCCTGCTTCAGTATATAAACAGTCATAGCTCTTCTTTACCCTTTATGAGTTAGCTGCTTTAAGGAACACTTCTCTAGTTCTTTCAGGCAGTCATTGTGAGGCGTGGTTTCTGAATCCTTTATTCCCAGCTTTGAGTTTTCTGTGGTTTACTTTTGAACTTTTAAAAATGTGATACTAAGGGAAGGGACCCACTACTCTTTATGTGGACTGAGACCAAGACTGTTGATACTTGGGACCAATTGAGTAGAAGCTCCTTGAAGGCAGAACTCTCTTTCATTAATTTTAGTAACCTTCTAAGTAGTATAGTGCCCACCATTTACTAAGTGCTTAATAGAGGTTTTCTTTGAATTGAACTCTTACCATGTTTAATTTAGACGTAAATACAGTAATATGAACAAAAATTGCATAGATGAGAAATTACATTTACTGTTTTAGTGCTGGCTTATATTTACCTTTTTTATTTTCCCATAAGTATTTATTCACCCCATCCTTTACTTTTGTGTTTGATTTTTTTGTGCCTAAATGTAAGATTTATATTTATGCTAGTTAATTTAGACTCACTGTTTCTGTCTACACAGATTTTTTTTTTAATCCTGTATGCAAACCAATGATAAAAGTGTTGAACAAAAGAAAACTCTTTGATATTTTTGCAGGTTACGTTGTTTATTGAACAAGTTTGTATATAGAAATTTTACAATTGAGGCCAGGCGCGGTGGCTCACGCCTGTAATGCCCAACACTTTGGGAGGCCGAGGTGGGTGGATCACAAGGTCAGGAGATCAAGACCATCCTGGCTAGCACGGTGAAACCCCGTTTCTACTAAAAAATACAAAAAATTAGCCGGGCGTGGTGGTGGGCGCCTGTAGTCCCGGCTACTCAGGAGGCTGAGGCAGGAGAATGGCATGAACCCGGGAGGCAGAGCTTGCAGTGAGCCGAGACCGCGCCACTGCACTCCAGCCTGGGCGACAGAGCAAGACTTCGTTTCAAAAAAGAAAAAGAAATTTTACAATTGAAATTACAGAAACAGTTTAATTTTGTTACGAATAGTAGGAAAAAGAAAAGCTCGAACAACTTTGTTATAACTACTTAAAAGATAGGCTTGGAGATTTTGCATCTCTTTAAATAAAACTCAGAAGCCCTTATTCTAGATAGTTGAATTTAAATATTCATTGAAAGTTTCTTCAATGATAATTGCCTTAATGAGAAAGTTTTACAGGTGACTGTAGCCAAGTTGGTAATTGCATTTTATAGAGGCATTCGAAATACTATATATGTATTTATGCTAAAATGCAAATGATGATGCAGATGAAACAGCAGCATTTACAACACCAAACTAGTTCACTCTCTGACATGAACTTTGTCACCTCCAGAGATTCAGGATGGTAGCAAGGCAACCATCCTGGGGAGTGGAGTGAGACTTTCTGTGCATTTGAGGAGCTGCCTGGCAGTGATCCAGACCTTGTCAGACTCTGAGGCCTCAAGAATAGTTCCAAAATGCATCTTGGGTTTTGATCTTCTCGAGGACGTGCAAGAGGGGGGATTACAAGTGAAATTCTGCTTCAATTCTAAATTCTGAATCCACACAAAAATTGATTGAATAGTCCTTGAGCCAATCACTACCTGCTGTAACTGCCAAGAGAGGGATGGACAGATCCAAATTTACATTTCCTCAGTTTGGATGTTACTCCTTTTCTTCTGTAAATGTATGATTCTAGCAGAAAGACCATAAGTCACTTTAACATTTCCTTTTTTTGCACAATAATTGAAGGATATTTTTCTAAAGCAGAAATTTGGCATTCGGGTAGATAGTATGTACTCAATAAATATTTGTTGAATGAATTAGTGAATCCCAAACATGTTTATAGAATTCTGTGATTATACAAATTTTCTTGATAGATTTATAGTATGTAACTCACTTTCCTATCCCCAGTTTGCATTTCTCTAGCAATGCATGACTTCTCATTAATTTCTCAACTATTGTTCTTTTTAGGCACATGCTGTAGATACAGAAACTATCTTCTTCTTTTGAGATAGCCATGGTATTTCTTCCTAAAATTTATCTCCTAAAATTCTTCCTCTTTAGTTCCCCAAATTCTGGTATCTGTTTTACCTGTTAGCTCTTAATTGCCTTTCTTCCTAGAGGGCCTTTCTTTTTTTTTTTTTTTTTTTTTTTGAGATCAAGTCTCACTCTGTCACGCAGGTTGCAATGCAGTGGCATGATCTCAGCTCACTGCCACCTCCACCCTCTAGATTCAAGCAATTCTCCTGCCTCAGCCTCCCTAGTAGCCGGGATTACAGGCACCCGCTACCACACCTGGCTAATTGTTGTATATTTAATAGAGATGGGGTTTCACCATGTTGGCCAGGCTGGTCTCGAACTCCTGACCTCAAGAGAACCACCCATGTTGGCCTTCCAGAGTGCTGGGATTACAGGCATGAGCCACCACACCTGACACTTAAAGGGCATTTCTTATTTATCCTTGTTTTAGTCACACCATAGTGGAATGAGTAATCAGTTTTAGAAGCTGCAAATTTACTGTTCTCTCAAAGATGCTAGTGTAATAGGGCACTTTAATTATGAGTGGGCTATATGTTTATTCTGTATGTATCCTTCTTAGTGAGTTTAGAATATTATGTATTCTAATGCTTTTTTCGTAGACTGAATTGGGTGACTAAATACATTTGTACTATATAATTTTGGTGATTTTAAAATCCAGCTAACTTTGCAAACTTGGTTTGGAAATCTTGTTAACCACTAATATATACAGCCATATAGATAAATGGATGTTTAGTTCATTAGATACTTATTAACTGACAATTAACTGTTTTTAATAGGAGCAAGAGTTTGTTCAGAAACAACAGCAAGAATTAGATGGCTCTCTGAAAAAGATCATCCAGCAGCAGAAGGCAGAGTTAGCTAATATTGAGAGAGAGTGCCTGAATAACAAGCAACAGCTCATGAGAGGTAATTTTTTTAAAATTAAGAAATACTGCAAAATGTAGAATTCCTTATGACAGTAGAAATGAACGTAAACATATAACCCTTAAAATTTCTTCTTGCCCTGATGATACTGGAAATATATCTGAATAATTTTGTATACTCATTATGCCTTATAGTTGTTAGTATACCTAATGGTCGTGTGTTAGAATGGGATTTAAAGTACTTATCTTCCCTAACAAATTAGCTTAGATTTTTTTTTCTTTCATATTAAGATTAAATAGGATTTTAGTGTTCGGGGTAGGACATTCTCTGTTTATACGACATTAGAACAGCCTGGAAAGAGGTAATAGATATTGCCTTACATTGGTTACAATTGCACTTACAGCTCAGAATGTCAATATGTGTGTGCAAGTTAGTGTATTTAGAATACTTCTATGTAAATATTAAAATGAAGAGCAAAGTACATTAGTAAAAAAAGAGCAAAGTGACATTTTGAAAACTGCTGTCTTCTAGCTCGAGAAGCTGCAATTTGGGAGCTCGAAGAACGACACTTACAAGAAAAACACCAGCTGCTCAAACAGCAGCTTAAAGATCAGTATTTCATGCAAAGACATCAGCTACTTAAGCGCCACGAGAAGGTTAATGAAAGGAAAATTTCTTCATTTTTTTGTTCGTTTTAAAGTTTGCAAAGCTATTTAGTTTTGAAACTTAAGTTTCTTAGATAATCAATTTTAGATTTCCTTTCTGTCTTTTATCCTACAATTTCTTGGATGAAGTTTGGAGTAATTAATTGTATATTGATCATGATTGCAAACTTCTTTTCTACAAATTATGAGGAAAGTAACTAATTACAATGCTTAAAGACGTTTTACACCTTGTAATCTTCATCTTGGCTCTCAAAGGTAGCTATTTTGGCTCTAATTGTGGTTCAAGTATCTTAAAGTATGGACTCCTTGTACTTATTAAAAGAGTTTGCAATATAAAACTCTCATCACTAATAACTTTCTTTTCTTTTTATTCTTTTGAGACAGAGTCTTGCTCTGTCACCTGGGCTGGAGTGCAGTGGCACTCAATCATAGCTCACTTAACCTCGAACTCCTGGGTTCAAGGGATCCTCCTACCTCAGCCTCCCAAGTATATTCATGTACCACCACACCCCGCTAATTAAAAAAAAAAAATTTTGTGTGTGGAGACAGAGTCTCACTATGTTTCACAGGCTGGTCTCAAACTCCTAGGCTCAAGTGATCCTCCTGTGTCAGCCTCCCAAAGTGCTGGGATTACAGGTGTCAGCCACCAGACCTAGCCTAACTTCTTACGAGTTATTTTGTGCCTAGTATTTTGCTGGTCACTGCAACAAGGGAGAGGGTAATTATAGGAAACAACAACAACAAAATGGCATATTTGAATATGCATGTGGGTACTGACTATTGTTTCTGTGTCACTGGATTCTATTTAAAACTTTCATAGGAAACAGAGCAAATGCAGCGTTACAATCAAAGACTTATTGAGGAATTGAAAAACAGACAGACTCAAGAAAGGGCAAGACTGCCCAAGATTCAGCGCAGTGTAGCCAAGACTCGAATGGCTATGTTTAAGAAAAGTCTGAGAATTAACTCAACAGCCACACCAGATCAGGACCGTGATAAAATTAAACAGGTAAATATGCAAATTAGTCTCTCCTCTTTTAGGTTTTAAAGTTTTGAATGACCATTAGAAGTTCTACAAAATTCCTTTCTTTCTAAACAGTTAGAGCCACCTTAGGCTTGTTGATGTTCACTTTAACTCTGTGGGCTGGGGCTATAGATATATGGCATATACCAATTAGTCTTCCCCAGGATGGTGGGGCTGGGGCTATAGATATATGGCATATACCAAATAGTCTTCCCCACAGAGAGTAAAGCCCTTCCTCCTGTACCCCATACCAGCTCCTGAGCTAGACTGGTCCTAAGACCAGCCCTGGGAATGAGATGACTTGGACAACTTTTCAAGTCAAGATATATGGCCTCACTGTGATACTTCTGTAGTCACGGTCACACACACAAATTAACTCAGATCACTAAGCAGATAGGAGGATCAAGATTTTAATCAGAAGTTCCTGCTCCCCCCTGAAGCTGTGATGTGGACTCCAGGTTTGAGTCTCAGCATATTATTACTTGTAGCTTCAGTGTATTGTGCCTTGTTTTGTTAAATTCCTTTATATCTTCAGAATATATAGAAATCACATGCTTCTGAACTATAATTTATCTTTTTTTCTTATTTATAGTTTGGTGCACAAGAAGAAAAGAGGCAGAAAAATGAGAGAATGGCTCAGCATCAGAAACATGAGAATCAAATGCGGGATCTTCAGTTGCAGTGTGAAGCCAATGTCCGCGAACTGCATCAGCTGCAGGTCAGATACGGAAGCCTGACAGCAAAGCCCATAGGATGCGGCAGCACAAGTGGCTGCTTTTGAGAGAACACTCGCTAGCCAAAGTCAACTGCATCATACTTACGAACATGCTGGGTTTGAGAGGTTCTGTTTTTTGTACAGATCCAAATGAAGATCAGTTTAGTATCATAGGCACTTGTGTAGATTATATATAACCATGATTAATGTAAACATGAAGCTAAATTGTAACCTACGAAATTGAGTCTTTCAAAAGCGGTATTGAGTATGGTTTTTAGTATATTTTGCAAGAAGATGTGGAGAGTTTCAAAATGATGTAGACAGTTTTGTTGTCATATTCTGAATTTTTTTGTCGGATTCTAAATTTAACATTTCTTTTCCATTTAGAGGGAAATAGTTTATTTTCTTCTAGGTTTTTGAAATAAGTGGTAAGTTAAATACATGGGAATTTTTCTCCTAAGAAATTTAAAGGTTACTTGAGAGAGGGCTGATTTAGGACCTTACATAGAGTGTACAGCCCATCTAAAATGTTTAAGATTTCAGAGTAGTGTATAAATGTGGGTATCTATATATTTGCTTAATTTACTATAGTAGAACAGATCCTAATAGATTGGCCTAATGGGCCAATAGATCTATTACAGGAATAGATCTATTAGGCCAACCCTTTAGTACCAGATCCTACATTCTGTACTCACGGGTAAAATGTATGCAAGCTGCCTTCTGAAGTGTCAGTTTTATGAGCAAATCTTCTTAGAAAGGAAAAACAAAAGCTCAAGCTAGTTCTTTTTAAGTTCTTTTTATATTGTATGTAATAGTTCTAGCTTCTAAACTTGTAAAAATGAAGCTATGATTCATTTCCTAATTCATGGCCCTTGGTTTTTATAGAGGAAAACTTGAATCTCAGTAATAGCATGATATTTGATGAGTAATTTATTATTATGGAAGATAATTGTATTTGTGAAAAATTGCTTAGTTGATCTGAAATTTTTTTAAATCCCAACTTTATTTTCAGAATGAAAAATGCCACTTGTTGGTTGAGCATGAGACTCAGAAACTGAAGGAGTTAGATGAGGAACATAGCCAAGAATTAAAGGAGTGGAGAGAGAAATTGAGACCTAGGAAAAAGGTAATTTTAAAAGCTTTAATTAAAATGATATATGTATACTTGTCCGTCTACCCAGCTATTGGCTGTTTACCTACTGTGTGTCAGGTACAGTGTCAGGGGCAGGAAACATAGAGATGAAAAGACAAAATTTCTGTCCCCAGAAGGTGTGGAATCTAGTGACAAGCAGTTATGAATTGGTAGGGTCATTGCTCTGAAGGAGGTGAGTACAGGATACAAGAGAAAGGAACAGATTTTGTAAGCAGAGGAGGAGGAGAGCTTTAATCTGCCTGGGTAAGTCAGGGAAGGTCTTCAAGAGGAGATGCCTTGCAAGCCAAGTGAGTCTTGAAAGATGAGTAAGAACTTGCTAAGCGGATGGGCTGATTGGAGTGAAATGGGATGATCTGAGTAGAGAGAAGAGAATGAGTGAAAAGGAAGTGTACAGAGAATTGTAGATCGTTCTCTGACATTGGAGTATAAGAGGGGGTGTGGGCCAGTGTGTAGTCACTAGGGAGGAAGGAAGGAAGCGATGACAGCTGAGTCTGAACAGGTCAACTGGAGCCATATTAAAAGGCCCTGGTATTCTATGTAAACTTGAAATCTGGTAAAATAGGGATGGTGTCTTCCCTGTCTCACCCCTTTCCCTTGTTTGTACTTGACACCCTATTCACCTGGTCTTACTGGCTAACCATCTCACCCAGAGTTTTTGCTATCACTATATGACCTCTGAACCTTGGCTACTCAAACTTAAACCTTTGTTTTGCGGGGGCTTCCTGCCTACTATACATTTCTACCATTGCTTTCTTCCATCCATCCAATCAGTCAATCAAGGAAATATGTATTTAGCTATGTGCCAAAGGAAGTGAAATGACTAAGTGAGTTCATAGTGTGGCTTTTTGTTTGTTTGTTTAGACGGAGTCTCACTCTGTCTCCCAGGCTGGAGTGCAGTGGCGTGATCTTGGCTCACTGCACCCTCCGCCTCCTGGGTTCAAGCAATTCCTCTGCCTCAGTCCCCCAGGTAGCTGGGATTACAGGCATCCGCCACCACACCTGGCTAATTTTTGTATTTTCAGTAGAGACGGGGCTTCGCCATGTTGGTCAGGCTGGTCTCGAACTCCTAACCTTAGGTGATTCACCTGCTTGGGCCTCTCGAAGTGCTGGGATTACAGGCGTGAGCCACCATGCCCGGCCCATAGTGTGGTTTTTTAATTTAAATTTTATTTATTGTTAAATTTTTTGAATAGGTAATGTATTCACATAGTATAGAATTCAAAAGGTACAGAATTGTAAATGGTGAAAAATCTCCTTTACCTACTTGCAGCCTAGCATCTGCTTCAAACACCCTAGTTGAACTTGTTGACAGTGGTCACAAGTGAGTTGCTGATAATCAAATCCTATGGCCTTATCTAACTGTTCTCCTTAAAAGTCTTGTTTCTTAAAATTCTCCTCTCACCTGGCTTTTGTGACACAGCCCTGCTCATTCTCTGTGTTCTTTATCCCCTTTTGTCTCCTGAAATGTAGACATTTCTCAGTTTTGCCCCTTTAGTAAAGAACAGTCTTTACCTTGATGATTTTATCGCTAGTTATGGCTTCAACTGTTGCATATAGACAACTCCAAAACTTAAATGGTAGCGATTGTATAGAGCACGAATTGTAAAGTCATACAGATGTGGGTTCAGATCTCAGTACTGACACTTACTGATTAATATTCTCACTTACCATTTCTAGGCCTAGTTTTCCTAATTTGTAAAATGAGAGTGATACTACCTATCTATTTGGTGTTGTTTATATAGCAGTTATCTAGTACCTGAGCTATAGTAATGGTTCAGTGAATGGTTGCTATTGCTATTATTGTTTCTTGTTTTTATTATCAGTTTGAGCACTAAGTGCCCATTTTCCATCTGAGTGTTCTGCTCCTCCTCATTTCACCTAGGCCTTGTGGTTCCTTTTTTTGGTCACTGTATCTCAGTAGCACCTATACTGAACCCCAAACGTTCTGTATCTGCTCTCCTTTCTTTGTTTTTCTTTGTAACAATTCATCGCCATCAGACACATTTGTTTATTGTCGCTTCTGGTGAGTGAGAATATAAACTCCTTAAAAGCGTGCCATGATCGCTTCATTTATTGATATGTACCCAGTTTCTAGAACAGTTCCTGGCACATTGTACAGATGACTACATACCTGTTCAGTGCTGACTAAAGAGTATAAACTCAGTGGAGAGAAAACCAAACTCAGCATCCTTTTCCTTCATCTCCATCTCACCTTTCCCCACTCACTGCAGCCCACTCACCGCCAGATGTTCCTTCATCTCCATCTCACCTTTCCCCACTCACTGCAGCCCACTCACCGCCAGATGTTCCTTTATCTCCATCTCACCTTTCCCCACTCACTGCAGCCCACTCACCACCAGATGTTCCTTCATCTCCATCTCACCTTTCCCCGCTCACTGCAGCCCACTCACCATCAGATGTTCTTTTCTGCATTCCTGTTCTCTTAACTGACATCTACGCTAGAAACCAGAATTATTTTTCATTTCTGTCACACCCTACATTCAATCAGATGCCAATTAATTTGGACTCTTTTTCATAACGTGTCTCCTTTCTTTCTCACTGCTAACCTGGTGCTTGTTTAAATTGTTCAGGAATGTCCTAATGGGCCTTCTAGTTTCTAGTTCCATTTCCTTTCTTCCCACTCGCCTGCCATCACTGGAGGATTTATCCTCAAGAACATCTCTTGACACTGTCATAGTGATGTTGAGAAATCTTCAGTTCCATCAGAGTAAAATGTAAATTAATGCCTCAGTTTGACTGCGAAGCCTTCATAGTGCCACACCTGAGTCACAGTCACCCTTTCTAGCTTCCTCTCCCACTAGCCACTTTGTTCCCAGTTCATGTTCCAGCCTTGGGTATAGTGGCCACTCCTCATACCAGCTCCTCAGCTTCCTGCCTTTGTGCTGTGTTTCGGCTCTGTTTCTGGCATGCCTTCCCCATACTGCCTATCAAATTCTTATCTTTCCTTCAGCACCAAGCTCATGTTTCACCTCTTTTGAGAACCCCTCCTATATCCTTCCTTCTTTTCCTATGCTTTGTACCTCTACAGTACCACTTATCCCTGAATCACTTCTCCACAAAGTCATTGATACCTGTAACAAGATGCCATAAACTGGAGGCTGGGGAGTCTGAGACCAGGGTGCCAACACGGTCACGCTTTGGTGAGGGCCCTCATTTGGGTTACAGACTGCCGACTTCTCACTGTGTCCTCACATGGCGGAATAACAACTCTCTTTAGCCCCTCATGAAGGCATTCATCCCATTTGGAGGGCTCCACCTCATGACCTCATCCCCTCTCAGAGGTCCCACCTTCTGTGCATAGTACCCGCACATTAGGGATTAGGTTTTATATGGATTTGGGGGGCACAGACATTCACATCACAACGGTGCCTCTTACATTTCTCAGGCACTTATTTTTGCTCTGTATTATGGGGGTAAAAATGATTCTGGTTTAGGTTGTACTTTTAAACAGCTTATATTATAGTCTAGTGTGAAAGAAAAGACAGGCGCATCGTAACTAAAATAACAAGTAGGCAGGGGTAAGTGCCATGTGGGAGAAACAGATAATAGTTAATAATAGGTACCATATATTAGGGTGCATAGTATGTGTAAGTACATCATTATCACATTTAGACTTCACATAGCAAATTATCCCTATTTTTACAGCAGAGGAATTGAGGAATTAAGTGGTTTTCTAATATAGGGAAGGTAAGTAATGGACCCAAATTGTCCATGTATGTGGCTGAGCTGGACTTGCACATAGGGCTGTGCAAAGCTTATGATCTTAAAAAATTGAGCAGGCGTGTCTTCTTGAGGATTATATACAAAGAAAGTGTTTTGGACAAGTAGTTTTATCTTGGCTGTCAGCATAAATTCTATATATAATACCAGCACACAACAATTTCTTTTTCCCTTTCTTTTTAAGACACTGGAAGAAGAGTTTGCCAGGAAACTACAGGAACAGGAAGTATTCTTTAAAATGACTGGGGAGTCTGAATGCCTTAACCCATCAACACAGAGCCGGATTTCCAAATTTTATCCTATTCCCAGCTTGCATTCCACCGGATCATAACACTGGGAAGCATTCTGTGTGTGGGTTTGGCTCTTTCAGTATGTCATTCTGTTCTCATCTTCTGCCACAGTCTGTCAGATAGCTCACGAAGACAATCACCTGCCTCACCTTCTAGGTGTTTTCTTTTTTTGTTTTTGTTTTGTTTTGTTTTTAAGCAAAGATGAAGGGAAAACGAACTAAGACAGATGCTAGGCCATGTTGGCAAAGTAGCATCTTGGTGACTAAGGTGACTGTGTATATTCATCTTAAAGATTATGTTCTTTAGACACTGCTACCTGAAAACTGTTGGAGAAATAATGTTTAAAGTTATTTAAGAAAAACTGTTACATCACTAAGTATTAATAAATTCTTCTTACCTGACGTAACTTCTCAATGATGCCTAAATTCTGTAGTTGAAGCTCTGCTGTAGAGAGTTGGGATAATTTTCTTTTGGTGGATCAGCTCTCATAAAAAAGCTATGATTTGCTCAAATATGCTATTGACTCAGTAAATGAATATTTTTTTTCTTTAAATAGGAACAACCTCTTTTTTTTTTTTTTTTGAGACGGAGTCTCACTCTTTCGCCCAGGCCGGACTGCAGTGGCGCTATCTTGGCTCACTGCAAGCTCCGCCACCCGGGTTCACGCCATTCTCCGGCCTCAGCCTCAACCTCTTTTAAAAAAGAAAAATTATTTCAGTGATTCGTCAAAACAAATTACCTCTTTAGGCATGAGCTAATAATTGAGGGTGCTAATTTTCTTAAGATAGTGCCTAAAACACTAAATTTCAGTCAAGTTGTAAGTAGGATTTTCTTTTTGATCAACAGGGACAAAAACATCTTTAGAATTAAACATGGTTGTTTTGGAATTTTTGCTTCTCTTACCATTTGATAGAAATTTTCATCCTAAAATACATGTACAAAGTTTGGAAAGATGAAAAAAAGAGGTAGCTTTTAGATTGCAAATTGGAAGTATAAAACTCATGAAATTTAAGCAATGTAGGTTTAGCTATCTGTGTTTATTTTCTAAAATAATACCTGAGCTGGTTAAATGATTTCTCTCCATCTTAGCTAATTCTGTTTAAAACTCTGTCAGAGGCCTGCAGGCTGTGAGTTATATTTATAAATATATCTTCGGAAATTAATCTTAAAAGAGGCATTTGTTCAGAATACTTTTTTAAAAGTTTAAATTAAATATTTAGGCACGTGTCAGAAATTACTTTTCCTTATTTTGAAATGAGGCTACTTATGTCTTGGTTTTATTTTGTTCCATGTTTAAATCATTCACTTTGATTTGAGTGGGAAAAGCCTGAAGCCTTTATTATGTGGTTGCTGATGTGTGTAATTATTAATGAAATGTTCACTCCTAGTCCCTTATGAGGCTTAGAATTTCAACCACGTGTCAGGTCAGACAGTATTATAAACTGTACTTTGCTGTGTGAGACAGCACATTTGTGAATGATGCTTGCTGCCTGCCATTTTCAACCTATTGTCTCTTAAGAGTGCTAGGTACCAAATTGTGAAAGTTTGTTTTCAGTTATATTACTTTTGAGGCTGGTGAAAAATTTAAGTGTAACTTTGTGGGAACACTGATTCATATTTAGAAAATGTAAATGTCTGTAGCACTTTCTTGCAGTTAATTTGAAAACTTTGGATGCTGAACCTTGTTTGTCAGTGATTTAGATGATTTAAAAATGCATGTGTGATTTTAATTTTATAATTGTTTTGACAAGCATAATTTACTTGGACAACTTTGTAGGTAGCCTTAACTTCTGGCCAAGTTTGTTTTTTATATAAATATATATACATATATATACATATTATGTATAGTTGTAAATTCATACACTTATCACATGAACGTGTTACTGTATACAAAACTCTTAATGCTTTATTCTCAAATGCTGGGTTGAAAAATGTTTTGAAAGCCTTTTAAAATATATATCTTTATAAAGTAATATTCAGGATGATAAAAATTGTTTATATTGTTATGATAAAAATGACAGTATAATGTAGCCCAGTGTATTTAATGATTTATTTGAAGAGGGATTGGGAAGGAACGTTTTCATACCACTTTCTCCTTTGAAATTTTCAGTTTATTGACTTTTAAAAAATGAATACCTCAGGCAGTAGACATTTTTTTTTCTAGTATCATTTAATTGATACCCTGTGTGCTAAACAGTGTGTGGTGCCTGATTAATTTGGTCTGAATATTTGATTCTTTCTGTTCCTTTCAACTTGACATTCAGAGTATTGACTCAAGGAGAGAGGCTCAGAGTGGAATGGCTGACGCTGTGGGTAAGGTTGGATCTCCCTTAAAACTGCCTTTTGGATTCAGTGTTTGTGCTTGAGTTCGCTTTCAAATATGACCATAATCGTGTGGGTGCAAGACTGTACAGTGATACGTATGTAGAGGTAAAACGTTCATTTTAATACTTAAAGTTATATAAATCTTTTCAAAAAGTGTTTTGTTATAAAATATGCCATTTGTACCCATACCAGCCCACCTCTTCTGAGGCCCTGTATTCAAATAGATGATAGTGATCTGTCTTTCCTGCATGAAGTGTAGGTGGCGAGTGGGCGAGGGGCGCAGACTTCTTTGAAATCGAAGAGTACAGTCAAATCTACTCCTGATTTGGTGGTTCTGTTGCTGTGGCAGAATATGCCATGAAACACATAAAAACTTCTCCGAACGTGCACCCTCATCAGCCACCTCCTCCCCTCTTTCCCTGAGTGCTGTGAACACAGCAGACCTGCATACTTCTGCAGATCCAGCTCCTACAGCTTGGGGCACCAGGCTGCCTTTCCTAGTCCTGTTAACAACCATACAGTGTGAATTGCTGAATTAGCTGCTCTTCTATGTGGAGTGACATTAAGCTTTTTCTTATCTTTTTCTATGGGGAAGCTATAGGGTGGGTAAGGAAAAAATGTTGAATGCTTTTACTTTGCTGAAAATATTAGAACTCTCTTGTGACAGGATACAGCAAATTATAATTAAATATAAATTACCAGAACCAGAGCTACCTCTAAGTCATACTTCCTCAAGCACAAAGCTCTCAGGCATATGAGACCCACCTTAATGAAGGGTCTCTGATTTCTTGAGCATCAGTGAGTTTCAGAAGTGACTATTTTTTTGTACTCTTCTAGTTTCCTTGTAACTACACACTTTTTCCCATTCCACGCTACTTAAATGACAAAGACGCTTCTGAGAAGCCAAATTCTGTCCAAGTATTAACTAGAGATATTGTTGATTAAAGAAAATCTAGAACTGAAGTGAAAGAAGAGCGTTCCAGTTCTAATAGTCTTTTGATTAACAATTCTTTTCTGAGAAATGATTTTTATAAGAAATGGGGTGATGCTTTAAATGCTTTTCTTAAGTTGAAGGCACAACAGTTAATGGCTGTATTGTTGCTATTCCGTTGCTGACATGTTTTTGATAAAGCTTTAACATTCCTGCTACTAATTTTGGCGGAGAGTGTTTGCCAGGTTTCAATGTGGGCTGCAGCTTTTTGTGCTCCTTCTCTGGTTTGCAGTGTAATGAGTTGATAAGCTAAATTTTCGGAAAGAATTTTGTTTCAGATTATGCCTCTTATCTACTTGGGAGCAACATGTCTTTTCAATCATGGGATTGACACATGAAAAATAAAGTTATTTCTTAATCAATTTTGGGAAGCAGTCTTTTATTGAGAATCTTTGAAACTGGAGTGTCCTGCCTGAGAACACTTTGCAGTTGTTGGTCCTAGTTACATTGTAAAGCTTGCAGTCCCCCCAGGTCTTCTGACCCTTCCAGAGTTAGTATTCCTAGCTGTCTGTAGTCCACAGCACACACGCAAACACACACACACACACTCAAATGTAGTTTTTAGTGGTAACTTGCTGGGGGTTGTCTTTCAGCATGCACACCCCTCCTTTGGGAGGTGCTTAAAATATTTCTGTCACCCTATGTGTATATGTGTATGTTTTTAATTTCTTTCCCCCTTGGGATGGATGATTTTTCTCACCAAGCATTTCACAAATCATATGACCTCACTTCTGCAAAAATAGTCTCTTCGTCATTGATAATGTTCATGCAAGATTCAGTAGACGCTAGGCAGCATCACCGGCACGTGTCCAGCTGGAGGGAGGCATGGAGCGTCATTTTCTAATCTGGGAGCATTGTGCACTATTGAGCTCATTCTTGACTTAAAAAAAAAAAAATGAAACAAAAGAGGCTCACATCCATTGCCATCCAGCTGAGGACATAACCTCAAATCTGCCCATCCTCTTTCTGAGTTTTGTCCAGAGAAGGTAGTAAGTTTGGACTTGTACCCTATTTTACTTGAGCATAAAACTCGATGAGACTTTGGGTATCTTAGGTAAATCTAGTAACAAGGGAAAAACTCCTATGTCTTGATTAATCAAGATAAGGATCACTATTAAAGGGGATATAATACTTGAACCCCTAAAGCTACTTTTTTTAAAAGGGTCAAAACATCTTTTCCCCCCTTTTTTTGGAAGTTACTTTTAATAAGTGTAAAAGCTACAATTAAAAAGTAAAAAATTCAGCCTTTGGGTAAAACTAATGAATTCTTTTGAAAAAAAATTATTTAAAAGGCACAATTCCTTTATTATACACAATAGTTTTCATTAGACAGTAAAACTCAAGTTGTTTGAAATCTGAAGGCTGTATGAACTAATTTTTATTTTATTTTTGTTTTATTATTTGAGATGGAGTCTCGCCGGCTGGAGGGCAATGGTGCGTTCTCGGCTCACTGCAACCTTCACCTCCTGGGTTCAAGTGATTCTTCAGCCTCAGCCTCCCAAGTAGCTGGGATCACAGGTGCCCGCCAACCATGTCGGCTAGTTTTTTTGTATTTTTAGTAGAGATGGGGTTTTGCCATGTTGCTCAGGCTGGTCTCGAACTCCTGGGCTTAAGCAATCTGCCCACCTCGGCCTCCCGAAATTCTGGGATTACAGGCATGAGCCACCGCGCCCAGCCTCATTTTTAAAAAATTCTCGTTAATTCATAGCAGGCAGTTATCAGGATATAATAAAAGAGGCTAAAAGACCACGTAGAGTTTGTAGTGCTTGACTGGTTGTTGCCGTTAGTGGTTGTTTGATATAGAGGAAACAAGTGGAGTGTGTTTTCTGGGATAATATGAGATACTCAGCAGAGACCTTATGGAAAATAGTCTTTTTAGAAGAGTAGTGGTGTAGAAGTAGATGTAATTTAATCCCATTTTTAATTATCCAGCAATTTGAGAGTCACAACTTGTAACAAATTCACAGTGGCTAAGTATAGTCTCTTCTGAATTGGAGTGTCTGATTTTACTGTGCATTTCTTTGGGGCATTTGAGATTTGTACATTTTTCTTTAATAGAAGTTTCTATATTCCACATATTACTTGCCCTACAATCATAATTCCATTGCCCCAGGATAAAGCACTACCTAATTGCAAGGAATCTTCTTGCTCATTTGTTGCATGTTTATTTCAAATAACTTGTGCTTAGGGAAAACTTTCATATGCTTTGTAAAATCCCCAGATTGAGTTCCTAGTTGCAGGTATCTAAAGATTTGCCTTTAAAGACCTCAGGGATTGAATGAAATACCAGAAGCTGTGCCCCAAAATACAACCACTTTTGTTTTCTTGTGTTTGTAATAAACAGTGTTAGAGTCAGACCCAGTTAACCCAGACTATTTTTTAATCTTTCTTTGGTCAGATGAATCACATTAAACATGATATTAAAAAAGAAAAAAAAACTTTAATGGGAAATTTTACAATTGAAATGATGTTTCATCTTATAGACCACAAACAAATGTTTTTAGACATTGAAAAGTGGTTAAAGACCAACAACTGCGCCCAGTCCCCCAAGTGCCATTTTCTGAGTGCAGAACGGAGGGTGACGTCTTGAGCTGATGCTGTGTCCCCAGCATCAGGTTTTCTGTTTTCCCCCTTCTCCCTTTATTCCTTCCTTGTCCACTGCCCTTCACCCTTCTTTTTCTGTTTGCTCTGGCCTGGTTCAGTATAACATATCCATGAACTCTAGCATGGGCCTGTGGACAATCATAGCTGCAATCAGACTTTCTAAGCAAATGGGAATGTGATATACATATAACCATTAGAAACCCTATCACCTCCTGGAGGGGAAGTGAATTTCTTAATTTTTTTAGTTGCAAGAGTCACTTCTTAGCCAACTGACTAGAGAATGCAGAATGAACAGGGGAGGAAGGAGCTGATGGCACAGCCTTAGAGCAGTAACCAGAACACACCTCCATCAAGTGTCACCTCCAGGAAGGCACCCCACCCCCATCCTCCCTTTTCTGGGCTCATATTTAGGCAAAGCTCTAAGACTTCAGAGCCAACTTTTATGTAACTGGCTTTCCGAGGCTGGGGCTTGAACTAAGTAAAGAAGCCAAGGAGTTCAGATCTAGATAGCAGAGAAGTAAGTCTCATTCTAAAACATTGCAACTACTCTTAGAGTCCACCCCATGAAGCTGTTTCAGATTGTGTATCTTTGACTGAATTCTATAAGTATATATTGTTCAGACTAAAACAAATGTTGCTAGCTAGGTTGGCTATGCTGTCTCAGTAGGACATTGACAGACTCCAGCTTTCACCCTCTGGAGAGCTTGGACCTAAGTGCCACATGCATTATGAGACCTGGTCCAGGAGCTGTCCTGCCATGGCTAGCTTATGGCTTGACAGCAATACTTCTTCTCTTTCTCCGCCCAGCATAGCCTTGGTCACCTGAAAGTTAGAAGATCAGTAGGAAGTTAAAACATGTCTTGTGGCCTGTGGGGATCTTGGCTTGGGCAATTATGGCAACCGTAACTACTGCAAAGATGGCTTCAAAGGTGAAATCTTTTGTAAGACTACATTTATTTAACTTGTTTGCCCCATTTCAACACCAGGTTGGTTCTCCTTTTCCTCCCTGCTTTGACACTCTCCTTTTCTTCCTCACTGTGAATGGGATTGTTATGCAAATTCTGCTTTTGGCAGTGTCTGCCTGGAGTAATTGGCATTTGCCTGAATTTCTCAGGCTTGCTCTGGAACAAATCACCTGCTTCTCTACTGAGCGTCAGCCTTGCAGCTCTCCAGAACATGCAAAACATGGAGCAGTCAACACTTACCTTTGTCTCCTTTTTCTCCCTTGTGCCCTCGAGGGCCAGGTGGCCCAGGATGACCTGGTGGCCCAGCAGGGCCCCTGTCACCTGGAAGGATAAATGGGGCATAACTAAGTAATACATGAGTCTGGGGACTGAGGGCACAGATAGCCGGTGTGGCACCAGCACAGGAGCTGCTTTTCAGTACGAGGTGGGTGTTAACACAGGATCCAGGGACTGACTCTCTGCCACCACTTACCTTTGGGTCCTGGAGTGCCCATCTCTCCTTTTTGCCCTGGGGGTCCTTGAATGGCTCCATAAGCTGCAAAAGCAAGGAAACACTGGCCTTAGAGTCTTGATCACCTGGAAGCTTGAGACATCAAGTCATTTGTTCAGAGTAACACAGAGAGATAGTGATGGAGTTTGGACATGTAAGAGGAAACAAAGTTCAGAATTTATAGAAGTTGTCTAATTTTGAGCATCTCAAATGTTAATAACTGGAGGTTTCTCATGAGACTGGTGTCTCTGGAGCAGACTCGTGGGAACCTATGCAGTGAGGCAGGTGCTGGGAAAGCAGTTGGATGCCCTTACTTCGGAAGAAGTCCATGAGGTCTGCAGTCACGTTGCTGTAGGCAGAGAAGACCTTGCTGATGCCGGGTGGCCCCTGCGGCCCAGGCCGGCCTGGTGGGCCCTGGACAGTGTAGGCCATCCCTTGCAGTAGGCCCTGACCTGTAAAACACCAGAGCTTGGGCACAGGAAGCAGGGATCGCCCAGTACCCTCTTCAGCAGGAGCACAGTGCCCTCCAAGTGTCAAACTCCCAAAGCAGTTGAACTAGATCAAGCCGCAGCAAGGGTGAAGCCCTCTAACTTCCTTTGTATTCCACTGTGTGACTGGCACGGGTCTCTTCCTGCTGCGGGCCGGCATCAAAAGCTTGTTGACTGTGTAACTGTGCTGTTAAGCTGCACAGGGAAAGGACTCTTAGCCAACATCTTTCTCTTGGCCCCAGCAGAAAAACCAGCATGGTCATATGACTCATCTGGGACCCAGAACGAGTTAGGTGTTGGGAAAGCAAAGTACAAAGCGCCCAGCGTGCTCTGTTCCCCACAGCTCAGGTCCCAGGGCTGGGGCTCCTTGAGCTGAGTGGGCTGAGAGCTAGGCTGGGGCTGTCTGTCCCCTCCAGCCCCTGCCTGCCTGATTCTGTCTTCACAGCCTGGGGTTCCACAAACAAGAAAGCCAGTCTGGAGATGCTCCCATGCTCCTTCCCCCCAGCACCAAGGCCTAAATGTCCCCACTTACGCTGCATGCTCTCTGACACCCTCACAGCCAGCTCATTGTAATCCAGACCTCCAGCAAAGTCAGCCCTGAATAGTCCGCCGTTGCCACCATACATGCCGCCTTCTGCTGCTGCCCCATAGCCTCCGCCTGGGCTGATGTCAGTGCCATAGGGGCCCCCGTCTCCTGCAGCTGCACCAAAGGCACCACCTGCCCCCAGGGAGCCTGCACCACCTCCTCCTGTGCTCATGGAAGAGCTGTAGGAGCTGCCCCGCCTGACAGATGAGCTGTGTGAGGAGGAGCTGCTACCCCGACTGTGGGAGGCATCCGTGGACAGGAGGCGGCTGTCCCCAGGGGGTCCCTGTGGCCCAGGAGGGCCTGGGGGGCCAACAATGAAGCTGCGCACATCAGGACCTGCAGGGTGAGAAGCTGCATGAGTGAGAGCTCAGATCTCGGTGGAGAGAGACTTGGGAGTTAGGGAGTCTCTCCCAGGGTGTCAATGCCCCTGAGAGACCAGAAGTGAACTTCAGGATTCTTGTACCCGAGTGGGAGAATTTTGGTGTGGAAGGAAACCGGGCTTACGCTTACCCCACCAGTGGCTCTCGTGTGTGGCCTTCCTGTCCCTTTAAGTGCCTCCCTGCCCCACTTACAGGGAAAAGCAAGGCCTGCGGGGTGCCTGGTTGGGCATCACCGTCGGGGCACCTACTTGTGAGGTAGCTGATCAACTCGCTCCGGAAGCTGTCGCTGTTTTCAGCTGCATAGGTTGCCAGGGCTCCTGAGACGCCCGGGGGTCCTCGAGGCCCTGGGGGACCAGGAGGTCCTGGAGGGCCTGGGATGGATGACAAGCCGGCAGCTGGGCAGAAGGAAGAGAAAGAAAGGTCGGGGTAGGCTGCGGAGGAAGCTGAATTCCCAGCCTGTGCTCGGGGCGCTGTGGGCCCCACCTGAAAGGAGGGGATGAGGCTGGGCCTCCCAGGTGATGGGAGGAGAGAAAAGCAGGAGGCCAGAGCCTGCTGTTTCCTGACATCATCCAGGAATGGCTGTTCCGTCAGGTTCTCCCACTCCCAATTCTGAGCCTCATTCAACTCAGCCCTCCAGTCACTGAGAGGTGGAGCCCCAGGTCGGCCCTAATCACACACTGGGCTGCACCTGGGAAAGCCATCGCTCCCCATCTCCGTCCCTGCCACGGCTGAAGGCCCGTTGCCAGCACATGTGACGCTCTCCAGGGCCCTGCACCCAGCCCTGTACAGGCTCCAGGAGCACTTGGACTGCCCTTGCTAAAGCCCATGGGAGCCCCCAAGGCCCAGCTGCATCCCCTGCCCTCCCCATCCCACTCCACGGTGCCCTACTATGTAAGTAAGACGAGAGGTCCTCCACGCTGATGCTGGACCACACATTGCCTGGGATCCCTGGTGGACCCGGGGGACCTGGGGGTCCAACGATGCCTCTGAATTCAGACCCTGAGACACAAAGGGAGGGCACGGAGTCAGTCCTGGCCTGGGCCAAGGGACTCTGCTTCCTCCCCAACCACTTGGACAGATGTTCCCTGCTGGGCCTTACCTCGCAGCAAGGAGAGGAGCTCCTCATAGGAGGTTCCTGGCAAGCCAGGGGGCCCCGGGGGACCAGGAAGCCCAATGCTGATCCCAGAACCTAGGGATGTGACGGATTCAGATCAGGCAGGGGGAGGCAGATGGAAACACCTGTCAGAGAGGAGGTCGGACACAGAAGAGGTTTGGACAGAAGTGGGGTCCAAGAAAGAGAAGAGATGGTGGCAGGAAGAGAGGCAGAGAGGAGGAGCGGAGGGGCCTACGGGGCCGGAGAAGCAGGTCCAGGTGCCTGTGTGCTTCATTCTGTGTGTGTGTGTGTGTATGTCTGTGTATGGGAGTGAGTGTGTGTATGGGAGTGTATGGGAGTGTGCATGAGTACGGGAGTGTGTGTGTATGGGAGCGTGTGTATGGGAATGTGTATATGTGTGAGTGTGTGTGTATGGGAGTTTGTGCATATGAGAGTGTGTATGGGTGTATGGGAGTGTGAGTACGGGAGTGTGTGTGCATGGGAGTGTGTGGGAGTGTGTATGGGAGTGTGTGCATGGGAGTGTGTGTGAGAATGGCTGTATGTGTGTATGGGAGTGAGGGTATGGGCGTGTGTATGAGAGTGTGTGTGTGTGTACGGGAGTGTGTGTGTATATGTGTATGGGAGTGTGTGAGTACGGGAGTGTGTATGGGAGCGTGTGTATGGGAATGTGTGTGTGTGTATGAGTGTGTGTGTATGGGAGTGTGTGCATATGAGAGTGTGTGTATGGGTGTATGGGAGTGTGAGTACGGGAGTGTGTGTGTGTATGGGAGTGAGTGTGTGTGTGAGTATGGGAGTGTGTGCATGGGAGTGTGTGTGTGAGTATGGGAGTATGTGTGTATGGGAGTGTGTGTGTGTATGGGAGTGTGTGTGTGAGAGTGGGAGTGTGTGTGTGAGAGTGGGAGTGTGTGTGTATGGGAGTGTGTGTGTGAGTGTGTGTGTGTATGGGAGTGAGTGTGTGTGTATGGGAGTGTGTGTGTATGGGAGTGAGTGTGTATGGGAGTGAGTGTGTGTGAGTACGGGAGTGTGTGTGTGTGTATGGGAGTGAGTGTGTGTATGGGAGTGAGTGTGTGTGTGTATGTGAGTGTGTGTGTATGGGAGTGTGTGTGTGAGTGTGTGTGTGTATGGGAGTGAGTGTGTGTGTATGGGAGTGTGTGTGTATGGGAGTGAGTGTGTGTGAGTACGGGAGTGTGTGTGTGTGTATGGGAGTGAGTGTGTGTGTATGGGAGTGTGTGTGTATGGGAGTGAGTGTGTGTGAGTACGGGAGTGTGTGTGTGTGTATGGGAGTGAGTGTGTGTATGGGAGTGAGTGTGTGTGTGTATGTGAGTGTGTGTGTATGGGAGTGTGTGTGTGAGTGTGTGTGTGTATGGGAGTGAGTGTGTGTGTATGGGAGTGTGTGTGTATGGGAGTGAGTGTGTGTGAGTACGGGAGTGTGTGTGTGTGTATGGGAGTGAGTGTGTGTGTATGGGAGTGTGTGTGTGTGTATGGGAGTGAGTGTGTGTGTGTATGGGAGTGAGTGTGTGTATGGGAGTGAGTGTGTGTGTGTATGTGAGTGTGTGTGTGTATGGGAGTGTGTGTGTGAGTGTGTGTGTGTATGGGAGTGAGTGAGTGTGTGTGTGTGTGTGAGAGAGAGAGAGTTGTTTGTAGACTGCACACGAGTCAGTGCCTGAGATCCCCGTTTTGGCTTTTCTTGCCATGCTTCTTGACCTCCTCCAGGCTCACAGGTTTGAACGGCTCTGAGCACTGCTCATTGCTGGGGTTGGTGCAATCTGGTAGGTGGGGGTCAGTGGGGCAATCACAGGGAAGTTTATGCTGCGAGGCCTCATCCCAGTCATCCCAGGCCCTTCCCAACCACCCCTCCTGCAGACACTTACTCGACATGTAGCTGAGAATGCGACTACTCAGCTCTGCATAGTCCAAAGACAGGAGGGACCCATCTCCACTGGCTCCTGGTGGCCCTGGCGGACCCCGAGGGCCCATCAGGTACTGACGTAGGTACTGACGCACGTCATCCCCTGGAGAGGAGAGGATGCACTAGCAGGACCCACCCAGGCCATGGGGGTCCCAGCCGTGGTCCAGCCGCAGCCTGGGCTCCCCGCACAAACTGGCTCCTGCGCGACATTTGTGAGTTCTGGGTCCGCAGGCCCACAGTGTTCAGGGGGGACACCAGCAAGCTACCAGGTTCCTGAAGGGACACCTGCCAGTTTGCCTGGCATTGGGGCTTGGGAGGACATTTCCTGCCCCCTTTCCAGCCGGTTTGCTGACTCAGCAAGCAGATCAGAGCAATAAGTGGCTCTTTGTCCAAAGGACTCTGCCTCCCTCTTGCAGCCCTTCTAAGGCTCAGACGAGGACAAAGTTTGCCTGACGAGTGAGGCCAGGAGAAAGCAAAGATAGTCCCAGCCGCGATGCCCCCACAGGTGACTCACGCTGCAGCACAGCCAGGATGTCTTCAGAAGAGATGGAGGACGAGAACAAGCTGACGCCGTACCCCGAAGCTGTCGGGAAGAAAACCTCAGGTTACCTGCTTAGCAGGTACTGAAGCAACACCCTCATTATTCCAGAATCTGAAAGGCCCGGTCACTGAGCTGTTTGTCTTTGGGGGAAATGGATGAATGGAGTATTATGAGGCTATTTTGAAAGCATAACAAAGTCAATTACTGTTGTCGGGATTTTTTTTTTTTTTGGTAAGAAAGGAAGTTTACTTTCAAGAACATGCTTTAGCCTAATGCCTGCCAGATGCTGCCAATCTTCATGCACAGGTGGGAAGAATCTATAATTAGGAACACATTAGTCGATTGCAGGAAGTCTCACTCGGTGTCTCTCCCTTGTGGCCGCCCTGAATCTGGACAGACCCTTGTTGACATTGTATCCCAGTGGCCCGATTATTATGAATTCAGAATTAAAACTCATATTCCAGAGAAGGGCAAAGCAAACAGCAAACGAGGAGATGAGGCTCTGGGAGCAAAAGCAGACCCACACGAGGAAGGTGCCAGGTGCAGGGCGTGGGGAAGGTGCCAGGTGCAGGGCGTGGGGAAGGTGCCCGGTGCAGGGCGTGGGGAAGGTGCCGGGTGCAGGGCGTGGGGAAGGTGCCAGGTGCAGGGCGTGGGGAAGGGCTTACTCCGTAAGTAGCTCACAACGTGGCTTGCCAGCTCTGAGTAGTCGAAAGTCTCGCCTGTGATGGTGGTGACAGGTCCTGGGGGACCAGGTGGGCCCGGGGGACCCTGAACTCCGGATAGGTAAGATCTAATACTGTCACCTGCCGACCAAGGAACAAAACAAAGTCAAGCCTGTCCCAAGAGGACATGTTCTCCCCATGGAGGTGACCTGAAGCACATGATAACATGCCTGCCCCGCCCCACACATGGGCCCAAGGCTGGGCCAGGAGGGAGCCTAGACTTCCCCTCATTGTCCTTCCCCTAATTACAGATGGAGAAACTGAGGCAGAGGCCTGAGCTGGGTCAAGTGGCCCATGAGGGCTGTGGACCAGCAAGACTCCAGCCAGCCACCCATTTGACAAATGAGCACATGCAAGGTGTGGTGTGAAAGCATGTGCGTGCATGGGGATGAACATGTGCGCCAGCCTCCTCCCCAGGGTGTGTGGGCGAGGTGAGGTTGTGTCGGGGGCAGCTATGAGAAGGCTGGTGTTGGGGAGCTCACAAGCCTGTAGGCCTGGCTCTGCAGGGGGAAGACCTGGGCCTGGACACAGACACACACACACACACACACACACACAATCCCACTGCCCTACATCGTCCCATGTCTCTTAGCCTCATTTCTGTGATGATACCACAGCTCCCTTGCAAAGAGACCGTATCTCCATGTTCTTGTCCCCACGGCTTGCGGCGGCCGGCTACTCACTCTGCATGTACTCAGAGATGTACTGCTGAATCTCCTGGCCAGAGCTGCTGATAGAGCCTGGAGGCCCAGGGGGCCCAGGGGGCCCTGGTGGGCCTGACACGTACGTAGTACTTGATGATCCCCCTGCAGCAAAGAGAAAGTGTCCTGTGTTGGTTTCTCCACCCTGGGGTCAGACAAACGGGCCCAGGAATAGCTTCCATGGTCTGAGGAGGGAGGGTCATCTCAGGGGGAGAAATAGGATAGTGGCAAGGAGAAGGGTTCCCGAGAAGAGAAGAAAGGACAACCTGTAGCAGCCGCTGTCTGAAAGTGTCACAGAGCTAGGAAGCTGCCCCAGGCCAAACTGCCCTTTCCTTCTGCAACCTGCTGAAGGACCCCCAACATCGCATCCCCCTTCTCTCAACTCCCCAGCACCCTGGGTCTGTCTGTTCTCCATCATGCGGTGTCTGCATTGTTAGGTATCATTATATGTGCCTGGGTCCTCCCCCTCAACCCAATAACTCGTAACCTCCTTAAAGGCAGCTCATAGGTCCTAGCACATGGAGAAGACAGCCAATCAACAATGAATCATGGAGAAATGAATGAACGAATAGAGCAACATCCTCACTGGAATGATCAGCCTTCACCAGAAGAAGCGGAGAGGAACTTTGGTCACTTTCAGTTCTTACCTTCAGAAGGACCACTAGGAATGCCAAGAGCCCCTGGAACACCTGGATCACCTGGAATCCAAAATGAGAAGTTTGCCTCACCTCCTCCAGGAAGCCTTCCCTGGTTAAGCCAAATCACACTTACTAGTGTGTGTCTCAACAATCGTCCCATGTCTCTTGGCCTCATTTTTGTAATAATACCACAGCTCCCTTGTACAGAGGCTGTATCTCCATGTCCTTGTCCCTTCCTCCCTCTGGCCTTTCCTTCCTCCAGCCTCTTCTCTCTCCCAAGACTTTACACTGATAAGTACTTGCTGCCATCTCTTCAGGCTCTGGGCTCTGGGCACCAGGCTCACCCCTACTCGTCACCACCTTCTCGCTGCTCCCTCACTGACCTTTGTCACCTTTGGGTCCCTGGGGGCCAGGTGGGCCTGGTGGTCCCTGCAGGTTGAGTCCAAAAGAACTGGACCCTGGAAGCCAAAAACACACACAGTGCAGTCAGCCAGGGTTTGGAGAGGCTCTGGCCAGAGCCAGAATGGGGCGGGGCTCAGCCCTTACCTGAGGTTGAGAAACCTGGAAGGCCTTGCTCGCCTGAGGAACACACCAAGAGAGGGACAATCAGTCTCACTTTTCTCACCCACTAACAGCCCCGTAGAGCCCCCCCAAGATCCATGATTGCTGGGGCTGTGTTGCCCTTTGGGCAGTACCTAGAGATGCCACACACACACGCACGCACACTTGCACTACACCCACGCACACACCCAACCATTCCTAGAGACACACTGCTCTACTCTTGCTTATTTGCACCAGGTGCCTTTCTATCAAGCTCAAAGCTCTTGGGAGGTGAGCTTTTGCCACCCCCACCTCTACCCCAGGTTTTGTTTGATGCCAGCTCTACTGTACCTTGGTGTCCTCTGGGGCCTGGGGGACCTGAGGGAAAAAGGCAGAGAGCTATGAGACAGGTACCAACCAGGTGTTGTGGCTTCAATGCGCCCATGGAGGAGGGGATAGGGGCTCCAATGCTAGAGCAAATATAGAACTTGGGGTTCCCTGTGCCTGTCCTCTCACTAGGCCAATGTTGGGTGGCTATCCTTTGTAGAGTTTCTGACTATTGTGCCTCCCCCCTACCTTCGCTCCAGGCTGCTGCTGAGCTCCTAATGGGATAAGGCAGAAGGACGCAAAAATGTCCCAGCTCATTCAGCTTCATCCAAACCCTCCTGGCAACCAGCAGGTAAACAGAGGACACATACTGGCTTCTGGGTTCCCTGATACACTGTTCTCACCTTGGTCTCCCTTGGGACCTGGGGGGCCAGGTGGGCCTGGGGGGCCAGAGAGGAAGGCTTCTGCAGAGGAAAGAAATAGTTTGAGTATGGACACTGATATTTGTGAGGAAGCAGCACTTAGCACAGCACCTGACAACATAGATGCTCAATCAATACTTGTCAGATGGATGGATGGGTGGATGGATGGATGAATGGGTGGGTGGATGAATGGGTGGGTGGGTGGGTGGATGGATAGATGAATGGGTGGGTGGATAAATGGGTGGGTGGGTGGGTGGATGGATGGATGGATGGATGGATGGGTAGGTGGATGGGAAGTTGGATGGATAAATGGATGAGTGGATGGATTTTCCACTAGGAACAGGTTCTGGCCTAATGTTTGCTTTGAAGTTATTTCCATAAGCTTCTATGTTGCACTGTCAGCACTTACTTCATGTGCATGTATCCTGCCTACTTTATCAGACCTGGGCTCCCCAAGGATAGGAACCAGGTCTCCTCGGTTAGGCCAGAAGCTCCCCAAGGGCAGAGCTGGCTCCCTCCCTCAGGCCAGACTACCAGGGTGGTTGGGTTGACATGGTTATTCCCTCCATGTGCAGCAAGCAGGAAGATTATATAAACACATCCCCATGGAAGTCAGGAGCAGGAAGCCTGGTGAGTAGGTTGTGACCACAAGGCTATGGCCACAATTCGTGGCAGGACAAGGGCTGAGGTGGAGAACAGGTGCGACTTGACTCCCTGATATTACCTGAGTTGGGCGGGAACGAGCCTGGTGGGCCTCGTGGGCCTGGCAAACCCTCCCCTAGGAAAGAGAACCCCCAAGACTTATTAGTGCCAAGAGGGGAGCCAGGAACCCTCTGCTCAGGAGGCGGCGGCAGGGAAGCTCTTTCCTATAAGACAGCCCAGAGGGCCCCGGGCTCAGGGTCCCATTGTTACCCACCTCTCACCTCCCCTTCCCACCTCCCAGTGGTAAGCTCGGCTCTCACCTGGTGGGCCTCGGGGTCCTGGTGGGCCTGGAATGGAAGGCCCTGCAGAAGAGAGCAAGGAAGAGGCCATGCTGAGCTCAGGGAGCTGAGGCCACCCCGAGGATCTTGGCTTCCTCACTAAGTGCCTTGAATCTCCTGTCTCCCAAACTCCCCACCTTCTAAAGGTCCCCAAGATACTCACCTGGTGGCCCGCGCGGGCCGGGTGGGCCTGGGGGACCTTGTAAATTAAGAACCTCTATAGAGAGAAGAAAACAGAAATGAGCAAAAGCTGTCACGAGGCTGCTCTCTGCCACACTTCTCACCTCTCACTGGATCTGCAGTCCCAGGCACCCCAGGCTACCCTCACACCCCAGACACCAGGCCCTGTGTCACGGCACAGGAGCCTGCAGCACCTCATCTGCCAAGGGTGCCCCCTCATTCAGAGGCAGGGCAGGACCATAGTCAAGCTCCCTGACAGTTGATAAGAGCATGTGGAATGACGGGGATACATTGGATTTTGGTGTCTGAAAGTCTGAGTTCAAACCCCTGCTCCCACATGAGACGGCTGGTGACTTTGGGCAAGTTCTCAACCTCTTTCAGCCAGAGTTTCCTCCTCTGTAAACCAAGGTCAAAAAGACCTACATCACAGGGGTGCTGAGAAGACTGAGAAACAACGAAGACCAAGCTCCTAACACGGTGATAGCTCAGAGTGAGCGCTGGACCGGGTGGGCTGAAGCCTTTGCTGCTCTGCACTCCAGATATCCAGGTGGGAGGCCCAGCAGTCTCCACCTGGGCTCCTTAAAGGACCCGGGAGTCAGTCCTCTCAGCCTGGGCCTGCAGCCAAGAACCCACAGACACTTGTCATTGCTCTCTGGGTCAGCGGTGCACTCCTGCCAGATACTCATCTTCAAGGCCAAGTCTGCCCCTGGTCTTCTTGTAATCCCAGAACTTCTCTGACAGCTGCTCCAAGCTCCAGGGAATCACCTTGCAAGACCCCAGTGAAGAGCCCTGGCCCTCTCCTCCTTTTCCAAAACACACCTTTCACGTCATCTAGAACAGAGGGGCCCACGTCCACCCAGAGAGGAAAGTCCTCCCGACTGGGCCCATCGCCTTGCGTTCTTGCAGGGTGTGACATACCTTGCTGTCCTGGGAGACCAGCCGGGCCGGCAGGGCCTGGAAACGGGGTTGAGGAAGAAAAGGCTAAATCATGCGTGTAGGGTCATAGGAAGAACTAAAGGCATAATTCCTCCCAAGGCATGGAACAGAGACCCAAAGAGGCCACCTTGCTTATTTGAGAGCAATAAGCAATTCGAGACCAGCTCTGCGGTCCAGTTGCGTGAGAACATCTCTGACAGGTACTGGGACCCCGGGGCAGGCGGGACTGCCCCCTCTGCTGCTGTCCTGTAATGGTTAGGGACTTCTGTATGCCTCTATGTACTCCTTCTCATTGGAGCTTGTCAGGAGGGAAGGCTGGTACATTCTGGCCTTGGTTGTGGTAAGTTGTGTACTTCATTTGTACATAAAAATTTAAAATAATTAAAAATACATATAACAAAATAACAGGCACTTTGGAAAGGTAGGAAACAAATTGTCCATAACTCTTCAATTTGTGGGCATTTTATTTTCTTCCAGCATTTTTTCTTTTTTGCATCTTGTATTAATACAGTTGAAACCACAGAGCAGGCATTATTGAGTGTCCTGCTCTTTCAATAAACGTTTTATCTCCTAACAACTTTGTTCGGAAGTTTTCATATTTTTGTCACCATCCCATGTGGAGATATTTTCTTCAAATAGATACCTAGCATTTTTGTTGCCCTGGATGCAGAATATCAAATTGTTTTCCAGGAGGAAACAAAGGGCTCAAGGACTGAGTCTTCTGACTGGCCACAGGCTCTGGAGGTAGACTGATCTGGGCCAAATCCTTTGTCCTGCTGCTTATTGGCTATGGGACCTTGGGCAAGTCATTTACCCGCTCCAGGCCTCAGCTTCCCCTTCGGTAAATGCTGAGAGCACACTCACCTCCTATGCTGTGAAGTAGGATAACTGATCTACCTGAGAATGCAGGAGTTTGCTTTTCTCAGGCCAAACTCCTTATTCTCTTTACCAGGTTCAGTTCCTGCCCTGGGTTTCGGGATCTGAACAAATATGGCTAGAGTCACTACCACCAAGACCTACTGCTGATTTGGGGCAAAGCAAGAAAACAGACTGACCTGGGGCACCTGGAGGTCCTGGGGGTCCCATGGCTCCAGGAGGTCCTGGGGGGCCTGGGACAGTGAGCATCGACGACCCCTCTGGAAACAGAAGGCACATGGAACACTGAGCCCTACTCTTCTCACTCAGAGGCGCTGGGACCCGAGCCAGGCTGTGGTGGGCAGCCTGGCATTTCTTCCTCTCATCACTGCTAAATTTCCCTCCTCCCCCACTACTGATCCAAAAAGCTCCCTGCCACATCCTGCCCAGAACACTGCAGAGCCAAGGTAGGTGCCCAGCATAAGAAAGACACAGAAATGAGGGTCCCTCTAGGACCTGCCTACCTGAAGTCACGATCTTGCCTGGAGCTCCTGGTTCACCTAGGAAGAGAGGAAAAGGCTGAGAGTGGTTGTTCTGAGGATCAATTAGTGGCTCAATAAGCCATTTTCAAGGCTCCTGATTGCATTTGGGACCCACTTCTGGGCCTCTCACCATCAGGCTAAAGGCATTTTAATGAACTGAAGGAAGGCAAGCAGGATGCATTAAGCCCCAATCTTTCAGCCAGAGCCCCTGGAGGCCAGAGCATCCGTCTTCATTCAGAGAAGTGGCTTCACTTGAGGATGTGGAAAGCTTGCCTTTCAGTGAGCTCAGAATGAGGCTGGCTGGAGAGTCGTTCATGCTCCCACATTCCACCACCTCTACCTGGGAATCGCCTTAGGTGGGAAAATTACTCAAAGGTCAAAGGACAGAGTGATGAGCCCGCCAGGTAGAGCGGGATTCCCAGAGTGCTCTGCGGGACAGTTGTAGGGGCTGTGCAGGATTAAAGGGGGGCTCTGCAGTGGGTAAGTCTGAGAAGGTCTGAGTTATATAAAGGTTAACAGGATCTCTTTTCTGCTTTGTGTCTCAGAGCATTGAAAATACAAGTGTGCCGTGGAGGACTTTTGAGAAGAGGACATTCCCAAACGTATCAACTGGATGCAGTGCTGAGAACCGACGATCCACAGACTCACTTGGGGAAACCATTCTTTAGGGGTCCCTTTATTCATTTCTCAAGTTCTGTGAGCAATTCAGTCATTCATACAATGAAAGGAGACTATTGCTCTCTCCCTAAAGGAAAGCAGAGGGATGGTCTCTGCTCACCATCCTTCAACCAGGGCTCATGAACAAGGCAGGAGAAGCACTTGAGTTTGTTTTGTTGGGATGCAATCCAACGTTAGGTAAAATGGCCCCTCTTGTGCATGTTGTCCAGGCAGGGTCTGAACTCCCCCTTGGACAGGAAGTCATGGGCCCTCAAAAAAGGAGGGTTTCTGTTATTCTTGGGAATTCCAAAACCTATGAGACTCTTACAAAAGGTACCATGCATTTGTGAACAGATCCACGGACCTAGTGTGGTCTGCCTGGGACCTATAAACTCAGTTATCATTATTTTGGAATTACATTTAGTTAGCCCTAAAGAACTCCTTGGCCCAATCAGTCATTGGAAATGATTTCTGGAAAGTGGTTATTTTAGGGTCCCACCAAAAGTGACAGTGACTGCTCATGACAGAGCACAGCTCCATTGAATGTCAAAGTTCAGGAGCGTGTTGGGGTCAAAGGAACAGAAGGAGAAAGACCATCCCTGAGCACTGTGGGTCCCTGAACTTGCTTGGGGTTGAGGTCTGATAGGCAGAACTGGACAAGAGGGTCACTGTGTGCATGGGCATCACCACATTGCCCCAGTCAGACCCCTGAGGATGAGCTCCCCTCTGAGCACACGACTTGCCCTCTCAGTAGCATCTTAACACTCCTCTCCGCCTGTACTAAAGCCTCCTCTCAGGAAGGGTCTGATGCAGCCATTCACACCAAGGCTGATATGAATGATAAGGGCAAAGGTAGCTCCTGCCTCAGGGGAAGAGACTTGTTAGGAGGGGACCAAGCCTACATACCAGGGGGATGAAGCACTAATGGGGGCATTTAGAGGCAAAACAGGGCACGGAAAGGCTTTGGGGAGGGCAGTGCCCTTCTAGAACCTCCTGCAACAATGGCCTGGAGACATCCAACTATGAAAGCAAGGTTCAGGTTTGTGGGGTCGGGAGGTGTTTGGGGAGAGGAGGGGCTTGAGGACTCGGCTTGGTTCACAAATCCCTGGGCTCCCAGCCTCATAGCCCTCTGCTGGAACCACTAGATGCCACTGTTGATCCAGGCTCTGGCCAGAGAAAGGCCTCCTCCTGTCCATCCCTTCCTTCCACAAAAATGGCCAGTGAAAAGAAAGAAATCTCGTTTGGAAATTCACTTACCTTTTATTCCTGGTCGGCCAGGGGTACCGGGAAGTCCTGATGTGATTAGAACAAGTAAGTCAGGATGATGAAGGCCCAGCAATTCCAGACGCCCTCAGGTAGTAACTAGTGCTCTGTCACTCAGCACAGCCACACTGCTGATTAAAACCCTGGGACGCACCAGCTTTGCCTTCCGCCTTAGTCTAGACAACCCCGGGGAGCCTCTTGCTCTGAGCCCTTGTCCCTCTTCGGGAAATGGGGCAACAGCTTGGCTTGGAGCAGGCAGAGGCCCATGGGCTCAGCTTTGGAAAGTTCCATCCCATGGGGTTATGAGCCACCTGCAGAGCAGCCTGTCACCCCTCTCCCCTGCAGGGGAGGGGCTGGGCTTCCTGTGTCCAATGCAGCATCACCCTCTTGCTTTTAACTACCGAACTCCTCTGTGAGAGCATCGGAAGCATGTCCCTATGCATTCAACTGCTGGGTGGCTGCTGCCTGATTTCATTTTCAATCTTTGCCTAATTTCTTTCAGGAAATTAGGGGATGAGTGTAGTGATATGGGGGCACAATGGTCCAACTACAGGACAGGCTTTAACACTGAGGCTGTCCCAGAGAAACTGGGCTTTCCTGAACAAGGGTGGGTGCCCACGCCCTGCCATGCCAGTGGGGGAACTCGGGCCACTGGACTAACAGCTCTCCTGGCTAGCAGGAGCTCTGCTATGGGCTTGGGGTTCCTCTCAGATTCCTGCACCCGAGGGGAACAGGGCACAGGCAGACAGAATTGGCACACAATCTATTCTCATTTCTACTAGAATGGTATTCTAGATTGTTCTGTGCCTATTTTTCCTTCCTAAGGTGCTTCTCAAGACTCGTAGTGAAAGGGAGTGTGTGCCAGGGAGTTGGCAGAGGAGACGAAAACTCTGGTGACTGCATGAAAAGCCCTGGCCCAAGCAGTTACCCCAGGAGGAGGAGGGAGACAGCAGGTGGGAGTGATCCAGCGACTCACCCTGAGGTCCCTGGGGTCCTGTGAGACCTACAGAAAATCAGCAGAAGAGGGAACAGTTGAAGGGTTGAGGCCATCCCTGGTAGCCACACCCACACCTGCAGAAACCGGTGGACATTGTGGTGGAGGGGTCAGTGGGTACAGAAGGACACGTCTCATGCCGGGGCAGCCAGCATCCATGGACCTCTCAGCTCTGGATGGAGAGCAGTTCTGTGGGCTTTGCAGTGAAGCGACCCACCACTTTCTCAGGCAATGATGCTGAGCCTATTTGGGTTCACAGACCCTTTTGGAATCTGAGGAGAGCCACAAACCCAGAATGCTCAACACTCACGGATCCCAATGCTGCCCCAGGTTCCCCCTCTATGGCTCCTGTCTGGGCACCCGCCAAAGGAGGCTGAGGAGGCCCCTACTCTCAGAGGCCCCCAATGAATGCCCACCCGCCTTAACTACACAGCTTTCTTGGCTGGTTTTCATTTGTTCTTCCTGCAGCCCTGAGAAGTTTGCTCTTTGCTCTGGGTGGAGACTGTAACAATGGCTTCCTCCTCGGCCTGGTGGGTGTTGGTGAGGGCCCAGTACAGTCCCAGGAGAGGAGGACAAGAGGGGAAGGGCTCAGAGGAGCAAGATAGTGAGGTGACCTTCAAGTCTGCAGTTTTAAGAGTGTCCTTGCCCCTTTCTAGAAATCGTTGTATTCAGCTGTTAATCCCACTCTTCTGAATTGCCAGACTTAGTTACCCAGAGGTGCCAGGGCCTACAGCCACTGCACACAAAACAACCCAACACTATGGCAGTTCCCTGCTGAGCTGCTGGAGGAAAACGGGATAAGGCACACATGGGTGCATTTGTGCACACCTGCATGCACACACACACAACCATGCACATATAAACCCCTTCCCCCACAACCTACACACCTGCACATGCACACACACACACATGCCTACATCCGCACACACAAAGCACACACACACTAAGCAGGGCCATGGATCCCTCTTCCTGCTCTGTTACCTGGCTTTCCTGGGTCTCCAGAAGGTCCTGGTGGGCCACGGATTCCAGGCATCCCTGTAAGACCTTGTTCACCTAGAAGAGAATGGCCAACGTGGAAGTGTCTACATTTAGGAAAGCTAAACTGGTCATCACATCTGAGCTGATAGTTTCTGAGGGTTTTCCTAATTGACTTGCTGGCAGGTGGAAAGGAGAAGGGGAACAGAACTGGACACTGCACACTTCCACATGCCGTACGCTCCTCTGCACTACGGTTAAGCGGACTGAGGGCTGCATGCTGGAACACGGGCTGTGATGGGAGTGAGGCTGGGGGCAGTAGATCAGTGACAAACCTCTTGGGCCTTGGTGTCCGTCTGGGCCAGCAGGACCTGGTAAAGTAGAAGCAAGTTCTCTCAGTTGCTCCTGGAGTGATTTCTGCGATTCCTCCCTCTACTGTCCCAGTGGCCTTGAAGCACATTGCCTCCCAGGAGCCCACGCAGCCATCAGCCATGGGACAGCCCTGTCTGTCACACTGTCTGGATACGGTACTCCCACTGCCCCTTCTCCTAAACCAGCAATTGTCTCTTTTCCAGAGAAAAGAGACAATTCTTTTGTTGAGAATTGTTCAGTGCCTTCCCATTGCATCTCAAGAGCCTCGATGCTTGTCGCGTTTACTTAAGGGCCTAGAAGTCAAGGTCCTCCATGTTCTTGTCTCCTCTGCTCTAGGCATTATTGTAACCTCTCTCCAAAACGGTGGCCTTCTGGGACCATATCTTGCTCTTTCCCATTTCTTTGTCTTTCCCCGCTTATGCCGTCATCCCTGCATGGAATTTTCCAAACTGGTCATGATTAAAATCTTTCTAACTTTTTGGGACCACTTGAAATGCCCCCTCCTCCATCCTTCCTATTGGAAGAAATCTCCCCTTTGACTGTATCCTCACAGCACTCTGTACCTTGCATGACATTTGTCACCTCATGCAAATCTTATCTCCCCTTGAAGGAGGTAAAGCATCTCACTTGCCTAGCACAGTGTCAGCACTCACAGCTGGGGAAACGAACGAGAGTACAGATGCTGCATCTCCACAGATAAGGCTTAAACCCTTCTTGGGTTTGATCCTCAACATGGGCTTTTTTTTTTTTTTTTTTTTTTTTTTTTTGAGAGATGGATTCTTGCTCTGTCACCCAGACTGTAGTGCAGTGGTGTAATCATAGCTCACTGCAGCCTCCAACTCCTGAGTTCAAATGATCATCCTGAGTCCCTAGGATTACAAGCATGAATCACTGCACCCGGCTACCTCTGAGATTCTTGGTCAGTTTCTGCAGCCAGGCTGACAGGCACCTCAGGTGAACAAAAGGGTAAAAACCTGGATTTGGCCATGAGACTAGCCCTGGGATTCCTGGAACACTTGAGGTTCCTAAGGACTTCAACACTGTCTTCCCCAGGAGAGTGGGGAGCTCATGGGCAGCTCTTAGGTGAATGAACCATGCCCTGCAAGGCCTCTCCCAAAGTGGAAAGAAACCCACAGAGGTACCTGCAGCTCTCTGATCCCCAGAAAGGATGCCCAGGCACAAAAATGACTGATCAAGGGAGACTCTACCAAGGGTGGGCAGATTTGAGAGCAGGAGAGGCAGCTCTAGAAGACGGATCTCTCCAGGGTCGTGGTGACCCCTCAAATGGGGAACTCACTGAATCCATTCCTTTGGAACACTTACCCATTGCTCCTTTAGCCCCGGGCTCACCAACAGCACCAGGCAAACCTCTCATGCCAGGCTCGCCTGCAAAGGACAAAGAACTAGCTGGTTGGACACTTGCAAGCTGTGTATGCTTCAACAATGGTAGACTGCTCCCTCCTCCAAGAGGTCAAGGAAGCAGCTTCTGCTTTGATTCCAAGGTCAGGGCCACTTGGCTCCCCTGGGCAGTGGCATGGGCTCACCTAGAAACCACACCTAATCAGAACCATGGGCATGTGCATGAGTCTTATTTCCTTGAAAACTGAAAACCACCCCTTGAGTCACAGCTTTATTACTATCAATTTCCTTTATAATCATGCCAGTTGGCAGGAGGTCAGTGGTTGAGAGGATACCAGTGGTGCAAACTTTCTGCTGCTTCGGTAAGAGCTTAATTTTCTCAACTGTATTCCCCAAAAGAATCAGAGACAACCCTGCACTTTCTTTTTTGCTCCAAACATTTACTGTTTGGACTATACATCTGGATACCTCCTTATCCTCCACTCTAGGCTTTATTTTCTCGTCTTGTGTTTTTTTCCAGATCACAAGTTCCCTGAAGGGTTTTAAACAGATTCTGTCTCTTACTTCTGGATTTTTTCCAACCTAGTAACTGATGGATTTACAAAAGTCATGGATAGATTAAAGTAGATTCCCATGACAGACTGACCTGTGAGGCCTCGAGGTCCTTTCTCACCCTGGTCACCTAAAACAAACAAGAGGGAGGCAGAAAAAGCCACAGTTGTGAGCAGGGAAAACACTCTCACCCAGTAACAGGGTCCCTGGCTGCAGGATAGTTCCCACTGTATCTGTGAACTCCTGTCAGCAGAACTCCTGGTGAGGACACAGCATTAATGCAGCCAAAGGAGCACATCTGATCTTTGGCAGTCAGTTCCCCCGCTACAAACTGACCCCCTAGCCCCTGCTGTTGCACAAATTGGTGCCATGGACACAAGAGGTCAGATGCCTTGGAATGCTCTGTCTTCACCACCCTGAGAACCACTCACCACCCCAGAATTCAATGTGACGTTAGTGCTTTGTTTCCCTTCTTTGTGCCTCAGTTTCCCTATCTGAGAAGTTGGATTAGAATGAGATCTTGGTCCAGGTCCTGTGCACCCTCAGACCCTGCAGTGAGGGTCCCATCTGGGCTCCCAGGAGTGAGGCAGGCCCTGGTAGTGACTGAGCAGCAGTGAGTGGCATACCTTTGGGTCCTGGTGGTCCCATCGGTCCTTTGTCACCTAAAAAGGAAATGGACACCTTGGTGTAAAATGCCCTACAGGGGACAACCAGGAAAGGGCAATGTCTGTCTCTGAAGACAGGCTCCCCCAATCCTGACTTCTCCTTCCCCTCTTGCACTTGTCAGCCTGCACAGGCTGTGGGTTGTGTCCATCAGACCCTCACTGTCCCCCCGGGGCCTCCCTCTAGCTTACCTTTGACACCAGGAAGTCCCACTTCACCTCGGAGCCCTTGGAGACCTACAGGACCTGCCCAGCAGAAGAAACCATGCACACAGATGAGTATCCCCAGCTTTGGAATGATGAGACATGTATGCACACACATGCACACATACAGGCACACATATGCACACACCCTATAGTAAAAGTCAAAGGATGCTTTCCATGGACTCCTTCCCAAGTCCTTCTTAAGTCATTTTGGCCTAGGTTCCTTGCCCCTGCTGATGAACAGGCATTAGAACACACTGTAGAGCCTTGGCAGAGACACTGGCCACAGCTCAAGATTCTCAAGGCAGCAGGACAAGCTCTGTGGCCATAGGGGACAAGATAGAAGCAGGAGCTTGCTCAGATGGAGGCAGGATGGGGACTTCCATTGCTGAAGCTGCTGGAGGGTCTCAAGCCTTAAGCCAGGTCAGAAAGGATCTGGACAGGACACATCAGGGAGCCCAACCTCTGCCACAGGGGACACACATGCAGACTTGAATTCTATATCTCTAGGAGGCTTTCTTTATAATTGCTTCTTTGGCTTTAAAAATATTTGGTTTTCCTTTTAACATTGCCACCTTTGCCCCAGAAACAGAACCTGTTTACAAGAAGCAGCACACTGACCTGGAGGGCCCTGTGGGCCAGCAGAGCCGCTAGAACCTGAGAAGGAGGACGAGACAGCAATCAGCAGAGGGGTAGGTACAGGTGGGGACATCTGGCCCCGGTGCAGGGCAGGTGGGGGTTGGGGACGCTGTCTTCCAGGTGAGGGCTGTGTGAGTGTATTGCAGGCCAGAAGTGACCCCAGTGCATGTCCTCCTTAGGGAGGGGGCTGCAGCTGGGTGGGATCAAACTACCCTTTGCTCTTTCCTGGTCAGAGTAGAACATTTGGGCTGGGGAAGTAGAACATTTGGGTTTTGAGAAGGGACCCATTCTCCCTGGGTTGCCTAGACATGTTACTTTTGGTGTGTGCATCTCGGCCGCAGTCAGTCAAGGAAATGGTCTAACTTCTGATTTCCTGAATGATCCATCCACCCACTTAGGGATCACATAGCGGGGCCATTGAAGAGAGATGGAAACATGGCCCCAAGCCCATTATGGGGCTAAACTTACAGCCCTAGTCTTGACTCGCCAGGGACTGCTTTTCTGGAGGATGCTCTTTGGACCCACCCACCACCCCTGCACAGGCCTGGGGCAGGGGGTTAGGGCTGTCTGGGGTCCCAGGGCCTCTTCTCTGTAATCTATCCTGAATGTGGCTTCTCCTCTGGAAAACTTTGATTCCTTCCTGCACACTGGACTTACCTTTGGGACCCACAGAACCTGGGACACCAGGTGGGCCATGAGGACCTGGTTCACCAGCAGCCCCTGAGGAGAAATGGAGGGATGAGCACTTTGGGAGAGGCCCCAGTGTGGCTGCCCCCTATCCTGGCACTGTCATTTGGAGGGGATGCTTCCCACCCTGCTAGTGGTCTTGGATCCATTTGGTGCCCCAGTGAGGCCACTTATCAGCAAAACTCCTTTAGTTTCTACCCCCAGAGACTTTATAGTCTATGGAGTTTGGCACCTAGTAGGCACTCAATAAATTTTATTGTCTGGTTGAGCAATATTTTAAAGAGAAAGTAAAACTGAAAATAAAGCTTCCTGCTCACAGTCTGTTAGCATTTCTGGTATCTGTCTTAGTTTCCCCTGACAAAAGCAGTCTCATAGTTAAGGATGGAATTGCAATACCTTCCCCAGCCTCTCCAGCACTGAACGTAGGTCTGGGGCCTTCCCCACCTCCCTCTTGGCCTCCTTCCAGCCAGGAAAGGCTCAAAGGTCTGTGCCCCACTCCACCTTACAATGGACTCTGCCCTGCCCTGCCCCCGAGCCCCACCTCGGCCTGACTCCTCACTCTCCTTACCACCCAACTCCGGGAAGGCCACTGCTCCTGTGACCACTTTCCCCGTGGATTCCAGGGATGTCAAATGGGTTCTCAGCCCTAGGGCTGGCCCTGCAGCCCAGCCTATGCCCAGCGTTTCTGCAGGGCCTAGCACAGACCCTGACTCAGGGTGGGTGCTCAGTAAATGAAGGAAGGAAGGAAGGAGAGAGAGAGACAGAGTGAAGGAGGGACAGGTGTTGACAGAGAGAAGGAAGCACAGGCATAGCTAACTCTGCCGGTGAAGGAATTGCCTCTTACCTCTTTCCCCTTTCTCTCCAGATCCAGGAGGCCCTGGCTCACCACGAGGTCCCATGGGGCCTTCTCGCCCTCTCTGGCCCATGGGGCCTTCCATGCCAGGATCTCCTAAAGACGGGGATGGCCAGCCTCCAAGTTAGGATCCCGTGCCCCAGCTAAGGGCTCTACAGGCAGCCTCTCACGGAAGACGCTTGCCTGGAGCCCTTCCCTGGCCTCCCTGCTTCTCTCCTGGACCCCATAGCCTTGGCTCAACCTGGAAGCCAGAGTGACCCTTTGAAAATGTTGAGTAGATCATGTTCTACCTCTGCCCCAAACCTGCACATGGCTTCTCAACTCACCCAGAGTCAAAGCCGAAGTCCTTACACTGGCCTCTGAGGCCGCACACAGCCTGCCTCCTCTCGGGCCATCCCTTTGGACTTTCCAGCTCAGAAGTCTTCTCCTCCCTGATGCTCCTTAAAAATTGCCCTGGGGCCTGGGCCTTGGCCTTGGCTGCTCCCTCTGCCTGGAATGTTTTCCTTAGATCTCTCCTGCTTGGCTCCTTCTTGCCCTTCAAATCTTTGCTCAGATGGCGGCCTCTCAGGGAGGCCTTCCCTGGCTTCCCTGTGTAAAATTACTCTCCCCAGCTCTCATTCCCAAAATCCCTCCAGGCTCTTCTTTCCCATGTCATGCATCACCTGTAACCTGCTATAGACTTCACTATTTCTCACAGTTACTGTCTTTCTCCCCAACCCAAATCTCAGCTCCACAACAGCAGGGTTTCTCTGTTTGGTTCACTGATGTCTCTCCAGAGCCTAAAACAAGGCCTCACATACAGCAGGCACTTAATGAATGTTTATTAAATGAATGAAAGAATGAGGAATAACTAAATAAAGAAAAACGTGTTTCTTACCCATGCTGCCTTTTTGACCCTTTGGTCCTTCTGGACCTGGGTGGCCCAAGGGCCCAGGGATACCTGTGGACACACAAAGATATCTCAGCCCCTGTTTTCCTCCCAGGAGCCATCAGCTAGGATTGAGCAGCTGCAACACCGGCAGGCCTGGAGATCATCAGAGAGTACATACCTGGAGTCCCAGGGAACCCTCGATCTCCTGCAGGAACAAAGGCAAAAGAGAGAGTGGTCAGCCAGAGGACTGTGCCCAATTCCCCAAAGAAGTCACTAGTGGGATTCGGGCAGGGTTGCCAAACTTAGCAAATAAAAATGCAGATGTCCAGTTACATTTGAATTGCAGATAAACAACACATAGTTTTAGTTATAAGTATGTCCCATGAAATATTTGCGACAAGTTATAGTGAAAAATTATTTGTTGTTTATCTGCAGTTAACTGGGAGTCCTGTATTTTATCTGACAGCTGCAGGTTCAGGTACTCTGGCAGTATCAGTCCCCACCCCTAACACGATCAGGAGAGGTGTACAGGCTGGAGCCTTGGGGAAGGAGGGCTGGGACAATGACCCAGGTATATGCGAGGGTGTGGGTGGCAAGGATCTGAAGGGAAAGAAGAGACTCGAGGGACCCAAAGTGGAGGAGCTGACTTCCTGCCCTGGGGTTGCCTAGGAAGTGAGGGGGGAGCTGGAGAGAGGTGGGATCCTGTCATCTTGAACATGGTGCTCAGTATTCTTCTGGCTGCAGAATCACTGAGGATGACTAAGATAAAGACTCCTGCCCACATCCGTACCCCCTGAGTCAGAGGCTCAGGAAATGGGGCCCAAACTCTTTTGGAGATTCCTGTGCACGTGGAAGCTCACCAACCCCGGTCAGCTGGACCAATGAGAACTGCTCTGTGTCCAGACAAAGGTCCCTGGGATTGGAAACCTCTCCTCCTCACACACCTGTCCCATCTGTTGTCAAATTACTTCTTGGAGTGCAAGGTGGGTTTTCTGACACTTGCTGATTGTTTGAAACAATTAACACTTGCTAATATTTTAAGGTAAAAATGCCCATGTTATAATTACCTTTAGGGCCTGGACTTCCCATGTCACCTGAAACCAGAAAGATATGAAAACGGTGAGATGGGGCAAGAACCCAAAGGCCATATTCTGCCTTGTATTTTAAAACCATTTGACAAGATGTAACCTGTATTTCAAGGTGAGGCGACATGCGGCGAGTCCTTCCCAGTCCCAGAGTCTATGTCATTTGGGCTCATTGCTGGGCTTCTCTTAGATGCTGCCTTATCTAAGATATTCTGACTCTAAAACCAAATCTCAACCCTCCCAACAGGTACCACAAGATCATTCAGCTCTTCATCCTTCCATTTAGAACAAAGAAAAAGGTTTCTAATCCACCCAGAAAACTCGCTTCCAACTGCAGGAAATGAATCAGAGACAAGATTCAATCCATGGCAATACCTTTAGGGCCAGGGCTTCCTCGGAGATTTCCTGCAAGAAAAAGCAAACCCTGGGTCAGCTTCATATCTCCTGTCCCCCCCCACCCACACACACACATACACACAAACACAATAAGGGGATCATGGTACAGGAAGAAGAAACTGAGGCAAAGCCTAGAGATCAGATTCTAAATTTGACTAGTCCAGTGATCTTGGGCAATTCTTCTTGCCAGAACTCAGTTTTCCCAGGAGTAAAGTGGGACCACAGTCTTGGTCCCACCTACCTCTCAGGGCTATTGAGAGGATCAGAGGAGGAGAGAGGCTGAGAGTGGGCTGGATGACGGTGCCCACAGCACACGCACACATTACCACATAGATGCAAAGAAGAAAGGGACTCAGGGGAGCTGGCCCTGTGCCTGGCGATGCTCTCACCATTTTCCTGTTCCATCATTAGCTTCTTCCTCACGAACATCCAGAGCTCCTCCTGGCTGTCGCTGTGCAGCCCAATTTTGTCCAGGTCTGCTCCCACCGCAGGTGCCATGCCCTGGAGGCGGTCCTTTTGGATTCTATCCATGCTGTCCCCATAGGGCAGCATGCTCCTCCTGAACCTCTCCAGCTCATCCACACGAGCCTTCAGCTTCCTCACCTCCTCCGCTGCAACAAACAGACACACACTGCGTCACTGAGGGCCCGGTCCTTTGCCTTCCATACACTCGCTTCTCGTGGGGAGCCTGACACAAGGGACTGGGGCCTGTGGTGGCTTCTTCACGCTAGAATACTCATGCAGAGATAATCTGCCATGGCCACCAGCAGCATTACCTGCTCAGCATCACAGCAGAGCCTTAAAGAAACCTGGCCTGGGAGTCAGTCTTCTCATCTGAGCTGGGTGACAAAGCTTGTCCTCACCCTCCCTGTGAGGTAGTGTGAGAGCTGATAGAAATAGATATGGCTGGCCGGGCGCAGTGGCTCACACCTGTAATCCCAGCACTTTGGGAGGCCAAGGGGGACAGATCACGAGGTCAGGAGATCGAGACCATCCTGGCTAACACAGTGAAACCCCATCTCTACTAAAAATACAAAAAATTAGCCAGGCATGGTGACATGCTCCTGTAGTCCCAGGTACTCAGGAGGCTGAGGCAGGAGAATTGCTTGAACTCAGGAGGCGGAGGTTGCAGTGAGCCGAGACTGCACTACTGCGCTCCAGCCTGGGCGACAGAGCGAGACTCTGTCTCAAAAAAAAAAAAAAAAAAAGAAAGAAAGAAAAAGAAAAGAAATAGATATGGCTGCTTAGAAACAGCAAAAGTCAAAAAGGCTAAGAAAGTCTTGACCTTGTTACTAAGGGCAGCCAGGTGCTTAGAGTGCTGCTACAGTGCAGCAAGGGTGGGGCTCGGCATCAGGTGCTGCATTCAAATTCAGCTCTACCACTAAGTGGCAGCATGTCCTTGGCCAGGTACCTCCTGGGACCTCAGTTTCCTCATCTGCGGTAACAAGGGTCTGCACCAATGCATTCAGGTCCTCTCGTCCCCTAACACGTGGGCCCACTCACAGATTCCTGCCCTTCTGACAGGCAGTGGGGCCAGCCTTTCTCCTACCACACAGGCTGCCCTGCTGCCTTTGCCACATACCCAGAGCAATGAGGCCGAAGAGCAGCCCCAGGAGTAGCAGCCAGGTGAGCAGCAGGCCCAGCAGCCACTTCCACCAGCTGCAGCAGGAGCCACAGGGGCACCAGGCTGGCACTGCTCCCCAAGGGCCGCCGCCAGCGCCACCAACACCGCCACCTCCTCCACTGCCACCACCACCACCGCTGCCGTAGCTGTGGATATCTGTGAAAGAGACAGGGAAAATGAAGCAAATGCAGGTGGCTCCTGCCTTTTCCCTCCAGATTCTCTGACTTTTGGTGACTTTCTGGCCTGAGTGACTGTGATTGGGGGCTTTCAAGTTCCTGTGCTGTTCCACGTGGGACAGGGCTGGCTCCTGGACTGAGCACAGGGCCTGGCTGGTGCTGACCAGAAGTATGGCAATCCTGGCTCCAGCTGTGTGACCCTGAGAAGGTCACTTCACCTTTGTTTCCATTTTTATAACATAGGGTTAAAAGATTGCCTACTTCCTGGGAAGGTTGTTGAATGAAATGGGACAAGGCATGTAAAATAGTAGAGGAGTTAGCAGCACAGCACGAGGCTTAAACATCTTTATTTTGAATATAGCGTTGATCTGCATCTGACTGGGCCCAAACCGAAAGCATTCCCATCTCCATGCCTCAGTTCACACAGTGCTTTCTTTAATCCTCACGGCACCTAGAATTATACTCGGCTCTTCAGGGGTGCCTAGTGAATTAAAACAATGTTTTTTGTAATGAAAAGTGTTTTTAGTTCCCTAAAATGGGATGGTAAGACTTGACCTGCTTCTATCACAAGGCGGTGGAAGGAAATGAGGAAAGGCTAAGGGGCTGGAGGTGTGCATGGCTTAGTCTCTTCTTGAGCTGCTGTGTGAAGACACAGTCACCTTGTTGTGTTAGGAGACAACCTAATTAACAAGTGTTAATTAGGGGCAGCTGGGGCCGGGGGCCTGTTAGCTTCATCCCCTGAGCTAAACTTCTTCTGCAGCCACCTCTGACCCACAGCCTGCCACTCTCCTGACCCCCACCCTGCTCCCCTCTGAGCCTTTAGGGAAACTCTTTAGAGTCTGGTGGCTTCTGTGCACTGCTTCCAGGCGAGGGACCGTCATCGGGTCCATTAGCCATAAGCAGCCCCACTGGATCCTGTCACTACAAGGTTCGCGGTTCTCACCCACCTGCAGTGGTGGTCTTGCCCTTTGTGGACACAGTCGTCAGGTCTCCTGAAAGGACAAACACAAGTTGACCTGAGCTTTTAAACTGGAGGAGCTAGCTGCTCTGCCTATGGAGGAGCCATTTTTTTATTCCTTTACTTTCTTAATAAACTTGCTTTCAACAACGTGCAGGAACATCCAGCAGCTCAGTCCTCACTAATCTGATAATTGTGATCATTACATCCATGAAGACATGGCTTGGCAAACAATTAATGGTGGAAGAAAGCACTATGTTTTAATTCTCTTATGACCTTAAACCTTTACACCTCAAAACATTGTTGGAACACCAAGTTACGGGTGCCGCTTGCATTCAAACAGTAAGTGTGGCTGTGAGAAATGACTCTGATTTCTTGGTTAAGAGACTCTGAACACAAGTTCCTGACCTGGGGTGGAAGGTATTGGGAATGAGAAGGATGAGCTTGGAGGAGGATTGTTCCTGAGTCCGTGATGCTATTTGAAAGTGGAGTGTGTGTTTAGGCCGGGAGCGGTGGTTCACGCCTGTAATCCCAGGACTTTGGGAGGCCGAGGCAGGCAGATCACGAGGTCAGGAGTTCAGACCAGCCTGGCCAACATAGTGAAACCCCATCTCTACTAAAAATACAAAAAAATTAGCTGGGTATGGTGGCCCATGCCTGTAGTCCCAGCTACTTGGGAGGCTGAGGCAGGAGAATCGTTTGAACCCTGGGAGGCAGAAGTTGCAGTGAGCTGAGACCATGCCATTGCACTCCAGCCTGGGCAAAAGAGCAAGACTCATCTCAAAAAAAAAAAAAAAAAAAAAAAAGAAAGTTGAGTGTTTGTGGGCATGTGTAGAATTTACTGGGCAATTTGTTCATACCTTTCTTCAGATTCTGAAAAGGATCTTTTGACTCCACAGCCCTAGACCTACCCCTAAAATGTCAGGAACTGCTAACTTTAAAGACTTACAGTCAGGTTCCAATCTCTCACCTTGTTAAAGTGGTAACTGATTTGATTGGCATTTATTTAAAAATGTTCTATGATTAAACATTTTCCTTCCTTTACTGACCTCCCTGAAGTCAGTGATTTGGAGAGAGTCCTATAGGGCATTGTGAAGAAATGTGGTTATCGGACAAAGAACGCAGATATTTGGGAAGAAAAAAAATAAAGCTAACAAGTGCTTTGCAAAGCATTTTTCTATTAGTTCTGAAGATTATGGAGAACAAGTAAGATGAGAAAACAAATGCCATCGTAGACATGGCAGAGGCAGGCTTTTGCTTCAATAATGCACATGCAAATCACCTGGGAAGCTTGTTGAACTGCAGCTTCTGACTCAGTAGATCTGAGCTAGGGCTGGGACCCTGCTTTTCTAACACACTCGCAGGTGTGGCCGATGCTGCTGGCCCGTGGACCACACTTTGAGTAGCAAGGTCTCCGAAGACAATGAAATGAAATGTGGCCTGGCTGAAGTCAAGGTGGACAACAATCATATTTGTTCTTACCATTAGCTTCAGCTTTTAGGCCTGAGTCAGCATTGTAGGCAGCTTGCTTTTCTTTTTTTAGGGTGTCTTCTGAAAAAGAAGCTATGCACAGAACCCATTATAACCTGGCATATTCTCAACCTCTCAACTCTGCCCTATGTTCCCCCCACCCTTGCCCACTACCCTGCTTGGGAAGGTCTAGGTTAGACTGGTAAGAAGAGCCCCTCTTTCCTGGGGTTCATCTCCCCAATCTGTGTTTGCGGTTAGACTTGCTGTCACCCAAATGTGTCTCTGAGAGCCCTTTGCCTGAATTTTCTCAGCTCATCTGCATTCAAGGCAGACCCTGGAACATACTATTCAGACAGGTGCTTTTCATTAGAATGGGATGGCTGTGGTTTCATGACTCATAGGGTCCCAAACCACCTTGCTAAGACATTTGGTCTTCTACACTATTTGCCTTTCTTCTGAAACCCAAGCCACACGGGATCTGACGCACTTGCAGCGATGCTGGCGGGGGAGGCCGTGAAGACCTTCCCGCTGTCCTTGGTCATGATCAGCAGCTCCATCTCCTTTTTGGCAGGTGTGTTGTCTTTCTCTAGGATCAGGAACTTGCAGTCCTTGTGCAAAAGGTCATCGCTCTGCGCACTTGTGGTGCAGGCTGGGGAGGAAGAAAATGGGTAAGAAGGAAGGACATGTGCTAGGAGAAGGGAGAGGGGAGAAAAGACAAGAAGAGGAAGGAGAAGAAAGAGAAGGGGGAGGGGAGGTAAATTAGCAGGTGTGTGTGAGAGTCTCCTGTTCTTGCTGACAGTGTTACTATGAAGCGTCTTGGGGACCAAGGACACCCTCTATGCGTGGCTGGGCCTGGCCACCAAGAGTTTGGGTCAATGTCAGAAGCTCTGGATGGCTGGTTTATGGGGGCTGCCTCCCCTCCTGGAGATTATAGGATCTTTATTGAATGGGTAAAAGTCCCCCAGTCAGGCAAGTCCTTCCTTAACTAACTTGGGTTCATTTTTATCCTCCAGGTCTTAAGAGCTGCCTTCTTGGGGAGGCTTTAGCTGACTACCCCATCTAAAGCACTTCACCCTCATACACACACTCCCGTCTCTACCACATTACTTATTGCTGTCCTTATAATCTGTATCCTTTTCTGTAATTATCTTGCATACTTTGTGTGTTTGTCGTCTGCCTCCACCACTGACATCAGCTTAGTGAAGGCAGGAATCTATCCTGTCGTGTTCACTGCTGTACTGTCAGCACTTAGAACACTGCCCATCTGACACAAAGAAGGTGCTCAGTAAAGGCTTTCCAATAAACGAATTGTTGAATGGAAGACAACACACTAGGATTAGAACATGGAGGAAATAGCTCACTGTATGATGTTGAAATACGTGGACGAAGTTGATATAGATTCTGTAGAAAGTAGGGAGGGTGCCAGCAGTTTCTGAGGGCTCCATGAGCTGCACGTAACAGGTGAAGGCCAAAGCCTTCCAGTAAAGGGCCTAATGTGCAAGTGCCTGGCCCTAGGCAGGTATGGAGGGTGGAGCTTCCTGCCCCCTTCTGATAGGAACATTCATGGGAATGTTCACCTTTATTCACTCATGGAAACATCCAAGAGGCCTTTGGGGCAAGTTGCATTTGCAGACCTAAGACCACTCATGGGTCCTATTTCCTCTTCCAGTCTACCATGTGTATTGGAAGGATACACAGGCAGGATTACTGCAAAGTAATCCTGCCTGTGCACCAGCCTGACCCCTGGCAGCTGGGAGCAGCACTCACCGGCAGAGGTGGAAACGCCAGTGTTCACAGTCGCAGGGTTCTGGGGCATGTTTTTCTTCACCCCATATGCTGCAAGAAAGGAAGCTGGGTCAGCATGGGACGGTGGTTCCAGGTGACTCAGGAGAAGCCTGGTCAGCCCTGGCAGAGAGGTACCCCCGACCCTCTCCAGTGAGAAGCAGATGATGAATCAACTCTCTCCAGCCATGGGGACAGTAATGAGGGTTTAGATGGAACGTTCTTAGGTATAATCCTCCTCATCCTTCTAGCTACTTCCAGGAAGTCCTCCTAGACCCTCATGCATCTCCTTCTCTCCTGAACTCCTACAGCCCTTAACACCTGCTCTGCACGGTCTATCACTTATTCCCATTGTCTTATAGAGCCTCTCATTGTCTCACGTGTGTTAGACTTTCTCCTCCAATTAAGTAGCAGACAAGTTGGAGGCAAAGGCTGACCTAGGTTTCATGTTCCCTGCCACCCCTAGGTTTGCACAGCGGTGGCAACCTGTAGGGGGTGCACCATAAAATCAACCAGATGATTGATTTGCAGTGACAGTGGGCTGTCAAGGATAGCAGTGAGCTGGCGAGACCACCAACCTAACCAGTTTGGCTGTGAGAGACACAGGAACATACAAGTGATGCCTTACAAGGTGATGCTGTTGACAGGACAGCCTTCCCTGTGTGCTTGACTCATGTCTGAGCCAGTTAGTGATCAAGATTGATATCTTGAGTGTTGTGTCTTTGGTGGGAAAGGTCGACTGATTTTCAGGGACATTTTGGGTCTCCTAATTCAGTGAGTTGTAGCTGCAAAGAGGTGTCACTTCCCAGCGCCTAAGCTCCAACCCTAGCCTACTGACCTGTGGAAGTAGTGGTGGTGCCATGGGACAGGGTAGTCGAGCTGGGGGCCAGATTGTTCTGCATGCCAAATACTGTGAAAGCAACCAAGGTCAGGTGAGTACAGGGAGCACAGGGGATGCCCCCTGGCTTAGGATGGCCCCCAGAGTCCCAAACCACTTTCATGATCAATGCTTTTGCCGACAGATTCCCAGACTTCCTCGGTTCCCACACTCTTTGTAACGTAGTAAATTTGCTAATACCCCCACCTACCTACCCCAGGCCAAAAATTACTAACAGTTCTACTTACCACGTAGTTAGGTCCATCCAAGTTAAAAGCAGTAGTTTGCACAGGGTCTGACAGATGTTGCTGACAGATCTCTCGAAATTTAAAAATATCGTAGGGGTTCCCTGTTTGCTGTGACACCCTGGGGTGCCTTAGTGCACAGTGTGGGAACTGTAAGCTTAGGATATGGACACAGACACCTAGGGTGCTGAGAGGCACTAACTTGGCAAACTCCTAGTATTCCCGTTAGCCCTTCCTTCTCCTGACACAAACACATAAAACTCCCCCACCTCCACTATGATTTCGAAGCCTCCTTGTTTATTTGATCGCTTGTTTGTTTTCAACCATGCGCAGAAGCTTATTCCTCCTGGCCAGCAGCTTTGTTATTTGGGGCACAGTATCAAGGATCTGATATCAGCCCACCTTCCCTTGGGACCTGGTTTTTATCAGGACTTTGCAAAGCAAAAATAGCAAAGGCAGAAGAAATAAAACATGTAGCCAATGTCTTCTGGATTTGGTGGGCCTCTAGTCAACTGGAGGAAGGTGCTGAAAATCTGAATGCAAAACTTGTACTTGCCTCTATATCAGTCAAGTAAATAAACAAGGCCCACATCATTATATTTATTAGTCACATTATCACAGGGAGAAGGCAGACTCCTTTCGAAAGAAAAGATGTAGGCTGGTAATATTTACATATAGGCTATTAACAGCTATGTAGAAACATAGCAAATAAATATTTCTTTAAAATTGTTGTATGTTTGCATTGGAAGCTAAGCAGTAACATTATTTACCCCAATGTAGTTATTCCAACAAACTATGTGTTATATTTATAGAAAGATCTGAAAATAGTTACTCAACGAATTCTATTTTTCTTTAAAAGATCTGAAATAAAATCCTTCTAAATTAACAATGCCTTTACCCTGAAAATGTCCTACACTATGGTTCCGTTAGACCCTTCATTTCCAATCCTCCAACTCTTCCAGAAAATAAAGGCATCACCTTAGAATACGCACATCAATGTGGGCTCACGTCCCCTCGCCTGAGACTTTTCCCTTGGGGTCTGAGTTCTCCCTGTGGTTGAGGGCAGGCTCTGTGCAACCCTGTGCCTCTGCTTCTGGGCTGCAGTATGCATGGAAGAAAGTCCTTCACGCCCTTGGGTGAAGCATCCTAACACTTCTATGCAAACAGCCTGGAAAAGTCATCTCAAGATGGTGACACTGACCTGAGGAGGACGTGCTGAGTCCAGGGTGCAAAGTGGGTGAGCAGGATGCCATGTTATTTGGAACTCCAAAGACTGCGGGGGCAAGGAGGAAGGCTGGTGAGAGGGACATCTGGCCCAGCCAGGGATAGAGATTCAGATACCACAGAAGCACCAGAAGAAATGCCAGGATTGGGTTTTTATATTTTGGTAAATTTTTGTTTCTAGGAAAAACAGGCTCTTGCCTTGCAGCAGAGAATGAAACACTAGCCTGCACTGCACCTTGGGTCACAGCCAACAGGTGATCTCAGGTCTGTCAGACCTGGAGTGGACAGTGGGTCCAGCCAAAGGCTCTCTTGTGAGTGACCCCACTTTACAGAGATGGTCCCTGAAGCTCAGAGAAGTCAAATGACTTATTCAAGGCCCCACCGTCAATTCATATGAAATGAAACTAGATCTCCTACATCCATTTTCAGTGCCCTTTCCAGTTTTCCTGATACACTGTGCTATATATTCTAAAGGGGACGCACCAGAAGAAATACCTTCTAGATTGAATTGAACTGAAGTTCCAGGGGGAATCTGCTGGGATGTTTGGCCACAGAAAGCCTCTCCAGGAGGCCCTGAGGGTGGCAAACATTCTGAGGGTCATCCAGCTCCAGGATAGAGGCATGCCGAGTTCAGGGGTGACAGAGGGTGTGGGCTGCCCGCCAGGTACCTGATCCCGCAGAGTAGGCATTGGTGTTGAGGAGGGACGAGCTCTGGGTTGTCATGTTGTTGTGATAGGTCCCCATGGAAGACCCCGCGGGCAGGGTGGAGGACCACACATGGGAGGGAAGGTTGGCATCCAGGATAGTTGCATCGTAGGTGCCTGACACTGGAAACAGACACAGGTACACACCCCAGTGAGACACAAGTCAACACTCCCTGCTGGGGAATCTAGTCACTTCATTTTGCTGTGACTTCCTGGTTTGGGCATTGAAAGCCCCACATTTCAGGAAATTTCTCAGTCCAGGAACCTGAAGTAGTTTCCATCTGAAATCTCAGAGCTGGTGAAATCATTATCTCTTGGATTAGAAATTTTTGCTGGCTCCTGGTAAAATTTGAGGTAGCCAAATTTTGCCTTGGGGTCCACCCATTTCTCCTTCTAAATCTGGCTCCCCATCTCCTGGTGGGCTGTCCCACCAATGGCATTCCTCTCCACCTGTTGCCGACTCCTCCATCTTCAAAGACACTGAGGGAAGAGTTCTTTCAGGAGCAACAAATGAGACCCCAAAACGAACCTCTTTCAATAGAATTCCAGGCACCATGGCCATTGCAGGGTGCATGCCTGGGCAGGGGAGCCCTTGGTCTGGGGCCACACTGCATGCATGGCAGCCTTCTCTGGTTCCACCCTCCTTAAACATTCCTATGTACCAGCCAGACGCTGTGCCCCCAAGAGGGGATTTTCCTGCTTCTTCATATTTGGGGCCAGTTCTGCTTATTTGTCTATGAGAGGGAGCCAGCCATGCAGGTCAGAAAGTGCCCTGATGTTTTGGTTTTAGGGCGAAAAACAAGAAAGATCACAATCTCTAGGCTTTTCTCCAGTAGTGAATGGGAGGGAAGTTTCCTATCATAGTAGATCTGGCTTTTCCCCTCACCTTCCTCCACGGCTCTGCTAATTTATATTTCTGCCTTCCACAGAACCTACCTTGCACTTGGAGGACATGTAATATGGAACTGCTGAACAATGCTCATCCTACTTGACTGGGACATGTTGGTTTTCTGACTTCCTCCAGAGACCCACTGTCCACAAGGGGAGTGACTGTGTCTCTCTTGTCCATTGCTTTTCCTCAATGCCTGGTGCTTGGCATAGAGGAGACATTTAATAAATAGTCACTGAATTAATACATGAAAAGTCTACAAATTTCCCCAATATTCTTCATTTGGGTGATCTGGCCAACATACTGTCCTGGGAGAGAATCTCTAGGATTTAGGGCTGGGCTATGCATATGGAATGGGTGACCAGCCAGGGGTAGGATAGGTACAGCCCACATTTTTCACTGCTTGAAGAGCAGATGCTCAGTGCTTTTCAAGGTCTCTGGCAAAGCCTGAAAGGCCTGCCAAGGCGTGGTTGAATCCCCAGGCCAGGATAGATCTGCCACCTTGTTGCCTTCCCTCCTGAAGGAAATAATGTATACAGTGGTCCATTTCCAAGACAAAGTACCTTAAATCGGCTTAGGTCAGCAAACTACAGAAGAAACAGGATATGCTAGGCCCCTGCTTGGATAGCTAATGCCTGCTTATTGGTCTCCCCTTCCCCACCAGTGCCCCGCACTTAGTTTCCCTCACTCAGACCAAAGAAGTTTAGTCTAAGGTAAAAGTTTACTAGACTGCAAAATAGCTCGTTTTGTCTGTTCTTATCAGCTTGCCCAGCTACTTAGGTCATAAGTCAAATACTTGAAGAGCCCCTAAGATAACTAGGATTGCAATGCATTGTGGGCTGCAACAAAATGCAGCAAGACAACCCTAAACAAACACCTAAAGCCCCTGCCCAACAAAAGAGGGAACTAAAATAGTCCATTAGGGAAAATGCTGCAGGTTTTTAAGGGCTAACCCTCGAACCAGGGACAAGGAAAAGCAAAAAGTGATAAAGTATTACTGTTTTATCTGGGCCAAAGAGCCCATTCGTCAGCCTTCAGTCTTTTGGCCTAAGTTTGGCTCAGATGAGGATTGGGTGTGCCAAGCTTTAATTCTCTATGTGAATAATAAAACCCCATCCTCACAAGAGGAGATGGGTTATGCTCTTTGTTAAATTAGTGAATTAACCCCCATGCTCCCCCTTCAAGAGGAAAAAAAAGAGCATAGTAAAAAGCCTTCGCCCAATAAAAAGCTCTGGGATCCCATAACACGCTTGCCTCCACTTTATATCTCACAAAGTAGAGGACAGGGAGATCAGGGGGTAACAGTAAGGCTGGAGGAAGAGTAATCTGGGGATCATAAAGAAGCTAAACCTGGCCGGGTGCGGTGGCTCACGCCTGTAATCCCAGCACTTTGGGAGGCCGAGGTGGGCGGATCACAAGGTCAGGAGATCGAGACCATCCTGGCTAACACAGTGAAACCCCGTCTCTACTAAAAATACAAAAAATTAGCCGGGCGAGGTGGCGGGCACCTGTAGTCCCAGCTACTCGGGAGGCTGAGGCAGGAGAATGGTGTGAACCCTGGGGGGCGGAGCCTGCAGAGCCGAGATCGCGACATTGCACTCCAGCCTGGGCGACAGCGATACTCTGTCTCAAAAAAAAAAAGAAGCTAAACCCAATGTTCCCGTAAATCCTTATCCAAACTTGAGGAAAGGATTAGAACAATGTAAGAAGGACATTGAGAATTTCCCTATTCCCTCTAAACAGCAGATGTCTAATATGTACCCTCTTAGAGAAGTCCCTATGGGACAGGGAGAAGTTGGATATGTAAGTGTGCCTCTAATAAGTACTAAGGTTAGGAATTTTAAATAGGAAATAAGACCGCTCTTGGAAAATCTCCTCGGTTTAGCAAAGCAGCTAGATCAATTTTTAGGACCCAGTTTTTGTACTTGGGCTAAGATGATGTCAATCATGACTATTCTGTTTATTGGGAAAGGGAGGGGAATAATTAAAAGGGCAGCCATAACCATTTGGGAGAGACAGCATCCTCTCGGGCAAGGAGTCCCACAAGCTGAGCAGAAATTCCTAAATGCAAATCCCAGATGGAATAACAATAACCCCAAAGATCGGGCCCAAATGTAGGACCTAAGGGAATGAATAATTAAAGGGATTAAAGAGTCCACTTCAAGGACACAGAATGTCTCAAAAGCATTCGAGCTTCAACAAGTAAAAGAGGAGACTCCCTCTGCATTTCTGCAGAGGCTCAGGGATCAAATAAAAAAAAAAAAAATCAGGATTAGATCCAGAGGACCTAGTAGGGCAGGGCCTTTTAAAGGTTAATTTTATGACTAAAAGCTGGCCTGATATTACTAAGAAGTTGCAAAAAAATTGATGGATGGAATAAAAAGCCAATTAAGGAATTAGAAGGTTTTTGTAAAAAGTAAGAAACGAAATTGGAAAAAGAGAAAGAGTGAAAGCCAAAGCTGTCCATCTTGCAGACGGACAGAGGGGAGCCACGGCACGGCTCACGCTGGTGCCCAGAGAGAGAAAGAAAGAGTTAAGCTGCTGACCCTGAAGGCAAGGGGGAGCCGGCTGTGCCGCTGCAGGTGTGGGGGCGGCAGGAGCCGCAGACCCCAAGCAAACAGCCGAGATAAAGGTAGACAGTGTGAGAGGGCTAATGTAAGTAAGCTGTTGACATGGCGAGTGCGCTGGCGCCCAGAGCAAGAGGAAGAAACTGAGTGTGAGGGAAAGAGGAAACAGGGATGACAGAGACAGAGAGATAAAAAAAAGAAAAGAAAAGAAGCGAGAAAGAGACTGGAAAAGACAGAGATCAAAAACACAGAAGGTGAAACTGGGGAGAGAGATAATGTAAAAGGAAAAAAGAGTACAAGAGGAAGAGAGAGAGACAGAGAAACAGAGAGAGGCCATGGAAGACGAGAGATGGGGAGACAAAGGTGCAGGCGGGCAGTGGCTGCCATGGCCCTGCTGGTGGAGGGGAGTCGGAAGTTGATCTTTGGCAGGGCCCTGGTAGTGAGCACTCCATATCAGGTCAGGAATATATTAAATCCAAGAGTTGGGAGATGGTAAACTAATTCCCAAATTTTAAAATATGAAGCCATATTATTAGAAAAAGATAATTTAGTCTTGACAATATGTATTTGCTTGAATCCAGCCAGCTTCTTATGAAAAGGAGAGGAGAATAAAGAGGCGTCAAATCATAACTGTTTGGATATCATAGAATGTCAAACGAAAGTTAAACCAGACCTTAATATCAAACTAAAGTTAAACCACCCCATTACATGATAGGATGAGACTGTAAATGGGTCATCCCAAGTAATAAATGGTAAAAAACACAATGGCTATGCTGTCGTTAATGGAAACAAATAATCCTCATGTGAAAAAGGTAGATTACCCAATAACTGGCCAGCCCAAACCTGTAAATTACATGCTCTTAACCAGGCCCTAAAGCTTCTAGAAGGCCAAAAAGGCACCGTATATACTAATTCCAAATATGTCTATGGAATAGTACACACCTTTAAAAAGATCTGGATAGAGTGGGGCCTAATAAATACAAGGGGGAAAGAATTCGTATATAGGGAACTGATCAAACAAGTTTTAAAAAGCCTCTTGCACCGGGCGCGGTGGCTCACGCCTGTGATCCCAGCACTTTGGGAGGCTGAGGTGGGCGGATCACCTGAGGTCGGGAGTTCGAGACCAGCCTGACCAACATGGAGAAACCCCGTCTCTACTAAAAATACAAAATTGGCTGGGTGGGGTGGTGCAGGCCTGTAATCCCAGCTACTCGGGAAGCTGAGACAGAAGAATCACTTGAGCCCAGGAGGCGGAGGTTGTGGTGAGCTGAGATCGCGCCATTGCACTCCACCCTGGGCAACAAGAGTGAAACTCCCTCTCAAAAAATAAAAATAAAAATAAAAAGCCTCTTGCTTCCAGCAGAGATAGCCATAGGAAACACTATAGAAGCTGTGGGGAACAGGCTTGCAGATAAAGCTGCTAAGCAAGCTTCCCTGGAGGAAGAAGTTAGATTGTTTAGCCTAATCCCAAATATCCCTAAGGTGATATTAAAACCCAAATTTTCTAAAGAGGAAGAGGAAGAGCTGGGCAAGATAGGGGCCACTCAAACTGAGGATGGGAGGTGGGTGCTCCCTGATGGTAGAAAAATGATAAGCAAACCCATAATGAGAAAACTGATGTCCATACTGCATAAAGGAAGTCACTGGGGTCCCCAGGCCATGTGTGATGCAATACTAAAAAATCATGGGTGTATAGGGATTTATACCCTTGCTAAACAAGTGTGTGGGTGTTGTATAACCTGCCAGAGAATAAACAAAAAAGTAGTTAGAAAACAGACTACCGGAGGAAGACCTCCTGGGTTAAGGCCATTTCAAAGCATTCAAGTAGATTTTACAGAAATGCCAAAAACAGGGAGACTAAAGTATCTACTGGAAATGGTAAACCACCTCTCCGTCTAGGTGGAGGAATTCCCCCTCCCAACTGCCACAGCCGGGAATGTGGTAAAAATAATCTTAAAACAAATTATACCTAGATTTGTCTTGGTAAAAAGTATTAATTTAGACAATGGGAACCACTTTACCTCAAGGGTGCTAAGGGGAATTATGGAAAGTTTACACATTAAATGGGATTACCACACCCCTTGGCATCCCCCTTCCTCTGGAAAAGTAGAAAGAATAAATCAAACTCTCAAAAAGCATATTACTAAACTAATCTTTACAACTAAAATGCCTCGAGTATCTCCCAATAGCACTCCTTAGGATTAGAACAGCCCCAAGCAAAGACTTGGGACTGTCCCCTTACAATTTATTATATGGACTCCCATATTGAGATAGGACTACTGATCTTCCTACTATGGAAACTGAAAACCAATTTTTAAGAAATCATATACTGGCCATATCCTCCACCCTGTCATCCTTTGGGTTAAAAGGACTTCGAACTCAAACCCCACCTCTTGAGTTCACAGTTCACCACTTCCAGCCTGGTATCTCGGTGCTAATTAAGACTTAAAAAGAAGATAAGCCCCACCCAAGCTGGGAAGGTCCCTATCAAGTGGTCCTAACCACTGAAACGTCAGCACGAACAGCTAAACAAGGGTGAACTCATTACATTCAAGAGACTGGTAAAAGAAACCCTAGAAGGAAGGGAAAAGGGCAAATGGGAAGTGTATAAATCACCCAAGGAACACTTAACGCTAACTCTAAGGAAAACCTAGAAGAGAATTATAAGCAAACTCCTTCATTAGGAGTGGATATGTTTAGGATTAATCCTAACACAAGGGGTAAAAGAAGACCTGAGTATTGGATAGGGCCCAGTATTGGGGTGGAAAGTAGGGAATATCTAATCTATCTAATAATCAACATAACTAAAACCTCTACAGCCTAAACCATAAAATTCAATGCCTGCCATGTCTTACATTGTGGGAACTTAGGAAACCAAAGGCAGCTGTCACAAGCAAACAAATATCTATGCCCTAAAACAGGTTGCTATTGGGGAAAGCCCTGTGCTAGCTGGAATGAGGTTTGGTGGGCCCCAATTTCAAGTCTCACTTTCACTGTTCTCTGAGTCTCTGAGTCCATTCTTTGGGTTTGGATGGCTAAGTTTGTTTCTAACACTCCTCAGCAGCCTGGGCTGTCAGACTTACCTGACTGGGAGCTTGCTGTCACAATTTTGGTCTCCACAGTGCCTTTCTTGGGGATGGGGAGTGTGTTGGAGGAATTCCGGGTGGGGCTCACACTTGCCGATCGACTCCCCTTGAGCAAACGCTTAACATCATCCAATTCTGTCCCTGTAAAAGAATCCACAGACGTTTCTGTTAAGTCCAGGGTTCTTTCCTGAGTCCCTGTGCAACTGGGGGAACATTTGTGGCATTCTGACTACTAGGGAGAATGGCATCTGTCTCACACATTGGGACTTTTTCTTGGCTTTATAATATTCACATTTTACTAATGAATAGCACTTATCAACTTGGTACTTTGTCATATTAGCCTCATAAATCTTCTGCATCTCACAAGGAGGTCAAGGTGCTTGGGAGATATTTCCTAATTAGACCTCATCAAACATCACAGGAATGATTCTGTGGCTGGAAGACACTATCATCTAGGATCAGGCAGTTACAGAACCAGGTCCCTTGAAACAGATGCTTCAACAGCAGTCTCATCCCCTGCGCAGGATGCATCCGATGTTGGGTCTTTGACCTTGTATGCCTGGGGCTGTCAAAAGGAATTTGTGGGCCATAACTCCTAAACATTATGCTGTGTTCACATGTGATTTAATTTCAAGTCTGTCTGGCTGATTTAATTTGTAGCAAGGTGAAAAGTGGAGCAAGCTCCCGGTGCCTCCCACACAGGAAGCAGGGAAGCAGGAGAGGTGGGAGGCACCGTGCATGGGGAGTGCATGAGAGGATGCATGGGGAGTGCATGAGAGGAGACACAGGTTTGCAGACACTGTATGCTGAAGGAACTCTCAGCCCCAACCCCCTTCACCTCACCACCCCTAAGCCTGGAAGGACTCAGGTGAGAAGGTGTCAGGCCTGGAGTCAGATTCCACAACCCTAGGTACTGAACTCTCTGGACAAGCACCCATCTCTGTCCTGAGCCACTGACCCTGGTCTTTCTTCTCCTACTCCTTGAACATGACTGCTGTCCTAAAGTTGAGCTCATTTCAAAACGTTGTCAAATACCTCTAGCAAGAACAACAGGTATCTAACATATTCCATCGACAGAGACTGGGGGGTCTCTGACATTTGAAATAAAGTTCAAATTCTTACACTCTACTACTAACCCTTCTCTAATCTTAAACTATCCCATTATGTCCTTGCTTTGAACTGTTCCTTCGATGTCTCATGCAGGTTCATCCCTTTGAGCCGAACTGATCCACTCTTCAGTTTCCTTTCAGGTAACACCTACCTGGGGAAGGCTTCTCTCGCCTGATCTCCATGGGCTGCTGTGGAGCTGCTCCTCCCTGTTCCCTCACCACACTGAGTTGTGATGGTTGGTTGACTTACTGTCTCCCTATTAGTCTATGAACTACTACACAGCAGGAACCACGGTTTACTCAGCAGCTTAACCCCAGCCACCTAGCCCAGGGTCCAATTCACAGAAGGCCCTTAAAGATGTTTTATGATTGCATGCATGCACATACACACATGCATGCACACACACACACACACACACACACACACAGCTCTAGCCCTGGATTTCTGGACCCTTTCTTTTCAGCAAGATCATGACCACTTACATCGGGTGGATGGGGATGCACTCTGCAGTCGAACTCGAATTTCGCTCTCTGTACAAGGGAAGAGATAGAGAAGCGTGTGAATGAAAGAGCTTAGATCACAATCCCTGACACTGAACTCCTAGCAGCAGATGACCCTTTAGGCTGCTCTGACATTTCTGAGTTCTGGAAACAGGAAATCTAGGTGTGCCCAAGAAGAGTGCTGCTTAAAAAGGGAGACCTCCCTACCTTCAGCAATTCCCCATCCTGCCAACTGCACACCTCCCAGGCAGCTGGAGACGTTCTAATAAACTTCCAGGCTGAGCAAGGAGGTTCCAGTACAATCAGCAATGGTCAACCCTTTCCCCATCATCCACCTCATGGCTGCCAGAACCAAGGTTCTCTCCTGCCTCCATGGTCTCAGGCATTGGCAAAAGATTCTAAAAGCCAGAGTGTTTACTTGCCATTTTGGCCTCTTCAGAGATGGGAGGGGCAGGAAGCTGGTAGCTAACATTATTAGTTAGCTTCAGGTGGATAATTGGCATCTTTCAACTATCAGCCTAAAGTTGTGGGTGGTTGGCGGTTGGCGTACTGCTAACTTCCAAGTTATTGATGATAATAAGGCCCATAGGAAGTCTAGGTGGGTCATTGTGAAGAATTCTGCCTTCAGCTCAGCCCTAACATGCTGCCCCCCACCCTGCCCAAAGCTTAGCAAGAGCTGCTTCTCCCAGGACCACATTTCTCTCCTATATCATTGTCTAGATGACTAGATTACAAAACTGTCATGGAGCTGTTTATCTCCTGGATGAATTTTGAAAAAAGTGTTGGGGAGATTTTGCTCATCTTTTGATGTGTAAAGGCAATTAGATCATATCTTGTTAAAGTCAGCCAGGAGACCAGAAGTGAAAGCAGGTGTGGTATCTGCATCTTCAGATGATCCACAGCAAGACAAATGATGCCCCACATTGTTATCATGTGTTTTGCTTCCTGCCTCTATGTGCTTGTTAGATTACTGTCAAAAGCTACCCTCCCTCTCCTGATAGAGCCAGTGGAAGATTCCCAGGATACTCTAAGCTCCTCGAAAGTAGAAAGCATGCCTTATTTATTCTTCTGTACCCCTTACACTCCTTGGCTCAAGGCTGGACACATATTAGCTGCTCAGAAAATACTTGTTGAATGAATTGGACTGAACCCAGTGACAGCACTCACCTCGTGTTTGACTCCGTCCTCTGGTTGAAGAAGATGCTGAGAAACAAAGAAATGCAATTTGAGGCATATATAAGAGGTGGCATGCTAAATACTTTTGACATGGACGCAGATATATTTGGGGAGGGGTTACTTTCATAGCGTGTCTAAATCCAGATAGGGGCTTTTCTGTATAGCAGTTGCTTAATAAATGATGATCACTTAGCAACAGCAGAGAATGTTTCGCAATACCCTAGTACATTTATGATGTTAAATTAGCTAAATGAATGTTAAGTTAGCTAACATTTTGAATGTTAAGTTAGCTAAGGTAATCTGTTGGGGAGCATAATCCATTTGGACTGGCTGACTATACTGATCAAATGTATCAAAAAGCTCCCAAGTCTTCCCTTTGATTTTTTATTCAAGACTGCCATGGTTTCCCCACTGTAAGCAAATACAGAAAATTATAATCACTGTATAATCGATGATCCTGGCATCAATTCTTATGCACAGTGAGATTACAACAACATGGAACAAAAACTTAAGGCCAAGTGAAGACACAGCCTGGGAGTTCATGAAGCACACACAGTTCCCTTGAAAGCAAACAATAGTGGAGGTGCCGGGATGCCTGGCATTTTTGTGTTCTACTCACTGCTCTGCGTCATTGGGAGGCCTCTGTGCATCTCATGGAAAGAAGAATCCCTACAATTATTGCTTGGCCTTAGGGGCTTATCCATCCAAGCCTGAGCCTTATGTATAGCTTACCATTTCTATAGTGCCACGATCAAAGGCTTATGACAGCAAGTTAATGTGGCTGATAGTCCCCTTAATATGCTTCAGGATAAAGAGCAAGGGAAAAATAGGTCAGCAGGGGTCAAACTCCTTTAGAAGAATCCATTTAACTCATGAGGTCCCCTACTCCCACCACTTCATCTCCCCCAGGGATTTTCCTAGTGCCTCGTTTGACCATTTCTTTAGAAAATAAAGAGAGGACATACCAAATTCCTTCCGAGGGTACTCCGGAGAAGAGTTGCCACTGGAGCTCCCTGGAGAGGGGATGAAACACTTAGAACAAATGGCCTCTTAGGCCCATAAAGCTTCCAAAAAGGGAGGTAGTGCCTGTTACTTCTTTCTGGACCTCCACAGCCCTCAGTGTTTCAGGGGGGAATGAGGTATGCTCTTCAGCATGCATGTCAAAGGAGCCAGGCTCATGATGTAAAACACGACCCATCATGGCCCTGGTCGCAGCACTTTGCTCTGGTCAAGGACTTACTTAGATGAGGCAGGGATGAACCAAGGAGAGCAGGAGGTTTTGGGTTCTTTCTTTTTTGTTCATTTCCTCCACCAGCTGGCCCTGTGTCTGTCCTAGAGCAAGTGACCTGCCCTGATCAAGTAACCTGCCCTCAGAACCTGGAACCTCTCTGACCTTCTGAGGCTTGTCCCAAACGTGGACCCAGTTAAAATGAAGGTACAAACCCCTGGTCAGGCCCGACCTCAGAAAGCACTGTGATGCTGCAATCCACCTCACCTGGATTTGGGGCTTCCCAACGGCCCGGCAGCTCTTGTCCTGCAGCGGCAGGAGGGAGTCTGCTGTGTGCTTGGGATGCCAGCCCGCTGTAATCATTCACTAGAGTGTCTGGGCCTTACTCCTGCTTCTCCAACAACAGCACCCATCTCTTCCTTGGCCACCTGGCTGGTCAGTTTCCCATGTAAAACTGCTCCTGCAGATCACCAGGAACTCCAGGAACCTTAGTAATGGAACTCAGGTGTCTTCTTCTACCACTCTTTCTTGACCCTGAGCACGCTCTTGTGTTGATCTCAGCATTGCTGCATGTTCCTGGTCTCCCTATGTCCTTAAAAGACTCTTCATCCTCTCTCTGTTCTCTGGCTCTTCTTTCTCCTTATTCCCTCCACTTTATCTTTCTTTGCTTCTTTCAACTTTTATACTCTTTCTTGGCAAACTCCTTTAGTCTCCTGACTTCCTCTAACACCTCTTTGCGAATGGCTTCCACCTGGGTATCTGGGCCCTGACTTCCTCCCTGAATTCAAATCCTGCATCACCCACTGCCTGCTTGCTACCCTCGCCAGAGAGCTGGGCAAGTGGCTGTACTCCAGGATGAATTAGCTGGATTCATCAAGTGCAGTCATCCATCTAGTTCCCTGTTTCAGTTGTTGGCACCACCAAGAACCCAACCTGTGTGTGAAGCCTTCTCCTTACATTTAATCAATTGCCAAACCTGTCAATTCCACCTCAGTGATACCTTTCACCTCTAGCTCCTGACCTCCATCATTACCAACCTGGTCCCAGCCAAAATGTCCCTTCTCTGGATGGCTGAGGATTTCTTTTTAACTTGTCACTGTGTTTAGTCTCTTTCTCACCAATTTTTCCAACACATGGCTTCCAGAGTTCCAGTCCTGGACCTCAAATATGATTGTTTTGCTAAAAACTCTCTGTGGCTTCCCATTGCATATGGAATAAAGTCTAAACATCTTATCTTAGCACTGAATCTGAGTCCCTCAAACCTTTTGCACATAAGTACCGCTGAATTTCCGACTTAAGCCCCAGGCTCTCCTGGCTGTCTTTGCTTATGCTGCTGCTCCCACAGCTTGGACAGCCCCATCTCTCCATCTTTGGGTATCAAACTCTTACTCATCATAAGGACCCCGCTCAGATGTCACCTCCTCCATAGAATTTTCCCTGATTTCCTCTGCTTAAAATGATAATCTCAATCTACTTTACACAATTGTATTTTATCTGTCATCTTTACTTGTCTATTAGACTATAGGTCCTGAAGACAAGATCCATGTCCGATTCATTTAAGCATTCGTCAAGGCATTCTACACAGTGTTAAATGCATAGCAGGTACTGGATAAAATACTAGTTGGTATAATATAATAATACTAAATGGGTCAATGAATGAATAAATGAGGTAGTGAATGAATGAATGAAGTCTTCAAGTAACGGAAGTCCATAAAAGAAATGAAGGAGGAGTGGGTGTTAGGTAACTAGAGCACCCTAATGGCGCTGGTTCCAGGTTCTTCTTCCTCAATGCAAGCCCGCCAAAGGAAAAACCAATCAGAAAGAGGTGTTTTTCCCGCCTCGCTCTAAGCCCCACCCCAACCAATCACAAACATCCACGCAGCCCTCCTGGGCATAAAAGAAGCAAACCCCCCACCGCTCCCTCTCTCTTTCTCTCCTGCCCAGCCCAGCCTGCTGCCTCCAATAAAGATCTCTTGGCCGAGCCGGTGTGCCGTGGTCTTAAGTCTGAGCGTCACTCTTTCAGTGGGGAGAAAGGTGAGGGGCAGACACAGGTGGCCAGGATGTAAATCTTCAAAGAATGAGTGAAGTTGCTTGGGGAAGAGAATGGTTCTCTTGTATGGTTACTGAGACTGATACCTTCATAGGCGTGGCGGGTAACGTGAGTTTTCCTTTCAAAGGTTGAGCCTGGGGAGTTGGGCAGAGTGGAGGCAGGTGAGTGAGCCCTCCTGTAACTAGAGGTGGAGGCATGGCCTCGTGTGCTTCCAGCTGCAAGAGGGGAAAAGCATAAGTTCTCAGTGCTTCAGCAGAGAGGTGAACCAAATGGCTACTGTGACCCAGCTATATTAACCAAGTACACTCAGGGAGGGTCTTCGGGAGGGCATAGCTGAAAGGGGCCACCTCAGCATTCCCCCAGCTGTTCAGAAATGGAAAGGTGGAATTATTGCCCGGGAACGTCCTTCCTGTGCATGTTTACCATGCATGGAAATGGAAAGGATTTGGCATGATTTTTCTTGTAGACACTGCTTGGATGGACTAGAATATAATCCAGCGTGGAAGTGTGCCTCAACAGGTAAGGACAGGTGTTTCTTTTGGCCAACCTGGCTGTTCTAATGTCTTGGGGCTTCCTTTTTAGTTTCACTTCCAAGTATTTTAAATGGCTTCAGGAGCTATCTGGGTGCTTCTTGTTTTTGTTTTTGTTTTGCCTTGCTTTGCTTTGTTTTGTTTTAGTTTGAAAGAGTGCTTCACTGGGAACAATGGGCCTGTGTTGGATGCTTGCCCAGTGGAATCTTGCACAGCATGGGATCACATGTCACCAGCTTCCGTTAGCACAGTAACCCAATCGTTAAGTTTCTTTTGTTGTTGTTAATTCAAATTGTAAACCCTCAGGCGTGCTCATTGTTCTCTAAAGAGATGGCTTAAAGAGAGTGATTTCGTGAGGCAATAGCTACCTACCCATGAAATCTTCTTAATTAATGAGAGTTATTTATATTGTGGACTTAATGAAAATGGATCTGATTTTAAGTAGGCTTCAAATGCTGATGATTTATAATTTGCACTCCCGGTCTCCACCCCTGCTGCCCAGTGGCTGTGTGTTATTTAGATAACTCTTGGGGGCATTGGAATGGATGACAGGTGATTGTGATTGTCCCTCTTGTGCACTGATTCAAAATCGTGTCTGCCCTATGTCCTGTGTAGGACTTTCTTGATGTCTCTCTCTTTGTCAACCATTCTTCTCTGACCCCTTGCACCAGTGGGCACTCACTTGAGTTTATGTAGCCGCTGCTGCCATGAGTCAGGCTTTGTTTCTCCAGCCGGCTCCCTCCACCAAGAGAGCCTATTTTAGCATAGCCATTGCTGGTGCCACCTTCTGCCAGGAAAAAAAGCAGGTGATAATTTCAGGGTGGAGTCAGGCTGGAGGATCCCCTGGTCCCCCACTCTGTGGAAGCCTTCCCTGGTTTTTCACCAGGACCTTCTTAGTTTGGGATCCCTTTCCCACCTACATTATAAGATGCAAGCTGCCATGCTCCAGTTTTGTTGTTGTTTTTTTGTTTTGTTTTGTTTTGTTTTACCCAAATATCTAGAGTGAGTATTCCACCTGATTTAAAAGAAAAGTCTCCTGGGTGGAATATAGCAAGTTGCGTATTAGGAAATTTTAAATATTAGAAAAGGCTGAGCGATGAAAGCTCCTTGAGTCCAGGACCTGGTTGGGCTTGCTTTTTCTGAGTGCCTGGTCAGTGCCCAGGCATGGCAGCCACTAGAAGTGCTGGAGGGGTGTGTGGCAGTTCTGTGTTGTTGGTGTTCCACCTGGCAGCCCATCACTGCTCCGACTTCACCTGCTGGTGGGTGGGCTCTCCCCATCCCCAGGGAACTAGGCTCCCTGGAGGCGGGGGCAGGAGGTAGCTTTTGGGCTCAGATCAATATTACAGGAGTGATAGGAGCTCCTGGAAAAAAAAGAAGCCTCAACAAGAAGCTTGAATGGTAGCCCCCAATCCCTGCTCAGGTTAGATCAGGTATCCAACATTTTAGCATCTGGAATAGGCAAATCTACAGAGACAGTAGATTTGTGGTTTCCAGGGGCTGAGGAGAGAGGAGGGAGAATGAGGAATGGTCACTTCTGCTAATGGTCACTTCTTTTTGCAGAGCCATGGATATCTTCTAAAATTGGACTGTAACCATGGCTGCATAACTTGGTAAATATACTAGCAATCACTGAATTATACACTTCAAACTGGTGAGTTCTGTTGTATAGAAATTAATGTCAATAAAGCTGTTAAAAAAGATTTCAAAAATTTTGGAGCTCCCATGGAAAAGGTTACAGGTGTGGGGCCCTTCAAATGTGACCTACTGAAAAGAAAGCTATTGAGGTAACTACTTACTTGGTGGTAAGGATGTAAGTCTTGTGGTTACTGTTTCAGTGACAACTAGAAAAAGACAAAGAAAAGATGAGTTCTCATGTAATGCACTGACACCTCAGGATCTTGGCAAGGTCTAAGCTCTGTCACAGGCTAAGCATATTAAATTAGGTTCGACATTGATTTTTCTATCCTTGCGCTTTAAAGTGTGTGATCTGACCCACTGTGCAAAAAGATATGAACAACAACAATGGGTTTAATATGCTTGGAAAAGAAGTTTATATCTCTTTGGAGCCAAAAGAAGTTACCCACTGGTTTGAAACATGAGTTGTTTTGGTGTTGATGTCTCTCCTTGGACAATTAGATCCAGTCCAGCCCTGGTGTGAGGTTGAAGGAGGACCAGGCCCTCTTGTCTCAAGTCACTCTGTTTCTCTGCATTTCTCCTTCCCCATGGTCTCTCAGTCCAGCTGAAACCAACACCCTGGCTGACTTCACTGTCAGGTGTTCAAGAACATTATGTTTCGTTCTAATGTCTTCAGGGCAACCCCTGAATGTAGGGAGTTGTGGGAAGGAAGGGTGCTCCTGGTAAGTCACATTTGGGGTTTGGCAAAATCAGTGATCCACGCACATCACAGACAGACTTGAAGAACCAGTCCCTTGGCCTCTGAAATTTAGTTCCTGTAGGTCTGAGAGATGGTGAATCCATCACTCACGCTCTGACTGTGGCCCTCACCACTGCCTCCGTCTCTGGTGGGTATACAGAAGCCCCTACCTATCTGGGGTTTTTGTTCTTTAAAAGCAGGTTTCCAGCGTGCTTGTATGCATGCATGCATGTGTGTATGTGTGTATGTGTGTGCGTGTGTGGCATGCATGGGCACATACGTGTGGGGAAGGTGGTGAAAGGAGAAAAGAGTAAGGATGATGGTCCAGGATCATTTTGTGCTACTTTCAGCTGTGCCGCTGACACCTGCTCCATCCCACACGACTCTCATTCACACTGTCCTTCTTCATACTGCATTTTGCTAATTAGTTTGGTTTTTCTGGCAAGAAGATGCAGTTATGGACATGCCAGAAACAGTACTTAATGCATAAAAGGAAATGTTAACCGGGCGCAGTGGCTCACGCCTGTAATCCCAAAACTTTGGGAGGCCGAGGCAGGCAGATTATGAGGTCAGGAGTTTGAGACCAGCCTGGCCAACATAGTGAAACCCCATCTCTACTAAAAACACAAAAAAGTAGCTGAGTGTGGTGGTGGGCACCTGTAATCCCAGCTGCTCGGGAGGCTGAGGCAGGAGAATGGCTTGAACCCAGGAGGTGGAGGTTGCAGTGAGCCAAGATTATGCCACTGCACTCCAGCCTGGGCAACAGAGCAAGACTCCGTCTCAAAAAAAGGACAGTGGCAGCTTGATTTGAATAATAGTCCTTCAGTTTTCACTAAGCCTCTCATTGTATAGACCTTTGGATTCTTTGACACATAAAAACGAATTATTTCCTAACTAAAAGTTTCAAGTCTATGGACCCAGGATTTTTTTTTTATTGGAGATATACGAAAGTCACAGAATAAGTGAAAGAGTTTCCTGACTTAGAGTTGGTAGGAGGAGAGTTTAAATGTCCCTGAATTTATTATTTGGGCAGTTCCACAAAATAAATGTATTTGTTTTCAATTTTCAGTGTAGAGGTCAACTATGATGCAATAACTAGGATGTTATTCGTTTAGGTTTCTGTTGCCCTGTACCCCTAAACTTGGAAATGATAAAATAAGTTATGGTGAATTCATTTAGCAGAATGCTATCCCATCATTAAAAATGAGGGTTATAAAAACTATACATGGAAATGACAACCTTCATCATTCAAGAAAAAGCAGGACATCTTTTGACATAAAAATCAACAACAGCTATCTTATGAGAAGGATTAAATCCATTTAGGAACACATTTAAACATGATACAGTGGTTGTGGTAGAATTATTAATGAATTACTTATTCTGTTTCCAAATTTTTATTACTTTTATAATAAAACACAAAAATTTCTGATGCTCTTACTTCTTTCAGTGACTTCAGTACCATCTCGTTTGTTTTTCTTGGTTACATCCATACCATAGCCACCTGCAGGAAAAATCAGAAACCGTGATAGTCATACTTATCATTGTTTTTAGTAATTATAGGTCCCCGCTGTTGAAGCTGATAACCAAAAACATGATTTCAAGAATTTAAAGCATAATTCTTTCATGTGAATATTTTTTATGGGTCTTTCCCATTTCTTGTAACAGGTATAATAGAGATTAATTTAATTGTTCCACTTTGGATTCTATTTCTTTGTGCTGGGATCTTGTTTTTCAGTGTCTAGTTGATCAACCTGCCCCCTGCTGAGCATCAAGAGGCTTACATAGCAGATTAGGTGTCCTGACCTTTGACTATAAAACCTCCATTCTTTTCCATGGTAATAAATAGCTGAAGGGGATCTGTAAGGCACTTAGTGCTATCAACTAATTCATTTTAATGTCTCCCATAATGTTCAATGTTCTGTATGGAACTCTATGCATATGAGACATTCACCCTTCATTATTTAAGAGTCTGGAGGTAAGAATGGCACTTGATGGATTTAAATCAGGATAAAAATAATTAAATTTGTCGTACTTGTATGGAACTTTACTCTTCTCAAAGTATGAAACATTCACTATAATTGGCTCTCACATGCTTATCTGCAGACAGAAGTATGAAAAACAGTTGAACAAAGCCTGTAAAATCTACAGAAGCATGTAGGAAAATACATATTTGTATTTTTTATATTCTCCCTTCATTCTTACTCTGCTTCTGAAAAAGAAAACCAGTGCAATCTTGTCCACTCTGTCCCTCAGCATGGATGGTATGAGGCAGGGCTGTTGCCAAAGGGTGGTGGGGATGAAGGCTCAAGTCTTAAACACACAGGAATGCACAGCAAGTGTCCCGTCCCAACTGGGCTCTTCTCTTCTTGCTGTGCTGCCTGGCCCCAGGTTCTGAAAGGACCTGAAATCTGACTTGCCCTGTGGTTCTCTCCCTTCCTCTAACTTTCTCTTCCTCCTAGTTTATTTTTTCGTTGTAGCTGGAACTGGGTTCTAGAATGCTGAGGCACACTGCTTCTGCCAGGTGCCCCTTGCTTGAAGATCTCTCCTTCCAGTCTCTGCCTAGTGCCTTCAGGTTCGGCTTACCCAGTAGGCAAAGTGGGCACAGTGCCTAGGCCCACAGCACATTTTGGGGCTCACAAAATGTTTACTTTTAACATCAGAAGGAAAAATGATCAGAATCTAATATGGATTATGTCCTTCTTTATACCAATGCAGTTGTAAAATAGAATTTTAAAAAGTTTTTTGATGGAGGAAGGGGCCTACAAAGGCAAAAGTGTCTAGGGACCATGAAAGTCATACTGTGGCTCTGGGTGACTTCCCTGATGAAAACCAAGACCAAATGAGACCACAACGATCTTGTGGAATAACCAAGATTCGTACACTTAGCTTCAGGCCCTGGTAAATGTGCCAACTTCTTGCTCACTGGTGTTTCTCAAACACAGCTCGAGGCAAGGAATGAGGCATCATGGAAAAAATCCTAGCTGGATCTGAGAAGCCACAGAATGTCTTTATAGGTATGTTTCCTGGAGCCCAGAGGAGGGGCTCCATACACAGTTTAACAAAGCAGTCTAGCCTCATTACAAGGACAAACCTGACCAGTGAACCTGTCTGCATTCCAGCTATAACCTATATGACTTATGTCATGCAAACCTACGTGCAACTGGACACCTTCTTTGCAATCCTTTGTTTAAGCATTAATTTGATACCTCTGAAACCCTTCTCTGACTTTCTTTTAAAAAAATAGATAATAAGCTGTGGGTCAGGAGGCATTTGGGGAGATTAAACCTTTGAATGCACCTGGCAGTCAGTGGGGAGGTGACTAGCTTTCTAGGATGGTACCTGAACTGATATGAAATATTATCCTGAAATGAACTGTTTATAACAATCCATGGAAACTTTTACCTCCTACAAGTTATTGCTTATTTTGATCTTTCAGTGAAAGTTGCTGCTGACAGCTATACATTTGGGATTGGCAGGATGAGTTCCACTTGCAGCCATTTAGGCAGATGGATCATGACTTTGTTTGCTAAGTGTACAGTCTCCAGGCAGCAAACCTGGAAAGTTTTGCTTATTCTTTCTTTATCCAAAACATAGCAGGCATTTCTAGGCCCTCCATCTTTTCCCTGAATCCCAATGACAAAGCCTTGATTTCTGCAGCAAAAAGCTAAGGGTTCCCCAACTTCCAGAGGGCACGAAGTGATGACCTACTTAGAAATCAGATGCCCTCCTTCAGGGCCAGGGAGCTCCTCATTGGAAGGTACTTTGTGGATATAACCTGCTCTAGGCAGGTACAGGTAGATGCCTCTCTCTCAATCTGAAGCCACCCCAATGTCTGTGTGTCCCACAGCCAATCTGAGGTGTCAGGTAGGTGTTGGGAGACTGATTCCTTTAAACCAAATATAAGAGGAAACTTTCTATAAGTGAGTTATATTAAATGGAGAATGATGGCATGGGGCACAAGCCTGGACTAGGATCTTCCGATAGGACCTACAGTATATTCCCAGGACTTCTTTTTTACACATTTTAAGTGCTGATAGTTTTTAAAAGTGTAACATTAGGAAAAGGAACGTTTCCTGCCCAGGTATGTGCCTGAGCCTGCCTATCCTAGCAGGATTCACCAATGTGTTCATCTTCCAAAAGTCCTACTTAATGGAAGCACTGTCAAATAACATAATTTTTAACTTTTCAGATATTTGGGCCACTTCACTAGAACTAAGGATGAGCAGATCATTCAAGCTCTCAATTCCAAAATTATACTAATTTCCATCCATAGTTCTAAAGGATTGCTTTGTGGTTATTTTATAGCTAATGTTTTTGTGAAGGTGTAAAAATGATCCCATGTCACTTTTCTAGGCAAGAAAGACACAATTTTAAACCATTTTTCTACTTTTATGAGTTTTTTCCTTTCCCCTTTATTTAAATGATGTCACATCTACCTAAAACTATTCAGACGATGCTAACATACACACACACACAAGGACAAACCACTGTCAGTGACAGTGAACCATCATGTTAACTGTTTACCATCACATTTGGGTTTAAACCATCACATTATCTTATTCTAATGACACATGAAACACTTTGTTCTTGATACAACAAAGAGACTGAAGAAGCTAAGTATTTTTCTCTCTATTTTTTGTTTTAGGAACAAATGTTCCTATGCTCTGCTAATGAATTGCAAGTATTTTTATAGCTTCTATTACTCCAATCTCTATACACTTTAAATTTTAAAACAAACCAGCAACAAAATTGCCAAAGTATTAGAAAACCATCCACTGGCTATTGACCTGATAACACAGAAGGGCCCAGCAGTTTGATGCCAGGAAAGCCAATGCCCTGGAGTTGACTATCTTGGAGGCTTTGTCTCTATAACACCCCAGAGATGGGTTTGCCACTTGTTACATTTGGCATCCTGGATTCTCATGACTGGGGGCAGGTGGGATAGGGCACCAGCTTTGTGATTATGCTGGTTTGTTTATAGTTGTGTCCTGCCACTATTAATAATGGCAAATGAAACAAACAATGTAAACACAGACTTCTTTTTGTTTTTCATAATCTGAGAAGGTGGTTAGTTCTTAGATCTGGTCAGTTTCACCAATCTAAGGAGTTTTTTCCTTTTTTTTTTTTTTTGAGACGGAGTCTTGCTCTGTCGCCCAGGCAGGAGTGCAGTGGCGCAAGCTTGGCCCACTGCAACCTCCGCCTCCTGGGTTCAAGCAATTCTCCTGCCTCAGCCTCACAAGTAGCTGGGGTTACAGGCATGCACCGCCATACCAAGCTAATTTTTGTATTTTTAGTAGAGATGGGGTTTCACCATGTTGGCCAGGCTGGTCTCGAACTCCTGACCCCAGGTGATCCACCCGCCTTGGCCTCCCCAAAGTTCCTATTCTTTTTTAAGACAGAATCTGGCTCTGTTGCCCAGGCTGGAGTGTAGTGGTGCCATCACGGCTCACTGCAGCCTCAACCTCTTGGGCTTAGGTGATCCTCCCGTCTCAGCCTCCTGGGTAGCTGGGACTATGAGTGTGTACCACTATGCTTGGCTAATTTTGTATTTTTTGTAGAGTCAGGGTTTTGCCATGTTACCCAAGCTGGTAAGTTTCTATGCAAGCTTGAAGCAGAGCTGTTCACTTTAATTGTTCCCGTGTAAACTCTGATCAGACTCATGCGGGTGTTTTGCAGGGCCTAAGAGTAAAGCAGGACACCTCTGATTCTCTGAAGTGAGTCTGTGTGGGAATAGACATCTGTCTTAGGTTAGTTCTGACAGATCTGTGCCTTAGCTCTAAGAGAGAACATATGGAGGTAAGAAGAAACTATTCTGCTTTTCAAATAAATACATTTTAAAAATCTTGCTACGTTTTACAAGTCCACTATTAGACTACTGATTAACTACTACTCAAAAGAAGGAATGTGCCAGAGGTTTTGCCTCCACTTAAAAAAGTAAAGTGATAATTTGTCAGTTACCAGTTAACGTCATCCACTTAGGTATCTAAACTGGTAATTCTCATCTCAAAGTGAGTTTTTTTGGCAGGGGAAACCCAAGTTGACTCGTAAGAGTATATATACGGGAAACAATTTTCTTCCTTTCTTTTCTTCCTCTAAGTTTGATCCTCGAAAATTCCTGAATTAATTAGATCATTTCAAAGATCATACTTTTCTTTAGATTGAAGGTAATTTTACAGCATGGTAAACAGCAATGTTTACCACGTATGGCTTAGTCAGGAGGCCCAGTCAGCACAGGGGCTGTTTCTAGAAGGCCCCCTTACCTATACTTCACCTCTGAGTTGTTCTCTTCATCCAGTGGAGAGAGAGAGACAGAGGGAAGAGGAGAGCAAGATAGCGAGAGAGGAAACTGCGATTGGGAGAGGAGGAATTATAAGCCTGTATCATATTCTAAATAAAACAACACAAGTCATTTTACAATGCTGAAAACAATACAGAAAGATCTTGCCTCTAAAGCCGGGTGTATTTTAACCAGCCTTCTCCTTTTCCCCACTTATTTCCTTTGAAAGACCTACCCTAAGGAGAATGCATACACCAAAGTCATCTTTTATAACCAATTAATCACCTTAACCAGAATGCTAGAAACTACAGAACTTCATCTTCTTTTCTCCAATAAACATTTAATTTCTAAATGGCAAACCTTAAATCAAAGTCTCAGAGAAAAGGAGAAAGGTCAGTCGTTCTGTTTACTTACCTGGTTTGAGGTTTTGAAGGAATTCGACACAACTTTGAATAAATCCCCCTCTCTCTTCTTCCCCTGATGTTTTCTAGAAATTTGCAGTGCTCACTTTTTTTTTATCCAGACCCAGCCAAGGTGTGTTAAAGCTGAGTGATCTTTCAAAAATGTTCACTTCTCTTTCTCTCCACCTTGTTTCTTTCAACTCTTTGCTTCCAAACAAGTCCTGACAAAGGTGTGTCATGGTTTACAGCGTTACTCCACCCTTCCAATTATCTGACACTTGCTGGATTTAAAAAAAAAAATCTGCCTCCAGGAATCAAACTTTACTGGAGGCAGAAAGCTTCTCCTTCCAGCTTAGGTAGATTAACTATTTACAGGCCCATGGGGAAAAGGAAACAAAGGACCAGCATAAAGGAAACGCTTTTTTATTGCCTACCTTCTACAGCTGGAGAACTGCCACAACTTTGTGGCAGTACCCTTCCTCAGTGCCATGGGTACTGGAATCCCACTGCATGATTCATGAGTCTAGGCACGTGGTTGGGCACTTGGATGGGCACGGTCTAGGCACGTGGATGGCCTGTGGTCATAGTGCCTGAGCCCTAGAGAAACTGAAGTTGGCAGGATTTATATTCAAGATCTATTTCCCCTATAGATGTCTTTGTCCTCTGTTCCTGTGTCCTGTGTCCTTTGTCCTGTTTCCCCTATAGAAGTCTTTGTCCTCTTTCCCCTCTTGTGACTCAAGCCAGGTCAAGCCCATCTGGAGAAAATAGGTGGTGAACTAATTCATAATATGCTAATGACTGAACGTACTGAGCAATTGGTGGGGTAGGGGTTCATTTTACAAAAGAGGCAACCAGATGTAGTGATACTGACCTAAAAGAGTGACATGTTAGTGATGGATTTTAGGCACTCAGCCACCTAATAATGGAGAGAGGTGCTGTTGGGGAGGGATAAGGACCTTCTTGTCCTTCAAATCAGGTGACCACATAGTCTCCATACACCTAAAGACATGTGTGGGCTCCCAGATGTCCTGCAACTCCAAGTACATCCTGGGGCCCTTTAGATTTCCCTAGAGGGTCAACTTGCATCAATCAGGATAATTCTTATGAATACCTGGATAGCATCTGGCTTTCCAGGGGGCCCAAAGACTAGCTTGAGACCCTTGGTGTTGGTAAAATGGGAAGTCTGAACCTGGAACTCACTCAGGCAGTCCTTTGAGGCCATAGCACATTCCTGGGACCCAGCATCACACTGGGATTCCCAGTTCTGAGGCCTTATCCTAAGATACTGGAGGGGAGCCGTGGGGCTCCTACAGCAGAGCACCGACATGCGACTGCACCTTGCTATTGTGGGCACTGCATCCCGTGGAAGGGTAGCAGACCACGACAACACCTGTGGGGCTCTTGCTCCTAAGCTGCTCATATTCCACACTGGAGTCGTGCATTTCAGAACCCTTTCAATTATGCAGAATTTGACACTTGCTTTCTAGGATGTTCTTGCCTTCCCCAAATAAATACTCAACATGTCTTCCATCAGTCTCATAGGAGAAGAACACTGAAGAACCCAGAACACACAGAGCTTTCAGCATAAAATAGACCTGCCCCTGCGTCATTTATTCCTTTATTCATGAATTCAAGAATTAAACAAAAATATATTGGTTCCTGCTTGGAGCCAGACATTAAACTATGTGCTAAGAGTTTGGTGGTGAAATATGGACATATTCCCTCTGCTTATGGAGTTCACAGTCTAATGGAGGAAGATAGGCCTTACATAATGTATTAGTCGGTGAGAGTTCCCATAACAAAATACCACGGACTGGGTGGCTTAAACAACACAAATTTATTTTTTCACAGTTCTGTGGGCCAGAAGTTCAAGATCAATGTGTCAGGAGGTTTGATTTCTCCTGAGACTCCCTCTCCTTGGCTTGCAGATGGCCGCCTTCTTGCAGTGTCCTCACATGGCCTTTCTCTGTGCATGCACATCCCTGGTGTCTCTCTCTGTGTATCCTAATCTCCTCTTCTTATAAGGACACAGTCAGATTGAATTAGAGTCCACCCCAATGGGCTCCTTTTTTACTTAAATTTGACTACTTCTTTAAAGACCCTATCTTCAAATAAATTCACTGAGGTACTAGTGGTTAGGGCTTCACATATGAATTTTGGAGGGACGCAATTCAGCCTATAACAGTTATGTACAATATATAATTGCAGAAGAGCAACTGCAAGAACGTGATAACTATTATAAAGAAAGTGCACTGACTTGAGGCCAGGAGTTCAAGACCAGGCTGGGCAGCATAGCAAGACCTTGTCTCTACTAAAAAAAAAAAAATAGCTGGGTATGATGGCATGTACTTGCAGTCCCAGTTACTCGGGTGGTTGAGACAGAAGGATCGCATGAGCCTAGCAGTTCAAGGTTTGTTGCGGGAAGTCAGGGACCCCAAATGGAGGGACTGGCTGAAGCCATGGCAGAAGAACGTGGATTGTGAAGATTTCGTGGACATTTATTAGTTCCCCAAATTAATACTTTTATAATTTCTTATGCCTGTCTTTACTGCAGTCTCTAAACATAAATTGTAAAGATTTTATGGACACTTATCGCTTCCCCAATCAATATCCTTGTGATTTCCTATGCCTGTCTTTACTTTAATCTCTTAATTCTGTCAGCTGAGGAAGATGTATATCGCCTCAGGACCCTGTAATAATTGCATTAACTGCACAAATTTTACAGCATGTGTGTTTGAGCAATATGAAATTTGGGCACCTTGAAAAAAGAACAGGATAACAGCAATGTTTAGGAAACAAGAGAGATAACCTTAAACTCTGACCACCGGTGAGCCGGAACAGAGCCATATTTCTCTTCTTTCAAAAGCAAATGGGAGAAATATCGCTGAATTCTTTTTCACAGCAACATCCCTGAGAAAGAGAATGCGCACCTGGGGGTGAGTCTCTGAACTGGCCCCCCTGGGCGTGGCCGTCTCTTATGGTCGAGACTGCGGGGGTGAAATAGACTCCAGTCTCCCATAGCACTCCCAGGCTTATTAGGAAGAGGAAATTCCCGCCTAATAAATTTTGGTCAGACCGGTTGATCTCAAAACCCTGTCTCCTGATAAGATGTTATCAATGACAATGGTGCCCAAAACTTCATTAGCAATTTTAATTTCGCCCTGGTCCTGTGGTCCTGTGATCTCACCCTGCCTCCATTTGCCTTGTGATATTCTATTACCTTGTAAAGTACTTGATGTCTGTGACCCACACCTATTTGCACACTCTCTCCCCTTTTGAAACTCCCTAATAAAAACTTGCTGGTTTTTGCAGCTTGTGGGGCATCACGGAACCTATCGACATGTGATGTTTCCCCCGAATGCCCAGCTTTAAAATTTCTCTCTTTTGTACTCTGTCCCTTTATTTCTCAAGCTGGCTGATGCTTAAGGAAAATAGAAAAGAACCTATGTGAATATCGGGGCAGATTCCCCGATAAAGGTTACAGTGAGCTGTAATGGCACCAATGCACTCTAGCCTGGGTGACAGAGAAAGATCAGAAAGAGAGAGTACTGCCTACTGTGAGAGGATAAGAAGAGGCATAATCTTGGAGAGGGGTGTTAGGAAAAGTCCTGCTATATAAGTGATACATGAAGGTTGAAAAGAGATCACACAGGTGAAGGTCAGAGTGGAGAGTGTTCTAATATCTAGATGGGGCAAGAGTCTCTGAGAAGTCTCTCAGGTGGAAGCTGCATGATGAGATGGGGAAAGAGTGATGAGGCCAATTTGCTCAAAAGCATCAAGTGAAGGAAGGCAGGCAGCAGGTGAGAGGCTGGCAAGGGAGGCAGGACTAGATCACACAGGGCCTCACAGGCTGTGGAGGGACATGTTTTGGGTTATGTGGCAAATGTTCTTAAGTTGACATTAAGGAGCAACTCCCTATGGGCACTGTGTGGGTGTTCAGATTATTGATCCCAGGAAAGAAGAACGACTGCAACTAATGCTTTCTGGAACTACTGTAAGCCAGATATTTTACATCCATGCTCTAACACAATCCCCATGACTCCGAGAGTTGTGTACCATTATTATCTTCATTTTATAGCTGAGAAAAGTGAAGTTTGAGAGGCTAAGAAACAGGCCAAAGGACTTCCATCTCATAAGTGGCAGAGTCTAATAGATTCCACTTGACTCTTGAACCTTCATTTCCCACTGCCTTGTGTATTATTAAAATTTAGGACTGCCTATAGCTTTGAACTGAAAGAAAATAGACAATATTAGAACAGATCAGGCTGAGGGCAAATTACAACTAAAAAAAACCAAAACCATCTGAACAGTGGGGATGTTTTCAGTTAACAGCAGTATGGTGCTGGAATAACTTATTGATAGTTTTAGATAGAAATCTGTTTATAGAACTCAGCAACCACAGACCAATCAATTATTCAACTATAACAACTATATAAAACCAAACACACAGGCCAGGCATTGTGGCTTATGCCTATAATCCCAGCACTCTGGGACGCCAAGGCAGGAGGCTCTCTTGAGGACAGGAGTCTAAGAGTAGCCTGGGCAACATAGTGAGACCCCATCTCTACAAATAAAAATAAAAAATAAAATAAAGCTAACATGCTAAACAACCATCAGAATCAGCATGGATGGTATTTTCCTCCCCTTGGGTTCCTATAAAAATATTGGTATTCTCCAGGTACAATAGAACAGTCAGATCTATAAAGATAACCCCCAAAGTTAATTAGTCAAGGATCCTCTAAGCTAACTCAACATCTAATAAGACTGCATGTCTGTGTGTGCATGTGCAGGTTCTCACATATTCATGTGTGCATGTGCAGGTTCTCACATATTCAGATGTGCATGTGTGAGTAGTGTTTACAGAGTCCTATATTAGGCGCTTTGGGGAGAAGAAAAAAGAATTCAAGTACTCACATTCTAGTTATTCAATGTTCACAGTTTATTGTACTTGGCAAATCTGTGAGTAAGACGTGGTACATAGAGTGAAAGAAACTTCATTTAACATTTATGTATTAAATTCCTACCATATGCCTGGTAGTAAGGGAGCTGTCTTTTAAATATTTTTAAATTAACCAGAAAACAACAAAATTTTTGCCAAAATGAAGAAGCAGAGTCAGCTTTAGGAAACAGAAGTGACTAAGACACCGGAAAGGTGTTTTTCGCTCTCTGACTGCGTTTGGAGCTGTGTTAATGAGTCACATTAATCCATTTTTGATGGACTAGAAAGGAAAGTCCCTTAAAAGGCAACCTGGAAAAATAGTTATACTTCCAAAATTATCTACTGACTTTTAAATAGGCTGGGGAGAAAGAATGTCTTTTCACGTGTGGCCCAGATTGGCAGCAAATGACCAGACGCATCACTCTCTGAGCAGCGTGAGTACAGGCGGACTCTGCTTTATGTGGCTGATGTGTTTCTGAAAAGGGATTTGTTTTTGGTGACCAGGGTGAGTGCTTTTGCCAAGTGGCTGTTCACTACCTATGAATCTTTGTAGATTCTTTATGTGTTTGGTTTAAAGGGATGTATCCAATAGGTGGATTTCTACCTATTCTATGGCTCTTTTCTCATAAAAACAGTATCACATGATAGTGCCATGATGTGCTTATGATACTTTCATGAGGTGACCTATAGCTTTGGGACACATTTTGCCCTCCATTCTCAAGAGACAATGAGAAATAAAGTTCTCTGAGAAGGAGGTGAGAGAAAATAATTTTATATTTACTGAGGTAATTCCAGTATCTACAATTGTTGATTCAGCTCTTTCGTTGGACAGTAAATCCACTAATTTTTTTTTTAAAACCAATTCTCACATATTAAATAAAAATAATACAACAATTATTTGTTACTTGTCTACTACTGTTCTAAGACTGGAAGACCATCTTCTGGCTTGGCTTCTTTGCTTAGCGTGTGCTACTAGATAAGACTTCTCTATACACAATTATGACAACATCATATGTCATGGTGTGTGGAATTGTTTGGCTTTTGGAAGGACATAGCTGAGTAGTACGAACTCCTGCCCTTCCCATGTGGGCTTCTTGAATTATCGCCAGTTGTGTTCCTTGTTGCCTTGATTATAATAACAAAGCACCCTGGTTTCCTTTTCTTCCATTCCCAACTTCAGATCTATTCACTCATTTTTCCATTCAAAACTCATACATATTTGTTGAGTGAGTGGACTACCACCTATGGAGTGTCTATCATGAGCAAGGCATGAGGTGTAGAAATACAATTGAGGGTGAGATATAAAACCTGCCTTCCAGTAATTTACAACACAAAGAGAAGAAATATATGAACACAGTCACCACATATACCAATAATTACAACATACAGAAGAATATAAACCACAAGAGAACAGTTAAGAACTAGGAAAATCCACTCTCAACTGTGAACATCAGCCAAAGCTTCACAAAAGAGGTGTCCTTTGAGCTGGGCCTTAAAGCATCGGGGTGGTGAGAAGCCAAGGCTGAAGAAGATATTTCAAGCACAGAGTCCAGCACGAGAGGTACAGATGCAGGAAAGAGGAAGGCTTGGGTGGAGAGTGATGGAGCATAGTGTGAGAAAGGAGAGAAGATGAGGAGAGGTGGTGAGGGTAGGATGCACCTACCCCTCAGAGAGAGTCTAAAGTGCCAGTCTGCGGCATGTCAATGTCATTCTGAGGGTGAGGGGGAGTTGCCGAAGGTTCAGCTGGGCTGAACAAAGATAAATTTGGTGATAGTGTAGACAGTGGAGTAGAACAGAAAGAGGCAAGATAGACTGATGGGAACGCTCTGGCAGTGGTTTAGTGAAGAGCCTGAGCTTTAGCAAGGCAAGGATGAAAAAGAAAAAGGAACTGAGCAGCGCAAGATCAGCAAGGTTGGACAGAGACAATGATATTTAGTGGTTGCTGTTAAGATGAGGGAGACTGCAAGGCCTAGGATGATGCTGAGATTTTTCCAAGCTGAGATTTTTCCAAGCCAACCATTGACCACAGCACTTCTCTCCCCTTCTCTGCCAAGTTACCTTTCTCAAAAGTCCCCATGTTAGAGCTTACCTTCTAGTGGAGGATATAAAAACAATAACCACAAAAAGTTTATTCACTTTGATTTGCATTCTTCCTTGCTCCCATTTTGTCCTGGGTTCACCACCTAATGTATTATCAATGGGAGATGTGTAAAAAAAAAAAAAGTTTCCGTTCTCTGGACTTGAAGAACTTAGATATTAAGACTATAGGATTATATTAGAATATATCACCTATAGATGATGCATTTAATTAAAGCTACCATAGGTCATTTCTAACACATGGCCTACTAAAGTATCTGTAACTTATGTCTAATAATTTAACAATTATAAATTAGCTTTATCAAAAGACAAAAATGAGCCAAAGAAAAATCTGTGAAGTGCTAGCCTTAGCAGTTCCCCTTTTGCTAGAGTTTGAATATGTCCCCCAAAGTTCATGTGTTGGAAAGTTAATCCTCAATGCAACAATGTTAAGAGGTGGGACCTTTAAGAGGTGATTAGGTCATGACTCTACCCTCATTAATAGATTAATGGCATTATCTCAAGACTGGATTTGTTATCTCTGGAGTTGATTCCTTATAAAAGGATGAGTTTGGCCCCCTTCTCTCTCACCCATATGAGGCCTTCTACTATGTTATGACATAACAAGAAGGCCCTCACCAGATGCCAGCCCCTCAATCTTGGACGTCCCAACCTCCAGAATTGTGAGAAATTTTTTTAAAATAAATTACTCTCTGGTATTCTGTTATAGCAGCACAAATCAGACTAGGACACCCTTTATAATCCGAGAAACATATCCCTTTGATTCCAAAAGATTCCCCTTATTAGCAGAAGAAATGAAAATCCTCCCATCAGGATGGGAAGTCACTTCTAGTTTTATGCTTGGCAGTGTTTACCTACCCACCCTGGTAGAGTTAAGCCTCTCCAAGAACTGGGGCAAGCCAAGTCATCTGTACTTTATTTGCTCAGAAATGACATGGGAGGAATGTCAGGAGCAGCAAGAAGAGGAAAAGTTTAATACTGCTCACAGAAAAAGATAGGCTCTCAAAATCTGATTATTTTATATAAATAGACCAGTTCTTTGAAATTTGTGTTAGGCTTGATCCCTATTGGAGGGGCAACAAAAAATTTCAGCAAAACAGCTGGAAGCCACCTGATAGATGGATTTGCCAGAGAGCTGAAAAGTCTGCATAAGGATGAGCATTCTCTTATGCTGCAGGCCATGGTTCAGGAGATGTGCTTAGTTTTCACAAAACATGTCTACACAGGGACTATCTTCATTAATATAAAGACCGCACCCTATTACCTGGCTTGTGGTTGCCACTATTTTCCTCAAGGATATATCTGTAGTACATGAACTCATGCTGGGAATCAGGTCTCATTGCCTGACATACTCATTGATTTAACATTCTACTGATTATAACAGTCATCTAAAAGTTTTTGAACTGTCATTATGCCAGTGGTTTCCAATGTGTGTTTTTGAGGACCCTGGTATCAGCAAGTTGCCAGAGTCAGTTGCAAATCAGAAAACTCACATTCGGTAAAATTCACTTTTTAGTGGTCTAGGAGCTTTGACAAATGCATATAGTCATGTAACCACCACCATATTTAGGATATAGAACAGTTCCATTGCACTGTAGAATTCCTTTATGCTCCATTGTGGTCCACTCCCATCTCCCGCCTCTGGCAGTATCTCTATAGTTTTACCTTTCCAAAATGTCATATAAGTGGAATCATAGAATATATGTAACCTTTTGAGTCTGGCTTTTTTGACCTAGCATTAAGATTCATTTATGTTGTAAGCATCATAATTTATCTCTTTTTATTACTGAGTAATATTCCATTGTGTGGAACTATAGTTTTTTTATACATTTATATGTTTATGGACATCTGGATTATCTCCCATTTTGTCAATTATGAATAAAGTTGTTATAAACATTCATGTACATATTTTACATGAGCATAAGTTTTCCTTTCTCTTGGGTAAATGCCTAGGAGTAAAATGCTTGCCTAGGTAAATGTATATTTAACTTTATAAGAAACTGGCAAACAGTTTTCCAAAGTTTTATACCATTTGCATTCCTACTAGCAGTGTATAAGGGTTCTAGGTGTTCTGCATCCTTGTCAGCTTTTGGCATTATCAGTTTGTTTCATTTTAGCAATTCTAGTAAGTGTGGAGTGATATTTTATTGTGGTTTTCATTGGCATTTCTCTAGTGACTAATGATGTGGGTCATCTTTTCACATGCTTATCTGCCATTCATATATCTTTTTTGGTAGTGTCTGTTCAAATCTTTGCCCATTTAAAAACTGGGTTGTTTTCTTATTATTGAATTTTGATAGTTCTTTATACATTCTGGATACAAGTCCTTTATCAGATAGATGTTTTTGCAAATATTTTATCCCAGTCTACAGCTAGATGACCGTTTTCTTAACAAGGTCTTTTGGAGAGGAAGTCTAATTTGTCATTTTTTTTCCTACTATGAATCATATTATTGATGTCATGTCTAAGGAATCTTTGCCTAACCTGCATTCACAGGATTTTCTTTTTTTTTTTTTTTGAGACGGAGTCTCGCTCTGTTGCCCAAGCTGGAGTGCAGTGGCGCGATCTTGGCTCACTGCAACCTCCCTCATCCTGAGGTTCAAGCAATTCTCCTGCCTCAGCCTCCTGAGTAGCTGGGACTACAGGCACGCACCACCATGCCTGGCTAATTTTTTCTATTTTAGTAGAGACGGGGTTTCACTGTGTTGTCAGGCTGGTCTCGAACTCCTGGGACCTGGCAAACCACATGCCTTGGGCTCCCAAAGTGTGAGGATTACAGGCATGAGCTACCCCCAACCAGCCAAGGATTTTCTTATATATTTTTTCTAGAAATTTTAATATTTTCAGCTTTACATTTATGCCTATGGACCTTTTTGAGCTAATTTGTGTTTAAAGTGCAAAATGTGGACCAAGGTTCATTTCTAAAAATTTAGAAATTTTTTTTAGAAAATGGGATCTTCCTATGTTGCCCAGGCTGGGCTCAAACTGACCCTCTGGCTTCAGTCTCTCAAGCAGCTGGGAGTAGAGGCATATGCCACTGTACCTGGCTCAAGGTTCATTTTTAAATATAAGACTGTCTGTTTGTTCTAAAACCATGTATTTAAAAGATTACCCTTTCTCCATTGAATTGTCCTTCCAAATTTGTCAAAAATCAACTACTCACATAAGTAAGGATTTATTTATCAACTACTCACATAAGTAAGGATTTATTAAAATTTATTTATCAACTACTCACATAAGTAAGGATTTATTCTTACCTCTGTTATGTTTCATTGACCTATGTGTCTACCTGTCACCAACACCATACTGCCTTAATTGCTGTAACAATATACTAAGTCTTGAAATCAGAAAGTACAGATCCTATGAATGTTTTCCATTGCATAATGGTGTATGTTCTGGACTCTGAATCGAGAAAGTGTAAATCGTCCAACTTTGGGGTTTTGCTATTCTAGTTCCTTTGTTTTTTCATATAAATTTGATTTCCACAGAAAATCTTATTTGTAAATATATTGGGATTGCATTGAATTATAGATCTATTTAGGAAATAAATGGCATCTTAACCACAGTAAGTCTTTTAATCCACAAACATGGCATATTTTTCCATTTACATATATCGTTTTGACTTATTAGTGTTATAGTTTTCAGCAAACAGATTTTACACATATTTTGTTAGGTTTGTACCAAAGTACTTAATATTTTATGGTGGTATTTAAAATGCTTTTTAAAAAATCTTTATTTTCTAATTTTTCATCAATGATATGTAGAAGTACAATTAGTTTTTATATATCGACTTTGTATACTGTAATGTTGCTAAACAATGGTTCTAGTACAATTTTGGATATTCTTTGGAGTTTCTTACATAGACAGTCATGTCATCTGTGAATAGTTCTATTTCTTATTTTCTAATAAAGAAATACCCTTTATTTATTTTTTGCACACTAGCTAGAATCCCCAATGCAATGTTGAATAGAGTAGTAAGAGAGGACATCTTTGATTTATTCCCATCTGGGAAGAGAAGCACTTCGTGTTTCACCATTAAGTATCATGTTAGCTATAGGAGTTTTGCAGATCCCCACTATTAGGTTGAGAAAACTCCCTTCATTACTACTTTCTTGAGAGTTTGGTTTCTTAAAATCATGAATGCATGTTGATTGTCAAATGCTTTTTCTGCATCTATTAAAATAATTACATTATTTGTCTTCTTTGGTCTGTTGATATGGTGGTTACATTTATTTAAATTTTTTTTCTTTTTGTTTCTTTTTAACTATTTACTGCTACATCTCAGAGAGCTTACAGATTGGCAAATTCTCTCTCTTTTTTTTTTTTAATTTTTTTGGCTGGACACAGTGGCTCACACCTGTAATCCTAGCACTTTGCGAGGCCAAGGCAGGAAGATCACTTAAGGCCAGGCATTCAAGACCAGCCTGTGCAATGTAAGCAAGACCATGACTCTACAGATAAATTTAAAAATTAGGCCGGGCGCGGTGGCTCAAGCCTGTAATCCCAGCACTTTGGGAGGCCGAGGCGGGCGGATCACGAGGTCAGGAGATCGAGACCATCCTGGCTAACATGGTGAAACCCCGTCTCTACTAAAAATACAAAAAATTAGCTGGGCGTGGTGGCGGGCGCCTGTAATCCCAGCTACTCAGGAGGCTGAGGCAGGAGAATGGCATGAACCCGAGAGGTGGAGCTTGCAGTGAGCCGAGATCGTGCCAGTGCACTCCAGCCTGGGGGACAGAGAAAGACTCCGTCTCAAAAAAAAAAAAAAAAAAAATTAACCAGGCATGGTGGTGCACACCTGTAGTCCCAGCTACTCAGGAGGCAAAGGTGGGAAGATAACTTGAGCCCAGTTCAGGCTGCAATGAGTGGTGACCATGCCACTGCACTCCAGTCTGGGTGACAGAGTAAGACTCAGTCTCAAAATTTTTTAAAAAAAGATTTACTATCTTTACTACTTTTAAGTGTGCATTTCAGTGATAATACATTTATATCTTTTTTTTTACCTTTATACTCCCTCCCTCAACAGAATTTGGTTCTTTTTTATAATTTCTATCTCTTCGTTGATATTTTCTGTTTGGTGAGCCAAACAAAGTATGTACTCATACTTTCTTTTAGTTATTTAGATATGGTTTCTTTTACCTCTTTGAATATATTAAAATAGCTGATTTAAAGTTTATGTCAAAATAAATCTAATGTCTGGGCTTTCTCAAAGACAGTTTCTATTAATTACTTTTTAAAACTTTATATGGGTTATAATTTCTTGTTTCTTTGCATGTCTCATAATTATTTTGTTTTTGAAAACTCAACATTTCAAATAATATAATATGGCAACTCTGAAAACCAGATTCTCCTCCCTCTCCAGATTTTGTTGTTTTTGTTGTTTGCTACTTTTTCTTATATTTTGGCCATGATTTTCCTGGACTAATTCTGTAAAGTCTGTATTCTTTGTTACATGTGGCCACTAAAGTCTTTGCCCAGTTAGCTCAGTGGTCAGTTAGTAATTGGACAGAGATTTCCTTAAACGCCCTGAACCAATAAGTCTCTGAATCTTTGCCAAGAGATTCTGTGTGCATGCAGGGACACACATTCAAGATTCAGCCAGCCAGTTGACAGCTCTGCCTTAGCCTTCACTTTCTGCTATCACAGAGCCTTGAAGTCATCCATAGGGCCTTCTTAGGTCTTTCCTGAGCGTGCACACAGCCCTAGATATGTACACATGTCTGTGCATGTACATGGTCTTCTATATTTCCAGAAATATGTTAGAACTTTTAAAAGCCACTATGGATATCTTATTCCCAGTTTTTCCTTTTAAGCTTTTTGGTTAGCCTCTTATTTCCCTCAACTGTTATCCATTTCCTTGGGTAGCCACAATGTTAGACAATAGCATTGAATTGTTTTTGACAAATGCCCCATGGAAAAGGCTTTTCACACTGAATGAGCTCTGAGACAGGTCAAATAAAGACAATCTGGTAAGTGGAATCTTCCAAAGAACCACCAGACAGGTCAAATAGTGACAATGCTCTGTGAATACAGCTTTGAAGGAACTCCGACCTCATTCTGTCCACTCCAGTGGCTGCCAGCCGCCTGCTTCTCACCATGATTGTGGGCTATTGGTTTTCAAAGATACCATAGAGTTGGGAGGGACTGGAATAGGGCAAGTTAAAATGCCACAAAGCTTGCTGCTCTTACTGAGCCATTTTCCTGAATAAATACTTCCCAGGTTGCTGCAAGACTTTGGTTAATTTTCAGAGTTCTGAAAATGTTGTTCTGACTATTTTTCCCACTTTCCCCCATTACTTCATAGAAGAGAAAATATTAAGAGGTCCTTGGCTAGGTGCAGTGGCTCACGCCTGTAATCCCAGCACTTTGGGAGGCTGAGGTGGGTGGATCACCTGAGGTCAGGAGTTCGAGACCAGCCTGACCAACATGGTGAAACCCCATCTCTACTGAAAATACAAAAAATTAGCCAGGCGTGGTGGTGGGCACCTGTAGTCCCAGCTACCTGGGAGGCTGTGGCAGGAAAATCACTTGAATCTGGGAGGCACAAGTTGTAGTGAACCGAGATTGCACCATTGCACTCCAGCCTGGGCAATAAGAGTGAGACTCTGGCTAAAAAAAAAAAAAAAAAAAAAAAAAAAAAATAGGTTCTTACTCCATCATTTTCACTGATATAACTCCCATTGATTTATTTACTTTGTTTTATTTTTATTTTTATTTTCTGGAGATGAGGCCTCTCTATCCATTGATTGGTTTTTGAATGTAGAATCAACCTTGTATTCTCTGAATAAATTGCACTTGGACATGACATATTTTCCTTTAATATATTGCTGAATTTTATTGCTGATGTTTTACAAAAAACTTTTGTGTCCTTGTTTATGAGAGATATTGGTCTGTAGATTTTTCTTTCTTGTAAATTTTTTGCCTTGTTTTGGTCAGGGTAATAATGGTCTCATAAAATAAGCTGGGAATTGCTCATTTTTCCTTTATTTTTCTGGAAGAATTTGTGTAGAACTGGTATTATTTCTTTCTCAAAAGTTTCATAGAATTTTCAGTGAAGCTATCTGAGCATGGGGTTTTATTTTCTAGAAAGATTTGACCTACAAATAAAATTTTCTTAATAGTGCAGAATTATTCAGGTTATCTATTTCTTTTTGAGTGAGCTTTGATGGCTTGTGTCTTTCAAGAGCTCGTCCATTTCACTTAAATTATAGAATTGCATCATATGTTCTATTTGTTGCAATATTTGAGATGTATCCTCTAGGAAAGACATACACACAAGTTAGGGTGATTTACTTCGGAACCATTAATTTCATTTTTTCCCCACAGAATACAAATCATTAGTAGTATAGCAACGGTAATGGGCTTTGGTCTTAGAGTGAGGAATTGACCAAGAATTTCCAGAATGTTTGGGAGCAGAAGTGTTCAGTACATGTAGCATTATGACAAGGAATCTGTATGCAAGCACTATCTATGGACTATGAATATATTATATTATACATTATTGCGATCATAGTGGTTACCTTCACATTCTGCCCCCAAAATTGTTAATTTTCATTCATTCCTTTTAGTGGTGGATTTAGGAAGAAATGTGACTCATTTGTTGGCCAATGGTAGATGAGGGAAAGTGTTTTCAGGACTTTTAGGAGAAGTTTATTGCTTCTAAGGAGAAAAAGCAGAAACAGCCATCTTCTTTTTCAGGACATTAGTACATCTGCATGTGATGTGGACATGCTAATGCATTACACTCACAAGGGTATCACCACAGTGAGGAGATGAGGAATGAAAACATCCTTGCTCCTCAGTGACAACATTGAGAGCCTGAATAAACAACCATGGGACTACCCTACCTCTGGATTCTTTGTGTGTGAGATAATAAACTTCCTTATCATTTAAGCCAATTTGAGTTGGTATTTTCAGTTATTAAATTTGAAAGCATCCTCACTGGTTCATAATAATAAGTAATAGTATTCTCCAAATATATGTAGGTACTGTTATGAATAATAAACACAAATTCATTTAAAGTGTTACTGGAGTTGGAGTAGCGCCCTGGCATTGCCTAATTTTTCAATCAATTGATTACAGAAGTACAAGTTACATCAAGTGAAACTGCAAAATATTTTGACTTCACAGAGAGGTATTCACATTTACAAAGGGTGAGAGTGATTCACCCCATATATAAAGACTATAACTTCCTCTCGATAAAGGCCATGTAGACACCCACGACTTAAAAGTACCATGAAGAGATTACTCTCAGAAGATATTAGGAGCTTTGAGAGTAATTTTAGTAAAAGTGGGCATAATTCTAATATTAATATCATAAAATATTAGAGCTCAAGGAGACCTTACAGATTACCTAGTTTGGGTCACCTAGTTTGCAAAATGAGAAGGTAAACTAAATAATATGCTGAAGGTAGTTAATGGCACAGTCAGGACTAGTATGCAAAGTTTTTTGTTTGCTTGATTGTTTTTCCTATGCCATTCTGTAAAATTGTTTAAAATAATTTTCCAGGCTCTTAGCTATCCTAAATCATGAGGAGCTTAAAGAATTATCAAAAATGTACAGAGCAAATCTATGCCACTAAAATGCTGTGCAAGTTTCAGCAATTCTCAATGAAATGTGATAGTGATGATGAACTTAAATAGAATAACCCTGTTCTGGTTTTTTTGTTTGTATGTTTTTTGTTTTTGAGACAGGGTCTTGCTTTGTCACCCAGGCTGGAGTGCAGTGGTGTGATCATGGCTCACTGCAGCCTTGACTGCCTGGGCTCAAGCAATTCTTCTCCCACTTCAGCCTCCTGAGTAGCTGGGACCACAGACGTGTGTCACCATGCCAGCTAATTTTTTTTTTATTATTTGTAGGGATGAGGTCTTGCTATATTGCCCAGGCTAGTCTTGAACTCCTGGGCTAAAACGATCCTCTAGTCTTGGCCTCCCAAAGTATTAGGATTACAAGCATGAGCCACTGCACCCAGACAGAATAACCCTATTCTTGATGGTCTTTACCATCCACTCATTCCTCTTGGAAGTAAGAACTAGGCTCAGCTAGCCTATATACTTATAGAATACTTGGCAGCATAGTTAGGAAGTCATGTAATAAAATATACTTCATAAGATAATGTTTTTTGCCATATACCATACATTAATCAGATTGTGTTCATTTCATCAATGTTAGGTGAAACAGCAACAGCAGGAAGAGTATCTGAAATGAGATATTAACATTTAAAAGAAAATGTTATTATTTTGGAATATCTCAAATCCTCCCTCTTTGGCCTGCAGCTAACATACTTAATTAAATTTTTAAATGAGCTAAATACCATAGACGTTCAATAAGCAATTCTTCTCTCTTCCTAGAACAAACAAGAAGCAACGTTAACTTCAAGATAAGTATTTATAATCATCCTGCAGAACTTGCAAGAATATCCTAAATAAGGTTCAGGAAGTGATTCATAACATATGACCATAATTTAAATTACGCATTTTAATAGGTAATTTTGAAATCAAGTGAACAATCTAAATTGAAAACCTGGAGAAACAAACCCAGACATCACTGGGAAAAGATATCCCAGTTGACTGCAGCTGTATAGATTTACCCCATGTGGAAACCCACGCCAGTGTGCAAAGCTGTCTATTTTTTTCAGCAATAACTTGTGAGTAGAGGACAATGTCCTTGCCACAGAAAAAGCACAAAAGGAGAGTTTTCCTTTAAAGGGCTAAAAATGCACCAAGTATTTTTGTCTTTTGGGTTTCCATTTTTAGTTTACCTAGGTTAACTCAGGCAGCTGAGAAAGGACTGGGAGAATCAAGTTGTTTATGTAAATCTTAATTTACTTAATTGGCCTATGAGGATTTTTTAGGCTAGGAGGAATAGACACAAATGGACGGCTGATGAAAAGCATGGGAGTTTTCTCTGATGCTCACACAAATAGAGTTGGGGTGAGGTAGGGTGGGAGAATTTCCATTAGCTTCAAGATCTGAAAAGTTAATGGTCAAAGGGATTTCATCACAAAGACTGAAAGGTGTTTCTGAAGTAGAAAGTTAATTTCATTAGATCTCACAAGATGGAAAACTCCATGGCAATGATCTTCTTATTCTCTCAGAAAATTTTTGCAGCCAATCAGACTGCCAAATTTATTTAAGTCTGTACACTTATCCCAGAACACCCTTGGGTTTATTCTTGGGCCTATAAAATAGGAAGAAATGTAAGAGACCATGGGCTATTTTGCCAAATCAGTGTAGTGTTAAGACTCATGGGAAGGAGGCCACGGGTTTCCCTTCCCCATCTAGAGATGGAGACTGTTCTGCTAAGGGAAGATCAATATCCAGTTAGAGAAAAGAGAACACAAATCTGAAAAGCTAACACTCCATGGGTAAGCCTGGCTGGAACAATTTAGCATCAACAGAGCGTCAAGTGCCAACCCCACGCATAATGCCTACAGAGACCCTCCTGGCTGATTGGTTCTATGAAGCCAAGGGACTGGCTGGCTTTTCCCATCCCCCCACTTCAGGTTGAGCTGACTGCTTTGCTTTGTATCTCCTCAGCATCTGCCCATGCTTTTATCTGGGAACCTCAAACACTTTAATGCTCTTGCTTGTTTTCTTAAAGCCCTTGGAAAAACGGACAGGTTTTATCTTTTCACTATATTCCCAACTCCAAACACAGTACATATAGTATTCAATAAAACTTCCTCTTTCTTGAACTCCTGCTTAGCATTCCCAACCACTACTGTCTACCTCCATAGATGTCCAGCAAGTACTTCAAACTCAACATGTTAAAAACCAGATCTGTTACTTCTTTCTCCTCCTCCCTCTCCTCCACTTGGCCATGACTCTGATGTTGTAGCCATCTTTGTGTCTGCAGGGCCTCTCTGTATTGGGCTCACTGTAAGTATTCATTGAAAGTGGAATGAGTAGACACATGAGGAAAGGAAGGACAGGAAAAAAAATGAGAAAAAAACAGTAAAATAAAGAAGTCATGAAGGCCAGAACGAGGGAAAAAGAGAAGAGGAAGGTGTCTATGAGTAAGAAGACTATTTTAGGTTGGTTTTCCCCAAACCAAGAGGGGTAGAAAGAATCTAGAGCCCTCCAAACAAGAGCTTTATAGAAAAGCACAATTTTTCATCCCATTCCTCTTCCCTTCCAGTGTTTTCTTAACTGCATGCAGTTTGGGTTAAACTCTGAATGTTTTGTGGGTGTGATGGGAGAAAGGACTTATGGGCACACTTCCACCCTCTTCAGCCACTCCTGCAGATAATAGCAGCTGAATTCTTTTTCACTATGAACTATGACTCTATAACAGTGGACAAAGTAAAAAGTGTGATCAGATGCCTCATTCCTAACCTCATAGTTCCTGAGATGAGGCTCTGAAATGAGCCTGGGGCTGGGGTTCATTTGTCTTTCCCATGGGGAACAATCCCCATTTTGCTTTAGGTAGGTAAAGGGGCAAGCCCTGCCTTGCTCTTCTGGCCCTGGACTTTTTACAATAGTGTTAACTTACTCTATGTTTTCTTTTTGGGGTTCTGTTGCCAGCTTATTTTAAGTTTGATGCTCTAGTCTCCTTGAGTGATGACATGTTATAACTGTAACCCCAAGACATTTTCAGATAAAGGCAAGATGCAGGCACTCCTTGATTTTATTTGTGGGAGGAACTTTCTAGCCCACAGGGAAAACTATAAGAAATATTCCGTCATTGTAAGGAGCTTGGCATGCTGACATCTGGTAGTTTTAAAGGGTACTTAGATCTATGAAAGAAGCATTTTCCAGAGAAATTATTTTTTTCAACACTTGTTCTGAAAAGAAGCTTAGAAGACTACTGTGATTTTTTTTTTTGACCCAGTGAAAGCACCTGCTATTCTTAAGGTAGCTGTCCTCACATGCTATCAATCTATACACCACAGCTTCTGGTATCCTTGGGAGAGCCTATCCTATTGGAATGAAGAGTTTTACTAAAATGTAAATGGCAAGAGTTTGTGAAGTAACTCCCTCAGTCATCAACAGGAGGTCTCTTCTTGCGGAACCCTCGGATGGCCCAGAGACTTGAAACATATTCTTTTTTTTTTTTGCAATCTTTTAAGCAAACACTACAAGTACTCCTAGAAATAAATTATTTACACTGTTCAAACTCTATCAAGAGTTTTCTTTAGGTTTCTAGTCTAAACGAATATTAAAAGTACAACACAGCTTCAGGCATGGTGCTCACAGGAAATATGGCAACAGTGTGGTTTAGAACACAACAGCTCCATACAACTCAGAGGATTGTCCTAAAACATTGAAGTTCAAAGGCAAGAATTATTTTCATATAAAAACAACACATCCTTTCTTAATAAAGCAAATGACACTACACAGCAAATAGAATGAGCACAGAGCCCACTTTCACATGGGTCCTGATAGTCCACAAATCATGCTAACCCCGTGGATAAACCCTGTATTCCATTTCCAGTGTTGATATCTGTGCAGCTCTATTTACCCAAACATTTCTGAGAACTCTACGCTGTAGAAAGCAGCTAGCAGCATTTATCAGAGAGCAGACTCAACTTGGCCTCATAAAGGGAAGCATGTTGGTATCTCAAAGACCCTTTCAGCTACACCTGAATGGGCAGGTCTTGATTTACCATCAGGTAAGAGTGTGTTCAGAAAAGAAGGATAATTTTATATATTTACCATTTTAAAACAAGACTTGTGATATGGTGAATGGAAATCTCTACATAACAGCAAAGATGACTGATAGAGGAGGCTACTCTGAGAGCTCCTGTGAGCTTCATGCAGAGAAGTATGATATAGGAGAAAATCTGAATTAACCAAGGTCCAGAGTTTACTTTCTGACTGTCTGTTTTGTAGTAACTGAAACTCAGGTACCACCCACATTGCTTTGTTGTAGCTCTTGGAGGCACTGTTCTACTGAGTAGGTAATTATCATCATGATTGTAGGTGTATGAATAGATATTAAAGTGTTTAATGATAATTTCATTTTCTTAGAGCTCTATATAATTCTCCACAATCTTATTGTTTTAATATTTCCATGAAGAAAAGCTCATTTAGCCTAGGGTAAACATCAATCTAATCCTTCTCTTTGATTTAGTAAGGTGCTTCAATTTAGTAAAGTTAGCATTATGAAGAGACTGTGCTAGTGGTCATTTTGATATCATCTGGTTTAAAATGTTGGCAAGCCCATCTCGTGACAACTTTGAGCTGTCTTTGATGTTTCTCTTGACTTTAGAATTCATCAGTTCTATTTGTGGATTGTGTTTGTGTGACAAAGATTTTGGTTGTGGTTTCCTTTTGTTTTTGTTTTTGTGATAGGGTCTCACTGTTGCCTAGGCTGGAGTTCAGTTTTGGTTATTTTAAAACATCTTTGAGTATATCTGCTTTCTCTTCTTCCAACATATAATCAACACTCCCTGTATGTTGTTATATTTAAGGACTAATAAGTGGGTTTGTCTCTTATCCAGTGCTCATAGTTACAGGTCCAACAGAGTTCACTCTAAGACTAAAATGCAGTCATTAGAGTTTTTCCTTTAGTCTTGAGTATTTATTAGAAGCCACTGCTACCTGCTTCTTCTTTGTGAACTAAGACAGATGAGAACAGTTGTCTTCCTTTCCTTACATAGTGTTAGTCATTTCTGAGATGCCTCGAATACAGAGGGAGGAGCAGGAGAAGAAATTTGCTGTGAGACCCACTCCAGGTTGGGTGTGGTTGATCTTCGCTTATTAAAGTGTGCTAGGTCTTTTGAGACAACTGTGCTGGAGCAGGACTTACACATCCTATCTTGAGTCTTATGTTGATTCAGAGCATGACTCAGTGATCCCTAATGTGGAGGCCAAGGGTAGAATGGCCCATGGCAGATCTTCCCTGAAGCATTGTAATAGAATCTTTCACTATAATGTTGACACATCTTCTAACTGCCAAAGATAAGTGGAAAGTCAGCTATTCTAGAAATTTTAGGCCTGGGCAAATCTTTTGCCCAAGAATTTGGCCTTAAATCCTTATCTTGATGTTACTTGACTTAAGCCATTGGCTAATGGCATAAAAAGAAATGCGTATCCTCTTTCAGAAATAGCACTAATTATAAAGAAGACAAAATCAATCAACAATGTGAAGGAATAATTATTATGGAAATGGTATGAATTTAGGAAACCAAACACTAACAAATTAAAAATAAATTAGAAACTCATTCAATTGTGATGGTAGATATGTATCATTAGGCATTTGTCAAAACCCATAGAATGTACAACACAAAGAGTGAACCCTAGTGTAAATTATGGACCTTAGTTAATAATAATATATCAGTATTGTCTCACCACAGTAATGATGCTAGTTGCTATTGTAGGGAAAACTGTGTTTGGGGCTAGAGGTAAAGGGGTATATGGGAACTCTTCGTACTTTCTGCTCAATTTTTCTGTAAACCTTAAACTGCTGCAAAAATAAAGTCTATTAACAAAACAAAGAGAAAAACACTTTATATGTAAAATATGTATCTAACATATATTATTGTTGCTGCCTCAAAAAGCCTAAGTTCAAAAAATAATAAATCTTGTGACATTTTAAAAATACTTTTTTAAATATGGAAGAATAATACACATACAGGGAGATATTTTAGTCATAAGTATAGAGTTTTATGAATAACCACAAAGTGAACACACCCACGTAACCTCCACTTAGGGCAAGAAATAAAACGTTATCAGCACCTCAGAAGCCCACTTTTTAGAAGCATTTAACACAATAAATTAATTTTGTCTGCTTTTGAAATAGTAAAACGGAATCACATAGTGTGTAATCTTTTGTATCTGGCTTCCTTTGCTTCACCTTATATTTATGAGATTCATCCATGTTGTTGTGTGTAATTTATTTTTGTTGCTGTGAAGTTTTCTGCTGTATGAATGTATTACATTAAATTTATTATATATTCTATGTTGTAAACCAAAAGTATCTGAGACAGGTCACAATCAATTTAGAAAGTTTATTTTGCCAAGGTTCAGGATGCGTGCCAGGGAAGTAGGCCTGTACCTTTCTCCAAACATGATTTTGAGGGCATCAATATCTAAAGGGGAAAGGGTGGATACTGGCGAAAGAGGAAGACATTTGTAAAAGATGTGGGTAGATAAGAGAGATAAATGGTTGCATTCTTTTGAGTCTTTGATCAGCCTTTGACCAAATAACAATTTACATGTGAGAGGTAGGTAGAGAAATAGTCACTTATACATTCACCTAGCTCAGTGAATCTACATTTTACACTAGAGGAAGCAGTCAGATAATGCATTTGTGTCAGGTGAACAGAGGCATGACTTTCCAGTTCTGCCCCACACCTGTGAAGATAAGCAATCAATATACATTGTCAGGGTAAAATTCAACAGAACCATTTTAGGGTAAAGACCGTAGGGCCCACAAGGAATTTCCTAGTGGGCAAAATGTGGGGAAGGTACGTAGCTTTTTTTTTTTTTTTTAATCTTTATAGCTCTGTTTTTTGGAATAAAATAGGATGCAGTTTGCCTGATGCAGTTCCCAGCTTGACTTTTCCCTTTGGCTTAGTGATTTTGGGGTCTTGAGATTTATTTTGCTTTCACAATGTCGATGGCATTTGAGTTAGTTCCAGACTTTGACTATTATGACAAATGATGCTACAAACATTGTTGGACATGTCTTTTGTTGAATATATGTACAAAATTCTCACTGGATTTATACCTAGGGGTATACTTACTGAATATTAGGGTACATATATTAACTTTAGTAAATAATGCCAGATCTTCCACAATAGTTCCAGTTGCTCTACTGCCACATTAACACTTTTTATGGTTAATCTTTTTCATTTTTGCCATTTTGGTGGGTGTATAGTGGTATTTATTTGAATTTCTCTGATTATTAATGAGGTTTCCTATATTTTCATACATTGATTGGCCATCATTTGGATATTCTCTTTTGTGAAGTGCCTATTCAATTCTCTTGGCCATTTTAAAGTTGGGATTGTTTGTCTTTTTTCTTATTCGTTTCCTTTATCAGCTATATATGTGGTAAATACCTTCTCCCAGTCTGTGGCTCCCATTTCAACTTTTAAAAATGTCTTCAATAAACAAAATTCTTAATTAAAAAAAATTTTTTTAAGATGAGGTCTTGCTATGTCGCTCAGGCAGTTCTTAAACTTCTGGCCTCAAGCAATCCTCCTGCCTCAGCCTTGCAAAACACTGGAATTACAGGTGTGAACCACTGTGCCTGGCCCAGAATTATTTATTTTAATACAGTCCACTTAATTAATTCCTTAATGATCAATGTGTTTTGTGTTCTACTTTAGAAATCCTTCCATTTCCCAAAGTCATAAAGATATTCTGTTGTATAAATCTCCTAAGCTGTCACTTAAAATTTTTTTTCACATTTGGGTCTAAATCCTCTTGGAACTGATTTTTGTATATGATGTGAGGTATAGGTCAAGTTTCATTTTTTCAATATGACTATTCAATTGACCTACAACCATTATAAAAAGATAATTCTTTCCCTCATTTCTCTGCAGTGCCACCATTATCACAAATGAAGTCCCTACACATGCAAGGGTACACATGCCTGTGTCTTCCAGGCAGAAGGAAGTAGCAAGATGATAAGGAGAAGAGCTTGGTCCATTCTGGGAATTTTAAGTACATAATTCGGTAAAGCTGGTGTGCAGGGTGGGTGGCAGGGAGTGGCACAAAATGAAGCTGGAAAGATATGCATGAGTGATTTGGTAAGGAATTTGGATTTATCTTAAAGAGAATTGAGAGTTATTGGAAGATTTTAATATCTTTAAAAAGATCATTCTAGCAGCAATGTAGAGAATTGATGGACATGGGAAAGGGGATGGTATAGGAAAAGTGGAAGAAAAATCCAGAAGTCAGGAAACCAGTCAGGAGGCTATTGTAGGCAGGCGGGCCGGACCTGAGCTCGAACAGCAGCAGCGATGTTGAAGAGGAGTGAGAGACAGGACATATGCAGGTAAATAAAGTGGAGAAATGAAGCAAATCAAATAGTAACCTCAATTTTTCAGATAAAAAAATTAAACTTATTTACCTTGTTATGTTATCCCTGAAAGGATGCACATTTCTCCACCTTTTTCAGAAGTTGTACTACAGGTATACAGCACAGTTTGCAGAATTAATAATATCAGGATTCATTTTTAAACTTTTATTTTATTTTAATTGACAAATAATAATTGTATATATTTACGGGGTACAATGTGGTGTTTTGATACATGTATACATTGTGGAATAAAAATCAGTATTCTTTGTATACCACCCAACATATATCTACTTCCTGCTGTAGTATCTGACTTGTTTTCCTTAGGCTGAAGTTATGGTTGGTTTCCACAAACTTGATTTACTTTCACTCTATTTCCTGGCTACACAGACTAAAAATTATACTACCTCTCACAGAAGATTTGGGTAAGGGGGAGAAAAGACAAAGCTATTAAAACCCATCCCACTGTGAACAAAAGGCACCACTTTCAAAGATGGTCAATATCATCATCTGGAAAGGAACCACATGTTTCCTGTATGTTTCTACTCTGGTAAAAGTAATCTTCCTTGGTCCAATGACAGAACAATACAAAGCAATGATAAGAAATAATTAGAAAACATACAACTGAAAGGTTTATATTAGATTTGAGGAACAGTTTTCCCCTTAGAGAAGCTGTTCCACAAGGTATCAGTTGCATCAAAAATATTCTTCCCTGGAGACTGCTACAGCATCATTTCCTCTTCTTACTTTGGGATGCTTGCTTTCTGAATTACTGATTAAATAATTAATCAATTCATTCTGAAATTCACCCATTCAAAACATTTATTGAGCGCCAACTCTATGCATCCAATGTTAATAAAGACAGGGGCATGAGTTCCGGAAGATGACAGTACAAGTAAGCAAAATAACTTGGAGTATGCCCTGCAATGGCAAGAGGTGGTTGATGAGAGTTAGCCTAAAACCCTGGGCTTGAAAAAGTTTGATTAGGATAATGTGGGAGGCCTGCGAAGAGGGAAGAAAGGTCACTGAAAAAAAAAAACAAAACCTCTGTGTGCTAGTTTTTCCCAGAGCTGGCTCTGGTTTAATCAATGTGATAAATACTGGTGTCCATTTGTAAACTCCTAAAGATTATATTTATTTTTCCATCTACAGCACCTAATACATCTTCCATCATATTATCATAATGGTTATTTCTATAGAGAATTTTACCCATAACTTCATTTAACACTCTGGTGGGAAGTGGTAATTTCAGGTGTAAATGACCCCACCTGGAATTGTAGGAACTAAGTCAGAGCCAGGGAAAGATCACTTTTCTCTTCACAATTTATAGATGAGAAAACTGAATTGAACCCCCCAAAGTCAATACAGCTCATTAGTTTTTAGTGATAGGGTCAGTAAATAACTCAGATGCTCTGACTCAGGCCTATCCCTTGCTACAGCCATATTTCCAATAGAATGAATGACTTGGAGAAAAATGTAAACATCAATGAGTGTCATTTTTATTCACCAAAACTTGTATTCAAACAAAAATTCCAAAGACTTCCCCATTTTCCTCAATTTAAACTGACAACCCATGATTATCTCATGTTTAGTACAAATTTATGCAACCTCACCTTCACAGTTTGTGACCACAGCCCATTTCATCCCCAATTGACTCCATACAGCAAAAAAACTCAACAAAGATTTGGAATGGAAAAAAAAAAAAATAAGTAAGGTCTGTGGCTTTATGGCTTTACCCATTCAAAATTTCACCTACTCTGAAATGGCTTATCTAAGTTACAAGGTATAATCAAGTTTAACCTGATCATTATAATATTCCACCAGTGCTAAGAAAGTACACATGTATCTGTAATGCATGCTTATACCTGTATTAAACACAAAATCTTGAACTTCCATAATCCTTTTAATTCAAATGTATCAAAAGGCCTTAAGAACATGAAGAATACATTTCTCATTAAGAAAGAAATCATGACTTTGTCAGAATTTAGCCCAAATTAAGCGTGCCCAGGATTCTTGGTGTTTGAGCTGATGCTGAGGCCTCAAAACACAGGTCAAATCTACAGAATAACTTTAGTATGGAGTAAACAAGCCTGGTAATTAGTAATTTGTTATGAAAAATATCATTTTAGAACACTAGTTTTTGTTCTGCTTAAGGGCAAGAAACATGTAGTAAATATAGCTCCCTTCCCTCCCTTCCTTCCCTACTGCCCCTACCTCCTCAATTCTTTCCTCTCCTCTTGCATAATTATTGGCAGAAAATATTTGAACACTCATGACAACTGACTTCAGTTATGAAAGCAGTGGTCAAGAAAGCTTCCTGTAATCTCAGTTTAAGCAGTTATTGATTGGAAGGTGAGGGGTTTCTAAGACTTGCCTTGAGAACTGCTAATTAGTATGCAAATGTTTAATTTCAGCTTTGTAAGTATTCTCATTAGTCCATGTAATTCTTACCTGTAGTGGTTCAAACCTGTGATAACATGCTGTTTTTCACCCATCAAAATCAAGTCTCTATAGGTACTGGCTTACTGCATCTAGTGTTTGATATATCTGAATTTCTCTTTCTCACATTTGATTTGGGGACTTAATCCCATTCTGAGCACAAAGGAATTTTATCTAGATTGAGGGGAGCAATAAAACTGATTCTTCTCAACTATAAAAATGAAAAGTATTCATAGAGATATTGGTGGGCAAATGTGGTTGATTGATTCATTCCAAAAACTAGTGACTGAAAATAAACTGCTATCCTTGCAGACAATTACTGAAATAAAACACAGTCAGCTTTACATCTCTTCAAAACCTGTGGGAAACAGCTCTGAGTGAAAATAATACATACTGGTAAAACTGCTTTTTTAAAAAAGAGAGACATCTTGCAAAAGATTCAAACTCATTCTTTTCAGGGCAAATTAATTGTACAAGCTTTATGCTAATTATTGTTACATTAAAGATTTGGCAGCTTTACAAAAATCCTAAACTTGTACATGCAGGTTTAAAATCTCTATTTTAATTCTCCAGAGTTAGACTAGGAAAGCATTTCAGACAATGCCAAACTGTAGTAACGCTTGCTTTTTTTTTTTTTTTTAACTTATCGGTACCTTATAGTTTCATAGGAATTTGCTTGACAAATGTGGACGTGATTAGTTGCCTGGCCTCCAAAACTCAAACCTGTATTCTTTGGTATCATGGGATGCTGTATGCCAAATGACAGGCCTCCAAAAGCCTGACCACCCTAAAGACCATTTTTGCTGGTGAGTGTTATTCCTGTGCTTAGTATGAATTCCCTTCACACCAGACCTTCAGCAACAGAGGTGTGTTTTCAATATCACACCATTCTGTCTATCTATCAATAGCATTCCTAGAAGGGTGTAGATTCATGTCATACCAGAGCAGAAGAAAGGGAGTAAACAGCAAAATGGAGATATATTAAGCCATCATTCCCATGCAGTAGGGAGTGTTGGAAAACAACTGTTTAAATCACCCTTCTCTTGATTAAAATAATAATAATAAAAGAAAGGTTTGAAAGTGGCTGTAAGAAGAGGACAAGTTGACTCAGAGGTAGGTACTTAAATCAAGTGAAAAATAGCTTAGCTAATGTGCTTGATAGATGATATAACAACCAGAGTGGAACATAAGGGGAAACTTTGTGGGGTGGGACAGTTTGGAAAGGTTTGAATTAAAGGTTTACATTGTTGAAGGAAAAGTATTATCTGTTGTAATCTTGCGCTAATAAAGTCTAAATAGCTGGGTGAAATCTTAGAGGACTATGTCAGAGTGAATGATTTTTTATTCTATGCTTCTTTTCCAGGATCCTGTATCTGTAAGAAAGACATATATTTAGTATCAAAAAGTTATAATATCACTTGCCAATTGAGGATCACCAGCATCATCATTAAACTTTATACATTATTTGGTGGTAGCCACAGATGTGTCAGGAGGTGGAGAGCTGAGTGATGTTGCTGTCACTGACAAGTGGTATAATTTAGACACAGTATAGGGGACACGAGCACTCGACACAATCTTGGAGGTGGAAGGGAGAGGATCCATGAAGAGGTTTCTTTGCTCAAGCCACCTTGCCCGTCTTTGATCATGCCTCTCCACCCGGTCCTGACGGGGGCTTCAGACGTCCTGGTCAGGGGCTCTGCATTCAGTAGGTTTGAAGCTGCTCCTAAAGGTTGATGGTGTTTTTTTTTTTTTTTTTTTTTTTTGAGACGGAGTCTCGCTCTATTGCCCAGGCTGGAGTGCAGTGGCACGATCTTGGCTCACTGCAAGCTCCGCCTCCCAGGTTCACGCCATTCTCCTGGCTCAGCCTCCCGAGTAGCTGGGACTACAGGCGCCCGCCACCAGGCCCGGTTAATTTTTGTATTTTTAGTAGAGACAGGGTTTCACCGTGTTAGCCAGGATGGTCTCGATCTCCTGACCTCATGATCCGCCCGCCTCGGGCTCCCAAAGTGCTGGGATTACAGGCGTGAGCCACTGCGCCCGGCAATGGTGTTAATGTAATGTTACCTTGCCTTTGGGAGTGGAGACTTAGTGTTTTCTCCTGATTGGTAGAGTGGTGGGAAAGGGATTACACTTCAATCTAGCTCTCAGCTCCTGACGTGAGCCAGAAAATTTCTGGTTAGGCTAAATTCACAGATTTTCTCTACTACTATACTTATCATCAAAGTTTGCCAAGAGGTGGAAGAGCAGCAGTACGAAGATCAGTAGTATCCTAGAATATGGTCTCTTAATTCCTTATTTTCCTGGCACCTTTAGACGCCCTTGCTCCCCCATCTAAAAAATACCACCAAGAAGAAACCTTTTATACCCTCAAGACTGAAACAGGAATGAGAGGCAAGGGTAGAAAACTGAGCTGACTTGTTTGTCGGCACTTTAAACAGATTTCAATACTGTGAAATTATCTTGGGGGTTGTTTTCTCAAACTTTAAGATGTTTAAAGATGATTAAAAGACAGGTTCTCTTGCTTAAGGATTTGCTGACATGTAATGCTTTTTTTTTCCCTGCAAATAAATGCAGGAGTGACATTTAATAAAGAATCTGAGAAGAATGTGGCCCTGAGCAGTACTTTTATTCCCATTACCTTTTAAGAATCTCCTATGCCACTATCCCTCCCCCTCCACCCACTTGCCCTACCTTCTTCCTCACCATTATTAATCTAACCTGAATCACTCTATTCTTCTCCAAGGGAACACACCCAGTAAGAGCAGTGAATCATAGACACTATTGCCTCTCTAGTCTCTAATGGATTTGACAAAATGCCAGATCTGGTAGAATAAAAGGACAGGAAATTCAGGTGAAGGGAGCTTTTTAGGTTCTTGTTTAGTACATTGTCCTGAATATTAGTTATTAGATACATTTTCTAGCTGCCTGGTTATAGAAAGGTTTCATTGTGCTAATAATACTGATCCTGTCCGTATCTCCACGTTCTAAGTAACCATCCTACTCAGTGAGGCAATCGCTCCGGCATGCCTAACAGCTATGTCAAGGGCCCTTTTCTCTTGAAGTTGAAAATAAAACCCTCTCTTGCATATCTTGGCTAAAGAATATGAAATAGTTAAATCATAAGGGTCAATGTTTGGTAACAAAGTCTCTACAAGTGCAGCCATTACACATTATGGAATTCCATGTGAGATCTTTAAGGTAATAGAGAAAAAAATAGAAATATTTGTCAATTGTTCTCAAAGAGAAATTTATGAAATTACAGAGCACTAAAACATGACTTTACCATGGATGGGTCTATAAGATGCGACTTGAATTCATGGCAAGAGAAACCCAGAGAAGAGTTTTTGAAGGGCATTTTCAACTTATGTACAAATGTCGTAAGAAGTGTTGAAAGTCAGTTAAGAGAATTTGGCAGATTTTCTTGTGTCATAAATTTGTATTAAATTTAGTTTGTTTAAGTTGTCCTAACGGACATTATAAATCAACTGAATCATGCGGATTTTACACAATTCCTTACCCAAGTGGATTTTAATCCTAGTTTCAGAAGCATATATTTTTATCTTTGTTTCTTTTTTTTTTTTAGAAGGAGTCTCTGTCGCCCAGGCTGGATCGCAGTGGTGTGACCTCGGCTCACTGCAATCTCCGCCTCCCAGGTTCAAGCAATTCTCCTGCCTCAGTCACCCAAGTAGCTGAGACTACAGACGCCCACCAACACGCCCGGCTAATTTTTGTATTTTTAGTAGAGACAGGATTTCACCATATTGGCCAGGCTGGTCTTGAACTCCTGACCTTATGATCAGCACGCCTCAGCCTCCCAAAGTGCTGGGATTACAGGCATGAGCCACTGCGCCTGGCCTATGTCGTTCTTTTTTTTTAAAAAAAAACAAACCTATGGATACTAGTTATATCCACATGACACAAAAATTTTTGTCAATACAGAAAAGTATATGGTAATATAATTTAGGTTACCTTGAGACTATTGTTGATTAAAAAATAATACTAAAGCTGAGAATTTAAAAATTAAAATGAACATTTTAATTGTGGCTAAAAAGTACGTGTGTTTGTGCGTTTTTGTATAGGTAGAGAGAGAGAAACTGAGAGACTATTTACTATTCTTGCCATTAGACAAGAATAAGAATAAAAAAAATTTTTAAAAACCTCATAAAGATTTTAGGTCTATATCATCATCCCACCAACAATAATTACAGACAAGAACGAAGCATTTTACCACTCCCTGATGAGTAACAAAGTAGCCAACAGTAGCCTTGGGTATTGAAGAAATTTTAAGACACACGGAAAGCCTGACTTAAGTTGATATTAATTACTATTATTACTGGATTCTATTGCTTAAATTGTTCTCTATGGTAGGGTAAGGAGTCTTTGCTTCCTGGCTCAGTGGGCCAGTATTTTTTCCTGCCTGAAAAGTTTCATACGAAACATACAATGTCCTGTGTCAGAAACACCAAAGTCTTCACAGGCTAATAGATTTCAAGTCACTTAAGACATTGAAATGTACGCTATGCTTTATCTAAAGGTACAATTAAAAGTATTGGGGCTATATTCCAGATCTCTGAAATGAAACCGAGAGGAAACTGGGTTTTCAATTTGTTATGTGAAAAGGTTAAGTAAAATACAAACTTACGTATAGGGAGATAATACAGTTCTAATAATGCATGAAAGCCAGAGACATAGATCAACAAATGCACATTTCTGAAATACGGGTTTTTCTGAGCATTTGTTCTAAAGTTCTTTGAAAATCTTGCCAAACAATCCCATTTTAAGATACCAGTTCACATAATAAGCAAGTCAGAACATTTGCAAGGCAAAATGTTGTTTTCCTTTCTGCAGCCAGGAAAAACACAGCTCTAAGCTTAGGTTGTAACGGTAAAAGGATTTGGGAGCAGCTGATTTTAGAGACTCATAAAAACAACTCGCCCTTATGCCAGGAGATATAAAGAATATGCAGAGTCTGCATTGTGCTTCTAGTGTCAGAACAAATCATTCTGCTTTTTCTTTGAGATTAACCGATGCCAATGGATGAGTAAAGGGAGAAATAAATGTACAGACTGAGACCTGCAGCTTGGTGAGGTGAGTAACACCTTTATCACAAAATCATGAGTTCTCTCTTCCACTTTGTAGATTCCTTGGGGTTAACTTATGTAATTTTAAAAAATGTTAGGAGTGAAATATGTATTATTAATCATATGTGAGGCTCCACATTTTCTGCTATTTATGGTTTATATTTTGTGGGATCTTACAGATCACAGCATCTTTTAAAAATATATGTGTTTTGGGGGTGGGAGATAAATCAAGGGGTGAAACTAAAGGTGATACATTCCCTTAAATCAATTAGGGAATGGTGAATACACTTGCATATATAAAATAACTACTGAGTGCTTCCTAGATACCTAGCTCTATTCCAGCTGCCTCTCACCAGTTCTCATTTAATTCTCCAATCCCATATTAAGAGATGAAGAAACTGAGGCACAGCATCACCTCATTAAGAAGCACATAAAGAATGGTGCCAGAATTTGAACCTAGACAATTTGACTCTAACGTCTACGCCCCTAATCATTCCTTTAGGTAGTCCTCAGGTTCTGTAATTATTATACGTGACTGCTTAAGACTCAGGTAACTCCCTTTTGGCCACTTCTAAGCCATTACTGTCAGATGTTATTAATAGTAAAGAGACGATATCAATGTTTAAAATGGCCATTCAATAAAAGGACTGAAAACACTGGCCCCTGGAAATTCCCAACTTCCACGTGACTCAGAAGTTACTCAACTCTTTCCCTAAACCCAGTGCTCCACTCAGTGTAGCTAACTTTGTCGTCGCGTAGCAACAGAACCTCGCCACACTGGAAGCGTGGGGGGCGGGGGGGATTTTCTCGACTGAGGATGTTGCTGCCCGGTGGCCGGCAAGGGCCCTATCGGTCTCAGACGTGAATTTTGGACCGACACAATCTCATATCGTGATTGTTCTGCTTCCTGTGTTGCGCCACAACAAATTTCCTTGGGCTACATTTTCCCTCAGATTTGAGTAAAAGATTTGAGGTCACGCTAAGGAGCCTGAATACTGAGGTACAGAAACGGTTTTTTATTTACAACAAAAAAAAACCTAGCGACGGGACCGCCGAGTTTGCGGCAGCCAAAAAAGCTAGCGATGAGCTCAGCTAAAGTGCCAGGACTCTCGGATAGATTTCTAACATGTTTCATTCTCAATAGGCTGGAACCCAACGCCGTTCTTTTGTGGTCTCGCCTCTGGGGAGTCTACAAGCCGTAAATCTAACGTGCAGCCAGCCGTGCGGCTTCTGGCCGAGCCACGTCTGAGTAAAGCCTTTTCTGTGACGAGCGGGGAGACGAGACTGACTGGAGCCAGAGAATGGAGGCGGCGGGCTGGCGGGGAGGCACTTTCAGGCGCACTTCACAGACGCACAAAAACAAGGAAGCCTGAAGGGAAGGCGGTTGAAAATAAGGCAACAGAAGCCGCGAAGGAAGCGCGCCCCCCTCAGGATTGGTTTGACATTCCGAAGCTCAGCCTCGCCCGCCCCGAAGACCTGCTGCAAATCACGGCCGCGCGCGCGCGCACTCCCCTTGCTCTCGGGCGCTGGGCGGGGAGAGCCGCGCGCACCGGTTAATTCTGCCAATCTTGCGTCTCGGCCGCCCATCGTGTGGGCCAAGCCCCGCCCCAACCGCCCGCTGGCGGAGGCGCGCGCGCACTCCGGCCGCTCTGAGTCGCTGAGTGAAGCGGCGCCTCGCGCGTCAGTCAATCTGGCCAATTGCGTGTCTTTTCCGCCTCCCGCGCGGCCCCGCCCCTGCCACAGGGTCGATTTACGGCCGCAGGTGCGCGCGCTTGTTTGCTCTCGCTGGGAATGGCGGAGGGAGGTACTCTGCTGAGGGGAAGGGGGAATCCCTGAGACGTGGGTTTCCCCGGGAGTCGGCTGTGGAGTCGAGTTGAGCTCCCTTTCCGGGTCTGGGGAACTCAACCTCACCTTATGCCTGGGGTCTCCGGGGAACTAGTGGGCTTTCTGCAATGAGGGGAAGGAGGGGACGACTCCCGCCCCTGGTTTGCCCCTCAAAAGTTGATGCCTTTGTCGGAGGAAGCAATTTCAGTCCACTCTCCTTTTCAGTCCCCATTCGCTGCTTAAACTAAAAGGCTACAGACGGGCGTAAATGCATCTCCGCTGTGTTTCTTACGCCTCGGGCCGGCGGGGTAACGGGTTCTAGTACAGCTTGTAGAGTTCAGGATGGGTGACATTCAGATCTTATTGTTCTTGAGTCAAGGTTTCGGCTATATCTTCTTGAATTATGAAGCTGTCATAATAAATAATTCCTGATTATCTAAAGTTGTTATTCTTCCCTCTTTCCAAGGAGAATTTGAATATATTTTGGTGGATGAAACGAAAACAAGGAGAGTCTGGTGACTGAGATACTAGCTGGTCGATGTGTCATGAAAAACTTAGTGGTCCCTATGTGGGAAGGTAAATGGAAAACTGCAAAAAGAGCAAGAGTGAATTACAAAGTGAAATTAGAAGAAATATCTGGCTTACTTGTGGATGCTTTGTACACCAATAAAATATATTATTTGATAAAAGTCGACTATAGAGAGGTGTGGTTAATTTGATTCTTATTTTATATTTTTTTTTTAGAGAAAAACCAAGATTTCACTTTCAAGATGGAAAGTCCGTCAGACTCAGCTGTGGTTTTACCTAGCACTCCTCAGGCCTCTGCGAATCCATCATCTCCCTATACAAATAGTTCCCGAAAACAAGTATGAAAATCTTTGTTCTTCCAGTGGATCCATTCTGTGTTTCTAAGTATTGTGGCAGTGGTGGTTTAAATTCTACGGAAGGTTGTTAATTAACATAATGTGTAGCATAAATAAGTAGATATTTTATTAAATAATTTTGTTTTTTTCTAAGGTGACATATATGACACCCACCAGCCCCCTTCCATATTTTCCTCTTGAATCAATTCATTTCAGTTAGTTTCAGATTAGGTTATTACAATACTCCAAATGGAGAAAGTTTGAATCTGTGCAATATTATTATGAAGGTCTTTAGTGGCAGAGTCTGTCTTTTCCTTACTCTGTAATTCTGAAGCACCTGGAGTACTATCAGGCATGTGCTTATTACTGAACAAATGTTCCTTGATTACTGGGATAAACCTCTCGACACTTAGAAAGGTGTTGATCTTGCTGAAGTAAAAAGGAAATAAAACAAATGGAGCTTCCAGAAATTAAAGTCATTTTGTGATGCCTTCTTTGGATGTGGAGACAGAAAGCCATCTAGTGGTGTCTAGAATAGAAATGGAAGGCCTTTACTTCTGGTGATTTATTGACATCAAGAATGTTTTTCTTGATTCACATTTTTAATGTTTTGTGCTCTTTATAGCCTATGAGTGCAACACTTAGAGAAAGATTGAGGAAAACAAGATTTTCATTTAATTCCTGTTACAATGTGGTGAAACGTCTTAAAGTAGAGAGAGAAGAAAATGATCAGACCTTTTCAGAGAAACCAGCATCTTCCACAGAGAAAAACTGTTTGGAATTTCAAGAAAGTTTTAAACACATAGACAGTGAATTTGAAGAAAATACAAATTTGAAAAATACTTTGAAGAATCTCAGTGTCTGTGAATCTCAGTCACTTGATTCTGGATCATGCAGTTCTCTCCAAAATGAGTTTGTGAATGAGAAGCTTCCTAAACAAAGATTAAACGATGAAAAAGCCAAATTGGTGAAGCAGGTTCAGGAGAAAGAAGACCTTCTTCGGAGGCTAAAACTAGTCAAAATGTATAGATCAAAGGTGAGAAGAATTTCAGGACCATTGCATAATTTTTATTTTTACATAAATTGCAGGAAAGTAATTTCAAAAATAGAAAATAAGGTTTTTGTTGTTGTTGTTGTTGTTGTTTTTTACCATAATAAGCAATAAGCCAAATATTCAGAAACCTGGCTTCCAACAACTTTAATTCAACTCTAGATTTAGAGTAGAAAAGGCCCTTAAATACCAGGTAAAACTTTTTAAGAATCTCAGCTCTTATTTAATATGCAGTTAAACTTTTCTCTCTAGTTTCTAGCCCACAGCAGTATTAGAAGTATTAAATGTTAGATGCAAGTACAAAGGGAACAGAAGTGAAAGCTGACAGTGAATTAGTAAAACTAAAAATGGGCTGTAGAGTACAATAAAAGGTATTTTTAGTAATGATCTTGTGTCTCCCCCAAATAATTAATGTGATTCAGCCATTTTATTTGAGAAAAAAAAATATATATATTATATTTTAGATTTCAACCCATATAAGTTGAATTAAATAGAACTTGGGTACTTGGAAGGAGAATAACCTTTATGACCTGGAAAATTCATACATATATGCAATAGCTCATTTTCCCTGAACTATGTGGAATTAGTGATGGGATAGTGTATCTCATTTGTTCTCTTGAAATTTTAGGGTTTTTAAAAAATAAAATTTAGGAGTATTGAATGTTGAAAAAATATATTTTATTTATTCATTCTTTTTTTAGAGACATGGTCTCTGTTGCCCAGCCTGGAGGGCAGTGGTGCAGTCATAGCTTATTGCAGCCTTGAACTCCTGGGCTCAAGTGATCCTCCCAGCTCAGCCTCCCTAGTAGCTGGGACTACAGACATGTGCCATCACACCTGGCTAATTTTTTAAAATTATTTTTTTGTAGACATAGAGTCTTGCTATTTTGCACAGTGTAGTCTTGAACTCCTGGGCTCAAGCAGTCCTCCCACCTTGGCCTCCTAAGGTGCTGGGATTACAGGTGTGAGCCACCATGCCCAGCCTAAAAAAATATTTTTAACTTGAATATTGTAATTTTAAAGAGCAGTTTTAGGTTCATAGCAACATTTAGTGGAAAGCATAGTGACATTTTTTAAAAAGTACAGTTGTAATACAGTAGATTTTTCCCTGTATTATTGCTTCTTGACATAGTTTTGTCCCTATTTAATGATTTGATTTTTCCCTTATCATAAGGATGGCCCAGAGCTTAAGCCAACAAAATAGCCATAGAACTCAAGTTGAGTGACATTGTAACCATTCTACATATGATCATCCTACTTTTTCCTAGATAGAAGTCCCATTCATCCCTGTGTATGTTAGCCTTTAAACTGCACATCCACTAATTTAACAACTTTAATTAAGTTGAACTAGCATGATTAGTTATTGACATACATATGTTTTTTTTTTCTGTTTCAGAATGATCTGTCTCAGTTACAGTTGTTAATAAAGAAGTGGAGAAGCTGTAGCCAGCTGTTGCTTTATGAGTTGCAGTCAGCTGCGTCTGAAGAGAACAAGAAACTAAGCCTTACTCAATTGATAGACCACTATGGGTTAGATGATAAATTGCTACACTATAACAGAAGTGAAGAAGAATTTATAGATGTTTAATTCCTGATTTTTGCTCCAGAATATCTTTGAGAATGACAACTTAATTAAAAGATACTTAGGCACTTTTTTTTTTTTTTTTTTTTTTGAAACTGAGTCTCGCTCTTGTCACCCAGGCTGGAGTGCGAATGGTGCGATCTTGACTCACTGCAACCTCCGCCTCTCGGGTTCCAGCAATTCTCCTGCCTCAGCCTCCCGAGTAGCTGAGATTACAGGCACCCGCCACCGTGCCCGGCTAACTTTTGCATTTTTAGTAGAGACTGGGTTTCACCACGTTGGCCAGGCTGGTCTCGAATTCCTGACCTCAGGTGATCCACCGCCTAGGCCTCCCAAAACTATTAGGGCTCAGAGGAAGGTATCCCGATGATAAAATTAAGGGCACTTTAAATTATAAACTAAGTTCTAAAAGGAAAATTAGTATTTTGGATAGATTTGCCAAAGAAAACATGACATTTAAATCATGTTTAAAAAGTCATTTGGGCAGTTCTGGAAACTAGTTTTAATATATTTGTTTTGTTTTTTATGACAAAAAGTTTTATTTTAAATGTTAAAAATTGTCCAATCTGGTGAATGTCTAAACCCTAAAGTTTAAAAATTTCTGCCTCTGTCCTAAGTTTATGCACCTTGTTTCCATCCATTTACCACATATTTCCATCTGACAATCTAGCAGGTAATTAAACTCATATGTCCAAAACCATATTCTTCCCTGTCTCTTCAAATGTGTTTCTCATATTCATCATTTAGTGAAACAACCATCTATTTCTTTTTTTTTTTTTTTTTTTTTTTTGAGGCAGAGTTTCGCTGTTGTTGCCCAGGCTGGAGTGCAATGGCACAATCTCGGCTCACCGCAACTTCCGCCTCCGGGGTTCAAGCGATTCTACTGCCTCAGCCTCCCGAGTAGCTGAGATTACAGGCATGAGACACCACCCTTGCTAATTTTGTATTTTTTAGTAGAGATGGGGTTTCTCCATGTTGGTTAGGCTGGTCTTGAACTCCCGACCTCAGGTGATCTGCCCACCTCGGCCTCCCAAGTGCTGGGATTACAGGTGAGTGTGAGCCACTGCACCCGGCTAAACCATCTATTTCTTATAAAACTACATTTTCTTATCTCCCACCCACATGAAGGTATCATGGCATATAAGGTTCTTTGCATTTGTTTGCCTTTCTAGCTTCATCTGTGAAATGGGTTAAATTTAGATTGTTTATTCTATTTATGAACCCATCTCCACAGGGTTGGGTTTCTGCTGCCAAGTTATACAGTTATACCTATCATTTTGGCCATATATGGAGATAGGACCCAAACTGGGCCAGTCCCTGAAAATTTGAAATTTAGCTCAGGAAAAGAAAGCCCATCTCTTTTTGTGACTGCAGCTATTGTATATATACCTGGAAGCAGCAGAGCTGACATGCTTAAGGGCAGTGAGTGTGCTTACCGAGAAAGGCAGAGGTGATAGGAGAGAATTTTATGGATCAGTGGCTTCCTGGTTTTAGTTGCTAGTCATTCTTAAGAGCTTTCTGGATTTCTGCTTTTGGGCCCTTTTAAGTGTTAAAACAGCTTTACTTAGCTTTTTCAAAAGCACTTCCCTACTAGTTTAGCACTCCTCTGAACCCCCCTCAAGTACATCCCACTTTCAGTCCAGTCCCTCCACATAATCTAACCAGTGTTGAATGTTTGGCACAGCAGGAGACGCCAGGGCCCTGCTTTTGTGTCCATTCTAATTGTTAGTGCCATGCCAGTAAACTCTTATCCCTGCCCACATATACAAATTCCTGTGCTGTTGGCCTTTGTGAGTCAGAGGAGACTGGCCCAGACCTCATATGAGCCTCCTCTGGCACTGGGATTCTTAGATGGGCACCCCTGTGGACTTCTACTGTTCTAGTACTTACCAGCCAGCCTCTTACCACTGCTTGCTGCCAACCAGGGGCCTAAATGTGGCAGGGGAAATGTTGCCCCTTGTGGTGGTGCTGGCATTTTGGTAGGTCATTATGGTACTTCTCCAGATCTCAGAGGCTGCAGCTGCCCACTGCTGACAGGCACATCACCTGGAGCCACCCATATATATCCACTTGTGGGAAATACAGCATCAGTGAGACTCTGGTTCTGGGAAAGCTTAGGGGCATGGTAATGGGGATTTCCAAGGCAATGACTGGGTGCTGAGGTTCCAACAGCACAGCAGCTGCTCTGTTGAATTTAATGGGATGCATTTATTAAATACCACTGACTATGACAGCTTTACTTAAAAAATGAGAGCTAATGCAACATAGCACTTGTTTTTAATTTTAAAAAACTAGAATATTAGTTCCAGTTTTAAAGAAGAAGAAATTTAAGATAGTTATTTCAAAATTAAGTGGTTATTTAAAACTCAAATGGCAGAGCCAAGATTTGAAGCCCAGAAATAGATCCTATAATTTTAATTCCTATGCATAAAGCCATACTGTCTGATCCAGTTAATTATATCACTAGTTGATAATATAGATATTTTAAAGGACTATAAAATATGAATGTATTTGCTGTTCAGCAGAAGCTGAGAGGAGTCAATACCATGAACAGTATTAAGAGAGGAGTTAGTGTGCATGACCCACGTGTCCTTCCAAAGCCCCCAAACCAGAAGGTATCTCCCGTTGAAAGGGCTTCTGGAATATGGTTTGATGGCAAGAGGTGCCCACTAAGCCCCACTCCATCCAAGCCTCAAAGTAAGGCAGTCAAGCAAGGAGCATTGCCAGAGTCAACAAAGGTTGATGCCTAAGAAATAGAAATGCTGCTGGCTGTTTGCTTTGTGAAGACCTGGGAATCCACAGAGCATTATCTAGTGAAATTTGTGGCACTGACTACTAGCAAATGGAGTCTCCAGACAGCTAACTTAGGTGAAAATGGAGTTTGTGTCACCAGAAAAGATTATAAAAAAAATCAAGTCTAGTACATCTATGGTTGACTCAAACCAACAGGACAGAGAACTTCTGGCAATACCATCTCAAGTATAAAGTATTTGTACCCCTACCCTAGGGTCTGTCCCCACAACTCTCATCTCAGGAATAATTTTGAAGGACCCCAGATGTAGGAAATGGTACCCATGGGCACTTCCCTACTGAATAAGCCAAACTGACTACTTCATGAGTCAGTCTAGTACAAAGGAGGGGAATCATCAAAATGTTGGTCCTATCATTTCCCTTACCATCCCCATCCAGCACAGATCACTATGTGGGTGATCAGTTACGTCTTCTAAAGATTTTTTTTTTCCTAAACAGAAGATTTTATAATAGCTCTCTTGCTTTCTCTACATCAGTGTATATTGGATATGGTACTGAGGATTAAACTTAATGTTGAGTTCATAAATTGCAGAACAGTGAGACAGTGACATCACTTGGAGATTGTGGTCCATGATCCCTGTGGACAGCAGTCCGCAGGTTATGGAAGGGCAAAGCAGTTTTCTGGCCAGTTATTCATCTCATTATATAATTATCACCATCTACAAGTGATAAACTACTTCGTGGAAATAAAGTATTTTTCTGTTTGTTAAACCCTATTCGGTAGAGCACAAAATTGAATTTTTTATTACAACATAAAAGAAATGTAGATGATGTCTCTAAAATATGTTGTAATTTTTTTTTGAGATGGAGTCTTGCTCTGTTGCCCAGGCTGGAGTGCAGTGGCGCGGTCTCGGCTCACTGCAACCTCTACCTCCTGGGTTCACACCATTCTCCTGCCTCAGCCTCCCCAGTAGCTGGGACTACAGGCACCTGCCACCATGCCCGGCTAATTTATTTTTATTTTTATTTTTTATTTTTAGTAGAGATGGGGTTTCACCATGTTAGCCAAGATGGTCTCGATCTCCTGACCTCATGATCCACATGCCTTAGCCTCCCAAAGTGCTGGGATTACAGGCGTGAGCCACCGCGCCCGGCCAGAATGTGTTGTAATTTACAAATGATACAAGGCTTGGAAAAAGCTAACAATTTAGCTTTGTTCTCATTGGTGAAGCAGGGAATAATCTAAATACTCTAGTAATTTTTTTCTGATTGTGAAAGAAATGCTTACTGAAGAAAATGAGAAACAGAAGAGCATAAAGATAAAAATCCATAATCTCATAACTTTTCTGACAGTTTTATAAAATTAGAAATGCTAGTTTGGCAAAGAATTTCTTTTTAAGACTTTCTATACCATAACTATGAAAATATCTTTGATCCAACTCAGATTAAATGAGTAAAATAGATCTTGAATACTTTCTGACTTCAAGTCTTGTTTATTCTTGAATAAAAACAGCAATTCATGGTATTTTACACATTCATGCAGGACAAAAATTTGTATACAATTAAGGCTAAAATTAAACAATTTTTTATCTAAAACATGCAACTCAGAGGACATGCTAACTCAATTTCCCAGTAAGAAAGAAAAGGAAATCATTTTACCCAAATGAAATGATTTTTTAAATGATTGATTTGGCCTTGTGTTTTCCTGCCAGCGTTTTTACATTTGAACAAGAGCAGGAAATGTTTTCATCCTTAATCTTTCAACTTCAGTCTGTAGTATTGAAATCTGTTCAGCTTGTTGTTTTGAAATATTTGTTAACTTCTGCTGTTGCATCATGTTTTCATACCGTTCTTTGACAATCTTTTCACAAGTCAGTTTAGACTCTATCCCGAAAATGAAGAAGAAAGGAATTCGATTATTTATCAATACTTTCAAATACAGAAGCGGCACTCAGAATCATACATGTGGAAGAAATGCTGGTAGCAAAAAGGCATATGCACTTGTATGTTTATGGCAGCACTATCACAAAAGCAAAGACATGGAGTCACCCTAGGTGTCCCATCAACAGTGGACTGGATAAAGAAAATGTGGTACATATACACCATGGGACACTACACAGCCATAAAAAAAAAAATGAAATAATGTCCTTTGCAGCAACATGGATGTAGCTGGAGGCCATTATCCTAAGCAAATTAACACAGGAACAGAAAACCAAATACCACATGTTCTCATTTATAAATGGGAGCTAAACAGTGGGTACTCATGGACATAAAGATGGTAACAGGAAACACTTGGGAGGCCAGGTGTGGTGGCTCACACCTGTAATCCCAGCACTTTGGTTAGCCGAGGTGGGCGGATCACTTGAGCTCAGGAGTTCAAGGCCAGCCTGGCCAACATGGCAAAACCCATTCTCTACAAAAAATAACAAAAATTAGCTGGGCATGGTGGTTCCTGCCTGTGGTTCCAGGCACTTGAGGGGGCTGAGGTGGGAGGATCACTTGAGCCCAGGAGGTGGAGGTTGCATTGAGCCGAGATCATGCCACTGCACTCCAGCTTGGGCAACAGAGGGACACCCTGTCTCAAAAAAAAAAAAAAAAGAAAAAGAAAAGAAACACTGGGGACTACTAGAGAGAGGAGGCAAGGAGGGAGGAAGGGCTGAAAAATTATTGGGTACTATGCTCAGTACCTGTGTGACGGAATCATTCCATACCCCAAACCTCAGCATCACACAATATACCCAAGTAACAAACTTGTACATGTACTCCCTGAATCTAAAATAAAAGTTGAAATTATTTTAAGCAATGTATTTTTAAAGAAATGCTGATAGCTTTTTAACTATTGTATACATTTTAGGATTACTGATTACTTTTAAAGAAACCTACAGTTGGTTAAAGAAAAAAAGCATGCTTACCCATTGCATTACAGATGTCTTTTCTCTCTGAGACAGCTACCAACTCTTCTCGTAGATTGCAGCTTAGGGTATAATTTGCTATATCTTTTTGATTGCTGAACTTTCCAAGTTTTTTGAGTAGTTTCTTGCAGTTTTCCACATTCTTTTTGTGGGTCTGAAATTTTTGTTCCCATGACACCCCACAAAATTAATTTTGAAAAATGTAATTTATCCTATAAAGACATTATTCTTATATTTTAAATACATTATCATCATTAAGATAACATCTTACCACCATATCTGTAGTGCCTGGCATAGGAGGCACTCGAGTTATTTGTTGAAAGGTAGAATGGTATGTTAATAACAAATTTTAGAAAAAAACATTTTGTATATTCTTAAACTGAGAGAATATTTTAAAAGCTTGAGGTTGCTTTGTCTCTAATATATGCTACATGATAAAAACTGACCATTTTTATTCAGTGATGATTAAATAAAACCTTTCCAATGCCAAGGAAAGACTATCAACACTCCTATTACATAAATCCTAACCTAATGTAAAATAGAAAATCCACTCACACTCAGATATGTCCCCAGGGATCAATTCTAATATTAAAGGAAGTGCTTAATTTTATTTCATTGGTTATGGTTGCAAAGACACTACTTAGGGACTTTTAATTACCTCATGAATACTAGTAAATAACCAAGATTTTATTAGGGTCTAGGTAAATTCATGATTTGAAACACTGTTACTTTACTCAAATGATTTACAACTGTTAGGATATAATAACCAATGTCTTTGAGACTTACCTTATCTAAAACAGCAATGGTTTGTTCCATTATTCCAATCTGAATACTAATCAGAGCCTCATAGTTTGGTTCATTTAGGTACTTTGAGATTAAAAAAAAAACATGTAAGGATATTTTTCTCTTTTTCAATAGATAACTTTATTTATTTATTTATTTATTTATTTATTTTTTTTTTTTTTGAGACGGAGTCTCGCTCTGTCACCCAGGCTGGAGTGCAGTGGCGCGATCTCGGCTCACTGCAAACTCCGCCTCCCGGGTTCACGCCATTCTCCTGCCTCAGCCTCTCTGAGTAGCTGGGACTACAGGCGCCCGCCACCACGCCCGGCTAATTTTTTGTATTTTTAGTAGAGACGGGGTTTCACCGTGGTCTCGATCTCCTGACCTCGTGATCCGCCCGCCTTGGCCTCCCAAAGTGCTGGGATTACAAGCGTGAGCCACTGCGCCCAGCAATAGATAACTTTATAAAGGTTGTTTTAGCTTTGAAAGTTACTGTTTTTCATAACAAATATCTATGTAAGTTAACATTGATTCGGCTTGGCCAGGCGTGGTGGCGTACGCTTGTAATTCCAGCATTTTGGGAGGCTGAGGCAGGTGGATCACCTGAGGTCAGGAGTTCAAGACCAGCCTGACTAACATGGTAAAACCTTGTCTCTACCAAAAAATACAAAAAATTAGTCGGGTATGGTGGCACATGCCTGTAATCCCAGCTGCTCGGGAGGGTGAGGCAGGAGAATTGCTTGAACCCAAGAGGTGGAGGTTGCAGTGAGCGGATATCACACCATTGCACTCCACCTGGGCAAAAAGAGCAAAACCCCATCTCAAAAAAAAAAAAAAAAAAAAAGATTGATTTGGCTATTGTGCCATAATATTTCCCTGTATTTAGCCATCAATACATTCATGTACACTAATTATTACATCAAAGCACCAATTATTACAAATGCCTACTTTATTTTCTCATTCATTCATTTATTCAACTCACCAAACATTTAAGTGTTCCACTTGCGTCCCACATTAACAAAGTCCTAGTTAAAGACACTGAGGGAGATACAAAGATAGATAACATGTCCTAGTCTTCAAGGGAAAATGATCACATAGATAGGATTGGTTGCCAGAAGCCATGTAGAGTGTCATGCTAATTCAAAGGTGGTTTGTAATGAGATGGAATTTCTCCAGGCTTGGGAAATCAAGAAAGGTTTTATGAAGGAGAAGGTGGTATTTAAACTAGACCTTGAAAAGTAGATTTGGGATGTACAAAAAAGGCAAACTAAGAAGAGCTGCTGGGAGGTGAAAACTATAGAAATGGGGCATGGCTTGGAAGCCACAGAACTTGGATTAGTTTGTAGAAGTGATCGTTGAAGTTATAAAAACAGAGGACACCACCCAGGGAGAGGTATGGAAAGAAACACAAACAGCTAAGGGCAAAATCTTGAAGAACAGCTATATTGAAGTGTTAGAGGCAAAAGAGAATCCAGTAACAGAGGCAGAGTGATATGACATGTTGGAAGAAAAATTAATTTGGGGTAACGAAAGCCAAAGGAATGGGATATTAAGATGGTTAAATGCTACAGAGATTTGAAGGATCACTGGGTTTGACAGGAAATCCTTAGTGAGCTCTGAGTAGAATGATTCTACTAAATGGGTCATGAAGAACTGGAGGCTGCAAATGTAAACTACTGGAAGAAAAATAACTCACAGATATATTTTGAAACACTCCTGGCTTAGAATATGCTTGATATCACAGAGGCTTCTTATTAAATACTGGTTAAATGAATGAATACATTAATGAATAAAATTAAAACTATGTAGGGGGGTAGGGAGAATTTACCTTTTGACGATCTCTTGAAAAAAATAGCATCTGAATATCCCAAGCCTTCTGATTTAGATCTTCCCTTTCCATCTCCATTTTCTTATGTTCCCACTCAATCTGAAGTATTCTTTTGTGTACATCTTTACTTTCCATCATGCTAGCAACTTTCTTTTGTCCTTGAGTCTTTAAAAAAGTACATTAGATATCCATATAATATGATTCTGCATATAGAACATAGAATATTTAGGCCGGGCGCGGTGGCTCAAGCCTGTAATCCCAGCACTTTGGGAGGCCGAGGCGGGCGGATCATGAGGTCAGGAGATCGAGACCATCCTGGCTAACACAGTGAAACCCCGTCTCTACTAAAAATACAAAAAATTAGCCGGGCTTGTTGGCGGGCGCCTGTAGTCCCAGTTACTCGGGAGGCTGAGGCAGGAGAATGACGTGAACCCGGGAGGCGGAGCTTGCAGTGAGCCGAGATCGCGCCACTGCACTCCAGCCTGGGGGACAGAGAAAGACTCCGTCTCAAAAAAAAAAAAAAAAAAGAACATAGAATATTTGAGGCTGAATGCTATATTTGAAAACACTTGGATCACAGAGATAATTCTATCTTCTTTTTAAGAAACAGACATTAAAAAATGGCTTCTTGGGCAAAATCTGATCACTATAAAGCATGATAGTCACCAAACAGAAGGGATTATAAGATACATTTAAATAGCAGAGCCAATTTACTTTATATGTCAACAATTAGGCGGAACTTTTTTTTGCCATCACCCAATCTACCAACCTATATGCATTTGTATCCCTACTCATTGTCCTCCCACCTGATGCTGGGTGTGGTATCTCATGCCTATAATCTCACCACCTTGGGAGGTTGAGGCAGGAGGAATGCTTGAGCTCAGGAGTTTGAAACCAGCCTAGGCAACAGAGGAAGACCTCAACTCTATGGAAAATCAAAAAATTAGCTTGGAATAGTGGTGCACGCCTGTGGTCCCAGCTACTCAGGAGGCTGAGGCAGGAGGATCTCTTGAGCCCAGGAGGTTGAGGCTGCAGTGAGCCGTGTTCATGCCACTGCACTCCAGCCTGGGTGACAGAGCAAGACCCTGTCTCAAAAAAAGAAAGAAAGAAAATAGAAAAACAATAGTCAATGATGAAACCAAAAGTTGGTTCTTTTAAAAAATCAACAAAATTGACAAACCTTTAGCTAGACTGACTAAGAAAAAAAAAAGGCTCAAATTGCTAAAATAAGAAATGAAATCAAGAATATTACTACCAATATTACAGAAATTAAAAGGATTATAAGAGGATACTATGAAAATTCTACGCCAACAAATTAGATAACATAGATGAAATAGAAAATTCCTAGAAACACACAAACTATAAAAACCAATTCGATAAGTAACAGAAAATTTTAATAGACCTAAAACAAGTAAATAATTGAATCAGTTATCAAAAACCTCCCAAAAAAGAAAAGCCCAGGACAAGAAGGCTTCACTGATGAATTCTATCAAACATTTAAAGAAAAATTACACCAATACTACTCAAATGCTTCCAAAAAATAGGAGAGGAGGGAACACTTTCTAATATATTATATGAGGCCAGCAGTACCTTGATACCAAAGCCAGAGAAAGACATCACAAGAAAATTACAGACCAATATCCCTTATGAATACATACACAAAAAGAAAAACGTTCAATAAAATACTAGCAAACTGATTCCAGCAGCACATTGAAAGGATTATAACTATGACCAAGTGTCATTTATCCTAGGATTGCAAGAGCAGTCTGCATAATCAAACAATGTAATATACCTCATTAACAGAACAAATTTAAAAACTCACATGATCATGTCAATTGATGTAGAAAAAAAAATTGACAAAATCCAGCACACTTTAATGATAAAAAAAAATATGCAACAGACTTGGAATAAAAGGGAACTTCCTCAACATGATAATGGGAATTTACAGAAAACCCATCATAACTTCATACTCAATGATAAAAGACTGAAAGCTTTCCAACTAAGATCAGGAACAAGACAAGGATGTCCCACTTTTTGTCACTTTGATTCAACACTGTAATAAAAATTCTAGCCATGGCAATTAGGCAAGAAGAAGAAATAAAAGGCACACAAACTGAAAAGATGTAAAACAATTTATATTCACAGATTAATGAGTCTATATATATAGAGAAAGTCATATAGAATCCACAAAAACCCTACTAGAGATAATACATAAATTTGGCAAAGTTGCAGAGTATAAGATCAACATGCAAAAATCAGTTGTATTTTTATACATTACCACTGAAAAATCTGGAAAAGAATTAATAAATCAATTCCATTTACAATAATACCAGAAAGAAAAAACCTAGAAATAAAGTTTATCTAAAAAGTGTGTGTACAAAGAAACCTACAAAATATTGCTGAAAGAATATAAAGATTAAATAAATGGAAAGTCATCCCATGTTCTTGGATCAAAAGACTTAAGACAGTACTCCTCAAAGGAATCTATAGATTTAATGCAATCACTGCCAAAATTTCAATGGCTTTTTTTTTTTTTCAAATGGAAAAACCTGATCCTCAAATTCATATGAAGCTGCAAAGGATCATGAATAGCCAAAACAATATTGAAAACAAAAAGTTGGATGGCTAACACTTCCCTGCTTCAAAGAAGAAAACAGGGACTGAGGCCAGGCACAGTGGCTCACGCCTATAATCCCAGCACTTTGGGAGGCTGAGGCAGGCAGATCACCTGAGGTCAAGAGTTTGAGACCAGCCTGGCCAACAAGGTGAAACCCTGTCTCTACTAAAAATACAAAAATTAGCTGGGCATGGTGGTGGGCGCCTGTAAATCCTAGCTACTCAGGAGGCCGAGGCAGGAGAATTGCTTGAATCCGGGATGTGGAGGTTGCAGTGAGCCAAGGTCATACCACTGCACTCCAGCCTGGCAGACAGAGCGAGACTCCATTTCTCCATTTCCAAAAAAAAAAAAGAAAGAAAAGAAAAGAAAAAAGAAAACAGGGATAAATCTTCATGACTTCAGATTTGATTCTTAGATATTTACTTATTTTATTTTATTTTATTTTTTGAGACAGAGTCTTACTCTGTCACCCAGGCTGGAGTGCAGTGGCGCCATCTCGCCTCACTGCAACCTCCGCCTCCCAGGTTCAAGCAATTCTCCTGCCTCAGCCTCCTGAGTAGCTGGGATTACAGGTGCCTGCCACCATGCCTGGCTAATTTTTGTATTTTTAGTAGAGATGGGGTTTCACATCTTGGCCAGGCTGGTCTTAAACTCCTGACCTCAGGTGATCCCACCTCAGCCTCCCAAAGTGCTGGGATTACAGGCATGAGCCACCGCACATGGCCTGATTCTTAGATTTAATACCAAAAACATAAGACAATCCATAGAAGGGGATAAAATATTTGCAAATTATGTAAGGGTTTAATATCCAGAACATATAAAAAACTCTTATAACTCAACAACAAAACCCAATTTGAAAATGGGCAAAAGACTTCAGTAGTCATTTGTCCAAAGATATACAAATGGTCAACAAGCATATGAAAAGATGCTCAATGTCATTAGTCATTAGAGAAATTTACATCAAGAATAAACCCACTAAGATGGCTGTAATTAAAAAGCAAGCAAGCAAACAACAAAAAAGAGAGAAAATAACAAGTTTTGATGGGGACGTAGAGAAAGTGAAACCCACATACTTTGCTGGTGGGAATATGAAATGGTGCAGCTACTATGGAAAACAGTTTGCAGTGCCTCAATCAGTTAAACATACAATGACCATACAATCCAGCAATTCCACTTCTAGGTATATATCCCCAGAGAACTGAAAACAGGTTTTCAAAAACTTGTGCATGAACAGTTATAGGCACCACAATAGCCAAAAGGTGGAAATAGCCCAAATATTCAGCCCAAATAGCTGATGAATGGATAAACAAAATGTATATCCATAAAATGAAATATGATTTGGTCATAAAAGAAGAATGAAGACTGATACATGCTACAACATGGTTAAATCTTAAAAACATGCTAAGTGAAAGAAGCCAGAAAACAAAGGCCACCTATTGTATGATTCCATTCATACAAAATACTAAGAATAGGCAAATCCATAGAGACAATGCAGATTATTGGTGTCCAGGGGCTAAGGGAAGAGGTGAATGGGGAATTATTGTTTAATGAGTGTGGGGTTTCCTTTTAGGATGATAAAAAATGTTCTGAGGCCGGGTTGGGTGCCTCACTCCTGTAATTCCAGCACTTTGGGAGGCTAAGGCAGGAGGATCACTTGAGCCCCGGAGTTTGAGACCAGCCTGGGCAGCATGGTGAAACCCCATCTCTACCAAAAAAATATAAAAATTAGCTAGATGTGGTGGCACATGTCTGTAATTCCAGCCACAGAGGTGGGAGAATGGCTTCAGTCTGGGAGGCGGAGGTTGCAGTGAGCTGAGATCATGCTCCGGCACTCCAGCCCAGATGACAGAGCCAGACCCGGTCTCAAAAAACAAAAAACAAAAGAAACAAAAATGTTCTGGAACTAGATAGCAGTACTAGCTGCACAACTTTGTGATGTATTAATTGCCACTGACTTGCACACTTTAAATGGTTAAAATAGTACATTTTATGTTGTGTGTATTATACCACAATAAAAATATCTCTAAAAAACTAAGTTACAAAGCAATCAACACACCTAGATCAGAGATGACGGGTGTTAGAACTATCAGATGGGAAATTTAAAATAATTATGACTAATTTCCTTATAAAGAGTATAGCATGGAACAGTGGAGAAAAAGTAACTTTATAGTAAAGAAGCCTGACAAAACACTACCTCAATTCAGGTGGTCAAGATTCAATAAACAGTGATGACATGTTGATAGCATGTATCCTTGAAATCATGTGCTGAGAGGGCATCTGTGTTCTCTTTCTCCATACTCCAGGTGAATAGTGATAAATACATCACAGAAACCACAGTTGAGGCACATTCTACAAAATAACTGACTATTACTCTACAATAAACTGTCAAGGTCATCAAAAACAAGACAAAACTGAGAAACTGTCACTATGTAGAAAGAAATGACAACTGGCCGGTGGCACGGGGGCTCACGATTGTAATCCCAACACTTTGGGAGGCCGAGGTGGGCGGATCACCTGAGGTTGGGAGTTCGAGACCAGCCTGACCAACATGGAGAAACCCCGCCTCTACTAAAAATACAAAAGTAGCCAGGTGTGGTGGCGCATGCCTGTAATCCCAGCTACTCGGGAGGCTGAGGCAGTAGAATCGCTTGAACCCAGGAGGGAGAGGTTGCAGTGACCTGAGATAGTGCCATTGCACACCAGCTTGGGCAACAAGAGCAAAGCTCAGTCTAAAAAGAAAAAAAAAGAAAAAAAAAGAAAGAAAGACATAACAACTAAATAAAATGCATCCTGATGAGATCCTGGAACAGAAAAATGACCTTAAGTAAAAACTAAGGAAAAGTGAATAAAGTTTGTACTTTAGTTAATAATAATGTGTCAATATTAGTTCAATAGTTGTGACAAATGTACCATACTGATGGAAAATAATAAAAATATAAGAAACTGGATAAGGGGTATATGAGAATTCTCTGTACTATCTTTACAACTTTTCTAAAACAAAAATTTTTGGAAAGGATAGACAACATGCATGAACAAATGGGGAATTTCAGCAGAGGGATGGAAACTATAAGTTAAACAGAAATACTAAATGTAAGTCTATCTATCTATCTATCTATCTATCTATCTATCTATCTATCTATCTACAATAATATGGTAACAGATATTTTGCCTTTGATGGGCTCATTATCAGACTAGACACAGCATAAGAAAGAATGAATGAACTTGAATATAGGGCAATAGAAATTACCCAGACTGAAACATAAAGAGAACAAAGAGTGAAATACAATGAGTATGGAATATCTAAGAGATGTGGAACAGTATCAGACAATCTGACACGTGTGTAATTGGAATCCCAGTAGAAAAAGAGAGAGCGAACAGGGCAGAAGAAATATTCAGAGATAATCAATGAGAATTTTCCAAAGATAATGACAAATATCAAATCACAGATTGAGGAAGCTCAGAGAACCTCAAGAATCTCACGCACACATGTGCATACCACCCCCTATCCCCACCTAGACACGTTGTGTTCAAACTGCGAAAAACAAAGATAAAAAATCTCAAAGCCAGACACATTAAATTCAGATGAACAAAGATAAAAAATATACCAGAAACCTTGTCAGAAACTATCTAGATGTTCAGAAGAAAATGAACATCTTTAAAATGAAAAGAGAGAGAGAGAGAGAACAAATGAACAAACCTGGCAATCCAGTGAATCTAGCAAAGTATCTTTCAACAATGAAGGTGATTAAAAACTTTTTCAGATAAAGAAAAATGGAGAGAATTCATTACCAGCAGGCTTGTACTTCAATTAAGTTAAAGGAAGTTCTTTAAGCAGAAGGTAAATGATACAAGATGGAAATTTGGATCTACACAATGAAATAAAGATCTTTTGAAATAGTGAAAATTAAGGTAAATAGAAAACACCTCTTTTCACATTTTTATTATTCTAAAAGATAATTGTCTAAAGCAAAAATAATACCAATATGTTTTGTGTTTATAGCATTTGTAAAAATAAAATGTACAGTAGCATTATCATCTAATTCCCAAATAGCACAAAATCCCCAAATATTTAGAAATTAAATAACACGCTTTTAAATAACTCATGAATCAAATAGGAAGTCACAACAGAAATGAGAAAATATTTAAAAGAAAATTAAAACATAAAATATTAAAATTTGTAGAATACAGATAAAATAAAGCTTATAGGGAATTTTTTTTTAGGACTCAATTATACCTAAAGCTTATAGAGAAATAACATTAAATGTTCATATTAGAAAAGAAGTAAGGTCTGAAATCAACTAACTAAGCTTATCTAAGATTATCTTTGCCTGAGTAGGCTGGGCCTAACAAACGATGGCATACTAGAATGGACATTTAGCTCTGTGATCCTTCTTGAACCTTAGAATTATGGAGGGAGCTTTTGAAAAATACTCATCCTGGGGGTGGGGTCTGGGCACATTTATAAAGTTCTTCAAATGATTCTAACAGTTAGGAAACCACTGACTTAACTGAATTAAAATTACTTATGAAAATGGGAGAATAATGTAAAATATTTGGTACAGCAGGCAATATGTTTTGTCTTTAAAAAAGTATAATTGGCCACGTGCAGTGGCTCACGTCTATTAATTCCAGCACTTTGGGAGGCCAGAGCAGGAGGATCACTTGAGCTCAGGAGTTTGAGAACAGCCTGGGCAACATATTAAGACTCTGTTTTCACAAAAAACTAATTTTAAAACAATTAGCTGGGTGTGGTGGTGTGAACCTGTACTCCCAGCTACTTGGGAGGTGAAGGTGGGAGGATCTATTGAGCCTAGCCAAGGGTTAAGGCTGCAGTGAGCCACGATTGTGCCACAAGACTCTAGCCTAAGTAACAAAGCAAGACCTTGAATTAAAATAAAAATAAAAAGTATAATTACCCGAATCGCAGAATTCAAATCTTCAATTATGTTCTTGTTGATGAGAATTGCATCAGAATACTCCAGTACTAGCTGGAAATTTTCCAGTTCTACTTGTCCTTGTTTAAGAAGAATTTGAATTGTCAAATTCAACTGGAATCTCACTTTCTCTTCCTGTAATCTAAATTGAAAAGGACTTCAAAGCAAGTAGTTGTAATATATTTCAAATTTCACCTATTATCTGAGAATATAAAAATCAAATCAGCTAAGGAAAACATGCTGGAGATTAGTGTGGAGAATATTTTCCTGATGATGAGCTTTCCTAGAGGTCTCTCTGAAACCTCTTCCTATTGATGCAGAATTACACCTGGGTTGCTCAAAGAATGGTATGGACAGAAATACATTTATAGATTTTTACTTTAGGATTAAGAAAAGATTGTATAATTTTGACGGTAATAAAAGTAAAGTAAAAATGAAGAAAATAGAGACGCTTTTAAATAACAAATCTGGCCAGGCGCAGTGGCTCATGCCTGTAATCCCAGCATTTTGGGATGCCGAGGTGGGTGGATCATCTGAGGTCAGGAGTTCGAGACTAGCCTGGCCAACATGGCGAAACCCCATCTCTACTAACAATACGAAAATTAGCTAGGGGTGGTGACAGGCACCTGTAATCCCAGCTACTTGGGAGGCTGAGGCATGAGAATCTCTTGAACCTGGGAGGTGGAGATTGCAGTGAGCTGAGATCATGCCACTGCACTCCAGCTTGTGTGACAGAGTGAGGCTACATTTCAAAATAAATAAATAAAATAAATAACTCTATTAAAATTCTGAACTTATTTATTGATTTCTGATACTATACTACAATATTTAATATGTAAGTTACTTAACAAATCTATTTCTGGGTAATTCATATCCTCGCTATAGCCTAGATCTAAAAATGATGTGTAACAATGAATTTGGGAACATCAGAGAAGTATTTATCAATGAGGCTATAAATATAGCCAAAAAATGAAGCAAGGACTTAAATATCTTAATCACTTAGTAAACAACAACAAATTCCCCTAAAGAAAAATATATCAGTTGGCTGGGTGTCTACATGGAAAGTTCTTAGACATCTGCTTAATTTTCCACACGGTTAGCTTATATGCCTTGAGCCCCAAAGTACTGACTGGAAGAAACAGGTTCTTTGCATTTTTATGTGGAAGGGGCCGACTTGAAACAATACTAAGATTTTTCTGAAACTTGCTTATTTGTAGTAAGAGCAACAAAACGTGGGAAATTTCCATCCTGAATCAAGGTCTATGTAACAAAGCACACTTTTTAAAATGGAAATTTTTAAGCACAGTGCTGGAAGGGAGATAGCTGTAAAGCAGTCAGTAGGCATTCTCTCCAGTGATAACACAACCTGATTTAGCCCTAATTAGACTTTGAATAGGTGAACACGAAAGAAAGCTTCAAATTACAGGATGAGTTCATGGAACACTCTCTCAATCTCCTGTTGCACCTTCTCTTCCTCCTCAACTCTCTTCCGGAGGAAAGTTGCCATTTCCAATAAGTCAGCGGCTTTCTGCTTTACCTAAAGAAAGCGAGCCAGAAACATGTCAGAACATATGGAGCTTCAATTTTAGACAACATACATCTTTTAACTTTTTAAATTTAAAAACCTTAACAGGTCTACCTTCCAAAGAAAGTAATAAACATTTAAATTTAAATGTCTAAAATTTACATGGTATGTAACAATTTGAATGATTTGAAAAGTATCAAATTTGCTTCTTAGTGAAAATCAAGTATGCAAGCAACTATAAATTCTTTTATATCTTATTTTTAAAATTTGTTCTCATCATTTTAAGTGAAATTATGGAATCATAGGTACTTTAACAAAAATATGCCAGCCTGATGCATGTGGGCATTAAGTTTAGGGAATTTGGGGTAGTGGTCAAGAAGCAACAAGAGGAAGGATTCTCTTCCCAAATAAAGACACTCTTAAATTTTTACTCGTTGCTACATTCTAGCAAAACTATAAAGTTGGTTCTGCTGAGCCAAATGTAATTCTAATCTATGCAAAATGAGATAACCTACAACAGTGCTGTCTAAGAAAAACATAATGTGAGCCATAAACGTGAGTCACATATGTAATTTTAAATTCTGTAGTAGCCACATTATAAAAAGTGAAATCAAAGAGATGAATTTAATTTTACTAATATATTTTAATTCAATGTATCCAGAATATTATCACTTCAACCTATAATCAATATAAAAATATCAATGAGACATGTTTCTTTTTGTTCATACTAAGCCTTCTAATGTGTATGTTTTCCACTTACAGCACATCTTAATTAGGACTGGCAATATTTATTTCAAGTGCATAATAACCACTTGTGGCTAATGGACACTATTTTGAATGGCACCAGTTTAAAAGCAACAGGCCTACACTTAGCCTTCAATAGCACCAGGGTTAATATAGTATTTCATTATCTTATTACTATGACCAAATACTACCCTAGCAGGGAAACCTAAATAATTAGCTTTTTCGGTTACACTGACCAATGTAAACTATGTATTTGATATTAGTACACTAAAAATTAAATTAAGTTAAAATAGTATATACTTTCTGTTCATTTTCCACTTTTGCTCGTCTTGTCATGCAGAAATGATTCCAGACCAAAGGGTCCAAGCCTTCTGGCATGTTACTAATATTGTCCAACTCATCCATGGCTTTCATTAACTGGGCAAATGCATCCTTATTCAACTTGCCAGATCCTGGTAGTTCTCCAAAAGGGACAACACTGGTTGTTTCTGAGTGCGTTTTCTGTTTGGAAATCCTGGTATTACCAAGAAAAGCCCATCAACATTTCACATTCTCACGAAAACATCAATGTGAAACAATTAGGCCCTTAGCACAGGCATAACACATTGTATGGCTCTTCCCTTCGGCATGTGACGGCTGGTAGGTGGGTTATTCCACAGATAAAGGGATCCACTTTGCCCTTCCTCCATACTCCCCAGGTTCTCAGACGTGACCTTGGCTAGACTACAGATGTCTCCAACTATTGTCAGCACTGACAGACAGTTGTACCTGTGCTAGGACACATTTCCTTTCTGTATACTGTAAGCAGGCAAATAAATCAACCCATCGTTTCACCTCAGCCTCCCAAAGTGTTGGGAGTACAGTGGTGAGCCACCACCTGGCCAACTCTATTTTTATCTACATTAATAGATTAGTTTCATTTCCCTGTGCTTCAGCTGGAAAGGGAAGAAGGGTACAAAGATTTGGGCGAGGCACTCACTATCAAGATGCTTTACAATACACTGTGAAGTTGAAACTATATTATCATCCCCATTCTCTAGATGAGGAAAGTCAGCCTGGGAGAGAAGCTCATGGCCCAGGGCTATCAGTCTGACAGGTGATGGAGTCAGGATTTAAAGTTGATTCTGTTTGACAAGAAAGCTTGTGCTTTTCCCACTGCTGCAGGAGGTCTCACTTCTTTTTCCACAAGGAGAAGGTACGTAATTGGGCTAATTATCACTCACTCTTTTAAAAACAGGAAAACCGCCGGGCGAGGTGGCTCACACCTATAATCCCAACACTTCGGGAGGCTGAGACGGATGGATCACGGGGTCAGGAGATCGAGATCATCCTGCTCAACATGGTGAAACTCCGTCTCTACTAAAAATACAAAAATTAGCTGGGCGTGGTGGCGCGCGCCTGTAGTCCCAGCTACTTGGCAGGCTGAGGCAGGAGAAACGCTTGAACCCGGGAGGTGGAGGTTGCAGTGAGCAGAGATTGTGCCACTGCACTCCAACCTGGGTGACAGAGCGAGACTCCGTCTCAAAAAAAAAAAAAAAAAACTGAATTAGGATCAAAACCCTTAAACATCTCCACCTAAAAGATATTATACTGAATAATTCATTTAATTGGGAGAAAAAAGCTGAAATCTAGTAACACTCCTCTTTATTTGCAAACTTTTTTCTCAGAAACACAATAGTGAAGGAGAAACAAACCTTGGTCGGCGTTTAAAAAGTTTGTAGAGTATATCCACTTGATGACCGGGAATTTCAGAAAATTCCTTTTTAAAGCTGCGATCCATAACCTAAGGACAAACATGACATTTGAGGATTGCAACTTGGTTTGGAAACCTTTTATTTGTTGACAGTACTCTTCAAAATACAGGTGGTAGCACTTTGGTTTTAAAAATCCATGAAACCTTGATTTATAAAGTTGTTAGACATTAACCATTCTCTGTGCGATGATTTCTCAAAGATTTGTTTTGATAAGAAGCATCTAAGTGTATTAAAAATGTTATTTCATATAACAGGTCTTAGAAATCATCCAGAAGTTTCCCAAAGAAGTGTCCCAAAATATATTTACCCAAAAAACATGCATGTTACTCTATTCTTTTCTATTCCATTCTGTTCCATCTGTCTTCTTTATGCTATTCTATCCTATTCTTTTCCATTATAAAACTGCTGGTCATAACCTACTAAATTGATTTCATGGCCAAGTAACGGGGTCTGCAACCTAAAGTTTGAAAAGCCTTAAAGGCTAGATGATTTCCCTGTATTTTGTATAAGAGAAAGCTTAAACCAGAGAAGCTTATAAAAATTCATTTTACACATGGATTTTCAAAAATATACAATGCATAGAATGAAGTTCACCCATAGCTGAGAATTAAGTGGGAGAAAAATATGTGAGAAAATTATATTATATCCCCTTTAACCTTCCTCCAATCTAGGCAGCAACAACTCTACTGCACTGTTGAGTGGGTAAGACAACAACTCTCACTTTGTCTTCTGCCAGTAAGTTGTCATAGTGCTCCTTGTACACATCCAGGTCTTCTCTAGATTTCCGAACAGCTTCTGAAGTTTGGCTCTATAACAGCATCAGGAATAGTTGATTGAAACTGGAGACTTTCCAGCATAAACAAAAATATTGGGGATACTAAAAAGAGCAAGGAATTTCCTAGTACAAGAGAAATATGTCTGTGAAGTATTCATTCATGAAGATTTATGGAAGAAAACAAACCAATTGGGGACTTTGAAAGAACACCCAATCACCTGTTTCTAAGTACAGCCAACTCTGTGTATGAGTGTGTGAGTGTCTATGGAGCACACTGCATCTTGGTAAGTCAGTGTGGAGGATGAAAGTGCACGGGCTTCGGAATCACATGGACCTGGGTTCTGAGAGACTGGATATACATGCAAACAAGGGCCAGACCATATGTAACAACAGAACTCTGACCCACAACCTCTACAATCATCAGCTGGGAAACTAAATCACAGCCTTTTTAAGGATTGGCCTCAAACTTTCAGGGCTTGATTATAACCACCAGCTTCTATAACTTTGTCCCCATTTCCAACCTAGGACCATCCAGAGAAAGCCAAATATGTTCCCTAAATCAGTCAAATGAGTTGTCCCGCTTCTGATTGGTTTGCCTCTAGCTTCCTCATGCCAACAACTTCCAATCATGTTGCACCTGAAGCCCTCTCTTCCTTGCACTATAAAGCTTTCCTACTCCTTTCCTGCCTTTGAGTCTGCCAAAAGTAATTGACGGTGGATGAGTCCCTTGCTGTGCCAAGCTCTGAATAAACAGCTGTCTGCTCATTTGCATTTGGATGTTCTTCACTTATTCCCACAGTTCCAGCTGCTGCTCTATTACACACTAGTGGCTGACTTAGGCATGTTACCCAGACTCTCTGAGATGGTATCCTCATCTGTGAAAGAAATCTAGTATGCTGCAGGGTTGCTATATGTAAAGTTATATTTAGAAGAAGTTTTGCATATGCTGTTTAATAGGCTCTTAGAAAAAAGTTAAGTTCATGTCATTTATAAGTCACACATTCATAAATGCTCTTTACTAATACTACTAACAAAAGCTGACATTTGTTGAAACATTATGTGATAAACATTTTGTATTCACTGTCTTTTTAATGAACCATATCTATACAAGCTCATATTTAGAGTTTTTCATAATACAACAGTTTTTCATTCTATATGCGAGCCCATTGCTTACATCTTAGTAAATCTTAGCGTGTCCAGAGAGAAAAACATTCCCTAAATAAGAGCTTGTAAGCAGCTTAAAAGGTTGTATGCCTTGTCCAAGGTCCCACAGCCAGTGCTTTCAACCATGAAGCTATATGGCCTCATTGTATAAACCATGTCATATGAAAGCTACACAGTTCTTTTGGCTAAATGATTGCAGATGCAGAATCACATAACTTTATTAACAGATTGGAATGGTTACTTTCACCTGGCCCTGGAGCAAAGTTCCAGACAGGGAGCCAAGGGATGCACATGGTTATGTAGGAATGGTAGAAGGAAGGAAGGAAGGGTCTAGACATGTGAGCTCTTGCTAAATGAGGGGCATGTCTATCAGAAAATGCTTGTATTCAGATTTCAGACACTATTCTTACTTTCTCGTGCTGTTTCCTTGTAAGGTAGTTGTTCAGGAATTTTTCTCTGGAGCTTAATTCTTCATCCAACAATAAAGAAAATGCAAGGTTACTTATTTTCAATTCCTCCTGTAGAAATATTTAAGAAAAAGGTTGGCAGAAATACTTCTACCTGAGACAATATTTTCTATAGACTTGACACTAATCAAGCAAGTTTATGACATACAGGTAAGAGAAATATTTTAAAGAAAAAAGGAATACAGCTTATTGCAATAACTTCAGTTATTTTACCTTTTTCATAATTTCATTGTAAGGTAAATCACATATACAAAAAATACATAACATGGACATATAATTTAATGAGTTATTATAAAGGCAAACACCCTTGTTAGCACCATTTATCCCAAGAAACAGAACTTTACGACTGCAGTTGCTTCTTCCAGGAGTCCTCATCAAAATCTCAACCCCAGTACTAAACACTATCTTGACTTTTTATTATATATTGTGTTTCTTTGTAGTTTTATTACCCAGGGGTGTATAATGCTGTAGTTTGGATATTTGCCCCATCCAAACTGCATGTTGAAACGTGATCCCTGGTGCTGTAGGTGGGGCCTAATGGGAGGTGTTTGGGTCACGGGTAGGGGTCTCTCATGAATAGATCAATTCCCTCCCTCAAGGGTGAGTGAGTTTATACTCTATTAGTTCCCCTGAGTGCTGATTGTTAAAGAGAGCCTGGCACCCCCCTGCACCCTCTCTTGCCTCCTCTCTGACCATGCGATTTCTGCACACGCCAGCTCCCCTTCACCTGCCATAAATGGAAGCGACCTGAGGCCCACATCAGATGCCTAATCTTGAACCTTCTAGCCAGCAGAATTATGAGTCAGATAAACCTCTTTTCTTTATAAATTATGCAGCCTCAGGTATTATTTATAGCAACACAAAACAGACTAAGACAGAAACCTAGCCACTACAGTATAACTTATTCATAATTTTTTTTCATGTTTTTTAAATCTCTTCTTACTACCTGGATTATGAAATAATCTGTACAACAAACTCCTGTGACATGAGTTTACCTACGTAACAAACCTATACATGTACCCCTGAACTTAAAGGTTAAAAATAAAATAAATCTTTTTATAATCTTCATGTTCCCTTTCATTTCTTTTCCTCACAATTTATTTGAGTTATCAGCAGTCTCTGTAGCGTTGCAGAGTCTTGTTTTAATGCCTGTATATTCATGGTGTAGTTTATCGAGGCTTCATCCTTTTTATTACTTGAAAAATGGCAGCTGGGTCCAGAGGCCTGATCAAATCTAAGTTTGATCCTTTTAACAAGACTATAGGTGGTATTCTGTTCTTTGATCAGGAGACATATATCATCTGATTGTCTTTCTTTCTGTGATGTCAGCAGCTGCAGATACTCAATGCCTGGGTCCATTAATCCGCTGAGAGATGCAAAATGGTGAAAATCTGGTTTTAGTTTCCCTTTTCACTTATTAATTGAACTACTTTTATAAAGAGATGCTTCTCATCATCTACTATTTGGTTTCAAAGTGGTACACTTCAGTTCATATAGGAAAGGCAGACTAAATACTTGATGCTTTCTCTTTATCAGTTTTTAGAAAATGAATTTGTTTTCATCCTCTGAAAGTGACTGATTGGCACTTCTATTTTTAAAATATCACAAATTCATAAATTTAAACAAATGTGATGGGTTTAATTAATTGCAACTGTTATCATCTTTGAATCTTAAATTGTCTCATTCAAGGGAAATGTTTTAAGTTAGCTCCTGAATTATTTTGATATTACTGAGTAGTCTGTTAGTTTCCTCATTATCTTATATGACAAGAGGATCTCAGCATACCGTTAAAAAAATAACTTTGTTGAGATATAATTCACATACCATACAATTCACCATTTACAGTGTACAATTCAGTGTATTTTAGTATATTTGCAGAGTTGTGTAACAATCACTACAATCAATTTTAGAACATTTCACCATTCCCCCAAAATTCTTTAGTAGTCATTTCCCATCTGCCCCTCTGTCACCTCCTAGAGGCCTCCTCCTCCCCACAAAAGCAACAACTTTCTAATTTCTGTCTTTATAAATTTGCCTGTTTTAGAAACTATATGATTCCACATAAATGGAATCATACAATATGTGGCCTTTGTTGTCTGGCTTCTTTGACTTAGCATGTTCTCAAGGTTCATCCGTGTTGTACCATATATTAGCACATTCCTTTTTATTGTGGGATAATACTCCCTTGTATGGATACACCATATTTTACTCATCTGCTCTCAGCTGCTGGATATTTAGATTGTTTCCACCTTTTGGCTATGACTAATGCTGCTGTTAGGCTGGAGCATTCATTCCCAGTCTTCCCCCTCACTCCCAGTATATCCATACATCCAGTCCCTGCCTGGCCAGTGATTACATTCTTCTATCTGTGGTCACAACTCCCAAGAGCAGCCCCTTTCCCAAGGCTACATGTCTTGCTGGGTTCTGGGAACAGCTCTTTCCCTGCCTGTTAGCTCTAGAGATAGTACTGGCCTTCCATTGTTTCTAATTACAACACGTCTGCCACTCCTTGCTGTTTCCCTTAACCCTGCTCATACCTCTGTAAAAAGTCACTGAGGGAATGTAAATGTAACACTTTCAGTGTACCATTCCTGTTGGGATCCTGGGGATATAGTCATCCTCCTGAAGATTCCCTTCACATCTCTCCAGTGTTGCACCATCTTTTCTCATTAAGACCCCTGCTTTGGTCAGACATCTTTCAAAAGCTCTCATCAAATGAGTGCATGTAAATCTGGGAGACCTGGCATTTCTCAAAATATCATTATTCTCTTTTTTTAACTTTTATTTTAGGTTCAGGGGTACATATGCATGTTTGTTATCTAGGTAAACTCGTGTCATGGGGGTTTGTTGTACAGATTATTTTGTCACCAGGTACTAAGCCTAGTATGCAATAGTTATTTTTTCTGATCTTCTCCCTCCTCCCACCCTCCACCCTCAGGAAACCAGACACCCTAGTGTCTGTTGTTCCCCTCTATGTGCCCATGTGTTCTCATCATTTAGCTCCCACTTATAAGTGAGAGCATATCGTATTTGGTTTTCTGTTCCTGTGTTGGTTTAATAAGGATTATGGCCTCCATCTCTATCCATGTTCTAGCAAAGGAAATGATCTCATTCTTTTTGATGGCTGCACAGTATTCCACGGTGTATATGTACCACATTTTCTCTATCCAGTCTATCATTGATGGGCATTTAGGTTGATTCCATGTCTTTGCTATTGTGAATAGTACTGCAGTGAACATATGCATGCATGTGTCTTTATAATAGAACAATTTATATTCCTTTGGGTATATACCCAGTAATGGGATTGCTGGGTTGAATGGTAGTTGTTTTTAGCTCTTTAAGGAATTGCCATACTGCTTTCCACAATGGTTGAGCTAATTTACATTCCCACCAACAGTGTATAAGCATTCCCTTTTCTCCACAGCCTCACCAGTATCTGTAATTTTTTTACTTTTTAGTAGTAGCCATTCTGACTAGTGTGAGATGGTATCTGGTATTTCATTGTGGTTTTGATTTTCATTTATCTAATGATCAGTGATGAGCTTTTTTTCATATGCTTGTTGGCCACATGTATGTCTTCTTTCAAAAAGTATCTGTTCATGTCCTTTGACCACTTTTTAATGGGGTTGTTCTTTTTTTCTTGTAAATTTAAGTTCCTTGTAGATGCTGGACATTTGTCAGATGCAGAGTTTGCAAATATTTTCTCCCATTCTGTAGGTTGTCTGTTTACTCTGTGGATAGTTTCTTTTGCTGTGCAGAAACTCTTTAGTTTAATTAGATCCCATTTGTCAATTTTTGCTTTTGTTGTGATTGCTTTTAGTATCTTCATCATGAAATCTTTGCCAGTTCCTATGTCCAGAATGATATTGCATAGGTTGTCTCCCAGGATTTTTATAGTTTGGGAGTTTACATTTACATTTAAGTAAATCATTATTCTCTTCTTAAACTCAATGGATAGTTTGGCTGGGTATAGAATTCAAAGCTAGAAATAATTTTTTCCTCAGAATTTAAGGGCATCACTCTTTGATCTTCTTGCTTTTAGTTACTGCATACTTCATTTTTATCCCTACTGCTGGAGATAATTAAGACAGATTTTTTTTTCACCTGATCTTTTGGGACATGAGGATTGCTTTTTCATTCAGCATACACTTTGAACAAAGCCCTTTGCTATTTGCTGGAGATACAGGGGTGAATAAGACAGACTTAGTCTCTACCCTCATGGAGCATCTAGTCTTGAAAACATTGAAAATAATCTCACATAAATTACAATTCAGTAGCAATGAATGGTAGAAAGGAAAAAATATAGTATATAATAGGAAGATATTACCTAGTCTGAGGAACTGATTTTTGAGCTGGGATCTGAAGGATGAATATCGTTCAGGAAGCAAAGAAGCATTGGTAGACAGTATAACTGGCAGAGTTGGCAGAGGCATGAGGAGGGAGGGTATTGGGTGTGTTCAAGATGTTGAAAGAGGAAGTGTGACAGGTAAAGGGGAAGATGCACAAGATGAGACTAGAGAGGGACCCAGGGCCCAGAGCATACAAGATCTTAGTACCTGCTAAGGATGTTGATCTTCATCCAAAGAAATATGGAAAGGCCCTGCAAGCTCCTTAAAAGTCACATAAGTAAAACTTTTCTTTACCTGGTTGGTAACCATCTCTGCCTTCACTCTCCTTTCAAAAAGTCTTTTCAAATGTTCATCAAAGGCCTGTGTGCTTTCTTGAATAGAGTTTTGAAGTTTCTTCAGCTCTGCTTCTAATGACTAAAAGGAAAACAATAGTAAAGTTAACGTTTAGGAGTATTAAAGGCTCCTAGGAGTGATGTTTACATTTCACCACAAGGGAGGGGCAGATGGAGGGCAGCCCTTGCAAGGTGTTCTGGGCTCTGTACTCTCTTAAACCAGAGATGCTCCCACTTGGATCTGTTTAATATACTGTGTGTTGAGATTTTTGCTTAGAAAAGATTACATTGGGAAAAAAAGCTTAAAATTACTGATCATGGCTAATGATACAGGCAGAAGTAGGCCTAGGAAAGCAAATTGCAGCAAATCTTTCCAGAAAATCCTCACTCTTTATATAGGACAGCAATCTCCAGACACATGATTTAGCCCTAAAAAATTTTTATTGTTTTCAGGCACTGGTCATTTTCATGGAATTATTTCTATTTTAAGGAAATAAGAAGTGAATGTATATATATGTATATTTATATATTTGTACTCTCTTGTTTTCTGTATGTTTTGTCTCTCCAAACAGTTCTATATCAAAAGGAAAATGTTCCCTTGTCCTCTCTTTTTAAAAAATTCCACCAGAACGTAAGTGAAATATAAATTTATATTTTTAAAGAGAACAACATCAAAATATGAGGTAAAATTTTGATTGCACAACAGGGTGACTATAGTCAACAATCACTTAACTGTATATTAAAAAAGAACTAAAAGAGTGTAACTGTATTGTTTATAACCCAAAGGATAATTGCTTGTGAGGATGAATATCCCATTCTCCATGTTGTGATTATTTCACATTGCATGCCTGTATCAAAACAACAAAAAAGGTAATTACAAAATGTGCACATCACAACATGCTTTTAAGGACATTATGCATTGTGCTCATGTTCCCTTAAATGTTGTTACCAAAGGGGCTCAGTCTCTAGCCCAGCTGGAATCTCTAGGAAGAGGCAGAGACAGTTTGGTGAAAAAAACATAGCGGGTACATAGGACAGCATTTTTGACAGAGGTATTTTACGTATATTGTAGGACTGAGCAAATCAGTAAGTATATTTATATTTTGGGAACTAGAGTTTTCACTGAAAAGGGGAGACCTAAATATTAAATGAAGGAAAGAGAAAAGAACCCTGTGCTGTCAAATTGGAATTGAGTTGGAATTGGAGCTAACTGGATGTGTGTGTGTGTGTGTGTGTGTGTGTGTGTGTGTGAGAGAGAGAGAGAGACAGAGAGAGAGAGAGAGAGAGAGAGAATGACTCCTAATCCCTAGAGCAAAGAGCACATCTAGTACCCTTGGTCTCTAAATACCAATTGCCAATAAAAGGAATCCAGGATTCTCTAAAAAGAAAAATAGCTGATTCTTGGTGCCTACAACATCTTGCTGTGTTAGAAATGGAGAAAGTGCTCAAAAACTGATGAGGACACATGAAAAGGACACAGATAAGAACTTGAAGAAGCTCCAAACACTTTGAACAACAGAAATAATAATGATAGTCATGGATTAAAACACATTAAGTTGGAGTATGCCTCTGGTAGGGCAGAGGAAAAACTCTTCTTTGCAGAAGAATACTAACTAATAAGTACAAAGTAAACAATTAAAAACTAGAAAGGCACCATTGTGCAATCACTATAGTAATAATTGATTCAGGCAAGGTTCATCAATGGATGCCAAAAGACAGAATGAACAGAGAGTCAGATTCAAAATGCCACCCCCACAGATTAGTTATTACACACGATGGAGAAAGAGAACTTCTATAATAAAGAAATCTGGAGAAACCTTCTTTCCAGTGATCATACTTAATGTTACCAACAGTGGGACTGACTGAAATCAGGAGCCTCCTGATATGATGCACCGAAGACACAGCATCATCTACTTAATATGATTGTCAGAAATATTGCACCTAAATCTAATAATGAGAAACCAATCAAATTCAACATGGGGGACATTCCACAAAAAAATCAGCCTCAATTTTTAAAAAAATGTCAATGTCATGGAAAACAAAGTTGTAGAACTGTTCTGGATTAAAGAACATTAAAAACTAAGTGAAATTGATTAGATTTTTTGATAAACATCAACAAAAAAGCTATGAAGGACTTTACTTGGACAACAGGGTAATCTGAATATGGGCTTAATTAGATAATCATATTTATATTAAGCTTCTTTTGTATGATAATTTTACTGTGGTTATGTAGAAGAATATTTTTGTTCTTAGGAGGTTTAAGCTGTATTATTTAGGCATATCATGATATCTGTGATTTATCTCTAACTATTCAGGAGAAAAAGAGAACAAATGTGGCAATATAAAAAACTGATGTGCACAGGTACATATATATAATATATATATATAACATATATGTACTATATATGCTATTGGTACAAATACATGGTATATAGATGGTACTATTCATGTAACATTTATGTACATTTGAATAATTCTAAAATAAAAATTGGTGAAAAAAATAATCCAATGTTAGGGAAGTAAGTGGAGGTATAAAATGAATTAAGATTGGCCATGAGTAGATAATTGTGGAAGCTGGACAAAGGGGTCATTATACTGTTCTATTTTTATACATGTTTGATATTTTCCATGATACAAGATTTTTTTTTAATTGAGAGAGAGAGAAATTGAAAACCATCAACATAGATTTTTTTGAGTTTTGCAGTAAAGGAGAGCAGAGACATTGAGTGATCCAGGGGGAAAGAGAGGCCAAAGGAGTTGAGTTTTTTCCTTTTCCTTTTTGTTTTGAAATAAATTTATACTGACCCAAATATCACAAGAACAGTAGAAAGAACTCTAGCATTTCCTTCCAGGAAATATTTTTTTAATAAGATGAGAGATGTATACAATTATAGCACATGTCTACACTGATAGGGAAAATCCACAGGGTGGGAAAAATTGCTGATGCAGGAAAGAAGAGGGTAAATTGATGAGTAATGACATTGAGTAGGTGAGATGGGATGGTGGCTAGTGCACCAGGAGAGGACCAGACTTAGGTGGATGCAAGGCCATTTTACCCATTAAGAAGCAGAAAGGCAGACGCCATGGATTCAGTGCAGCTGGTGGGTGGACGCAGCAGTAGAGGAGTAAGGGAAATCACTTTTAGTTGTCTCTCTTCTCTTAGTAAAATAGAAAATAAGGTGAGAGTGAGTTGAGGGTGTCAGGTGTTGAAAGTTTGGGAGATGAGCAATGGGTATGAAAGGGTACTCTAGGATCCTGCTACTTAAAGTAGGGCCCACTGGCCAGCAATAGCCTATTTGGAGTGCAAAATCTCAGCGTCCTTCCATTTTCACAGAGCAACAATGAAATCAGAACCTGCATTTTTAACAAATCCCCCAGGTGATGCAGATTCGCATTCAAGTGTGAGAGCACTTGGCTAGGGGAAAAATGGAGTAGCACTGCCGACCAGCTCTAAGGACCCAATTGAGATTAAGGTCATAATTTTGAGTAAACCCAGTCAGTAGTTTTTCTTTAGCCACTTCATGGGTGCAGGTGCAGAGAAGGCAGAGTATCGGATTTAATCAAGGCTGGGGGTTCAGCAGGTGAGTAAGAAGAAGGTGCAGGGACATGAGGGTGCAGGCAGTGGACTATCTTACAACACAAAACTCTGGAGTAAATGTAGTTGATCGGTCACCAGCTTTTATTCCTTAGGCATCTATACTCCCTAACTCTTTGAAATCTTTACTTCTTTCAGTGTTACTGATTTTGGCTTTGAGTAAGAACCATTTTAGGTTAAAATATAAGGGACCCTACAGGGCCGCAGTGAATAAAAATGTGGACAGGTTCACAACAGATTCAAAGAAGCTCTTCATGAGATACAGCCACTAGCAAGCTGGCAAGCTGTCCTACCTTGAATGATGGTATGACTTTACTTCCTTCATAGAAGAATAAATATTGTTTACTTGACTGCACATCATCATCTTTTATATCTCTACTGTAATTGTGAGCAATTTTAATGTGACAGTGTTTCCTTCTGATGGACGGGGATACAAGTAGCAGAACTGCACTGTAAAAACCTTGAATTTGAGTTGTAAATAATGTACTGCATTGATTGTGCCATTTGTTCTTCAAACCCTTTTCTTGAGATGGAGAACAAATCAAGCAAAAGTATTACTGAATTCAAATAAATGTACACAATGCAGAGCAATACCTTGCTGTGACTTGAACATGTTGTATTAGGTATTCATTGAACACCTGAAGAATGAATGAAGGGCCAAATGAATTGTAATGACATGGGAAATGCTGAAATCAGTAACAGCTTTAAAAAAACTATTGCCATATGTTTCCTTGCTTTAAAATTGTTTTAACTCCTTAAATTTATCTCCACCTACTTCTCTAAATTCTCTTGAGAATTTAAGCTGAAACACTGTCCTTAAGCTGTTAAAGATATCGAGAAAATAGAAAACATTTGAAAAGATATTTAAACAGCACTCTGGATATGATAGGTTATATTAATTCTTTGCCTTCTGACCTTTCTATACTTATCTCTTTCTTCATTTAACTCCTTTACTTTTTTCTCATAATCTTTGAATTGTTTTCTTTCTTCTTCAGTCCACACAGTGTCAGGTTTTGCCATGAAAGCAGGCTGAGGAATCACCTGAAGATATGAAGAAAAGCATATATTTCAGCTCAAACGTAAATGCAGTAGTACAGTAAAAGCTCAGAGTTTTTTTTTTAAAGCCCTTTAAAAGGATACAGTCCTTCACATTGGCAAGGACAACGACCTGACATTTTGGGCAAAAGATATTTTAAATTTTTAAAACAGTTTTTCTGTGACTTAGGTGAAGGTGAGCAGGGCGGGATATACCTGGACTCTTAGGTGATAGACTCAGAGGAGTGTGTTGGTATCTTTATAGCGAGAACTACCCCTGAGCTCCAGGAACACCTATGTCAGGTATCAAAGAAAATGTTTCCTGGTATATCTGGATAATTACCGATGAAGCAGTATTCCTGCCTTCAATAGAGACCAAAACCACTGTAGTTACTTATTTTTGTTGATTTGTTTGTGTCTTGTCAGATTGGAAGGCAAACCTGCATTTTCAAATTTATTATCTGTCTAATGTGGTATGTTTTTGGTTTTCTGAGACAGGGTCTTGCTCTGTCTCTCAGGCTGGAGTGCAGTGGTGTGATCACAGCTCACTGTGGCCTTGAATTCCTAGCCTCCTGCCTTGAATTCCTGGCCTCCTCACTTAGCTGGGATTACACCTCACTTAGTGCTGGGATTACAGGCATAAGCCACCATGCCAAGCCCTAATGTGGTAGGTTTATAAGGTACTATGGAGGTTGTATAATATTTGTTGCTGTAGAACTTCTAAAACTCAGGTTTATATAGGACAAAAATGGTAAAACTTAAGTAGCTCTTTCCACCCCATTCCACCTTCTATAAGGATGAACAGAAATATCACCATTCTCAAAATATCTTCCTTCTTGACTTCCAGAACTCCTCCCATCATGTCCATCAGAGCTCGGAGTCTTGTGCTGGCACCCTGGGAAAGAGCCAGAATCAGAGAGGAATGCTGAGACAGAGACCTGACATTCCAGGTGGCTCCAGAGGCAGCTTCCCACCCAACATTAGAATGATCGCATTTGGGATTGGGGAAGGTAGGCAGTGCCTGGAGGAGAGAAGGGGGAAGGAGGCCAATGAGATTCAAGTGACCACTGACCATGACAAATGTGTTGATGGGTTATCACACCAAACTAGGAAGGAGTATCCCTAAAGCAAAGAGGGTCTTAAGTCCTGTGTAAGCTAAGCTGCATGCCTGTATCAGAAGCCAGTGCTCCGTTTCATGATTCATGATCAATTCTTTGGCTTTGTGCCACGGCTTAATGTGTTTGTGGGCTGTAATCTGAAAGAGAAAATGTCATTTCCTGCTATTATTCTTACAAAATTCAAACTAAATTTTCCTTCCACATACTGGGAGGAGGCTAGAAGATACTAAGGGGATTAAAGGGACTCTGCAGACTTTGCACCCAATTTTCTGTTTTGGAATAAGATGAGGTCTAAAATGAGAGAGGTGGAAAAATAGATCTTTACTTCTCTATTAACTCTCAAAGCTTTTGTCCACCACTAAAAAGATTTTAACAGGGAACCTGACTGATTAAGGAAGGGAGGGAGGGGGGCTCAAAAGAAGTGCCATCTAAGCCAAATTCTGAAGGATGGGGGTCCTAAGAGGTCGAGAGCTTGGGGCATTCAAGGACTGTGAGAATGAAATTGTGACCAGAATGGAGCCAAGTGGGAGAGCAGTTGGGCAAGAAAGGGGGTGGGGGTGGGCATTTAGGAGGAGGCTCATGGGCTTTATCCCAAGTGAAGTGAGCAGCCACTGCAAGGGGTGAGGCAGAGAAGGGACATAGTAAGTTTGGCTTGCAGCAAGCGCACTCTTCTAAATGTAGGATGGATTAGAGCCCAAGGAGAAGTAGGTACAAAGTGACTGCCCCAAGCAGGGCCCTCCAGAGAGCAGCAGAGTAGCAGAGTTAGGTCCTTGCTGTCACCTTGCTCCAGAGTTTTAGGTCACATAGTGAAAGTCTGGTTTAGGAAAAACGACTTGCTTAAACAAGTACAGCAGAGTGCACAGGTTAAGAGAATGAACTCTAAGGCATGATGGTTTGGGTCCAAACTCCCAACAATGACACTTACTAGCTTTGTAACTGTGGTCAAACTACTCAAACTCTCTGTGTCTCACTTTCCTCATCTGTAAAATGGAAGTAATATAAGTACCTACCTTATGATGACTTACAATGATAAATTCATTTCAATCCATCTAGGGCACCGGGAATGGTGCCCAGCCAACATCCAGCAGAGACTGTTAAAATATTTTCTATTACTTCTAAACACCACTATTATCTTTTGCCCCCAGGAGTCAAGTTGGTTTTACGTGAGAAAAGGTCTTTCTTTAAGTATTCTTTAGCATTTTTTTTTTTTTACTTTTAGAAAATGAAATATTGTCAGATTTTAATTGTTTTCTTTAGGCATTTATTTTCAACTGCCTCTGTGCCAAAACCTTTAAAGAAGGCTGTCCAGAGAGCCCCTTTCTCTGGGATCCACACCGCCTGAATGACCTAGATCACTACTGGAGCTCCACTGGCCTCGTTCCTGCAACGTGACCCAGCCACTCTGGGTAGAGGCACTGGACCCCAGCTGGGCCAAGGAGCCCCGTCCCAAATGAACTGGGAATTGGGACTAAGAGATTCTAATTCAGACCAGCCACTTTCTCATGTGGAGGAGATACAAAGTAGAAATTGCTACAGGAAGTAGAAATGCAGAGTGATGTGAACTAAGAGATGAAGACAGAAGGCTTCTGGACCTCCCATGAGGCTCTAGTCTTCGGTTTCTGCTTCTTCCTGGGCTCAGTGTCCAAATCTTTCCTGGACTCCACAGGATTCATAAAAGAAATTCTCATCATTGCTGAGGCTACATCACCTCTTTCTGTTACCTGCAACTGAGAGTGCTACCCAGTACAATCACTTCCCACAGAGTAACCAAGGTGAACAAATAGGAGCTGGGGAAAGTCTCCTGAGAAAGAAGGGAAGGGAGAACACAGCTAGCCAGTACCTCCTCATCTTGCACAACAAGCGTTCTCTCTGGCTTCTCACAGTCTTCAAATTCTGGTTGCCAGACTGCTTCTTCCAATTCCAGATCTAAAATAATTTCTCGAATTCGAACATTTCTTTCCTTCACGCGTGCAATTTCAAACTCTTTTTGTTTATATGCAGTGTCAAACTCATTATTGAAAGCAGTTTTTACCTTGTAAATGATATCCTGAAATATTAACATGTTACTGAAAACACATCACATATTATATCTTTACTGGTAACATGATCCCACAATTATACTTTCCCTCTAAAATCATCCCACAAATTATCTTTTTTTTTTTGAGACGGAGTCTTGCTTTGTTGCCCAGGCTGGAGTGCGGTGGTGTGATCTCTGCTCACTGCAAGCTCCGCCTCCTGGATTCATGCCATTCTCCTGCCTCAGCCTCCTGAGTAGCTGGGACTACAGGCGCCTGCCACCAGGCTCGGCTGATTTTTTTTGTATTTTTAGTAGAGACGGGGTTTCACTATGTTAGCCAGGATGGTCTTGTTCTCCTGACCTCGTGATCCGCCCGCCTCGGCCTCCCAAAATGCTGGGATTACAGGTGTGAGCCACCGTGCCCGGCCCTACAAATTATCTTTTAAGAGGGTAAAATGAATCTTTCTAGAATACTACTTATATTAAGTCATTTATTGGCTCAATAATCTACAGTGGCATCCAAGTATGGGTAGGATTAAGGCTACCACATAATTGTTAGACTATAACCTACTTCCTGAAATGTAAATTGTAACTCCATGTGCAGGTTGACAAATGCTAAAGTGGGTGATGGGTACTTAGAGGCTCATTGGGCTATTCTCTCTACTTTTGTGCAAAATCCACTATAAAATATTTAAAAAGCAATATATAGGATTTAAGTTGGCACATCTTTTCTTTGGAACCTGGGTTGGGGTAGATGTGGAAAAGAAGAGATAGTTTCTAGAAAGTATTTGGAGAACCTGCCAGAGAATTACCACCACACACAATACTCTTCTTCTGTATGAACACATCATTCTCAGGTAGGAAAGAAACCTGTGCTAGCCAGCTGGAGTAACCAATTCCTAAGGTGCCAGTGGGACCAACTGGATTGCCTCCACTCCTGCTGATGGGTCAACCCAAAGTGGCCTTTATGTTGCCATGGGAGTTTAGTCTATGTCTATTGTACTGAAGATGAAACCATTAAAGCAGGGTGAAAAAAATGATCTTAACAGCTAGCATGAAAATTTCTCTTGGGCCGAAATTACCTCCTTGTAGGAAAACACCTTAATTAAAAGCAGCAAGAAGGTGAGACCCTGAAGGCAGAAGCTGAGCAACAAATGAGGTAGCTAAATAGCTCTAAGTGTAAATGAACAGAAATTTCAGGGGCTAGAGCAGAAAAAGAAAAGGATAGGAAGAGAGAGCTAAGAACATGGCAGGAGACTAGAATTCAAATTGCAGACGCAGCTGGAGGGCTTTCAGGAACAGGGATTGCCAGCATTCAAACTATCTTCATTGGCACAATCTCAGTCATTGCATTTTCAAAAACCTTCAGTCAGGGTTTCTACATGTATAGATGTATTCTGAGACTGTTTGGTGGGAAGTTAAGGAGTAGGAGCTTAGAGCCAGAGGAACCCCACACCTTATCCTTGAACCCCAGAATTTACAGAAATTTAGAGGAAATTGTCTTTCCCCAGGTTAAGCAGATAGATAAACAATAACATCTTGATCTTACAAGGAAATCCTAATTGACATTTGGCTATACTGAGAAAACGGAATTCTAGTGTTTTCTTTTCTCTGAGCTTACTGAAGTTCAAAGCAGAATGGTTTGTGGTGTCAGCTGTTGTGGAATGTTCTTTAGAAAACTTGGTATCACAGTAACCTAGTCCAAATGGTTGAATGCAACTCTTGTACACAAGATCTGTCTACAGGACATGGACAGTATCTGTATATTCCTCTATGTATTGTTATTTATTTCTTTTGAGAAGGAGTCTCACTCTGTCGCCAGGCTGGAGTGCAGATCCAGCTCACTGGCATGATCTCAGCTCACTGCAACCTCCGCCTCCCCAGTTCAAGCGATTTTCCTGCCTTAGCCTCCCGAGTAGCTGGGATTACAGGCACACGCCACCGTGCTCAGCTAATTAATTTTTAGTAGAGACGAGGTTTCACCATGTTAGCTAGGATGGTCTCGATCTCTTGACCTCATGATCCAACTGCCTCGGCCTCCCAAAGTACTGGGATTACAGGCGTGAGCCACTGTGCCCAGCCTCCTCTATGTATTTTTATATCTTCATTTGATTGGCATTAGTTTTCAATGTGAGGCCTTGAAAGCCACCTAATGGGGAGTTCTAGAGATTTTTGAGGGTTAAAAAGAAAATTGACCCACTTTCAGTAATATAATTTGGTTGATTTTCTCTTCTCTGGAATGAAGCTCCAATTGGCTTGACAATAAAGAGGTATCTACCCCAAAATCAGTACTCAGACTACCAAGCAGGTAATTGGGCAAATTGCTATATTTTACTGTCTTGTCTTCCTCTTCCTCTTCTTCATCATCCTCTTCATGATGCTTTTTAACCAACACAACTCCAGACTGAGCCTCTACAATTTCCTTCCGTAGCTAAATGTAGAAAAAGATGACACAGAAGTTATGCAATAATAAGAATCCTCTAAAGGGAAATTTTGTGACAACTTAATTATTTCAACAATCATTTTAATTTGTTGAATTGTCTTGCCAACAACTGAATTCAAAGTGATGAATAGATCCTAGAACTGCTGCAGAAGAGATTAAAGCTTCAGAAACTGATAAACGATGGATAAATCAAAGGAATAAAAATTGTCCTGGATGGTATGTAATATTTATATCTTTCTGTCAGTATGGCAGCTGCCTGTAAATAGTTTGAGTCTTTTTTGGTACTTAAGTATTAAGAAATATATATTTTCTTTATCTTTTACAAAGAAACCTGTTAACAAAGGACTGGTGGTGAAGGTTAACACGAATTAAGCATGCCTTCTTTTTGTTTCAGAGAAAGAGTGGGTGCAAAGTTCTGACCAAAACAAAACTACACTGAAGGGCAGTGTTTTTTTAGTGGTTTGACAGAGATTATTGCTTAAAAAGTTGGGATTTAGGAAAACCATAATTCCATCAAAACAAATTCTCCTTCATCCTTGATCAATTATCTTAAAATACAATCCCTAGTGACAATGGAGGATGAAAAGGATATGTGCGAATGAAGACAACCTCTGTGCAGGATAAGAGCAAAACCCCAAATCTCATTTTTTAAGTTATATCCTCATATTTGACGGCTAGCCAGTGTTGTATAGGACACAGGCTCCTTGATTTATTGTGTGGATATAGGCTCCTATAGTCATTAGAATATATTCTACAAATTAACAAGAAATAAAAATATAAATACATACAATACCTAAACTTAAATTATATCCCAACTCAAATCTGAGCAAAGGAGACTCTAAAATAAAGCACATCACTTATATAAACACATATACTTAAAATAGTACTTTAAGACACTCCGCTTCAATCTTCTTTTGCTGTAAAACTCTTTCCAATTCTTTCAGCTCTTCAACCGTGCGCGCTTTCATTGGGAAGTTTTCAACCACACAGGGGATATGAAAACACTTGAGGAAAAAAACGCAAGACAAAATAAATCCATTTGTAGTATAATTGTGTGTATCTGGGGTTGAGTAGGGGATGTTTTCTGTGATTAAAGTTAACCCATAGGTTATCATGCATGAGTAAAATTGACAATGGAAACCTTTTTAAAAATAAAACAATGTATTCCATGAGTATTGGTATAAACTTTATATGAAATACTGTGCTTTGGTGAAGGGCTGATTTTTAGGTCAGTAGTTCTCAACTAGGAACAATTTTTCTCCCCCCTTCTCTCCCTATCCTTTTCCCCCAAGACATTTGGCAACATTTTTTACTGTAATTACTGGAGGCGAACAATGCTACTGTCTCCAAATAGAGCCCAGAGATGTTGCTACACACCCTACAGGGCATAGAACAGCCCCCACAACAAGAAATGATCCAGCCCAAAATGTATGGCTCATGAGGACCCTGTTTTAGAGCAATACTCCATTACATAAAATGTAGGGTGGCCGTATACTTCATTGTCCACATTGGGAGCATATTTGAAAGTGAAAAGGATGCTGATAATAGTTACTCTGGGATTGCAGACAAGACCTGAGACTTTTGGTCACCCTACACAAAGAGGGAAATTATATTGGAGGGAATCTCAATGAGAAACAGCTGCTTAGAAAATGGGAAGGCAGGCACAGGCAGCAACATGAACCAGATTTCGTCTACCTTTCAATCTGTGTGAAATGTGAGTGAGCAGACAGCTATTAAGACCCAGATGCAGGGGGTGTCTGAGAGGAAAGGAGGAAAAGAATGCTAAGACGGACCTTCAGAAATGCTGGCTGGGAAGCACACGGGGCCTGAGCACAGAGGGAAGGAACCAAGAGACAGGGACACATCCAGGTGAAATTCAGTATAGGAAGGGGCAAGCCATGCTCTCAGTGCTTTGCTATGCCTGAATTTTCTTAAATTTATCTTTAAAACTTTCCTGAGCGTTTGATGACAATTCTCATCAGGTTTTGTACCTAGGGTTCTGTTACCTTAAGAGCTCGACCTTTCACAGCCATCGAATTCCAGCATTCTTCTTTGATAAGTTCAGCCAAATAGCTCTTGGCTAAGTTATGCATCTCTACATCCTTTATCATCTTGAAGAAGACAGACAAAGGGAAAAGATAAAAATGAAAGTGTGGCTTCAGAAATAATAATCTCCATTGTAAACTCATTAAGTAGTCATTAACTGCACCTTCAGTGGTAGAGTTTAGTTGTCTTTCTCCAACACTTTGAGCCACCTTGCACTGAGATGCACTTTCGGAAAACACATCTCTGCCTTTGAGAACGTCTCCTGAAGTTTGTCTGTAGGCTTGGATTCTCTTCCTTGAGGACACACAGTACCTCTAAGGATGGTCGGGTTGCATACATGAGTGAAGTGGGGTGTGAGGATGGATGCACTGTGGTGGTGAGCTGCATGGCTAATGTGCACAAAGCCTGCTGGTTGGAACAGCAGGGAAGCAAAACCACTGAGCAAAGTCTTCCTGTTTTATTAGAGAGGTTTGGAATTCATATTTTTAAGTGAAACTGCCAGATATCTAAATGTTGGCTGAAATCTCGCCAACATACATTTGAAGTGCCAGTTTGTGACCTCTGTCTGGGAGTCTTCACTGTACTTAATTCTTCTATTATTTACGTCCACAATAAAAAGAACCCTCTACTACTCTTGGGGATCATACAATTTGTGTTTTTTTCCACTTAAAAACATGTTACTTCAGTTAGTTTTACTTGCTTACATAATCTTATTGCTTATTATTTAAATAATTAAGTATTCTTATTTTAATAGAGTTTGCTGAAAGGCCTGGTGTGAAAGTGAGATCTAACAATCTTTAGTCTTTAGGATCCTCTTCAGGACCTTTGTGCACTTCATTTTGTTGGCAGAATTATTAGCAAACTAGCTAAGAATAATATCTCACAGATTTAAAATGTCTTTTTTAGTACTTCTTGTGAATTTCTATTTATTTTATTGTCTGATTAAATGACTTTAATTTGCAATTCATTTCTTTTTGATTCTGATCCAGTGAGTTAATAGCTAATATAGTTTTAAATTATTTCTTTCTAAATAGACAGCTGGCTTGGCATATCAGTTGTCAGAACCTGCCTGATTCCCAGCCCACTCGGCCCTCCTCTCTCCACTGCTGAGGCTGTTTGATCAACTCCTCCAAACTCAGTCCCTAATACTGTGTCCAGATTGTCATTATCGGGCCTTGGTCTTTTTCCTATCATTGGGATCCTGGCTCGGGTAAGGTAGTAGCCTAGTCTCTCATTCACATCCTTGACTGGCAGGTGCCACTAACTCCTCCCAAGGACTAGTATTCTGATCCTAAACATGCTGAAAGCTCCTAAACAGCTCAGTTTATGGTGCCATCTGCTAACACTGTTCTCTCCTGGGCCACTATTGTACCTAATCTGGTGTTAATATCTCTTCAAAGGCACAGAGCTCAAGAAAAAAAATAAACAATATGAGGGAAACTAGCATATGGAAGGCCTTTCTCTGCACCAAATCCTGCCTCAGAGGATCAAGGAGAACTCTTGAGGGATGAGCACGAATTTGGTAAGTGGCAAGGAGGGGCATCTGGGGCAGAGGCACAGGGTGGCGGTGGGGTAGGTAGGATGAGTTTGGCAATGGTAAATAGTTCAGCGGGCCAGGGGAGCAGGTTCACTATGTCAAGTAGTTATATACAGCTTGGAGAGAGAAGCAAAGATACGGTGAGGAAGGGGGCAGGCACCGAACCCACACACTTTGCTGAGTGGTCAAGATGAGTGGGCTGGGAGAACCTGGTGCAGAATAGCAGGGGGCATTCCGAGCCTGAGCCAAACCAGAGCCAAGGAGGAAGAGCCTCCAAGGAGGAAGAGTCAGGATCTTCCTGGCTCTGATCTTAGCCAAGGGACTCTATCTCTCTAAGCCTCTATCTAAGCCTCAGTTTTTTCAAGTGGGGCAAACTATTACCTGCCTTTTTTGATTGTGACGATCAAAATAAATAACATTCAAAAAGCTCCTAGATTGGTGCCTACCTCTTGTGATAAGAAAATGGGATTTTTTTTCATAGCTTCCTGTTGCACAGTCAATAAAAAAGCCAAATTATTTACTGCAATATACAAGGTCTTCAGGGGCTAGCCTCTGCCTACCTCCCCCACCTCATTCCATGAGGCTCTCTCCCATCCACCATGCTTCAGCCTTTCTGGCATGCTGTTCCTGGAATACTCCAAGCCATTTCTGCCTGTGGGCCTTTGCTCTTGCTGCTCCCTGTGCTTGACATTCTCTTCCCTCAGATCTTTGCACAGCCAGATCTCTCTCTCTCCCTTTAGTTCTCAACTGAAATGTCAGCCCTTTGAAGTGGTTTTCTTTGACCACAGAAGTAGATCTCTCACATCTATCACAGCATCCAGTTTGTTTCCATCATATACTATGTAGAGATTTGGTTACGGCCTGTCTTCTTCAGTACATTAGCCCCATGACAGCAGAAATGTATCTGTCTTCTTTATTGTATTCCCAGCACCTAGATTAATATGCCCAGCACATTAATAAATGTTGCAGAATGAATGAAGGAATGATTATCCCAGGTAAATTTTATTGTACTAAATCAGTCTGTTGAGATACTCTTGTCCTAACTGTTATCCACTACATTTCCTCACCTTTTCAGTCTCATGTCATTCACTAATTTGACAAATCTCCTCATTTCTATATCTTCACCCCAGTCATTAATAAAGATGTTTATCAGGACCAAGGCCTGGGGCACATGGTGGAAACCTCCCTCCTAGAGGCATCAGTCAAATAATCAACCTCCTCTTGGTGTACTTGTTTAATCTATTATAATCCACCTTAACTGTACTTGAATTCAGCTATCTTTCATTCTCCTGTGTTTTTATATTTGCACATTCAAAAAATTAACCTGTACTAGCAGGTTGAGAAAGAGGTAGCTTCAGAATATCCTGTGTAAAACACACTTAGGGCTTTTATTTAAAATAAAATCCATATGAGCAAACAATTTGATGTGACTGCCAGAAAATAATACAAAGGCTGAATTAATAGAAGTATAGTATGAATGGAGGTTTCAGTTTATGTTTTTCTCTACACTGTACAGAAAATAATTTGAATTATTCTGTGGGTACCATATGCAAATATAATTAATCCAGAGGAAAATGGCATGATGATGACGAGGCTATCGAAACTATAATATATGATGGTCGTAGGAGCTGCGATAATTAGCCCAGACAGGAGAAGATCCACAGGGAACATGGAAATTTCTAATCCTCTACCACTCTCAGAGGGGCCATAGAGTAGGAAGTGCTCAAAGAGTAGAAGGATCAGTGAGTACAGGAAGAAAGATTTCAACTCTGATTAAGAAAGGGCTTACTAAACCAGAAGCGTCCAAAGTTGGCATGAGGTCGCGGAGAAGACTTCCAAAACTGTTCAAACATATGGCTGACACGAATGTCATGGAGGGGAAGCAAATGTCAGATGTCTGGCTGGCCTAGATGCTCTCCCTGCTCCTAACCCCCAAATTCGATGATCCTCTGATTCATTACACTTATATGCACTACGTTTGCTTTATTCACATTATACTGGAAAAGGTTTTGTCATATTCACATTATTATGAAAAAGTTCCCTTTCCCATTATCTTTTTACTTCTTTCATCATCACTTTATGGTGTTTAAATTATACTTTTTCATACCTTTGCCACTTCTTCCTGACTTTCATCATGAAGCCTTTCTAGTTCCTCAAGATCCAGACCAAATTCCTGTTGGTCTAATTTTGCAATATTTTCTAGTTTGTCATTTTCTTCTATCATATTCAGAATCTGAATGTTGAAATAAAAAAGTGTGGTGACAAGTAAAGAATTAAACTGTAATAAGATAATTTTCTTAGTTTCTTTTAGGCAGCAATCAATAAAAAATAGATGTTCTATTTATCAAAGTAGTAATACTATTTTGTAAGTCAACTGTTGTTGAGTGCTGTGCTGAGAGCATTCAGGGCTGTGATGCATCCTGCTGATCCATCTGATTTCCATCTTTCAGTTGTTATAGTTTTCATGCTCCTAACATGAATAATTAGATTATGGGCTTATTGTGGTTATTGAAGTTTTAAGGTTTCATCCTTAAAAACTCTTTCATCTGATAAGAAAAACTACGAAAATATATAAGCTCATCATTTCATTCAATGATATTAAAGCACCATTGCTAGTTTGAGGTACACTAACAGCATTGTGATTATGTGTTTTAAAAGTCTTTATCATTTAGAGATACATACTGAAATAATTAAAGATGATATGATGTTTGGGATTTACTTCAAAATAATCAGGGGAGGGGTAATGGATGGAAGCATTGGTGAAATGATATTGGCCATTGGATGTATTATATTATTCTCTCCAATTTTGTATAATTTTGAACTTCTATACAATAAAAATTATCTTTAAAAGTTCATAACTTAAAAAAATTCAGGGGCAAAGGATACATACTACAACATATATGACAAAATATTAATGTCTTTAATATGTAAAAAGCACTTACAAATAAACAAAAACAAGGCAGACAACATGATAGAAAAAATGGGACGTCAGTTTCAAAATGGTAGACTGAGAATGAGTTTAATGATTTTTCTTTTTTGCCCCAAAATACAAAGTTAAGAGAAAAGAAGTATAGCACAGATAAACGCATCACTCAATGAAGAGGAAAAAAGGAATAGAATCCTTCAGGAGCATGAAAACTATAACAACTGAAAGATGGAAATCAGATGGATCAGCAGGATGCATCACAGCCCCGAATGCCCTCAGCACAGCACTCAACAACAGGTGGAAGCCACACCAGATACAGGAACAAGGGTTTACCTAAGAGTGCTGGCAGGTTTATTAGTTGGGGGTGCTGCATCAGAAACAGACAGTAGAACCTGCATGTACCCCCACCTGGTGAAGTTCCCTAGGGTCCAGCAGTAGTAACTGGAGTGTTTGTCTCCAGGTAGAAGAAACTGGAATGAATATTTGGATGGGAGAAACAGGGCAAGGCCCAAGGAATCTGTTAGTGGCTAGAAAGAATAGAGAACAACCCCCACCACACAATGGGCTGCCAAGACACTTCCCAACACCACCCACCCCTTCTCTTTTTACTGAGAGCAGACAGAATACCTGCTAAAGTCAGATCTCCTACACGTCTTCCAAAGTAGACTGAGCTGGTGTCATGGAACTATAACAGGGAGTTTCAATTATAAAGACAACCATGAAATAATAACAATAAATCACTAAATATTTGGGGAACAACAAGACCACTGGAGAGAGACAATAAATTCAACAAATAGAAGACTTGTTGCCCAAAAGAAAAGAGTTAATTAAGCGAGAAGGGTATAATTTTACAGTAACTAGGGATGCAAAATATTGTATTTCATAAAAAGAATCATAAGACAAGAAAAATAAATGAAGTATAAAGACTGATGAGAGAAATATGTTATTTTCAAAAGATATGATAGTCTACCTAGATAATCTAAGACAATCAAGTGACAAAATAGTAGAACTAAAAAGAATTCAACAAGGTGGTCAGAAAAAAATCAATAACATTCACATATACCAATAATATATACCAATATATAACATATACCAATTGTATTAGTCTGTTTTCATGCAGCTGAAAAAGACATACCTGAGACTGGGCAATCATGGCAGAAAGTGAAAGGAAAGGCATGTCTCACATGGCAGCAGACAAGAGAAGAGAGCTTGTCCAGGGAAACTCCTCTTTTTATTTTATTTATTTATTTATTTATTTTTTGAGACGGAGTCTCGCTCTGTCGCCCAGGCTGGAGTGCAGTGGTGCAATCTCGGCTCATTGCAAGCTCCACCTCCCGGGTTCACGCCATTCTCCTGCCTCAGCCTCTCCAAGTGGCTGGGACTACAGGCGCCCGCCACCACGCCTGGCTAATTTTTTTGTATTTTTAGTAGAGACGGGGTTTCACCATGGTCTCGATCTCCTGACCTCGTGATCCGCCCGCCTCGGCCTCCCAAAGTGCTGGGATTACAAACGTGAGCCACCGCGCCCGGCCAACTCCCCTTTTTAAAACTATCTAATTTCCTGAGACTTATTCACTATTGCAACAATAGCATAAGAAAGACCCGCCCCCATGATTCAGTTATCTCCCACCAGGTCCCTTCCACAACACATGGGAATTATGGGAGCTACAATTCAAGATGAGATTTGGGTGGGGACACAGCCAAACCATATTACCAATGTAATAGAAAAATATTCCATTCACAAAAATGGTGTAAACTATAAGATACCTAAAATAAATCTAATAAAGAAATTTATACAAAATCACTTTCAGAGAAACTATAAACTTTCACTGGAGATTACCTTTTTAAAATTGAATAAAGATAAATAAATATATAATATACACATATGTAAGTATTATATATTTAATGAAAATATAACTGGCCAGGCGTGGTGGCTCACGCCTATAATCCCAGCACTTTGGGAGGCCGAGACGGGCAGATCACGAGGTCAGGAGATTGAGACCATCCTGGCTAACACAGTGAAACCCCATCTCTACTAAAAATACAAAAAAATAGCCGGGCGAGGTGGCAGGCGCTTGTAGTCCCAGCTACTCGGGAGGCTGAGGCAGGAGAATGGCGTGAACCTGGGAGGCAGGGCTTGCAGTGAGCCGAGATCGTGCCACTGCACTCCAGCCTGGGCGACAGAGCGAGAGCGAGACTCCGTCTAAAACAAACAAACGAAAAAACCAAAAATAAAATATAACTTTAAAAGTTATATATTTTAAAAGAAATAAATATACAGGCCTGGTGCAGTGGCTCATGCCTGTAATCCCAGCACTTTGGGAGGCCAAGGCAGAAGGCTAGGAATTCAAGACCAGCCTGGGCATCATAGGGAGACCCTGTCTCTTCAGAAAAATACAAAAATTACTTGGGCATGGTGGCACATGTCCGCAGGCCTAGCTACTTGGAAGGCTGAGGTGAGAGGATTGCTTGAGCCCAGGCGTTCAAGGCTGCAGTGAGCCTCGCTTATGCCACTGCACTCTAGCCTGGGTTACTAAGCAAGATCTTGTCTCTAAATAAATAAATGAAAGATGTAAATATATAAATATACAGATGCTCCTCAACTTATGATGGGGTTATGGCCCAACAAACCCATCGTAAGATGAAAATATCATGTCAAAAGGGGCGTTTGTAGACGTGATGGGCTGCGAAAACATAAAACACGATATCCAAAAAATGCTGGCAACACAGTACACTTTAGAGTATTCATTGTTTACCTTCATGATTGCATGGCTGACTAGGAGCTGTGGCTTACTGCTGCTGCCCAACGTTGTGAGAGAGTATGGTACCACATATTGCTACTCTGGGAAAAGATCAAAATAAGCCTGCAGACATGTGCCACCACGCCCAAGTTTCTACTGAATGTGCATTGCTTTTGCACCATCATAAGGTCGAAAAATTATAAGTTGAACCACTGTGAGTTGGGGACTGTCTGTATATATCTTAATTCAATTTAAAAAATATTCTTCAGTAAAGTTTTATCATACATATTGATATATATACTAAGGTTCAGAGCTGGCAGATAAATTCTTCTCCAAATCAAACTATAAGCAATATATTCTCAATCAAAATCAAATCAGAGTTTTTCATGGAGTTTGCCAAGCTGATTTTAAAATTCCAATGGAAAATTAAGTATACATAAAAAGGCCAATTTTTTTAAAAGAAGGGCAAAAGGAGAATTATTCTCAAAGATACAAGAACTATTATAAAGCTATAGTAATTAAAATAGTTTGGTATTGGCTCAAGAAAAATCAATATTCAATCTTAGAACAGAGTCCAGAAATAATCCTATATCCAGGGACTGATAGAGGAGGCACTGCAAATCAGCAGAGAAAGGATAGTATATTAAATAAAACAGACTGGGGAAATGGGCTATTTATTTGAAAAAATAAAATTAGAACTATATGTCATACCATTCATGAAAATAAATTATAGGTGAAATCAAAGAGTATTAGAAGAAAATATGTATGACTTTGAAAGGTCATTTAAAATCAGATGTAAAACCCAAAAGTTATAAAGAAAATGATCAATAACTTGGATCACGCCATAATTTTAAAATTCTGCTTTATAATAAAATTATTTAAAATTTGGCACATTATAAAAGTTAAAAGACAGTATTTATAGTAGGATGAGCCATATACTTTTCTAGAAAATATTTGTAGGTTGAGCCATATAAAACAGCAATTGCATGAAGTTCCACCTAATAATAAGGGCTACCTTTAGATATGTCCCATTCACACTTCCATGCTCTTCTCCTTCCCAGCTGACTCAAATGAGATCAAGCAAGGCAATCTTCGAAGCCCTGAGTTGCAAATAGCAGGGTCTCCAACAGCCTGGGTCTCTGAATGACTGCATGGAACAGAGCAGCTGCTGAGCTAAAGACCCACCCAGGATGGTTACATGGGAATGAAATAACCTTCTCATCACCATGCCACTATGTTTTTTTGAGTTTGTTACCATAGGCTAGCTAACTCTAATTATCATAAATACATATAAATAAAAAATAAAAATAAAGAAATTCTATAATCAACAAGAAAATGACCAATTATCCAATAAGGAAATAGGCAAAGAATATAAACAGGAAATTCACAAAAGAAGAAATACAAATAGTGTTTAGAGTTATGAAAAGGTGCTCAGCCTTATTAGTAATCAGGAAAATAAAAACAAAGGCCAAGGAAATGATTTAAGAACTTTTTCTAAAACTGAGAGACAAAGGTTTCCTATTAAAATGCCCATCGAAGTCTAGCACATGAAAGAAGAAAACACCTAGGGTCCTGGTAGGAAAAGGGAACACATTCAAATGGGAAAACTGGAAGAGAGAAACTTAAAAAAAACTGGAAGAGAGAAACTTAAAAAAAAAAAGATTTGGCAGAGTAAGGAGAACCAGCAACATATGATAAAGCATTAGGCTACCAACTGTGAGAAGCCATCTCTGCTCCTAGGTCTGAAGAGCAAGGGCTGGGAGTGGTTAATGAACCTGGAGAGACCCATAAATGTAGAAGGATGGCAGTCATTGACAGCTCATAACCCTACAGGAAGGAAACTGGGAGAATGAGGACCCTGGTCTTAGTCTCCTGCCCTGCAATCCATGCTCTCAGCCCCAAGAGGCTGGCCTTCATGAACAGCAACAATGGGGTTCTCCTGCTGATGCCACTTATTGCCTAAACCCAAGAGAAAGCCAGAAGGCAAGAGAGTGCATTGCTACTGTCCATAAAGGCCAGCCTCTTGGGGCTCAAAGAAGAGTGGAAAAGGGAAGAGAGTCTTGGTTTGCACCAGCAAACCTAGAATACCCACTGAACATATCAAGGTGCATAACTGTAAATTTCCAAACACTATGGATAAAGAGAGGATCCTGTAAGTCTCCAAAGATAAAAGTCTGGTTACCTACAAAGAATTGGGAGTCAGGCACTGGATTCTCTGAAGGAAACACTGGAAGCCAGGAGACAATGGAGCAAGCCTTCAACATTCTGAAGGCAAACCATCAAACGGATATGAATGTAGGATAATCACATTTTAAGAAAAACCACATCTCACAAAATGTACCTCCCATGTAGCCTTTCTCAAGAACAGAGCCAAAGCATCTGACAGGTCTAGCAGCAGGGCATCATTCACAATGGATTCCACTTGGATGGCACCCCAGAAGCACAGCTGTTATAGAGGAAGTTCCCAAGCATGGCACAGCACAGCAGTCCTGCGTAGGAAGCTACTGAAGGATACACACCAAGAAAACAAAGAAAATCAGGTAGGACTCACAAAACAGGAGCTCTGACTTAAGAGGCAGATCTCTAGGACATTAGCCATACAGCTGGTCTACAGAGCAAGAGCAAGGTGCTTTGACTGGAGCTGGAGGATGGAAAGCTCTAGAAGGGAGGTTGCCCAAAAAATGCACCCACAGATTGATCACTTCAGGTATTTGATTGTATTGAGAAGAAGTTGTTAGCATTTTGAGTTTGAATAGGTCATAGAAAGGCTTACCCAAAACAAAGGCAACTATTAATTCTAAGAAAAATCAAGTTGTAAAAGCAGAAATGTAATAATAATATACCATGTGGCTCAGCATTGAAGAATATTCAAATAACTATCATAGTGTGTATTCCAAGCATGGATTTATATGTGTGCTATAGTGGGGATGGGGAGGAGTAACAACCATAACTACTCATGTTCCATACCAGGATGCCCATAGTTAGCATCAAAACAGAAATATCAATAAATAACAACAGTATTAACAAGACTATTTAGACAGAGGTAAACAGCCCAAATGAAAAAGTAGAAAGAAGAGAAAATAGTTACCTCAGGAGTACAGGAATCAATCAAGAGAAGTAGGGCAGTTGCTGCTTGAAAAATATTATTTTTAACTACACAACTCAGTATTATTTAATCTGTAAAAATATAAATGCATAACTTTGATAAAAATCAGTTATAAAGACAAATAAGACGGTAATTTGGGGGAAGATGGGGAAAACCACTGTTGATATGGAGTGTGAATTGGAGAAATTTTATCTTGTTAAAGAACCTCAGAAAACTGAGCTTACAAGCAGAGAAAAGGGGGGTATAGTTCCTCAGGGTAGAACAAAATTAAATTCAGAAAGTAATTTTAGAACAAGGGCTAAATGTATTAGAATATGAAATTAAAACACTTACAGTTTTGGAAAGTGATTTCATTCCTTGTTTTATCTCTTTCCTTTTCTTGGAAAACAGATTAATCTCCTTTTTGATGGCCTGAAACAGAACAAGTGTATCACTTAACAAAGCAAGAGAAATATCAGCCAGAGAGACAGAGAGAGAGCAATTCTCTAGAAACAGAAACTAAAATTTGTAAAGACTAATATAAAGTGTACATGAAGTAATACCACTGCAGTACCTTGCTTAAATCTAACTGCTACTACATAAGTGACATTAAAGCAACATGAAACTGATGTCAATTATATGGCCAATGGAAAGAAAATAATTAAGTAGTGAAAAATTAGTGAACAGTTGATTAAGGAAAACCAGTATGCACTTTTATTGGGAACTTGAGACTAGATCAATAGGCTAAATCCAGACACGAGCTGTAATCAGTCGGTCACCTTCCTGAACAGCTGCAGCCACAGCATCTCTTCCCCTGTTCCTGGTCCACAGGACAGAGGAAGACAAGCATCCCCTAAAACTCACTCCACAGTGGAGTACTGCAGTTCATCCTTTGCTGTGGCTTACCTGGACACCATTGTTGGGGTGCATGTCAGCCTACGTACAGTTCTTAAAGCTCATATAACTTGATCTAAATGATTGGGCTGTGTTTAGGGTGTTTATTTGCTTTCAGAAAAGTTACACCTGTATGTTGTAATGCTCTGCCAAGTGGTGTCTCATTCCATCTTCTAACTTTCCAGTAGGTTTCCACAGGAAACTAATCTATTTGGTGCATCTACAGAGCACTATTTCAAACCTACCCCATGATTCACAAATACCTCTTGGCTTTTTTGTTGTATCCACGGAATTTCCTTCTTAACATCAGTTAGAACTAATTCATCTTGTGATGAGTCAGTGCTTGCCTTCTGTTTCTGATATGTTAGAAAAAGACAGACATGTCTTAATGTTAAAATTCATCAAGTTTTTCCCCTCCCACCCTACCACATGTAACCGCTTTGAATTCCTTTGCATTTGTTGCATTTTTGAAAATACTCTCAAACATTTCGTCTATCCAAGATGTAACATTTTATTCAGGTAAGTCCTACCAGTCTGCCCTTATGTTAGCCACAACTTCCACTGAGGAAGCAGAGATGATCAGACCAGTCACACTGTCACTACTCTTTGCCTTCTTTGTTACTGTGACCCAAATGTTCCTGCTCATCAGGGCCTGTACCACCATCTGTGCTTAGGATCTTTTTTCTTCTTTTTGAAGTCTTAATACTTAACAAAATTTTTTTTCAATGCCATCTCCTTCTGTATCATCAATTTCTCCCTTTTACAGGATCTTTCCCAACAGCATCCAAACATGCTCTACTATCTCCTGTCTTAGGAAAACTACTCTCACTTGACCATCACATTCTTCTTCAGCCACCACCCTATTTCTTTTTTCTTTTTTTTTGAGATGGAGTCTTGCTCTGTCACCCAGGCTAGAGTGCAGTGGTATGATGTTGGCTCACTGCAACCTCCGCCTCCCGGGTTCACGCCATTCTCCTGCCTCAGCCTCCTGAGTAGCTGGGACTACAGGTGCGTGCCACCACACCTGGCTAATCTTTTGTATTTTTAGTAGAGACAGGTTTCACCATGTTAGCCAGGATGGTCTTGATCTCCTGACCTCGTGATATGCCCACCTCGGCCTCCTAAAGTGCTGGGATTACAGGTGTGTGCCAACCACCGTCCCCACCGGCCCACCACCCTGTTTCTATGCTCCCCTTTGCAGCAAAATGTCTTGAAAGAGTTTGGGATGCCACGCTCTCCTGGTTCTCCTGTAACCTCACTGGCTACCCCTCCTCAGGGTCCTCTGCATCCCTGAACTCTTCTCCTGGTTCTCCAGAAGTTGCTCTGTCCTGGTCCTCTTCTGCTTCTTGCCATTCATGCTTCCATGATGTCCTTACCTAGTGTTATGGCTTTAAATCCCATCTGCATGCCCTTGACTCAAATCAACATATCCAGTCCCAACCTCTCCTCAGAACCCAAGTTCATCTATCCAACGGCTGAACTGGCATCTTCACGTGGATGTCTAACAGGCTTCTCCAGCTTAGCATGGGTAAAACTGATTTTGAATTCCCTTCTTTCTCTTCATAGCTGCCCCCTTCCCCCAGAGTCTGCCCCATCTCCATGAATGACACCATTTTCTACATAAATGTTCAAGTAAAACAATCTAGGAGTTCTTGGGCCCTTTGTTTTCCGCTCTCTCTATGTCAAATTCATCAGTGAGTTCTATCAACTCTACCTCTGAAACCCACCTGGAATCCACTACTTCTCTCCTTGGCACAAGACTCCTCCACCTCCATCATTGCTACCTGAACCTCTGCCTTAGCCTCCTGAGCAATGTCCCTGCTTCTTATCCTGCTTATCACCTACAGGAAACATTCTCCTCACAGCATCAAATAGTCATTTCAATAATGTCAATTATACCTTGTTAATCCTCTGTTCAGAACACCTGACTCAGTTCTCATTACATGGAAAATAAAATTCAAGCTCTTTACCTAGTTTACAAAGCCCTTCGTTATCTGGTCTCCTCCCACTTTGAAGACCTCACCTCCCACCACTTTCTCCCTTGCTCGCCTCAACCACACAGGTCTTTTTTAGGTCCTAACATACCACACGCCAAGCTCTTTCCCCCTTTGCCCTGAATACTCTTGCTACCCTCCCATTGTCTCTGCATGGTGGTGTTCTCTTTTAATTCAGATCTCAGCTTAAATGTCTTCTTGGAGCGGCTATCCAGCCCAATACTATCACATCAACCTATTTTTATTCACTGAATAGAACTTGTTACTATCTCATTGTTTCTTCTGCATTTGCTTGTTTATCTGTCCCTCCCTGCCCATCTCCAACCCCCATCCATGGAGTTCCAGGGTGTACCAACTCCATGGAAGCAGAAATTTTTCTTTCTTGTTCATGGCTATATCCCCCACAGCCTAGCACTCTGTAGGCACTCTATAAATATTTGTTAATTGAATGAGTGAATACTGTTCTTTAGCTAGACACTTCCTAAATAATATTTGTAATATGAAAGTATAGAGAGACCATTTTGACCAAGCACGAGTGTGGGTAGAAGATTTTTTTTTCCAGGCAAGCTTGGATCTTGTACTATGGTTTAAATGAAATCTGAAATGTACTATTTGCAATTGCTTTGAGAAAGGCTGAATATTTTCTCTCAGACGTAGCTTATTCTCTTTTTGAAAATCATGAGATACCTGGATAAAGAGAAATATTACTAAAAATCTGCTTAAAGAAAACCACAAACTGAAACCGAAAACTTCTGATTTACAAAGAAAGAAATGTAAGCAAGCAAGCTAGCCATATAGGAACTCAACTGTGTGTTCAGAATCGGATCCCAAATCTACGGAAACTTTTGGTGTTGTGCTTAAATAATCATTCTCCTTGTCCATGGTGCTGCTCAGGGAAATTAATAGTTTCTGGTAATAGTCCAGAATTTCACTGGCTAGGTGTTCTCCAAATTGCCTATATTAATAAAAAAGAAAACACAGAGGCTACAAAAATCATAATTTTAAAAATCACATTTAGCTGTATTATTTTCAGGTAACTAACCATTTCAGTTTATAGACAACTAACCAAGGAAATATGTGGACAATTCTTCACAGTGCCTTGTGGAAACTTCTTCTTCAGTGCCTACTTCTTTTTCAGAATGTTTTTTTTAAATTTTTATTTTTTAAAGAGAAAGGGTCTTGCTCTGTCACCTAGGCTGGAGTACAGTGACACAGCTTACTGCAGTCTCGAACTCCTGGGCTCAAATGATCCTTCCACCTCAGCCTCCAGAGTAGCTGGGACTACAGGGGTACACCACCATGCACGGCTAAAGGACTCTGCTTCTTACAGGAGAACCTTTCATGGGTTCCAGGCCATGACAAGCTTCTTGACCTTTCTAGGGTACCGTCTCCTCACACTGTCCTCATACCCTTACTCAACATGCCCTCTGTACCTGCCCTGGCCATTGCACAGAAGAGCCAGTACACTGGCTGAGCTCTCAGAATGCACCAGGCAGTGTGCTACTTCACACACATAATCACATGTGGCCCTCATCACCCCACCCTGCATTGAGAGTGGTATTATTACTTCCACTTAATTCACCAGGGCATTGCAAACTTTGGACGCATCAGCATCACTGGGAGGGTTTAAAAACAGATTCCTGGGCCCCACTTGCAGACATTCTGACTCAGAAAGTCCAGATGGGATCCAAGAATATGCATTTCTAACAAGCTCACAGATGCTACAGACTCCCTACCTTGAGTAACACTGCAATAGATGATTTAGAGGGGTTGTCATATGCCAAGGTCACAAAGTCAAAAGTCCTAGACCATTGTTTTAAACCTAGCTTTGTTTTGAGTCATAAGTTTGGGTGATTACCAATGGATCAAAATGTCCTTCTTTTTGAGATGCATAAATAAGGCTCCAGCACTTGTTTGTTGTTGCCTGAGATAGTATTTGTTCGCTGGTTATAAACAATATGTTAGGACTTATATAGTGAGATAAAAGTTAATATTCTATTCAGAATCCTATGTATAAAATGGGCATGATGATGCAATCCTCAAATGAGTTTTTGAGGTAAGTGGCTAGCAAAATTGTTATGATACAAAATCTCCACCACATTTAACATTTTCACAATGTTGCAGAGAAGGGCCATATTTTATTACTGCTTTGATCACAGGAGGTATCATGAAATATTATTTTTTCTAAAATGAATTGCATGATTGAAACCACCTTTGCAAAGATTACGGCAGTGAAAGAAGTCTAGCATGGCTGACTCCATCTTGTTTCTAGTCTCACAGGCTGGATGTTCTTGTTCATTCCTCCTAACTGTGGGAGGAATTTAGTTTATAGTTTAACTTGGAAGCAAGGATGATAATAGTACCTCCCTAAAACGGATCCCCTCCTTGTTTGGGGACTGAAACTGTCTTTGATATAATCTAAGCAAAATCTAATTAGGAAAGTGTGTGTGTATATACATACATGTATATGTCAGGGATAAACAGGAGTTTCTAAAGTTATCTGAGGGTCAGAATTGTCCACGTTTCTTATGTTATGAGAGATAGGACTGATCACTCTCAGATATATATTAACTATGTCTTTTTTTTTTTTTTTTTTTTTTTTGTATTTTGATGCTCTGATATCTGGGGCCTTGCTGACTTCTGGAGGCTAGCCAGTCTTTAAAGATAGTAAACAATGTGCTCTGGAACACACTTTTCAAATGCAAACCGACCAATCCAGAGACCATACCCCCCAACCACCTCCTCTAGTGGGCTTTCACAGTCAGGGCCACCATTTCCCCAATCAGGGCCACCATTTCCCCACCCTAATCACCCGAGGGCCAAGTATGAGACAACTACAGCCAGCCCCTATGCCTCAGAACCCACTGATAATATTCAAACTAGCCAATCCTAAACCTGCCCAATCCTCCCTGTGAAAACCATACTAGAGGATCTCATCCATGTTTTCCTCCCTCTCTCAGCCTCCTGACCCACCCCAGGTCTGCCCCATGAGGTCCCGGCACATGCAGTATACTCTTCTCTTGGGATCTGTGAGTATAACAAACTTTCTTTGCACTGGCAGTGGTCTCCCAGCATGTTGGCCTTGCTGTACTTAAATAATAATAAAATCTCTATTTTAAAACACTATACTACATGGGGTTACTTACTGAATACTGTACGTACTTCCACTTTAGGTAGACAAGGGTGCCATCATCTCTCCCATTCACCAGAATGTTTTGTCCATCCATTGAAATTCTCATTGACTGAATCCCATGACCCTGGTGAGAATGACTCCGACACCGAGCAAATGTTTCCTCAATAGTTAAGAAAGCAGAAAAATTACAAATGCAGTTCTACTACGTGGCTTTTCTAATCGGGTTATATTCCCCTTTTTTGTGGATGAATCATTTTCTATTTGCTAACAGCATTTTAATTGGTATGGAAGTAGCCAATTGGCAATACATAGCATTTAAAATCCCCAGTTCAAACCACATTCACCAATACTAATTTGTTCTTCCACTACCTTTCTGTAGTATGGAAGGACAGGGATTATTATCACCAATTTATAATAGGAAATCAGACACAGAGAAGTGAATGGATTGCAGAAGTCTATAAAGCTAGGGAAGGGGCCTTCAGGAAGCAGAGATGGTGAGTTCCGATGGCTTCAAGAGTCAGGGAGCTTCTATTTATGTGTGAAGTAGCTGAGTGTAATGAGAGAGGGTGATGAGCACTGTGAAGAATGGAAGATAACATGCTCTGAAGGATGCTAACTAAGCCAGTTTGATCAGAACTTAAACAAAATGCATCATCAATTTGGTATATAGGGCAACAATTTAAAAACTGAGATTTCTGAGTCATACTGGTTCTCAACCATGATGCCTTTTCTCATTTAGCTTTTAAAATAGGCAGTACATTCAAATGGTTCAAAATTCAAAAATTATAAAAGAGTATTCTGTGAAATCTCCTTCCTGTTCCCATGACCTAATACTTCCAGTGGCAAGCAAGGTAACTAGTACCTTCAATATCTTTTCAGAGTTTTTATGCATATATAAGCAAATTTTTATATACATATAAAATGTTTCTCTATATGAGATCAATATATACACCCGCAATTTTTTTTTTTTTTTTAAGAAAACAGCTTACCAAAGTATAAACGTCTCGGATACACAGAATTCCACATTTAGCTATTGTTATGAGCCACAATCCATGTGAAGACAGATAGAGCATTCCAGGTCCGTACTGTCTGCTTTGTACTTTTTTGTATGGTTTAAGAACGTAGATACCGATATGTTCCTGCCAGTCAAAGAAAATAACCACATTATAGAAAAGATCAGGTGAGCAGCACCTTTGGGTTTGCAGATGTACATGCCCACTGTACATTGTCATTGTAAATAAACTGATATGGGATAAAGTGCAAACATTGTCATTGTAAATAAACTGATATAGGATAAAGTGGGCACCTGCATTTGCATCATGTTTCCCATTTTTGCAAATAAAAGTTTGTTTCTGCCAACTAAGTAAAGTCTTCTTTATTTGTTTACTTGCCATTAAAAATCCTAGCCTATACTGATAATCTTTGCTTTTACTAATCATTTTCATATATCATCGTGTTTAAGTCAAAATAATGTAGTCAATAGTCCCCGTATGTTTCACGCATTCCTACCTCCAAGCCTCTGCACATGTCCTTCCTTTTGTCTGGAATGCCCTTCTCTACTCCATCCCCACCAGTCCTGCCCTGCCTCCCTATATGAGCGCTGCCCACCAAAATTGTATGCAATATCTCTCCATGTCTAAATCTTACTTTTCAAAGTCCAGATCAAATATTGCCTCCTTCATGAAACTTTTCTTGAATCTCTCTTGCCACTAATCATTTATTCCTTCTCTGTGTCTAGTCCTGGCTACTCTGTCAAAGAAGAGCTTTGACTGAAGAATTTAGAGGAAGGAAGGTAGACCTTATCAAAGTGGGTAGACAGACATCAAGGGAAACTGACAGGTCAAGGGGCAGCAAGCAGGAGGGTACTGGGCCATTATGTGCAGCAGGAGGTGACACAATGCATGAGAAGTCTGAAGAGAGTGTAATGAAAAAATGCCAGAAACACAGTTTAATTATTTTTTGTAATTTTGGTTATGGCTTAGATGCAAAGTTCCACTGCAAACCAAATCATCTACCTTGTAGCCCTTGGCATATGTAGAATAGATTTCCTAATGCTAGGTTGTTTTTTATGGCACTAAACTAATATTGTGTCATCTGCACGTTTATCTGACAAAGATGATGTATGTGGCAAAAGTATCAGGTTGCTTAAATATATTGTATGATGGATTAACAAATAACACTATATATCTAGCTCAAGGGAATTATATTAATATAATGAAGGCATTTGTTAACTGAACTATTCTGTTAAAGTGGTCAAGAGGATCACATCTAATCAGTAAAATGTGTCAATCTTGATTGCTAAGATAAACGAGAGCACACTTAAGTGTTGACATACTTCTTTAGGAAGAAGGTAGCTACAGATGTATGGCACTTGACTACAGAAGCCATATATTTGGTTACTTTGAAAGCCCAAGACTGCAGAGGACAGAGTGTGCTCCAACTCATACAGGTACTTATGAATGATTTCATCTTTCAGCCTTCCTCTTTCATCAGCAAAGGTTGTGGAAACTATTAGATTTGGAAAAAGAAGAGAAATCACTTGCACCATATATTAATTTTGTTTTTTTTAAATTATGAACAATTATGAAAAGCAAAATAAAATTTAAATGCTCAATTAATATTGCGGAAGCTAGTAGGTGATAAAAATGATTTAAAAACAGTTGTCTCCCTAGAAATACTTGAGTATTAAATGACTGATAGTGGGTAAAATATTTCTGTAATGCCTTGATTAATTTTTACTCAATTAACTTAGAGACATATTAAAAGAAACCCATGGTAGTATACAGATTCTTATAAAAACATAAAAGTACTTGGAGGTTGTCGGCTCTCTTCTGCTCTATAACTATATATTTGCAAAACTGCTAACCTGATGTATTTGTCATTAAAACAAGGAAAGAGTATCTATTTTCTCATACCCTTTCATCCAGAAAACTTTCTTTATAATTTTGTCAGTGAAGGGAACTACACTGTAATCTATCTGAATTTAACCTTGTCTATTCAAAGCTACAAAACAAGAGACATCACAAAAATAACAAATCAATTTGATGTGTCCGTTGATCCTATCTCTTTTCCTATGGTAATAAAGCAGACTCGTGAGTCAGGAAGCCCAGAGGAAAAGTCCACACTTCAAACTGTTTAGCATCTTGGTTTTACTTTGTAAAGGTAGACAAAAGGTAGTCATTTTACCTCTTCAAATGCCAAGAGAAAAACAAAACAAACCCAAAAAACAGTAACAATGATGTATCTGGGCTCAAGAGCAGAATTGGCTGCTTATGTTTTCCTTACCTTGTGGCAGTAATGTAGGCAGTGTGAACATCTCCAACCTGCTTCTCCCTGCTTCTGGAAGCGAGGAAAGCACCATCACTTCCACTATGTCTGTTTCTGAAAGAGACACTGTGGATATCTGTAAAATGTCTTTGGCCACCTCTGAAAGCAAACAGAAATCAACACCACAAGTGGTCACTGATAAGTTTAAATGATCTTTTACCTTTCCAATTAAGGTATCACCCATGGACTTGCCTTCACTAAATCTTTAGAATCAAATTATTTGCTGGACATTTAAAGTGACCTTTAAACATAAGTTACAGGGACATTTTTGATGAACGGATGAGGGATTCTCCTGATTAGATGTCTAGACCAGCAGATTCAAACCAGCCCAATCTGTCTGGGTTTCTTTCCTAGCCAGGGTGGCCCCAGAGTGCACCATCTCCACCCCCTATCCCTCCAAACCAGCATCTGCATGAGCTGGTCCCCACAAGTCCACTCCAGCCAGGTTACCTAATCCTAAGAGTGGGTAAACTCAGGCATCGGCCTTCTTTGCATCTGTGGTCAAGGACTGTGGGTGTGGTAGAAACATGTGACTTTATGAGCTTGCTCCACTAGAAAGCCAGCTGATCTAACCTCTGCAAGGTGTGCCAGGCCTGAAGCCCACACTGGATTTGTTCCAGATTCACTCTTCCACTCTTCATGGGACTGTGCTGCAGGTGCCCACTTTCTCAGGCCCTTCCCCAGGCAGTCAGCAGATGTCCTTCCCTCTTCCTTAACAAGGAAGACCAAGGACATCTACATAAACTCAATCTCAACTTTCTTATCCTGGGACTCACACCTTCCCCCTGTCTGTTTCCATTTTCTCCCTTCATTTCCTGACATTGATGTAGGAACAAAATGTAACCCCTCCCTGTCTGTGATTTTTGAGCCCATTCCTCCGATTTCCTATTGGACCATACATTATCAATCACCTCTTTTTAGCTTCTTGTGTCCCTTATGGTTCCTTTTATTCAGCCCTCATGACTCCCCTGTCTTCAAATAAGAACCTTCCTCCAACTCTGCTGTCTCACAACAGTTACCATCTGACTCTCTTTTCTCCACTGCAAACTTCCTAAAGTAGGTTTGGCACTTTCTGACTTAATTTTCTTACCTCTATTCCCTCCCTAACCTTCTTCATTCCAAAGAAGTAGCTCTCTCAGGGATCACCTGCTGACTGGCAAATATATGAGAGCCTATCCCAGCCCTCTCCCTACCCACACTTCTGTGTCAGCCTGTACTTTCATCCGCCTTCCTTCTTTAGGCTGTTTCTGGAGAGGATGACTCCTAGTTCTCTTATTACTCTGGCCCAGCCTCAGTTTTCTTCACTGCCTCATCTTCCTCTGTCCACAGCTTCAATATAAAATGTGGACCAGGGTTCTATTCCCAGCTTCTTCCATCCCACCCTCTGGCCAAACAGATACATTAAAAATGGGGCCGGGAACAGTGGCTCATGTCTGTAATCCCAATGCTTTGGGAGGCTGAGGTGGGAGGATCGCTTGACTCCAGGAAATCAAGACCAGCCTGAGCAACATAGAGAGACATTTTCTCTACTAAAAAAAAAAAAAAGGCCAGATGTGGCGGCTCATGCCCGTAATCCCAGCACTTTGGGAGGCCGAGGCGGACGGATCACGAGGTCAGGAGATCAAGACCATTCTGGCTCACACAGTGAAACCCCGTCTCTACTAACAAATACAAAAAATTAGCCTGGCACGGTGGTGGGCACCTGTAGTCCCAGCTACTCAGGAGGCTGAGGTGGGAGAATGGCGTGAACCCAGGAGGCAGAGCTTGCAGTGAGCCAAGATCACACCACTGCACTCCAGCCTGGGTGACAGAGCGAGACTCTGTCTCAAAAAAAAAAAAAAAGTAAACAAAAACAAAACAGAAAACAAGCCAGGCTTTGGGGCATAAACCTGTAGTCCCAGCTACTCAGGAGGCTGAAGCAGCAGGATTGCCTGAGCCTAGGAATTCAAGGCTATAGTGAGCTATGATTGCACCACTGCACTCCAGCCTGGGTGACAGAGAAAGACTCTAGAAAATAAAATAAATGAAATGAAATGGAATATTTAGGCAGGATATACATCCACTCTGAGGTCAGCCACAGGCTGTACCACACTCAGTGCCATCTAATTTGCATATTTAGTTACCTCTTTTGCCCCGTTAAGCATCTAGGTTTACTTCTACTCTGTTGAGCCATCTCATCAGCTTCCATGATTTCAAGATCAGAATTCTATCATTAAGCCTTGAACTACATATCCTGATTTCCAAACTTATGCTAAATATGCCCAAATGAAGAGTTTATTGGCTTTAAACCTACGGAACTCATCAGCTCAACCTATTCCTCAACCTCTATAACTTTCTTCTTCAACTAATAGCATCGCGAACTTCCACCATTCAGGCCAGAAATTTTGGAGTCATCGCTTATCCCTTCCTTTCGCATCAAATACCAAGTCCTACCAATTCCATCACTCATGGTTGTGCCCTCTTTTCTCTTTCTGTAACTGCAGCATGAGTTTGTGCATTGTGGATAAGAGCACACGCCCTGAAACTGGACTTCCTTAATTGGGCTCTGCCACTAACTAGATGCATGGCCTTGAACAAGTACTTAGCCTCACTGTGCTTCAATTGCCTCATATGAAGGGATAATAGTAGTATCAATTTCATGAAAGTTGTCTAAGAATTCAATGGGTGGAGACATGCTGAGGGCTTAGAATACTGGCTACCACATAGGTATTCCTCAATAAGTGTTGGCTGTTGCTATGATTATGACTATGATCATCTCTTGCCTTGGCTAGTATTATAGCTTCCAATCTTATCTTTTTAATTTCATTCTTTTGCCTTTCTACTCCATCCTTCACACTGGTATCAGAGTCAGTCTCTAAAAACCAAGTCAAATCATGCCAGCTCCATCTTGAAACCACTGATGATGGCTCATTAACCACAGAACAATTCCAGACTCTTTGGAATGATATTCAAGCTCCTTCATCTTTCAGACTTCATTGCCAGCCATCTTCTAGTAAACTCTTCCATTTACCTGTTACACCAGACTTTTTTTTAACCATTCCAAGTACCTTTGTTTGGGTTATTATTTTGAGCAGGAATACTAATATGTCCTATCCCTCACCTATGAAAATCCTTCAAACCCACTACTTTAAGCCCTTGGAAAACTCTCCTATAATCCTCCACACCCCCTGACCAGTGCCCACCTTCACCTCCACTCCTCTCCTCACATTTGGCAGAATGAATTGCTGCTGTATCTCAGCCTACACACCATTCTGCACTTTCCTCCTCCACTAAATTGTCTCCTTAATATTTTCATCCCCCTACAAGGCCTAGGTTTGGCATTTTGCACCTTGTAGGCACTCACTAATTTTTATAAGTCAATGATAAACAAATTTAAAAATTTAGGAGTGGGAGTTGGCAAAGTGTGAGGAGCAAAAAAAAATTTTTTAAGGAGAATTAAAAAAAAATTGTGTGTGTGTGGGGAAACACATATACAGTTGGCATGTAAAGCCAGAGAGAAAATAAAGAGAAAATTCTTTATTAGAGATAAAATATTAAAAAATATTTTCAAGAGAAATCAACCCAACTTCTCTGTATGTTAATATTAGAAATGTTCAGCCATTTCATTAATGTATTCAATAATTGATTCAAGAAAATTATTATCAACTATGTACCAAGCAGATAACTCTAATATTCCAAATACATCAAAATATAATGTGAGAATTCTCCTAAGTAACCTGTTATTTAAAGGTTTCTCTTTCAGAAAATATGCCATAAATAATTGTTTCAATATAATTCCATTTTCATAACCTTAAATTCTTTGAAATAAAGTAATCAATATTTTAAATTAATCAGCATTCTATGTTGTACCTGTGAATCCAATAATCTGAAATGAGCTTGAGGAGTTGGCATTGATAATAAAGACTTTTCCTTCTGACGTTCCAACTAACAGAAATATTCCTCGCTGATCATAACTAGAAAAGAAGAAATGTGATGATCAAATCCCAGTTGTTTCACCAGCTAGATGGTGAACAAGTTTATTGAATGGCCACAGAGATATGTTCAAAGCCAGTCATTTTTACAGTTTGCGATTTTTAATATTCTCTGACCTTATAAAAGTGGAGTGATTACATGTGGATATAATCATTGTACTTTAGGCCAATGCTATTTCCAAATTGCAACTTTAATAAATACAGTGAAGAAGATTCAGTAAAGATGGGCAGTTGGTTCATCATAAGTGAATGAAACATGTCAGTAGAGCTTTCTTGATTTTCAAGTGCAAATAAGCAATTCTCAAATTAGCAGTGGGTGTGACATTTCATTACCCTGTGTCTGGTACCTGGCAGTGGGAGGAAGAATGTAGTGAAACATGTCTACAACTTCATCAAATTAGAAAAAGTGGGAAGACGCAAATTAGAATAAGAGGATCTGAGAAAGGAAAGGTACAAAAAATGACAGTGCAGAAAGGTGGGGGATAAATGGAAGGAGGTTATCCATCCTTCCCCACTGAGCTAGGGTGGTGGAGCTGGGCAGTCCACCGTGGCAGGGCCAGCTCCTCAGTGTGCTAGCTGTGTAATGTGTAATCTTGGACAATGCTTTTCTTCACCTCTCTCACCCTGAATTACCTAATTTGTCTAATAGGGATAAGAATAACACCTTTCTGACTGGTGTTTTGAGGATCACATTCCATAAGCTACAGTGATCTCAAGCTGTAAAGCAGAATACAAATGTCTGTTCTTATTAATACCTAATAATATAATAAATTAAAAAGAAAGAGTAATAATGATAGCAACTACAAGTCCAAATCTACTGTCTCTATATTGTCATCTTAAAAGTATTGCTTCAAAAGTTTTGAAATACTCTAAATGTTCATTAATATACTGTTTTTAAAAAATGATAGTATATTCATATAATAGAATACTATGTGGCTATACAAATAATCAGGCTGGTCTTTATGTGTGGATATAAAACATTCTCCAAGATATACCATTAAGTGAAAAAAGAAATGAGGCATTGTACACAGTTTTCTCCTTTTAAGAGCAAAGGCAGTGACTCTGGAGCCCAACTACCTGGCTTCAAATCCCAACATTTGCCATTCACTATCTGTGTACTATTGAGCAAGTTATTTAAAATCTTTGTGCCTCATCTTCCTCACCTGTCAAACAGAGACAACAAGAGTATTTACCTCATGGAGTTAATACAGCAGAAGTGCCTGGCACACTATACATACTTGATGGCCATTGATACAAATAAAAAGAAGTGCTTATTATGTTTTGCTTGTTCATGGATAAAACATCTCAGGAGAGACATGAGAAATTGGTACCAGGCTGCCTGCAAAGACAGACCTGGGTATGGGGGGTACTTTACTACACAGCCCTCTGTACCTTTTGAGTGTTGAACTGTGTGAATATATTAACATTCAAAACAAATGAAACATGTTAAACTTAAAATTAAAAGAAAGGATGGCTTCACTAGAATTTTCAACAGACGGGTGTGACACAGAGCCGCTCCTGGAAGCAGAAGGGACTTACACGACGTGCTGCACGGATGATTCCGAGAGAAAGGCCTTGTGCATGACCTGAGGGGATTCCTTATCATATACGCTGATGAAGTAGACAGAGCCACCCTCCGTGCCCACAGCTGCAGAGAGGGAGGACGGACAGCAAGCCAGAACCGTCGCCTGTTTAAAATAAACCTCAGATGTGTATCTCCATTGTGCCTGCTCTCCTACACGTAAGAATGCTATTATACAATGTATTTGAAAAGCCTGCAGGATGAGAAAAGTGGCAAGTGTTGTGTGGTGGGGTCTTTCAAATTATAGCCTCAATGTTCCTGAGCTGATCAACTGCATAAGATGGCACAGGAATCTGTACATCTTATTCTTTTATCCTAAAATTAGAGTAATAAAAATTATAGAGAGATTTCTTGAAATTTAAATCATGGCTTCGTTTTTAATCCCTAAATTTTACAAAATGATGATGAAATAATTATGCCAATAATCTATTTATGTGACTGGGAAACAATTAGACCAGTAATAGTGAAAAATAAAACAAGAAATTTAAAAGAAATTCTTAGCATCTTTTAAACATTTTTAAATTTTTATTTATTTATTAGCGATGGGGTCTTGCTCTGTCTTGAACTACTGGGCTCAAGTGATCCTACTGTGTCAGCCTTCCAAGTCGCTGGGATTACAGGTTCAAACCACCACACCTGGCTTTTTAAAACATTTTTATAGATCCTGAGATGCTGGTATGACTAAGACTTAAGAAAATAACTGTATCACTGGAAGATGTATTCAGTCACCAAAGAAATGCGTAACAGATTCCCATTTATCTCACAATGATTTATACAGAATATGATGTTCTAAGAGAATAAATTGACTTTTATAATACTAGTGAAATCAGTATTCTTTCTCTATAAACACTTTGTAGATTATTTTGAATAAAATCGTGGAACGTAGGACTGAAAAAGAACATAAGAGATCATTTTGCAAAATAGAAAACACAGGCCAAGGAAGTCCAGCAGCTTGCCCAAGGATCCCATATGTGGTGACAAACTTCAGATGAAGCACCCAGGTGTCCTGCCTTATTAGAATGCACACAGTCTCCCAATTGAGTGGGCTTTTTGTAAAATTGAAAACCTCTATGGGAAGTGTGTGTGTGTGTGTGTGTGTATGTGTTCCCAAAATAAAAATAATCAGCTGAAATTCTCCTTCATTCCAGGGCAATGGTGTGCTAGTCTGAAAATGTACAGCAATGGCCAGAGGAGTCTTATGTACCCTTGCAGGTACCATCAGGGGATGCTGCTAGTGTCCAGGTATCTTGACACTGTACTGCTGGACTGGGATCCCCCAGGACCACTGCCTGAAGGAAGGCAACACAGTCCCAGACACAGGCAGAGAGACCTGGCATCAGCATTACTGTGTCTGGATCAATTCTCTGTAGGGTAATGGTACCTGTATCCCTCCTTGCCCAAGAGGAACAAGGTATATCTTGATTGTATGGGCCCCTGGGTGGGTTGTTAAGTGCTTATATGTCTCTAATGTGTCAAAGGACGTGTGATTAAATGCACTTGTAAGATCTCTCCTAGTTTACTATTTCTAATAAAAATGAATACATATAACCCTTTGTCACATAGATTATGGAGTCTTTTCATATTTCAAGTTTTCTCAGTAAGAATTTTTATCTTTACTTTTTTGGGAGAGTTTTATTTATCACATTGAATTACGTATCTTTTGCATCTTATGTAAAATATGATGCTTAGTCTTTTATAATTAAGATTTTAGTTTTATAAAAGGGAAGGATTGAAACTTCCCTACCTAATACCAAGATCCATTTCTCAACTAGAACTGTGTAATGCAGCAAATAATATTATTTTTTAAAAAAGAAAGCATTACCATTGTTTCTTGGTCCTTTTAAAATGTTACTTTATGCAAAATGCACTGTGAACATGGCAGAAATAATGGTATCACATTGTGATAGGTGTTGTGGGCAGTGTGGTTTGCAACTCAGCATCCATACGCCCTCCTTCTGGAAAATCTCTTGAATATTCACTGGGAAACTATCCCTCCCCTATCTTCAGGGATGAGTGGAATGAATCTAACTCCTATTTCCAGGGCTGAGTTTGTGTGTTAATTATGCACTTAATTGCATTTCTCATACCCTGTGCATATGATTAGTTCACAGATGTTATTAAGACATTACAAGACATTTACTGAACCTTCTGGAAAGAAGAAGCATCTTTGTTCTTCCTTTTCCTACAGCAGGAATTTTTCTTCCCTCTCTGACAGTATGATGTGAGGTTGGCAACTGTGGTATCTGGGTGCACCCCAATGAGGCCTAAGATGAAACTAAAGGCATAGTGTGGAGACAAAAAGACAAGGTCCTTGGTGTATCATTTAAACTGCTGGATTGAGGCACACATGAGGCCAGACAAGTTCTGTACTTTATAGTTGATTGTGCCAATAACACTTACTTTTTAATTTTGGCTTAAGCTAGTTAGAGTGGCAACTTTCTTTCATTTCTAATTGATTCCCATTAGATGGGACCATTTAACCAATTATGGCCAAAGGGATATTTCATTTCTGAAAAAAAGCACTTACTTGCTGATTCAAGAGCACCCCCTCTCCCTCCAAAAGACCTTTCAGCACTCTCTTCCTCTCCTGCCGCACAGCACAGAGGAAGTATTCTTTGGTGGAACCCCCATCAGCCTGGCTCCCTGAGAGATTGTGCAAGAGGGACCCCTGCCAATCCACAATGAACTTATGGCATGAGTAAGACATAAACTACTGGGGTTTCAAAAACAACTGCCACCACAGAAAAACTTATTGTTTTCTATAACCAATATAGATGCTATGGTTCCACTCTTGGGGCTGTGGCATATACTTTACACACACGGATTACTCTAAATCTAGAAGGCAAAAATGCAGTGAGGCTTCTGTAACAAGTATTTCTACAGACTATTGACATGTGAATATGAAAAGGTAGACTGGATTAGAATTCAATATATTTTTTAAAATCCATTTATCAAGTATACTTACTGGGGTATTCAGATAAATCTTGCTTACACAAGCACAATCCTCCAGCCACCAAACACAAATTTCCCCTGAATGTGTAAGTGTCTGTAACAAAAAGAAAAACAAAAACTCTACATGGAAAATAAGACTTTCCTATGGAAGCATGTCCTACCTCCCTTTCCAGTGTGTTGATGACTTAGTATAAAATTTCATTTTATTTACGTAAATAATAAGGATTAAAAATACTTATTTTATCATTTCAACGCCAATGCTTTGTTTCTGAACAAATATTAACTATTATTTTTAATGCAATTTAAGTAATACATAACTAATTAGTATTAGAAAAGTAAAATAAATATTTTTCATGTAACATATTAAAGATAAAAGTTGCTTATAAAAATCAGTAAAACTATTGCCTAATGAACAAATGTAGAAATAGGAAACTATACACTGTTCTTTTTTAAATTACTAGAACTTTTTTTTTAGAGCAGTTTTAGGATTACAGAAAAATTGAGCAGAAAGTACAGAGAGTTCTCCTTCGCCTTCCCCTCCACACACCTATTACCCTACTATTAACTTCTTGCATTAGTGTGGTACATTTGTTACAATTGATGAGCCAATATTGACATATTATTATTGACTCCTTAGACTGAATTAATGTATTGTACATGGCAACTATTTCATTTTCAACCTCAGGTGGTACTGCTGCATTACCCGGAAAAGAAGATACTAAATAAATACTAACAGTTTACTGAGTGCTGATGACTCATTAGCAATGAATGTGTTTTAAAACGTATTAAAGCCTGGCTTGCAGAGCTTGGGTGGTGAAAACCAAAAGATGGCTCCTAAGATCTCAATTGTGTTGGCTGTTTTCAGAAGATGATATTATGAAGTCACAATATGAGGGTATCATTCTAACCGGGGGGTAGATTTGAGGATGGAAGTGTCTGGCATCTCCACCACAGTCTTCAAGGTCAGCCTCTGCCTCCTATTCGCATTGCTTTGCCCATGAACTTTCAAAGTTACCAAATAACATATAAAAAGGGATTTAAATCTTGCAACATCATCGTATCTTTAGTCCTACTGTGACACAGTAAAATATTCTTTACCATGAAGTGTTGGGTTCCAGGTGTGATAAAGTCAATTGCCTGAAATTTCCCATCACAAGCATCTAGGACTTTATTTAAGGTTGGCTCCTTACCAAAAGTGTAGATATAAACAGATCCCTGATAAACATACAAAAGAAAAGAAACATATTGTAATTGTTGTGTATATAGTTCAACAAATATTTATTAAATGCCTACTGTAACCAAGGCCCTATGTGGAAACAGAAGATGATAAATCACAGATCAACTCAGTAAGACCTTGACCCTGAAGGGCTTAAAATCCAGACACTTGATTTGTTTGTTTGTTTATTGATTGATTCGTTGATTCATTCATTCATTCACTTATTCATCATTTTATTTTATTTTATTTTAATTAATTAATTTTTTGAGACAAAGTCTTGCTATTGTTGCCCAGGTTGGAGTGCAATGGCACAATCTCAGCTCACTGCAACTTCCACCTCCCAGGTTCAAATGATTCTCCTGCCTCAGCCTCCTGAGTAGCTGGGATTACAGGCATGCGCCACCACGCCCAGCTAATTTTGTATTCTTACTAGAGACAGGGTTTCGACATGTTGGTCAGGCTGGTTTCAAACTCCTGACCTCAGGTGATCCGCCCGCCTCGGTCTCCCAAAGTGCTGGGATGACAGGCATAAGCCACTGTGCCTGGCCTCATAAATAACCATAAGACTTTCTTCTTCAATTCCAGACATTTGTTTTTTATTTTTAATTTTTTTAAATTTTATTATTTTTTTTGTGTGTGACTGAGTCTCCCTCTGTCGCCCAGGCTGGAGTGCAATGGCGGGATCTCGGCTCACTGCAACCTCTGCCTCCCAGGTTCAAGAGATTCACCTGCTTCAGCCTCCTGAGTAGCTGGGATTACAGGTGCCCGCCACTGTGCTCAGCTAATTTTTGTATTTTTACTAGAGACGGGGTTTCACCATGTTGGCCAGGCTGGTCTCAAACTCCTGACCTCAAGTAATCCACCCTACTCGACCTCCCAAAGTGCTGGGATTATAGGCATGAGCCACCACGCCTGGTCTCCTAGACATTTATTTTTTAATTTACAGAACATAACAAAACATTTTTTCCTGTTTCAAAAATAATATCTATTTATGTAGAAAATTTGGAAAATGTGGAAAACCCAAAAAGTTGTTAAGATGTACTAAATCCTACCACATGCTAAATATAATGGAAGGAACACTAAACATTTAAACAAGCCTTTGTAGAAATAGTTGAGGTATGGCTGAAGCTGTCACTTTATGCTTATTATTTTCAGCTCCCAAACTCACCTCTAAAAAAAAATCTATTCTGTAATGAATGCATCTCTACCAAGTAGCTGGTAATATAATATGGTCACTTAACCAGGAATAAGAAGTCTGCTTTCAGCTAATCACAAGTTCTTCGTGTTTACTTGAGTTAAACATAAATATTTCTGGTCTTATCTAAAAAAATATGATCACGGAACTTACCTTCCGCTGGGAGATTCAGACAATAAATAATACAACCAAATAAAATACACTGTAAGTTAAACAGTGATAATTGTAAGAAGAAAGAAAATATGACAGAGAAGGAGAACATTATATAGCAAAATAAGAGGGTGAAATTTTAAAGTGCGTGTTTAAGAAAGACTTCAGTGAGAAGGTGTGGCAGGCCAGGTCTCACTAACAGCTGAACAGGCAGGCCTCCATGACAACTGTTTCAGCAATGACTGAGTGGTTAAGTTAAATATTAAAAGCTAATAGAGCCAGTGCCCTTATACAAACGCTTGAATGTAACAAAACCCCACCAAGAGTTTTGCCTAGGCCTTTCCTGGGCCTTGAAGCATGACAAGATAACGAAGGAATTCTTAACAGGACTCACTTAGGATTAAATAAGTTTTATCGGGGGGTCGGAAGAAACTCCCCAGACCTCCACAAACAAGCTTTATTGGGGGTCTAAAGGAACTCCCCAAACCTCCATGATTTAGCAGGAGACAAAATAAGGGTAATCATCCCTGGCACTTGAACCTATCTAGATTAAGTAAATTTACTGAGGCTCCAGAGGAAGGTCTTCAGGACTCAGGCCTTAGTTATATATTAAAGTTAATCACTTACGTCTTTAGATGAATGCACACTTGCATGTAGACATATAGTTTAGAACGTATATAAGCTCTGGAAAGCTTTGTAATATTGAGTTGGTCCAGTGATATTTTCCCAGCCTTCTCCCTGTATCCGGTTATAGAAATAAACTCCCTTCTTTCCCAGTTCATCTGCATCTCGTCATTGGGCCAGAAGAACAAACAGCCCAACCCTCGGTTCGGTCCGGGAACAAAGGTAACTTTAGAGAAAAGACTTGAAGGTTCATGCCTATAATCCCGGCACTTTGGGAGGCTGAGGCGGGCGGATCACTTCAGGCCAGGAGTTTGAGACCAGCCTGGCCAATGTGGTGAAACCCCATCTTTACTAAGAATACAAAAATTTAGCTGGGCATGGTGGCGCACACCTGTAGTCCCAGCTACTCAGAAGGCTGAGGCATGAGAATCACTTGAACCTGGGAGGTAGAGGCTGCAATGAGCTCACATCACACCACTGCACTCCAGCCTGGGCGACAGAGGAAGACTCTGTCTCAAAAAAAAAAAAAAAAAAAAGACCCAAAGGAAATGAGGAAACAATCCATGTAGATTCTGTGGGAAGAGCATTCCAGACAGAGGAAAAAGCCAGTACAAAGACTCTGAGGGAGAAGCATGTCTGGCAGGTTCAAGGAAACAGCATGATGGCCAGTGTGGCTGGAGCAGGATGGACAAGAGTTCAAAGTAGTGGCAGATAAGGCCAGAGGTGGGGACTGGAGTCCATGTCATAAAGGGCCTTTAAAAACATAGTAAGGATTTTGGCTTTTTCTCAGAATGACAGGAAATCACTGGAGGGCTCTGCCTAGTAGAGACAAATGCTTTGCTCACCTTGGCTGCTATATTGAGAATACATTGTTTATTCTATCATGTAATGAAAGAAGTGTATTAAAATGTTCCATTAATATCAAAGCTTTGTTTCTCCTTGTCACTCTGTCATGTTTTGTTTTAAATCTCTAAGGCTATGCTATTAGGTACATACATATTTTAAGTATTTATATATTCCTGGTAAATTTAATATTTTATTATTCTGAAATAAGCCCATTTATCTTTAGTAATGATTTTTACCTTAAAACCTATTTTGTCTAATGTTAATATATTTCCACTGGTTTTCTTTTGGTTAATGTTTACATATCTTTTTCCATCTTTTTATATTTGGGTTTAAACATAGATTTTAATTTATGCTTTTTGTTTATCTCAATTGTTTTGCATTTCATTTTCTTTCTCTTTTTTACCTTGTTTTGGGTTAAACTTTTTTTTTACATTTCACTTTCTCTAGTTTGGAAATTTCATCTACTGTTCCTATTCTTTCAGTGGTTACCTTAGAAGTTGTAACATGTATACCTAATATATCAACATCAAAACTTACTTTAAGCTTTATTCTCCTCCTGGGTTATATGGGATCCTTGGAACACTTTATTCTATATACTCTGCTCCCCCGCCACCCCCAACTTATATTATTGTTAGTTGGGATTTTAGTTCAATATTATTTTTAAACCTACTTTCACATTTTTTTTTTTTTGCTGTTGTATGCAGTGTTCATTTACCGTACATCTTCTACAATGTGTCATTCTCCACCCATTACTACTGCTCTTTATTTTTGTTGCATCATAGACCTTCCCACCTGGGATCATTTTCCTCTGCCTGAAGTAAATTCTTTAGAATTTTCTCTAGTGATAGTCAGCTGCTGACACACTCTTTTGGAGTGTCTAAAATGTCTTTTTTCACCTGCATACTGAAAAGATGTTTTCATTGGGTATAGAATTCTAGGTGGTAATTATTTTCTTTCATTACATCAGGGGTCATCAACTTTTTCTATAAATAGGCTGACAGTAAATATGTTAGGCTTTGCAAACCATGTAGTCTCTGCCACAACTATTTAATGCTGCCATTGTGGTGTGAAAGAAGCCATAAACAATATGTAAGTGGGTGTGGCTATGTTCCAATAAAATCTTATTTGAAAAACATGCAGCAGGCTAGTTTTGCCCCATGGAGCCACAGTTTGCTGACCCCTGCACTACATTGAAGATATTATTCCACTATTTCTTGCTTACATTATTGCCACAGAGAAGTCAGCTATTAGTCTAATTGAAATTCCTTAGAAGTAATCTGTCTTTTCTCTGACTGCTTTTAAAATTTTCTCTGTCTTTGGTTTTCAACAGTTTCACTTTGGTAAGTCTAAGTGTGGATATCATTTTATGTATTCTGTTTGGGATTCACTGGTCCTCTTCAATCTGTAAATTCATGTCTTTAAGCAATTCTGGAAAATCCCCAGTCAATATCTCTTTAATTATTGCCTCTGTCCCACTTTCTCCTCTCTGGACTCTAATCAAACATATGTTAGGTCTTTTCACTGTATTGTTCTTATCTCTTATGTTCCCTTCTGTATTTCCTACCCTTTTGCTTTTCTAGGTGACATTCTGAATAACTTCTTCTGATCTATCTTCAAATTCATTTATTCTCTCTTTGGCTATGTCCAACCTTTTGTCAGACATGTTCATTTAATTTTTACTTTGCTAGTGTATTTTTCTTCTTTAGAAGTTCTATTTGGGTCTTTCCTCCTTCGTTTATGATATCTTTTTCCTAGTTTCCTATTCTCCATAGATATTTTAAGTTAGTCATTTATTTATTAAAACATAAGTTAGCATAGTTTTTTTTTTTAAAAAAACTTCTGGTAATTATCAGAAACAAAAGTCTTTCCATACTTAAATTTAAGTTTCTTTCAGGCAGAAAATCATTGAATTTGTTTGCAATTCATCTAAAATGATTGTCTAGCAATATAAATATCTGCTAATCTTGATGTCTGAAGATCATTCCATTAATTAGGAATCTTTCTAGCAGTACAATTGAAGTAAATGTTTTAATCTTGCAATAATTCATTTTTCTTCTTATAGAACCCACATTTTCTTTGGAGAACAACCTATGCCCCAATCTCAGTTCTCATTTAAGTGGGCTGACTCTACCCACATCCAAGGCTATGCATGTGACTTAGGCCTGGCCAATCAGAGCTTAGGATTCCTATGGTACAAGTGATTGACCCAGGGGTAGACACGTGATTCAGTTAGTGCAATGAGTCTAGATTCCAAGATTTTTTCTTTTCTAGCTGGTATCTTTCCACCAGGGACATCAAGCAGGCAGAAATATAAGCTAGAGTTGCATATAACTCTTAACACCACAAGGGGAGAGTCTGCGTGGAAATGGAGGCAGCAGAGAGGAAACAGCCAAGAGATGGAAAAAAACAAGGCGTGGTGGCATCGTGGCAACTCTTGTATTCAGATTCACTCCTTGCCCTTTCAGTTACATGCACAAAAATAAACCAATAGCTCTTTGTAATTTAGGCCTTTTAAATTGGGTATTTTTTCATTTACAACCTAGAGTCTTGACTAGTAGAGTACCACTGTGCAGCATACTCTGCTCCTCATTCCTGTCATGTAATGATGATAATAATATTATCTGAAAATCACATATCAAGAAATTACCATCCAACATACCTTGTCTGTTTGAATCAGCAACATTGTATAATTGGGAGAAAATGTCATATGTTCTACAGGTCTTTCAATCTCAAGAAAATCCTCGATTGTGTAACTTCTATCTTTAATAATAAAAGAATACACAAAGCCATCCTAGAGATGAGTGAGATAAATGTAGAAAATCAGTCTTAGTCAATGTATAGTATACTTGCCTCATCAGACAAGCTAAGGCTTATTGATTACTTCTACTGTTTATTTGGAATCATCATCTATGTTTGCATAGATGCACTGTCCTCTCATCTTTATTTAGACAACTTTTAACTATGTTCCCTGGTCAAGCTTCAGTTTGATCTCTTTTGTGATACATTTTTCAATTACCTAAAACTTTACTGACCTCTCCTTTTTTTGAGTTTCTCTAGTATCCCTCTTCTTACTACATTCTTCACTGCACAGGAGGTAGGAAAAATGAAGTAGAGTTTGTGTGGCTTGTATATAGCAGTTTCTTTCCTTCAAAGGACACTAGCCCTCCTGTATGCTCTTTAATCATTATTATGTGCATTTCTTATCTCCCTAAATCACCCAAGGGTAGGCAGTGTGCCTTTTATTCCCTTCAGATCCTCTTTTTCTGTTCCTCATACAGTAGTAGAACATGGCAAATATCCAATATAAATGGGTTGGTTGATTGGCTGGTTGTGAATAGATTTAGGCTAATTTTATTATTCTCAAGAGGAATTTGAGTTATTTTTACAATAATGAAAACACTTTGAGGAAATTTACTTATCATTTTCTAGATTAGATCTGTTATAACTAAGAGTGGGGACTTTAGATGGCTGGGTTCAAATGCTTGGGCCCTGGAAGGGAAAGCAGGCAAGGTGCTTTTTTTGAGCTCATTTCCATTCTCCATCACTCACCAGAGCAAATGGTATAATAATTCCTTTAAAGGGGGTTAAACAAACATCAAGGGTGGTCTTGAAGAGGACAAGAGTCATAAAAGGCCACAAATGCAGACTAAATAGAAGTGGAGGAGGGGATAGTCCACTGCAAGGTTGGGGGAGCTAAGTGTAGGTGTATGTGCTCCAGATGGCTTCCTGAGGGTAGAATGTCTCTCACCCTGATGTCACTGCCTAGCTACCCTCAAGGTCCTGGAGATGTCATCTGTGGCAGTGAAACGGACTATGCTAACATCTGGGATAGTTACAACTAGACCTAGGTTTTAGTATAGGTCAGTTCCACACCTTAGCATTGTTTACATTGATTAAAATGGAAAAACATGGTCTGGGCCGGGCACGGTGGCTCATGCCTGTAATCCCAGCACTTTGGGAGGCTGAGGCGGGCGGATCATGAGGTTAGGAGATCGAGACCATCCTGGCTAACACGGTGAAACCCTGTCTCTACTAAAAATACAATAATTAGCCAGGCGTGGTGGTGGGCATCTGTAGTCCCAGCTACTGGAGAGGCTGAGGCAGGAGAATGGCGTGAACCCGGGAGGTAGAGCTTGCAGTGAGCTGAGATGGCGCCACTGCACTCCAGCCTGGGAGACAGAGCAAGACTCCGTCTCAAAAAAACAAAACAAAACAAAACAAAACAAAAAAACAAAAGAAAAAGAAAAACATGGTCTGACCCCTTTTATTACTTACTGAGGCTGAGTTCTAATAAATGACAGAAAAGACTTTGGAGTTTGATACACCTATGTTCAAGCCCTAACTCTTCCAATTACTTGCTGGTGAACTCTGTAAGATTAGATTCCTTGTCTGTAAAAGGAGGATGTCAATAGTTTCTATTTGATAAGGTTGTTGTGAGGACCTATAAGATAATACAAGTAAAGTACTTAGTTTGGTGCCTGGCACAAAGCAAGCACCAGGTAAATAGAGGCTATTAATACTGATTTGAATATCAACAATAACATTATGATACATGTAAGTTAAATGGGCATTCACAAGAGTCTAAGCTGCAGCTTAGACAAAGGGTTCCAAACTGGTGTCTGATAACCTAATACATTAAGTGTAGAAATGAGCACGGAACTGGGTTACAGATATTAGGTATTTTTTCATTGCGGAAGGGCAATGGATTTTTAAATTCTATTTGTGTTTGTTTGCAGTAATATATGGTAGTTCATTATATCGTTCCCTCTATTTTGTATAGATTTGAAGCTATTCATAATAAATCTTTTTTAATAGTACCCAAAGAGGAAAACATTTTAATTAATAATGTGACAGATCTGACATCCTAAAATATGGCTCATAATTGTAAATGGCAACAAATGGGAATTGTGAATTTTCTCTAAACCAATTAATTTTGTAAAAAAGAATACATTACAATTCCAGAAGCCAGCACGCCCTCCTTCTGATATACCAAGGTTACTGGGCTGATAAAATTTCTTCTGTCTTCTGGAAAAGAAAAACAAGGTAAAGCAAGTGACATGTAATTAAAAGTACAATGTAACAATGAATAATAAAAGCTGCTTTTACTGATGTAAGTCTTATAAGTTGTTTTTGAATTCTCTATCATCAGATCTATGTAACTAACATAGATGCTAGATTAGAGAGAGGAGCAAGGCTGGAGGGTACAGTAGTAGTAAAGGGAAGAGAGAAAGGGAGTAGGGAGGGAAGTCAAACCTCATGGCCTCAGTTTTACAGGGAAAGTGAGTCAGAGAATAGGAAAAAAGGCAGATGAGGGACAATGCAATGGGGAAAACTTGCTGGAGGGGGTGGTATTTGAGCTGGGCATTGGCAGATTCAGAGACAATAAGTGCCAAGGGAATGGGCTAGAGGCATGTCTGTGAAATGGTGAAAATAAATGACTGGCTCAGAAAACTCATACTAGGGCATAGTTGGAAATAATATTAATGGAGTAGGTAGGATCAGATTAGGGAGAACGTGAAATCAAGGCAGAGCACTTCTTGAGCTGGGTGTTAAAAGTGGCCTTCAAAAAGGCAATTTGACAGAGATAAGCTGCCTAGTTTGGGTCAGATGTAGATTAAGGTCAGTGAAGTCCATCCTAAGGTTGTTACAGAAATCAAGTGTGAAATAGTAAGAGCAATTGAAATAGAGAGTGCTTTGGACAGGTTTGAGGAGCTTGTCTTGGCAAGGCCCCCTCCTCCCAGGGTCTACATCTACTGCTCAATGAGCGAACAGTGGCTCCTGTGACCCAGGCCCAACCATGGCCACAGCTGATGGGGTCAGGAATAGACACTATATCTAAGGCAGAATGGATCAGGTTCTCTTTCAAATTCTAGCTGAGCAATATGGCAGGGTGTGGTGGCTCCTGCCTGTAATCCCAGCACTTTGGGAGGCCAAGGCAGGCAGATCACTTGAGGTCAGGAGTTCAAGATCAGTCTGGCCAGGATGACGAAACCCCATCTCTATTAAAAATACAAAAATTAGCCAGGCATGGTAGTGTGTGCCTATAATTCCAGGTAGTGGGAGGCTGAGGCATGAGATTGCTTGAACCCGGGAGGCGGAGGTTGCAGTGAGCCAAGATTGCACCACTGCATCCTAGCCTGGGTGACAGAATGAGACTCTGTCTAAAAAAAAAAAAACAAAAAAACAACACTTCTAACTGAGCAATAGTAAGGTAATTTTCAAGATGGCTTTTGGGCTTAAGAGATGATCAGCTTGGAGAAAAGGGTTGGGGTGGGGGCAGGAAAGGGTATGATTAGCAGACTAAGCAGAATGGGCATATCTATAGAAAAGGATACAGCACAGTAGCCAAGAACTTGGACTCTGAGGTATTATTGCCTGGGTTCAGGTGTCAGCTCCACAGTTTATGTGGACTGGGCCATGTTTCCTAACGTATCTCTTCTGTATCATGGAGATTAATGTGTCTCTCCTCATAATGTTGTTCTGAGGATTACATGAAATATGCATTTAAAGTGATGGTAGAATGCCAACAGCATAGTAACAGCCAGAGGATTAAAAAGGAGGATTCAAAGATGTCTCCAAGAAAGAGAAAAATAGGGAAAACCAAAAAAACCAACACCCATGGCTATACAGGAATATGAAGCAGGACAGTTTCTCACCCAATGGTGATTCCTCTTCTATCTTATTAAGTACAGTCACTTTCAAGGTGTCTCCATTAATCATTAAAAGATGACCCTCTTCACAGCCAACATACAAGTCACTTGTTGGAGTCCAGCAATGCATAGTTGGGTGAAGCAAAGGATATAGATCATCTTTCGGCTTCAGAGAGAGAATAAAACCTTGTGTTAAGAAAACAATCACGGCTAAGGGCCTGAGAAATACTCACCAGAACAACTGACAAAAAGGAACCATCCTTAACCCCATAGACACAGAAAACATAGGAACATCAAGCACTCATCATAATAATTTTTTTAAAGGACAGATTGACTTTAATTTATTATTTGTACATTTCATGCCCTCATAGCCTTAGATAGTTATAAAATAAACAGTTGGGTAACAGTCTGGTCACCCAGTAGATGAAGAAAAAGGCAAACCACTTTTCCCACTCCAAAAAATTAAACTGCTGCTGAATAATGACACTTCTGTGGTGTCTGATTGAGATTTGACTCACAAGGAAAAGAGTTATTCACCGTTATCACCATTATTGAAAAGTTTCCTGAGGTTTTTTTTATGACATCTAACCTTAAACTATAAATCACAAAGACAGACTTATCTGGAATGACAATGGGATCAAAATCTTAAACAAAACAACAACAAAAAAACACCATGTCTCTCATTTGCACAATACCAGTGAATCTATGTGTATAAAACAAAATGTGAAGATTAAAATTTGAAATTTTCTGGCCTTGGTATGTTAAACTAGTATTGTATGTGGCTTTTTTTTCTTCAAGACAAACCTAGGCTTGTCTTCCTATTACTTTTTCATCAATAAATATATTCAATGACGTTTAAAAGTGAATGTGAGTATATGGATTATGTAAGCAGAAACAATAGTTTATAATTCTGAGATATTTAAAAATAAAAGGTACCAGTAGTGTTCAGAAATGTTTGTTGATAAGACCATCTCCTTTTTCAGTCCTCTAGAATCAGAAATCATTTTGATCACATGATGACAAAACATGAAAAATTGCAGTCCAATTTAATCCTGCTTTAGAAAATGTGAAAATTCATATATATTTCAAAATATTTGAGTTTCTAAAAGAGATTCCTATTTAGCAACATCTGCTTGAAAAAATTAAAAAGGTAGATGGAAAAAAGAAATTAGACACTTGAGATTAAGTTCATGATCTTGGATCCAATTTCTGCCCAGATAACATCTGCCTTTGATTTCCCCCATGCTACCACTTAAAACTGGATACATTTCTAATGCCCTAAATAAGTTGTGTAATGTGACTCAGGGCTATTTAAAGGCCTGTAATGTACCCTTCTGGCATTAGCTATGAATAGATAATGGGATTATTTGTTTGTAATTTTTTAAAAGCCCACAACTTATCCATTTTTAAGACCTTATATAGATCAAGCCATTATTAATTCCCTTGCGATTGGTACCCAGGTCACAAGAAATGACACTGAAGGAGGGAATAGAATTGAGACATTTGAGATCTATTTTTGGTTATGCTTTCACTCATTGTACAGACATTAATTAATGTTTTAAACATTTTCCTCACTTTATTTTGCTACAAAATGAAAAAGTAAACTACTGGGAAAATGCCTAACTTAAATACAAAATATATGGCTTTATTAATAATCCCTGAATGATTTAGGGATGTCAAACTATAATATTACATTTCTGCTTTCAGAAAAATTTTAAAAAAAATAAATAAAAAAATAAAAAAATAAAAAAAAATAAAATACACTGAGTGCACAAGTCCTAGGAAATAAAGATGTCTGCCCAGACAATATAGCCACATAGCAAAACTGCATGTGTACCCCTTAAAATTTATACAAATAAAAAAGGTTTTAAAATAAAGATGGCTATTATGAGCATTTTAAAATAACAACTCCACATTTGAGTATTTAAAGAAGGCACTTCATAGCATTTCTCAAATGACAAGGACAATTGCCTGAATTTTAAATGTTTTATGCAGAGTTCATTATGTTTGTACAAAATGTGAAATACAAGGGCTCCTACACATATTTTCTGCCCAGAAAAACCCAATTTGAGATAGTAGAAATTTAGGGGCTCTAGGCACCAAATACTAAACAGAAAAATTTGAGTTGCAAACCTTGATGGCTGATCTCTTTGTTCTTACTTTGCTGCCCCACTGTGGCTGAATGCAGTTATATCTCCTGTGCTATAAAAGGAACTACAGTATCCACAGGCGACGGGTTCCAGGACCCCCCACCGATACCAAAATCTGTGGATGCTCCAGTTCCTTATATAAAATGGCATAGTATTTCCATATAACCTACATACATCCCCCTGTAAATTTTTTATTTTTAATTATTTTATTTTATTTTTTCTCCCATATACTTTTAAGCCATCTCTAGGTTACTCATAACACCTAATACAATGTCAATGTTTTATAAATAGTTGTTATACTGTATTGTTTACGAAATAACGAGAATAAAAGTGTGTATATATTCAGTACAGATGCAACCATACAACTTTTTTCTGAATATTTTTGATCTGCAGTGGGTTGAATACACAGAAGTGGAACCCAAGAATGCAGAAGACTGACTATAATCTCTTTCCATAATTTAAAAAGGTGAATCATTGTCATTCATTAGAGGAAATATTAAGGGCATGTAACCCTTTCTCTTGCTTGCCACAGAGATTTTTAATGAACTAATCCTCACATTGAATTATTTTTATTTTAGTTTAGTTTAGTTGAGTTTAGTTTAGTTTTTGAGATGGAGTCTCGCTGTCACCCAGGCTGGAGTGCGATGGTGCAATCTTGACTCACCGCAACCTCCACCTCCCGGCTTCAAGTGATTCTCCCACCTCAGCCTCCCAAGTAGCTGGGATTGCAGGCATCTGCCGTCATGCCCAGCTAATTTTTAACACAAGGGTAAAGCATAGCAGGTTCAAGAGGGCCAAAAAAGTGGAGCGTCTCCCTTCATCCCAAAGGTCTTGCAGGTGCTGCCCTCTGTTCCCTGCCTGTCGCTTGAATAGCACCCCACACCTCACTTCCTCTTCATTTATCATGCTCCAGCCATATGCATCTTTTCTCAGTTCCTTACACATACCAAGTTCTCTTTTTCCCTTAGGGCCTTGCACATGCAGGTCCACATGAAACACTTTTTTTTTTTTTTTTTTTTTTTGAGACAGTGTCTCGCTCTGTCGCCCAGGCTGGAGTGCAGTGGCTTGATCTCGGCTCACTGCAAGCTCTGCCTCCCAGGTTCTCACCATTCTCCTGCCTCAGGCTCCCGAGTAGCTGGGACTACAGGTGCCCACCACCACGCCCGGCTAATTTTTTTGTATTTTTAGTAGAGATGAGGTTTCACCGTGTTAGCCAGGATGGTCTGGATCTCCTGACCTCGTGATCGGCCCGTCTCAGCCTCCCAAAGGAAACACTCTTTATCCTGCTTGTGACATGAGTAATGCCTCCTTGTCCTTCAAATCTCAGCTTAAGTGTCATCTCCCCAGAGGCCTTCCTTAACCAGCCCATCCCTTCCTTGCTGCCCTGTCTCCATTTATTCTGCTGTAATAATTACCACATTTTGTAATGACTTAATATATCATTGCAAAATGTGATAATTATTACAAAGGAACAATACTGTTTACTTTTGTTGTTGTTGTTGTTCTGTCTCCCTGACAAGAATGTAAGCTCCATGAGAATTACATGGAGCCTGCTCGGCCACCATACGAATCCCATTGCTTAAAACAGTGTCTGCTACATAGAAGAAACTTGATAAATCTCTGTTGAATGAATGAATGGGTGTGTAACACCTGGCAAACTCCCTTTTGAAACTTTCTTCTGCTGTTTCCTATGGCCTTGTTCCTCCCTCCCAGGTTTGCTCCTACTTCTGTGACTGCGCCTTCTCAGAATTCCTTTCGCCCCTGAGTTCAGCAGTCAGCTGGCTCTGGCTTTCTTCTCTTCCCTTGCACCCTTTCTCTCTTTGCTCATCACATCCCCTCAGTGCTCCCACAGTCCTATCTGTGAGAATGACACTGACAGTCCCACCTCTCCTCCCTAACACTAGGTCCACTTTCCCAACTTCCACCCAGCATCTCCACCTGGGTGTCTTCCCTGTACCCCAAATTGAGTATGCCCAAAATGGAAATCACACCTGGGCCCCTTGTTTCTGTTAGCAATGCCATCATAATCCCAGTCGTCCAAACTCAAAACTCCAGAGTCTTCATCTCTCACAGTCTCTGTGGCTAATCTATATTAAAAACCAAGATGATCCTCTGTATCCTGCATTTCTCATGGGATGGTTATGACAATCAAATGAGATCAGGCTTCCTAGACCTCAACCCATTACGCAAACAGGAAGAGGTGCGAGGTAGTTACCCGGAAAGTCTCTGCCTCTTCGCCTACCAGCCCGGCGATGGCTGACAGTGGCAGCACGGGTCCATAGATGAGATCTTTCGGCAACGACTGGGGGAAAACGACATCCGTTTCATTAAAAAATGACCCATCTTCTAGAGGTAATTTCACCGACCTGTAGACAAAAGAGGCATCAGAACAACCAGATGAACAGAAACTTCTTACTGATGCAACCACTGCATATCAGTTTAAGTGAGGTGGGGAGGTATTATAAGTTATAAAAATCAAATAAGAAGATAAAAGCCAAATGATAGATTTAAAAATATATAACAGGTTGTAAAAAGACAAGTTATACAGTTTTAAATTAAGTACTGAGGGATTATAAAAATTTTTGAAAGTTAATATCTAAAGCAGGAGTTGTAAATTTGAATACTGGATGAGGGTCAGGCAGGTGATATGTGACTGGTGAGGATAGTGGAAAATGGGAAAATATTTGTCCCTCCTCAAGGTGGCAGGGACCACTCAGTTCAAGCCAAGAGGGTTGTTGACATGTGAGAATGTTGATTCCAAAATTTCAAAAGAATACTATAACCTGGATATTTATACGAAATCTCTCAAACTTTAAATGTTGGCAACTAATTCAAATGAAAAACACTGTCGACCAAAATAAATATATATTTAAACATATATTCAGGCTGTATTCAGCTACTTTTATAATCTCTGATATTGAGTTCATTTCCAAATTTATCATATATACTTTTAATTTATAATATGGTTATAAAGGTTAATTTAGAGAATTTGTGGTTTCATGCATTAAATTCAAAACTTCCTTGCCTAGATTTTATGAATGATAAACAATTTTGAAAAACAATCACATAAAAACAGCACCTACTACTCAAATGTAAGGCTGAAGTGTGTTTGAATCCTGCTTGCTTTGTGAACTAGGACAATCCACTCGTTTTATCTCCCATTTTATTTGCTTATAGAAAAGTCACAACTCAGTATTCAGAACTTGAGTAGAATGTTTGAGGGAGGCAAAGGGAGAAAAGGGTGTGATAAATTACTTGCCTGCCCTCACAAGGATCTGATAGAGATATCACCCACTTTTATTAAAAGGTGCAGTGTTGTCAACTCACTACAGACAGATTTGGCTATTCAATGGATTATTGTGAAAAAGAAGTTGAGACATAAAGAGCACTGAGCAGAAATAAGTGCTTCTCTTAAGGCTCTCCATTTCAAAAGCTTTATTTACTAGCTTTAGGTTCTCTTAGGGCGATTTATCAAAAATTGCAATTTCAAGGGAATACTTTTGAGATCTCTTAAAAATCAAGAGATCCAACATCTCTTCAACTTTGACTTCATGGAGTACACTGAAAATGGTCAGCTCAGTAGCACCTTGAGTCTCCGAGCTCTTTCTCAACAAAAGCACCCATTATTACCACGGCATTTGTCACAGAATTTCTCTTTGATCCAGTTCTATTTAAATAGGTAACTCCCATGGCTCCACTATACACAACTACTCTTTTGCTTGTGGATAATGTGTCTGAATGTATAATCTGCATATTTTTTTTTCTCTTGAGACGGAATCTTGCTCTGTCCCCAGGCTGGAGTGTAGTGGCATGATCTCGGCTCACTGCAACCTCCACTTCTCGGGTTCGAGCGATTCTCCTGTCTCAGCCTCCCGAGTAGCTGGGACTACAGGCATGCGCTACCATGCCTGGCTAATTTTTTGTATTTTTAGTAGAGACAGGGTTTCACCGTGTTAGCCAAGATGGTCTCGATCTCCTGACCTTGTGATCTGCCCGCCTCGGCCCCCCAAAGTGCTGGGATTACAGGCGTGAGCCACCGCACTCGGCCAATCTGCATACTTTCTATATCGAACCGTTTCTTATTTTTGAAATTACAGTAGGGCATCTGAGTAATAGCAAAAGTCTTAACTCTCCTTTTTACAAAACAGGCATGTTTTAAAATAGTAAGGACAAATAAAATTTTAGAAAATTAGATCATGTTGGAAAAAGCTCTCAGAGAACTTAATATTTTAAATAAATTCATTGGGAAACAAGTCATAGAGAATTCTTTTGAAATGCAAACAACCACTCCAAGGTAATCACGCATGTAGAAAGATGTTATAACAAGATAACTGAATGTGTGTGTGTGTGTGTGTGTATGCATATATATATATGTATGTATGTATAAAGCCACTTAATTCATCAAATTGACCCAATCACATTACATGAATGCAAACAAAGACCACCATGTTGTTACTGTTGTAACAAATCCTCCTACCTTGCTCTGAAATAATGCTCCTGGTTACTTCTTTCAATGGTCCACACGCTCACTGTACTTGGACTTGATAAGCACAGCTGGCGCCAGTTCATGGGGTTAAAAGACATTTGGTTCACATCCATTCCAGGCTGTGATTTCTTACACAAAATGATACTCGATTCCCAGTTCCTTAGAGAAAAATAGCATTTGATGAAAAAAAGTTCATTTGAATTTCATGCATTTAGAACATTTATCTATTTTTTAATTTACATAAATTGGGATATAATTTATGATACAATTTATATAATCGATGACCTTAATGTCAAATTTATAAATAATTATGCTTATCATTGTATTGTATCCTAAGAAAGCAAAATAACTATATGTTTTAAAAACATTATACTGTCATATGCTATACCAAGGCTATTTTATCCTCTTTAATAATTTTGCAATTTAACTCAGCCAAACCTAGAAAATGAAATATATCTTCACATTTGCTACAAAACAAGTGTAAGTGCCTGAATCTGTAAGTACTACATGTGAGTACTCCACATGGATCTGGGGGTACTGTTCTCATCTATGCCGATTGATCATTTATTGAGTTTTTAAAATTAAAGTGGTGCCGGGTGCGGTGGCTCACACCTGTAATCCCAGCACTTTGGGAGGCCAAAGCAGGTGGATCACAAGGTCAGGAGTTCAAGACCAGCCTGGCCAATATGGTGAAATCCTGTTTCTACTAAAAATACAAAAATTAGCTGGGTGTGGTGGCGCACGCCTGCAGTCCCAGCTACTTGGGAGGCTGATGCAGGAGCATCACTTGAACCCGGGAGGTGGAGGTTGCAGTGAGCCAAGATTGTGCCACTGCACTCCAGCCTGGGCGACAGAGAGAGACTCCATCTCAAAAATAAATAAATAAATAAAGTGGTGTATTTTAAAATGGATTTATTCATTTACCCATTTAAGAGAATATCCTGAACTCCTACCATGAACAAAGTCCCTTGCTAGATGAAAGAAAAGAAAAAAATTAAATGTGAGCTATGCCCTCAAATGAGGGGCCAGAACTCCATTCAGAGTTGTGATTAGGAAACTGGAGCTAATATTTATTGAGCTTAGCTTGTCTTCCACTCCCTCCCGCCCTCATCCTTCATTCCCTATCACAAATACCCTGCCCATCACATCAACCACACTCTTGCTGGAATCTCTGGTTCCCTTGATCCTTTGACTTTTTGCATCAGGTACCTGGCAAAGACCGTCAACCCTGGATGGAGACAACTGAAAGCCTGGGCTGCTGGAGACATGGGAACAAAGACTACAGGACTGTGCATGGCAGTGACACCATAAATTTGTTGTTGCCACCCCCACCAGACCCTCAATAGGATCTCCAATCCTGCTATGTTTCTCTGGCCAGTTCTCTCTCTCTCATTCTCTAAAATGGGCATTTAAAATATTCTCCCCTCTCCTGAAACCTCTAGCCCCCCTACTCCCCTCTCAATCTCAGTAAATGGCTTTGATTCCCATGAATAAAATAGAAGCCATCAGCTGAGAATTCTTGCTCTCAAGTATAACTACCCATTTGGGTCTGCATGGTTCTCTCTGCCTCCTCTCCCCTTACAATGGAAGGTGTGTCCTTCCTCCTACCTAAGGCCAATTCCACCACCTGTGCTCTGGGTCCCACAGTCTTGCCTTCTTAGGGACATTGGTTTACCCATGATAACTGCATCTTCCAACTCTCCCTCTCGCCTGACTTCTTCCTCCCAACACACAAGTGCTCATCATCCATACCATCCTCAAAAGAAGCCTTCCCTCAGTCTCACCTTTCTATGTCTCTCCCCTCTCCTCGGAGTCAAACTTTTTGAGCAAGTTGTTCTAAAGTCACCGCCATGGCTTCCTCAGCTACACTTTCCTCATCCCAGGATATCTGCATCCTGTCACCACCATTCCATTGACATAGCTATATCCACAGATACCTGCCTTCATCCTAAATCCAAAAGGCACTTCTCAGTCATTATCTAACTTTACCTCTGCATAACTGGGCACTGTTTACCACAACCACCTTCTGGAATCACTCTTAGACTCTCTGTCACACACCTCTTATGGGACACCACAAATCCTCTCAATTGTGTCTGGGCCCTTGACCACCTCTTCTGCCTCGCTGACTCAGTGGCTGTCCAACTGTGTGTGCACTTTGACTAACTTCATGTAGGCACACCCCACCTGTGCCTCGCCTCACACCCACTTCACAGGCCCAGAGGCTTCACTGGGGCTTCACTGGAGCTCCTGGGATACAATCACGACAAACCTGAAAGTGTGAAGGAATTACCACCCTGTGCAGTGAAGCTTTGATCGATGGGATACAGGAGTTGGTGGATAAATTCTCATCTCCTCCTCTCCCCTTCCCCACCCACAGTCTGTCACTGCCTGAGGACTGTCCTGATTCACAGCAGTTCATAGAACCTCTCAGAAGACCACCTTCAAGATAGAGTAACCAATTGCACTTGGTACCAAGTGGTGGCCGCAAGGTAATACGCCCTTATACTGGCTCTCCTGCCTTGGGATCACACACCCTGCTAAAGGTGGGGTACATGAGCTCTTGCCTCAGCCTCTGCTTTCCGTGGAACCCAGGCTGAGGCACATTCTGGAACCCTCCCTGCCTAGTGTCTTTCCTCCTTTCACAGCTACTCCTATGAGTCTTCTACGTGGGTCCCTTCCATTGATATTCCTCTAGGTTCCACCCTAGGCTCTTCTTGAGGTGTTCTTACTTACATTTAGCATTTTGGCTATCCATTGACTTAATTATTCCCAAATGTTTATCTCCAGCCCTCTCTTCTGAGCACCAGTCCTGGATATCTGTAGCAAGGGCATGTGTCCCTCAACATTTATTCTCCATTTCTCCCTCTGACTAACAGAACCCCCTGAATATTAGCCAGGCACATATGGCCACTCACAATGAGGACCTAATATTACCCAGCCGCCCTTGAAGCTGGCTGTGGCTTATGGCCGAGCCAGTCAATGAATGTAAGTGATAGTCATGTGTGCACCTTCCAAGCCTTGCATTTCTTTCTTTCTTTCTTTCTCTCTCTTTCTTTCTTTCTCTTTCTTTCCTTCCTTCCTTCATTTCTCTCTCTCTCTTTTTTTTTGAAATATCATTACTTTAGTGTTCCAGGCATTTTAAATATTCATACAATTTCCTTATTTCAGCAGTCATTTCCTCTCCAGTATAGATTTTGTGTCCAGGATCAGAGCCATGTACATCACTGAATTTTCTCTACAGTACTCGCATGCTACATGGGACACCCACTCCAGCACCCATGTCTTTGCTAGTAGAGCCTCTCACCACACCCGCAAGAGGGCTAGACCTTCCCTTGCTTGACATAGCCTCCACTGCGAATGAAAACACACTTTGTAGCTTCGATCCTGGTACATTTCCAGCACTCCCAGGTGTTCCATGTATGTGGCAATCATCCTGCAGGGGCTACTGATACATCATGTCAGCTGGTACCTATGCCAGCACCTGCTCCACTACAACATACAGATGCTGAGGCACTTCAGTGTTCTGGGTAAAATGGAGTTCATAATTGCCATAGGAGTTGAGTGTGCAGGAAGGGGACTTTCTCTCAATAATGAATACCCTTAATACAAATTTAGCAGATTTATAATTTCATTTCTGTTTACATTTGTTGTCAAAGCTTCATAAAACCATTTACATAAATGAAAGCATGTTCAAGTTTCTAAATGCCGCTATGACAAGCAGACAGAGAAACTGCTTAGACAACACTTGCTTGCGCCATAAATACATATGGCAACATCTGGTCATTCTTAAAAAAATGCTTGTGTTTCCAAGGCTGGGTGCAGTGGCTCACACCTGTAATCCCAGCACTTTGGGAGGCCGAGGCGGGCAGATCACGAGGTCAGGAGATCGAGACCATCCTGGCTAACATGGTGAAACCCCGTCTCTACTAAAAATACAAAAAATTGGCTGGGCGTGGTGGCTGGTGCCTGTAGTCCCAGCTACTCGGGAGGCTGAAGCAGGAGAATGGTGTGAACCCGGGAGGCGGAGGTTGCAGTGAACTGAGATCGCGCCACTGCACTCCAGCCTGGGTGACAGAGCGAGACTCCATCTCAAAAAAAAAAAAAAAAAAAAAAAAAAGGAAATGCTTGTGTTCCCAAAAAGAATTTTTTTTCAAGTCATAAGCCTTATGCAATTCTTCCAAGGTAATAATGTGTTTGTCCTTTCTTCTCAAGCAGTGGTTCAAGGCATCTCAAGGCATATTGCTGTCTGAGGTTCTGATTTAACTGGCCGGGGGAGAGGGGAAGAGTGGGCACTAACATTTTTAAAAAGCTTCACAAGTCATTCCAGCATGTAGTCAGTGTTCAGAACCTTGGTACTAAAGGCTCTTGTATCTTCCTACTGTCACTTGTCCTCACCAAAAGCCCTTGAGGTAGTCCCTGAGTCATGCAATGATCTCTTTCATGCATTTCAACAGAAGGTTTGTGCCCTTCCCCTCATCCTTTTCCCTCCCCATTGGCTCCCAAAATACACCAGTGGTTTAGGGTTCCTCTGCCGTTCCTAGGGTGTTGCCCTCATCTCTACTATTTACCCCATCATAGACCAGAGATGAGAGCAACACCCTAAGAACAGCAGAGCAGCATGACAGCGGGAGACTGGACGCTGACCCCGAGGAGCCGCCACACCATCCACAGCTGCTCGTGCCCAGACAACTGCATGTGACAGAAGGAAACGTGTTGGTGATTTGGGTTTCTGTGACCACAAATGAACCTAAGTCCTAAATGATATATCAGCTGCCAACTAGACATCTCCATTTGTTCATCTCAAGCACTCTCAGTTCAGTTTGTCCCCCAGCTCATCTTCCACCATTGCCTCCCCTAAATTCCCTGCCCTCAAGCCCTCAGTATCTCTCTGAATAGCACCAGAGTGTCCCTAAGTTGCCCAAGTCACACACAACTCTGGGTATAACCCTAGACCCATCCCTCTTCCTCGGCACGACACCCAACATTTAGTCAGTTACAAGTCCCATGATGCTAGCTCCTAAACACCTCCCAAAGTTCACTTCCCTCCATCCCTACTCCCACCCTAGTGCATGACACAGTCATCTCTCACCTGGACCACCACAGCCTCCTAATTGATGCTCATGCCTTGTTTCCTTCCAATATGCCTTCCACAGTATGAAAGTATTGGAGATACTTTCATTGGAAATAATTGGCTGAAAGGAGTCTTCTTAAATGCAGATATAATTGTGTCACATCCCTGCTTAAAACCCTTTAGTAGCTCCCCACTGCCTTTAGGATAAAGAATTTGTCCATTAGCATAGCTTATATGGAGTGTGAGTATCCTTCCCAGTATGCCTAGGAGAAACCCAGTTTAGGCTAAAGTGCCCTGCATTCATCAGCAATACCCTCTTTCACTCTCAAAAGCATGCTGATTTGGATGATAAACCACATGGTCACCTATATATAGGGCTGCTCATGAGCTCACCTCTTGACTGTCCCTCCAAGCTTGCCTCTCTCATGGCAAATCTCTTGTTTCCGTTATTATGACCTTTTCATTGAAACCTGCTGTGCGTTTTCTACTTCATGGCCTTTGCATATGCCATTCCTCTGCCTGGGATGTTCTTTCTTCTCGTCATAAGGCTGATCCCTGCTCATCCTTTAGGTATTGCTATGGGTTGAACTGTGCCTCCCCCAAATTCCCATGTTAATATCCTAACCCCCAGCACCTCAGAATGTGACCTTATTTGGAAATATGGTCTTTACAGAGGGTAATCAAGTTAAAATGAAGTCATTAGGATGAGCCCTAATCCAGTAAGTCTGGTGTTCTTATATAAAGGGAACATTTGGAGACAGACACACACAGGGAGAATGCCATGTGAAAATAAAAGCAGAGATCTGGGTGATGTGTCTGTAAGCCAAGGACTGCCAGCAAACAAGTGAGCAGAAGTTGGTGAGAGGTGTGGGGGCAGATTCTCTCTCACAGCCCTCAGAAGGAACCAACCCTGCTGAGACCTTGATCTCAGAATTCTAGTCTCCAGAACTGGGAGGCAATACATGTATGCTGTTTAAGCCACCCAGTCTGTGGTACTTTGCTATGGCAGGCCTAGCTAATTAATACAAGTATCTGCTTAAACATTACCTCTCCTTCCAGGAAGCCTTCCCTGACCATTGCCCTCCACCATCAGACTATGTGAGGTGCCCCTACTACATGTTCCCATTGTGCCTTAGATCAATGAAAGCTATAAAAGAGCTTAGAAACCAAATGAGTTTAAAGCCCAGCCAGCAACTCACCAACTATATAAGTTTAGGCAAGTAGCTATAAGAACAACAAAAAAAATGAAACTTGGAAAAAAGAAAAATTGTGTTGGCTTGATTTCTCATATCATGCTGGGAAACATTTTCCAACAAGCCTCCTTGAACAAAAACCAGACTTTGTACCTTGCTTTGCCCCCGTATCTGACACTCCTGGGGAATGTAACTTTGTTGTCATAATATATACTAACAGCCCTGATGTGATAAAGGCAGGCACGCTTTTACAGGTTAAACTCTAGAACATGTACAATGCTATGATTGTATGCCCTGGTAGAATAGTTAAGTTTAAGGTGCTAAGGTTTTAGAGACCTCTGGAAAGATAATCATTCATATATGTAACCTAGAAATTTTATGTAACCACTCCTTTTTCTAACTCTATGTGAATGAGCATGTGTGTGTGTGTTCTTTTTTTTTTTTTTTTTGAGACTGAGTCTCACTCTGTCACCCAGGCTGGAGTGCAGTGGCACGATCTTGGCTCACTGCAACTTCTGCTTCTCAGGTTCAAGTGATTCTCCTGCCTCAGCCTCCTGAGTAGCTGGGATTACAGGCACCCACCACCACATCTCGCTAATTTTTGTATTTTTAGTAGAGACGGGGTTTCACCATGTTGGCCAGGCTGGTCTCGAACTCCTGACCTCAGGTGATCCGCTCACCTTGGCCTCCCAAAGTGTTGGGATTACAGGCATGAGCCACCATGCCCAGCTGTGTGTGTGTTCTTTTAAGTACTCAGGAATTGCTATGGTCTGTTTGTGTGCCGCCTCCCCCTGCAAATTTATATGTTGAAATCCTAACCCCAATGGTGATGGTATTGGGACTTTTGGGGAGTGATCAGGTCAAGGGTGCAGAGCCCTCATGATTGAGATGAGCCCTCATGATTGAGATGAGATGCTTTTATAAGCATCTCTCCTTATAAAAGAGAGCTAGCTCATCCCTTCCACCATGTGAAGACATGGTAGAAATTATCATCCATGAATCAGGAAGCAGGCCCTCACTAAACACTGAAGCTGCTGGTGCCTTGATCTTGGATTTTCTAGCCTCCAGAATTGTGAGAAACATATTTCTGTTTATAAGCCACCCAGTCCATGGGATTTTGCAACAGCTTACTAAGATAGGGACCAGCTTCTTTTGTTTTCCTGCTGGTTCCATTATTAAGGAGTTATATAAAACCATCTTACGTCTTACAATCTGTTTGAAAATTATGCTTTAACATCTCATCTCTCTGAAGTTTCAGTCTCTTTCTTTAAAACGAGGACCATCATAGATGTCTCATGGGGGTTGTTGCGGGGAGGCAAGGATTAAACGCACTAACCCATTGGAAATCTCAGTGAATGCCTCTCTGATGAAACTGCTGGTGGTGGTATTGCTGGTGTATAGCACATTGTCTTTGTTTATGAACCCCAGATGTCCCAGACCCCAGCAGCCTGGGACTACAACCATGAGACCATTCCCCACCTATTTTAGATTCTTTTTCAATATTGTTATTTTTAATTACACAAATAATACATGAATCCATTCTGCTCTTTTAAAACATTAGAACATAAAGGTAAAGTCTTCTTAGACCAATTTACTTCCAGGAGTCAAATCATGGTACTTGAGCTCCTCCTGGTCTGACTTCCAGAAGTTCACCTCTTTTGAACTTTTACTAAATTATTTCTGGGAGTCCCCAGGGTCCACGGACTAACTGCTGTCACCAAGTGGGTTGCATCCTCCTCCCTGTTCATCTTCTAGCTCCCTCGTGTTTAGGCCCATTGCTGGCAAAGCTACTTGGTGAAGAGGACTATTGGGCCTCATCACAGGATTAAATGCCACTCACATTTCTATGCAGCACCCGAGGGTGCCATCGGGGTTGCTCCCAAAGCTTCTGATCTTGGGTTTCCAGAGCAGAGGCTGGAGGAGGGTCTGTCTCCCAGCTCTGTTCATACTCATTCTTGGGCCCCAGGGCACCTCTGCTGCCGCAGAGCCTCACTGAGAATCTCCTCATGAGAGAGCAGTGTCTGGTCCTTCACACAGCATCTACCCTGTCCTCCCCTGCCCTCCTCACTCTTGCCCCCTTGTCTCTCCCCTCTGACTCAAATTTCCTAAATAGAAGTGTGCATGAATATTAAGACATGCAAACAAATCTAGGGGAAGGGTTGGGACCGGGAGGAGATACTACCTACCCATAGTCTCAGTCTCACCTCAGCTTATCAAAAATGTCCTCTACAGAAGGCTCAGATATACCTAAAATGTACCTGAGATACATTTTATATCCAGCAGGAAGCAGGAGATACAAATTTATTGAATGAATTAAATCCAGTGAGCAAACTCAAATGCTTATAGGGGCCAGGAAGTTAATGTAAATGAATGAAATGTACTGAGTATAAACACCTCTAGGACAGGGGTTGGCAAGCTCTTTCTATAAAGGACCAGACAGTAAATCCTTTTAGCTTTGCAGACCATATATGGGCTCTATTACAACTCAAGTCTGCCATTATAGAGCACAAGCAGCCATACATAATATATAAGCAAATGAACATGTTCCAACAAAACTTTACGAAAACAGGTGGTGGGCCAGATTTGGCCTATGGGCCATCGTTTACCGACCCCTGCTCAAGGTGGTGGGCATCTAGAATGAGCACCCACTTACTAGCCCAACCAGACTGTGACCATGTGGGAATACAGGTCCAGGGTTGCCTGTGTTTGAGAAAGGCTATACAGATAACTTTTTCTCTAAATTTTTCCAATTTTAAAAATATTTTATAGCCAAAACAAAATATATTGGTGGCCCAGAATTAGCCTAACAATCATCATTTTTGAAACTCTGACTTAAATAAACATAATGTAATAGACACTATTAGGTATGATGCATACTCTCAATGAACTATTAGAAAAACCATATTTAGGAGATATTGACGTATCCATTTTACAGAGGAAAAAACTAAGGCTCAGGCTTTCTAAGATCACACAGCTAGTAATTTGTGGAGCCAGGATTCAGGTCTAAGTCTGTTACACTAACACATTTGTGCTCATTCCACTTCACTGCTTTTTTAATATTCACAGATTGTTCTTAGTAAGGACAATTGGAACCTTCTGCCTTTGGAAATATCAGAATTTATGCACTTGTCATCTCTCCCCAGCTGCTTCTATCCTGTGTATCTAGAACTGTGAGATAATACATTTCTGTTATTCGAGACACTCAGTTTGTGATACTTTGTTACAGAAGCCCTAGCAAGCTAATACAGTACATCCATCAACAGGTGAATAAAGTATGGTATATCCATACCATGGAATAGAAAGGAAGGACTATTGACACATACACGCAGCAACATAAGATAATTTCAAAATAATTATGCTGCATGAAAGCAGCCCGACGAAAGAATATACACCATGTGACTCCCTGTATATGAACTACCAGAAAATGCAAACTGGAGTGACAGAAACCACATTACTGACAAAGGCTAATGAAGAAGCTCTGAAGGAACACAAGGAAACTTTTGGGGCGATGGATGAATTTATTTATTTATTTACAGACGGAGTCTTGCTCTGTCGCCAAGGCAAGAGTGCAGTGGCGCAATCTCAGCTCACTGCAAGCTCCGCCTCCCGGGTTCACGCCATTCTCCTGCCTCAGCCTCCCGAGTAGCTGAGACTACAGGTACCTTCCACCACGCCCGGCTAATTTTTTGTATTTTTAGTAGAGATGGGATTTCACCGTGTTAGCCAGGATGGTCTAGATCTCCTGACCTCGTGATTCGCCCACCTCAGCCTCCCAAAATGCTGGGATTACAGGCGTGAGCCACAACACCTGGCCAATGGATGTATTTATTATCTTGATTACGGTGATGGGTTTATACATAAGTCAAAACTTATCAAAGTATTTACTTTATAAATGAACAGTTCATTATCTGTTAGTTATACCTCAATAAAGCTGTTTTAAAAAAATTTTAGGGCCGGGCGTGGTGGCTCATGCCTGTAATCCCAGCACTTTGGGAGGCTGAGGTGGGCGGATCACCCGAGGTCAGGAGTTCAAGACCAGCCTGGCCAAAATGGTGAAACCCCATCTCTACAAAAATACAAAAAAATTAGCAGGTCATGATGGCGGGTACATGTAATCCCAGCTACTCAGGAGGCTGAGGCAGGAGAATTGCTTGAACCCGGGAGGTGGAGGTTGCAGTGAGCTGAGATCGCGCCACTGCTCTCCAGCCTGGGGGACAGAGTGAGACTTCATCTCAAAAAAAAAAAAAAAAAATTTTTACATAAACTAAATGTGGCTCCCTGAATCTAGGTACTTACATTTTTGTATAAGAAATGTTGGTAAGTTATCCTTTAATCATTTCTGGAATATTTTATACTTCCCCTTAATAAGAAAAATATCCTCTTGAAAGGGCTTATATCATGGATAGAAAAGGGAGTACAGCCTTAAAGCTGGCCACGTGAAATGATCCAGGAAAGACCAGAAATGTGTCTTAACCACAGGATTTCCCATACACCGGGCAAAAGTGGTATAATGTTCCACTCTCTGAACATATAATTGTTCTAATGTCTCTAACAACAATTACTTTAAACTGAACTCTAATATAGAGACCATCTCAATTTCAATATTAGCAGGAAACATGCGAACAACTCCAAGATGCCATTTATTTTTTTAAGTGAAACTTTATGTATTTATAAATATATTCTCTATCTGAGAATACATAAAGCATGTTAATAAAAGAGAACAATAACTAATTTAGTTCTTATATAGTTTTTGCTCTGACTGCTAAATTTTATGCCTACACATAGCAACTGTATTAAAACTTATGATTGAGATTTTTTCCTTCTATATTTCCTTGTTTCAGATTTTTCATGTCTATTTCCTTCAATAAAATCTAGAAGAGTAAGAGGAAAATGTAACCCAGTAAAAGGAATTCCACAGGATGCTGAAACTTACCAAAGGGCCAGTTCAAATTCTGGGAGAGAGGAATAACTAGCCAGGTAGGTGCCACAGTAACTGAATGAAAGTAAAGTGTAGTCCAGGAGAATGTTGCCTGAAATATAAAATCCATTATCAGGATTTGATTATGTTAAGACCATGTTCAGTTAACTATGGTCTTACAGTTTATTTTCCTTTGCTAATGATTTTCACATAATTCAAAAGCATTTAACTGTTAGAATAAGAAAGATCCTGGCTAATTTCTAAGACCATGAACAGAAAGCTTAGAGCAAAGTTAAGATCCATTTGTAAAATATATTAAAGTGAATTAAGACCATTAGGTTACTGTCTCTAGACTTCAATGCAGAACTGAGCATACTGCACCATGTATGTCCCAGCACGGTCTGAAATGACCCAAGAATAATCTCATAAATATGAGACATTGTAATTAGAATAGTTATTTAGACATCTTTAAATATCTTGGGAAGTTGTAATAATTCTAGCTTACTTCCTTATTTCTATTATCTTAGGCCATATCTGGCCCTTAGCGTAATATCTGCCAGCTTTTGGAACAGCTATAAAAAGTGACATACTCCTTTGTATCTATAGTTGATGAAAAGCAACATGAATTCCAAAGTCTTAGCAACAACATGTTTTAAAATGCATATCATGGGGAGGCCAAAACAAGAAGCGCCTGTCTCTGCTTCCCAGTACAGAGTGGTCTGATTTTCCCTCTTCTTCATCTGCTGTTCTTCAGTGGGGTTCTTTCATGCAAGCTTTGCCCTCATCTCAGTCTGTCTTTGTATGTTTGTGTCTCTATTGCTTGTTCTGTGGATTTTTAATAGCTGTTTTCTGCTTTTTTTCTCATTCTCATTTTAACTGACCATAATATAATCCTAAAATTTTGCTTTTGTCATTTATTGAATATATTTAGCATAGTCTAATCAACAAAGAAAAAATGTATTTATTGAGCATTCACTACAAAAACTAGTTTTTCTGTAGGCAGAGATCTTAATGATTTTTAAATGCTTGCTAAACAGATGTTTCCCCCCACAACTGAAGATGACCAACTTTAGATATTCTTTAAATCTTAGAAAATATGGTATTTGAAGAAAATGCCAAAAAAAAGAGAGAAAAATATATCCTCTATAATCCTACTACCAAACTTGGTAAATTTCTTTCTAGTATTTTCTTCTGTGTTTACTTCAAAAAATACATATATATATATTTTTTCTTTAAATATAACTTTGCTTTTTATAGCTATACTAGCCATAGATTAAATATTATATATGAGGCCAGGAGAGATGGCTCACACCTGAAACCCCAGCACTTTGGGAGGCCAAGGCAGGTGGATCACTGAGGTCAGAAGTTCGAGAGCAGCCTGGCCAACATGGTAAAACCTTGTCTCTACTAAAAATACAAAAATTAGCCGGGCGTGGTGGCGGGCACCTGTAATCCCAGCTACTTGGGAGGCTGAGGCAGGAGAATCGCTTGAACCTGGGAGGTGGAGGTTGCAGTGAGCCAAGACTGTGCCACTGCACTCCAGCCTGGGTGACAGAGCAGACTCTCTCTCATCATATATATATAATATGTGATAATCCATTTTTAAATGGAATTGGAACATAGTGTTGCCTCCTATTGGTTTTTTATTTGCGTTATATTGACCATTTTATCATTATCTTAACTCTTTTTTAAAAGTGTGACTTTCAATGTTTGCATAATGCCCCTTTATAGTATATTTTATTTAACTATATCCATAATACTGGAGATGTAGGTTGCTCCAATCTTGTGCTATTATCATAGTGCTTTTTAAACTCCTTTGCATGTAAATCTTTGACCATATTTCTAACCATTTCCTGAAAATTGAATTAGTCTTGAAGTGAGTATACTGGGTCAAATAGAGTCAATATTTACTTCACAGAAAGACTCTATCAATTTATAGTCCCACATTCAGCAAGTAAGAGTGCTACCAATTTCACTGCATTCTACCTAGCAATTATGATCTTAAAAAAGTTGTGACCTTGATAGGCAGAAAAATAGCATCTTGGTTTAAATCACGCTTTTTAAAACAAATCTTGAGATGAAACATTTTTTGATGTCTTTGGTCATTTGGAGTTTAGTGATTTGTCTGGGTTAATTTCTTTTCCATTGTTCTAAGAGGCTGTTTGTTTTGTTCTTGTTTCATTAATGCTCTGAAAATATTTGATCATATTTGTTCCAAATATTTTACCCGGTTTATTATTTCCCTTTTAGTTTTTCATGGTGTTTTTGATGTTAATCAGTTTAAAATAGATATACAATCAAATATGTCTGTCTTTTCTAAGTTTTTGTTTTGTGTGAAAAGTTCTTCCCCTTCCTGGAATCACTCCTCTATTCTACCATATTTTCTACTTTTTTTTTTTTTTTTTTGAGACAGAGTCTCGCTATGTTGCCAGGCTGGAGTGCAGTGGCGTGATCTTGGCTCGCTGCAACCTCCGCCTCCCAGGTTCAAGCGATTCTCCCGCCTCAGCCTCCTGAGTAGCTGGGATTACAGGCACGCACCACCATGGCCAGCTAACTTTTGTATTTTTAGTAAAGACAGGGTTTCACCATGTTGGCCAGGATGGTCTTGATCTCCTGACCTCGTGATCCACCTGCCTTGGCCTCCCAAAGTGCTGGGATTACAGGCGTGAGCCACTGCACCCGGCCCATATTTTCTACTATTTTCAAGTGGATTTGTTATTTATATTGAATGCTTATTTTCATCTGATCTAGACCATGAGTATCTAACTTGATACTTTTGTTAAAATATGCAGTTTTCTTAACCACTATTGAATAATCTATATTTTTTCTTCTTCCTTCTTCCTCCTCCTCCTCTTCCTCCTTCTCTTCCTCCTTCTTTTTGGTGGTAGCCTCTTTCTTCATTTACTCAGCTTTTATATATTTTAGATTCTGTCCCAAGTCTTCAACTCTCCCACTGATTTGGTGATCCCTGCACCAATGCCATACTTCTAATTACTATGGCACCATAATAATAAAATGACCCTCTGCCTTGCCATCATTCTCTTTCAAATTATTCTCATTCTCTATGTTTTATTTTCCCAGATGAATTTTGGGATCATCTGAGTACTCTTTGCTGTCTAAAACATACGATAAACCTACAAATTACTTTCTATGACAAATCTCAGAAATACATTTATAATAACCAGACTTTCCATCCAGGAATATATTTCTATACATTTAAATATTTTAAATCAATGATTTTTGTAGTTTTCTTCACCTAGGTCACTCACACTTTTTAAAAATTATTTCTAAGTATGTATATCTTCTAATTGTATGGGTACTTATTTCAAAACCAGCATCTCACTGAGCATTCTTTTGTTAGTCCTAGCAGACTACTGCATTATCCATCATCTTCTTTCCCATAGCTATATATTTTTTCAGTTTTATATTTTGTTGCATTAGCTAGAACTTCCAGGTTGATATTAAATAATAGTGATAACAGGTCTGATTAATATTACTGATTAATATTACTGGGAATTCCTTTAGGGCCTCATTATTTAGTATGACACTTGGGTATTGGTTTGAACTAACTTTCAATTGGTTTGAACAGAACTACAGCCAAATAACCAACCTGGGGAAATTTTAAAGATAAGGGGTATAACAGTCCCCAACATGTTATGTTTTAAAAGTTGTCTTAAACTGTTGAGAATGCAAATTTCAACACTAACAAAGTATTATAAATTACAGTGAAGTTCCCTGACTTCACCCAAACACTTATTTGACCCTTAAGACTACAGAATGAAGTCCAGCCTCAAGCATGAGCTTTCTGCCCATGGGGTATTAAATGAGGGAATCATTAGCTGGTGGCTCCGGCAGACGTGCAGCAGCTCAGTGTGGGTCAGCTGTATCTAAGAAAGAGTCATTAGGCCAGGCACAGTGGCTCACGCCTGTAATCCTAGCACGTTGGGAGGTGGAGATGGGTGGATCACTTGAGGCCAGGAGTTCGAGACCAGCCTGGCCAACATGGTGAAACTCCATCCTCTGCCAAAAACATGAAAAAAAAAAAAAAAATGCCAAGCACGGTGGTGCACGCCTGTAATCCCAGCTACCTGGGAGGCTGAGGCAGGAGAATCACTTGAACCCAGGAGGTGGAGGCTGCAGTGAGCCAAGATCATGCCACTGCACTCCAGCCTGGGTGATAGAGCCAGACTCTGTTAAAATAAAATAAATAAAATAAAATAAACAGTAATAATTCAAATGGTAGGCAACATTGAGCACTTGGCATACATACACATACAGCATATTATATAATTTCATCTATCATCATCACCGCAGCCTTCAAATTAGACACCATCTTTATCCCTATTTCATGAATGAGGACATTGAGGCTTAGAGACTTGACTTTAGAACCTATACAAACATCAATTCACCTGGATTTTCAACAAATATTAGGAAAGAAAAAAAATCATTGTTCTGAAAAACGCAATAGTCTTCTAGCCCAGTGCTTCTCAAAGTTTAATGTGCATATGAATCACCTGGGGAATTTTGTTAAAATGCAGATTCTGATTGAGTAGATCTGGTGTGGGAGCCAAGTTTCTGCATTTATAACAAGCTTCCCAGGTAGCACTGTTGCTGGTAAACAGACCACACTTTGAACAGCAAGGCTCTAGCTAACATAATTTAAATCCTCAGTGATCAGCTTGATTCCTTCTTTAAAAATGTATATTAAAAAAAAAACCAAAAAACCAGGGCCAGGCATGGTGGCTCATGCCTGTAATCCCAGCACTTTGGGAGGCCGAGGCAGACGGATCACTAGGTCAGGAGTTCCAGAACAACCTGACCAACATGGTGAAACCCCGTCTCTACTAAAAATACAAAAATTAGCCAAGAGTGGTGGTGCACACCTGTAATCCCAGCTACTCAGGAAGCTGAGGCAGGAGAATCACTTGAACCTGGGAGGCAGAGGTTGCAGTGAGCCAAGATCGCACCACTGCACTCCAGTCTAGGCAACAGGGCAAGTCTCTGTCTCAAAACAAACACAAAAAACAAACAAAAAAAACCTTTCAAAAAATAAATCTTCACTTATAATAGATCTAATCAAATCTTTAAACAAAATTCTTCAATTATGGGCCGAGAAAGGGTTCTCCAGAATACCTTTCAATTTGGTCCTTCTGGTCAATCCTGGAAAGCTGTATATGTAGATGAGAGGTTTTAGCTTCCGGTCAGAAAAAGCCACAACTTCACAGGGGATGTTAGTTGCCACGACGCCCACAATTCCATTACTACACTGGAGTACAGTCTTTTTCTTGGTTTCAATATTAATAAATATTACATAATTCCCACAAGGGTAGCAAATGGTGTTGTCGTTGACAAAATGAACATTCTGCTTAGGGAATCCTTGCACCCATCTTTGGGAAAAGATATGTCAACATCAATATAATACATTTCAAATACTTTTTTTTTTTTTTAACAAAGCAAAGGGTCATCAAAATGTTTGAAACATTTCTGTTTTCATGTCCTTTCTGCCCCCAATTTCTAAGATAAAAGAACACACATGCTGGCTGTGAGATCCATTTGAGTCAATGAATTATAGAAATTTAAATGTAGACCTAAAGTTCCATAGGTCTCCCAGGCCTTCTTCAGATAACTTTTTCAGCAAAGGAAACTCTCTGACCAAACCTGAGAAAGCCTCAGAAGGACTTCTGGGGTCTTCTATACTTGGAAGACAAAAAGTGAAATAACAGAGAAAAGAGCTTGATCTCAACAAAATGGCATCCTGGGCCATTCTTTTATAATTAGTTTGATTTTTTAAATAAACTTTAAAAAACACCTTTGCATAGGAGAGCCTGCTTTGTGGTTGTAAGCAGAGTAGGAAAATTGCTTATTTACACAGATGAAGAGTATGTGGCCATATTTTAGATTTAAAAATACAGATAAATGTAGAAAATAAAAGGAATGAAGGCGACATGAATGAAAGGCTAGCACACAAAAAGAACATACTCTCAAGTAAGGAGTGCGTGCTAGGTGTATGCTAGAAAGAAGGAGAGGAGATGAAGGAGATTCTATTTTTATTTAAATATTAAAGATATGCTTGAAGATGGTGGAAAAGGCAAGTGAAGGACACTGGTTTGGTGTGAAACCTCGAGACATTAGAGTGTCCAGGACTAGCAGGGGATGCTGTATAGAGTGGAGGTGGGGGCTAGGAGGAACACTCTAGAATGTAGAAAAAAAAAAAAAAATGCCACCTATATCTGCGCAGTGCTTGATGCTTTTCAAAGGCCACTATAAATGCAAATAAATCCAAAGCTAGTGGATGGGAGTTAGAAGGAAGGGATTCAGGGTCCTAACTTTGGGGAAAATCACCAAAGGTAGCAAGGACGGGATCCGGGCTGTCGCCCGGTGGAGGGGGAGGGGGGATGTGATCAGGAGACCTGGATCACTAGCGGGAATCCTGAGCTAGAAGGAAGAGATGAAGGGTGCAGGGGGCGTTGCTGGGTAAGAGAGGGAGGGTCAGGGTAGCAGAATAAGGAGTGGGAAAGACAACTGGGGACGGGGTCAAGGAACAAGGGGATGGGGAGCGGACAGGGGAGGTCACACGGGGAGGGAGGCTGAGGGAAGGCACTGGGGGCAGAGGGGGAGAGGTCGAAGCTGCGGGGAAAGCCGCCCTAAGGAACCGGAGGGAGAGGAGGGAGGAGGGAGGAGGGGACGTGGGGCAGGAGGTTCCGCGAGACCCAGATCGGTCGCGGGGCCGTGGACACCGCACCTCACGGACAGGGACGCGCCGCCGGCGGAGTGGGGGCCTTCGTCGCGCTCCCGGCCTTGCGCCATGGGCAGTGTTTTCCTCAGGCGGGAGTGGGCAGCGCACGCAGCACCCCAGGGCGGGTCGGTTACCTTTCCTCCGCCGCGGGGCTGCTGGCCGCGACGCCGCTGCCGTGTACACCCGTATCCCGGATACCGTAAGCCCCGCGCCCATTGGCTCTGCGCTTTGGCCCGCTCCCTCCTGGGCCGAGCAGATTGGTGGAAGGTCGGCCGCTCTCGGCCAATGGGTGAGCGGCAAGCCAAGCGAGCGGCGGGCCCCTTGCTGTTCAAAGTGTGGTCTGTTTACCAGCGACACTGGTGCTACCTGGGAAGCTTGTTATAAATGCAGAAACTTGGCTCCCACAGCAGATCTACTCAATCAGAATCTGCATTTTAACAAAATTCTCCAGGTCCGGGCCAATAATTGCAAGTAAGACTCATGCCTACATCTTCACGCTTTCAAAGGTCAGAGCGGGAGGATCGCTTGAGGCCAGGAGTTGAAGACCAGCCTGGACAATATAGCGAGACCTGCCGCGCCCGTGCCTCATCTCTACAAAAAAATTTAAAAAGCAGCCGGGCATGGTGGTGCACGCCTGTAGTCCCAGCTACTTGGGAGACTGAGGTGGGAGGATCGCTTGAGCCCAGGAGTTCAAGGCTGCGGTGAGCTGGGATGATGCCACAGCACTCCAGCCTGGGCGACAGAGCGAGACCTGTCTCTAAATAAATAATTATTTAAAAAAATTAATAAATTTCTAAACAGACTTTCATTTAGAGTGCTGACTGTGCCAAACATTGTTGCAACGTCTTCACATCTCCCATCAGCCCCATTTTACAGATGAGTAACGTGAGGAAAAGAGAAGCACATAATTTGTCCATGGCTACAAAGTTGAGTGGGACTTTATTTATTTATTTATTTTTGCGACAGGGTCTCACTCTGTTGCCCAGGCTGGAGGGCAGTGGTTTGATCTTGGCTCGCTGCAACCTCCACCTCCTGGGTTCAAGCGATTCTGCCTCAGCCTCCCAAGTAGCTGAGATTACAGGCACGTGCCACCACGCCCAGCTAATTTTTTGTATTTTTAGTAGAGACGGGATTTCACCATGTTGACTACGCTGGTCTCAAATTCTTGACCTCAAGTGATTCACCTGCCTTGGCCTCCCAGAATGCTGCGATTACAGGCGTGAGCCACCTTGCCCGGCCCTGTGTGGGACTTAAATGCAGATCTAGCCTAATTTAGAGCTCCAAGCCCTTAAGTACCACATAACACTTTGAAATGTATCCTTTTGCTTCCTCAGGGAAGCAGACAGCTCTGGAAGTAACCTGATTAAATGGTCGGCAGCTTGTCATTCCTTCTTCTCTCCCGTACCTTCCCTTAGACTCCCTCCCTTACTCTTCTCCTTCCTTTCCCTTCAGTCGTCTTCCCTTCTCTAACTCTTCCCTTCCTTTCTTTAGGTCTTTCCTTCCTGTCTTGCTTTCTTCTCTCCATTTCTTTCACAAATATTTACAGAGCATCCCGCATGCATTCGTGCATGTGCTAGTCACTTGGAAAAAATAGAAAAACTAATAAAATTTCTTCCTTCTTGGAACTTAGAGACTGGTGGGATCCAGGGAGTTGGGCTAGATATCCACGTTGTCTCAGATGGTCTGTGTAAGTTGTGAAAGGATTTATGAAAGTGATTTTATGCAAGAAATGTTGTACAATTCACAGATTGTTAGGCCTCCTAAATGCTTCATACAATGCCCTATGACTCTCACTGTACAACTTGCCTGCTTAAGTAAGGGTGAGCCCTGTGGACATGTGGAGTTAGCCATGCCCTCTAGCTATGCTGGAGAGTCAGCTCTTATCTGCACTTCTGCCTGGTGTGTCCTAGGCTAGGCTCCACACCTAGTACACAATTAAAATCTCTTACTTACCAAGGTTTTCACCAAAAATAAAAGTTGCTAAGAGTTAACATTATAACATGTAATTAAAACTACTAAAGCAACAATTTTACATGCAAGGTGTGTAAATAAAGTAAAATGTGTTTTTGGTGAAAGATTATAAGAAGTCATGGGAATGTGGATTTTTTTCTGCCTACATTTAAGTGTTAAAGGATTGCTTTAAGTAAAAAAAAACTAAAGGTTTAAATAAGCTGTGGAAGGTTTATAAAAATTAATTGTAAGAGATTCTGTGTGTGAACATATTGGCTAAAGTTACAGGGGTATTATTCAGTTTTTCCATAAATTAAACATTGGAATAAAAGCACAACAGTTTTTTCTTAGAGAATTGATCTGCTCTTTCTCTCTCTCTCACACACACACACACACACACACACACACACACACAATTGTAAAGGGTTATACAAGGTTTATAAGACTCTTACCTTATGGTTAAACATTAAAATTGGGTAAATATGTCTATAAGGTTTTATTAAAAATTGGGTTTAACATTAATAGCACATTAATGTAAAGTTAAAATTTGGCTTATTTGGTATAAAAATCATACAGGAAGCATTCCCAAATGTGAAATGGTGTTTTGCTTTTTTTGGACTATATTTGCATAAATGTGTTATTGGTATATGTTACAAAGTTATGAGAAACATATAATTCTAATATGACTTAGTGTAGTTATTAATAATTATAATTGTTATGTAAAATTTTGTGTGCCACAGAAGTAACCAAGTTTCCTTATCAATTGTGGCTTTAATAGTGGCTGTCCTAAAACTTTTTATCATCCACAATTGTTTTCTTGTTCTAATCCTCTTTAGAAGGTGGTTTATAATCAACTATAGAACTCTAGCAGGTGTTCCCAAATGCAGGTTTCTAATAACTTTGGAAATTGTAACATTAGAGTAGAGGAAACAACTTTCAGAAGCCTTGTGAAGAGCTGGAATGTTCGTGAATATCAGAGTCAAGGAAACTTTTCTTTTGAGCTATTTACAGCTTTTAGCAATTGAGTATACTTCTGTGAACAAAATTTGGAGTGTATTTGTTTCTCTCTACCTGATTTTTCCAAAATTTGGAAACTATTTGTGAGTATTCTTAATTTATGGCAATATAGTTATTTGTATACGTGCAATAAGTATCTGTTTTCTTTTGTATCAGAACACAATTGGAGAAATTGGTTATTTCACCAAGGCTTTAACTGGAATGGTGTGCTTTCCTTTAAGGAATCAAACTTGACTTGTAAAGCCAATAAAAGCCCCTTGGAGAATTGGCCTCAGATCTTGTCTGCAACAGTCCCTGTAAAGGTAAGTAAAGAATGACCTATGGTAAGTAAAGAATGTCACTTTCTGACAGGTCCAGGAGTCCCAAGTTATCTTGGGACCCCAAGAGAACAGGAATTTACTCAACTCATAGGTATTTGAGGGTGCAAACACATGGCCGAGCTTGGCTTTACAAAGTCTTATCTAAGATTACTTCTACAGGGCAGAGTTCCATCAAAGCCAATTTAAAAAGAGCCTATGTGAAAAATAATTATTTTTTTTGGACTTTATACAAATAATCAGGCTGAGTATAACAAAGCAAATCAGTCTTACCATGATTTGTCTTTAGTAAAAATGAGAAACTGGAGAGAGAAATATTATGTTTCAAGAACTATGGTACACTTTTTATTAAATTCTAGTCTCATTAGTTGTTTTTAAGTTTGTTTCTGCAACTTAGGCTAACCCTGCTTATTCCTGTAAACCAACCAATGATCTCTGACTGCTGCTCAGAAGAAACAAAAGGGATGGGTAATGTAAAAATCTGGATCAGTATTCTAATTCTGGGAACATCACATTCAGCTAATAATCCCATATCAGCTTAGTTCCAACAGCTGCCCAGTTCATGAAAAGCCTTCTAATTTAGCTTACTTGGAATAGCTTTACTTATTTTGCTTTACACTTATGGAATATATTGCTGTTATACTCTTTGTGTAGGAATACAGGACAAGCTTACTAAATGTTTTCTTAAACATGTATTAATCTTCCAGATATCATCTTTTGTCAAAACTCAAGAGTTATGAGTGGACCTTACCATACTGATGCTCTCTGACTGAGCTCCTCTCTACCATGAATGCAAGAGACCCTCATAGTTAGGCATGAATATCATCGCCCCTATTCAGCCTGAAGAAGTTACAAAAGATGGATCTTCATCCCTCTGCAACCCTTAGGATTAAGGGTTCTGTTATAAAAGAGTTGGGGAATGTCAGAGGCATGTGAACAAGAGCAACTCCATCTTAAATAGGAGCTGGGTAAAATGAGGCTGAAACCTACTGGGCTGCATTTCCAGATGGTTAGGCATTCTAGGTCACAGAATGAGATAGGAGGTCAGCACAAAATACAGGTCATGAAGACCTTGCTGATAAAATAGTTTGCAGTAAAGGAGCCGGCCAAAACCCACCAAAACCAAAATGGTGACGAGAGTGACCTCTGGTCATCCTCACTGCTACAGTCTCACCAGCTCCATGACAGTTTACAAATGCCATGGCAACATCAGGAAGTTACCCTAGATGGTCTAAAAAGGGGAGGCATGAATAATCCACTCCTTGTTTAGTATATCATCTTTTATTCCTTAACTTTCTTAATAAACTTGCTTTCACTTTGCACTGCGGAGTTGCCCTGAATTCGTTCTTGAGTGAGATCCAAGAACCCTCTCTTGGGGTCTGGATCAGGACCCCTTTCCTGTAACAACATCATTACGCAAATAGAATTATAGATTGAAATAAGAAAAAAAACATGATAGTATGAATGCTTATGTTAGGATCCTCACCTAGTGACAAAGATTCTCTGCCTGAGTCTTTCCCTAGGCTTGTTTGTGCCCTTCCTTGTAAGATCCAGTTTTAGCAAAGAACGCTGCTAAGTCAGTTTGGCAACACTGCTAAGTCAGTCAGTCAGTGTCCTCAATGTCTGATCACCCTCCATATCTGATTAGGTTCCTCATTCTCTACCGTCCCCAGGGTGATGTCTGATTACCTTAGCCTATGTGAACCCAAAATATCTGAGGCAGGTCTCAATCAATTTAGAAAGTTTATTTTGCTAAGATTAAGAACATGCCCATGACACAGCCTCAGGAGGTCCTGACATGTGCCCAAGGTGGTCGGGGCACAGCTTGGTTGTATACATTTTAGGGAGACATGAGACATCCTACACAATGTTTAAGATGTACATTGGTTCACTCAGGTCATAGGGAGATAAGAGACAAAAGATTGCATTCCTTTGAGTCTCTGATTAGCTTTTCCTGAATACAACAATTTACATATGAGAGGACGGTAGAGGAATAGTCACCCATGCCTAAGTCTGGCTTAGTGAAACAATAGGACAGAGAAAGCCATCAGACGTACAGTTGTCTCTTGTGACCAGAGGGATGACTTTGAGTTCTGTCTGTCTTTTCTCCACAAGGAATTTCCTTGTGGGAAAATTATGACGGGGGTATGTAGCCTTTTTATATTTGTAGCTATCTTATGCAGGAATAAAATGGGAGGCAGATTTGCCTGACACAATTCCCAGCTTGACTCTCCCTTTGGCTTAGTGATTTGAGGGCCCCAAGATTTATTTTCCTTTCATACCTGTTTTCAGCAAAAAGCCCATTAGGTCAATTTAGCCAGAATCCTCCATCATCCCTGATGGTTTCTTTTAGTAATTTTCCATCCACTGACCCCCACCCTGCTCCTTGGCTATAAATTCCCACTTGCCCATGCTGTATTTAGAGTTGAGCTCTGTACTCAAACTTCCATTGTCATGGTTCCTATACTTTTCATGATGGTCCTGAGTAAAGGTGGCCTTACCATGCTTTAACAAGTATCGTTGAATAATTTGTTCTTTAACAGGAGCTGAATGGGCAGTGTTAGGGATGGTCTCTGTGTGCGTGCACCGCTTTCACTGAGGGTCAAACAACGAGGAGTGATTGCTGGATGGGGGTGGGATGGGCTGAGGATAATTTTTATAAAGACACTAAGGCAGGGCCACAGATTGGATGAACTGGGAAGGGCAGTGTGATTGGCACAGAGGGAGATAAGAAGAAAATACTTAAGATGAGGCTGGTGAAGGAACCAATGCCCCAGGTGAAGGACAAGTTGAAAGTTCTGGCCTTTATCCTAAAAGCCATGAAAAGACTATTGGGGCTTAGAGCCCAGGAGTTCAAGACCAGCGTAGGCAACATAGTGAGACCTCATTTCTACTAAAAACACAAAAATTAGCTGGGCATGGTGGCATATGCATGTAGTCCCAGCTATTCGGGAGGCTGAGGCAAGAGGATCACTTGAGCCTTGGGAGGTCGAGGCTGCAGTAAGCCATGATCTCACCACTGCACTCCAGCCTAGGTGACAGAGTAAAACCCTGTCTCAAAAGAATAAATAAATAAATAAATAAATAAATAAATAAATAGTATGATGCTTTGGCATGCTGAATACTTTGAATTAAAGAAGATTGGAAGGCCTCGGAACCAAAGTTTCTCTCTGACCTTTTTCTGTTCTCCTGTCTCCTGTCCCTGTTTCTCCCCCAAAGCAAGTCATAGACACCAGAATTCCTCTTCCCCAAGGTAGGTCATAGAAACTATTAATATATATATTATATGTATTATAGAACCCCTCTCCCTCAAAGCAAGGCATAAAAACCTGGAAATATTACTCTAACCTTCCCCTGCCTTTATTTGTAGGAACTGGCCATAAAAAAATTCTCTAGCCTACCTGTCTAATGTAGATCATAAGCATCTTATTCCAGAGGGGTCCTGCTCTGTATCCAGCAGGAAGGAATCCTACTCGAGAGACCAAGAAGAATGTAAATAGACGGGCCTTGCTGGGTTCCCCTTTCAGTCTGTTACCATTACATCATACCCTTTTTGTCCAATCACATTTCTACACAGCTGACCGTTCTTCATGGAGCCTAAACATAAAAATACTTTTCCCTGGGTCTTTGAGTCTTTATTTCTGAAGCCTCCTGTGTCGTGTAAAACTTTGATTTGACACATTTGTCATGCTTTTCTCTCGTTAATCTGTCTTTTGTTATAGGAGTATCAGCTATAACCCTTATGATAGATGAGGAAAGGTATCACACCTTCTTCTCCCCTATAAGACATTAAGTGGTTTTCAGCAGGGGAGTGACAGGATCAGGTCTATGCTTTTAAAAGATCATTTGGCTGCAGGATTATTAATTGGTTGGGGTGGGAGAACAGGGAGAATTGAAATAGGCAGATCAGTCAGGAGTCTATTCCATTCTCCTAACAAGTGGAGCCAATGCAGGTTTTCTCAAATTCAGCACTATCGGTATTCTGGGCTAGATTTGGCGATTGTGGGTACAGTCCTATGCATTGTAGGGTGTTTAGCAATGTAGCACCTCTGCAGTTGTGACAACCAAAAATGCCTATGCACATTGTCAAATGTACCCTGGATGGCACAATCACCCCCCAGTTGAAAACCACTGGTAAGTCAGTGTATTAAAAAGTTATTTTAAAAGGTAAAAAATCTATAGGATTTGGTGATGGATTGATAAAAAGAGGCAAGGGAGAAAGGAGAGTCAAGGATATTCCTAGATTTCTAATTACCACAGAGATGGTGGTGCTCTTCACTGAGACGGGGTGAGGAAACACGTGTTTCTATGCAGAAATGTGAGTGGCAGACACACACCATGCTTAGTTCTTAAAAACTCATAAAACTGACTGACAAAATCTCATGTTGCAGAGTCCCAGGGAGAAGTGGCAAGAAGGAAAAGTCAAACTTTCTGTTGCCACCCCTGATGATTTTGTTTATTTGTGTTTTGACCAAGCCCTCTCCACCCCACCGTCATACCTTTAACCACAACTAAGAAAGAAAGGCCACTCATCCTTCTGCAACCAGGCCTGGTGTGGGGGTTAGGGAATCTCCTGAATATCAGCTATGGGTATCCCCAGAAATCCAGCTAGAGACCTCCCTTAATTTTAAAGCCAACCCTACAGCAGAATGTGAGGAGGCCAGTCTTGCCCTGCTCCCAAAGTAAGTGACTGGCAGAGGATGAAAGGTAGGCAGGAAATACAGACTTCGGGAAAGAGATGCTGGCCTAGAATCAGCAGTGACCCTGGGAAGCTGAACTTACCCTGTGTTACAGCAAAAGGGGAACTGAACGGAATCAAATTGAAAAGGCAGTCTTCTATGTATCTTACTCTTGAAATCTTGGTGTTATGGTTTAGATGGAAAGGGAAGTCTCTAGCTGGGTTTCTGGGGATACCAGAATGTTCTGATATGCAAGAGATTACCTGACCCCTACGCCGTGCCAGATTACAGAAGGATGAGTGGTCTTTCTTTCTTAGTCTGGAAGGGGAAATGCGGATCATCCCGGAGAATGGACTGGGAAGGATAAGTTAGGAAAATCAGTTCCAGTTCTCACATTGAAAGATTTATGGGTATTAGAAACAAAATCTAAGACACACAAGTTTTTCTCTAATCAGTGACCCAGTGAGCAGTCCTGGGCTTCCTAAAGTAATAACCAGTGTGTTCCACCATTTTTAGGAAGGGCTCAACTCCCCTAAACTGGCCCTGCCCCTCCCAATCTTCTCTTCCCTGGCAAATCTCCACCTTGCCACCAACAGCCTAGTCCTTGACAGAATACGCCTAATCCTCACTGTGAGGTTTTATACCTTTGTAGAACTCAGCTTGTATTAAAGGCTAAAAGAGCAGTGGTTAATTCAAGTTCCTTGAGCAAGCCCTAAAACCAAACTAGTGCACAGCCAGTCACAGAACAAAAAAAATCCTTATTTCCCACTAAGGGATCATTTCAGTCCTGGCTTCTGTAGGGTTCCAGCCAAATTCCAAGATAATCTGCAAGATGAAATTTCACTAAGTTTTTCACCTATTAATTAAGTTTTCTATGACCATTTAAACATGGGAAAAGATCATACAGCATACTAGAACTTATTTTATTAAGTAGATGAGTAAGTGGTTTCCCGTTTATCAGCTAATTATTTGCTTTTTGTGAAATGCACCTTGTTTATGCGAAAAGTCAAAAAAAGAAGTTGGCATTGTTTCTCTGTGTAAAAAGAAATGTAAATAATGAATGTTTTCAAAATAAAGGAATGATCTGCTATGATAGAGAGTATCTAGTTATTCTATGGCAATTGGCCCCTTTTATAGCAGCGATGACCACAATTTACTAAGCAGCTATTATGTGTTTGGTGCTCCATAGAGTCTGACTCCTCCCACCAACTATGCTACATAGGTACCTGTGGCTCAGAGAGATGAGTGATACTCAAGATTACACATTTAGTTAGTAGGCAGAGTTGGATTCAATCATGGGTTCACCTGCCCCTGAAGTCTATGCATTTCTTTTTATTTATTTTTTTTAGAGATGGGGTCTTGCTATGTTGCCCAGGCTGGTCTTGAACTCCTGGTCTCAAGCGATATTCTCACCCTGGCCACCCGAAGTGCTGGGATTACGAGTGTGAGCCACTGCGTCTGGCCTAAAGTCTATGTCTTCTGCACAGGTTTTCTCTCTGCTCTGCTGCCGCATCCACGCATGTTTGTATAATAATAGCTAACTTATATTAAGCCACTCCTCTGTGCCTGGCATTGTACATCCTTATAAAACACATATTATTTAATCCTTATTGTAGAGACAGGAAAAATGAGTCTCAGAAAGTTAAGAAGATTTTTTGCCCAACATCTCACAAGTTTCAAATGAACTTGAATTCAGGTAGTTAATTGTCTTAAAAGAACTCTTCTTTCCAGCAGACTTGTAAATTTCAAAGTAAATTGGACGTTTAGTTTAAATTTTGCATTTTTCTGGAAAAAGAGAGAAAAAATAGAAAATCCTTCATAATTTCCAAAAGTTTTAGAATAAATAATATGGGAAGAGGCTACATTGTTATGTAGATCCTGGGCCACTTAGTGAAAATGGCTGAATGTTATTGTTTAGTGCATTTAATCTACAAATTCAGACTTCATTTTCAAGCTTCAAATATTTTGGAGGTATCTGTGGAGTATAGCTTTATGACTAAATTTTGTGTCCCAAGATGCTTCCTTTACTCTTGATGCTGAAATAACTACACTAGGTTAAATACAGAAAGGGTTTGTAGGTCAACATTCAAGAAAATAACACACTGAATATGTGGTTTTAAATAATGTTTTAATGAAGAAGAATGAGGTTATTTTGCAAGACAGAGGGGATTGTCACATCACGCCCACTTAGAATTCTAAGGCAAGAATATTAATGGAGACTCATAAGTCATTTGTTCATTTATTTTCAAATTAGTTCTTAAAATTTTAAAGTCCAATACAAATTATAAGATTGAAAATTAAAAATTCAAATCAAAAATTTTTAAAGCAAATATTTTTAATTTAAATGAAATTTTATTACATATTTTATATAAAATTTGCAATTCTAATATTTATTATTCATCTAGTTGTCAAAGAATTGGTATCAAGCTTCATACATGTTATATCTAGACCTACATACCTACAGAAATGTAAGACTAATACTTTTTTTCTATATTGCAAAACATTCTTCGGCATGCATGTGCAGCTATTGCCAATACCACACTAACTCACGACAACCCCTGGAACCAAATGGAGTTGGAATCAAAGAGACGCAAGAAAATAGTCACTTGATTGTACTGGGAAACAATACTTAATTCACAAAGCAATACTGACATGGCACATGGATACATATGTAACAAACCTGCACATTGTGCACATGTACCCTAAAACCTAAAGTATAAAAAAAAAAAGAAGCAATACTGAATGAATGAATACATTCATACTCTCTGAAAAAGGGAGTCAACAAATTCCTTAATATATTTTTCTGAGATGGAGTCTTGCTCTGTCCCTTGGAGTGCAGTGGCACGATTTTAGCTCACTGCAACCTCTGTCTCCCAGGTTCACCCTATTCTCCTGCCTCAGCCTCCCGAGTAGCTCAGATGACAGGCACGTGCCACCACGCCTGGCTAATTTTTTGTATTTTTAGTAGAGATGGGATTTCACCATGTTGGCCAGGCTGGTCTGTAACTCCTGACCTCAGGTGATCTGCCCGCCTTGGCCTCTCAAAGTGTTGGGATTACAGGCATGAGCCACAGCACCCAGCCAATATCTTTTATCTTATCCAAGCATCCCCACCAGTCAGATCCTCCCCATACTCCTTAAGTAGTTTCCATCTCTGATGTTGAAAGAAGCACAACACACAAACCTCACAGTGTCCAAACACAGTAGCCTTTTGTTTCAAGGACATGGGGCAAATGTGAAGTCATGTGGCAGATCTTTAGAGTCACATCATGCTGGGGGAGTGTTGAGAGGCGGACCCCACATGACAGTGGTGTGGGCCCTCTAAAGGGTGGGGCCCATGGCAGGGGCACACTTTGTGGGGTCTATGGGTGGCATTATTTTTACTGGTGGAAGGTATTTGAGTTATGGGGGGCAAATCAGAACAGGTGTGCAACTCAACTCTTGCCTCCTCAGAAGAAAGAATTTGATTGAGGGGCATAAAGCAGAAAAAGAGACAGAGGCAAGTTTCAGAGCAGGAGTGGAAGTTTATTTTAAAAGACTTTAGAACAGGAAAGATAGGAAAGTACACTTGGAAGAGACCCAAGCATGCGACTTGAAGAATAAACGCAATGTTTAACCTTGATCCTAGGACTTTATAGGCTAGCCCCTTTCCCATAATTCTTCCCTTAGGGTGGGCTGCCCACATGCACAATGCCTTGTTATCTTTGGGAACTAAGCACGTGCAGTGTGTTTAGGAAGTTGGACACATGGCCATCTGAGGCTTTCTGCCCTTTTCTGGGGGAGTGCCCCAGAAGGTCATACTCTGCCACTTTGTCTCTTTGTTGTTTTTTTTTTTTTTTTTTTTTGAGACAGTTTTGCACTTGTTGCCCAGGCTGGAATGCAATGGCGCAATCTTGGCTCACTGCAACCTCTGCCTCCCAGGTTCAAGAGATTCTTCTCCTGCCTCAGCCTCCCAAGTAGCTGGAATTACAGGCATGTGCCACCACGCCCAGCTAATTTTGTATTTTTAGTAGAGATGGGGTTTCTCCATGTTAGTCAGGCTGGTCTCGAACTCCCGACCTCAGGTGATCTGCCCGCCTTGGCCTCCCAAAGTGCTGGGATTACAGACATGAACCACTTCACCCAGCCCATTTTGTCTGTTAATGCATATGCCCAGAAAGTTGCTTCTCTCTGGTGCCTGTATTCAATTAACACTTTAGTGCAATAATTGTGGACCATCAGAAAATGGCCTCTCCCTGGCTCCAGCTGCCAATTTATCACTTTTAGAAAGGCAATGTGATAATTGCCGAACCATCACCTGACATTCCTAGTGGGTGGGGGAGAGCTGTCTCCTGCCCTGCTCATGCCTAACTACCTGTAACACTATGGTACATGTTTGAGAAACTAGTACTTAGTGAAAGATAAAATAACATAGGAGGAAGACTTTGTAGGAGACAACAAAAGGGGAAGACAGTGGAATTTATAAGAATGACAAAATACATTGCAGAGTAATAAAAAGTAAGGAATTTACTCCCTGGAAGTACTTGGTTTGTGGTGGGCATGGGACTTCTGATATGTCTTGGAGCCTTGGATGCCAGGTAATTACCAGTTTTGCAGAACACCGACATCTATGGACTCTAACATGGACTCCATTTAAAGAACTCCAAGGATGATTAATAAACAAAAACACAAATCAATTTGCCCTGTTGCCTAAATATCACCTAAAATAGCATGTTAGGAAAGCACCAAGTACCAAGTGTGTGAAGACATGGTCTGAAGAAGTGTCTGAAGACCATCATTCCACATTTCACATTGAATAATATCATGAAGACTTAAGATCCTCTTCAAAAGCTTCAAAGCTCATCTTTATTATTTTCTCACAAAAGTAAACCTCCTCCCAAAAGTATAAACTTAAAACCACTAATGTATCAATATATTCTATTTTGTGTCATCTCATCGTGAGAGGTGACAGCGTGCTGGCAGCCCTCACAGCCCTCGCTCGCTCTTGGCGCCTCCTCTGCCTGGACGCCCACTCTGGCGGTGCTTGAGGAGCCCTTCAGCTCGCCGCTGCACTGTGGGAACCCCTTTCTGGGCTGGCCAAGGCTGGAGCCAGCTCCCTCAGCTTGCGGGGAGGTGTGGAGGGAGAGGCACAGGCAGGAACCAGGGCTGCCCATGGTACTTGCAGGCCAGCTCGAGTTCCTGGTGGGCATGGGCTTGGCCGGCCCTACTGCCCCAGGCAGTAAGGGGCTTAGCACCTGGGCCAGCAGCTGTGGAGGGTGCACAGGGTCCCCCAGCAGTGCCAGCCCACCAGCGCTGCGCTCGATTTTTCGCTGGGCCTTAGCTGCCTCCCCACGGGGCAGGGCTCCGGACCTGCAGCCTGCCATGCCTGAGCCTCCCCACTCCGCCGTGGGCTCCTGTGCCACCTGAGCCTCCCTGACCAGCACTGCCCCCTGCTCCACAGCTCCCGGTCCCATCACCACCCAAGGGCTGAGGCCTGCAGGCGCACAGTGCAGGACTGGCAGGCAGCTCCACCTGCAGCCCCGCACGGGATCCACTGGGTGAAGCCAGCTGGGCTCCTGAGTCTGGTGGGGACTTGGAGAATCTTTATGTCTAGCTAAGGGATGGTAAAGACACCAATCAGCACTCTGTATCTAGATGCACCAATCAGCACTCTGTCTAGCTGATCTGGTGGGGACTTGGATAACCTTTATGTCTAGCTAAGGGATTGTAAATACACTGATCAGCACTCTGTATCTAGCTCAAGGTTTGTAAATGCACCAATCAGCACTCTGTCTAGCTGATCTGGTAGGGACTTGGATAACCTTTATGTCTAGCTAAAGGATTGTAAATACACCAATCAGCACTCTGTATCTAGCTCAAGGTTTGTAAATGCACCAATCAGTGCTCTGTGTCTAGCTAATCTAGTGGGGACTTGGAGAACTTTTGTGTCTAGCTTAGGGATTGTAAACGCACCAATCAGCACCCTGTCAAAATGGACCAATCAGCTCTCTGTAAAACAGACCAATCGGCTCTTTGTAAAATGGACCAATCAGCAGGATATGGGTGGGGCCAGATAAGGGAGTAAAAGCAGGCTGCTCAAGCTAGCAGTGGCAACCTGCTCAGGTCCCCTTCTGCAGTGTGGAAGCTTTGTTCTTTTGCTCTTTGCAATAAATCTCGCTGCTGCTCACTGTTTGGGTCCACACTGCCTTTATGAGCTGTAACACTTACCACAAAGGTCTGCAGCTTCACTCCTGAAGCCAGGGAGACCATGAACCCACCGGGAGGAACGAACAACTCCACATACGCCGCCTTAAGAGCTGTAACACTCACTGTGGAGGTCTGCAGCTTTACTCCTGAAGCCAGCGAGACCACGAACCCACCAGAAGGAAGAAACTCCGAACACATTGGAACATTAGAAGGAACAAACTCTGGACACACCGCCTTTAAGAACTGTAACACTCACTGCAAGCGTCTGCAGCTTCATTCTTGAAGTCAGTGAGACCAAGAACCTGCCAATTCCATACACAATTGGACTTCCCTTCAATTTCTTTGGCTTTTAGGGTTTTTCATATTGCTTGTGTTCCCTTAGACTAGCGACAAAGAAACAATACTTTTCAAAAAAATACATGTTCTGTGGCCTTTTTCACTGGTAAAAACCTGGCATAACAATAAAACTGCCTTTGCAAAGATTATGTCAGTGAAAGAATTCCAGCATGGCTGACTGCATCTTGCTTCTAGCCTCACAGGCTGCCTGTCCTCGCTCATTCCCGGGTGTAGGCCAAGCTAACCATGGGAGGAATTTAATTTATAGTTTAACTTTGAAGCAAGGATGGTAATAGTCTGTCCCTAAAACTGATCCCCTCCTTATCTGGGGAGTGAAACCACCTTTGTAAGACTAGAAAAGCCACAAGATTAGGCTTGTGGGAGGGGCCTGAATTCTGCTAAAATGTAGGCATGGTGAAATGATAACCAACTATTGTTTTCTATAATCCCTGACTATTAAAATGTAGGTGTAGTTAAGCAGTAACCAGCAGTTACTATTTCCTAGCTTGCTTTTCTATAATTTCTTAGTTCAGGAGTCATGAAGTCAGAGGTCATAAGATTTGTAATTGCTTCTACAGATGACATCACTATTGTCAAAACCTAAGACTGGTTTTTGAAATACTTTTCAGACATCTGCATTCTGGTAACTGACTAACTCCACACAGACCCATGATTCGTATCAAGGAACAGACTCAACTGGTGGTCCCCACCCAGGATTGATTCAGCACTTGAAGAAGTTTGGACACTCCTATGATTTCATCCCCAACCAATCAGCAGCACCCACTCTCTTAGCCCGCTACACACCAAATTATCCTTAAAAGCCCTAGCTTCTGAGCTCTTGTAGAGGCAGATTTGAGAATTATCTCCTGTCCTACCACTTACCTGGCCCTGTGATAATTAAACTCCTTCTCTACTGCAACACCACTGCTCAGAGAATGGCTTTATCTGTGCAGCAGGCAAGATGAACCCATTAGGTGATTACAGTAAGTTTAGAAGTTGGTGTTTTGTTGTATTCTATGACAAAAATTTGAGTCAACATAAGAAGTGAGGATGAAGTGGTGAAAATATTTGAGTTCAGATTATACTCTCAGAGGCTATGTGGCATGGAGAAAAAAGCCCTTGACCTTAAAGTTCATGGTTCTTATTCTATCTCTGCTTTTTACTAGGTATGTTGTAACTAGAAAAGCCACTTAACCTCTCTGAATCTTGACTTCATCTGTAAAGTGAATCTGATATTTCCCTGTCTACCCTCACAGGATTGTTGTGAAGATCAGATAATATCATGTACATAAAAAAGGACTTTCATACAAAATGTACATACATACATAGTTGCAAGTCATTTCCCCTTAGCTATTGAGTCTGGGAAGGAAAGTGGTTTACAGGCACACTGAAACAATATGCCCTGTCTAGGCAGGATACATGGTAACAAGACTATGTTGGTTTTTTAATTTTTTTTCTGAGTTCATAGAATACTATTGTGAGCTAATTCTAAGAAGGAAGACTATAAATTTCCCTTAAATTGTTCATTAGCATTTATAACACACATTTGTGCTCTAGAGCAGTTCTGTGTTGGAACGTATTAGTGGTTGGTAAGATCAACTTACTAAGTTGTAATCAACATGTCTTTAAAATGAACAGAACAAAAAACTTCACAATGCATTCCAATGGTAAGTATAAATTCTGTTTTAGGTGTGTGTGTGTATCTATTTTTTTATTGGATATTAAATAAAATACATTTTTTTCTTTAAAAATGTCAGTAAGTACTTTAGGGGGACTATGAGGGAGATAAACTGTATTTAGCTCTAAGATCAACTGACAAGGAGGGAATAATTAAATAATTGAATAACCAATTAAATTACAACAGAATCCTAAAATTTTTATTTTACACTTATTGAAAGAGCTCTTTTAAGCCCCAATTTTTATGATAAAAGAACTCTTAAGCTTATTTAGAAATGATTTTTATCCTATCTTACTCTTGTGCAAGTATAAAAAGGAAAATATAAGTTATATAAAGTATTCATTCAACTTTTAGAATCCAGCTCTTTTGAATAATTTTCAAAATCAGCATCATAGGCATTCATTTCCCCAACTCATTCATCCCACAGCATTGTCCTCTGTGCCAAGAAGAACATTGAATTCCATAATGCAGCAAGAATGTTCTATTATCTCTGGGATTTTCTTCCAAAGCCATTGACAGCTACCCTGCAAGTCCAAGCAAGAGCAGTAACATCAGTGTCAAAACTGCTACACAGCCTGCTGTAATTTTAGATACACTTCCACTTTTAGAGGTATTTAAATATGAAGAAATGTGAATCTTAGAATCCATGAGACATGGTAGCAGTCTTAACTGCTACCTGATCTCTTGATCAGACTTAGGTGTCAGACTGAGAGGTGAAGCCAGCTGAGCTTCTGGATTGGGTAGGGACTTGGTGTACTTTTCTGTCTAGCTAGAGGATTGTAAACACACCAATCAGCAATCTGCATCTCGCTAAAGGTTTGTAAATGCATCAATCAGCGCTCTGTTAAAAATGGATCAATCAGCACTCTGTAAAATGGACCAATCAGTAGGACGTGGGTTGGGCCAAATAAGGGAATAAAAGCTGGCCACCCGAACCAGCAGGGGCAACCCGCTGGAGTCCCCTTCCATGCCGTGGGAGCTTTGTTCTTTTGCTCTTCACAATAAATCTTGCTGCTGCTCACTCTTTGGGTCCGCACTACGTTTATGAGCTATAACACTCACTGTGAGGGTCTGTGGCTTCATTCCTGAAGTCAGCAAGACCACAAACCCACTGGGAGGAACAAACAACTCTGGACGCACCAACTTTAAGAGCTATAAGACTCACTGCAAAGGTCTGCAGCTTCACTCCTGAAGTCAGCGAGGCCAAGAACCCACCGGAAGGAAGAAACTCCAGACATATCTGAACATCTGAAGGAATAAACTCTGGACACACCATCTTTGAGAACTGTAACACTTACTGCGAGGGGCCGCAGCTTCATTCTTGAAGTCAGCGAGACCAAGAAGCCACTGGAAGGAATAAATTCCGGACACAAGACCAGAGTTGACAACCCATCTCCGCCATACGAAATGTATTGATTTTGAGAAAATCACTTAACCTGTGCCCCCCAGTTTCCCTATCCCTGAGATGGTAATATTAACAGTACTTAAATCTTAGGATTGTTGTGAGGATTAAAGACTTTTCAGATAGAACATTTAGGAGATACCTCGCAGGACGTGTACATTCAACAGATGAGATTACCTCCTGCATGTGGTTTTACAACATTTTTATTTAACAGTGTATCTCTGGCATGTTTCTGCATCAGTATATATGAATCTACTTCATTACTTTTAACAGTTGTCTTTTAACAGTAGGTTTTTTTCCTGTTCTTTAAAAAATATTTCTTAAATCTTAATTTTTCCCAATATAGCGTATATTAAGAGTAAAAAATCAAAGTGAATAGAAAGCTTTTCAAATGACAACAGTCGCCACCTCATTTCTCCCCACCTGATCCTTTACCATCTCAATGCCATTCTCTAGAAGCCACCTTCCAGCTGAAGAAACAGAAGGGAACCAATACCCTGGAAGCACCTCCCTACATCATGCACCCACCCTTTTCCATTCCCTTCCTTTCCCCTGGATGTAACTACTATCCTGAATTCTGTGATTATTGTTCCCTGCTTTTCAATTCTACCATGTATGCATGAGCCGTAACTAATGTGCTGTTTCACTTTGCCTGTTTTTAAAGTTAACACATGTAGAGTCATACCATATATATTATTGTGACTTGCTTTTCTGGCTCAATATCATGTTTTTGAGAGGGATTTAAATTGATAACTATAGCTGTAGACTATTTGTTTTCATTGTTGGGTAGATGTCCATTATATGAATACAACACAATTTATTTATCCATTCTTCTTTCAATGGACTTTTAATATCCCCTCAATTTTTTTTCTATTCAAGCTTCTTTTTTTTTTTTTTTTTTTTTTTTGAGACAAAGTCTCACTCACTCTGTTGCCCAGGCTGGAGTGCAATGGCATGAACTCTTGACCTTTAACCAGCAGAATCCTCTCAGATTGGTCTCTTAGGTTGATTGTTAAGAATTATAGTTGTAAAAATGCACGTATTGTTTCCTTTTAACTCTGGCTATGGGCAGCGTGTCAACATAAAAGGAAGAGGGTGAACCAAAATTAATGCAATTAGGTAATTTGAGCCAAGGTTGAGGGTTGTAACCCAGGAGTATAGGTTTAAGTTGCTCTGAATAGACACTCTCATTAGCAGCAGTTACAAGTGGATTTCTAAAGGCAAAAAGGGGCTTCAGGGAGTGGGCTGACACAAAGTTGTCTGTCAGGAATTCTCATTGGTTTACAGAAATAACACTGATTAGTAGCTGGCTACACATTGTTAAGCTATAGACTGTGGGTTATAGTGTTTGCTGTGGCATTATTAGATTGATTTATAGCGACCTGTGGCTATAACAAGCAGTTTCAAGATGTGAATACATAGCTCAAAGCGGGGAGTGGGGCATGATTGCTGTCTCATTTTAATGTCTCTCTGGGCCTAATAATTTGATATGGCTCACATTCCTCAGATGAAAGTTCTTTTCTTTCCTCAGGTGTATATTCAGATGTTTACACAACCACAAAGGACTTGGAGAGGATCTATTGTAGTGCACACCAGTAATATAGTATGGTAGTTCACTGGGAGAGTGTATTTTCAATTTCTTTCTTCGAGGAATTAACCTTTTACTTTATTTATTGATGAGGTGGATCTTTCAAATCATTGCAATAAAATATTACATTATTCATACTAAATTAGGGGACAGGTCATTCCAAGTAAAACTTTTAAAGTAATACCTTGATGTGAAATTTTTGTGTGTGGCCATTCAGAAGTTTTACCTTGCCAAGTTTCAATTACAAGGTTATTAGCACGAAGTCATTAATGTGCTAAAAAGTCAATATCCTTAAAAAGAGTTAAGCATTGCCCATATTTTAGCAAAAATGTGGTCAATTTTTAAAAATTTATATCTATTTCTTGCCTATTTACTAAATTAAATAAAAATATGTAGTGATCACATTTATTTAACATGTTCTATGCCAAGCGCTGCTCTAAGTGTTTTCTGTATAGTAACTAATTTAATCCTGCCACAAACTCTATGTCAGAGATGTTTGAACCAGAGCGACTCCATCTTGAGTGAGGGCTAGGAAGATGAGGCTGGGACTTGCTGGGCCGCATTCTCAGAAAGTTAGGTATTCCTAGCCTCTAGGTGTTTATGGTTAAGGGAACAGATTGATAATGTTTACTAAACGGACCCAGACTTGGGAGTGTCCAGATACCCCGATATCTTGAGAACAAAGGCATTCCTAATTTTGCTTTAAAGATGGTAATATTGATTCTTGCAAAACATAGTAATTATGAAAATTAATCCTTTATCACAAAGGCTTGTAGCACAGCACTTCTCCCCATGATCTTTTTTTCATCCTGTATATACAGGCATTGAACCTGGGGTGGATGCCTTGGTCCTCTTACTTTCGGGAACACCCTACTCCGTCTATGGAGTAGCTTTTTTTTCACCACTTTATTTTCTTAATAAACTTGCTTTTGTTTTGCACGGTGGACTTGCTCTGAATTCTTTCTTATGCGAGATCCAAGAACCTTCTCTTGGGTCTGGATCAGGACCCCTTTCCCGTAACATCTATGCAGGAGGAATAACATGTTTTCCACCTTATTTTACAGGTGAGGGAACTGAAACACACTGAGGTTAGTGATTTGCCCTTGTTCACAGTTAGTAAGTGGTTGTTATGGGTTGAATTGTGCTCCCCCCAACTTCACACATTGATGTCCTAATTCCCAGTGCCCCAGTATGTGACCTTATTTGGAAATAGGGTTGTTGCAGATGTAACTAAATTAAAATGAGGTCATGTTCACATGAGGAATGTGAATGAAGATGAAGGCACAGATGGGGTGGGTGGTGCTTCTGTGCTCCAAGGGACACCAAAGATTCCCTCAAACCACCAGAAGCTGGGAGAGAGGCATGGAACAGACTCCCTCACAGACTCCCTCCTCAGAAGGCAGCAACCCTGCTGACACCTTCATCTTGGACTTGTAGCCTCTAGAACTGTGAGGCAACACACTTCTGTTATTTAAGCCACTCTGCAGTACTCTGTTACCCTAGTCCTAGCAACTGAATACAGGGGTGGAGCCAGGATCCAAACAGGCAGGGTGCTCCAAGACTTGGTGCTTTTCACCTCATTCTCTGCTCCTCCCATAATAGGGCTAATCAAAATAAAAATAGACATCTACCCCCATCCCACCCCAATAAATGGCACAGGAGTTACCAGCTTTCAAATCTAGGCAAACAAGGAAATCACTGAATAGTCTTTTTCCTCATCTGTATGGTGGCCCTGGAACCCCTCTTTCCTGACCCCTAAGTTAAAAGAGCTGTTTGAGAGGGCTCTCTGGCCAGACCTTTATTCCCAGACCCAAGACTAAATTCACTCATCCCACCTGCTTGATTCTGAGCCTGTGCCCTTATTGTAACTGAAATGCAGGTTCAGTTGCTTGCCACTTTCAGAGTCCAATTATTAATAAGAAGAGCAAAGTCTGGTATAAAGAAAGTGATTTTTTATTCCAAAGCTAGCTTAGGGGAAGAAAACCAGGCTTCCTGCCTTACGGGTACCACTTCGCTTCTGGGGCAGAAAGCAGGGGCTTTTAAAGGGGGCAGTTGGTATGAACTGCATGCTGGGGAGGGAGCGAGTGGGTGGGGGTTCGCATGACTCACTTTGGTGCTCTATCTACTGGGTGGTGCCATCACAGGCAGAAGTCATTTGTAAAGTGGCCTTGTCTCAGGCATACTTTTGGATGTAAATTGACTTTTATCTCTGGAGGCAGTCTCCTGGTGGGTGAGAGTCCTGCCCTGGAGCTTTTAAGTAAACACCCAGTTAGATAAGCTTGCCCAGTAGGGAGTGTCAGGTGAAGGGAAAGTAAAAGATGATAATTGCATTTCTAAAGAGCTAAGTAGGAAGTGGGGAACAAGGAGAAAGGAGGAAAGAGAAAAGATGGGAGAAATAATGTAAAAAATAACTCATCCTCTATCTCTTAGAAAAATGGGAGTACTCAGTTATATTACCAGGGCTTCAAAACACAAATGTTTAATAAGTGGGAGAGTTTTGAAAGCAGCACCATTATTCTGAAGTTGATAATATCCAGGTTTGTGCTGTCTCCTATGGGTTAAAATGAAAGGGATGTATCCTACAATTGACAGTAGGGACAGAGGCCCTCCCAGTAGTCACGTTAAGCTAGTACTGACAGAAAAAGGAAAAGCCTGTCCAGGTGGCTGGGCAACCCTGCAGCGAGGCATAGATGAGCTTATAAATCAAAGGAAATGACCAAGGTGAGTCTCAATCCTTTTAGAGGTTTATTTTGCCAAGGTTGAGGACATATCTGAGAAAAAGGAACACAAAATCACAGCAACATCTGTGATCTGTGCTCTTTCCAAAGAGGGCTTGAGGACTTCAATATTTAAAGGGGAAAGAGCAGGCAGTAGGGGAAAGTGGAAAGTAAAAAGGGAAGGTAGATAAAAGAGGCGAGTAGTTGCATTCTTTGGGGCCTTTGATCAGCATTCACTGAATGCACATGTTACATTCGTGAAAGGAGGTCCTAGAGGAATAGTCAGTTATGCATTCGTCTAGTGCTTGGTGAATCTGCATTTTTACAAGATTAAATATAGGGTAGAGGAAACAGTCAAATATGCATTTTTCTCCAGCGAAAGGAAGGATGACTCCTAGACCTGTACTTTGTTCCGTACTTGGGAAGATAAGCTGTTAGTTTACATTGCCAAGATGAAATTCAACTGATCTGTTTTAAAGATCTTGGGGGCCAACAAGGAATTTCCTTGGGGAGGTGTGTGGCCTTTGATCTTTGTAGCTATCTATTTAGGAACAAAATGGGAGGCAGTGTTGCCTGACTCAGTTTCCAAGCTTGACTCTTCCCTTTGGCATAGTGAATTTGGAGTCCAGAGATTTTTATTTTCCCTTCATAAGCTGAACAGGAGCCTTTGGTGAGAACGCTCTGGACCGGTCAGTGAGCCATGAGCTCGGGCCACAGACTCTGAAGTAGTGAAGCCTTGGGACGGAGCAGGTGGTGCTTCAAGGTCAGTATTACGGGAGGGAGGTCAAGGCCAGGGTCAGACGTGGAGCCCCGTGGAGGGCGGAGTGGTGACCCCTTCGTTCTGGGGCGGATGACTGAGCATTTAGAACTTTTGTGCGTCTCCCCGTGGGTGTATCCCTTGGCCAGCGATATGCTTTGACACAGCCCCTTAAGATGTTTTAAGGGCTATCCCATAAAGCCGGGAAGGCACAACGGGTGGAGCTGGCGGCCGCCGGGGGCAGGCACTTTTGAGCTAGGGAGGAAGCGGGGGGTGGGAAGGACGCGCGATCTACTTCCGGAATCGCCTGCAAACCTCAGAGGAGCTCGGCCTGCGCTGCGCCACGATGTCCGGGGAGTCAGCCAGGAGCTTGGGAAAGGGTGAGGCCTGCCCGCCGCGAAGAGGGGGTGATCTCGGCGACCCCCGGCGGCATGTTCGAGGCTGCTCCGGGAGCCCAGCTGCCCGGGAGCGCCCCACCGGCGGGGAACGGGTCGGAGCTGCAATGGGACGAGGGGGCGGTGGGATACGGAGGTCTCGACACCTCCCTGGGCCGTAATCGCCTTCGCTTCTGCCGGGCAGGAAGCGCGCCCCCGGGGCCGGTCCCGGAGGGCTCGATCCGCGTCTACAGCATGAGATTCTGCCCGTTTGCTGAGAGGACGCGTCTGGTCCTGAAGGCCAAGGGAATCAGGTGGGCACCCAGGCGGGGGACGCTCCGCGAGCCGTCCGGGAGCTTGCTGCAGGCGGCGGGGTGGGGTGGGGTCTCAGCCCCCTTCCACCCCCTTCCCGCCAGCTTCCTTTACTGCACATTAAACTATTCTCGGCCCTTTGGAAGATAGCAAGTATAGACCATTCCCCTAGGAAAAATAGGCCACAGATTCCAACGATCTAGGACACCTCATTTAGATTAACCAACCATTTAATGGATTAGAAAAGCTGAGGCTCCAGTGATGTTAGTGATTTGCCCGGGTAATAACCGGCAGCAGTTCTTTCAGCTTTGGTAGGTCGCGAATTCCTGGTCCAGAGTCCTTTGGCTTTCGCCCTGCTGTGATTCCCCATTCTTATTCCAGCTTAACTGTTAGTTGTTATTCTGAATGTATTGTTCCCTCCTAGAACAGTAATTTACCCCAGTACAGCAGAGTTTAGACCCTGACCCTCCTAGGGTAGTGCTGAGTTTACTGCACATATTCCTGTGGATTGGGCTGTTGGTTGAGTCAAATAAAGGGAAGTGTCTGTCTAGCTCACCCTTCTGCAGAGCCTGTTTTGAAACTAGCATAGTTTTTGACTTACGGCCTATTCACAGGACATGTGCAATAGTCACTTGGCTTTTCTCTGATACCAAGTATCCATTGGAACCACTTCCCTTCCCATGACCTTTGGATGTCTGTTTAGACATTTATTAGATACCTGTGGTGTGGAAGGCTCTGTGGAAGTTGAAAACAAAACCCCCATTCTTAAGGAATTTTCTGTCTGTGTGCTTAGTGTTTGTGAACTAATTTTAGTCTTCTAAGGGGAGAATCTTTAGGGGTAGGCAATTATTTTCCCTAAAAGAAAGGTAAAATGCATTTAAAAAATACATTTGAAGGGGATTCGTCATTACTTCCCTAAGAAATGCATTTCATTTGGATGAGATTATGATTCTGAACACATAGAATACTTACTATTTAGTAATGTTTCTCAAAAACACTGTCATATTTGCTGTAATAGAACTCTTTTATTGTACTAAGAGAAATCTAATTTAACCGAAATTGAAAAAAGACATTTTTTGGTACTCATTTATTTGAAAAGTCCAAGAGCATGACACAGCTGGATTCAGAGACACAAAGTCCTGGGTTATGTGCTTCACCCTGGACCTTTAGTTTGAAAACAACCCTACCTTATTTACTGGGGCAGTTTTCCAAAGGAACATTGAAACTATCTTCCCCTAATAGTGTGGGGTAGAGGGGAGGAAGAGAGTGGTAACAGCTTCCAGACAGTGCAAACAACAAAGGTCTACTACATTAATAGACCAGTTTTAAGCTTGAGCCCCAGGAGGCTTTTACTGGGAAAGTACTAGATTCTAACCACATGACATGACTTTTTTTTTTTTTTTTTTTTTTTTTTGAGACGGAGTCTAGCTCTTTCACCCAGGCTGGAGTGCAGTGGCGCGATCTCGGCTTACTGCAAACTCCGCCTCCCGGGTTCATGCCATTCTCCTGCCTCAGCCTCTCCGAGTAGCTGGGACTACAGGCGCCTGCCACCACGCCCGGCTAATTTTTTGTATTTTTAGTAGAGACGGGGTTTCACCGTGGTCTGGATCTCCTGACCTCGTGATCCGCCCGCCTCGGCCTCCCAAAGTGCTGGGATTACAAGCGTGAGCCACTGCGCCCGGCCGACGTGACTTAACAAAGCATGGTTTTCTCTAAAAGATGCATCTTCTAACTTGCTGTGGCAGGTGTGTAGACTTGTTGGCTCACAATGCCAGGTTACCAAAATTCATGTGTGTTCTGAGATACTTTTTTTTTTTCTAAATAACAAAAGCCCAGGATCTTTTTGTTTTCATAGTAACAAAAGTTTTTGTTTCATGGTTCAAAAATGTTGATAATTCTTTGGCAAGGAGCCAAATAATTTTTTTTTTTTTTTGCAATGGCTGGTACCTAAGTGTCCAGTATTCTGTCAGCACATGAACCTTTTAAATTACACACACACCTGTGCTCATGTTCAAATCGGATGTTCCTTTGTTTCCATGGGGGATTATGTATTTAAATCCTCAAATGAAATGCTGTTCTAGCTACAGCTGTGGATGGGAAAATAGAAAACAAAACGTATTGGTGTCTATTTTTTTTTAGTAATCTGTTCTATTGAACATTTATTCAGCCTTGACAATCATATGGACCTAGCTCCTTTCTCTTAGTTCCTCTACAGTCTCGGGCAACATACAAGATAGACCTAAATACAATCTGACTATAGCCTGGACTTCACCTGTTTTCTTCCTTTTTGGTTTACTTTGTATGATTTACTCAGACATTTTTTTAAAAATCAGTACATGGAGATTTAATCTGAAAGCTTATTTTGTGGGTGGATTTTTTTTTTTTTTTTTTTTCGAGATAGGGTCTTGCCCTGTCACCCAGGCTGGAATGCAGTGGTGCAATCATGGCTCACTACAACCTCTGCCTCCAGGGCTCAAGCGATCTTCTCACCTCAGCATCCTGAGTAGCTGAGACTACAGGTGAGTACCACCACACTTGGCTAATTTTTATATTTTTTGTAGATATAGGGTTTCATCATGTTGCCCAGGCTGGTCTTGAACTCCTGGGTTTAAGCAATCCGCCCACTGCAGCCTCCCAAAGTTCTGGGATTACAGATGTGAGCTACCAAGCCTGGCCTTGTGGGTGAATTTTAAGGATTCCTTAATATCTTCATAAACACCAAGAAACTTTTTACTCAAATTAGCAAAATAAGTTGAATTTTATGTTGGTTCTCCTATAGTGGATAGTGGACACAATTCAATTAGTTGCCTCATATGATTTATAACTAAGATACCTCTTAGCCATAAATGGAGTATCTTACTGACAATTTTGAAGCATTTCCACAGATTTATTCATTCATTTATATGAAATATTTCAAAACAAAAATATTTACTGAGTCCTTATCTGAAACTTTTTATTTTCTTCAGAGCATTTATATCTATATAGCATTTTGCTCATTTACATGTTTGTTTATTACTATGAACAGATACACAAGATCCCACCTTTCGTGGAGCTTACATTCTAGGAAGATAACAAACTTGTAAATAAGTGAGCAAGGTAATTTCAGATACATATTATCAGTTCAATGAAGAAAGTAAAACATGATAATCATGTAATAGAAGCTGCTCAGCAACTTCAGAGCTATGGTCAGGGAGGGCCTGGGGATGTGTGTTTGACCTAGGAAGACCTGGGAAAAGGCAGGCAGAGGAGGCAGAGGACTATCAGGTGCAAAGACTCTAAGGTGGAAACACATTTGGCAAATTCAAGGAATATAAAAAATGCCAACGTGTAAAAGAAAACATAGGGGAAAAGCTTCATGACACTGGCCTTGGCAATGATTTCCTGGACATGACACCAAAGACCAGGCAACAGGACCAAGAATAAACACATGGGACTACATCAAACAAGCTTCCACACAGCAAAGGAAACGATTAACAGAGCAAAAAGGCAACCTATGGAATAGGAGAAAGTACTTGCAAACGACATACCTGGTAAGGGGTTAATCTCCAAAATACATAAGGAATCTCTACAACTCAACAACAAAAAAACCTGATTTTAACATGGGCTAAGATCTTAAATAGACACTTCTCAGGCTGGGCATGGTAGCTCACGCCTGTAACCCCGAGACGGGGAGATCACCTGAGCCCAGGAGTTCAAGACCAGCCTTGGCAACATGGCAGAATCCTGTCTCTACAAAAAAACTAGCTGGGCGTGGTGGTGCATGCCTGTGGTCCCAACTACTCGGGAGGTAGGAGGATCGCTTTAGCCCAGGAGGTCGAGGCTGCAGTGAGCTGCGATCAAGCCACTGTACTCCGGCCTGGGAGACAGAGTGTCAAAAAAAATTAAAAATTAAAAAAATAGACATTTCTTCAAAGAGGACATAAAAATGGGCAACACATATATGAAAAAGTACTTGTCACTAATCATCAGGAAAATGCAAATCAAAATCACACAATAACCTCACACTTGTCAAGATGACTATAATTAAAAAAGACAAGTGTTAGCAAGGATGTGTAGAAATCAACCCTTGCACACTGTTGGTGGGAATGTAAAATGGTACAGCTGCTATGGAAAACAGTACAGATGTTCTTCAAAAAATTAAAAATAGAACTACCATATGATTCGGCAATCTCACTACTGGGTATATATCCAAATTAAATGAAATCAAGTTCTCAAAGAGATATTAGCACTCTCATGTAGACTGCAGCACTGTTCACAACAGCATAATGTCAATGTCCATCAGCAGATGAATGGATAAAGAAAATGTGGTAATGCTATTCCACCTAAAAAAGAAGGAAATTCTGCAATATGTGACAACATGGATGGACCTTGCAGACATTATGCTAAGTAAAATAAGCCAGATACAGAAAGACAAATACTGCATAATTGTACTTAAAAGGTGTATCGAAAGTAGTCAAATTCATAAAATCAAAAACTAGAATGGAAGGAATCTAGGCAGACTCCTAAATTTGGGGTCTGATCAGCTAAGTAGATGGCAAAGCCAGTGAGAATTTATCCAAACGCACAAAAGTTGTTTTCCTCTCTTCATAGTCTCCTATGTGTCTTTCAGGCATGAAGTCATCAATATCAACCTGAAAAATAAGCCTGAGTGGTTCTTTAAGAAAAATCCCTTTGGTCTGGTGCCAGTTCTGGAAAACAGTCAGGGTCAGCTGATCTACGAGTCTGCCATCACCTGTGAGTACCTGGATGAAGCATACCCAGGGAAGAAGCTGTTGCCGGATGACCCCTATGAGAGAGCTTGCCAGAAGATGATCTTAGAGTTGTTTTCTAAGGTTTGTACGTAAGAACTTTCAGCTCCTATTTGAAAAATCTATTTTTTTAAAGCGAAATCAGTGCTGCCATTTATGGTTCAGTGATTTGGGAGAGAAAAACAAAACAGGAATATGCTTGTCAGCTCTGAGTGTCCTGCAAGTCCTTTCACGATCCAGTTCCTATTTACCTCCAAAATTATCCCTTTTCACTCGTCTCCTGACACTTTATATATGCCAGCCATACTAAACTTTTCTCAGAATTCCCAAATTTGCCCCTTTCTCTCTCAATTCTTGCTGTCAGATTCTTCCCACTTCTCACCGTGCCTGGTTATCTCCACGTCATTTTTCACATGTCTGCTCAGACACTGCTGCCTTTTCAGGAGCTTGGCAGGCTGGTTAGTGCTCTAGCTTCTGAGTTCCCATCCATGTGAACTTTTGCCTGCCTTCTTGCCTGTACTGCACTGGGGCTGTGAGCTCCTTGAGGGTGAGGGCTGTGTTTTGATCACTGTTAGTTCACTGCCTAGTTTTGTGACTGGCTGTGCTACTTTCTTGGGACTCTGAGCAAGTTACTTATTACTTTGCCTCTCTGTTCATCATTGGTAAAATGGATATAGTAATTGTTCCCACCTCATAAGATAAAAATCAGTTAATATAAAACACCTAGAGCGGAGTCTGACACATGGTAACTACTTAGTTCTTGTCCTTATAGCCATAGCGTCAAGCAGTGAGCATCTACTTTGTGTTGGCAATAACTCAGATGACTGAATAAATGGCATTCCTGTAGAAGAACTGTTTGTACCTTACTTACCATCAACATTGTGGATTAGTTCAAACCATTAGTATTAACAAAGAAATAACTAACGGATGCGTGTTTAGACACCAAGAATAGCATGTCTGGTTATATGCCTATAACATTGTCACCTTGGTAGTACGGTCAGTGTATAAAGGATTATCTTTAGAGAAAAAGATGGTTAAAGAAATGCCCTAAGAGAGAGTTATAGGGAAAACAATCTGTTTTAGGAGACATTATAAAGGGAAGCCAATGGGAAAGGAAGAGTGAGTCACCTGGTTAGTAAGATGAGGGTGAAAGAATAGTAGAGGTGGCTCCTGTGAAAGATAATGTAAAGGGAACATGACATTTTCAAGAACAATGTTGGAGAGTTTTACAAAGTAGTAACAAGTTAAAGGCATGCAGCTTCAAGACACAAAGGCATCAATATCAACCAAAAAACATAAGCCTAAGTGGTTCTTTAAGAAAAATCTCTTTGGTCTGGTGCCAGTTCTGGAAAACTTTTTTTAGTATGGCTGGAATATAAGGTGTCAGGAGAAGAGATAAAAGGGGTAACTTTGGAGAGGTAAACAGGAGCTGGATCGTGAAAGGACTTGTAGGACACGTCAGAGAAAATCAGCTTTAAAAGTAAAGCTTTTAGACATGAAGCTTTACTTTCATGTATAAAGCTACTACTTTAAAAAGTAGTCACAAGAGATTCATTGTACTATCTAGAAAGAATATGAGATTTAAAAGTAATGCTGAAGATGCCCACCTTTACTTCCCTGCTTGCTTTTAAAGGAGAGGTGGCTTTATGTACATATGACCCTGCTCTCCTGGCCACAGCCCATCAGAACAGAAATGTACCCCACCCCCACACCTGGGCCAGTTATCTTCTCTCCTGGGAACTTGGAAATGAGACACAGAACTAAGACAGTAAAGGTTAGGACAGCAAAGACAACTAAGCGTTGGGGCTCAAATATAACATTAGAGGCTAGAAAAACCAAAGCCACTTAAGAAATAAATTTTTAGAGTCTTAAAGAATTAAAAGCATTGCAAAGGGACTGAAGTATGGAAAGTAATATGGAGCAAAAATGTAAGGAAAAACAGATGAAAGACCAGGCAGACCCAGATGGAAATGTGGACCAAAGGGCTGCCTGAAAGCCTTCAGTCCCAGTGAAGGCAGGCTGAACTGATGTGGATGGGATTTCACGGGATTCTGTATTTTTACAAGTGCCTGTTTACTTAAACTAGGATGAGTGGACTTCTGTGTCTTGCCATAAAATGATACCAAAGACCAAAGTATTAAAACACATAAACACCATCACGAGCATTAAAGCATCTGATGCTACACCCATCAAGTCTTTAGGTAGTCGGTCCCTTTTGAACAGTCTCCTGGCGTCCTCCCCAACAAAGAAATCAGAAAAATTCTCTTCCCTGGCTCTTTGCAGTTGGGGCCAAGTTTTCTGACCTAGGCTCTTCCTGTCAGACACACACAATAGAGTTCAATTCAGAAACGAGCAAGGTGAGGAAACAGGCTTGGTGGGATATCTGCTTAAGATATTCAGCTCTCCACTGGTTCTGCTGGTGAGAGCGGTGGTGGAGCTTCTGGGCTTCAGCAGTGTGGGTTACAAGATAAAATTCCAGAGTAGAAATGGCATCAGTGCCAGTGGCGTTAGCAGTTATCTCAGACTCTACTTTCTGGCAGCCGCACAAACTGAAGCATCTGGTGCTCAGCTTGCACTGGCAGCAGTGGGTGCTTCCCATTAGGCCATTTCTCAGCATGAATTTGGGATGTTCTGTCTTAATTCCAAGCCTGTTTGTTCAGCCTCCCAATAATTCTATGAGCCACTCAGTCTCCCTTAAAGAAAGTTGTGTTGGCTGGGCGTGGTGGCTCAAGCCTGTAATCCCAGCACTTTGGGAGGCTGAGGCAGATGGATCACCTGAGGTCAGGAGTTTGAGACCAGCCTGGCCAATATGGTGAATCCCCATCTCTACTAAAAATACAAAAATTAGCCAGGCGTGATGGCGCACGCCCATAATCTCAGCTACTAAGGAGGTGGAGACAGGAGAATTGCTTGAGCCTGGGCGGTGGAGGTTGCAGTGAGCTGAGATCGCACCACTGCATTCCAGCCTGGGTGATAGAGCATGACTCCATTTCAAAAAAAAAAAAAAAAAGGAAGGAAAGTTGTTTCTTAAATGTGCCAAAGTAGGTTCTGTTATTTATAATTTATAAAATCCTGACCAACCCAGCATTTTAGGCCACAAAACTGTTCCTAAGACCAGTCCATTACCTCTGTGAGCACAGGAACTTGGTGCGCCCTTGATGTTTCCAGAACACCTTGACACCAGGACTATAAGGGTTCTATCATGTTTTTACGCGAGGGGGGCGATATAGTTAGCTGTAAACTGATAAACTAAGAAAGTATTCTCTGTCTAGGTGCCATCCTTGGTAGGAAGCTTTATTAGAAGCCAAAATAAAGAAGACTATGCTGGCCTAAAAGAAGAATTTCGTAAAGAATTTACCAAGCTAGAGGAGGTAATCATTTCTCCTAGCTATCATCAGAGTAAACAGTAACTGTATCTACCCTCCTTTTCCTCCTATTCTTTTCTTCATATTCCCACTTTCCAAGTCACTTTAAGGTAATTAGGAAAATTCCCCTAAACATTTTTGTTTACAGCAGACTGCCATTATAAAGCAGAAAGCTGTTCTGCTTAAGATATAAATCAAAACACCTAAAAATACTTTGTCATGAGCTTGCTTTTAACATATTCTAACATTAAAATAACAAGGAAAAAGGAAATTGTACCCACATTTCCACAAGTTTTTATGTATCCAGTTTTCCATGCTTGTTTGCAGTCCTTGTCCATATATTTAAAAATTAATGTAGCTCTAATCAGAGCATAGATATCATTCTGTGTCCTGCTTTTTTTCCTGTGTCCTGTGTCCGCTTAGTATTACATACTAAATATTTCCCACCAGAAAAAGTTTACAATGAACAGTACAGACACTTGAGGGAAGCCCAGATGTATTTTACCTTCTTTTGGGGAAAGCGGACATTTGGGCCTTGGAGTCTGTCTCTTGGCCTTGAGATATTTCATTCATGCTAAGCCTGAAGTTTTTACTGACAGAAGATGTCGTTCCTGTCTTTTATGGGAATGCATTTTAACATTTTATCAGTATGACGTTTCCTGTAGGTTTTTCAGAAACCTTTTTTCGTTGTAAAGTTCTCTTCTATTACTAGTTTGCTAATTTTTAAAAAAGTCATAAATGTTGAATTTTATTGAATGCTTTTTCTGCATCTGTTACATCTATTGAAATGTTCATAGAATTTTGTCCTCTTAATCTGGTGAATATGGTGCTATTGACAGATTTTTTTTTTTTAATGTTTAACCATCCTAGCATTCCTAAGATAAAACCTACTTGTTCTCTATGGATTTTTATATGTACTGTAGAATTAGCTAATAAATGATTTTTGTATGTGTGTTCATAAATGAGATTGGCCTATATAGTATCATTATTGGCTTTTGGTATCAAGGATATTCTGACTTCATAAAATGGCTTGGGTAACTAACCTGTTTTTCTAATCTCTGAAACCATTTGGTAGGGACTCGTGGTTTCTTTAAAACATTTGAGCCTGGTGTCTTTAACAGGGATAGATTTTTTATTACAGTTTGATTTCTTTAATGGTAACTGCATTTCTTCTTGAATCAGTATTGGTACTTTATATTTTTCTGCTGAACAGTGTGGGATCTGGAAAGTAAGATGCAGTCCATATTCTTCAGATAATTAGTTTAGTAGTAGACAGAACACAATAGGTAGATATAAGCAATCTAAAATGCATATTATGCATTGAAAAAAACTATGGAGGTTATTTATAAAGGGCAAATTAGTTTGGTGGTTTAAATAGCCAGATAATATTCTCAATCATCCCCTTTGGCAAACCCTGTAACCAATTCGCCTTCTGAAAATTTCAGAAACGTACAATTTGTGTTTCGTTTTCAAATGATTGTCATCTGTTTAGCAGTTAATCCAGTCTATTTCCACTATATTTTGAGTACAAATGCTTTTGCACTTACAGTGGGGTTACATCCAATAAACCCATCATAAATTGAAAATACTGTAAGTGGAAAATGCATTTAATAAACAGCACACTTTAGAGCATTGGTTGTTTACTCTCTTGATGGTGTGGCTGCCTAGCATCAAGAGTATCATACTGCAAATCGACAGCCCAGGAAAAGAGCAAAATTCAAAGTTCAAAGTACAGTTTCTACTGAATGCTTGCTTTTGCACCATCGTAAAGTTGAAAAGAATTTAAATTGAACCATCATAAGCTGCAGACTGTGCATTTTATATTGAAAAGTTAATATTTTTAATTTTTAATGCAGACAAGTACCCAAAGCATAAGAACATAATGCATTTTCACAAAGTGAACACAGCCATGGAACCAGCACCCATATCAACTAACAAAATACTAGTTTGGGCTTTTTTGTACTTTATACAAATGGACTCATATAATGCTCATCTTTTGGGTCTGCCTGTTTTTATTCAATATTAGGTTTGTGGGTTCATCTCTGCTGTGTGTAGTTCTTTCCTGTTCTTTATACAGTGTTCCAAAGTATAGTATATTACAGTTTACCCATTCTACTCTTGATAGTAAACGTCTTCACATTTGGGCTATTACAAATAGTGCTGCAGTGAACATTCACATACATATCTTTTGGTGAACATGTGTCACATTTCCAAGTAGAATTGCTGGGTGATAAAAGAGTATGCATACTCTTAAAACATGGTTGTACCAATTTACACCTCTGTGACAGTGGTTCCATACCCTTGCCAACTTCATCTTGTTCATTATAGGCATTCTCATGGATGTATAGTGTTATTGCATTTTGGTTTTAATTTGCATTTCCCTCATGATTAATGCAGTTGAACACCTTTCCAAATGATAATTGGCCATTTGGGCATCATCTTTTGTGAAGATCAAGTCTTGCTCATTTTTCCAATGGGTCGTTTGCTATTTTTCTTACTGATTCCCAGGAACCCTTTCTATATTCTGAATACCAGTCCTTTGTATTACAAATATGTTGTAATCTGTGACTTGTTTTATTTTTCAATTGTCCAGTTTATGTTGTTGATTGTTTTGCTTCATCCCAGACCAACAGATTCTAAAGCTTAATTAAGCTTTTTGATCAGACAAAAACCCAACTTGGATACATTGGAGTAAAAACTGCTTTTTTCACCTGCTCTACTTATTTCCCTTCAGCATTTCTAGTCAGTCTTACTACATGCACAAGTAAGAAATACTTTTATGCTGTTTAATGTTCAGGTTCTGACTAATAAGAAGACGACCTTCTTTGGTGGCAATTCTATCTCTATGATTGATTACCTCATCTGGCCCTGGTTTGAACGGCTGGAAGCAATGAAGTTAAATGAGTAAGATATTTGAATATTTTGTGCATAATTTAGGGTGACAGTTGGAATAGTATATATTGACCTTTCTTTTTAACAGAAGTTGAAATATTTAATACAACTGGTCTGAATGAGAACAAGCAGACAGGGGAATCTTGGACTATCCTGGGCATGTCATATACCTACACTAACTACTCTCCATCACTGGGATGGGGCAGGGGATTTCTGAGACATGTAGTAAAGTGCTTTAAAATTTACTCCTTCCTTCCTGATTAAAAATCCATAAGGGGAAGGGTATGGTGGCTTACGTCTGTAAGCCCAGCACTTTGGGAGGCCGAGACGGGTGGATCATCTGAGGTCACGAGCTTAGAGACCAGCCTGGCCAATGTGGTGAAACCCCATCTCTACTAAAAATACAAAAATTAGCTGGGCATGGTGGTACATACCTGTAATCTCAGCTACTCGGGAGGCTGAGGCAGGAGAATCACTTGAACCTGGGAGGTGGTTGCAGTGAGCCGAGATCATGTCACTGGACTCCAGCCTGGGCAAGAGCAAGACACTGTATCAAAAAAAAAAAAAAAAAATTCCATAAGGTTGTAAATTTTTCTAAGGATGTTGTTGCAGGATTGTATGACCAGTGTTACCTCCCATTTACCATAAGATTTCCACATTATTTTCCAAATTCTGTTTTGACTTTGGCAGCCATCTTGCCTTACTCCGGCTTCTTGGACGTTAGAGCTATTTGGGGTTACTTTTGGTCATAATCTGGGTGTAGAATAATTAACATGAACATTCCTGATTGTATTCCCTGTTCTTATTTTAATAAATGTCAGTTTCTGTCTTTGGGCAAGTTCTCACATTAACTGAACAAATCGTTTCACTCTAGTCTCATTCCTTTTGTGTAAAAAAGGGACCTCTATAATGTCTTTCAAATTGAATGTTCTATGACATGCATTTTTAAATATTTTTAATGAAATATTTAAGGGAAAAAATGAAACTGTAGAGTAATAATGACATATGGGAGACTCTGTGATGTCATCCTAGTTGACCTAGCTCACACCTTTCATTTTTTCCTCTTCCCACAGGTGTGTAGACCACACTCCAAAACTGAAACTGTGGATGGCAGCCATGAAGGAAGATCCCACAGTCTCAGCCCTGCTTACTAGTGAGAAGGACTGGCAAGGTTTCCTAGAGCTCTACTTACAGAACAGCCCTGAGGCCTGTGACTATGGGCTCTGAAGGGGGCAGGAGTCAGCAATAAAGCTATGATGTTTTCCTTCACTAATATGAATAATAGCATGCTTTTATTTTACCAAGGGTTCAGGTTGCATGGGATCATCTTCTCTGACTGATTTGACATCAACAGCCTAATGGTGGGGTCTCCTTAAGGCCCCCCTACAGAAATGAAAATGCATTTCCTGTCTCAGGATGCTGAAACGACTCTTGAGGGTTCTATCATAGTCCATGCTGAAAACCTCCAAATTATCATCTTTAGCAAAATCTGGACTTGAATCTTTTTTTTTTTTTTTTTTTTTTTGAGATGGAGTTTCACTCTTGTTGACCAGGCTGGAGTGCAATGGCCTGATCTCAGCTCACCACAACCTCCGCCTCCTGAGTTCAAGCGATTCTCATGCCTCAGCCTCCTGAGTAGCTGAGATTACAGGCATGCACCACCACGCCTGGCTAATTTTTTTGTATTTTTAGTAGAGAAGGAGTTTCTCCATGTTGATCAGGCTGGTCTCGAACTCCCGACCTCAGGTGATCCGCGCGCCTCGGCTTCCCAAAGTGGCATGAGCCACCGCAACCGTCCACAATCTAACTTTATAACTGCTCACAGGAAATATTCACTCAGTTACCCTGTTGTGTGATTTCATGAGATGCTCTCTTGTTGCTTGTCTTCTGGTTTCTTAGTTTAGAAGCTTTCAATTCCTCCTTCTTCCATATCCATCATCAACTTAATTTCACATTCTCTCTATTGTTGGCACTGAAGACCAGACACACATTACCCCAAAGCTGGGTGGCTGGGCAGACTCCTATTTGGTCTCCCTATCTTTAACCCCTTCAAATCCTTCCTATCAAATCCCATGCTGGGCACATAGGTGGTGTACCATTTATGTAATTAAATACTGTGTAGGCTGCATCAGTCAATTCCGCCTATAAGGTTGATGAGTAGTAGGTAAGAACCCCACTGAGAAATAGTAATGCCATCTTCCACACATTTCCATAGCCCACTGGGTTTCTCACTATTCAATTTTTATCATCACATCACCACCACGAGAAGGTAGGTCAGAGAGCATCATTTCATTCTACACATGATGCAACTAAGGTCCCGAGGTTAAGTGAGGCCTTAAAGTGCTGGCAGAAAGATCACATCCAGCGCACTGCTCTTAGCATTGGAAATCAGGGCTGTCGGTCCCCTCCAATTGTCCGGTTTCTTGAACTTATTTTTCAAGTTCGCCATTGAGAGAAACCTCCGAATGACTAATTCTTAAATTTAAGGGTGCATAATAATCACCTATGGCTCACCGCTGCATTTCCGATTCAGCAGGCTGGGGTGGGCAGCGAAGTCTGTATTTGAAATGAGCCCCTCAACCGAGGTGACGCAGGCGGTGTGGGGACCGCACCCGGAGGGCGACCTGGAGCCGACTGACTTCACAAAGGCCTCCTGCCGCGCACCTTCAGCGGCCACCAAAGCCCCGGCTGCGGCGGCGGCAGGCCACCGCGCGCCTACCGGAGCCGCTCGGCCCTAGTGCTTTCCAGCGGATTTCCCCTCCGGTGCGGAGCCGGGTGCCGGGGTCCCACAGCCAACCACTACCGCTTCCTCTTTCGTCAGCCACCGGCGCCGGCAGGACTCGCGAATCCCGATCTCCAGGAGCCTGTAAGGCGGCCGCCCATTGGCTCAGCCGCACTGCAGGGCAGGCACTTTCAAAGCTTTGAGGATTGGCTGACGCTCCGAGCGCCGGGGCTAGTTGGCGGGTAGGATCACGTGCGAGGGGCAGGCCCGGTCTAGGCCCCGCCTCCTTGCTGCTGCTGCGCCGCCGCCAATTCTGGTCCGGTTTTCTGAGTTCCCGGAGGTCCCTCGCGGGACGTCTCTCACCGCCACCGGGTGGGTCCGTTCGGCTTGCGTTGTATTTGAAGGGAAAAGGGGTTTGAGGTCAATTCTGTTTCCGGGGGTTTTCACGAATTTCGGGGCCCACAGTAGACTTGCCAGCTTTTAACTTTTGCCTAACACTTTACGAGAACTCCTATTTAACCTTGGCCACTGTTGCATCAAAGAATTTCCCATCCAAAAAAGTGCAGCCTAAGAATAAAGAACAGGTCTTTAAACCGCATACCTTTAATTAAGGTGTTCTCATTTTTTCTGATTTGGCTGGAAACAGGCAGAGACCACCCCAGATAATCAATTCTCAGCCTTGCATGGGACACCACGAGTCCCATGTGTTTACGTCTTTAAGGCACTGGCAAACAGGGGAATTTGGTTTCTGGGAATGTGCTGTCTTCGTGAAAACTATGAAAAGTCTTCCCTGCTGCATTGAAATAATCATAAAAATAATAGTAGCTAATGTTGAACACTTACTAGGTATCAGACACATGCTAAGCATTCATTGTTTCTCATCCAGTTTCTGAATGAAACCTTCGCAAACAATATAATGTACTGGTACTATTAGCTACGAATTACATGTAAGAACACCAGAAAGTTGTCATTTCCCCAAGGTCACCCAGCTAATAAATATTGAAGAGATTCGAATCTAGCCTGAACTCTTACAGTAAGACCGTTCTTGAGATGAATTTATATGTGCTATTTTTCCAGTCGCTTTATCCAACAGCTCTCAGAGAGGATAGTATCTACCGTTTTTTTGAGACGGAGTCTCGCTCTTTTGCCCAGGCTGGATTGCACTGGCGTGATCTCGGCTCACTGCGAGCTCCGCCTCCTGGGTTCATGCCATTCTCCTCCCTCAGCCTCTCAAGTAGCTGGGACTACAGGCGCCCGCCACTGTGCCCGGCTAATTTTTTGTATTTTTAGTAGAGACAGGGTTTCACCGTTTTAGCCAAGATGGTCCCGATCTCCTGACCTCGTGATCCGCCCGCCCCAGCCTCCCAAAGTGCTGGGATTACAGGAGTGAGCCACCGCGCCGGCCTGTATCCACCTTTTTGACCACACCATTATTCCTGGGATTTAACAGGAGTTAATGAGTTAATGTTCCTTTTCCAAACTCAATGATTTTGATTTTACAAATTATTTGACTTTTCCTGATTTCAGGATCTTGACAATTTGCCTTTACTTATTCAAATGTTATACCAAATATTTATTTAAAAAGTTTTTTTTGTTTGATTCCTCAAGTTGTAGAGAGAAATAGGGATAGGCAAGCAGAATCAAGTACTTAAAAAGATAGCCTCATTTGACCCTGATTTCCCAATTGGGAATATGAAATTTTTCCTGAATATAGGCACATTTGAGAATAGAACCTTTTACCTAATTTATCTCACTTTTTGAACTCATTGGACAATAAGGGAACACCCAGTAATATAACATTTCATATAAATTAGGCTTCTAACATATTAAGAGGAATGTACTCCAGTTTCTGCTACTATCAAGAGATGGCATGACAAAAAATTTTGAAAAGTTGCCGAATGCAAACCACAGTTCCTCTTCTCAAAACAAATGCATGTAAATAGAGTGTAAGCTATTTCTTTGGTGGCATTATTTTCCTAGAAGGCTTAAGTCATTAATCACCCATGACCAAAGATCCAAACATTTTCAAAGCAGATCCGATTATATTTCAGGTGGCTGAGAATGGATTTGGAGTAGATTTAATATGGTCTACTTACAAATTGTTTCATGATTGAGTGGGTCAGTATAATAAAGGTATAAACATGAAACAACATAGAAGGAAAGTTTGCAAAGAGGATTTCAAAGAAGTACCTGTTGGGTATTCAAAAGAAAGTAGGGATAAGCTTAAGGTTAAAATCTTTCTAGGGAAAATATAGTGTTCAGAGGTAAGATTAAACACCACATTACTGAAATGGACTCTGCAGCATTCAGCCCATTCAATTGGCATTAAACTGGTAACTGGTAAAATAAGTATTGTGAGTTGAACTTTAATTCTAATATGCTTGGCAAAGCTGAATCACAGTGTGCTTTATCTTTATGGATACAAAATTGGAATGCACTCTGCTATTTAAAGTGTGTTCTTACTCACTAGCATTTGTCATTAACTTGGACGTATACTGAGCTCTTACTATACTATGATGCCCTGGACTATTTGATTCGATACTCACAACTCATAAAGTAGGTATTATTGGCATTCTCATTTTGCAGGTGAGGAAAGTGAAATCCAAAAATGTTAGATAGCTTGCCTAAGTGCCAAAGCTGGGTCTCAAAAAGTCAGCCCATTGGGCTCCAGGGCCTGTTCTGAGAACCTTGACACTAGATTGCTTCCCTTTAGAGGAGAACAGCTTCCATGCCTGTCTTCTAACTCTATCAAATTAACTTGGCGTTTCAGAACTTGATTTCCCACATACAGATATACTTTTCGTGAACATTTCCCAACTCTCAGAGTTAGTTTCTTTTAAAAGGTGGGAATGAAAAAACAAAACTGGGAAAATCTTTCTCTTCTGGCAAAGTAGAAAGGTGGATCGAGAAACCTTTTAATTTACAAATGGAATTCCCAGTTTGGCCGTTGTCCAGAGGCCATGGATGGGCAAACTAAGGCCATTGGGCTAAATCCAACCAATTGTTGGTTTTTTTATAGCTCAATATCTAAGAATGATTTTTTACATTTTTAAAGGGTTGAAAAAAACAACCAGTCACAATGTGATATGTGAAAATTATATGAAATTCACCAAGAGTGAACCCTAATATATTAACTGTGGATGTTGGGTGCTAATATGTCATTGTGGGTTCATTGATTGTACTAAATGTACCTCTCTGATTGGAACACTGATAGTGGAAGAGACTGTGCATGTGCGGGGGCACAAGGTATATGGGAAATGTGTATTTTCTGCTCAATTTTGCTGTGAATCTAAAACTTTTTTTTAAAAAGGCTATTAAAATATATATATGAAGTTCAAATTCAGTGTGTCCATAAATACAGCCACACCCATTTGTTTATCATCGATGGCTGTTTTTACATGACAAGTGTAGAACTAAATAGTTGAGACCAGATGGCCTGAAAAGCCTAAAATAGTTAATATATGTAAAAACATTTGCCAATCATTCAGTTCATGGCATCTGATAAAGACTAAGATACTGGTTGAGATTGTTGCCGCTGGAGTCAAATTTCCAGGGTTCCTAGTCCTCCCTCTTCCACTTACTAGTTGAGAAGTGCTTAACCGTGCTAGTCTCAGTTTACTCATCTTTTAAAGTGAATCAAAATAGAATAGTTATGGGACTTTTTTTTTTTTTTTTTTGAGACGGAGTCTCGTTCTGTCGCCCAGGCTGGAGTGCGGTGGCCCAGTCTCGGCTCACTGCAAGCTCCGCCTCCCGGGTTCACGCCATTCTCCTGCCTCAGCCTCCTGAGTAGCTGAGACTACAGGCGCCCGCTGCCACGCCCGGCTAATTTTTGTGTTTTTAGTAGAGACGGGGTTTCTCCATGTTAGCCAGGATGGCCTCAATCTCCTGACCTCGTGATCCGCCCGCCTCGGCCTCCCAAAGTGCTGGGATTACAGGCATGAGCCACCGCACCCGGCCCAGTTATGGGACTATTTTAAGAATTAACTGGGTCAATACACATGAAGCACCAAATATATATTAGTAATAAGTTATTTTGATTTTGAGATTTTGCAACCCTCTTATGGCCTTTTTTAGGCTATGGATATATTTCTCTCAACTATCTTGAAATCTGCTTTGTTTGTATGAGGGATACATGTGTATGCCCGGAAGTCATCTTATCTACCAGGAGCTCTAAGATGACATGGTTGTGTTTCTTGCTTCTATTTTACCATCCAGTTTGTCCTTCTTGATCAGAATTAGCTCCAAAGTAGTAGAAGTTACCTTGTTATTTTCTCTGTCTTCTTAAATGAAAAGCTGTCAGCGTAGCAAGCCAGGAACCAATATGTCTTCTCCAACACCAGATTTCTTGCTAACATACATGCATTTTATTTTCAGAGAACATTTATTCAAACAGTTTTGCCATTCCCTAATTCTTATAAAATGTTAATACTTTCCATATTATTATCTAAGCTTATTTCACATGAAATCATTGAATGAGAGCAAAAAATGTAGTTGAGTCACTATTCTGAAGATTTGCAAAGATTCTTATTCACTAGCAAAAAATGTTAACACTAGTATTAACCAAGAAGTTCTATATAGACTGGAACTCCAAAGGCCAAACAGTACCCAATTATAAGCTACATAATTAGGCTCTGTCATTTTAATAAAAGATATTTAGATTGAACTATTATTTGTTGAGCAGCCATTATGTGCTATATCTTTTCCTGGACTTAAAATCCTTTCCTCCCAACACTGTTACCAGTTTTAAAGGTCAAGACGAGTCAAGCTTTGGACTTTTAAAGTTCTTCAACCCTACTAGCTGGTCACTTTTGGCAAATAATTTCATTTTTCTGAAGCTGTTTTCTGTTTTGAAAAGTAGGAATAATATGAGTTGCCTGACTGAGCAATTGTAGGAATCAAGGTAATCTATGGAAATAATTTAGTCAGTATGAGTGAGACACAGAAAATATTTTTCTTTCCTTCATGATCTGTTAATCCTACAAAATGCATTTACAAGCAATTCCCACATCAGCTCAATTCTGGAAAATTTAAGGAATTGTTTTTTTACCTGCTGAAGTTCAGGATCTCAGCTTATCAGCATCAGAGCCAAAACCACGTCTATTATCTCACGTAAACAGAAAAGCTGTGCAAGTGGCCCCTATATGGCTGGGCTGTTGGCAGTGTATCCTTAGCAACTAGTAAGAGTGTTCTCAAAAATTAATGCTGGGGAAGAGGGGAGCTCACAAATTGTTCTTGCCTCCAGATATCTTAATTTTATTCATTGCCAGTTTTTCAGAGCTTGGGTAAAATCTCACAAGTAGGGCCAGGACTGGGATGAGGCAACTGAGGCGTCTAGGATGCAAAATGTGAGTTGTCTAGACACCAGAGGTGGCTAGGAGGCACTCACTCTCTGGGGTATGTGAGATTTCAACACCAATGACTTTTTCTTTCCTAGTTGCTGTATCATGAGAATGTTTGGCCTTATTATTTTTTAAAGCTGTACTTATTTACCGAAGAGTGGCCAGTTGTCTTAGTGATGCAAGAGATTCAGAATGGGAAAGAAAAAGTCAGCGTTACCCTAGTCAGTTTTGATTAAACTCCTTTGAAATCCATGTTGGAGTTTAAATGCTCATTCTTGAGGGATTCTTGATGTAGAGGAGGCCCCTCCAAAGCTTTAAGCACATGTCCAGAGCAAGGGGGAGCTTTTCAGGTGTTATTTTGTCTTGTTTTGTTTTTTGCCAGCTCCTACTCTCGGGCTTCCAAATCTGGGGCGATGTCTCCCCAGGTTAAATTACCCTAGCTCCTGCTCCAGATCGCTTCCCCTCTGCCCCGCCGGAGCCCAGTAGTTCAAAAATTAAATTTGGGGCAAGAGGTGCGCGCCAGAGCGCAGCTGTTTCTGGAGCCTGCGGCAGCGGTGGCGAGCCACAGGGCGGCGACCGTGAGCTCCGGGAGCTGCGCAAACACCTGGAGACCATGTCTGAGGATGCGACCAGGACCCTGGGGAAAGGTGAGTGCTCTCCATGGGGTCCGCGATCTGGGGGCGCCGCGTGACAGAAAATGTTGGCTTCGGCGGAGCTGCCTGGCCTTGGCCTGCAGACCGGCGGGGCAGGAAGGGACTTGGAGGGCTCTCCTGAAGAAAAGCCACATGCAGCACTGTCCTCTCTGGGACTTGGGAGTTGGAGCGCCCACAGCCATCTTGGGATCCGGGCAAGGGAGTGAGCTCCTTCCTCACCAGGCTGACTAGCCTCTCCTTTCCCTGTCCCCCTCCATCGCTGCTCTGCAGGAAGCCAGCCCCCAGGGCCAGTCCCGGAGGGGCTGATCCGCATCTACAGCATGAGGTTCTGCCCCTATTCTCACAGGACCCGCCTCGTCCTCAAGGCCAAAGACATCAGGTGAGAAGTGGGAACCCAGAGCCCCCGAGCAAACCCAGCGCCTCACAGGAGCCCGGGAATGTTTAACATCTGGGGCGCCCTGCTCAGATTTTACAAGGGGCTCCCTGTCCCTTTTTTCGGAGGCAAAGTCAACAAATAGCAAAGGGCGAGCTTTTTTTCAGCGGACCTTACTGAAATACGGAGCCCTTTTCTGAGTCACGCCTATGCATGAAACTTCTAGGCCAGCGCAGAGTAATCTGAATGATGGGGCTGGTGAACTGGTTCCCTCCCAGAATGTTTAAGGGCACAGCCAAGGCTACTGAGGCCTCCCCTGACTGCTCCACAGAGGTAGTTCCCCCACCACACCCCAGGCATCTTAGGTCACCTCTGTTTCCTTTCTTTATTGAACTTACTGCATCCAGCATTTTCTTATTTGTTCATCCATCTCCCCTCCCCAGTCCCCTTCACCCATGTGCGTTCTCGAGTGTAGGAACTCTGTCTCTTTTATTCATGAGCTAGGAGAGAGCCTGTCACATAGTGGATGCTCAAAAAACGTCTGTTAAATGAATGAACAAATCTTTCCAAACAATGAAATAGAAGGAATTGCTATCAAGAGGTGTGTCTGGAAGTTTTCAAGACACCTTGAAAACTTGAGAAATGGATACAGATTCTTCCAGAAGGAAGTTTGCAAAACCAGCTCCTGCAGGTCTGGATTTGGAGGGCAGAGCAGCTTTGCTGGGATGTGGACTGCATAATGCAGCTGGGCTCCAAGCTAGAGTGTTGAGAATGTGTCACTCCAGGCTCCCGACTCTTGTCTTGGAGAGTCCATCACAAGGGGGTGACTTCAGAGTTTCAGACTCATGTCAGAGAGATACAGAGACTAATATAGAGATGTTTTAAATGAAATTATGTAAATCCACCTTGTTGAGTATATAGGGCCTGTATTTCCAGATTCTTCCCTTTTGCTCAAATTAAGTTGACCTTAAGGTTACCTGTTTTTTGAGGAAAGTAACAACTGGATGTTTTGCGCATTTGGTGATAAATTATCAGCTTAGGAGCTGATGTATTTCCTTAGGTCAGGGTTTCTCAAACTTGGCACTGTTGACAATTTGGGCCAGATAATTCTTTGTTGGAGAGGTGGGATAGAAGCTGTCCTGTCCATTGCTGGATGTTTAGCAGTATCCTTGGTCTCTACCCATTCAATGACAATAGAGTCCCCCTTCCCTGCCCCCTACCTTCAGTTGTGACAACAAAACAATGTCTCCAGACACTGTGATATGTCCCTTGGGAAGGAGGCCAAAAATCACTTCTAGTTGAGACCCATTGCTCTAGGTTGAGACCCACTGCTTTAGGTCTTGCTATGTGGCCTATGCTGGTCTCGAACTCTTGGGCTCAAGCAGTCCTCCCACCCTGGCCTCTCAAAGTGCTGAGATTACAGGTGTGAGCCACCTCATCCAGCCTCTGCTGTAGGTTTAAGACAATCTCCTAGACTAAGCAATGAATGTTCCCATTTGTTTCCTTTCATCTTTTTAAACGTATGTTCATGCTTCTGGTAACTTTATAGTTATCTAAATAATAATTGTATTATTATGTGAACATTAAATAATAATAGTATTATTTGAACATTTAATAATTAGAAGATTAAAAAGTTATTGCATGCTTATGTGCCAGACACTGTCCTAAACACTTTATACATATTCCCTTACTTGATCATCACCACAGAACCAAGAGATGGATGTAATTATCAGTCCCATTTTATAATTAACAACACTGAGCACAGAGAGGTTAGGAATTTGGTTAAGGTCCCAAACTAGACTGTTTATTCTGATGCCAAAACTTATACTCTTAATTGTTAACATTTACCATATTCTGTTGTGACCTGTTAATACCAGATTTGTATTTTCAAGCTCTAAAATGTACTAAACTCTCTCATGCCATGGTTAAGTGTGTGAGCTCTGAGTCTGTCTGCCTGGCTGTGATCTTGGCTCTACTACATTTTTTTTTCTTTTTCTTTTTCTTTTTTTTTTTTTTGAGATGGTGTTTCTTGCCCAGGCTGGAGTGCAGTGGTGTGATCTCAGCTCACTGCAACCTCCACCTCCCGGGTTCAAGCAATTCTCCTGCCTCAGTCTCCCGAGTAGCTGGGGTTACAGGTGCCCGCCACCATGCCTGGCTAATTTTTTGTATTTTTTAGTAGAGATGGGGTTTTGCCATGTTGGCCAGGCAGGTCTTGAACTCCTGACCTCGGATGATCTGCCCGCCCCAGCCTCCCAAAGTGCTGGGATTACAGGTGTGAGGCACTGTGCCCAGCCAGCTCTACTACTTCTTAGTGGGTGGTATTGGGTGTGAGATTCAACCCCCTGAGTCTTCTTTCCTGTGAGGTGAGCCTACTTCATGGGGAATTATGAGGAACAACTGAGATAAGGCATAGAAAACATCCAACACATCTTACTGCAGGAAGGAAGATGATGATGTTATGTATTTTATACAAAACTTAAACCTTAAAAAACTAATTGCAAATTTTAACTTTTAAGCTGATTGCTTCTGCTTTCAAGAAGAGTGCCTGCCTGCAGATGCCTCTCATTTTTGTTTTGTCTTGTTTTCCTTTTGCTTTTTAAGACATGAAGTGGTCAACATTAACCTGAGAAACAAGCCTGAATGGTACTATACAAAGCACCCTTTTGGCCACATTCCTGTCCTGGAGACCAGCCAGTGTCAACTGATCTATGAATCTGTTATCGCTTGTGAGTACCTGGATGACGCTTATCCAGGAAGGAAGCTGTTTCCATATGACCCTTATGAACGAGCTCGCCAAAAGATGTTATTGGAGCTATTTTGTAAGGTATATTCAATTTAAAAAGCCACTCACACTGTATTTTACTTTGTGTGTCTTTCCCAAACCTCAACCCATTTTAAAGCCAAATCATTGGTGAAACTGTTTTCTTTCGATACCATGTGATCCTCAGGAGATTAGCTAGCATGGAATTAGGGTAGAGCATGGCCACTGATATTAAAGGCTTAACTGCTAGGTGCTTCTCCATTTCAACTGGCAGGCTCAGGAGGTATGGTTATGACATGGCAATGACCATGTGACTTGAAGCAGGAATACTGAAAGAACTGAAAACTGGTGATCCTTAAAGGGAGTATTTCTCCGGCTTCAGGTAAAAAGTAATGGAGTGTGAAGATTATGCATAGAAGGTGATGCTTTTTTATTTTTTGAGACGGAGTCTCGCTCTGTCACCCAGGCTGGAGTGCAGTGGCACCATCTCGGCTCACTGCAACCTCCGCCACCTGGGTTTAAGCAATTCTCCTGCCTCAGCCTCCTGAGTACCTGGGATTACAGGCACATGCCACCACATCCAGCTAATTGTTGTATTTTTAGTAGAGATGGGGTTTCACCATATTGGCCAGGCTGGTCTTGAACTCCTGACCTCAAGTGATCTGCCTGCCTTGGCCTCCCAAAGTGCTAGGATTACAGACGCGAGCCACTGAGCCTGGCCAGTGATGCTCTTTAGAGGCATAAGAGTGCCTGCTGTCCAGGAAATGTGAAGAATAGATAAATGGTGGCAGCTTTGACAATGAAAGAAAAAAGAATGGAGAAATTTTAAGATGATGTCTTTGAAAAGGAATTTTTAAAAACCTCAATGATATTAACAGCTGACATATATCGAGCACTTATGATGTGCCAAGCACTGTCCTAATTACTTTGTAGGAGCTAACTCATTTAATCCAACTGCCCTTTGAAGTGGGTACTGCTATTGTATCCATTTTTCGGATGAGAACACTGAGGCTTAGAGAGGTTGAGTGTCCCATCTAAGAATATATAGCATGGAAGCAGCTGATCAAGTAAGGAGCACTAGAGAAACCCTCCTAAAGCACCCTGTTTTCCCAGGGTACTATAAGAAGTAGATCCCTACTGAGAACCGGAACCACAGAGATAACCTAGTGCCCCTCACAGGGAGCTGGGGGGTCTGATGTGCGTGTTCCCCTGTTAGGCTGGAGTTACAAAGCTTTGCTGCCTTTTCAGGCAGAGCAGGAACTGGAAGTTTCCACAAACTTCTCCACTGAGAACCTGTGTCCTCTGATTAGGTCCCACATTTGACCAAGGAGTGCCTGGTAGCGTTGAGATGTGGGAGAAAATGCACTGATCTGAAGGCAGCCCTGCGTCAAGAATTCAGCAACCTGGAAGAGGTAAAAAAGGGGTCCCTCTCCTGGTCAGCTACAATGGAGGAAGCTAGGCAGGGTCGCTAACCTGGTCACTCTGACACCGGCTTTCACAGGCTTATTCTTTCTGCCTTTGATAAGTCAGACTTCTGATCATCTGATTGCATGTTTGCCCTCCTCTAACCTGGTCTGGAATTATTCTGGAAAATCTGATGAGGAGTTGGGGAGGACATGCCATGAATTGCTTCCTTTCCCAGAGTCACCCCATCTCCCTGAGTAGTTCTGCATGGCTTCTGTAGCTTCTGCCAGTGAGGTCAAGGTCTGTAAAGATTAGGGGTTGTGTTTGGCTGCTGAAGTCTAACTACTGTAAATTCATGTTGTAAGGGTTTACTCTCTCACATAACATTCTTTCTCACATATTATAAGGGTTTATTCTCACACATACGGTGGCTCACACCTGTGATCCTAGCACTTGGGGAGGCTGAAGCGGGAGGATCACTTGAGCCCAGGAGTTTAAGACCAGCCTAGGCAACATAGCAAGACCCCTCCTCTACAAAAATAATTTTAAAAATTAGCCAGGCATAATGATGTATACCTGTAGTCCCAGCTACTTAGGAGGCTGAGGCAGGAGGATTGCTTGAGTCTGGGAGGTCAAAGCTGCAGTGAGCCGTGATTGCACCACTGCACTCTAGCCTGGGCAACAGAGTAAGTAGGACTGACAAAAAAAAAAAAGAAAAGCCAGAGGTAGTCAGTTCAGGCCTATCTTGATGGCTTCTTCATGACGTTATCAGGAACTGAAGCTTTTTCTCTTGATGGGCTCTGTCATCCTTAGCATGACTTAGTACAAGGGTATCATCCTCAAAATAACAAGATAGCTGCTGTCACTGCAGCCATCACATCCAAGTTCCAGGCTCTGAAAAGGAGAATATAAAGAAAAAATGGCAAATGGCCATGCCCCTTTAAAGGGCTTTAAATCCTACCAGAAATTCTACTCAATGGCAATTTACATTTCATTGGCCAGAACTTAGTTGTGGTGTCATAACTATCTTAGAGAAAGCTGGGAAATACAGTCTTTTAGCTGGGATACCCTGAATAAAATCAGGGGTCTGTAATTAAGGAAGAAGGGGAAAATGGGTGCGGTGGCAGGAACACTCTTTGCCAGTAGATCCTTCATTAACCTGGCAGTAATGGAGCTACTTATCCCGTACTTTTAGAATAATCAGGAAGGCAGTTCTTTTACTTCCTTTATTTTTGCTCCAGAAACTGATAAATTCACCTTATGGGTAGGTGGTTCCTCTATTGGCAGCCAGAGAATACAATATTTTTCCCCTTAAGGGAAGACTGGTTATTAATACTCTTCCATTTGACCTTTATCAAGTGGAAACAGATTAAATGTATTGATATTTCCAGTTGCCCATCTCAAATTTGTACAATTAAGTATTTATGGATGAAGAATGGTCATGTGTAGGAAATGTCAGCCTTTTGGCCTGAGGTCACCAACTGTGGCCTTGACCCTAAGGAGGCCGTATGATGTGGTGGAAAGAATCTTGGATCTTAGGCTTGGCTTCACTGAATTCCAGAACCTTGGGCAATGTTCTGTACCTCTCTGGGCCTTGGTTTTCCCATGTGTAAAATGAGGGATTATTTTGAAATGTGTGTTCCTCAGAGCCTCTGGGTTCTGCAGGGGACTGCCCAGCGAGTGGAGGCCTGGTAGATTGTTCCAGACACTGCTTCACTCAGGTCAGCACTGCCTTTAACCACCATGTTCAACCTGACATCTAAGAAGATGGCATTTGGGGAGAGAGGAGAGCTGCTGCTTTAAAAAAGAAGTTCGAAAATCTTGCGAATAGAGAATTTATAGTCCATTTTAAAGATCAGCTGAATGGACCCCATCATGCCTGGTTACCTTCTCACAGATAAACAAATACGGGACCAGGGAAAGGAGCTGGGAAAAAAAAAAAAAAAAACCTTTGAATTCTACGATACAGTAATTGAAACATTTTCCTCAGTTTCCCCTCTACCTCCATTTGGATGATGGATGAACTTTTTAAATTACAGATTGCTAGATGAAAGCATAGGGTTATGATGGAGATACAGTTCTTCAATCAGGGGTCTTTTCCAGGGCAAATGAACCAGTATTTTGTGCCATGAATCATTCTGCAGATACTTTGCATACATCATCTTATTCAGTCTTTGCGACAATCTTCTCAGCTACAAATGGTACTAGTCCTGTTTTGCAAATTGGAGTGGCCTGTCTGTAAAGACTCAGAACTAGGTACTAGGAATAAAAAAAATTAAAGACCCTCAAGGGGCTCAAAGCCTGGACAGGGAGATAGGCTGTTAAGCCCATTTAAAACCTGGGTGTGTTGAGTGCTAGGCTGGAGACATGCATACAAGAAGGCTGGTCTGTGGGGGTAGATAATGCCTCTGTTGACTTTTAGGATGAATTAGAGGCACAAGGGTGAGAGCCTGGTGTGTTCAGCAACAATAATCAGTGAGGGGTTGGCAGCAAGGGAGTGATTGGTAAGAGGTGAATGTGGAGGGTGGACCAGAGTCAAATGCTAAAAGGCCTTTTCCACTCTGCCCAGGGATTTGCACTTTATTTCAGAGTTGATGGTGAGTAATTGAAGCCTGTCAAGCAGGAGAGTGGTGTACTCCTTCCTGCTTTCAAAAGTATTCAGCCCATCACTTGAACCCAGGATGGGGAGGTTGCCGTGAGCCAAGACTGCGCCACTGCACTCCAGCCTGGGCAACAGAGTGAGACTCTGTTTCAAAGAAAAAAAAAAGAAAAGAAAAAGTATTCAGCCCAGCTGAGCACAGTGGCTCATGCCTGTAATCCCAGCACTTTGAGAAGCCAAGGCAGAAGAATCGCTTGAGCCCAGAAGTTTGAGACCACCCTGGTCAACGTGGCAAAACTCCGTCTCTTTAAAAAATACAAAATGTTAGCTTGGCATGGTGGCTTATGCCTGTTGTCCTAGGTACTTGGGAGGCTGAGGTGAGAGGATCACCAGAGCCTAGGAGGCTGAAGCTGCAGTGAGCTATAATTGCACCACTGCACTCCAGCCTGGACAGCACAGTGAAACCCTATCTCAAAAAAAAAAAGAAGAAGTTTAGCCCAGCAAGAGTGTAGAGGATGGATTAGAGTGTCCAAGAGGAGGGACTGGGAAGGGACAAAGAGGACCCCACTAAAGAGGGTTGGAGAGGGAGGTTTAATTAGAGAGATTTTGAGGAACTAAGATGAGATGAAATCTGAGGAAGGAGTAGGAGTTACCAAGGATGGTTTCCAAGTTTGTGGCCAGTAAATGTGATGCTTTTCACTAAGAGTTTGAGGGAAGACACATTTTGTCAAATTTGAGGTGTTGATGGGATCTTCATATGTGAGCAGAGCTTAGAAGAGCAATGTATGGTCTCTACTGGACCTTTGGAATGGTTTTATGGGCTAGGAGCTTTAACCAGAGAGTTTAGGAATGTCGTTAGTGGTGTGGTGATAAATGTTTAACAATCGATTTTCTCTTAAAAGAGAAAGAAAAAGAAAAAGCACTGATTTATAGCATTTGCTGATTTGGGTGGTGTAAATACTTCGTCAAGGCTAATTTTGAGCTACCAATGTGCTATTTCTAAACTCAAGAGCTGGCAAAAGATGTGGGCAGCTCCAGCATGTCACTGAATAACAAATTTCACTTTATCTTCAATAACTGAGCCCCAGAAACACTGTTGTTAACCAGCCTCTATATAGGTAGCTTTCACTAACCAGCCTTGGTGTAGGTAGCTTTCACTGATGCTATTTAAGGACCACTGAGTATTCCACATTGTCCTAACAGGTTTGAATGTGGTTTAGTCCCATAGAATGTTAGCAAGAATTGTAACTGTGGCTGGGTATGGTGGCTCACACTTGTAATCCAGGCACTTTGGGAGGCCAAGGAGGGAGGATCACTTGAGGCCAGGAGTTCAAGACCAGCCTGGGCAACACAGTAAGACCATGTCTCTACTAAAAATAAAAAAATGAACTAGTCATGGTGGTGCGGGTCTGTAGTCCCAGCTTCTCTAGAGGCTGAGGTGGGAGCATCTCTTGAACTCAGGAGTTTGAGCTTGCAATGAGCTATGATCATGCCACTGCACTCCAGCCTGGGTGACACAGCAAGACTCTGTTTCAGAAACAAACAAACAAACAAAGAATTATAACTACAATGTAGGAAATATTAAAATCTGAAAACATGACCAATGAACTTGAATTATGCGATCCATTCCTTTAAATGCCAAAATATTTATTCCAGGAGATTCTAGTGAAATTGAAATTTATCAGAATAATTCTTTTTTTTTTTTTTTTTTTTTGAGACGGAGTCTCGCTCTGTCGCCCAGGCTGGAGTGCAGTGGCGCAATCTCGGCTCACTGCAAGCTCCGCCTCCCGGGTTCAGGCCATTCTCCTGCCTCAGCCTCCGGAGTAGCTGGGACTACAGGCGCCCGCCACTGCGCCCGGCTAATTTTTTGTATTTTTAGTAGAGACGGGGTTTCACCGTGGTCTCGATCTCCTGACTTCGTGATCCACCCGCCTCGGCCTCCCAAAGTGCTGGGATTACAGGCGTGAGCCACTGCGCCCGGCCCAGAATAATTCTTATAGAGAGGATCCCCTGATTTATGCAACTCTTTCACATGGTTTTGCACAATCAGGATTTTTTGTGAGCTAAAAATATATTAAATACTCTTTGTCTCTCTGAGTGATAAGCAAGCCAAGATTTCATGCATAATCTTCTGCTATGTTATCCTTAAACAGAAGGCTCAGTTAACCTTTTGTGGCCTTAAACTCTGACACTTTCTTCTTTTGAAATAACTGCCTTGTCTAACTTTCCAAGTTTTGGGTTTTTTTTTTGCTTGTTTTTTTTGTTTGCTTGTTTGTTTTTTAAATCTAGTTTCAGGTGGGTTCAGTGGCTCATGCCTGTAATCCCAGCACTTTGGGAGGCCGAGGCGGGCAGATCATTTGAGCCCAGGAGTCTGAGACAAGACTGGACAATGTGGCAAAACCTTATCTCTACAAAAAATACAAAAATTAGTTGGATGTGGTCATGCACACCTATGGTCCCTGCTACTTGGGAGGCTGAGGTGGGAGGATCACTTGAGTCCAGGAGGTCAAGGCTGCAGTGAGCTATGATCATGCTGCTGCACTCCAGCCTGGGTGACAGAGTGAGACTTTGTCTCCAAGAAAAAAAAATTAAGTTCCATCAAAATCAAAGATTTATTGTGCTTGTTATATAATCACATTTTTCTCTAATATCTTTTACAATTCTTTGAGATATATTACTGCCGCTTTTATTATCAAACTAGCAGCCTGCTCACTGGCTTTCCTGTTCTGAACATTGGCATGAGTTTTAAAACTATGACACTTGTCTTGTCTTGCTGCACTTTATGTCTTCAAGCAGATTTTCTAGCCCTTACTGAATCATTACTCTAAGCAGCACACATTTTTTAGTTTTATTCTTTTTCAGGTATTGACTTTCCCATTTCAGAATGGGACTTGAGCCAGGCTTCATTTGATCTTTGTGGATTTAAATGTGGCAGGACCTCTTGGTGTCACTTTTTATCTGTGCTTTCCAAAAATATTTTCATTATGGAAGTAGTCAAATCAAGTCCAAGTGCAGTGAAAGGTAGGATTTGGTCAGATTTCCTTGAGGCTTTGGAGTTTTGCTTTAAATCTAGAAAGTGTTCGTGGCTTATGAATTGGTTCTGCGCTCTGACTATTGCTTCGTCCTTTCTTCCTCATCATCAGAGCTCCATAAAGGAGAGTGGGGAGGGGATAACATAAATAATGCTGAAATAGCCCTGAGGGATGAGACCTGGCCCAGCAACTGAAGACTTCGTCTGCCTGCGGCCACAGGGCACTTTATGATTTTGCTTCTTGTCATTCAACCACCTGCCTTGAAGTACTTCACTTTGCGTTTCCATGCAGAGTTTCCCGCGTTGCCAAATTTGATCATGTGCGTTATGTGTAGCAGTTTGCATGAGGTGGAATTTGCATAAATTATGTGTGCGTCACCCAGGAGCATCTGTAGTTAATACTTTATTGATTCTAAATTTCGCCCATAATCTTAATTGTTTAATTATTTTCTTTTCTTTTCCTCTTTTAGAGCTGGGGGTCTCTCTCTATTGCCCAGGTTGGAGTGCAGTGGCACAGTCATGGCTCACTGTCGTCTTGAGCTCCTGCGCTCAAGCAGTACTTCCACCTCAGCCTCCCGAGTAGCTGGGATTACAGGCTCAAGCCACCGAGTCTGCCTCCATTATCTTAATTGTTACTATAATTATTTTTTTGAGTCAGGGTCACACTCTGTCACCCACGTTGGAGTGCAGTGACACAGTCACGGCTCACTGCAGCCTCAACCTCCTGGGCTCAAGTGATTCTCTCACCCCAACCTCCCGAGTAGCTGGGACCACAGGTTCAGGCCACCATGCCCAACTGTTTTGTTTTTGTTTTTATTTGTTTTAATGTTTTGTAAAGACGAGGTCTCACTATGTTGCTCAGGGTGGTCTTGAACTCCTAGGCTCAAGTGATCCTCCCATTTCAGCCTCCCAAAGTGCTATGATTACAGGCATGAGCCAGTGCACCTGGTAATCTTAATTTTTAATCTATTCTTTCTTCCCATCAAAAAAAACATTTATTCAAGTTAGATTATATTGTCTTGGTTTAGTATTGCTTTTGCTCTTTCTTAATTTTTATTAATTTCCAGTGATGAAATTATTTATATATTGTTTAATTGTTTCTCCTTTGATATCACCAGGATAGGAAAGAAAGAAAGTTTATACCTGGTTAATTCATCACTGAAAACAATTTTCTGTATCCTTTTATATATAGTAGACTACAAGCTAAATTTTTTATCATCTAAGTTAACATGTCTACAAACTAAATTCATTTTTACCAGCTATTTTTAATAACAGAGTTATTGAGATATAATTCATATGCCACAAAATTCACCCGTTTCAAGTGTACAATTCACCGGCTTTTAGTATATTAAATGAGTTGTGCAACTATCACCAGTATTTAATTTCAGAGTGTTTTTTATCATCCCCCAGAGAAACTGCTCACTCATAAGCTGTCATTTTCCATTTCTTCTCAATCCCCGTGGCTGTATGCAGCCACTAATCTGCTTTCAGTCTCTATGGATTGACTTATTCTAGACACTTCATATAAGTGGAATCATACAACATGTAGCGTTTCATGAGCTGTTTTCACATACCATAATGTTCTTAAGGTTCATCCTTCATTCTTTTTTATGGCTAAATAATATTCCATGTGTGAATATGCACATTTTGTTTATCCACATCTGGGAAGATTCCACTCTTGGAACTAATATGGATAATGTTGCTGTGAACACTGTGCAGGTTTTTGCATGAATATACGTTGTTATTTCTCTTGGATTTGCTAGCTGATTTAGCATGTTTACTAACATGCCATTTTAGTTGTAACCACCATTCTTTCACACTTGGGAACTGGTTATCCCTGACTCAGGATTCCTCGTTAAGTGTATTAGTGCTGTTGCTAGTTCGGTTACTTCATTCATCATCCAATTCTGACAGCTGCTTTCTAGGTAAACTAATATTTGCTGTACTTCTTTCAATAGCCTTCTAATATACCCTTTCCTGTCACATAAATAATAGAATAATAATTATTCTTATTATTTAAAAATTAATTTTACTCTTCTCCAATTATAAAGTAATACTTGTTCATTAGAGAGAATTTGGAAAATACAGGAGAACATAGAAACTAAGGAAAAAAATTATAATCCCACCACACAGAAACAACCATTGTTATTATCTTGGGGACTTTTTTGTTTTTGTTTTCTGTGCTTTTCTGCTATGTATATTTTATGTAGTTGAAACTTGGTTACTATTATGATGTAAATATTCCCCATACCCCCTGCCATTTTATTTTGAGACAGGGTTTTACTCTGTTGCCCAGGCTGGAATGCAGGGTGCAATCACGGCTCACTGCAGCCTCCAACTCCTGAGCTCAAGGGAGCCTCCCAACTCGGTCTCCTGTATAGCCGGGACTACAGGCATGTGCCGCCATGCCTAGCTAGTTTTCTTTTTAACTTTTGTAGAGACAGGGTCTGCTTCTGTTGCCCAGGCTGGTGTCGAACTCCTGGGCTCAAGTGACCCACCTGTCTTGGCCTCCCAAATGTTGGGATTACAGGTGTGAGCCACCACACCTGGCCAATTTTTATAAACTCTGTAAATGCTTATTTACATGTATAAGAGTGTTTCTTAGAGCAGCAGCATTATTTGTGATGACGACAAATTAGGAAACAATATTCATTAGATGGTGAGTGGTTAAGCAAATCATGTCTGTCTTGTGGAATTCTGTGGAACGGCTGAAAATGAATGAGGTGAATCTATGTGTACTGACATTAAAAGATTGCCTAGAAATATTAAATGAATCACACAGTAATACAGGTGGTATGATCCCACTTTAGTAGAAGAAAACAAAACTGAGCCATGCAGGTGTGCACATACATGTAAATAAGTGGCTAGAAAAGTATCTAGAGAGAAACACATCCACCACCTGTTAGTGTCTCACACTGGGAAGGGGACTGATTAGAATTGGGGTGGGTAAGAAAAGTGGTTAAGGGCAGGGATGGGGAGGGAAGATTTTGCCTTTTACACTATTTTCTGTGTTTGATTTTTTTTAATGATGGGAATGTATTTCTATATTAAATATGTAATTTTTAAAAGTAGAAAAAACACTTTTTTTTTTCTTTTGGGGGACAGAGTCTCACTCTGTCGCCCAGGCTGGAGTACAGTGGCGCTATCTCGGCTCACGGCAAGCTCCACCTCCCAGGTTCATGCCATTCTCCTGCCTCAGCCTCCCGAGTAGCTGGGACTACAGGCACCCGCCACCACGCCCGGCTAATTTCTTTTTGTATTTTTAGTAGAGGTGGGGTTTCACCATGTTAGCCAGGATGGTCTCCATCTCCCGACCTCGTGATCCGTCTGCCTCGGCCTCCCAAAGTGCTGGGATTACAGGCGTGAGCCACCATGCCCGGCCAAAAACACTTTTAATGTCTGCATACTTTGCCATGTTTAAAACCATAAAGTTATTCATCCAGCACACTAATTAGGAGTGTTTAGATGGTTTTCAGTCCTTTACCGTTTTGAACGGTGCTGCAGGGAACATCAGCTTCTTTGCATAAAAAGCATTTTCTCTATTTTAGAATATGTTCTTAAGCTGGACTCTCAGGAATGGAATTATCAGATCAAAGGGTATAATGAGCACATTGGAGGCTTGGACTGTGTTTCACTAAATTGCTTCCCAAAAGACTTGTGTTGTTTGCCCCTCACCAGCAGTATGTGAAAATGCTCTTTGCCCTATCTCCTTTTCATTGGTGGCAGAGTTCATTCAAAAAGATATTTGTTTGTTGAATAATATTTGCTGTGGAGATACACTATAGTTCCTCATTATTGACTTAATGCATATTTCTTTGATTGCCAGGGAAGTGGAAGGTTTTCCCCGAAGTATGTCATCTCTTGCTCCTGGTCTTGTAAAATTTGTCTGTTCAGTTCAGGGGCTTTGCCTATCTGGCCATCAGAGTCTTACTAATTTTCTTTGTTGATTTGTAAAAGTTCCTTTTAAAGCGTTCCTTGTATAGAAAAGATATTTGACTGGTTTTAAAACACATTTTCGTTTTCTTTTGACTTTTAATTTGGCTTATATATTTTTACATGTGGAAGTACAGCATTTGAAAGTATTGTGCTATAAGGCTTTCCTGCTATGATTTCCTCCACTGTTTTATGTGTAGGAAGTCCTCTCCCCACTTCAGAGACTTGATAAATATTCATTTATATTTTCATCTACCACCAATCACTTTAGAGACATTTGACTGGTCAAGCTTTACCCTCCTAGGTTTTCCCCCACACTATCTTACAAATATATTGTGATTTGTTTTAGTTTTTGTTTTTTGTTTTTGAGACAGGGTCTCACTCTGTCACTGAGGCTGGAGTGCAGTGGCATGATCATGGCTCACTGCAGCCTCGACCTCTCGGGCTCAGGTGATCTTCCTACCTTAGCCTCCTGAGTGTCTAGGACTACAGGCACCACCATGCCTGGCTAATTCTGTGTATTTTTTGTAGAGACAGGATTTTGCCATGTTGCCCAGACTGGTCTCGAACTTCTGGGCTCAAGCGATCCTTCCACCTTGGTCTCCCAAAGTACTAGGATAAAAGGTGTGAGCCACCACACCCGGCCCCACAAATATATTTTGAAGATAAGAATTAAGCTCATTAAAAGGATGCCAGCATAGAATTTTCAGAGTGGTTCTTTAATCCCCAAATTTTGACAAGTTGTATTCTGCACCTTCATGGGGAATCTAGGTCATAACTGATGGGCAGCAGGAGGGGCATGTTCTGCTGCAGGTCCTCCCTGTAAGGCTCCTTCCCAGAGGAGAAAATGGTCTTAAATATGCCCTAGGTTTGTTCCACACCCTAGGTTTGTTTTACAGGGAACTGGGTCATCACACGGTTAGCTCAGCCTCAGCTATATCATTTTAGCAGAGATCTGAGATTTGAAATCTTAAGAACCTCCATTTATCTTTTATGAACTCAAAACATTTCTGCCCTGCAAAAGATTTGAACAGACATTTCTCAAAAGAAGACACACAAATGGCAAACAGACATATGAAAAGGTGCTCAGCATCACTGATCATCAGAGAAAGGCAAATCAAAACTACAATGAGATATCATCTCACCCCAGTTAAAATGGCTTACATCCAAAAGACAGGCAATAACAAATACTGGTGAGGATGTGGAGAAAAGGGAACCCTTGTACACTGGGGCGGGAATGTAAATTAGTATAACCACTACGGAGAACAGTTTGGAGGTTCCTCAAAACACTAAAAATTGAGCTACCATATGATCCAGCAATCCCACTGCTGGGTACACACCCAAAAGAAAGGAAATCAGTATATCAAAGAGATACCTGGACCCTTATGTTTGTTGCAGCACTGTTTACAATAGCTAAGATTTGAAAGCAACCTAAGTGTCCATGAATAGAGGAATGGATAAAGAAAATGTGATACAGGCCGGGTGTGGTGGCTCACTCCTGTAATCCCAGTACTTTGGGAGGCCAAGGCTAGCAGATCACTTAAGGTCAGGAGTTCGAGACCAGCCTGGCCAACATGGTGAAACCCCGTCTCTACTGAAAATACAAAAATTAGCTGGCATGGTAGTGCATGCCTGGAATCCCAGCCACTCAGGAGGCTGAGGCAGGAGAATTGCTTGAACCTGGGAGGCAGAGGTTGCAGTGAGCTGAGATCACACCACTGCACTCCAACTTGGGTGACAGAGTGACACTCTGTCTCAAAAAAAAAAGAAAAGAAAAGAAAAAAGAAAATGTAGTACATATACACAATGGAGTACCCATTTGGCCATGAAAAGAATGAGATCCTGTCATTTGCAACAACATGGATGGAACTGGAGATCATGTTAAGTGAAACAAGCCAGGAACAGAAAGACAAACATCACATGTTCTCACTTATTTGTGGAATCTAAAAATCGAAACAATTGAACTCATGAACATAGAGAGTAGAAGGATAGTTAGCAGAGACTAGGAAGGGTAGCGTGAGCTGGCAGGGAGGTGGGGATGGTTAATGGGTACAAAAAACATGGAAAGAATGAATAAGACCTACTATCTGATAGCACCACATGGTGACTATTGTCAATAATAACTTAATTGCACGTTTAAAAATAACTTAAAGAGTGTAATTGGGTTGTTTGTAATTGAAAGGATAAATGCTTGGGGGAGTGGATACCCCATTCTTTATAGTGTGCTTATTTCACACTGCACGCCTGGACCAAAATATCTCATGTACCCCATAAATATATACACCTACTATGTGCCGACAAAAAATAAAATTAATGAAATATTTCTGCCCTGGAGTTGAGTACTTTTCCGCTGCTTCTGGAAAAGGGCCAGTATTGCTGATGTACTGGCGTGTTGCTTTGTGTCTTTTTAGGGGCCACAGAGGGTGGAGGATGGCTTCTGCTTTTTTGGGGGGCAGAGAGCAGGGGATGACTTCTGCATTTTCAGAACGATTTTCATGAGGAAAAACTCTTTCTTCCTCCTCCAGCAAGTACAGCAGCCCCCACTGGGAGCCACCACACTGTTTCGAGATTGGGGGCCTGGGATTTCTTGGCAATGGTGTAGATGGTGGTGAAGGTGAGGTGGCCGCTTCAAGGTTTGAAGCTCAGTTATTGAGGCTGAACCAAAGAGTTGAAGACTGGAGCTCTCTCGAATGCCTGGTTTGGAGATGTCTGGGATTCGCTTCTCCTAATGATCTTGCTTCTCTCGCGAAAACTTTGCAGATTTCTTCATCCTCCAGTTGAAAGATCTTGGGGAGCCGTGGCCGACGCGCCTCGCACTGATGGCCAGCAGGGGGAGCCCCGCACGCTTCCTCCTTCCCCTTGTGTTCCAGGGCGCACCTCAAAACGCTGACGTTCTCCTTCGTCCCTCTGGGGGCGCCCGAGAGGCCCTCGCAGAAGATGAGGTGCCTTTCCAGCCAGGCTTCTCGCATGCAGGGCGTGGGAACAGTGCACCACCGTCCTACCAAGCAGTCCCTTCCTCTTCATTTGCATCGCGTCCGTAGTCTTATTTTTCAGTGAACTGGAGAACAGAACATTTTAAAATAGATTTTTCTAATATTCCAGAAGGTCAAACACCTTTCTGCAAAATATCTAGCATACTAAAGGGGAAGTAATTTTACATGTCTGGAAGGTACCATGTTTGCATTAGAAAGGAGCTCTTCTATTGTACTAAAGACTCCAACAAACCTCTTGAACTCTTAAGCCTGAATTGAAAATGTGTCAATGTTTTCAGAAAATCTGAGGCCTAGAAGCTAGAGCCTCAGTTCCCTCCCCTGCCATTTGTAGAAGCCTTATAGGGGATATCTGGGGTCTTTGAAGAAAAATACTTTCTAAGTAGGCTATTTTGCTTTGCTTGTTCATACAAAAGACAGTGGTTCTGAAAGTGAGGGATGCCATTGTGAGGGAAGCTATTCAACATTAAGAATGGCCAATATCTTTTTTTTTTTTGTCTTTTGAGACGGGGTCTTGCTGTGTATGTTGCCCAGGCTGGAGGGCAGTGATGTGATCATAGCTCACTGCAGCCTCAAACTCCTGGGCACCACTACACCCGGCTAACTTTTAAATTTTTTGTAGACACAAGGCCTCACTATGTGCCCCAGGCTGGTCTTGAACTCCTGGCCTCAAGAGATCCTTCCACTTTGACCTTCCAAAGCACTAGGATTACAGGTGTAAGCCACAGCGTCTGACCACCAATATCTTTTTTTTTTTTTTTTTTTTGAGACAGAGTCTCACTCTGTCACCTAGGCTGGAGTGCAGTGGCGTGATCACTGCCTACTTCAGCCTCCACCTCCCAGGCTCAGCCTCCCAAGTAGCTGGGACTGCAGGCACACACCATGATGCCCAGTTAGTTTTTTTGTAGAGACGGGGTTTTGCTATGTTGCCCAGGCTGGTTTCGAACTCCTGGGCTCAAGCAATCTGTCCACCTCAGCCTCCCAAAGTGCTGGGATTACAGGCATGAGCCACCATGCCTGGCTGTATCTTTATATATGATATATAATCAGGTGGGAGAACTCAACATAGAATTCTTTAAAAGGACGGATTGGATATTAACATAACTACTGTTAAGTGGATCTAGATCTAACACCCATTTCTCATTCCATTTCTGATGATAAAACACTTAAGAAAGACAAGACACTGGATGTTAAGTCTGTCAGTTTATTTTGCCTCTGCCTCTATCCTAAAATTTTTTCAGAGGGGTAAATGCAAGGGACTTGTTTTAAATTGAGTACAAGAAAGAACTATTTTAGTAAAGTTGCCTGAAGATCTGCTCATCAGTGGAATAAAACAGGAAGGAGAGAATTCTGATAAGCTCTTTCATCATGACTATGTTGGAATGTCTCATCCCTCTGTCAGTTGCTTTGGCTTGAGCTTCTGATTCAGAGAGCATGAAAGGGTGAGACTAAGGAGGAAATTCTTTTCACAGAGAAGCTCAGAGCCGAACCAATCCTTGGCTGTAGAGAAGGAGGAGCTTTCAGACTTTGCTGGTTCCAAGCTTTTTTCTGTTACTTAAATTTAAAGCTGGAACAGAAGGTCAAAAAACAGGAAGGAAAACCATATCAAGATATCAAGTCATGGTATTCTTTTTCATTCTTACAGAAAAGAATTCACAAGAGACTTGAGGAAGCTTCTATATTTTTATTTTGTTTTGTTTATTTATTTATTTTAAGATGGAATCTCACACTGTTGCCCAGGCCGGTCTCAAACTTCTGGGCTCAAGTAATCTGCCCACTTCGGCCTCCCAAATTGCCGTGATTACAAGCATGAGCCACTGCGCCTGGCCAATTTTTTTTTTTTTTTTTCTACAAGGTCTTGCTCTGGAGTGCAGTGGCATGCTCACAGCTTACTGCAGCCTTGACCTCCCAGCCTCAAGCGATCCTTCCACCTCAGCCTCCTTAGCAACTAGGACTACAGGCATCACTAGGACTACAGGCGTCACCACCACGTCCAGCTAATTTTCGTATTGTTTGTAGAGATGGGGTTTCACCATGTTTCTCAGGCTGGTCTCACACTCCTTGGCTCAAGCAATTTGAGGAAGCTTTTCATTAGAGTCTAAAAATACATATTTGAAATTGAATGACATCGGGTTGACACTAGTCTGAGAATTAGGAAAATGTGATATGTGTGTTAGTTCTGGTGCAAACCAGAGAGCCTGTTAACCTCCCTGGGACTGGGTTTCCTCCTCTGCACAGCAAGGCTCCCCTGTACTTCCCCACGGGAGACAAGAATCACATCACCAGCATGTTTTCCTCTCCCCTTTGGCTGCCAGGAAACTCAAGAGTCAAATTCAAGGCTTTATTGAAGGAACTCTGCAGGACCCAGGACATGATATCTTGATACTGTTTTCCTTCCTGGTTTTTGCCCTTCTGTTCTATCTTGCATTTTCCCTGATTATAGCGTTTTATTATTTTTCATATTTAGTATGTAGTGCACATTTTTACACTACACTTCTAATCCTTTGTGTAATGATCATGGTAGAAATAAATGGTGAAATGAGGAGGTCACACTTAGATGAGTTTCAGGGGTCCTTCCAGTCCCAATTTTCCAGGATTCTTAAGGGGAAAAAGTAATTTTACATGTCTGGAAGGTTCCAGGTTTGCACAGAAGGGAACTCTCCTATCGAGAGTCCTGAGGACTTCAGCAAACCTCCAGGGAGGCCTGTCCAGGATGTTCTCCTACATCTGTAAAGGAGTGAGCACTTTGTGCTAGTCTAGGGAAAGACAGCTTTTCTATTGGGATTGTAGACTTACCCTGCTTGAAGTTGGTGGAGAAATACCTGTCTGGGATGGGGCTCAATAATCTGCAGCTGTATTAGGAAATGCAAGTAGTGGGTGGTTTCAAGACACATCTGGAAAATGTGAGGGAAATGTGTATGTGCGTTTGCTGAGCGGGGGACTGGTGAAGGATCACTGATCCGTTTATTCCTAATGCTCATCTCAGCTTTTTATTGTGCTGAGTACCTTGATAAGGCTTGGGTTATTTTATGAGTGTTTATATATAAATTGATAGTGTCCATCAGATCATGTATATTTAGAGTCATGCTCCTACTTTGAGTAAACGGAAAGCTTTAGAGATATACACTAAATAAACATCAGTTACTAATTAAAAATTCCCTCATCACTTTACCAAAGGACCCACCATGGGTTCCATTAAATGTCTATTTATGGTTTGTTTTGACAAAGACTTTTCCAAGAACACCTCTGTTCTGTAAAGCAGAAGAGCTATGTAGATGTTCCAGAGTTGCTTGGTGTAGATTTGGTTCTGATTTGTGCCATGAAGTCCAATAACAAACTGGAGGCACACATTTCAAAGCCAGTGATAAGAGTTTGAGTTATGATCATCGATTCCTGAACATAAAGTCTGGAGCCTTCTGGAATCCATAAAAATGGAATGATTTGTTCCTTTCCCCTCTAATCAGATTTTATTCATACCTGGCTATAAATAGCTTCTGTTTTGAGTTTTCACTGGTCAGACTCTGCTGTTTTAGTGCCATTCTGTTAGCTTCCTTGAACAAGGTAATGCCACCTAACATGTTTTTTCAGACTTCCAGGACAATGATCAGGGGGACTCCTCCATGCCACACTGGGAGGTGTGAAGGCGTAGGCTTTAGGGCAACCCCTCTGAGAAGGGGTGGCAGGTGGAGGAGCCCATTGATCCTTTCTATCAGGGATGGATTTGCTTTCTGTGGGTGTCACCTTCAGGGGCCTGTGTTCCCACTCATCACAGGAGCTCACATTTACTCAGTGGGGCCAGAGTGTTCTTCATACACGGTGATGTTACTCCTCACCATAACCTCCGGGGTGCGCACTAACATGACCACCATTTTGCAGATGAGAACATGGAGGCTTGCAGGGGAGGTAAGTTGCCCTGGGTTCCATGCTGAATCAGAGGTCAAGCTCAGCACACAGCACAGGACCAAGTCTGCTGGCTCCCGAGCTCATGTCCTTACCTACAACTCTGAATCACCCCACAGCAGAGTCAACAAGCTGGCCTGACATGTGAAGAAGCAAGCCTGAGTGTCTCCTGGCTGCCAGTGCCATCTCTGCCCCGGGACCCTAATCCACAGTTTGATTCTGGTCCTTTTGCCCTCTGTCCCTCACCAGAACCCTGATATTTCCAGATGAAAACACAAGTATAGCTTATTTCTACAACTCACCTGGGCCCAGCAATCAAGATCTATAGCTACAGGGAAGTATTGAGTTGATTATGAGTTATATAGGTCAAAATGAGTAGCTTGCTTGATTGAACCAGGTAATTCGTGCCATACTTTTCTCTTTAGGAAGACCTGTACCAACAATAACCTCTGCTAAACACTTTTGCTTTTTTTAATTTGCAGGTACTTTTTGGGGGCCGTCTTTGGCTACCTGTCTGTTGAGAGTTTGTTTTCTTTACAGTCCATCTACCTGGGTTGATTTGTCTCATTTGGGAATGAGAAATTTTATTTTAATGCATTAAGTAATAGTGTTGAGTGGCCAACAAATGTGAAGTTTGAAAAGCTCAAATGAAAAAAAAAGTGTGATAGAAACACAGGGTTGGGGGCCAGGTGCAGTGGTTCACACCTGTATTTCCAGCACTGTGGGAGGCCAAGACAGGAGGATCCCTTGAGCTCAGGAATTTGAGACCCCTGGGCAACATGGCAAGACCCCAAGACCCCATCTCTGCAAAAAAAATGTAAAAATCAGCCAGGTATGATGGCCTGCACTTGTAATCCCAGCTACTTGGGAGGCTGAGGTGGGAGGATTGCTTGAGCCTGGGAGGTTGAGGCTGCAGTGAGCTGTGAGTGATCTACTGGACTCCAGCCTGGGTGACAGAGCAAGACCCTATCTAAAAAAAAAAAAAAAAGAAGAAGAAGAAGAACACACGTTGGAATTTGAGGGGGTCTATTAAATAGGATGCTCTTTCCTGCCTTAGTTGAGAAGATAAAATAATAAGGCATGGAGATTAGAGCATCCCCTTTCTTTTTTTCTTTTTCTTTTCTTTTTTCTTTTTTTTCTTTTTTACTTTTTGCTCTTGTTGCCCAGGCTGGAGTGCAATGGCGCAGTCTTGGCCCAGCACAACCTCCGCCTCGCGGGTTCAAGCAATTCTCCTACCTCACCCTCCCCAGTAGCTGGGGTTGCAGGCATGCGCCACCATGCCCGGCTAATTTTGTATTTTAAGTAGAGACAGGGTTTCTCCATGTTAGTCAGGCTGGTCTCAAACTCCCCACCTCAGGTAATCCACCCACCTCGGCCTCCCAAAGTGCTGGGAATACAAGCATGAGCCACCAGGCCCGGCAGCATCCCCTTTCTTATTGATAAAGCAGATCTTGGAGAATGGGAGATCCTGAGTGGGGTTCCTAATGCTAGCCTTCAACATCAGGCTGAGGCTCGCCTTGTCCTCAAGCAATGGGCAGTGCTGGCCTGAGGGGGAGCCTCCTCTGGCCAGGGCTCAGCTTATCCTTGGAAGGCTTAGCACATGGAGGAGCTGCTCCAGGCTAAGAGGGAGGGGCTGGGCTACTCTGTAGGGGTTGTTCTTCCAGTTTCTTCAATCAGATGAGCAACACTGTCACTCTAGTGTTGAAAGGAGGGAAGGGACAGAGGTGGCCAGGAGTGTGACCCTAAAAGAGGCAGAGGAGACCTCAGAGAAAGAGAAGAAGCATTCTCCTAACCAGAGGGAGAAGGATAGAGGCCTCAGTTCCCTCTCTGGGAATTAATTTGAGATTTACATTTGGTGTCTATAAACATGTCAGCAGATATATAAACTTATTTGCTTTGGTTTTGTTTCCATTTTTAGATTCTTGAGTATCAGAACACCACCTTCTTTGGTGGAACCTGTATATCCATGATTGATTACCTCCTCTGGCCCTGGTTTGAGCGGCTGGATGTGTATGGGATACTGGAGTAAGACATTTGACCTCGTAGTGGTAAATTCCCGGAGTCACACTGAGTAACAATGGTTAAGATGGTCTGCATGCCCCCTGTAGACATGTTTCGGGATGTCTGTGAGGCGAATCAGGTTTCTAAACCGCAGTGTGTGCTTCCTTGTTAAAAACACATGTGCTTTTCCACTGTTAACTTCAGACCCACACTTTGCCCGCATTTCTGCAAATAAGACCCCTAGTCCAGGAGCCTCCCACAGACTTCAGAGCCTGCTGTCCTCACCAGCGCCCCCACATGGCCGGTCTGAGAGCAGGTGGAGAGTCACAGTCACAGTCACAGTGCCCAACGCCTCCACCTGGTCCTGCCGGGTCCCCAGTGGACACCATATACCTTACTCATGTCTCATTGCCTGGAGGAATCTTCCACCAGATAGGAATAACCTTATAAAAAAGATTTGTGTAGTAATATATGCTTGATATTGGAACATACAAACAAAATGGCAGTGACACACTATGGAAGTGTGGAAGTGCAGGGACATTAAAGGAGAAGAAATAGCTGTGTAGGCTCCTGGGCAGAACAGTGCTGTGTTACTTCAAAGCTCAGTGAAGTTGGACGTGTGCGGACGTCCACCCTTTTCCAAGCCACCCTCATGGTGGGTGCTGGACATTTCTGGCACTTGGAAATCCGGCCCTGCTGAAGCAGAACTGTGTCTGCACCTTCATAACCCGTGGGCTGGAGCCCAACCAGCCACTGTCTCCTGCACTTCCGACTTCAGCTCTCTTTGAAGGAGATTAGATATGACATGTCAGGATATTTAAAACTCAAACATAAAATTTACAAAAGGCTGTATCCTCTGAAGACAGAGCATGGAATCACAGGTTAGGAAACCTCACTTCTAGTCCTGGATTTCCGGCAACGCACTCATATTGTCTTCAGCTTATTGCTTTATAAACCCCAGAACTAAATATCCTGGTCGAGGTTTGAAAGAGCCCTGTCGGCTCCATGATTTCAAGGTTTCATCATTGTTTTATTCATTTAAAAAATGTTTTGGAAATTATTTGTCTTTTTTTTTTTGTATCTCCTAAAGTAAAATCTGAGAATGACCCAAGAATATTTGTTTCAGAGGGTTGTCTTTTTGTTGGCAAACAGTGAAGCACATGTAAGTTTCTCAAGCTTTAAAATATATACATATTAAAAAACAAAACAAAAAAAAAATGAAGCACAGACATGTTATTTTCCAGAGCCATCAGTCCAAAGTATTTCACTGTATTATTAGAAGGAACAACTTCTAAACATTCAACTATTCCAAAAATAAGATTTTCCTCCAGTAAGTTATCATTCTCACTTGATAATAAGATAACTAAGATAACTCCCCAAATAAACTCATTATTAATATCTTGCAAATCTAAAAAGCAACGTGCATCCCCTTTCCTGATGCCTCCCCCTGCACTCTGCTGACGCTTCTTTCCTGTCTTGCAGCTGTGTGAGCCACACGCCAGCCCTGCGGCTCTGGATATCAGCCATGAAGTGGGACCCCACAGTCTGTGCTCTTCTCATGGATAAGAGCATTTTCCGGGGCTTCTTGAATCTCTATTTTCAGAGCAACCCTAATGCCTTTGACTTTGGGCTGTGCTGAGTCTCACTGTCCACCCCTTAACCGTCCAGAATTCCCCAGCCTGTTGGGAGTCTACATCACGGATTGTCTTGGGAATCAATCCGTCTCTCTTTCTTTTCTTTGAAGTTCCCAATAAAATGAAAACAGGAAATGTATTCTTCCGATAATCATTTGTCTGACTCCTCTAGCCCGTAGCTGCTGCTGCTGCTGCTTTTTTTTTTTTTTTTTTTTTTTTTGAGATAAGATCTTGCTTCGTTACCCAGGCTGGAATGCAGTGGGACAGTCACGGCTCACTGCAGCCTCGAACTCCTGGGCTCAGTTGATTCTCCTGCCTCAACCTCCTGAGAAGCTAGGACTGCAGGTACGTGTCACCACGCCCAGCTAATTAAAAAAAAAATATTGTTGAGACAGGGTTTCACTATGTTGCTCAGGCTGGTCTCCAACTCCTGGCCACAAGCCATCCACCCAACTTGGTCTCCAAAGTGTTGAGATTACAGGCATGAGCCACCTGGCCTGCCTAGCCTGTAGCTTCTAACTATTTTCTAGAAAGTGCCTGGTGCTAATGTCAGAACACATTTTGGGAGCCTGTGTGCCTCCTAACTCCTTGGCCTTCAGCCTAGTTTGATCTCCAGATTATTGGTGCAGATGCTGATGCTGAGGTTCAGGGTCAACCTATGATTGATGCTTGTCACTACGGATTGGCACCCTACAAAGACCTCCCTGGTGAAAGCTTAAGAAGAGGGAGAAGGAAGAAGAAAACACTCCAAGCCCAAATACCTTCCATTTGGCAAATGAATGTCGCTGTCCACGTGGGCGAGTATGAGTGTAATTCTCCAAACTTTGGCCATGGGCCTGGAGACACCGAGGGTCTTGTGACTGGAAATAATTCCAAGGCAGGAAATGAAACACCGGTTTATCACCCAGGACTAACTACGTCAGAATTTCACTGGTGCTGTCAGGGCTCAGGATGTCTCACAAAATGTTCTATAGCCGGCATCCTGCCTTAAAAAAATACACACGCCCCAAACTCAGCCACAAGCAAAGGTCATTCCATTGGATTTGCGTCACACTCTCTTCCAATTCATCTCAACAAATGCCTCTGGTTGCCTTTGTGTACCAAGCCCAGGGGCACACTGGGGATAAAGTTGAAAAAGACACTGGCTCTGTCCCTGGGAGCCCCCATCTCTCCACTTATATTGGTTGAGGTTTTAAACCTAGCACTTTGGAGCTGCTTGTCTGGTGTGGGGATGCTTGTCTCCAATGTGGCCCCTCTGCCAGCTTTGCCAGGCAGTACCACCCCACTGAAGACCTCAAAGAGCTGAGGATGGCTGGTGCCAACAGGTCCCTTCGGCTGGGAGCATCTACTGCCTGCACTGTGGGAGGGGGATGAAGTTTGTCCAAAGCCGTTTCATCTCAGTGTCTGAGGATCAGCCTGTGATCATTTCAGCTTTGCTCATGCTGGATCCTTTCCCATCCTCCTAGCTGTGCTGAGACACCAGGCAGCAACAGGAGCGATGTTTTGCCTTGTCTGTGCCCCCTAAGGAGCTGTCTGCCGCCTCTGCCTCTGAGACAGCCTAAACCAGCTCTCCTCTCTCCCTATGTCTCAGCCTGGCCCTGCCATCTGCTGGCTCCGGATGTATTTTGACCCATGTAAATAGTTACCAGGTGTTATTCTGTGCCAGCTGGACAGAAGCAAGCCTGCTTGGTGAGATGGCCAGAACTTCCAGAAGAGGCACCACATGACAGGGGCAGTCTGCCGCACCATCTGCTCCGGATGTGGAGCCCTGTTGCCATGGCACCCTAGTTAATGCTGAGTGAGGTCTGTGAATCACCGTTTTCCTGGGATCTTTGCTCAAGAAAAGGGGAATCTTTTCCTGTGGCCTCTCATAGGACTTAGGAGATTGATCAGCCTTTTGCTGGTGCAAATCCTGCATGCTAGTGAGTGCTTGGCATAAGACCAAAGTTACTACTGATGCAACACAAAATGGCATGCCTCTGGCTCACCAAAATGAAGGTGTTCTCTTTTGGGGCTCCACATACTAATTTAGAAAGCTCGAAGAACCAGGAATTATAGAATGGAGAAAAGCACTCATGGGGGAGGTTTGCAGCCTGGCGGCCTATAGCCCAGTTTGGGATTTGAATGCCTCTTGACCAGGCATGCTCCCTGCAGTTTACCAGGGTCCTGGTCACCTGCACGTCCTTACACTTCCTCCATCTCACTTCTTTGTCACTCGTCTGACCCACAGAGAAAACTGAGTTGTCAATCTTTGAATAAAACTAGAAGGATGTGGCCTGGAGAAAAGAAGGAAGGAGGTAATTAAATAATGCTCCATGATGAACTTTTAAAATATGCTTCTTAAGTAATACATGTGGAAAGATAATGCATATGGGTTAAAAATACAATAATGTAAAAGAATAGAAAATCTTCCATTATCTTATGTCCTAGAGATAACCACTTTTAGTAATTGGTGTCTACCTTTTTTCTCCCTTTTCTTTCGACTAATAGAGATGGGGTCTCGCTGTGTTGACCAGGCTGGTCTTGAACTCCTGGCTTCAAGTGATCCTCCCATCTTGGTCTCCCAAAGTGCTGGGATTATAAGTCTGAGTCGTCATGCCTGGTACGTGTCTATCCTCTAAAAAGCACGAAACTTAAGGATTTAAAGGTGAGAGCCTGTATTAGGCCATTCTCATGGTGCTATAAAGAACTGCCCAAGGCTGGGTAATTTATAAAGGAAAGAGGTTTAATTGACTCACAATTCCACATTGCTGGGGAAGCCTCAGGAAACTTTCAATCATGGTGGAAGGGGAAGCAAACATGTCCTTCTGCACAAGGTGGCAGAAGAGAGAAGTACAGAGCCAAAGAGGGAAAAACTCCTTATAAAACCATTAGATCTCGTGAAAACTCACTCACTGTCATGAGAAAAGCATAGGGAAAACACTCCTACAATCTAATCACCTCCCTTGAGGTCCCTCCCCCAACATGTGGTGATTATAATTCAGATTAAAATTCAAGATGAGATTTTAGGTGGAGCACAGCCAAACCATATCAGAGCCATCCTCTATCTTTTGCAGATTGGAAAAATAAAAAATTAGTTTAAACCACAGCATTTAAAAGAAGTCATTGTCATAGATGATGTTAACATCAGAATGGAGGTTGTGTGGAGTTCCCCTCCCTGGAGGTTCTGAGCTACAGCCTAACCTGGACTGAGTCCAGTTACAATCTAACATAGGGGGAGGAGGGAGCATGGTGGGGTGGGGCTTGTGTGGCTGGGACAGCTGGCTATGGTCGTGGTGCTGGTGACTAAATGGTACTTGAAATTTCTTTTAGATCTAAAATTCTGTGATATGGTTTGGATCGGTGACCCCACCAAATTTCGTGTTGAAATGTAATCCCCAATGCTGGTGGGAGGTGATTGGATCATGGGGGTGGATTTCTCATGAATGGTTTAGCACCATTCTCTTGGTGCTGTTCTCGTGATAGTGAGTGAGTTCTCATGAGTTCTGGTTGTTTAAAAGTGTGCAGCATCTCCCTGACCCCTCTTGCTCCAGCTCCACCACGAGAGATGCCTCACTCCCCCTTTGCCTTTTGCTATGAGAGGAAGCTTCCTGAGGGCTCTCCAGAAGCAGAATCTACTACACTTCTCATACAGCCTGTAGAACCATGAGCCAATTAAACCTCTTTTTAAAAACACTTTTATTTTAAGTTCAGGGGTGCATGTGCAGGATGTGCAGGTTCGTTCCATAGGTAAACATGCGTCATGGGGTTTGTTATACAGATTATTTCATCACCCAGATATTAAGTCTAGTATCCATTAGTTATTTTTCCTGATCCTCTCCCTCCCCCCACTCTGCACCCTCTGATAGGCCTCAGTGTGTGTTGTTACCCTCCACATGTCCATGTGTTCTCATCATTTAGCTCCCACTTATAAGTGAGAACATGCAGTTTTTGTAAACCTGTTTTATCAATTACCTAGTCTCAGGTGTTTCTTTTTAGCAGTGTGAGAACAGACTAATACAGAAAATTGGTACTGAGGAGTGGGGCATTGCCGTAAAGATGCCTGAAAATATGGAAGTTACTTTGGAACTGGGTAATGGGCAGAGGTTGGAAGAGTGTAGAGGGCTCCAAAGAAGATAGGAAGATGAGGGAAAGTTTAGAATTTCCTACAGACTGGTTGTATGGTTGTGACCAAAATGCCAGTAGTGATATGGACAGTGAAGGCCAGGCTGAGGAGGTGATGGAAATGAGGAACTTACTGGGAAGTGGAGCAAAGGTCACTTTTGTTATGCTTTAGCAAAGAACTTGGGTGCATTGTGCCCCTGGCCTAGGGACCTGTGGAACTTTGAACTTGAAAGTGATGATTTTAGGGTATTTGGCAGAAAAGATTTCTAAGCGGCAAAGCATTCAAGATGTGCCCTGGCTGCTTTCAACAACCTATGCTCATATTTGTGAGCAAAGAAATGATGTTAAGTTGGAACTTATATTTACAGGGGAAGCAGAGCATAGAAGTTTGGAGAATTTGCAGCCAGCTATGTGGTAGAAAAGAAGAGCCCATTTTCAGGGGAAGAATTCAAGCAGGCTGCAGAAATTTGCATAAGTAAAAAGGAGCCAAGTGCTAATAGCCAAGAAAATGGGGAAAAGGCCTTGAAGGCATTTCAGAGACCTTTGTGGCAGCCCCTCCCATCACAGACTCAGAGGCCTAGGAGGACAGAATGACTCTGAGTATTAAAGTAGATTTAATCTAAATCATAAAGTATGAGCCAGAGCAGTCCCTCCAGTGCTGCAGAAACTGCTTGCATGTGGCTCCCACATTGTTCCTTGGAGCTTTGGTGGGGGTGGGGGTGGTGGGGGCAGGTGTTATGTTTCTTGGTTTCTCACCTTCAGGTCTCCTTACCCATATTTCCTTTGTCAGAGTCATTGGCCTTGATGCAGGGGCGACTGGGTTACTCTGAGTTGAGAACCAAGCTTGACTGCCCTGTGGTTTATATCAGCCTAGCTTAGTTTGTTGTCTGAAGTCTTCACAAATAACCAAATATCCAGCCCAATGCAGTTCTCAATGAGTAGTCTCCAGTTCCCATCCCCCACCATACACACACACCGAACACTGTGCCCACCTGGGAGACCCATTTCCCATTTATCTTCTTCTTTGAGTGCCTGGAAGGCTGAACATTTGATCTTTTCAAACATTTTGCTCTCATCTGGCCTGTTAGTGCTCTTGAGCCTTTGAAAATGCCATTTCCTCTACACACTATTCTTCCTCAGAGCAGCCCTCTGTTTTTTTTTTTTTCCAACCAGTCTTTTCTCTTGCAAAGTTCAGATCAAAATTCTTTATGTAAAGAGAAGTGGTGTGCCATAGGGGTTACAAACAGGGCTTCAAGGTTAGCACTGGGATCAAATTCTGGCTTTGCAACTTAACTTTCTTGAGTAAGTTGCTTCACCTCTATTAGCCTCAGTTTCTTATCTGTAAAATGGGACTGCTAAGTACCTATTTCATAGGGCTGTTGAATAATGATGGTCTCATCTATGCAAGGGCTTAGTACCAGCTGGGTGAAACTCAGTGAATGGCAAGCAACCCTATTATGACTAGGCTTCTGCCAATGATCAGACTTGAACCCTGTGCTCATCCCCCCATCACTTTGTGGAACTAGATGTCCTACGTTGCACATGGCTTGATTCACGGTTTGGAGTTGTTTTCTGGTTGTTTCCTGTGTGCAGGTTTAATCTCAACCTGTGATCCCTTGAAATCTGCGATTTTATCCCTCCCCCTCCTCCTCCCTCTCACCCCAAGGCCAAGTTTAATACTGTGCATTCTGAAATCTTGCAATGTTGTTGATGATGTAAAATAAATATTCTCTTCCGTGTTTCTGAAGAATACTCAGAATCTCACTACTCTCTGTTAAAGAAAAAAATCATTCACTGACACTTGTTTAAAGCATGTGAAGGAAGACTTACTCATAACCATCACGATAGGTATAGGGGCCGCTGCAATGAGACTTTTGCAGTTGGGGAGGGAGTTTGGGCTCAACTCTGAGTACAGGATGAACAAGTGGGTATTTATAGCCCAGGAGTAGAGCGGAGGTCAGTGGATTGAAAATCACTCAGAGGAAACGTCAGGGATAAGGAGGATTCTAGCTAAACTGACCTAACAGGATTCTTGCTGAAGACAGGCCAGGATGATCAGACATCACCAGAGGGCTGGCGGAGGACAAGGAACTTGATCAGATATCAAGGATGATCTGATATTGAGGTGGGGGAGTTCTTTTGCCAAACTAACTTAGCAGGGTTCTTTGCTAAAACAATTTTACAAGGACACACACAGATGAACCTATGAGGAGGTTCAAGAGCCTGACTAAAGTTTGGTCAAGCAGAGAATCTTTGTCTCCCCTTGGAGCAGGTTATCTCTTTCTGAGGGTTAAAATGTGAGGGATTTGAAATGCCTGCAAGCCTGCCCAGTTACCAAGCAGCTTGGATGCTGAATGGAAAACTAAAGCGCACCAGTACCATGCTGCGCATAGACAGGATGGCTACACATGTGCTCCAGGGACAAGAACTGTGCAATACTCTGCCCTGCCATTTCCTCCCAAGGATTCCTACCATGCCCACGAATCCCCTTGCGGACAGCAAGGGTCTCCGGCCTACTTTGTCATTAGCAGACAGCCCCCTCCAGAGGGAGCAGTAGAGCAGCAACAGTCAGCTCCCTGCTATAGGAGCCAATATGAAGAGCCATTTCCAGTCCTGTCCTGGGGCTGAAATGGACAAAGCAATGGAGGTAGTGGTTGCTTAGTGATGGCGCTGCCCCCCAGGGAACCATGAGGAGGGGCAGCCTCTGTTCCAGCATCACAGAACTGGGGCAGGGAAGTGGGAGGATGACTGTTAGCAGGAACAGCTGTTGCTAAATCTGGGCACAGTCAGGTTATGCTCACAGGTGAAGAATATCTCTCAAAGGGTGTGTGTGTGTGTGTGTGTGTGTGTGTGTGTGTGTGTGTGAGCGCGTGCGCGTGCGCACGTGCAGCACACGCACGCATGTGTTTACATGTTTTTGTGCCTTTCTGCCATAAGAGGAGGGTATCAGGATGAATAATGAGGAGCTGTGTAAAGGTAAGGGCGGGAGGTATTTTAAGTATTTCACTTAATGGTTTTTGGCCATTTATTTGCTAAATAGAAGGACCCTCTTTGGGGACTTTATCTGAGACACTGTCCCAGGTGATCTCATAGCAGCAGGGAGGTGGAGAGATGGGGACACACAGACATCCCAGGTACAGTGGCAGCAAGGGCTGCTTATCCTGGAAGCTAGGGGAAGAGTTAGCTGAGGAAACTGCAGGAAGCCCTAACCAGAAGCTTGGGCTTCACACTTGGGTTTTGGAGGAGGGAATGCAGGGTAGATTCAGAACAATAGTAAATCTTCTGTTTATTGAGCACTTACTATATGCTAGGTGCCTTACATATACTACTAATACCTCCAAACCTTATGAGGTAAGTGCCAATTATTCCCATTTTATAGATCAGTAAACCAAGATTGAGAGGTGGAGTCGCTTGCCCAGGTGTTACATAGCTAGTGATGAGCAGAGCTGAGGTTTGCTTGCGGGAGGCTGACTCTGGAGCCTGTGCGCTTAACCTCTGCCCTGCTTGGCCTCCCCACTACCAGCACTACCTCACCTCCTGCCCTTGCTGCCTTCCTCTTCTGCTTTCCCTCCTGGACTGGGAGCTCTCTCAAGGCGGGAATAGTGTCCCACTTGACTTTGTTTTCCTGGTGCTTGACACAGTGCCTTGTGTATAGTGGTGATGAATGACTGAGCAAATGGAAGGATGGTTGGATGGATGGATGGATGGATGGATGGATAATGTAGAAACCCAGGCCACTTCCAGGAGCTCATCATGAGGCCGCTATTATAGCTGTTTTCCCACTTTGCTGTCTAGAAGAGGTAGCTGCTTCTCTGGAGCCACAGGGATGCCCTGCCTTGTACTCTCTCTGGCTCTGTTGTTGCTATGGCAACTGCAGGTCTAGGCTCTGGCTGTCCTGCAGAGGGACGAGGAGAACAGAGGGGTCAGAAGGGCAGAGGCGAGAGACCCTTTCTGTTCCCCTAAACAGGGGGCATGCCCCAGATCCCTCCTGTGAGGTGCACAAACATTTTCTGAGCACCTGGCCAGCGTCTGGCCCTAAGGGAGGTGTGTGAGGGTACCCCCAGGGAAGACAGACCCCCATGTGGGAGGAGGCACTCCCATGTGGAGGGACAGCTCACACTGCTGGGGGAACCAGGCACTAGGAGTTGGGCTGTAAGGAGCCCTCCTCAGAGCAAGGGGAAGAATCTGCAGTTTTTGTTGTTGAGTTTATTTGTCAGGCCCGAAGCTAACTGCATCACATATGCCCCTTCATTTAACCTTCTCAATGGCTCTACGAGGTGGGCAGTATTATTCCTATTTTACAGTTGAAGAAACTGAGGCACACCCAATGCTCTTAGAAATGGTGAGACTTGCTGAGCTAGGACATGGCGTAGCAGAGATTGAACACAGAGCCCACACTCAGTCCCTGTGCTGTTTATAGTGAGGCTCTCAGTCTCTTTGGCCTTAGCACCAGCTTTGTCATGAAGGCTGGAACCTCGTGGGCAGGACCTTGCATAGGCCTCCATATTGAGAGGGTATATGGAGAGAGGGCAGGGGACCTGCTCTTGTTTCTCTCTGGATTTAAACGTTCAGGCTGAGCAACCTTGCAGCTTAGTGTGGCATCTTGTGTTGCTCTGGATGTATGGAGCTTGTGCAGCTTCCCTGCCTGGCCAGAAGCCCTCTCCATAGATTTGTTTCCTCTTTGTAGCATTTTGTCCCTATGGAGAGGGCTTCTTAGAAACTGCACCGGGCAAAGCTGTGGATATCCAGAGGGATGAGCACCACTGACCTTCTCCCTGGCCCTGAATCTGGCTCTACCTACAGCACCTGCTCTAGTCTCACTTGGCTCGGATTCCTGGGGTGGGAGTACGTGGGGTATGTATGGGCTGACTCACTGTCCTTGGCTGGGAGAACTGGGGGCTGACCTACAGCTTCCAGACCCTTGTGGGGCTGATTCAGCACTAGCCATGCCTTTTGGAAGAGATGCAAGGCCATCGTCCCAGGAGACCTTTGGTCTAACAAAGCCCAGTCCTTTCTTCAGGAAGAAAGCCTTCTTCGTGGCAGCAAGGCTGTGGGGGCTATGAGCATCATCTCTGGCCAGTTGGGAAGATAGCCAAGGGCAGCTAATGGGAAGAAACAGGGTGTGGGTCTTTGCTATTTCTACTTTAAATAAAGTTGCTCCAAAAGAAACCTAAAATATCACTGACCTGTGGGTTTGAAAGAAACAGATGGGACGAAACTCTTCCAAACTCCCTAACCCACCGCTGTGCTACAATTCTCACTTCACACTTTTAAGGCCCACCTTTTCCCATCAAGAAGAAATGTCTTTGAACATCTCTGAGGTTTATGTGGTTCCCTCTTTCTGAGAGATAATTTGTTGTTGATAGTTTTATTTTCTGGTTTCTTTGTGGGGCTGTAGAGAAACATCAAAGGGCGGAAAATGCCATTTTCACCTGTAAAGTAGGGCCCCACACTGTGCCGGAGGAAATAAACCAGACCTGGGCTCAGATGAATGGAGTGAGTACAAGCATTTGAGAGACAGAACAATTATGTGGATTTGATTTTCTTTGGGGAGGTTCTTCACAGTTTCCCATCTGTAAGGGAGCAAGAGAGGTTACAGCTGAAACTCAAAGCTGATCTGTTTTCACATTCCGCTCATGCGGGCTTCAGAGCCACACAATTTCACTTTCAATTACTTACCACACTTCATTGATCTCTGACTTACTTTGCAGCCATTGGTAGTCTTCCTATGAGACCCAGTTCCTTGGGGACAGAGCCCCCATCTTATACTTTTGTTCCCCACATAGAGCCGGACCCAGGCGGAGCACATGCTGTTGCTCAGTACTTGGTCAAACACCTTTTCCTCACTGTTGATTCAAAATTTATTCACTGATGATTGAATAAATCCCAGGCAATGGTTATTTTTACAATAAGATGCTGGTGGTGAATCCATATACAGCAAGTACAGAATATGGAGATTACTGGGAGAGGAAGGATCATTTCAAAACAGGATTTGTGCACAGAGACGTTCACTTGAGTGTTGTTTATAACAGCAAAAAGTGGAGACAACCTAAGTGTTCCTCAGTAGGGAAAGTTGGATAAATTATGGTACGTGCATACAGACAGTGAGATAGTAAGCAGATATATATATATATATATATATTTTTAAACAAGTTCTTACTCTGTCACCCAGGCTGGAGTGCAGTGGAGTGATCACGGCTCACTGCAGCCTCTGCCTCCCAGGCACAAGCGATCCTCCCACCCCAGCCTTCTGAGTAGCTGGGACTACAGGTACACGCCACCATGTCTGGCTAATTTACGTATTTTTTGTAGAGACAAGGTTTGCCATGTTGCCCAGGCTGTTCTCAAACTCCTGGGCTCAAGCGATTTTCCTGCCTTGGCCTCCCAAAGTGCTGGGATTACAAGCGTGAGCTACTGCACTCTGCCAGTAAGCAGCTAGTTTAAAGAATAAGGTAGAGCCAAATGTTCAAAAAGATAACCAAGAAGAATTAGTTGGTATGATGCCATTTATGTAAAAAAGGATGAAAAGGATGCATACATATATACATACACGTGACACATAACACAGAAAAATTTTGGAAAGATACACAGAAAACTTCATATTGGTATCTTTGGGGAGTGGACTAAGAAGTCAGAAGTGGGACCGTTAGTTACTTAATTTTCCTGTTAGTATTTGAATTTTAAAATTATGACTGTATTATTGCTTTTATATTTATTTTTTAAACAACAAACTAAAACAAGTAAGCTATTTTTGGATGGCAATGAGAAAAGTTAACTCTAAAAGATGCCCCTCCCGGGGCAGGGGTGGGGCAAGGCAGAGTGGGGTGGAGAGGGAGGGCCCTGTTGAAGGCACACATTGCCCTTCACTCTGTGACTCTTGGCTCCCTCTGCTTTCGGTCGCTGGCCAAACCAAACAGCCTTCCAGCTTTGTCCCATGAGGTGGAGATGAGACAGACCACGAAAATGTTCTGAATCACGGCCTTGGGGAGGCTTGAGTTAGGACTTCCTGGACATTCACCAACCACTGCCAGCGGCCACCAACCCTGCTCTGGAAGCTGGCCATGTACCCTACAGCACAGGACATGGATAGCACTGATCACATAGATAAGGACTCCATAATTTGGGGGTGAATCAAGTTACTGTCTCACTCAAAACCCACCAATGGCCCACCTCTGCTTGTTGTGAGGTCCAAATTTACCTTGTAATAGCATTCAAGGCTTTGCATGGTTCAGCCCCACTCTTATCTTTCCAACCTCATTTGCTATGACTTCTCAGTATATGCCAACACATACACCAGGATGCCTGGGTTGGAATCTGGGCTGTGCTACTTACCACTCTGACAGTAGGTAAGTCACTTGCCCCTTCAGTGCCTGTTTCCTTATCTGGAAAGTAGGGAGGATAAGAATAGCACCCGCATCATAGGACTGACATGGAACTGTGTGCATTAACAAATGTGTGTGCGGAATGGTGCCTGCCATACAGTAGGTGCTTCCCACCCTCACTCCATGGTTCTGGCTGGAATGCCTTTCCTGGCCACAGTCCTGGTCATTTTTCAGAGGCTCTATCTGGCAGCGCCCCACCATGAGGCCTTCCCTAATCACCCCAGGTACCAGTGGTTCTTGGAAATCCAGAATTACGTGGGGAACTTGGTGAAGTGCAGATTCTTCTACTTAACTTCTCAGGATCCCACTGGAGTCTGTCACACGGCCCAGGAAGCTGCACCCAGGTGATACCCATATGTGTAGTGCAGGGTCACACTTGGAATAGGTCAGTACTTGGAAGGCCACCTTCTGCTGCCCCTCCTAGGGAATAGGCTTGGTCCTCGTCATTTTCCCATCTTCCACAATGTCTCATGCACGTTAGGCTCCTGACAAATGCTTGTGGACTATTCATGCCCTGCTTGGGAGAAGGGCTCACCATCTTATGCCTTCCCGCCCTCTCTCTCAGGCTTATGGCACTTGCGTGAATGTGGGTGCCCTCATGAGAAGCTTGTGGTGTAGCTGATGCCACTTAGACCACAGATTCCAAGCAGGCTCACTAGCTTTTCCCAGGTCTATCTATCTTCCAATAGATCTGTAGGGAAAGTAGTCTGCTTGGGTTTTCTTTAACTTTCCATTAAGAAAGAAAGTGAGAAGCTTTCCTCAGCTAGGGGTACCATCAGTCACTTGAGGGAAATCTTTAAAAATCGAGCCGAGCCTGACCACTCCAGACTGGATTCTGAGTACCATGTAGGTTCAAGGCGGGGTCTGGGCAATGGACCAGGTTCTCTGGGTGATTCGGATGACACCCTTGATGATGAACCATTGCTCCACCCCAGGTTCTCAACGGGGGCTGTGCTTCAGCCAGGCATGCAGAGGGGCTAGAGCTTTTGAGGACATAAGGCCCTTCCCCAACATAACCAGCCTCTTGGCCTAGGGGCCAGCTCTATTCATTTCACCCTTGTTATTCTGCAAAGCAAGTGAGCAGTTGCTGGGGAAAGTGAAGCATCCTTGGGAAAGAGACTTTGGGGAAAGAGGGCAGGGTTGTCCTTAGTGGAAAGGCCGAAGTGCCCTAGAGGACTCAAAATCCTCTATTTAAAATACAATCTCTTTCTGTAAAACCCAAAAGCTTCCTGTTAGTTCCAGCTCCTATATTTCTCAGCTCACATCAGCTCTGTAAAATAAGGTCTTAGGCTGGAATCCACCCTACAGCCAGCTTTCAAACGCCCCTTCTGGAACTCTGCAGGCAGCACACAAGTTGCCTCAAAGACAGGGTAGAAATGTTCTGTTTTGTTATTTTTTAAAGTTTCCTGAAAGTGTAAGAATAAAAAGGGAGTGAAAGCTTCTGCTTCGTCAATAGGAAATCCACCCCCCTGTCCCCAACTCTGCCCTGGGAGCCTCACAGATTTCCTGAAGTTAAAAACAAACACTGTGACCATTTCTACTCCTTGCAAGATTTAATTCTTCCTTTAATATAAATAAGGCAGCATGAAACACCAAGAGCCCCACTGCTTTCTGCTTTAGAAGCAGCTTTGGTGCAGAAAAGATTCCCGTTTCCCCACTGAGTTCTGTTGTCTCTGTACACACAAGAAGCCAGAAGATATTTTTTTTTCAGTGAACTTTCTCCTGGAAGCAAAGGAGAAGCTATGGGAGATCCAGGCATGGTTTTGGCTTCTGGAGGCTGTTTTTTGGTTACTGGGGTCTCTTCAAAGCAAAACGGGATCAGGATGAAGAGGGGGAAAGGCATGGGCCATAAATAAATAAGGAAATTTGCCCCGATTCTACAAATGCATCTGACGGAATGAGGAGGGTCGGGCTGTGAGGGGTTGGGGGTAGCTCCAGGCTGCTGTTAGGAACACACTTGAGCTGGTTCATTCCCTGGAGTGCCCCACAGCTGGGTCTAGGGAGAGGCAGGCCCAAGCACATGTTCAGTCTAATTCCAGCTCACACTGGAAGGCTTCCTATAGGTTTGGGTGCCCTGATCACAGCCGAGCTGCCCCACCAGGAATTAACCCTAGTGGGCAAAGGGTCCATCTTCTCAAGCTTTCTGAGGCTGGTTGACAGCACCCCTGGGGATGGGGGAAGGATCTCCTTCCTTCAGTTTGTGGGGGAACTGGGCCCCCCTGTCGAGTTGGTTATGCTCTCTGGAAGGTATGGCCGGCTTAAACCCTGGAGGGAGAACACAGGTATATTCTTGACTCCCTGGCCCCCTGCAAGGGTAACTGAAGTGATGATGAGATAGGAAATCTCAAAGGGCCAGTGAAGCCACAGGTGGAAAAGAGGCTTCCTGATCCCCCTGAACCAGACCTGGAGACGGAGCCCAGCTCCAACTACAGAGCTTCTGCCAGGCTCTTTGGGTCTGGGTCATCTGTGTGGTCAGCAGTGCCCACACAGAAGGGGTGGGTTCTGTGCAGTGAGGGAGCCCCACTGGAGTGAGGAACTAGGGGCTCAGAGCCTGCAGATTGGAGCTAGGTTTCTATAGTTCTTGCTTCCATGCACACCCTGCCCTAGGACTGGGACTCTGAGGACAACCTGGGGCTAAGACATCCTTGGCCCCTGATCTCTGCAACTTTCTCTGAACTGGGCCAGACTGCAAGCCAGACCCCACCACCCCGGGTAGCATTTTTGAGCACCTCATCGAAGGAGTCTACTGTCTTACAGTAGAGACTTTGCTGCAGGACGCAGGGCCAGAAGAGGTTGAGAGGCTTGGCCCTGCGCACAGCCTCTGGGAGTGCCATGGCCTCGGGCACCTTGCGGTTGCCAGTGAAGAAGTGATAGAGTTTCTTTTCCAGCTGTCCTTTGCCACAGTCACCCTGTGTGTCTCTTTCTCCAGGTCAGCTTCCAGCTTTAGCATCTGTCCTCCCCCTACCACAATGATAGTCAGAAAGACCAGCTTTGGAGAGAATGAAGGGATGTGGGGGGCCGCTGAGCTGGCACCCAGTGTGGCAAATGACACCCACCACGCTCGGGACCCAGTACGTTGGGGAAAGGACAGCAGAAGGGGGTGCACCTGAGTGAGAAGTGTAGGTGCACCTGAGTGAGAAGTGTAGTTGAAAAAGTGGCTGTGTTTCTGTATGCCACCAAGTACCCATTTCCGTGTGACAGAGACGTTAGTCACTCGGGCCTCGAATTTATACAAGGTCTTTTCTCCAAATAGTATAAAAAAATGGCAGCCATGGTGGGACCACTATTGTGCAGGATGTGGATCAAAGTTGGACATTCCCACATCTGTCCCTGTTAGTGCTTTGGCTGCAGATGGTCAGGCCAGGAGCTCCTGGGAATAGGGGTGCTGGGTCTTAACACGGTTGCCTGTCAGCATTCTTGTAGATCCTCTGCTCATATTCAAGTACAGACTGGATCTGGGATTCAAAAAGAATTACACCCAATCCAACAGTTGCATTGTCTCTAACTCAGGGTCCACAGCGTGTTCTGCCACCATCTTGGCCATTCATGGTGATCCAGAAGTAAACTGCAAGGGATCAGTCCCTAAACCCAAATAACAGCTTTGCCAACAGATCCCAATGGTATGAAGCAAACCAGCCTCCCGTTGAAATTCTGTTTCCTCTGCACTGTAGGGCTTGGCTTCCTGGCAGGCTGAGCACAGCTCCCACGAAAGCCCTCCTTGTCCCCAGAACAGGGCTGGCAGATGCCACCAGGGGTGTGAACGTGAGGGATGCCCTCATCCTAGCTCGAGGATCCCACATGCTCTACAAGATGTCAGCTTTTTGGGGTAGGCTGGCGTGGTCTGAGGGGACATGTAGGGAATACTCGCTAATGAGCGCTGGGGCATTCTTGAGCATCTCATAGAAGGAGTCCAGTGTCTTACGGTAAAGGCTTCGCTGCAGGACGAAGGGCCGGAAGAGGTTGAGGGGCTCGGCCCTGAGCACGGCCTCTGGGAGTCCCATGGCCTCAGGCACCTTGCGGTTGCCAATGAAGAAGTGGTGGAGCTTCTTCTCGAGCAAGCTCTTCTCCAGGAAGCACAGCAACTCGTGCAGACGAGCATCCAGCTGCCCCGCCTTCCAGTCAGCAGCCTGCCGGAGGAGTAGGAGGTGCAGTAGGGCCGTCTTCAGGTGGTAGCTGCTGAGCCCGCTGGGGCCGGTCAGGCGGCTCTGCTTGGAGAGCAGGAAGGAGGCTATCTGCAGGCAGCTGAGGTGGCAGGCGCCCTCGGGCAGCGCCTTTAGTGTCGTCCTGAGGAAGTGTCGCTCGTAGACAGCAAAGGACAGGAGCCAGTCTGTGCTGGAGGTTGGGGTGCCCTCAGAGGGCTCCCTGGGAAGGTGGGAGACAAAGTACAGGTCCGAGTCATCACACTGGATCACAGGAATCAGGTTGAAGGGCATGAACTTCCCTGAACGGAACTTGATCTTCAGGGAGCCCGGGCTGTCCAGCTGGCCAAAGGCCAGGTCGAACTCGTACTTGTGGGCGATGCCGTGCCAGGCTCTGGTGAGGGCCGTCTGGAACCACTTCATGACCTGCATCTTGTCCAGGTACAGGGAATCTGTGGCACACAGCAGGTTCTCCATGTCGCTGCAGGGAGGCGCCATGCTGTTCCTGCCGTGCAGGAGACACAGCATGTCTTCCCCGAGCTTGGTCTTGCCGCAGATGCAGCTCAGTGTGTCCCCATCGGCGCGGACCACCTTGATCTGGCCGTAGCCCTGGCGATCCAGGGGCACTGAGCGGCCGGAGCACCAGAGCTCTGGGTGGAAGCGGTAGGGTTCGGGGGGTGTGAAGGGCACGAAAAGGTGGCACAGCAGTGGCCTGTCCACCTGCCAGTTCTCGTACATGCTGTCCACGCCAATGAAGTCCTCCACCTCCATGTCGGTGTCCCGGTTGCAGAGGCTCCTCAGGGCTTCCAGCAAGTCATCCACGAAGCCTTCCAGGAACTCCCGGGTACGGGCTGCATCGGCCGTGGCCCCCCGGATGCAGCGCTCATAAAAGTGGCCAAGCGTGGCCTTGTTGGGCAGGGTGAGGCCCTGCAAGGCGGCGCCTCCCAGCCCAGGCAGCTCATCCTCCTCACCGCCCAGGCACTCAGGTGAGGGCCCCTCCTGGTGGTCCTGCCGCCACACCTCGATCATCAGGAAGAGGATCATGCAGAGGGTGCTCCAGAGGTCCCAGGCCACGCGTGTCTCGTTCTGCTGCCTGCCCTCCTCTGCCACCTGCTCCAGTGCCTCCTTCTCGGCCGCCAGCCGAGCCACCTCCTCCTCCAGGCGCAGCTGCTCCAGCTGCAGCTTCTCCTGGTGCGCCTGCATCTTGCGGATGATCTCCTCCTCATTCTCGGGGACCGTGGCGTTGTCCCGCGGGAACAGCAGCGGGTGGTTGATGATGGCCGTCACCACCACCAGACACACGCGAAAGAGCCCCATGGCCATGGCTGGAGCTCTCCTGGGGACAGAGAGACAGATGGTCACACCAAGCTTCCCTCAATGCCACTTCGTCCCTGGACCCCGCACCAACCTCAGCCCCTCAGGGCTGGTTAAGGTCTTAGTTCTCCCACCCAACCCATCGAGAGCTCCCTGCGGCTGCCTCAGGAGCTTCAGTCTAGCCATGGAAGTGCCCCAAAGGCCTACCCTGGGATGGACATCTGTTTCTGTCCTACCCAGACATTCCTGGATGGCAGCAGCACCCCACTGTCCCTAACCCTTTTCTCCTACCAGTCCCTGTGGCCAGGGCGAGGATATACCCACCTCCAAGCTCCTGGGGTGGGCTCAAAACCCAGGCCCAAGACAATCAGACATTCTGCCACCCAGCTACAGCTAGAGCTATTGGTTCTGGGATAAGCATTTGATCCAATTTGGGCCAATGAGAGACAGATGTAGGGTGTGTTGGGCCCAATGGGAAGAAAGGCTCATCCTGTTGCTAGTTTGGTTGCTAGGTTGCTGAGGGAACAGGATTATACCTGCAGTGGGCTCTCGGGAAGGAAGCCCGCCTGAGAAAGACACCAACATAGAGGAAAGCAGAACCCCCCTCCCCACACTCAGCTCTGCTTGAAGGCATTGCTGTCTGAGCTCTTTAGTCATACAAGTCAATAAAGAAACCCTTTTTAAGTCAGTTTGAGTGGCCTTTCCACCACTTGAAATCAAAATAGTCCTGAATAAAATATCCCCTTCTCTCCCAAGTGAATGTCATCTTCCTGCAATACAGTGAAGCCTAGTGGTTAAGGGAGAAAGGGCTAGGTTCCAAACCAGCACTCTCAACTGAAAAGCTGTGTGACCCTGGCCATGTTAACACACCTCTCTGAGCCCTGGTTTCCTTACTGCACAAGGAGAAAGCAACAGTATCTCACAGGGTCATGGCATTGATAGATGCAATGATCCCTGCAAACTGCATGGCCCAGTGACCAGTGCACAGCACATATTCACTGAACAATAACTGTTTCAGAAATAGATTTGAGCCCTTATCCTCCTCTTCTGTAAACATCTCCTTCTGACCTGGAAGACCGTACCCCAAATTCAGACACACTCTCCTGGCTTCTGTCTTTCCCTAGGACAATCTTGATGATGACCAGAGAGCAAAGAGTCACTAGTTTCTTCTCACCAGGCATCTGAACTTTAAATCTGACTTAATTGTGAAAGGAGGCACTCTGTTCCCCTAGGATAAGTGGATTTTTAAGCCTCAAGTGACTTTTGGAGAAAGGCTAATCCCTACAATCTTTGCAATTCGAAGTGTGATTCATGGACCAGCAGCTGCAGTATCTCCTGGGAGCTTGTTAGAAATGCAGAATCTCGGCCCCACCCACACCTACTGAATCGGAATCCACATTTTAATACTATCCATATAAAAATCTGAGAGGCACTGTCTTGTGCTGCAAGCCTTAGTTACACCCTCTCCTCTCCTCAGCAGGAACCCTGGGACTTAACAATCTGCTATTCCCACGCTTGAGCTGCCCCCCTCCTTGCTTGGGACCTCGATGAAGGAAGCAAATGGCCAAATGCAAATCAGTTGAGGTCCTGAGATTGTTGAGAGCACAGGGCTTCTCCTACCATCCCCTAGTGCCCGCCAACACTAGCTGATAGGAGCTACTGTGCCAGCCTGAGCCCCATTCCCTTTGGCTTGAGCCCCTGACCTGGAATTTGCACAATGAAATTCTTGTCCTAATGGTGCCTAGGAACAGGGATTTGTCCCTAGGTAAGGACACCTCTGCAGGTTGTCCCTGGCAAGCGGCAGGATGGAGATGGACTGAGTTGGCTGCTGGTCACGCCTAGACAAACTTGCTGCTCAGATGTGACTCAGACAGTTCTACCCCATACACAGCTGGACAGGTCTGCAGGAACCAAAAGGGTTGGGGAGTGAAGAAGGTCCGTCCTCCACCCTGAGGATTCTCAGTGTGGGCCTCAGAGGTGAGCTCTGAAGCGCTTACAGGTTTCCACTGGAGGAGGAAAGCGGGGACAGGATAAAGTGGAGGAAGTCACACTGCAAGGTGGGTGGGGTAAGGAAAAAGTGCAGGGGGCAGCGAGCCAGCTTTCCTTCCCCAAGCCAAGGAGCAGCTTGCTGGATAATGGCAGAAACAGGTCAGCCTGGTTTCTACATTAGAGAAACATCAACAGAAAGTTTTGCCAGGGAGGGTCCAAGGCATAACTAACTGCGAGGCTGGGTGATTAACATGGTTGAGAATGTTAACTTAAAGGTGGAGAGTACTCACAGCAGAGTATCAGGCAGCAGCCAGTTAGGAGATAATTTGGGGGGTGGTTTAGGGTCCTTCAAGGCTCCTGGATCACAGGCAGCCGCCTTTGGACACAGTGGGCCTTGACCAGTCACAGTAATAGCCCAGACAACCACCTACCCAGGTTCCTTGTCAACTCAGTGCAGGATGCCACGAACAGAGGAGTGGGGCCATGGCCAAGCCCTATGGCTGGGAACCCTCCCTGTGTCTGCGCCATACTTCACGGTGCTACTTGTACATCCTCATTCCTGCCAGAGGAAGAGCTTGTAAGAGCGTCCTTGTACTGGCACAAGCAAGGTTCAGAACTGCAAACCAACTGAAGGGATCAACTCTGTGTGCAAGGGGAAAAGAGGATAGACTCGAGAGGAGACAGACTGGGTCAGAACCCAGGATGCGCACCTACTGGAGGTGACTTTGGACAAATCACTTCTCAGAACCTCAGTTTCTTCATCTGTAAAATGAGAATAACCATATCTGCTGTTATAAAGCTGGAACAAGATAATGCATGTAAAGCACTCAGCAACATGCTTGCTCCTGAGCAAGTTTTCTTATAAAAGGAACTGTGACGGGATGGAAATACGCAGATGACCCTGCCTGCGGGGGTTCAGGGTGGAGTGCGCCGCAGACGCCCCTACAAGGCACTCCGGCAGGATGTAGGCAGCACATAGTAGCACTGATAATTGTAGGATTACAGACAAGACTCAACAGAAGCACCAGGGAAACAGGGCACCAGCCGGGGGAAGGACTGCAAGGAAAGGGGGCCTGGGCTGTAGACCCAGCAGACCTGTGTTCTAACCTTGAGTGACTGTGGGTGGATTGCGCAGCTTCTGCGCTCCCACGCTTTTCCTGTGAGGAGGAATTAATAACACTCCCTCCTTCACAGGGATGTTGGGACGGGCGAGTGAGATCATACACCTTGGGTGCTTAGCACCGTGCCTGGCACAGGGCAGGTTCCTTCTCCTCAGCATCCACAGGCTTCTGCTTTCTCACCTGCTGAGCACAGCAGCCCTGCCTGAGCCCCAGGCATGGGGAGTAAACACACACTCGAAAGTGCTCTGAAAGCACAAGATGTTCTGCTGCTATTTCTCTTCCTTGGCACACCCCTGAGTCCGCCCTGGCCCCCAGCAAAGGGGAGAAGGCTTCAGAGCCTGGGATCCTCCTGCAGGTCAGGGGTTCCCTCTGACTCACTTTCTCACGTAAACCATCTCCTCGCTTCCCTGGATCGGATCCCAGCTGTCATTTGGCTCCTTGTTAAACTCTGCACAGGCTGGCTCTGTGTGCAGCACCCTATGGGATAGGACAGGCCGAGGCAGATAATAGGGCTGTGACCACTCAGGGCCCACTAGATGGGGCTCAGTTTGAAGCCTCTGGTACTTCCCCTTCCCAAACCCAGTCATAGGAGACACTGCCCTGGGGACCCCAGGGGTCAGAAGAACCTCCCGCAGGCCAAGGGGATTCCAAAACAAACCTTAAAAACTAGTTCATGAAATGATGGGAAGGAGGAGCTGACAAACCCTATTATACCCTCCTCCCTCTGGAATTCAGACACAATTGACCAGCATTAACATTAGCACAGGGATCCTAAGAGTGACAAAACAGACTCTGTAGCAATAAGATACTGAATTTCAACCCAATATAGCATCACATGAGATAGCAGGCCCTGAAAGAAATCAAAGTATTTTACCCCAAAATATATTCCTTGACATATTTTGAAATGGCCCTGCAAAGCTGCCTATTGTTGGGAAAATCTACATTCTGTACAGAATCTCCTTCCTTTTCCAGTTCTCTCCTCATCCAGGAGAGATGAACTAAGAGTCTGATCTACATTCTGTACAGAATTTCCTTCCCTTTCCAGGCCTCTTCCTGATCCAGGAGAGATGAACTAAGAGTCTGGCACCTTTTTAGGTTTGACAGACATTTACCATCTCCTCTCTCTGAAACCCGCTTCCTGGGACTTCATCTACGTAGTCAGAACCGTGGTCTCCATACCCCTTATCCCAGACACTCCTTTCTACTGATTCCGGGTCTTTAGATGATAACTCATTAAACCAACTGCCAGTCAGAAAATCTTTGAATCCACCTATGACCAGGAAGCCACTCCTTGCCCTCACTTCAAGTTGTCCCATCTTGCCATACCAAACTAACATATTCCTTACATATGCATTGATGGATATCTGCCTGTAACTTCTGTTTTATTTTATTTTATTTTATTTTTTGAGACTAAGTCTCACTCTGTCGCCTGGGCTACAGTGCAGTGGAGGGATCTCAGCTTACTGCAACCTCTGCCTCCCAGGTTCAAGCAATTCTCCTGCCTCAGCCTCCTGAGTAGCTGGGACTACAGGCATGCCCCACCATGCCCGGCTAATTTTTATATTTCCAGTAGAGACAGGTTTTCCCCATGTTGGCCAGGCTGGTCTCGAACTCCTGACCTCAAGTGATCTGCTTGGGATCACAAGTGCTGGGATTACAGGTGTGAGCACCTGGCCTGCCTGTAACTTCTGTCCCCCTAAAATGTGTAACATCAAGCTGTAACCCAACTGTCTGCGGCACATGTTTTTAGGATCTCTTGGGACTATGCCTTAGGCCTTGGTCATTCAGATGGGTTCAGAATAAATCCCTTCAAATATTGTATAGAGTTGACTTGTCCACAAAAGGGAAGGAAGCAGGGCATTCTGACATTCTGAGACAGGACAGGTAGTGAGGAGCCTCTCACAAACCATGGATATGTGTATATGTGTGCATGTACTTGCACATACCAGCACATGCCTCCCCAAAGAGTCCCCTGCTCCCAGTTCCAAGGGTGTCCACCTCTGCCTTGGCCCAAAGTTCTACCTCTACCAGGCTCTCCCACACCTGTGGTCTGAGACATCAGCTGGTGGGTTTGGCTTTGAGAATAAACCTGGGTCACTTGGCGGGCTTTTTTCTGTCTGCTTGCCAGGAAGCCGGCAGGAAGCCTGCTGAATTCCTCTCCACCTCCGCCCTTGTCCACAGAGAGGGGCAGCCCATGCAGTTCACAGCTAAACTTAGCCTGGCAATGCTGGAGTCATGGGGCGATAGGGGCTGAGGGAAGACGGAAGCTTCTGGGTGGCCCGGACAGAGGGCTGCAGGTGGCTGGCCAGGACCAGTGGTTTACTCAGACCCTTACTCTGAGGCTGGCCAGAAGCCAAGACCCTGGGGGAAATCCAAGGCTTCCTTCCTTCACTGGGGTCCCTCACTCCTGGGTCCCCCAGAGCCTGCGGCACTCCCCACTATAGCTTAATCCAATAAACACCACAAAGCATTGCCTAACACCCATAGCTCTCCCATTTCTCAAGCCCTCACTAGGATGTGCTGGGCACTGCACACACTGACCACTGTAACTTTCTAAGAGGTGGGTGCCATCCCTGTTTTGCAGATGGGTTAACCAAAGCCCAAGAGACTAAGTCATTTTCTAGCCACAGGACTAGAAAAGCCATAGCTGGGCTGAGATTCAAGCTCATTCTGTCTGTCTTTGCCAGCAAAGCTCAAGTTTTTCCACTGTGCTACATGTACGGAGCACATACTGAGCTCGAGGAACATGTTGGATGCTTCAGGGCCTGCAGTGATGAGTATGGCCTGACCCCTGGTAGCAAAAGCATTACAATCCACGTGGGAAGGTAGACAGCCACTATGTATGGAGTCCCCAGACAGAATGAGATGTGGGGCATAAAAGGCACGTGAGCTACAGGCTGCAAAGTGCAGAGGAGGGAGGGAGCTTCCTTCCTGTTCTCTGAGGGCCTCTCCTTGTCTGGAGCTCTCCCTGCCCTCACCTGTTGGGGAGATGTCAGTGTGCAACCCCTTGGCTCCATCTTCACCTCCTCCTCTCCTTCCAGACAGAATTCCTACAACCAACCAGGAACAGTAGGAGCCTGTGTCCGGCCCCACAACCTGTTCATCACACCGCTTTTGCCCCACTGCCCATCTACTCCCACTGAGGGTTGACTGACCACAGCCTTAGGCAGCAGGGGTGCCCAGGACCCATTTCTTGGCCACCTGGTATTCCCTCTGGGACAGTGGTTCTCAATGTGCTTAGCAGCAACAGTGCCACCTGGCAACTTGTTAGAAATGCAAATTTTCACAGGCAACCTGAAACCCACTGATCAGAAATTCCAGGGCTGGGCCCAGTATCTGTGTCTTAACAAGCCCTCTAGGTCATTCTAATGCCCGTTCATGTCGGAGAACCAACCCTTCCCAAACCAGGCGTCCTCTGGGTAGGAGGGTGGGGCTCCTGCAGTGTCACAGCAGCCCACATCCTGGAAATTGCCAAGGGCTTGCCCAGCACACAGCCTGACAGATGCAATTAGCTCTGCTAATTACAACAGCAAAAGAAGGCCTGGCCCTGGCATCACGTTCAGAGCCAAAAGGAGTAGCTGATAGGTTTCCTTTACGAAATGGAATAAAGGACTGGCTGATGGCAGGGGAGGGCGCTTTTAGCCCAGGGCTTGGGGGTGACTTGGGTCCCTTTTACTCTCTAGGTTCTAGGTCCTCCAAGAAAGAAGGAGCCAAGGGAGGCCCAAACTGCCATGAGTTTGGGCTGAACTCCTTCTGTATCCTGGCCTTGTGCTGCAGTTTCTCAGCCCCAGCTTATGAGGTACACAGTTGTTGGGGGGAAATCAAGCCAAACATTTAAGAAAGTCAGAATATAGAGTTGAATTTAGGTTTCTTTATTTTACAGAGGTAGAAACCGAGGCCTCAAGAGGAGACATGCTAGGCCTGGAGGGTGGGTGGAGTGGAAGAGGCAGGCTGGGCATCATCCTGTGGACTCTCCCAGGGAGCACCTGGCAGTGATTCCAGCACAGAACAGGGGAAGGGTGGTGAAAGGTGAAGATGTTTACATGACCAGCCATTTAGGAAGCAGGTACCCGATACCAGGCAGGATGCTAAGTACTCTGCACATGTTTTGTCATTTAATTGTCACAACCTCATTTAGGTAGTTGCATTAAAATTCTCTTACAGATGAAGAGACTGATGTTCTGGGAAGGTCACTGGGTGGCCTCTAGGATTCCTGAGTCTGCAGTGCATAACTGAATGTGAGCAGCACCTAGCCTGAGTCTGCCCCTACCTCTGGTCTCCTTCCATCCCCTCAAGGGACTGATAGAAAACTGAGTGGGTCCTGCCTCTTCCCCTGCCTGGGGGCACCTCTGCAGCATCATTGTCAGTGGTGACCACCAAAATTATCCAGGTTGGCTGTCTCCCGAGCTTCCCAGGCCTTAGAAAAACAGGACTATGAGAAAGGAGCATGAGTTCTATCCTGAGTCTTGGTTTTAGAGTTTGGAACCCATGGGCGGGCGGTCTCAGCCATCGTGAAACCCTCCTCCCATGGCCCAGCCTACTCGTCTCACCCTCGACTCCATGCTTCTCTCTAGCAGAGCTCACGCCCCATGCTGCAGTGACACCAGCTTCCCATAGCACAAGGCCAGCTCAGGGCCCTTCTCCAGGCGCCTGCCCCTAGATCTGGCCTATCTTGCCCTTCCTGGAACTCCTGCAGGTCAGGCCACCTTCCTGCTCTTTACTGTGTCATCCACCGGTCCCTGCCTTCCTACCTACAGTTCCAGCATGGTCAAGAAGCTGAATGTTCTCCTGCAGCCCCTGGTGTACCACGCACGGGGCTGGGCACACTGCAGGCTCCCAACATGTAAGTAGGAGTTGACTTATCACACATTGGGAGGAGGTGGCTGGAGGCAGATAGAACTGTGGGAGTGACATGTCTCCACCAACTGCCTCCTTGTTTCCTAACTCAGGACAGAGGACACAGCACAAATGGCTCAGTAACACTGGCTCTGAGTGTGTAACTGCTCAGCATGATTGGCTCCCATCCTTCCGGGACAGTGAGAGAGGAGAAGGGCCTTGCCCCAGCAAGTGCAAGGCCTCAGAGCTCCTCCCACCAGGGCATCTCTGGCTGGGTCCCTCTTCACTTGCACTCCAAATGGGGACAGGAGAGGGAATATGGGGGGCAGCTGAGCAGACTGGGGCCAGAGGCTGGGCCCTGGAAGGGGAGGGAGGGACAGGTGAGGAAAGAGGAAGGAAGAGGACCAACAAAAAGATCATTGAGAAAGTGGGTGGAAAGGGTGCGTTTGCGGCTCTGGGCTTGCCGTACTTCCTCTTCTTCTCGGCATCCTTGCAGCCCTGACCCCGTCCAGTCACCTGCCCCCTCTCCCACTGGGCAGGACCATCACGTTGGCCAGCCCACCTTCCCCAGACCTGCCACCCCGTGGCCACTGGGCTCCTTCCCTTCCTCTCTCCAGACACCTATCTCGAGGACCCGGGTTGTCAAATCAAGTGTCTGGGAGGGCCAGCCCGCAGGGAAAATAAGCGGGGCTGCAGTGGACAGCTGAGAGGAGGGGACACTGGTCAACTGGATGGCACATGCTTCGTCTGAAGAGGCGAGTCCCCACACCACACATTCTGTGCACCTGGAATGGCAAGATCTTTTTTTTTTTTTTTTTTTTTTTTTTTTTTGAGATGGAGTCTCGCTCTGTCGCCCAGGCTGGAGTGCAGTGGCGCGATCTCGGCTCACTGCAAGCTCCGCCTCCCGGGTTCACGCCATTCTCCTGCCTCAGCCTCTCCGAGTAGCTGGGACTACAGGCACCCGCCACCACGCCCGGCTAATTTTTTTGTATTTTTAGTAGAGACGGGGTTTCACCGTGGTCTCGATCTCCTGACCTCGTGATCCGCCCGCCTCGGCCTCCCAAAGTGCTGGGATTACAAGCGTGAGCCACCGCGCCCGGCCAAGATCTTTTTTTCCCAAAGAAAAGCCACTAATCTGGACTTTATCAAAATCCCCCCATTTTTAAATGTTAGCTGCTATTTCAAAAATTCTTTAAAAACCATGTGAGCAACACTGGGTGCAGTGGCTCACACCTGTAATTCCCAGCACTTTGGAAGGCTGAGGCAGATGGATCGCCTGAGCTCAGGAGTTCAAGACCAGCCTTGGCAACATGGCGAAGCCCCGTCTCTACCAAAAATATATAAAAATCACCTGGGTGTGGTGGCACACGCCTGTGGTCCCAGCTACTCAGGAGGCTTAGGTGAGAGGATCGCTTGAGCCTGGGGGGCGGAGGTCACAGTGAGCTGAAATGGCGCCACTGCACTCCAACTTGGGTGATGCAGCGAGACCCCGTCTTGAAAAGAAAAGAAAATGAAATACAATATGTTAGTGGACACCCAGAGCCCGTAGGCTCTGGTCTGCAATCCCCCATGATGCGTTCCTCAAGGTAACCCCTAACCCGGGACTCTCCTTACTCCTACCCCATCAGCAACTACTCGGCAAACCCACTATTTCCTCTGAGTCCATGACTCCCTGAAATACCGGCTCCACCTTTCTCCCCAAACCTAGGCCTGATTACTCCCTTGTCTCCTCGTTGGCCCCAGCAGCCACACTCGGAATAATCCTAACCAGCACTTATGAGGGCTGACTCTGTGCCAGGCCTTGTAGGAGCTTAGTGTAAATGCCAGAGCAGATTTTCTTCCTTCCCCACGGCCTCTGCAAGGACTAGAAGAAAAGAGAGAAGAGGCTTTGTTGGGTTGGCATCCTAGTGACTTTTTTTAAGTCCCTCTCTCTTTCTAGAGTGGGCCTTGAGGACGCTTAATGCTTTGGGTGGGTGGAACCGGGCACCCCCTGAGTCCAGCCAGCGTGTGCACATGAGGACAGCAGAGGCTCGCCTAAGCAAAAAGGCCTAATGGTGCCGCACTAAGAAGCGCTCGGTATTAGAGTAAGGCCTATGGGCCCCAGGAGCCCCAATTGTCCCTCCCTAACCCAGGAGAGAGCCCAGACTGACTGAGTGGGATGCTGGGCTCAGAAGCACCCAGGGGTCAGTCTGGACTCTGGTGAGGTGGGGCAGCGGGACAGACAGCAGAGAGGGGAAAGCTCCACCCCAGTGCCCACCTGAGGTGGCCCTACCATGAGCCGGTGGAGAAGTACACACGGGGCAGGAGCTGCCTTTTTTGCCCCAGTGAGCCTCTGTTGTCTGCACGTGGACACGCTGGCCGGACTCACAGGAGGTGCTGCTCACACCCGTCCAAAGCATTAAGTGCTCTCAAGGCCACTCTTGGAAGAGGGAGCGGTTTCAAAAAGTCACCAGAATGCCAATTCTGTCCTCAGGACTGGTCATGGGGGTGGTCTGCCAGCCAGCAGAGGCACAGGAAGGACAGAGCTGGACTCTGCCAACTCTGGGTGGGTGAGCCACATCCTTCCTGTTCCTGCTCCTCCACTGGCTGATGCACATCCCTCAGTGAGCAGATGGAGAAGGCAGGGAAGCCATCCTCTCCCAGGAAGGACAGAGTGTCCCTCCGTCCAGCCACTCTGCCCGCCTCCTCCAGCAGGACATCACAGAAATCACAGCATCTTGGGACAGACAGACAAAGGCCTGATCTCTATGGCTGGGTTGTGGAGAGGACAGTGAGAAGAGACTACAAGGAGTAAAACAGTAGCAGAGACGAGGAGGGGGCTCCCCTGCAACCCCTGGGCTCTGGCCCACACCTCCTTGTCTCCCACCCGTTCCCTCCAGGGCATCTCAGATCCATTCAACTGTGTGGGTTGAATGGCAGCCCTCAAAATATACGTCCCCGTGCTAATCCCCAGCCCCTATGAATGTGACCTAAAAGGGTCTTTGCGGATGTGATTAAATTAAAGAACTTGAGATGAGATCATCCTGGATTACCCGGGTGGGCCTTAAATCCAATGACAAGTATCCTTATGAAGTGACAGAGAAGAGAGAGACAGAGGAGAGGTGATGGGAGACGGAGGCTGGGATGGGAGTGACGCTGCCACAGCTGAGGGTCATCTGAGCCAACAGGAGCTGGAAGAGGCAAAGAGGGACTCTCCTCTAGAGCATCCGGAGGGAGTGTGGCCCTGATACCTTGATCCTGGTCTCCAGAACTGTGAAAATAAATGCCTGCTGTCTTAAGCCCTCCCGGTGTGTGGCAACTTGTTATGGCCACCCCAGGAGACTACTGCAGTCTCAAAGCGCGATGCACCCTCCTCTCTCCCAGCCAGCTCCCCTCGCTGACCTTCCTCTTTGCTGGGGTATCTCCAGTCTCCCCAGCCACCTCTGACCTGGCCTTTGCTCTGCACCAAAGCCCGGGGATTCCACATGAGATGGACTCTCTCTCACATGCTGGCCAGCATAGGCCTTTGGTCAGCTCATCTGAGCTCTAACACCCCAAAACCCCCAGTTAGCTCCCCAGCCCTGCATGTCTCTCCTCCCTGTTTCAAGGGAGTCCTGTTTCCATGGGACACAAGTCAGCACTTTAAGAATGTTCAAGGCCTGGCCCAACCAGCCTCAGAGGACCTCTTGGTTCTCTCTCTGCCTGGACCGGGCACTTCAGATCATCTCCTGTCCCCCAGATACCTCCTGCACCTCCCCACAATTCCTGGAAACATTCATGCTTCACCTCTCTGCTGGCCAAAACCCTACCCTACTGACCTCACAGCAAGCCCATCTCAGACTCCACTTCCAAGGAGCCTTCCAGGATCCCAAGACAAATCCCTCTTTCTTCCAAGGGACAGAAGAACAGGGGAGGGAGAGGGACATATGAATTAGGCCCCACTGAGTGCACCAGGCACCTCATGTAGGTCAGGTGGCTCTGTAGATGCACTGGCACACAGCAGGCACCCAACCGAGGCTGGTCCCATGTGTCTCTATCCTTGAGTTATTGCATTTAACCCATGCAGCAACCCCGGGGTAGGGGGCCATCAGCCTCACGTCCCTGGCAGGAGCCCAAGGTGCTGAGAGGTGAGGCAATGTGCCCAAGGTCACACAACAGCCTGGCTCCAGGCCCCATGTCACCCTGGTGTGCGCCACAGCTGCCTCTGTCTTTGTCTTGCCCCATCACCTTTCTCACTGTGAGCTCCTCCAGGGCAAGGGCAGGGTCCTGTTTGTCTTTGCATTCCCCAGAGCAACTGGCATAGACCTGCGCTCCCTGCTAAGGACACACACTATCCTGGGGGCCCACAGCTCACAGCACGCACTGGAGGCACCACCTTCACAAGAAAGTTCCCCACAAATGCCCACCACTTTCACAAGAAAGTTCCCCACAAATGCCCACCACTTGCAGGAAGGATGCATCTCCCACAGCCAGCCTGCGGGGGAAGGTCTCCCTCGGCCTCCAGGATTCCCACCTCCGGTTTCTATGCGTGTATCACAGTCACAGCAATGCGCCCTCACCACTTCCCGTTGTCCTACACTGGCTTGGTCTGGGCTCGTATGCCTCCGAATTTCCCCTAGCCCTGTGGCCGCATCTCACCCACAGGGGTGCTGGTTTGGAGAGAACATGAACACCCACCTTGGGGCAGGACATGCCAGAGTTCCCAAGAGTCGTCCCCTTTCTCTCTCTCCACCCCATGATCTACACACCCCCTGCCTCCAAGCAGAGCCACAAACTTTCAAGCAAAACCACACTTTCTCAGTGGGGCAGGGAGGGGAGGCTGCGCGCAGCTCCGCACAACAGCAGACACACTTGACTCAATGGAAAGGGGAAGGGACTGGAACAGAACCCGGAGTAAACACAAAGGAAAACGAGGAGGGAACAAAGCCCTCCCTTGGCCACTCCCCGCCCCCTTCCACTTTCCCCCTTTCACTGAGAAACTAGGATGGATGGAATTAGATAAAGAGCCAGCACCCAGCAGCCACCTTCCTTTTGACCCCTGGATGGGAACAAAGAGAGCCCAGCTTAGAAAGACATCCTGCCTCTAGGAGATGGGGGAGGATGAACCCCTCAAGGCCTTGTCCACGACCTCGGAAAGGCTTGTTCCCCACCTCAGCCTCCCCACCCCACTGGTCTCTTACCCACGTCCTGGCTTCCTGAGATTCTGGGCCCCACACAGCGAAAGAAATCCCAGACTGTTCTTCTACCCGAGTCCCCTGCGGCTTAGGCGGTACCTGACACAAAGCCTGGGCCCCAGCTGGGCTGGGGAGAGCGGGGAGGGGAGAGGAAGGGAAGTGCTGTGGGCCTCCTGCATGCATACACACACACACACACACACACACACACACACACACGCACGCACACACACACACACACGCACGCACACACACTCCCTGCAAAGATCTAAAAACCCCTTTCATCTCAATAAAGGGGAACATTAACAGACACAAAGACAAAGGGGAGGCCAACCCAGCTGTAAAAAAATTAAGAGCGCCTTTGCGTGTGCTCTGCTGCAAGGATCTGGGCTGAACAATAGAGCCGGGCCTCTGCCAGCCCTCCCACACCAGTTAGTCAGAGCAAACCAGTCCTCCTCCTCTCTGGAGAGCAGAGGGCCCACATGGTAAGGCTAGGAACAGTTCGCAAAATTGCTCCCAGAATTGCCTATGACTACTCAGAGTCGCACTCTCTATGGATTGCACAAAACAACCCTACTATGACATCATTTTCTAGTCACAGGGACGGAGCAGTAAGGTGTGATGTGGGTGCTCCACCGAGGCTGTGCTGGCACCCAGTAGGTGTCCAAATAATGCCTGCTGAATGCATGGACCCATGACTCATATGTGTGTCAGTCAGACTGAGGTGGGCAGCAAGCAGCCACTGATAGTGTCAAGTTCATGTGGGCTCATTTCCACTCCTACGGTCACCGAGAAAGAAACAGCCCAAAGCTCATCAGCTAAGAAGAGCTTAACAGTTTGCAGAGGCTTAGAGAACCATTGCTAAGGAGTCAAACTCTGGAATCAGATGGCCTGGGTTTGAATCCTGGCTCTACCACTTGCTATGGCAATAGTGTCCAATGTATGGCCTTGTGGACCATCTCACAGTCACTTGGCAGTGCTTGGTAAATGATACTGCTGTTGGCACTGGTATTGGTGCTATGGTCAGGTCTCCTTTTTGATTTGTTAAGTCGTCATGGTTGCATGTTAAGGAGTCCTCTGGGAAGAAGTGGCTGAACAACATCCCTGCAGCTGCTCCAGAAAAAGCCTGGGGAGCATGACTAAGTTGTCTCCTCCACCTCCTTGTCTTCTTCTAAAGGCCCCAGGAGCTGACAGAGAGGAAGAGGAGGAAGTTTGGAGACCTAGGAAGGTCAGCAGCACCCTCCCTCGCTCCCTCCAATCTGGCATCATTGACACTGACAGCTCTTCTATTAGGTTCTGAGTACCCAGCATTGGAAGAGGGTAGATGCTATAATGAATGCTTGCTGAATACATGAATGGAGTTAGGATTGGGAAAAGAACCTCACTGCCTTTACTCCCAGGAGCAGGAATTTGAAATTCCTGGAGTGAAGTGGGAAGCTCTGGATAAAGTAACTTCTATGTTCTTTCTTCCTGGGAGGCACGCTGCAGTCAGAAAAGCAAAGTGCTAACAGGGTAAGTGCCTTGGAAAATCCCTTCCAGCAAAATCCCTTCCAGACGTAGCCCTGGAGACGGAGATGGTTGCAGCCCCGTTTGGTCTGGACTGGCCTTCATCTAACTGCAGGTAGACTCACTGCCAACGTTTAGAAAATGGCCCAGGAATGAACCCTGACACGTTTGTCTGACCCTCAGCTGCCTTGCCGTGGACACCTCCCTTCCTGCTAAAGCTTCTTGTAAAAATGGACGATGAACAGAGGATTACAGGGTAAGAGAAGGAGCAGAGAAGTAATTCTTCTTTCAGGAAAAAACTGGACAAGCCTCAGGGCCCTGACACATCATAGGAGGGTTTAATAAATTACAACTACTGCATCCCATGTATTGAGGCTTAAGCATTGTGCAATAAAGCTTTACATGTATCATTCTCACATCAAACCTCTGAGGCAGGCGCTTATCTCCATTTTACAGATAAGGCAACTGAGGCATAGAGGTGAGGCCACCCACCAACATCATAGAGCCAGGATCTGAATCCAAACCTATCTGACTTTCAAGCCTATAATCTTCCCATGAAGCCACAAGCTGTGCTGCTCAGTGACCTGGTATCTGTGAAACATTAGACACGTACCTATGGACTTTCCTCGCCTGGACTGTTTAGGGAAGGGTAGGTGACAATCTAGATAAAATGTGGGCATGAAGCAGGGAGTAAAACCTAATGAACTTATGAGACTCCTTCTACCAAGATTCTGTGAGTGTGGCCTGGGCTATCTGAGGTAAAAGGAATGGAAAGCCTTCTCTGCGAAAAAGGGAGTGAGGGCTCTCTTGACACTGGCAGGTAGGCATGTGTTGGGGTGAAATGTCAGGAAGTGGCATGGGTACATTAGGGACATTTTGGGGCAGCACACAGGGGTAGACCCAGGCAGTCCCTGCTCTCCTACCCTCCAGCCCAGGCATGCTGCACCCCTGCCTTCTTGGGAACTTTGGAACAAAGTCTCAGCAAACAAAGGACACATTCATAAACTTCAGACGGGTCCCCTGACTGCTGCTAAAAGGCTATTGAAGCCGGCTCCCATGAGAACAGTATGTTATGAGCACGTGGTTTTGCACCAGTGGGCAGGGCCAAAAAAATGACAACACCTTCCCTGCTGCTTTGATACAGGAGGAGGGGGCGAGAGTTGGGGGAACTCCTGCATCAGCTTCAGGGAAATGACCTAGAAGGGAGAGAAAGCAGTAGCAGCCCAGGGTTGCTTCCAAGCTGAGCTCCTCTTCCCAGGCAGCGAGCGTCCCACTGTGTTATGCACCTGGAAGTGAGTCATCTGATAATTGTGGGGCTTTGTATTTTTCCTAGGGACTTCCAGCAGAGGACTGCAAAGTGCTCTGAATATTATCAGGAACTGGTTGTTACTGTGCCCATTAAACAGAAAAGAAAACAGTGCTGGAAGGGAAAGCCTTTCCTTCCTTTCATCCTCAGATAGCTCAGGCCACACTCACAGAATCTCTTGGCAGGAGTCTCTAAAGTTCACTAGGTCTGCTAATATCAGAGTGAGTCACAGCAGGAAGGGACCAGAAGTCTCAGGCCTGGAGATGGTGGTCTGCTTGCTGTTTTCTCAGTATTAACACTTAAAACTTTGTGGGATTCTTTATGCCATCTGTATGTGTTCTGGGCTACGGTGTCCAGGCAGACGCCTGAGGTGGCAGAAAGAGTCTAAGGCCCTGGGAGAGAGCAAATCTAAATTCGAATCTCTTCTCTGTTGTTTTCCGTTTGGGGCAAGTCCCTCTGAGTCTGTTCTTTCACCGGTAAACCTAGGATAACACCCACCTTGAAGGGCTGTTGTGAGGAGGAGAAATAAATATGTGTAAACCCCTAGAATGGGGCTTTGCTCAGTAAATGAAGCCACTATTTTTTTTTATAAGGCCATTCTACTTATATGAACAATGTCATATCCATAACGGTAGATTCTGCAGATTAATGATACTCTAATTTTCATTTATAAACCTAAAAAAGCTAGGTGCATACAAGAATTAGGGCAATGACTTTAGCCACTGATATGCTGGACATCAGAAAAGCACCTGAAGTTATGCCTAGTTACACAAAACAAAAATTTTAATCAGGCGCCTTCAAGTGGAAGGACAAGGCGATTCCTGAAACCTCTATAGAGAGACCTACAATATCATGTAGTTTTTCATCTTTCTTCGGGGCAGGTAGTCCTCCCTTTCCTGCCTCTTTCATCTCCTGTGCTGACATTTGGCAGTCCTTACTTAGGAGGAGCAGCAGGCATCACCTGGTAAGATGTGGTGGAAACCACAGGTCACCAAGTTAAGAGCATCAGAACTGCTGAGTGACCTCAGCCTTGTAAACAGTGCCATCCCAGGGACAAGGTGGACATCCATGGCTACCCCCTCTGACTCCACTCCCAAATTAGCAAGTGTATCTCAAGCACATCCAACTGAAAGCATTCCATGAATTTAGTTTAACCCATCTAGAATTCCACAGGGAATGCTCAGCTGAGTGAGGTGAACTGTGAGACAGGATTCCTATCTCCAGTTGGTCCTGCCTCTTGGGGCAGTAGATTCCATACACTCTTCCTCTCCATGTGCATTTCATCATAAGGCTCCACGAGGCCACTGAAACCCTGGCACAGGCCGTGCATAACATAGATGCACAATGGCTGCTTGATCAATGAAGCCCCCATAATAAGGATGTGAGCATCCTATTTCTCACTTTATTTTGTGGGGAGGCTGAAGAATAGAAAGTCACTTTTCTCATGGCCCCAACACTGCTCCAGCCTGCCCTTCCCCTAATCCTCCTTACAGATCCAGGCTGCAGGAGGCCCCCTAAGGAGTCCCGTTCAGAGAACTGAAGGAGACTGTAGCTGTCAGCACTGGGCTCTCTGACCCAAGGCCTAAAGACCCACCACCAACTGACACAGCCCAGATCTGAAACTGCAGCACCTCCCTCTTCTCTTCACCCTGCCGCTAACTGGGCCCATCCTCTCCCCAGCCTCTGAGAAACACACCTGTGAACGTTACACCTTCTATGTCCCTTCCCTTCAACGTGTGTCTCACACTTGAGGCCGATTTTTCACCTCCCCGTCCGCCTTAGTGTGGAGGTGTTGCCCTGAGCAACAGTGATGTCACCTGCAGGGTGCTTCCGTTTCACTGATGTCACGGGGTGGGCCTAACGGATAGAGGGGGAATGTGCGCTCTGTGGGAAAACATCACAAGTCCTAAACTGTTGAGGAGGGGTCTACAGGCCTCTGGGGCACTCCCAAATGACCCCTTTCCTCTCCCAGAAGAGCTCTTCACCCTTCCTTCCTCTCTGGATGCGTGTTAGAGCTCAGGCCTCAAATCTGACTTTCCCTCTGCCAGAGTCAGCCAAAAGATCAGGAAGAGCAGCTCCAAACAAACTGCTGTAAAGAGCACCGAGGATAGATGTCCTCCCCGTCTAGGACAGTCTAGGTCCCTACAGCCTTGTCCTTTGTCCAGACCTCAGAGGAGGGAGCAGCGACCTGATGGGGAAGTTGGGGCCCAAGTCGGCAGAGAATGCAGACCTCCAACTGACCTCTGCTGTCCTGAAGAGCGCACACTGGCCAGGTTTCCAGTCTGCGCCAGGCACGGTGCTCAGTGCCTTCTGTGCATCATCTGGGTCAACCCTCCCCACAGCCCTGAGGGTCATCCCCATTTTACTGATGATGTTACCGAGACTTGAAGAATCAAGGCACCTGCCCAACTACTGAGAACGCCCAACCACTGAGTGGTGGAGCCAGGACTCAACTCAAGTCTGCCCCACTTCAAAGCCCATGCAGTCACACCTCCTTGGCTCTGGGCACCTGGAGATGCACCTCACTAAAGATGAGCCATGAAGGGCCTGGACAGAGACCAGAAAGAGCCCTTTAAATCCAAAGAGGCCAGCTGAGGAGGGCAGGTTGCCTGAGGCAGCCAAAGCAGGCACTGCTTTAGGAATGCTTCACCCCCTGGCCTACACAGGGGACGCAATAACTGGCCAGCCTTGGCCCAGCCTCCATGCTGATTAGGGACCATGTATCTTTGCTCTATGCTTGGCTTTCTATTGATCCATCCAGGTTACCGGATCATCCTCTTGATTTGCATATAGCACTTACTCTCATGGCCTAGCCTTACAACCCCGAGATTGTACAGTAGTTACCGAATTTACGCAAACGCAAATCTATGTCTCTGGGAGCTAATGCTTGCAAAGCACTAAACAAATAGGTAAATAAAATAAAAAAGTATACACTATGAGAGAGGAAAGGGAGAAATGCTACCAGGATTTCTCAGGGAAATACTGCCCTTGAGGCACTGGCCAAGGAGATGCCCACAGCCAGGCTGACCTGAGTATCCAGTCTACCTGGCAGCTATCTTTCTGCTGGTGAGAGGGCCGCAGAGGTAGACAAAGCCCTGCACTATTGGACATCACTGTCCCCCACCCCCACCCCATGCTCCTCCTGCCTGGTTCTGACTCCAGCTTTGATAAGCGCAGTCCACCTTCTGGTCTTTGGTTTCCCGTATGGCTTGTCTAGGATGCAGGGAAGAGACGACATTCAGTCTGTGTGATGTTTGCAAAGTCTCCTTGCAAATTAATAAACCAGCATTCTGATTCGTACACCCTCTTCTGGGAGCTTTCTCAGGGTCAATCAGTAGCTTGAGTCCAAACCACTCTGAAAATTATGGAAGTCGGGTTTCTGAGCGCGGGCACAGCTAAGAGCCATCCCCTGGGACAAGTGACATGATCCAGGTAAACACCACCCTCTGAGCAATCTGCTGGGCACCAGCTGGCCCCTCCCAGGAGGCATCTTGACTTCCTCACTGATGAGAAGCCTATTTTGTTTAAAGTGCCTCTCGACAGTACATAGTGAAATGCTCGGTTCCAGCTAATTAAGTGCTCAGCTGTACGGTGTGGAAACTAAGTGATCGTGTATATGGAACTGTGAAATGGAGTTTCAGGACGGGTTCTTGGAGGAACTTGAGAAGGGCATTTGTGGGTGAACAGGACTTCAACAAGGAAGCAAGAGACCACAGATGGGGATTAGTGGTTTGGAAGGTCAGGACAGTTGTCTCACCTCCTTCCACTCGCTCTCTGCCTAGGTCAGGACCTGCATGCAGCCACCGCCGTTTTCCTCTGAGCCACACCTGGGGGCACTTACTCATCACCCTCATGCCAGGCCCCAAACTGGATCTGCCACCTCACACCGCCCAGAGATTAAGGAAAGTCACTTGATTCTTGGGCCAGGCTCCCCATCAGCCATCAAGGCCCGGCTTGCCTCTTTCTTTCCTCCTCTTCCTCCTGCCAGATGAATTTCCCTCCTTCCTCCACCTGGACTGAGAATGGGTATTTCCTCCTTTGACAAAGCAAGAAAAAGGCAACTGTTCTTCCGCCTTTCCCACGAGGGTTCCCAATTAAACTAGCTTTTTAAGCTTAAGTTGTTTCTTGGTCTATGAATGCCCAGTGATTAAGACTCACCTTCTAGGCTCCGGAACACTTAATATCCCTGTGCCTCAGTTTCCTCATCTGTAAAATGGAGTTAACAATACCTAACTCATATGGCTACTGTGAGGATTAAATGAGTTAATACAGGCTAAGTACTTTTAGGAAAAAAAAAAAAAAAAAAGCCTGGTGAATGTTAAGCCCTCAATAGTGGTTGTTTATCAGGGCTGCTGTGAATGGTGGACCAGGCAGTGTACTGCTCAAGGCACCTGGCTAAGGGGTGAGGATAAATCCAGCTCACATGCCACTTGCCCAGCTACATGGCTTGGCTATGTCCACTCAAGTAAGGCCAGTATTTCTAAGAGGCATCAAGTCCCATCCTCTTGCCAAGATGGAGTATCTTATTCCAATTCATGCGAAGGACTGAATAGGCTAGCAGCAGCCCTGGAGGTTATCATGAACAGTTCTCAGCATCCTCGTGGCTCTGTACCCCTCCCCAGCAAGACTGGATGAAAGAAGGGTCCAGGATGGCCTGGTGTCATCCATAATAAAGTCCTGCTTCTCAGCTCCCAGAACACTTGGAGCACCCGCCCCTTCCAAGCAGATTCTCCATTAAAGCCCCACAGGCTGCCATGCCACCTCAACCCTACTGGGGCGGACTCTCAACTCCAAACATGGAACCTGAGTCTTGGACTCTGAAAGCACTTTCTCCTGCCCAGTTATTTTTTTTTGGGGGGGGGGGCAGCAGGGCATTGGGGGGTAGGTTAAAGACAGGGTCTCAACTTTGTCACCCGGATGGAGTGCAGTGGCACCATCCTAGCTCCAACCAAATGATCCCAGCTCTAAGCCTCGAACTCCTGGGCTCAAGCAATCCTCCCACCTCAGCCTCCCAAAGCGCTGGGAAGACAGGCACCAGCCACTCAAGGAGCCTCTTTCCTAACTGTTGATGGCCACCTGTCTCTGCTGACAGCTGTGAAAGGAAAATACAACCTAAGGACCCCAAGCTCAGGATGCCAAGGGTAAAAGTTAAGCTTGGGAACTCAGTCATGCAAAAAACAAAACCGAAAACAAAACTGCATTCCTTTTGTTGCCAAACAGATAGCTATAATTTCACATGCTTACGTTATCTTATGTAAAATGTAGATTTACTGAGCATGAGAAGAATGCACCCACGGAGAGCAGAGAGTCAGTATAACTACTTCATGGTTACCCACAAGTGGAGAAAATCTGAAGGCAGAATGGCCTGGAGCAGCAGAACATACAGGGAATTAGCAATGAAAGCCACTTAGGCACGTGGGCTGGAGGGAGGACTCAAAAACACAGCCTATTCTGTTTTCATAAGAAGGAAAGGCAGTAATCCACTTTTCTGATACTCTATTTTCAGGGCTAACCTGGGCCTAAAACTGCACCAACCACAGATGAACTTTAGCTGGCAGTCAGATAGACTCGGTTTGTAAAAGGCAAGAGCCCTGGGTTATATCCAAAAAAAGAACAAAAAAATAGACCGCGACCCCGATTTAGATCCAAAAGACCAGAGTCCAGACTGCGACCAATATCTGGTACTCTACTATTTGTGAAATGAGACCAGTATCTGGTACTCTACTAGTTGTGAAAGGGTGCTTTTCTCACACCAGCAGAGGGGCAAAAGGCAAAATGAGGCCCCTGCCTGGTTCCCCCCACAGGGATGGGATTGAGGGTGGGGTTAGGGGTGAAGGGGCAGAGAGTTATTTGCAGCCCAAGAGCAAGTCTGCACAGCGTGAAGTCTGATCCACTAATAGTCCCGAAAGAGGAAGCGGCGAGGACTTTATCCGGCCTGAAGCAGCCCCATAACTTCACTACCATGAACCGAGAAAAAACAAACTTCACGCCTATTCCTCCCTTACAGGAAGAGAGGGAAGGGGACGGGGAAAAGGGGGCAGCAAATTAGCAGGGCGAACCGGCTTTTCTTTCTGCGGTAGCGCTCTGCTCAGATGTGAGAAGTAACGGGTCACCTGGGCACTAGGAACAAAAACGTGGTCCCGCTCTGGGCTCCGAGGCTGCGCCCGCCTCGAGGAGGAGCTGCCCGCAGCCGTGGCTGGAGCGAGCGCCCGGGACGCATCCCCCTACGCGGCGGGAACAGGACGCGTGACCGCGAGGAGACAATACGCCCACCTGGGCACGCGCGCTTTAAGGGGATCTCCAAAGTCAGCCCCCACCCGGGGGCCGAGCAGGCGCCCGCGCTCCCCACACCCTCCTGCGCCCCCTCTGCCGGCAGCCATCTCCGGCACAGCTCCTCCGAGCTCGCGGTCTCCATCGCGCCCTTCTTCGTTCAGCACACTACGCTGCCCTGGGACTTACGATTGGCTTGGGTCCCCGCCGCGGGAGGACGGCTCCCGCACAGAGTTTACGCGCGGGTCGAAGGCCGGGGCGCCGCTGCTTGCAGGCGGCTGCGGCGGAGCGTGCGGCCCGGCACTTAGAGGGTCGCGGGCGGCGATGCCTCCGCTGGCTCCCACCTTCTGGCCTGCAGCGGCCGGCTCTACTGGACTTCAGAGTTACTCATTTCCTGGATGTCACAAAAACTTTTTCCTCCTTATAAGAACAAAACACCCGCCTCTACTCGCGGCTGCGGAAGTTCCTTAAGGAGGACCGTGTGGGTGTCGGTGGTTGGGCCCAGGATCCGCCGGGAAGATCTGCCCAGTGAGCCCGCAGAAACTCCCCCGACACGGCAGAACTGGAGAGTGACTGGGAGAGAGGCATCAGGCCACTGGAGTAAACTGGAGCGAGTGGACAGGGGCGCGGGGAGGACGCCCTTAAAAGTCATTCTAAGCCGCGGAGCGGAAGGGGTTAAGTCCTTACAAGTCTGGGAGTGTTTTCTGCGGCGCGTTTTACAAGTGGCGGAATTCCTGGGGCCACCTATTTAGTCTCTTGGAGAAAAATTTAACTGTAGACAAAACGCAGCCTTTTTCTCTTTTGCAGCTTGAAAGGATTAAAATAACTCGCTAGTTTTTTTTTTTTTTTTGAGAAGGAGTTTCGCACTTGTTGCCCAGGCTGGAGCGCAATGGTGGCGCTATCTCGGCTCACCGCAACCTCCGCCTCCCGGGTTCGAGCGATTCTCCTGCCTCAGCCTCTCGAGTAGCTGGGATTACAGGCATGCGCCACCACGCCCGGCTAATTTTGTATTTTTAGTAGAGACGGGGTTTCTCCATGTTGGTCAGGCTGGTCTCGAACTCCCGACCTCAGGTGATCCGCCCGCCTCGGCCTTCCGAGGTGCCTGGGATTACAGGCGTGAGCCACCGCGCCCGACTTTTATGATATTCAAATGCATGGTTGCTTTTCTCTGGGATTAACGGGGCACAAAGGAGAACAGTGACCGGATGCTCTACGGGACAGGCGCGGTAGTTTCTGGTTACTGTTGTGACGGTAGATCAAGTGTTACTACCCCTATGTTAGAAACGAGAGAACTGAGGCCTGGAGGAGCAGCAGCAGCAGCGTTCTGGTCGAGCTTAATAGTTTATGAAATCCATAACTTCTATTGTCTTCCCTTTGACTTGTCCAAATCCCACAGTCAGTAGAAAAGGCAGAGCAGGGTTTGAATGAATTCTACATTAAGCGGCTTTGGGGGCACCAAATGCCAGTGAAGGCACATTGGGGAAATTGGAACACACTGTCCAAAATGATCACCATTGCTACTGCTATTTGGTCTTAGATCATCTTCTTTTCGTCTTTTCCTTTAACACTCGCCTGGAAGACTTTTTGGCTGAGTCTGAAAGATAAACAGGCAATGAGAAAATGTTCTAAAAATAGACTCCCTGGCCCTTGGCCCAGGGTACTTTCATTTTCAAGTTTCTACTGCTGCTCAAATTCTTTCCTTACGTAAGAGGTTATGGCAGAGTTTTGGGGGCCAGTATGTGTGTTGGAGGTGGTGGGGGTGATCTGGGGAAACAGTCTTGAAAGAGCTGTGTATTTCCAAAATGTCTACAAGTTGGCCCGGTGGGTTACTCTCACCCTCCGCAAAGCAGGTGGGGGAAATTTCTGTGAAGTAAGAGCGCTGGGCTGAGCTTTGTAATCCTTGGGCTAAGAGTTCAGCGTTGTGCTGGAATGCCAAGGTTAGTGCTTGAATGCCCTCTGGGATTGTCATCCTGTCTGCAAAGTTGTTTCAGCAATTTCTAACCAGCCATGTATATTTATATAAGGAATATTTATTATATTTGTTTTGCTTTTAACCTGATGATTTCACCTTCTGTGTTCTGATTGGTTCCTGTCTGTTCTAAGGTCCACCATTCTACCTGGCATGTAAGTCGTTCATGAACTGGCCTCTACTTATCTCACCAGCCTCATATCTCACTCTGTGTCCCACACAAAACTCCTTGCAGTTCTTGGAACCTGTGCTTCTCAGAACGTGATATGCTCTTTGATATACTGTTTGCATGTATGCTTTTTCTCTCCCCTTGGATATTCATATGTACTCTACTTTCTGCCTGCCACAGCCACCCCACCTCCTCCTCCAAACTGTCACCCCAGTGCACATACATGTTATTTTGCCCGACTAATTGTATGCTCAGTCTTCCTGTCTCAGAACAGGCAGCTACTCCTTCAGGAAGTCTTCCTTGAACCCCTATGTCTGGATTGGACACCCCTCCTGTGTCATTTCTACAGAATACTGTGCTAACTCTAGAAATGTTTTTTAAAAGGTAGGAAACTACAAAGGTTCAACTTATGGGAACTTGAGGAGTCAAGAAGTCAGGGAACTCCTGCTTTGAACAGTGAAAGGCTGAATAAAATATATCAACGACGGAAGGGAAGAAAGGGGGTCTCCAGGTGTGAGATAGGTCAAGGGAACTCAAAAGCATGACATGAATATAAGCCCAAATGGCTAAGGACCAGGGGTGAGTACCCACTCAGGGATTGGGGTTAGTATCTAGTCAGGCCTTGAGTTCTATAAAGACAGGGATCTGGACTTGAGATCCCTGCCTAAGGCTGGAACCCTGGAAAGGCTGCCCTGTAGTAACAGGAGGATAGTAAAAAGCCCTCTTCCCATTGGCTCAGGGTCATGGGAAGGAAGCTTGTGTTTATCTGGGCCGTGGAAGAATTTTTAAATGTCTTCTATAGAAATGAAAACCCCTAGCCTGCCTATACTATGCATAGGTGTGAGCTCCCAATTTATACTACCCATGTGCTGAGGGAATCCTAATGTCAAGAAAAAACACAAAAAACCTGTTTCAAAGTGGTGAATCCCCTTGGCCCTGTCAGAAGCAAATGTAAAATTCGGTTGTTTATCCTGGTCCCTAGCAGAATAAACAACTCCCATTGAAGTTACAATAAGAAATTAAAATGTTTCGTGATAAGAAATTAAAATAGTCTTTATATTATTTTAATTATATTATTTTAATTTCTTAAAATTAAGAATTATTGATAATCATTAAGCTTATAATAAAAAATTAAAAATACTAGGAAATGAACCACATGAGGATGTGAACTGGTAAATGTAATAAACAGGAAAACTAGCCACTTAAGTATCTGAGAAAATAGAACAATTTGAAAAAGAGTATAAAATAGTTATGGTCAAAATACAGAGATAAAATGATAGGACATGGGACTATGAAAAAAGAACAGGTAAATTTGAAAAAGTACAGCTGTAATATATAGAAATAAAAAGTTTAGTCATTTACATTTAAAAAACTTCAATGACTGAAATTCTTTTTTATTAAGGCAGTTAGTAATATATCAATCAAAAATCTAATAAAAATAGCTCATTGAAAAGGGGAAAGAAAAGTAATATATTAATCTCCTTTATAAATATATAAATTATTTCAGAAATTTAAAATAATATATTAACAAATAGAATTCCAGCAGCACACCAAAGAATATTATATCATTAATAGATCAAAAGAGAAAAACGGAAAGATCATCACCATATATGCTGAAAAGCCATCAGATAAAATTTGGCATTGACATATAAACAAACCCTCTGTAACATGGTAAAAACAAAGGGTAAAGTTCAGCCCCCAAATCAGTGTTATGCTTAATGGGGAAATACTAGAAATCTTCTAAAGTCAGTGCAGGATATGAATGTCCTCCTTCACCCCTATTCTTTTTAAAAATTATCAATTAGGAATATGTTTGGCTGCAGGTAATGGAATACCAGACTAATTTTTATAGTGTCTAAGACTATAAAAGGCTTAAACAAATAAGGATTTGTTTTTCTCACATCAGAAGCTTGTATATAGGTGGCTATTTTGGGTCAGTGTCTTGATAGTTTCAGGGCTGATCAAAGGATATGTGCATTTACTATTTTGATATATATTACAAAATTGCCCTCCAAAGAGATCTCACCAATTGGAACTATTTCCCATAGTATGACGATTGCCTTTTTCTCTACATTGTTGTCAACATTGGCTATTTTCTATTATAACTTTAATTTAGTCTGCTTCTTTTTGTAGGTGAAGAAAAACCCTGATCTCAATGTTTTGATTTGCATTTTTTAAATTATGAGTGAGGCTGAACAGAACATCATTATTGGCCACCTTTATGTGTTTATGTGTGAAGACTCTGTTACAACATCCCCCAGTTTTCTATTGGCTTGTTTATGTGTATACATGTGTGTGTGAAAGTAGATGGAATTTTCTTCATGATCATTTAAGTGCTAGATGAGGCTTCACATTCCATAGTGAAAGGTGACTTGTCAGCTGGGTGTGGTGGCTCCTGTCTGTAATCCCAGCACTTTGGGAGGCCAAGGTGGGTGGATCACATGAGGTCAGTTTTAGACCAACCTGGCCAATATGGCGAAGCCCTGTCTATACAAAAAAAAAAATACAAAAATTAGCCAGGAATGGTGGTGTGTTCCTGTAATTCCAGCTACTCGGGAGGCTGAGGCACGAGAATCACTTGAACCTGGGAGGTGGAGGTTGCAGCGACCCGAGATCGTGCCACTGCACTCCAGCCTGGGTGAGGGAGTGAGACCCTGTCTCAAAAAAAAAAAAAAAGAAAGTCACTTGTGACAAAGTCTGAACCAACTGCAGGGCAGCTTCACACCACATCTCATGGTCAGGAGCACTGGAAATTTTTTAAAGATTAAATACACAGGGACAGATTTCCTGTTCACCCCTATCTGTGGTTATTCCAGTATATGGAATAAAATGCATGACAATGGGAGAGACAGGAAGCCTATGCTAGTCATTAACCATCTGATGGAGGGGAAAAAAGGGCACTTCCCTTGATTTGGTCAATTTCCCACTACCCTGAATTCAACTTCACATGGAATTTCACAAGATAATAGCAAGTTAATTTACAGGATGTTTCACAGAACAGGCTGCTTTGCTGAGACCTCAGAGGTGTCAGTTGAACAAGACGAATGATTTGCTTTTGGCTATTTCATTCCTCAAGGTCAGTGCTGGTCATGTCCCTCCTCTGGGAATGTCGGAGCCCACAGGGCCTTTAGAGATTATTTACTGACAAAGATTAAGTCCAGAGAAGTTAGGTCACATACTCAAGGTCACATTGGTGGTTAGTGAGAGAATAATAATAGTTAAAACTTGTGCCATGTGCTAGGTACTACTCAAGCATTTTATACCTACCAACTCATTTAATCCTCATATCAACTCATGTGGTAGGAATCATTAGATTCTAGAAAACCTATGTTTTTCAAAGATTTTTGAAAATACATTTTATTTCACAACCCAGTATACTCACACATACAAGTGCATTATAATTCAAAGACAGTTTCCTTAAAAACAATTGTTATGTTTAATGAATGTGATACACACTGTTAAGTTCCCTTTTCTTTTTACTCTTCCTATGTTACCCTCTTTTGAAAAAAATGCAGGCCACAACTTATTAAATGAGTCAAGATCCAAAGTTTGAAGAAAATGCTTATTTATTTATTTAATTTGAGCTGGAGTCTCACTTTGTTGCTCAGGCGGGAGTGACGGTCGGCTTCACTGCAGCCTCAACCTCCCAGGGTCAATCAATTCTCCTGTCTCAGCCTTCCAAGTAGCTGGGACTACAAGTGTGTGCCACCATACCTGGCTAATTTTTCTATATTTTGCAGAGATAGGGTCTCACTATGTTGCCCAGTCTGGTCTCAAACTCCTGGGCTCAAGTGATCCTCCTCCCTCGGCCTCCCAAAGTGCTGGGATTACAGGAGTGGGTCACTATGCTTGGCTAGAAAATATTTCTTTAAACTACTCCTCTAACTCACATCTCTGTTTTGAAAACTGTTATTGGTTTATGTATGTTAATTTTCCATCTACATACGCCACTTGGCTTGGGAAAGAACTGTCAGATGATTTCCATCCAACCTATTTCTGGTCAGTAGATATTCATTGCTCTCCTTGTAGTTAATGTCTAAAGATGGTACCCTTGCCTTTGACACAAATCATTATGCTGTAACCTTAGGAATACCTTAATTCACTTATTCATTCATCCATCCATTCATTCAACAAATATTTCAGCACCTAATCTATGCCAGGCATTGTCTAAATCAGGAGTTGGCAAACTATGGCTGTCAGGCCCAATCCAGAGTGCCACCTGCTTCTATAAATACAATTATATTGGCTCAGCCATGCCCATTCATTTATGTGTTGTCTGTGGCTGCTCTGGGGCTATAACAGCACAGTTGAGTAGCTGCCACAGAGACTACGTGGCCCGTGAAGCCCAAAATATTTCTTTTTTTCCTACCTGTCCTCAGGAAAGTTCTATTTTTTTTCTACCTCAAAATATTTCTTAATGTGGTCTTTTATAGAAAAACGTTGCAAACCTTGGTGCTAGATTCTAAAGTACAATGGTATCTTAGACTGGTCTCTACTGTCCTAGAGGTTTAAATTGTCCTGCTTAATTTAAAAAGGTTTGAGGCTTTTTGCCTCCCTTGCGTTGCCTCAAAAAGCACCTGTTCCCAGTGAATGCTCAGCAGGCATTTGCTTCTACTAAAATTATTCAGTAGGTCTTGCAGCAGGTATTGGCAAGAAAGCAACATACCTAACAGGTAGAAAAGAGGCATGGTGGCTCACGCCTGTAATCCCAGCACTTTGGGAGGCCAAGGTGGGTGGATCACCTGAGGTCAAGAGTTTAAGACCAACTTGGTTAACATAGTCAAACCCTGTCTCTACTAAAAATACAAAAATTAGCCGGGCATGGTGGCACATGCCCATAGTCCCAGCTACTTGGGAGGCTGAGGCAGGAGAATGCCTTGAACCCTCAAGGAGGAGGTTACAGTGATCCGAGATCACACCATTGCACTCCAGCCTGGGCGACAGAGTGAGACTCTGTCTCAAAAAAAAAAAAAAAAAAAAAAAGCTTATTCCTTTAACATAGCAGATTTCATTTTGTAGATGCCTATCCTTGTTGCCTATGAGAGTTCAGTAGTCAACTTTGAGTACTGATTGTGTGTCCTACCTTGTGGGTAAGAAAAAAAAGACATAGTTCTCTGGTATTTACATTGAGGATAAGAAAAAAATGAGATAAATGCATTTTATTGTAATCCTTACTACCTGTACTTCTGTTTGGGACCTTGGTGTGTACTTGGAAATAATTTTAACTACTATAGAATGTTAAATGTTCGTGTACTGATACCTTTCACCTTTCTTTAGTCACTAATCACTCCCAAGAGTAATTGCTGTGTGTGTGAGTTTATAAGTTAATTGTATTTTGCATTCATTCATCAAACTTTTTACTTCTAGTGTCTCCTATGGGGCAGCACCATAGATGTATTAAAGAAAAGACTGGTCCTCCCAGTCTGGTGGGGAGACATAGAAGTGAACACACAATGATAATGCAGTGAATTGACAGAAGATGCTTAGTCTTTCCAGCAGCACAGAGGAGAGGTACTTAACTGGATAAGATTTTTTGGATGAGGCAACACTGAGCTGACACTTGAAAGAGCTAACTGGACAAATAAGGAGTCATTGGATTTTCCAGAAAAGGGATCAGCATTTGTAAAGTCTAGAGGTGTTTGAAAATAGAGACTTTCAGGGGATAGTAGATATAAAAGCATTGGCCCATCATCAAAGGTATTTTGTGCTTTGGTTTTTAAAATTTTTTAAATGTATTCAATGTGTTCATCTGTTTGTATTGCTATAAAGGAATATCTGAGACTGGGTACTTTATAAAGGAGAGAGGTTGATTTTGGCTCACGGTTCTGCAGGCTGTGCAGGAAACATGGTTCTGGCAACTGCTTCTGGTGAGGGCCTCAGGAAGCTTGCAGCCATGGTGGGAGGTGAAGTGTGAGCTGGTGTGTCACATGGCAAGAGAGGAAGCAAGAGTGAGAGAAAGGATGTGCCTGACTCCTTTAAACAAACGGATCTCACGTGAACTGTTAGAGTGAGAACTCACTCATTACCTCTGCACCAAGCCATTCATGAGGGATCTGCCCCCCATGACCCGAACGCCTGAGGCAGAAACATTGGAAGTCACGTATCAACATGAGATTTGGAGGGGTCAAAGCATCCAGACCATATCATTCACTTATTTACTTTTGTTTGTTTGTTTGTTTTTGAGACAGGGTCTTGCTCTGTCACCTAGGCTGGAGCGCAGTGACATAATCATAGCTCACTGTAACCTCAAACTCCTGGGATCCAGTGATCCTCCCTCCTCAGCCTCCTGAGTAGCTAGGACTATAGGTGTGCAACACCATGCCCAGCTCATTAAAAAAATTTTTTTTTGTTTAGACACCAGGTCTTGTTATATTGTTCAGGCTACTTATTTACCCACTCATTTATTTATTTATTATTAATGGGAATAGGTTGTATGGAGCCATTTAGTCTTTTTTTTTTTTTTTTTTTTGAGACCAAGTCTCACTCTGTCGCCCAGGCTGGAGTGCAGTGGTGCGATCTTGGCTCACTGCAACCTCCGCCTCCTGGGTTCAAGTGATTCTCCTGCCTCAGCCTCCTGAGTAGCTAGGATTACAGGGGCCCGCCACCACATCTGGCTAATTTTTGTATTTCTAGTAGAGACAGGATTTCACCATGTTGGCCAGGCTGGTCTCGAACTCTTGACCTCAAGTGATCTGCTTGCCTCAGCCTCCCAAAGTGCTGGTGTTACAGGAGTGAGCCATCGCACTTGACCCACTTAAGCTTTTTAACCAATCTGGTCCACTGGTTGACTTGTGCACGTCCTTACCAGTCCTGAGTAGGACATCAAACTGCAACCTTGGTGTCTTGGGCAAGAAGCACCAACTGAATGATCTAGCCTAACCAGTCATACCCAAAAGTAATCGGTGTGGGAGAAGAGAGCAGCTGCTTTTAAGCCAATAAAATTCAAGGCAGGTAAGATGACTGGGTAGTTATGACACTGTTGTCTCCTTCTCCTGGTAAAAATGCTTACCCGCTGTGGCTGCTCCCTCAGTGCTTCTACCTGGCGCCTGACCTTTCAGTCTTCCTAATAAGTCTGCCTGAACTTCGTTGCCTCCTCAGGTGTCACGAGGGGAGTTTGTCTGGAGCCCCTTTGGGAGCTGATGTCAAATGCTCAACAAATGTTCTGTTAAGTTAGTGCTGCAGTAGGCTGGAAAAGGAGAAGATTAAAGGAATAAAATATGCCCCGAACAGTTTTGGAGAAGACTAGCCAGTGGTGACTCTGCTCTGTCATCTAAGGTGACCATATGGTTGGCTGATAAATGTTAACAATTTTCTGTAACACGTGGGCTTTTAATCTTCCTGACAGTCTGGAGGAAAAATGTTAGATATGATGACAGGCACAGTTTTTACCATGTCGTTAAGGGCCCCAAATGTAGTTTTTAGATTCCATAGATACTAAATCCAGCAATGCCACAAGAATGCCTGTGCAAACAGGATCTGTGTTGATGCAGGCTTTAAAATTTTTTTTTATTTTTGATATATACAAAGAAAACTCACTTCATCTAGCTTAAACAAATAAGGTTACTTTGTTAGGTGGATACAAAGTATCTAGCAGAATCCAAGAGAGCAGGTGTTGCTGGGTCTCTCAAGGGACCTGCCACCAGGTTCCCACAGGGCATCAGCCACCAAGGAAGAAGCTCCCTCCCTCATCTTTCGCTTCCTGTTTTTGGTCTGTGGATTCCCCTCATTTATTTGCTTTATTCTTCCCTCCATACAGCCTGCCTTTCTCTGCCTCTCCTGGGCTTCACATGCTCAGTTCCAGACCTGAGCAATGATTGACTTGCTCTTGATCCCTGTTATAAATTCCCAGGGAAAATAATAGAACTGGCTTCATGTGGGTCAGGTCTCCACCTTGACCCATCAGCTGTGGCCCTGGGGAGGTAGATAGGGTGGCCTAGAGCATCATGGCTTCAGAGAAGGATGTAATTCTGGGTGGGAGTTAATAATCTCAGAGGAGATTGTGAATGATACAGACACCCCCAAAATAGCCTCTGGGACCTCTCTGATCTATTACAGAGGTAGATTTCTGTTAGGGCACAATTGCTTTGCATTACAGGCTAGGAATTTACATGTAGGCCTGCAAGTCAGTGTTTCTGCTTTTTTGGAGGTTTACTTCATATCTTCACTGGGTACTATAGAAGAGGTGAACACTGGGTATATAATACTGTTCTTATTACTGTGTTACAGCACACAACTGAGAAGTTCTAAGAGGCAATTCTATCCAGGTTTAAATAAGGAGCTTTGCAGAGGTAGTATATCTTATGATCATGTATTTGAGATATCTGGCAGAACAAATGGGTGTGTTCTTGACTGTCCCTAGTCCTTGAGTTTGGAGGCACTCCTCTGCTATCCTTCCAAGGCTCTCTGCTATTCATCCATGCCCTCTTATCAACTTTAGTGTCCACAAGTACCTGATAGGGACCTCACCCCGCCTAAAGCAGGATTTTTGGATTCTTGCCTTGGTTTCTGCCCAGTGCTGTTCCCCAGACGTGAGATTCTTTTAACTTCCTTCCATGTCTCTAACTCATACATATCATTTAAGGTCAAGTTCAAGAGCCATGTCTACCATGTACCTTTCTTTAAGATGTCGTGGTTCACTGGGCTTCCTTACTTTAGAACTCATTCAATAGTGATTCACTGAACAGTTATTTATACAGCAGAGTGATGGCTGGTTATGTTAGTTCGCTAGGGCTGTTATAACAAAATACCACAGACTGGGTGGCTTAAAAAACAAAAATTGAGGCCAGGTGCGGTGGCTCACACCTGTAATCCCAGCACTTTGGGAGGCTATGGCGGAAGGATCACTTGAGGTCAGGAGTTTGAGACCAGCCTGGCTAATATGTTGAAACCCTGTCTCTACCAAAAATATAAAAAATTAGCTGGGTGTGGTGGTGTGCACCTGTAGTCCCAGCTACTCTGGAGGCTGAGGCAAGAGAATCGCTTGAACCCGGGAGGCAGAGGTTGCAGTGAGCTGAGATTGTGCCACTGCACTCCAGCCTGGGCAACAGAGTGAGATTCCGTCTCAAACCCCTCCCCACCGAAACAAAACAAAACAAACAAAAAAATTGATTTCCTCACAGTTATGGAGGTTAGAAGTCCAAGATCAAAGTGTCAGCAGGTTTGAATTCTTCTGAAGCCCGTCTCTTTGTTGTTTAGATAGCCTCCTTTTCACTGCCATTCCTCTGTGTGCACACATCACGTACCTCGTGTCTCTTTGTTTGACCAATTTTCCTCTTCTTGTGAGGATACCAGTCTGATTGGCTTTATTTTAACTTAATCACCTCTTTAAAGGCTCTATCTCCAAATACCATCACATTCCGAAGTAGGGGGCATCTGGACATTAACGTATGAATTTTGGAGGGACACAATTCAGCCCCTAACACCAGTGGAGACAGCGGTGAAGAAGACGTGCATCATCTTAGTGCTCCTGTAGTTTGATGGTGTGGTAGGGAACACAGGTATTAAGCAATCATTTACATGACTAGGCCATTAGTTACCATTGTGGGATGACGCAAGAAGTAGAATACACAATGCTGGAAAAGGTAGTCTGGGGAAGTGAGACTGAAGGTAATCTGAAGAAGTGAGATCTGAAAGAAGGTTGGATGGGAGCCAGCCAGCTGAAGAGAGAAAGAGAGAGAGTCAAGTATTCCAGACAGGAAGATCAGCATTTGTGAATTCCAGGCAATGGGAAAGAGCATGGCTACCCAGGGAATTGAAAGAACCAGTGTAACAAGGAGTGAGTGATGGGAGCTAGCACCAGAAAGTCGAAAGGGCGAGATTACACAGGACCTTATTTACTGACATCCTCATTTCAGTGCTTACTATATCCTGTCTTAGACTGTTGTCAGAAAATCTTTTAGGGGGAGTGTTGGTGTGCACGTTTTGCTTCTCCTTATGCTCCTCGAGGGAGAAGATCCTGTCTTCAACTCCTTTTGTATTCTCTCTCCACAGTGTGCAACATAGGGCTGGACATATAGTAGGTGCTCAAGAAATAAATTAAGTGGATATAATGAGAAATGAGATGAATAGAAGCACTCGTTTGTCTAAATTAGGGGCTGACGCGATCTTGTTGGGTGTGTTTCTCCTAGAGGCTCTGAAAGGTGAGGACTTTTGGTACTATAATGCCACCTAGTGATTCTTCTTATTACAACAACACAGGGGAGCAGGGTGGAGACTAGTCTTCTGTAATCCAGAAAATCGGAAATCAAACATTTTGTTTAATCAGCATAAATTGATTTGTCCAACCACCCATCCTTTCATCCATTCATCCATTCATCCATCTGCGTTGATGCCCCCTGCATCTCTTTCCTATGAGCTGAACATGTCACGCGCCTTTCTACCTCCTTGTGGTTCTTTGATTGCTCATATTTGAGTCTTTTTGTCCTCCTGTAAGTAAGGTCTCAGATATCAGTATCTAGATTCTCTGAGCTCCCGTTGTGCTTTCTGTTAAAATGGCATATACTAAATGATACCATCATATTGCGTTAGAATTAACTGTAGATGTTCCCTTCTGTCTTTCCCCAATACAGATTGTGAATGCAAAGGGCAGTGACTCTGCCTTAGTCACCTTGGTCCTTCCTGTGGGCAGCCTTGTGGCTACCATGCAGTAAGTTCTTTAAAAAATTTTTTACTGGATTGAACTGCTGTCACCTATGCAGGCCACCTACTTATGAAATCTCTTTTAGGAGATCCCTTGGACATGGGAAGACACACAGCCCTGCACTTGACATCAGTGCAACTTATGGGTGACCAGGGCCCTCTAGGTCTTTATTTTTGTTATATACTTTCAGAAATGTTATGGAGTTTCTCTGGATCATGGCAATCCCACAAACCGATGGTCCCAATGTGTAATCAGGTTTTCTGTGAACACACAAAGCAGCCTGAGCTGGGTTGCCTGTCCCATTTCAAGCTCATTTCTATTAGCTTGGCTTACAGTGTGGTTCAGCCTGCCTCTCCAGTTCATCTGCCACCTCTGCAGCAACCTCCATGCACATTATGACTCAGCCACGTTTCCCTCTTTTTGTCCA